>NC_046244.1:3671635-4886635 GCF_009819885.2 Catharus ustulatus
TATTTTAAAGTCAGAATCTGGTCCCCATACAATCTTCCACATAAAACCTAGTTGGTGCCAGAATTCAGGTGTTCCAGCAAACAGTTTTTCAAAGACAGTGCTTCAGAAGAAAAGCTGACATGCTCTTTTTCATACACATATGCACACTTTAGGACTTGCTTTATGTAATACATTTCACCTACTAACACTGATCACATCTGTCTAGAAGTAGTCAAACCTTTCAGGTTTTAAATGTATTACTACAGGTTCTGAAGTATTTCCTAATTATTGATGAAGTTTTTTGACAGAGTACATACCAAATTCCCTCTTTCTCCTTCATGACAGTGTTTCCCCTGCATTTGGAGGTGCCTCTGTGACATCAGGAACTCCTGAGACAAGGCAAGGAAAGAGAATATTTAGATAGGATGCTCTGATACCAAGTTTATGTATATTACTGTTCTCTGAAAGCCCTGAAAAACCTCAAGGATGTTATAACATTCAAATGAGATTAAATGGTAATTCTGCCAGTTTCAAACATTGCAAAACCATAACTCTGACAGAAGAACTGACTTGGGAGTCATGAGAGTTTTGAAAACTGCTGTTTGGAGATTAGATTCACCCTCTGGTTTCTGACAGTCTTACAGTAGTTTTCCTCTTTACTGTGATATCTTAAAATGTTCTTTTTCAAATGCAAGGCAAGAACTGTGGCCATCCATTTGTCTCTTAAACTACTCCAGATCATCTCTGGATTCCCACCTTTGTTTCTAACTGATTTCTCCCTTTTCCATGGCTCATGGCAATTTCTTTTATTACCTCACCCAACCTGTTTATTGCAGACTGGTGTAGATTATTAGAAGAAAGAATCTGTGATACACAGGTTGAAAAAACAATTTACACAAGCAGAGCTGGTCTTCAGTTTGTAAGGAATTGATACAGAGACTTCTGTGGCTTAGAAAAGAACAACAATACAATTTTCAAATGGCTTGTGATGACTGTCATCATTCCAGAAGAATGAATGCAGTAGTCCAGAAGGGCATTTAAGTCACCATCTAATAGGAAGTGAAATGTTGTTCTAGCAGGAAATCCATCCATTACAGTATGATATTTAGACTATCTTAATTATCAGCAGTTGACTGGTCTTGGATAAGCCATTTAATAAAGCTTCCCTGTCTTCAGAATATTTGGGTTTTGCTGATTAGATGTAAAAACTGACTGCAGGGTCATTTCTGAACAGCTGTGAGATCTTGAAAAAGGCAGTGGTTTCACTAATGGAGAAGGAATAATACTCAGAACCATTTTCATCAGTTCCTCACTTGGGCCAGCAGCCCCTCAGTAATGATTAGACACAATGATTTTCTTTCAGCTTGTTCTCACTGGCCCCATGGCAGGGACATGACCCAACTCTGTTAAGTCACCAAGTCTTGCCCACAGACTGGCCTGTGGTTTTTTTCCCCATCATGATATCCTGTCATAAGAGGGAGATTTTCATCTCACCTAACATTAAATATTTGATCTGAGGCATCTGAAGTACAGTTTATCACAGAGATGAACAGAGCCCTCCAGAGCACGATTTAACACACCCAGGATTGAACCAGCCCCAAGAAATGCCTCTTTCTATTCACTCATTAGGAAAGAGCCTCAGGCCTCCCAGCTTCCACACCTGAGCAAATGCCTGTTGTTACTTGTGGTAAATCCAGATCACAGGAACTCGAAGGTACTTATATAAGACATTTAATGGAACAAGTATTACAACATTCTCCTGCAATCACGAAGATGCACATTTTCATGTTCTTAACTGAAATTCCAAAGACAGTTATTTGTGGGTATGCTAAAAACTAGCAAATAACCAACCCAATTATGCTAAAGACAGTGTAGGAGAAAGCAGCCTGTGGGCTCTGTGAAGTGGGAAGACTTGTATTCCCTGTAGTGATTTCTCATATTTCCTGTTCTATCTAGGCAAAGAACTTAAACCACCTGGGAATGGTGGAGGAGCACACACTCACCAGGCTGATCATGGATGGACTCCCAGCAGGCTGGGATTCCCAGCTCTCCATCAAGGATCTGCATTTTGATGGGGTACCTGTGAGGATTTACCTGCCAAGAAAACCCTCTGCAAGCAAACGGAGAGGAGTCATCTTCATCCATGGAGGATGTGGCATTTTCGGAAGCATCAGTAAGGAACTGAAAGAGAAAATGTCATTATTTAGCTTTGTCAACTGCCTGTTTTTAAAAAACTCCTGAGTGAAGTGACTGAAGCTTAGTTTGAGACACTGAGATAGAAAGCACTTAGAGCTAATTTTAAACTTTTTAAACTCTCTAATCTGCACTTATTTAGTATTTAGATTATTTTATAAGATATAGCACTCTTTATCATAGAGCCATTAGGATCATAAAATGGTTTGGGTGAAGTGACCTTAAATACAATCTCCTTCCCCCCTGCCATGGTCAGGGACACCTTCCACTATCCAGGTTGCTCCAAGCCCCATCAAACCTGGCCTTGGACACTTTCAGGGATGGGAGAGCCACAGTTTCTCTGGGCACCCTGTACCAGGGCCTCCCCACCTTCATAATAAAAATGTGTTCCTTACATGCAAACAAATTCTATTCTCTCTCAGTTTAAAACCACTACCCACTTTTATTAGTAATAATCATAATAATTCCTTATTTTCCACACAGATCAATGATCTCTCTAAATATATGAAGTACACAGCACCTCCTGATGGCCAAATTCTAGATTATTTTCATGCTAAAGAAAATCTGGGTACTCACTAAATGGGCAAGGGCCAGCAAGCTATTGCAGAAATATGTCATAAAAGTGTAAGGGACAATATTGACTGGAGTTTTCTAAGATGTTAATTAATTCAACAACATTTGTTCTTCAGGAAGTTATGAAAGAATATGCCGGTACATAGCCAGAAAATGTGATTCAGTGGTTGTGTCTGTTGGGTAAGTAAGATTCAACCAGTGCTAATCCCAGAATTAGAGAACTCTGCTGCTTTCCCCCCTGCTTCCCACACACCCCTGAACTTTGAACAGAAGAAAAGAAACTGAGCTCTAGTGCTGTCTTCCCCACACTGCTGTTATGTGGGAGCAAGTGTGTGCCATGGAATGGCAATGGAAATACTGAGCCAGGGTAGAGTTACAGGTTTGTTCATTGTACATCACTGTCACCACAGAAATCATTACCTTTGTTTGATAGTAAGGAATTAAACGCCAAATATCAGATTTGAATATTTGAGGGGAGTATTTAAAATCATCTGGGATGATTTAAAAGAGTAAATAGTGAGTCTAAAATTTAGTATTTTTTAAAACCAGCATGGTCCACTGCTTCCTAGAAAGATGTTTTGATTATGGAAAATACATGATGGTTTAAAGAAACCTTCATTTCCAACAGATTCTTCCATGAAAAATTTATTGTTAAGGGATTTTATTAAATTGGGAGGAATTGGTTTTGAGAAGGAAAGGGAGGAAAAGTTGTTCTGGTTTGCTTCAGCATGTATAAACTTTAAAGTAGATATAATCAATGATGTAATTGATATTGGTTTGGGGGTGGTGTTTTTGCATGGGATATATTTCAGATAAGACAGAATGTGTAACAGCAGCTGCCTTCTCCACCTCTCAGGTATCATTTAGCACCGGAGCACAAGTACCCAGCCCAGACTCTGGAATGTCTCACTGCTACCGTGCACCTGCTGAAGGCTGCAGAGACCTACGGGGTGGATCCTGCTCGGGTCATCGTTTGTGGGGACAGTGTAGGGGGCACATTCACTACCAATGTTTGCCAAGAACTAGGGCAAAGGACAGATATCCCAAAGATCCGTGCCCAGGTGCTGATCTATCCATTTCTCCAAGCACTGAACTTCAATCTGCCATCTCACCAGAAAAATGCTGCCATTGCCTTCCTGTCCCGGGAGCGCACCGTCCATTTCATTCTCAAATACCTGAATAAGGATTGCTCCCTGAAGGAGCCCATTCTGGCTGGTTCTCATGTTCCTCAGAGTATAAATTGAAATGCAGGAAATTGATAAACACAGATGTTATTCCAGACGTGTTTAAACTGGGCTATAAACCCCCACTCCCCGCTTTGTTTTTACCTCGAGTCCATGAAGAAGTGCAGGAGCTGTTTGAGCCCTGGTTCTGCCCGCTGCTGGCAGAGGATGATGTTGTTTGTGGCCTCCCTGACACCTGTATTGTCACCTGTGAGCATGATGTGCTCAGGGATGAGGGACTGCTGTACAAGAAACGCTTAGAGGACAACAATGTACGTGTGACCTGGCACCACATGGAGAAAGGCTTCCATGGTGTACTGGGGTTTTTTGGATATGGTATTTTCTCTTTCCCATCATCAAGTACAATTATGAACCACGTTGTAGACTTTATAAAAGGCTATTAAATAATTTTCTTGCATACAGTGCACTGGTATTCAGAAAGAGTGTGATTCAATTAAATGGTTCAATTAACTATTTACTAGCTGTTTGTCCATTATAATCAAGGCAAGAACTTATGACATCAGCAGTGTGCTGAATTCTGATTTTCACTTGCTGTTACTGAGGAACATGATCTTTAGAGGTTTTTTGTAAGCTTGCTTTGATGTTCTCTTCTTGCATTGTAAGAATTTTTGTTCTCTTCATATGTCAAAGAATAAAACTCATCATAATAAAAAAAAATCTAAATGTGTAAGTAAAACCCACATGCAGTGTGTGAGTAATTAGCTATGTGCACACTCATGCCCACCTAGTGTTCCCAAAATCATCATGGCAATACCTCTGGAGAGGGGAGATTCCTTCCTACCTCAGGGATGAGTTGTAATCGCCATCAGAGTGTCTGTACAGACAAACAATAGCTTTGCATTTATGTTTAAAATCAGAAGGAAGGAATTGACTGTATATACAAACCTGATTTTAAAGGGAAATGGGGGACAGGTAGGTTGGTACAGCTCACACACTGCATGAGATGGGTACCAGGAGGTACCTGAGACTGCAGCAGAGATGGAGTGAGGGACAACTGCTCAAAAGTAACTGAATATCCTCTAAATCATATTCTCTAATGTTCCTTTCTGAGCAGCATTTGATTGTCTTCAGCTTACCTGGCTTTTGGGGAGTAAGGATTAAATAGCATGGAACTGCCAAATAATTTTTGGATATCCAAAGCCAAGGAAAAACCTGAGCTCAGTTGTTATATTGCTGTAATTGTTCTATTGCTCATTAGGAGAGATCCACCCTTGCTAACACAGATCCAAAGATAATTGCCATTGCACAGCGATATAGCCGGGCACGCAACGCCTAGGAATTGTAAAATGTTTAACTGTTGTGCAACCACCTTGCCTTTGTAACATCCATGCACACATGACTGTGGAAAGAGGTTACTACATGTCTGTGGTGCCAGGCAAACTGTGAGTAGGAAGAAGGCAGTGGGCTGAATGTTCTCGGTTGTCACCACGCTAATGAACGCTGATGACAGGTGAACTGGATCACATCTCTGCAGCAACAAGTCACTACTTGAGGGTTCTCATTCTCCAGTCCCTCTCAGCAAAATGAAATTACATTTCTTCGTGCTCTGTTGACACAACAGAGAGTTTATTTGTTTCATTTTTCCTGTTGAAGGCACGGCAATTTGCTCTTCAAGCAAAGAAATGCTTCCAGAGGCAAATAATGTCACAGTTCCAAATGTTCCCTCTTTGAGGACTTCAGGATCTGCCTTGGTTATGAAGACAAAGGTTGGGTTACCAGCTCACATGTTGGTAGCTGAAGCTGAAGCAGAGTCTGTATCTGCTATAAAAGCCTTGAAAGAAGTTGAATGATATTGGGGAAGTTGGAGAAGGTTGGCAAATGCCAGAGCTGCAGAGGTCTGTACAATTGCACCTTGTATTTTGTAAGTTATGAAATGGTCACAGACAATCTCATGCTGTTTTCCACAGTTCAGTGCAGCATTGTCAGCTCAGCCACCCAACACTTGTTTTTCTCTCCACTCTCAGTCTCTGCAATTATGCCTCAGTTATGTCCAATGTCCAAACTTGACACTGATCGACTCCTGAGATTTCTTCATAGCTCTTTATCCATTGGTCTTTAGTTTACTACAAACAGTAACAAATTTAGCTGTATAATATGTCAGCAGCATTATTAGTTCTCTTGAACAGACGTTTTAATCATGGGCTATAACCACTGAGTGCAGATGGGTAAGCACAGAACAGCAAGTGCTGAAATAATGTATTCATTAATCATGACTCTCAGATTTTCTAAACTTTAAGAAATCACACTATCTAACGTCTCCATGGAACTTCCTGTACTTTATTTAATTAATTTAATTAATTACAGATCTGCTATGTATCTTGCATTGCTAAGATAGAATGTTTGAAGACATTCTTATAGTCCCCAAAGCATGGCATTTTCAAGTACAATTTTTTAAAAATCAAGTACAAAACACAATGACAATCAATGCCACCTACGGAATTATGGACACCAAAGTCCTTCCTCAAGGAATTGTGCAGCAGAGGGTGAGGACTGACCAGCCCAGCTCCTGTTCAAGTTCAGATTTCCAGCACCAGATGGCTCTCATGCTCTGCAGAACCCAAAAGGAGCTTCTTGGGTCACACAGCACTTTGTCTGGAACGTTTCCCAGTATCCCAGTACAGGCTCCCAGTGAGTGCTGCCAGCTAATCAGCACCATGATCCAGAGGCAGGGAATGTTTTACATCTGTTACACCTGGCTCAGTCTTTCCCTTTGCACCCATATCAGGGAAAAAGAACAAGGAAGGACAAGATTTCAGACCTGGACATTCAGCTTTTAAATGGAAATTAATAAGAAAGGGAGTCCCTGGTGTGGCAGAAAATAGGGCTTCGGCCTGGACTATCCCTGCTTTATCTCACAGCAGCAGAGACAAGGTCAAAAAATTATCAGAGGCTAGAGAGAGCATTTATTTGAAAGATTATTTAGGGAATGGTTTTCTCCATCCTGGGCTTCAAGGTTGTGAATTGCTGAGATTAGCTCACACAGCATTAAGTGTACTACTCTGTACTTGCAATGCCCAAAGGGAAAAAACACATTGTTACTTCAAAAACCAACTAGTTTGTTTCTTCGACAGCTTCCAGCACATCCAGTCTTTGTGTAGAGCCCCTGGGGCTGCTGTGCTGTCCAGACCTTGCCTAAACGAGTCCAAGACCTGGCAGCTGTTGGTGAATTGGCAGCAAAAAGATTTAGAACACAGAAGAACAACAGGTGGTGAGAACTGCAGAACAAAGGATCTGTCACAGGTGTCAAGAGCCTTCCTAGATCCCCAGAGGGCCCAAATCTGGTAGGTTTACTTAGAGCACACCTCACCCAGTGGGACAGCAGAGTTGGGTATGGATCAGTTAATTACTTTCACTGTTAAAGGCTGGAGAAGGGAGCTGCAATTGCATTTTGTGCAACAGGTTTCCCAATGCCCGTCTGAGCTGTAGGAAAGATGAACCCTCTGTGCACCTTCGTCCCGATGGGTTTGAATTCACCACTGCCATTTCCCAAGAGTGTCCCAATCCCTAGGCAATGATCCTTTCACCAAAATCCCTTTATCAAGATGGGCATCAAATGCCATTATCCAGAAGGATAAACAAAAAGGAATCTGATTTTACATTTAGCATATTAATAACCTTCTGGCAAGGGAGGGAGAGGCACAGGGACATTGGGAAATGAAAATCCACAAAGACTTGTTGGGTTAAATGAAGAAATAGTTTGGGCAGAGAGAGCAGAACATGGAATCAGCTGCTTCTCAGAAGGTGTAACACCAGACTCAAAAATGAAGCTCTGTCCTGCTTATCCTAAACAGTTTCTGAGGTCAGGTATCAAGCCTGAGCCACTTTCTATGCAGGTTATGGACTATGCATGCTAAAACCCTGGGGTTCTTTGTCTTTATTTTCATTTTATTATATAATTCAAGGTCAGCTCATCCCTTATATTATTTTATTATAATTTAAGGAAAAAAAAAAGGCACAATATGTTAGCTCCAGAGGAAGATCCTGAAGCTCACCACTGGAAGGAGTTGGCTGCTGATGTCCAGCCAGTGCTACTAGCCCTGAAACCATGAAGTTCAAGTCTAGTTTACATCAGTTGGAATCATATTTCTACCTGGAATGACATCTGTACATAATAAGTTCCTGGAAGACAGACTGCAGCAGTGCCAGGTTCAACCAAAAAAACCAAACAAAAACCAAGGAAACACAGCAGCTGGTGCAGGAGAAGAGCCATTGAGGAGGATGAGGCAAGAACAGCTCTCAGACCAGGCTGCAGCTGCCTCTGGCTCCACTGTACTCAAAAGTGCAATGGCATCAGTGTCCAAAATCTGCCATCATAGGCGATGAAACATATTTGTTTTACTGAGCCTTGATTTCAATATAAACAATAAAACTGACAAAGTAAGGCATGGAGGGACAGCAAAGCAAGAATCTAAGAAGTTCAGAAGATGATTACCAAGAAATGCTGCACGGGAACTCACAAATAATAAAGACTTGCCTTTAATCAAAAACCAGAGAGACAGAACAAGTTTTTGTCTTCTTGTAAACTGACACTACAATGATCCATCAAGTCACGGTTCTGCTGTGATGGGCACAGCCTCGTTCCTGCAGATGTGAAAACCGCTTATGCAAGCCTCTCCCACAACTAATTGTTACTGTATAATTGTATGGTTGGGTTACCACATGTTTTCGTCTTCCTATTGGCATTTTTGAAAGCTGGATTATGAGCTCTGATGAGAACAGCTAATCCTGCGCCTTTACCTTCAGAAATCGGAAAGCCTGAAAAAGGGGGAGGACGCCACAGCTGGTTCCTTCTTGGGCTCCTACCAACACAGCAAGATGGGAATTCTTCTGGCCATTTTTCTCACTGTTTTGGCTGCTATTGTGGCAATTTCTTTCTATTATGAACACCCCAAAGGAGAAATTCCTCATGGAATCAGTGAGCGCCAAAAGTTTTATGTTCTTCATTTCCTCATGAACTTTGGGTTTGGTCTGGTAAGTAAAACTTACTGAAAGCTTGAGTTTTTAAGTTTATTTTCATTAGAGGGATAATGGTTTGGTGATGTTTTTTAGAATCAGTATTTAAATAAATTGCAAATATGCAACTGGACTGATTAGGTGATGTCAGAAGATTCCTTCAGCTGTGCTGGGCATAATAGACTCCCCTGTTTGCTATACAGCACCAAAGGCAGTATTTTTGAAAAATAAAATGGGCAGACTGTGCAATTCTCATTTTTTTTCTGATTTTTCTGTGTTTTAACTTTTCATGCCTGCTGCCTCCAGGCAGTGCTGGAGGGCTCAGGAGGTAACCTGCCCTGTGGATGTGGAATTTCTGCTCTGTATAACACCGTGCTTGCTTACAGAGTGAGCAGCTAAATGATATCTGTGATCTCAGCTCTCTCCTACAGCCCTGTCACTCTGCTCCTGAGCTGCCACATTCATCATCATTTGCCTTTCAATACGCCTGAACAACTTGCTTTTCTGAGACACTGCACGTAATATCTAAAGTGACTTTCTGTGTCATTGTTTTTGGCACATTTTTGATCTGTCCTCACTTTTAGTCCTCGCTTTTTTCAAAACTAAAACATGACATGCACTTGTCTTTCTGTTTCACCAATCCTCTGTCCTGAATTAACTGTTGCCCCAGTCATTTATAAAACCCTTCTGCGACACCTACACTAAGCTTTAATTGCTTAAATTGTGAAAAAAACCTGTTCAATCTCTTTGCTTGTGCATTACATTTCACTTCAGTTCTATGTTCTAATGTTCTTAATTCTTCCTTCTTTCCCTGCCTCGTTGTTTTGTAAGTTTTTTTGGAAGTCAGGGAGCTCCCAAGAAGGTGACTCACTGTGTCTCTGGCGTCACACCCACTGCTTTGAGGTAAACCAATAAAACAGGATAGGAATTGAAGACAAAGTAAATTTTCTTGCAAGTATTATACAGTGTATAAACACCCACATTTCCTAAATACTGTGTGACTACTCTTTATCCATCAAAATTTTATTTTTGTGTAATTCACTTGTTAAAAGTGGAACTGCAGAATTTAGGAACTGGTGATTTGTGTAATTTTTAACTTCTGATTTACAATTTTGTATCTTTTCTGCTGGCCAGTGAGAGGCCAAACAAGCACTGTCACACACTGCCTGAAAGGAGCAGAGATAAGGACATTAATGGAGGGTTACACCGAAGTTTAAATGCAAGCAGAGTTCAATTCATGTGGCAACTCTTGTTGTGCTGTTGGGCAAATTACTTGTGCCAAATTCTTTCAAGGGCTGAAAATCCATGAAGTCAAAACTGCATGGAAAATTCAGTTTACAGGTATATCCAATGCTCAGCTGGCAAAAGGCAGCCCACTGTGGTTGGTAAGGTCTCCTAGGACTCCTTTTAGGATTTTCAAGATAAAGATATTTTCCATATTCCATACATATATAGCTAATTGCACATTTAACCTTTACTGTTACAAAAGTATTGGTGTGAGGAAAGAAAGTACCAGAGGGAAATTGATGAATAAATAAGTAGTTATTTTCCCACAGACATGGACCAGGAATTCCATAGCAGGAATCAATATGTGACTCTAACTTTGCCACAAGACAATCCCTCCTGGGTATGGGATCAGCTCTTCAGATGGCCTAAAATAGGAAACCTGCACCAAATTAACAGGATCATGTTACTGAGCCACATGAGGTCTGTGAAGTATGAGGTGAAAACCTCAAGGGCAAGTTTTTAAGATCCATGCAGTGCATACCTTTATATGTATAATTCTCCTTGAAATGCATATGCATGAATAATGGCAGCACAACAAACTGAATTACTCATTAGAGAAGTCTGCTGTGGAAGTAGCGCAAAATTGAATCCAATATAGTGGACATACAGTGATACTGCCTCTTATTTTTCATCTTGAGCAGGAATAGACAAGACAAGGCTACAAATGAAACAGCTTAAATCCATGCAGATGCAATGGGGTAGACAGAGTGACATAAGAACTTAGCCCGAGTGTTTAAGTAAGAATCAGTGAGCTGTGAGAAGATCAAGCCTGAGTTCAAAGCTATTCTTGGTCAGGAGACTGTGGTAGATGCTATGGATTTTTTTTCCTGCTATTAAAAGCAGTGTGAGTTTGGGAAACAAAAATATTGGTTATATTTCTTCATCCAAAGCTGAAGTTTAAAATACTGTAACTACTCTCTCCTTATTTTGTTCAGGCACATGGCTACTGAAACACCTGACAAGGTGAAGTATATGACAAATTTTATCTGCTATTAATAGTTTGATTGTTTTCCTACTGAATTGACCATAGAGTTTAAAATTCTTAATTATCAATCTCCAGGTTAGCTAGAAATTTGCACTAATTTGTGGTTTCTTTTATCACCAGGCAACATTTTTGGACAAAGTAGGTATCATCTCAGAGGTCCATCTCCTCAGGGTTATAATGGAAACAATACCACCATTAAAGGATACACGTCTTCTTATCAAGGACGTAAGGTTTGAAAGGGTTAAAGTGAGAATTTACCAGCCCAAAGCATCAAGCAACAGCCTGAGAAGGGGAATGCTTTATTTTCACGGAGGAGTTGGCCGGTTGGGAAGTATCAGTAAGTAACAGAAGCAATCTGAGCTCTCAGCACATGCAGCCTGTACATGGGCAGGGAGGGGTGAGATGGCTGTGGCATCTAGAATAGTCTCTGATCATTTTTAGTACCTATTTTATTCCTTCCTCTTCATTCTTATGAGGAAAGTTGAAAATCTCATTAGAATTTTATTTCTTATTTAAAGCACCCATTTTTTGTTCCTAAGTGTGTGCAAGCTGGTGTGTGTATCATGCTGTGTGTCTTTATAGTGGAAAAACAAGGACAAAACACATTTTGGAATTTGAATGGGAAAGGGCTGACATGGTGCCTCATGCACAAGAAAAAAATCTTGTACCGGATTAGCAAGTTTTTTGTGCTTTTTTTTTTTTTTTTAAACAACTTCTCCCGTTCAAAATCAATTTAAAAGTGGCAGCAGTGGCTGTCTTTAACTTTTTGAAGAGGGGACCGAAACAATGCATCGGTTTAAATTCTGGATTTCTTACAGCCAGAAGATTCTCAGAGCTGTAAGGAAATGGTGAGCAATGCCCAGGTCAGACCATGCCACATGCTCCACATATTGTGTAGCCTTAGCCACGCAAGAGAGAGAAGAATTTCAGAATATTTTCATCCCATTCTTTTTAAAGCAAGTGATAACTGCAGTGAACTGCTCTGTTTGCCAGGGGCCTACGAAAGGACGTGCCGCTATTTCTGCAGGAAGACCAACTCAGTGGTGGTGTGTGTTGAGTAAGTGACCAGCCCAGACACCCAGACCCCAGTTCTGCAAGTCTTTCTTGCAGTCAGGCTCCTTTTAAAGTACATTCAGTGCCTGCACTTAATGATCCCTGCCTCGCACCCACACTAATTCCTCTCGGGAGGAATTAGTCAACTAATCCCCAACTGGTTATTTCCAAATGAAATCCATTACAGCAATTTTATAATTTGTAGCTACCACTGAGACATGAGGATGTTTTTGTTTTCTAGAGCTTCTTTTCAAGAAGGTGTTCTATTCAAACCCCTTAGGCTGAAAGCCTGCAGGGTAACTTTCCTTGAAAGCACAGTTGCCCAGAACCCCTGTCCACCCTCAAAAGAAATCCACACACTTGATCTATTGTCTTAAATTCTTCAGTAAGTTATACTTGCAGACATGATGCATTTCCATGAAGAAATGGCAGCAGGAAATCCACATTAACTTGTAGTCAACCTGAGATGCCCATTAAAAATACTTCTCTGATGAGCTGTAATGCTTTTCTTAAAAAAACAATGTCTAAAAGTTCAGGCAAAGAGTTGATTACAATTGCACTAATTGCTGTTTATCCTAAAACTTGAAGAACCAATAAATCATTGATTCTGTTTAAAGAATTTAGCTTCCAGAAGACTGAAAACAGTTCAGATTTTCATTATCAATTTTCTATGCTCATATTTTCTAACCATTTGTTGTTAAATGTTCATTTGCTAATTGGAATTAATGATAACTGAATAACACACCTGCCTTGCCAGCTAATTCCAAAACACCTCTCAGGTGCCTTCAATCACTAAGATATGTAAAGAAGTGTTTTGCAAAGGTAGAACAGTGTACTGACTCTCCCAAACAAACAGTAGCAAGTAACACATCAAAAGCACGAATTTGGGGCAATTCTATTGCTGCAATTTTAATTGCAGAGTATTTTCCTGTCTTTTGAGAGAAATAAATGAATGCCAAGATTCCATCTGGCCTGTCACTGGAAATGACTGTGCTAAAACACTTTCACTCCTCTTCAGGTATCGTTTAGCTCCTGAGCACCCATATCCAGCCCAGTTTGAGGACTGTCTCACTGCTGCCATCCACTTTCTGAGGACTGCACAAGACCATGGAGTCGACCCTTCCCGTGTTGTCATCTGTGGAGACAGCAGTGGAGGGACACTCACTGCTGCTGTTGCTCAAGCACTGGTGAACAGAAGGGATCTCCCAAAGCTGAGGGCACAAATCCTAATATATCCTTTTCTGCAGGTGTGGACTTTGATCTGCCTTCTTATCAGCAGAATGCAAGAGTCCCCATTTTGCTAAAGGAACGAACCCTTGTTCTTGGCTTGAAGTATATTAATCTGGACTTGGGCTTCATTAAAGAACTATTTAAAGGCTGCCATGTTTCAGAACAGCAGAGACTGAAATATCAGAAATGGGTGAGTCCTGACCACATCCCTCATGAGTTTAAAACAAGAGGTTACAAACCAAGTCCAAAATCTCCACCCTCAGAAGAAATCTGTGAAATGGCCAAGCTCGTGTTTGACCCAGTTTTTTCCCCACTGCTGGCTGAAGACAGTGTTATTGCTCAGCTTCCTGAGACTTTCCTTTTGACCTGTGAATTTGATGTGCTTAGAGATGATGGACTGCTGTACAAGAAACGATTAGAGGACCATGGTATAAAAGTGACCTGGTGCCATCTGGAAGAGGGGTTCCATGGAACAGTGTTCTTAGCGGTTTTTGCGAGGTTGATAAGATTCCGCTCTGGAACTCAAGGCTGGAAAAGATAGTCAATTTTCTAAGACTGATGTAAACTTACATACTTGCTTTCTTTTCCTGATTCCTATGTCTTTTTGTTTACAAACTTATTTTTAAAAATCCTCATTTTCCTTTTCTTAACTCATCACCTTAAATTTTCTGCATTGCATCTATCTTCTTTTTCTGCATTGCATCTGTCTTCTTTTTACCCACTAAGCTGATTGCATGATGCCTTTGCTTAATTTTCTCTCAGGAGAGGCAAAATCAGGTGAATTCACATTTATTTCCTCTTTACCAGCTCTTCAGTTTTCTCTTGTAGCCATTAAAGATCTTATAGCACTGAGTTTGCACTGTGGTCTGGTTGAGTAAACTTCTGCTCCTATTAGAACACAAACCACGTTTGGAAACGTGAATCTACAGGGTCAGTGTATAAAGAGTATGGCCAAAGACTTAGGAAAGGCTGTATCTGCTGAGAGCTGAATTTGAGACAAGCTTAGAGAACTAAATGTAGCAGAAAAAATGTGAACATAGACAGAAATGAAAGAAGGGGAAGAGAGGGAAAGGGCAGGCTGGAACTACTGATGTTATAACAAATACTGGTTAAAGAAAATAACATCTGTTATAAAAATATGCATATACATTTTTTATATAGATAATAGATATATGGGAATATAAAGTAGTTTCAGTTCCTTTACAAAGTGTAGGCCTGCACTGCCTGATGCAGGAAGGACTCTCCCTTTGAGGGACAGTGTCAAGTGCCATTGGAGAGAAAGAAGAATTATTGAGAAAATAAAATTTAAAAAAATTGAAGTTCAGGTCAATCTTAAACTGTTTACAACAAGACATGAATGATCAAGGAAGCCAATACAAAATAAAATGGCATAAGAAAAGTGTAAAGCTATTTTCTCAGAAATTAACTCAAGTATTGCCAGAAATGTCAGTAAATATTTGAATTACATCATTCTGAGGTGAATGTATAACTGTAGAACAATGCAATTGTTTTGGGTTTTGTTGTAATCTTATATCCTGAATTAAAACAACTTGTCATGCCACTGGACTCTACTGTCTTGAATTCTTCAGTAAGTTCTCCTTGGAGGCAGGATGCATTTCCATGAAGAAACAAAACCAGGGTGAGGATGCAATTTTACTGACAGTCAGAACTTCTGACTGTCTTTGCTTAAATTAACACCTGGAACACTACTCACACTAAAATTACCACCATTCTTGTCGAGGAAATTCTAGCTCTATAATTTTCAAGCAATACTCTCTGTATCTGATATTACTTATGTGTTTTCTGCCCCCCACTGGCTCATTTAAACTACAACCTAAAGCAAGGATGCTGCAGACAGTTATGTAAGACAAATGATCCAACAGAAGACACCCTACAGCCAAGGGAAGGGCTTTCCTGCAATGCTCTGCATGGCTATTTACACCAGCAGATGAGCAATGAAAGCCTGCCAGAACAATATGAATTACATTTAGTTACATTCACACAGCAGTCAGAAAAAAGAAAATTTATAGGGATCTTCCATATGAATGAATGCAAGGCAAATAAGCATAAAGCCCAGAAATCTGCAGTGTTTTCCTGATTTCTAGGCACACTTCCATGGACACTGTGGAATGCTGCCTGTTTTCCATGTGGGCAGCCTGTGCCATGAATGCTGAGGTGACAGCAGTGAGAGTTTGTCCATAAGGTGGTAGAGCAGTACATTCCTGCCACTCAAATACACAATGAGTCAAACTAACACAAAGGCTGACAGCTGCCAAACCTCTCATGGGTGTTATACCCCAAAGACCATAAGATGAAGATATTACAGATATTTTTTTTTTAAACCTAGAGAGCTCCTGGGTATTGATGAGTTTTTGCCTATGAAGACCTTTGAAAATACAATATTGATAGTAGTTTCCTTAGCTGGGGCAGTTCCTTCCCATCTTGACAAAAACAACCAGTTCCTTCCCCAAGGGAAGCTGAGATCCCTGAGGTGATAATTCTCTCCAGGATTTGCACCCTGAGGGAAGGGACAGCCCAAGCCATGCTGCCCTCCAGAAACAGGGTGTGGACAAGGCAGGTCCATCCCAGGTGTTAACCCACACAGTGTGGGCATGAGCCACATTTCTTTAACTGCTCTCTAGAGTTTGGCAAGAGCACTACACAAATAAAAGAATCCAGGAGCAGATCAGAGCACTGAAACCTGAAAACTAATGAGATGCTGGGAAGCTCAGTGCAGCTGGGAGGGCTTGACACTCTTTGAGCTGCTCTGTGTGACAGAAGATGTTGAAGGAAATTCAGAAGGGAAAGCAAACTGCCCTGCACCATTCCATCAGCAGATGTCAGCACCAGCTGAGTAACCTGGAAAACCTCTTCATGCTCTGGGCACACAATGTGAGTACCTGAAACATGTTACCAAAGGGCAAACTGTGGTTTAATTTCAATATTTTACTGAAGCTGTTCTTATGCCTTCATAGCCTCAAGCTGTCTGTTTAATAACAGAGCACATTTTAAGCCACAACAACTTTAGATTACCTGTTCTAACCAATCAAGTCTGGAGTGGTGTATTACAGAAGTTTACCATTTCAGTTATCCTCTGCTTTGCTGTCTTCACCTCTTTATACACACTAGTTACAACTCACATACCACAGCATTTTTAAATAAACAGGCAATTAGAAAACATTCCAAATTTCTACCTCTATTATTTATAAATAATGTTATTTATTTTAAAGCACTTAACACTATTGTCTGCCTGTGATGCCCATTCTCTGTACTGCTCATGCATAATCCTGCAAACTCTGGCTGTTTTTATTGCTGTTTTCCTTGTCTCATTCACTGTGTTTGCTGATTCCTGTGCGAGTGCAGACACTGCTAAACTGAATTTTTGGACAAACAGACAAACCTGCCATGGTAAAATAAGGGCAGTTGAGGTTGTTATATTTATATTCAAGCAAATTCTGATTTAATAAGACTCATTTTGATGTGATGACCTGCCATGAAATCCCAAGTGGATGTTCCAGAGCAGCTCTTTGGAATCCCTGTGTATGGAGCAGAAGTTATTCAGTCTGAAGAACAGAACTGCACAGCAACAGAGACACAGACACCCAACAATCCATCCACATTTCCCAAGGCTACTCTACAAAACCTCCAGTTGAATAAGCATTGCAAAAATGTACCTGCTCTGAACTGCACAACACAAGATCTGAGTTTCCATCACTGAGTGCTAATACATAACATTTATCTTTTTTTTTTTTTAATACAGTACAGCTTTTACTCCAGAATTTGTTAGCAGCTGTTTAGCCTAGGAGTCATTTGGAAGGGACAGACTTCAAAGAAGAGAAGGAAGAAAGAAAGGCTAAAATAAAGATTTATGCCAGACTAAGTGCAAGGTGGCTTTCTGTCGTAAGAGCAAAGCACACAGGAAGTAGCTACTTATTTGGGTGGGGAGATGGAGATAACAGAAAGGGAGGACACTGAAAGACAGGTAGGAGGCAGCCTAAATGCAGAGGCAGATGAAGCAAATACACAGCACCTTTAAAAACCAGTATGGTAGAGCATGTACTAACTGTAATTTCTTAAAGCTTCTTATTGTCCCTGTGAAGGGCACATATAAATCCATCTCACAGAGCAGAAGACTCAGGCTTACAGGCATGAAGAGCTCTGAGATGCTTTCAGACAGTTGTTGAAATAAAAGGAAGAAATGTGAACTGAAGTATGGCAAGTTCCTCCCATGCTCTACGTGGTAAATACAAAGTCAGTTACATTACAGATTCTAATTGTTCTGCTAAATTATCTAGAGAAAATAAGAATAATTTTAAAAAGCAAGGAAAATCATATTTACCAGAGTGTTTCATTTTGAAATGAACTTAAAAAATAAAGAACTCTATCAGAAGCTATTATTTCTGGGTTTAAATTTTCTTTTTCATACATTATTTTTTCCTGTTTTCTGTTTCCTGGCTATACCTGCTGGAATCAACACTCAGCCATCACAGCTGACTACTTCACCATGCTTTAGTCACTCATAGGATTTCCTGTGTTACACAGAGCAGTTCTGCAATTCAGCTGACTCCAGGTTAACTGTGGTGGAAGCAGCCTGCAATCACAAGTGAAATGTGCTGCAGTGTTTTAAACAAAGACTTTACAAGAAAACCAATAATTCATGACAGTCACAGAACTCATTAGCACTCCTACCTTGCATAATGTTGGGTTTGTCAGTTCCTGCCTCTTCCACTAATAATTAAAGAGAAGTGATGAGTTTTACACATTCAAAGTTATGTGTGATCCACAGCTACAAAAGCTTTAGAAAAACCACAAGACTGAGCCTTGGGAAAACCTGTAAAAACCACATTTCTTTGGGTAGTATCATTATTGTACTTTGCCTTCCCATCATTACTATAAGTTAGAAATATGCTGAAAAATCAAGAGGAGAATGAATTTTAGAATGCATAAATGGAGGCTGGCTGATGAGAAAATGGGAATAATTTACCCAACTATTGCCAATTCTGTACTCATCAAGCACAACATTAACCAATATTAAACTCCAGCAACACCAAGTTCACTGAACAAAGAACCCATTTGTGAGCTCTGAGTAGCTGTTTTATAATAATACAGAACCACATGAGGCCCATAATTCTCATTACAATGTCAAACTCCAGACTGTTTATTTTCTCTGGTTTAGTGGAATGTCATCAGCCTTTAGTTATTGCAAGGCTGTTCTCATAACAGGTAAAGACTTTGTGGAAATTGGGGTTTAGTGATGAGTTTGCTGACAAACAAAACTATGGCTATAGCAAAACACATCAAACAGCCACCATTTAAGTACCTCTCTGCTGCCAGGTAGAGAAGAAGCCTTTTGTTGCAAAGATACAAGTTACTCATTTCATGCAGTGCATTCAGATGAAATAAAACATTCTTGTGACAATTTAGCCCCTCAAAAGCACAAAAATCCACTGAAAACCTCACTGAGTGTTTTGTAACAACTTGAGAATCTGACAGTGATTATAGATACTCCTCCCCATCCTGTGGGTACAGAAATGCCTGGCCAGACTAGAAATAGCTGAAATAAATGGAAAGTAAGGCACCAAGCTTCATCACACAGTTATCAATAAAAGTAACCCCAGAAGGACTCACAGCTCTCAGACCTGGGATTTGTTTGATTCTGGAACAACATGGACAATGTGTTAACAGGACAAGGAGGGCTGAGGTGCAAACAGCACAGAGGAGGAGCATGCTCTAAGCCCACATGCTGAGAATACTCTAAGAGTAACATATTAAGAGATTAAAACATTAGGATATAATTTTGAAACATTAATTCACCAATATTTCTTTAACAGCCTTTAAAAAGGCTGTAATGCAGAACTGAAAGATTTTTGTTCAGATTGCCATGACTGTACAACAGTAGACAACTGCCAGGGTGTAACAAAAAGCAAATGAACAAAAACCCCAACCTGTGCCTTTGTAAATTTATTTTTAAATAAAGGACAGTAAAGCAATTTTCCTTCCACTCTATCAGGTCCAGCAAGGTTTCAAAACAGAGGTGTCATGTGTGAGGTGTTTAATTATTGACTCACTGAATAGGAGAAGAAACCTTGTGTCCAAATGGTGTCAGCAAGAGCTCATAGAGCTATCAGCAGACAGACATGTGCTCTTTGGTACAAGGCTTTCATAATCTCATCATACAAACAGCAGGTCTTTCCTTGACTTTGGTCACCTTTAAAAGTTTCCTTTACTGCCACTGAAGTACCTTTTATTCCTGATTAAAGGTTCTTTAGAAAGCACAAAAATTGCCCTCCTCTGAGGATTCAAATATAATAAATCATCAAGAACGCTGAAATACAATTTTCAGAGCTGATATTCATGTGGGAATTTATTTCAGGATATTCTGACTGGTGGCACAGACATCAGAATAAGCACTTAGTAAAACTGTGTTGGAATATGTGGCAAAAACAAAGCCAAATCCCCACAGGCTGTGCTATAATATGACACTACAGGGAGCCATTTCTAGAACAAATAACCACGGGCACCCCTGGGCTGCCCCAGCTGTGAGAAGAGCTGATAAGCTCAGGACAAGCTGAGCACTGGCCATGGGCATCTGGGTTTGGCTTCAATACCCTACAGTCTAACATTTTAACTACTTATATCCTAAATTTGTGCTCTGTGGAAGGGAAAGGCTCCAAATCAGCCAATCTCAGCACAGAGAAGGTTCTAATGATCTCCCTGTTTCACAAACCTCGGCACAAATTGGTTGACGTGACCTCGTCCCACACATCCTTACCTTCACAAGCCACTGTTGTGCAAATCAGCTGTCAGTGTTGCTTTGCCTTAAATACTATGCTAATGAAACTAAAGACTCATTCCGTTTCAGACTGGAATTCCACTTTAAAAGCCAAGGCACCAAATGTTCGGGAGCTGTAAATTTTAAATCGTGTAGAAAACGTAATTCTAGTAAGAACACAAAGCAGAAAAATCACCAAACAACTGCCACCAATTGATACCAACCCCTCAGCAATACACATGTATTCACAATGCCTCTTCACTGAAATGCAAACAAGGGCAGTGAATATGAAACTCGGAGGGGTCATTAGTAAAAAGCTTTTAGCAGAAACAACAGTGGCTTCAATCTACAAACATACCCTCAAAGTGTCTGGAGAGACCTTCGTGTACATTAGGGCTTGCATTGATTTTAAACACTGAGCAAATGTACTCTTATTTAAACAAAAATTAAGGCATGAATGTATTAGTGCATTCCCCTGTGAAATACAGTTTATAAAAAAGTTTGGATTTGAGTATTTTTTTCTCAGAGAAGTGTATATATGCTTTGATGATAAATGCCAGTAGCCCCACATCACTAAATTGAACACTGCAACAGGAATGTTCATCCAAAATGAATCCACTACAAACCAAAAATACCACCTTCAAATCAGGTCCCTCTGAATAATAATTTCTCCTTAGTGAAGAGCTCACAGTATTAATCACTTCCATATAGTTTGAATCCCACCTTTTGTAAAGGGTTCAAAGCAAGCATGCAAGTGTTGCCAATAATATCATTAGCAAAAGAAGGGTGGAGAAAATTGCATTACAATGCATTGCAACATTAATAAACATTTAATTTCTGCATATGAACTGAGCATTCAGTCTCCTGTGAAGACACCTTAGATACACTAGAAAACAAAGCTTAACCCAGCATTGGTTTTATAGCATTCACTCCCACTGAAGTGAAATGGCATCTGTTTGTACAACTTTAGCAATTATAGGAATGTTTTTTATTTCTCCTGTGTTAATACCAGCACTGTTTTGGGGGGTTGTATTATATGATTTTTTCAACTCAGAAGTGCCACCTGGAATTGAACAGCCTCTAAAGCTTCGTTTTTTCAACTCCTTGATGATTACAAGCATGGTCATGGTAAGTTTAATTTCTTAACCTGGGAATTTCACTTTTGCTTAGGTAGGATATTTGGGAGCTGGAGGAAAATGGCTTAAGGGGAAAAAAAGAAAAAAACAATTCACATCCTGAAGCCTGTAAGCATGATGTACGAACTCAAAACATGTTAAATTAACTCTAAAATTAATATGACTAATCTTAAAAACTTCTTGAGATTTTTTTCAGTCAAACTGCAGCCACTTTATGCTGGGAAGCTGTTTCACATGAAAATTTAAAACAAATACCTAGATGTATCCTGTACATACTGAACTGCATGTAGATACAATAATGCTGGTTGTTCAAACAAGCCAACATTACTCCTTCCAAATTCTTTCTTTGCAACAGGGAAAGATTTTGGAGAAGCTGGGGATCTGCAATGATTTTGCTGTCCTGCGAGCAGCGGTCGATGGGATACCACCATGGAGAGATTCCAAACTGCTTATCAAAGATCTCACAGTGGATGAGGTACCCTTGAGGATTTATCAGCCCAAAAGCCCACCCACCAGCAAAAGAAGAGGAATTCTGTATTTTCATGGAGGCGCTGGCACATTTGGGAGCATTAGTAAGAAATGGGCAAGTTTTATTTTTCAAGTCAAATCCAAACCTTTACATTTTTCCCTTCAGGCATGTGTCAATCAATGCCTGCCCTGTCCTTCCCAGTGTCACCAGTCTTTGCTCAGCACAAACTGGGAATTACTTGTGGAATGCACAATCTCCTGTTAAAGGGAGTCACATCTCTGCTTCCAGTGAGGGATGCTGCTCTACTGAGACCACCCTATCTTACATAAAACATACACTATGGGTCCAAGGAAGAATTCAAATACATTTTTTTAAAATCTGTAAATAAATTCCCATTCATGCAAACAAGAAATCCAAATGAAGGAAAATATAAATAATGAAGGAGCAATTAGGGGAAGTTTGATTCTTGTGATGACATGGCACAGGACACTTGATTTTTTTTTTCCAGAAAGGGAGACAACCCTTGTCTCAGCAGCTGGGAGTTCAGCTTCCTGTGTGCTCTGAGTGCTTTCTCTGCAAGCCAAAGCCCCTAACATGGAAATCTGGACTTTGTTCCAGGGATCAGGCAGTGCAGCTTGAGGGGTTTCAATCCTTTACTGTTTTGAAGGGTAGGTCTGCACTACACTGGGCAGACTTGAGTTTCCTGGCACCCTTGAGCCCCATGCAGAAACCACAACATAACTCCCATGCCTCTCTGCCCTGGGGCACTGATAACCCACCCTGCTGTGCTCAGAGCACAGGAGTCTGCCTGCAGTGACAGGTTCACACCTAGAGCTGGTCTGGGTGCCAGTGAGGACTCCAGGGATGGCAGGCACTCTGTAAGTGAGTTGACAATTCCTCTCATTGGAAGATAAAACCACACCACAAGTTGCACAGTGAGTCCCTGTTCACATGGCATGGTTTGATGTAACAGCCATACCTGTGCACAGAGAGTGGGAGCTGACCTTTGCCTTCAATTCCTTTCAGTGGTTGATAACAGGAAAACAATCAATATGATGACAAGCTTTCAGAAGGCCTTTGGGAATCTCCAGCCTAGGAAGCCTGAAGTCTGTGACCAGCAAATTAGCAGATGCTACACTGAAGAGAATCAGTGGACACATAACTGTGGCTTACTCCTCAATTGGATGTCATATCCTAGAGTCATTGAATAGTTTGGTGGAAGGAACGTTAAATCTTGTTCTCATCCCAAGTCCCCACCATGGGCAGGGACACCTTCCACCATTCCAGGCTGCTCCAAGCCCTGTCCTACCTGGCCTTGGACATTTCCAGGGATGGGGCAGCCACAGCTGCTCTGGGCAACCTATGCCAGGGCCTCATAACCCTCACAGGGAAGAATTTCTTCCTAATATCTCATCTAAACCCACCCTTTATCAGTTTGATAAATTTTAGTTTTTTAAGTCAGCAAATACATGAAGAAAGGAGACTGAGTTGCTAAAACCCACTTTGATTTCCAGAAGCGTCTCCTAAAGAGGCTACACACCCATGACACATGAGGGAAGGTCTTTCATTTGGATTACAGACAGAAAAAAGATGGGTTATGGGAAGGTCCTGTGAGATTCCCATAAGGAGATCTGTACTGGGAGCAGTGCTAATCAATTTATTGAAACACAAAAAAAGATGGTGCAAGGTGATGTGGTATTAAGTCTTCTGAGGGTCATAAATAGGTGGCTGAAAATGTGCAGAATGTCCTTATGACAGCAGAGGATCAGACTATAAAATGACAGGTGAAATGGCATGCAGAGAATCAAAGAGATGAGCAGAGCATTCTGATCTTATAAATGAAGCTATGAACTCCAAACAGGAGCAAGAAAAGGATCTTGCAGGAAGGAGGTCTTGGGATTATGGTAGGAAGTGGCCTGAAAACGTTGACATAGTACACAGTACCAGTCAACAAACAAATGAAATGCTAGCAACTACTAGCAGGAAAGGAAAACAAAACAGGGAACATTTTTATGCCACTGTAATAAATCCATGGTGTATCTAAATATAATATAGTGCTTATAATTCTGATTCTCACTCCTGAGCAGTACTGGAAAGACTTGGAGAGGCTGCCTAGGTGAGAAAAGTGCTTCTGTGCAGAGAATATGTGAACAAACTCTTCAGGCTGCAAAAGATGCATAAAGACAGATACACTAAGTGCCTACAAAATCATGAGAAGCAAGAGAAGTTAAATGGGGAAGGATTTATCCACCATTTCTTACAGTACAAGAGTCAATGTGGAAGCAGTGAATGCCAGGTACAAAAGGAGCAACTGGAAATGGCTGCTCACACCTTTATAAGCAAGGAGAGAACCCCTCCTTGCACAAAGCTGTTAGGGTTAAGGTCAAAATCATGGGCTTAAGAAGTGGTTTGGGTAATTCACAGAAGAAATGCTAATCAAGAGCATTAGTTATAAAGACAGTTTGTCTCAAAGGAGTGCCCTGAGCCTCAAATTCCTGTATGCTCCTTATTGCTGTTTGTCCTCAGCTTACACTCTCCTTAGTTGCTGACCACCAGGTGAGATGTGTGAGCACCCCAGACAGATTTCTGGGTTTCCCCAGTATCACCATCCTCAGAGCCATAGCCAACAGAAAATGTGTTACTGTGTAAAGACCACATTCCATAGCACGAGTTCCATACCACTCTTATGTTGCACATATGTTCAGGGATCTATATTTTCATTTCAAAAGGATATCTGATTTTCAAATCATCATTTCTGATAAACTTTCTCTCTAGGAGCCTTTGAAAGAGTATGCCGCTATATGGCCAAAAATGCAACTCAGTGGTTGTGTCGGTTGGGTAAGTGCTATTTTGCCATAGAAGTATTTATGGGAATACAGCTCTCAGTTGAAACTCTTCTGAAAAGTATGCTGAAAATACTTACTCTTTTAGATCACATCCCTATTTGTCATTTAAACCTTTCATTTAATTTAGAAATGTGCTTATAGGCAAAGTATTTTTAAATAGCTGTAGCATCATTAGTTTGGCCTTCCAATCTGCACTAGTTAAGCCCAAATATAATCTTTAAAATTAAGAAAGAAAAGTCTGTATAACTACCACAACACAAATGGAATGTGTGTAACTCCACTGACAATAACCACAGTCTCTGACATTCCAGGTACCGCCTGTCTCCTGAACACCCCTACCCAGGGCAGTATTTTGACTGTCTCAGTGCCACCTTATACTTCATGAGGAATTTAGAAGAGTATCACGTGGATCCTGGTCTCATCATCGTTAGTGGTGACAGCTGTGGAGCTAATTTTGCTACAGTTATTTGCCAAATACTGCTGAATGATAGAGATCTGCCAAAAGTAAGGGCTCAGGTCCTGCTTTACCCAGGACTCCAGGGGCTGGACTTCCAGCTGCCCTCCTACCAGCAGAACGCCTTTGGGCCCATACTGCCCCGGAAGTTGGTCATCTACTTCTGCTTTCGTTACCTTAACAGAAAACCCACAGTTTTGAAAGATATTATACAAAACTGCCATGTTCCTGAGAGTATGAGACAGAAGTATAAAAAATGGGTAAGTGCTGACCTTATTCCTGATGAATTAAGGTTAGAGGCTACAAACCACCAAAACCCGCATCATATAAACCTGAAGTCCATGAAGCTGTCAAAGAAATTTTAGCAGGAACATTTTCCCCACTTTTAGCTGAAGATTCCATTATTTGCCAGCTCCCTGAGTCCTGCATTGTGACCTGTGAGTTTGATGTGTTGAGGGATGATGGTCTGTTGTACAAGAAGAGACTAGAGGACAATGGTGTTCCAGTGACCTGGCATCATTGCAAGCATGGCTTCCATGGAATTTTAGCCTTTTTTGGCTACGGGATTTTTTCCCTTTTTATCTGCAAAAGAGATAATGGACAGTGTTGTGAATTATATAAACAGTTTATAGAAGCATTTTTCAGATGAAGATCCAAGTCATGCAGTATCTTTGATGAATTTATACTTGGCAAAGAATATAAACACTTCTGATTTACAGTTTGGATTTTGACTGCATTTTGTAGTTTCTGATTTCTGCTTCTGTAGTGACTCTCAAACGAATGTTAAGATTATTTGAAGTGCCACTATACTAGAAAACAATTCTTGTAAAAGCACACCAATAAGATTGACATGAAAAAGGCAAGGCACTCAGCACATCCTGTTTCACTAAAACTACAGCAGTTCCAGTATCTTTACATGGCTGGCACACACTGAGGGTAAGAGACAAAAAATCTCCCTGAAGATTCTTCAACAGCCCAGAAATGCTGAAAACAACAACTGGGGTCTGCTCTGGCCCTTGTGACAGGAGGTATTGATGGTATCAGATGGAGAACTCAGCTTCTAAGAAGTCTTACAGCACACCCACTGAAATTGCACCATGAATTTCGTTTCCAGGGTTAGTCTGTACAAAGGCTACACTGCTCCAGAAACAGGGAAGTCAAAAGGAAGGTCTGGAGCAGGAATCCTAAACTGGAACTAGCTTGGGTTTGATTTTGTTTGGGATCTGAGAAATGATGTTTCATTTTGGAACTTCATTAACAAACTGTAATTCCTGAACTTCAGTGAGTGTGTGGATGTCAGAGAAGTGCAGAAGTGAGACTTTTCCATAACTCTTGTTTTCTTTCAAGACTATCTTGTGCTCAATGCTATCTGTTCTGCTCTTTTGAAAAGTTTGAAAATCATATAAAGAAGGCAGAGAAGCACAGTTGTATTTATATTATCACTGTAATGCTATGGTGATTCTGTGATGCTTTCAACAACAAAAATAAAAACTAACTGCAAATATTTCTGTTATAAGAGTGAGAGTTACATTTGCTAAACACAAACCGACTGATAAACCCAGCTGAGCCCCCTGTGGTGAAAGGAACAACACTGCACAGGCAGGCAGAGATCACAATCCTGCAACTTCTACCTGGTCCCATCTGTGCTAGATCAGTCATTAACCCACCAAAGAAATGGATATGACCACAGAACTGTGAAATACAAACACAAGCTGAAAGTCCACAAACACCACTGGATGGACTTCTTTTTTTTTTAAAATCTGGGCTTTTGCTGATTTTTGAAATAAAATTTGTTTCTACTTCAGAAAATTTTATGATGACCATTTGCCCTGTTAAAAACATTCAACTTCTCACTAGAGAAACAATATGAAATTAATTTTTTAAAAAGTTTTGTGACTAAAATGACATAGTACTTTCCCTCATCACTTATAATTTGACTTTGCAATAACAACAACAACAGCAAACACCAAACAAAAAACCACCCCCCCACATTGCTACCTAATAAGGTTAGTTTTTTACCTCTTTTCTCATGAATTTGCAATTTAAATGTTCAGACATCCTAGTTGTTTGAAGAGTTGCAGACTTAGGTTCATAATTAATTCACTTGCATCATTTTAAGTACACCTTCTGTACACTAGCACAACCCTGCTCCTCAGCAAGAACAAGATAAAGCAGTTTGATTTGGAACTCTTTAACCCCTGGTTATCTCAAGTCTGCTGCACACACAGTTACTGAAAGTTACCTGCCACAAGGTTACCTAACCATGAATCTAAAGTCAGCCTGCTGAGGCTTTTTTCAAGCATGTTCCTCTGTTAGAAGAAAACACAAATACTAAAAAGAGCTGAAATTTGGGTGATGACAGAATTTTCTAAGTGCACCTTTCCAAAGAGCACTGGTGACAATCCCTGTGGCCCTTTTGAGTGACAAATGACATGCAGGTTCTCACTCCTGAGGAAAGATGGATGTCTTACAGTGCCACAAACTCAAAGCACACCAATGCCCTCGGTCCATTTTCCACCTCCAACTCATTTAATACTAATGCAGCTCATTCATAACACTCTTCTCCCAGCTAAGCACTGGTTTCTTACAAAAATTCCAAAATGCTGCTGGCATAAATCTGTTAACAAATTGAGGACTTTGATCAACTTATCTTTTGTGAGATAACAGGAATGGGGGAAAAGAAAGTGGCAAAGGGAAAGATACCTGCTAATGTATTTGTAAAATGGAGGAGAGGGGTTTTTACTGGAGCAAACAAAGAACAGGAAGATTAACAAAGAATCAGGAAGTAACAAGACAAATATATATTGGAAAGTCAAATCAAAGACAGATCACTGCAGTTCAGCAAAATGGCAGTTGTACTCCCAGTGCTGGTGTTGTTCTTAGCTGTTTTTCTTGCTGGATTTATATTGTTGGTCATAGGGGCAATTAACTTTGATTTTTCCAACTCAGAAATTCCTCCTGGAGTGAATCAGCCTGCAAAGCTTCGAATCATTCATATAATTTTAATATGCACAGCTGTGGTGGTAAGTGAACCTGGTGGGAGTTTGTGGGGAAGAACAGTGAATCTGCAGATTTTAAACTTACTACTGTGCTAGAAGCTTGCATGGAATTATGTTCCAGAGAGGACAGCAGGGCATTGCTGTCATACTGATTGTTTTATTGAGCTGAGTGTTGCTAAAGAAACTTTTGCCAGATTATTGACACTGTACTGCTCTAGCCCAACTCTATCTCAGGCAGTACCTAAATGCTGCCTTAACACAAGTGTGTGAAATCTGATTGTGCTTCTGCCCTGACTCAAGCTGACCTAGCTATGATTTGATTTCTAATGTTAATCCACATTGGATCATTTGTATTTCTACTCTTGGTTCAGACTATGATGTCTCTGGGCCATGCTTTTAAGCTTTTCTTGAGCATGGGGATGAGAATTCTCCATTTATTTTGAATATAAAGTAAGAAGCTGAACATTTCAGAATTGATCTTGGGAGAGTTGCTATCACACAAGTGACAAAATTAGGGAATGTTGCCCGTGAGGAACTGAAGGAATTCTTCTGCCCAAAGCACATTTATGTAACTCCTGCAGCAACTAAGCAGGATTGTCTGATGGGAATGAGAGGCTCTGGCCAGCCCAGCTTCTCCAGGTGAAAGCAGCTTGTAAAAGTGTGGGAAGGTAATCAGTCCCCAGGAGCAGCACTCAACATCTGGTGAGCTCTGCTAACAGAGGAGCTCACTGAATCACAGGTATTTCTGTGTAATGATAGGTGTAGAGATGCTCTGATGAGAGATGGCATTAGATAGGAGATAACAGAGATTGTCCATATATTTATTAGATTAATTTAATAGAATAACTGCAAAGAGATAGAACGTATTTAAAATGTAAAAAGGAAAACAAAGAAAAAAATTCTCTCTCAGAAATATTCTAGATTATGGTCAACCATAGTAAAGAACTCTAGATATATATTCTCATACTTTGGCTGCACAGAAGTTGTAATTAGAAAGAGATTACATCACTGAAGCAGCTGGAAAAGCCAGTTCTCTTTTAATCATCAATCTACTGTCCACCATAAACCAGCCTTGCGTGCTGCAATGTAAACAACACAGGGTGAAAGAAAACAAACAAGATGAATGTAGAAATTATTGTTCCCATCTCTTCTTGGAAAATAGCCAATACAAAATAATAAATCATTGAATCCTGTTTGTATACAACTGGAGACACTAAAACTAGTTTCTATAAAAAATTGAAATCAGTATACTGCAAATGTCTTCGTTTCTTCAAGAAATCTTTCCTCAAGATCAGACACGGATAATATTATAAATATCTGGAATCACTGGAAAAAAAGGCCTTTTGTAGTTAAATATATTGAGAATCAGGGCACTACTGACAATCCATGCAGATGTGGCTGTCTAGTAAGAAATACTTGTAACACAATCCTGAATATTATGAACTTGATCCAAATATTCCTAAGGACTGAAGTACAGACTGGCATGGCTGAACAATGCATTTCAAAACAGAGGCTATGCCTCTTCTTTTATTTATGCAAAGTTATGTTGGAGCACTAGCTCTGATTTGTATTCATTTTCTGGTGTCTGGCATGAACATCCCTATGGCACAGAAAAATGAACAGAAGTTCATTCCTACTAAATGAATCAGAATATTCTTGTCAGTGTGTGGCACACATCAGTGAGACTGAGGAGATGGGTCATAAAGCAATTATCAAACAGATTCTTAACTTAGTCAACTCTACTTTGGGCAAGTGTCTGTGCCATGAGAATTAGCACCAGAATGATCAACTTTCACTATGCTTTCACATCTCCAGGGGGGAAGGATAGAATAACCAGTGAAAACCAAACTTGCTTTCAATGTTAGGCAAAGTACTGAGGAAGCAGAGGGATCTATTTCACCAGTGTTAATGTTGCATTGTTTGAGGCTCTGTTCTTTGGTTCATGTAACTCTCTCATAACCTCTCCTGATGCTGCTGTTACTTGTTGTGTCCTACACCTGTACAGCTACTCTCTTAGATGATTACTGCCCTAAAAATACATGAGTTAGGCACTGTGAGTTTACTGTCCACACAGTTCCTCTCCTTTGGAAAATACAACATCTCTAAGTGAGCTCTCTGCTCTCTTTGCCTTTGAACAGGGAAAGATTTTGGAGAACATTGGCATCTGCACTCAGGTGAGCTTTGTGCGGTACATGCAAGGAAGAAGGACTCTGGGAAAGGACCCAAAGCTCTTCATCAAGGATCTGTGGTTTGAGAAAGTGCCTGTAAGGATTTACCAGCCCAAGGCTCCATCTGCCAGCCAAAGGAGAGGAGTTGTGTTTTTTCATGGAGGAGGATGGATATTTGGAAGTCTTGGTAAGATATCTGACAGAAATAGTTCAGTTAAAGAAATACATACTTCATAAATAGTAAAGTTAGTTGTTTCTTGATCTGTAGCAGCTGCAAACTTTGAGTATAAGCACAGGTTATATCTGGTCATTCTTGCTGCCAGAAGAAGGAAACCGCTGTGGATCAAATGAATTTTTTTACATTACAATGATATAAGGGGGAAAAAACTGAAACAGGAAAATGAGGAGGTATGAAAGAACTGAAGAGCTTTGTAGGAAGCAGCAGAGAGAAGTAGAGAGCATTTCCTTCTTGCAATTCTTTGACTTCTCCAATAGAAAACACACCCCAACCTAAACCCAAACCCCACCCAATCTCTTTCAGAGACCCACGAAGAGCTGTGCCGCTTTCTTGCCAGAGAAAGTGAATCTGTGGTTGTATCTGTGGGGTGAGTTTTTGCTCATGCTCATTTTGAGAGATTATTTCCTGTAGTGTAAATATCACCTCCTGTCCCCCCAGTCATAGCAACAATCTTCCTCAGAGAAATGTCTCTGTGGGACTTCTCAAGGGTGTGATTTACAACTTCATTCTGCTGTTGCTTGGAGACACTGAAGACTCACTTGGGCTGTTCTCACTGTCTGATTACAGCACACATTACACCCTGGGATATCTAGCTGGAAAATGAAGTTTGGAATCAGTATTTTCAAATTCCAAACTAAAAACTGATTGTAAACAGATAAGCTATATGATCTCCTTAACATTTTTTCAAGGAAAGCCTGCTTGATGCTTAGAGAAGCACATGTGAATGACAAGCTAATACCTTATCAAAATACTAGAATAACAGTTTGGATTATGAGGGTATGTAACATAACTTCATGGAACAAAGATACAAACCAGAAGTATTGTCTTTTGTGGCCAGCCCATGAAAAACTGAAGCAGAAAGTAACTAAATGATTGTCAATAAAACCTACATATAGTTGATAGCTGAGTACTCCTGTGTTGTTAATTCCTAAGAGACATCATAAACAGATGATATCATAACAAAAATAATCTGCACCACCTACATCTTATTGATGGTAATCCTATGGAGACAATGAAAATTCTGCAGAAAGCAGGACTTTAGCAATACATGTAAAACTCCTATTTCCTTCTCACACCCTTGTGTGTGTGTCCCAGGTACCGTTTAGCCCCTGAGCACAAATACCCCCGCTGCGTACGAGGACTGTCTGAACGCCACCCTGCACTTCCTGCAGCACCTGCAGCACTACGGCGTGGATCCTGCCCGTGTCACTGTCTGTGGGGACAGTGCTGGGGGCAACCTGGCAGCTGCTGTGAGCCAGACCCTGGCAGGCAGCTCAGACCTCCCCAGACTGCGTGCTCAGATCCTCATCTACCCAGGCCTTCAGGCCTTGGACTTCAATTTACCATCGTACCAGCAAAACCGGGAGTCCCTCTGCTGTTCCGGGAACGCGCTGCTTTCTACATGTTGCAGTATCTAAATGGGAATGCAACAAAACTGGAAGAGGTTTTGGAAGGTTCCCATATTCCTGTAGATGTTAAATTAAAGTATAGGAAGTGGGTGAGTCCAGACAACATCCCCAAGGAATTTAAGGTCAGAGGATACAAACCACGTGTGCTACTTGACTGTACAACTGAAGTTTTATGAGACAGTGAAGAGGTTCTGTGAGCCCACCCTGTGCCCACTGCTGGCTGAAGACACAGTTATCCAGCAGCTGCCAGAATCTTTCATCCTGACCTGCGAGTACGACGTGCTGCGGGACGATGGCTTGTTGTACAAGAAGAGGCTGGAGGACAACGGGGTTCCAGTGACCTGGTACCACCTTGAGGATGGATTCCATGGAATCATAAACTCATTTAATAGTGACTGGTTCTCATTTCCAGCTGGAAAAAGGGGACTTGAAAATATTGTGAATTTTCTAAGAAGCTTATAGCAACGTTTTTTCTTTGTTTCTGTGAGAACTGCCAAATTTCTGTGGTCTTTTATGCTTCTAAATTCCATGTAAGAAGTTCATCTAGGACAATTTGTCAATATGCAATTATGTGATTACCATTAAAGACATTTCAAGAATAGTTTCTTTTAGTGCTGTTTGAAGTAGCCCATCCACATTCTGCCTATTTTAATAATCTGTTTGCACTAGACACTTGTGCAGTACAAGTGCTGCTCTCTCAGTACATATAAAAGATGCAGTAAAATTTTAAGCCAACATCTGGTCTGACCTGTTTTATTCAATTGCAGTCGAAGATTTCATTCTTCCTAGAAGTGTGTGTTTTGGCAAAGGAGAAAGACACTGACACTACAGTGCTATAATGCACAGTCTGTACTCTCTGCTGCACATAGCATCTGAGTTTAAGACTCTCAATTTGAAGATGTCTGTTGGCTAGGTAACCAGTATTTTATATTTAAAAAAAAAATGAAATCTCATTAGTTAACTTGATTTTTAGAACTGCAACTGTTCCCAACAGAAATACTCTATCGACAGCTTTTCAATTACAGTGGAGAAAATGCTTTAAGTGTTTTCTTATGTTTATCAAACATACAAAAAACTTGTTCTTGTGCTTGAATAGAATCTTAGAATCACAGAATGGGTTGGGAGGAACATTAAAGCTCATCTTATTCACATGCCCTGCCATAGGTAGGGACACCTGGTCTAGCCCAGGTTGCTTCAAGCCCCAAATAATCTAACAACAAAATAGGACTGATGCATTTACTTTTGCAGAGCATGTTACTTACCTTTTGCCCCCACCCCTCCCTTTTTTTCCATTTTCTTTTCCAGATGTCCTGGTCAAAGGTATGTATTGCAAACAATGTAAAGCACGCTCACAATGCAGGAAGCGAATGTTGTGGCTGCAAATCAGCTGCAAGGGATAATTCAATCTCCACATTCACTGGCTCTCTGTCATACACTAGAACTTCATTCAGGACTCAGCTCAGTCTCTGAGCACTCACTGTGATCATCCACAATCCAAGAACTCTATATTCAATACCAGACCCTTTATCAGCCCCACAATTACCATAAAGATAAACAGGAAATTAAACACATTGACTCTCTTCCAATGTGATAACTGCTGGCACATTGCACAACATTTCCAAGGGCTTTAAAGTGAGCAACACCTGAGAGATCTCTTGTAACTGGGCACCGCTCCAGGCCTTACTGGTACCTGAAAAAGCCAAATCACAGATAGGTGTGAAGACACATCACCCCTGGAAACGAGAAATGGCATTTTTTTATCTACTGCCAGTGATACTGCTGGTGATTTTTGTTGCTTCATTCATATCAGCAATCATAAGAACAATTCAAACTGAGTATGCCAATTGCAGCATCCCTCCTGGAGTGAACAATCCTGGAAAACTTCGACTCATTGTTGCTGTTTTGATTGTTACATCTACTCTGGTGAGTAACTCTGCTGCAGCTTTGCCAGAAACCTTGTTAGATGTTGATTTTATTGTATGTGTAAATACCAGAATCCTGCCAGCTCCATCAGGGCTTAAATGATGGCTTTTCTCTTCTGGGGGCTGACTTGAGAGGACAGCTTTTGGAAAATAATTTCTATTAGACCTCAGTCAGTACTTAAGGCTTAAGTCAACCATAAGAGCCCAGGTTTTATCAGTTGAGCTTCCCTAATTTGAAATTAATATTTATAGAAAGTGAGATTGCTTTGATTTCCACCTTAGCTAAGCACACGATGCTTTCAGGCCATTCTTGGGGCTTTCCAGTAAAATGGAAGGTTAGGTAATGGAAGTACCAATAATAGGAGACTGGATGCTTTTTAAGAAGGAAAAAACCCAAGAAACCTTAGAGGGATGAGAGACACTTGGGAGCACTGGCAAGGCCTCCCTCACCAGCTGTCCCTTCACCAATTGCCCTTCACTCACCAGGAGCCCCCTCACCAACTGCCCCTCACCAGGTTCTGCTTTAATGAGTGTCCCTCACCATTGCCCTTCTCCTGGTGCCCCTCACCATTTGCCCCTCACATTTGCCTATCACCGTTACCCTTCACCACTTGCCCCTCACCATCCACCCTTCTCCTGGTGCCCTTCACCAGTTACCTCTCACCAATTTCCCCTCACCATTTTCCCCTCACCAGTTGCCCCTCACAATTGCCCTTCTCCTGGTGCCTGTCACCAGTTACCCCTCACCAGTTACCCCTCACTATTTTCCCTTCACCATTTTCCCCTCACCATTTGCCCCTCACCACTTGCCCCTCACCATTCCCCCCTCACCATTTGCCCCTCACCACTGCCCTTCTCCTGTGCCCCTCACCATTTTCCCCTCACCAATTACCCCTCATAATTTTCCCCTCACCATTTTCCCCTCACCATTTTCCCCTCAGTTGCCCCTCACCATTGCCCTTCTCCTGTGCCCCTCACCATTTTCCCCTCACCAATTACCCCTCATCATTTTCCCCTCACCATTTTCCTCTCACAGTTGCCCCTCACCATTGCCCTTCTCCTGTGCCCGTCACCAGTGCCCTTCTCCCGGTTCCCCGTCCCCGGATGCCCCCTCAGGCCTGTCCCCTCCGCTCACCCCCGCTATCCTCCCTCTTCCCCACAGGGCAGGATTTGTGAGAAGCTGGAGCTGTGCAGCAGCCTGGCCGTCAGGCGCCTGGTGTTCTCGGGCTGGAGGCCGGCCCCGCTGCCGGGGGTGCTGCAGGAGGACGCGCGGCTGGGCCCGGTGCCCGTGCGGCTCTACCGGCCCCGGTACCGGCCCGGCCCCCGGCCCGGCCCCGCCGTGCTGCTGTTCCACGGCGGGGGCTGGATCTGCTGCGGCTTCGGTACGGCCCGGAGCCGCCACCCGCGTGCTGCAGGGCAAATCTGGGGGGAAACTTCAACGGGGGTTCTTTAGGAAACGGGTTTAAGCAGTTTCTTTGCTCAGCTGGTTTGGGGAAGTATTTTTTCAGAGAGAAGTGGGGAAAAACTGTTTATGTAACAGGCATAGCACTTCCCAGCACGAAAATGAACAATACTAAACAGTAAAAGTTTTTGCCGCTCTGAGGAGATGACAAATTCAGAAGAGGTTTTTTGTGGATTGCAGCCTGGCTCACAGGCTGCTCTCAGTCCCAGGCCTGGTGGGCCACAGGTGTGAGCTCCTGCTGCTTTTTGGGTTTTCAGTCGAGAGCAGGTTTGAACAACTTTAAGAAAAAGGGAAAGAAACTACATTCCAAGGATCTTCTTTGCCTCAGCTAGAAAAACTAACTACAAGCAAAGGAGATCTCTCTCCTGCTGTTTGCTGCAGACAACACAGTCTGTGTGAAGGAACTGGGGGAGCAAGTGCAGTCTTTGATAACAAACTCTGCACTTTTTCTTTCCCCCTTTACTCCTGGAACTAGTTTTAAGGTTGCAGAACTCAATATTTAATACTAACAGAACAGACAACAGAGGATACAAGCATCATGAAGTCGCTCTAACACACAGCTTAGCCAGGGTTTGCTTTAGCCATGGCCACTGTGTGTGTGTGTGTGTGTCTGACAGAATTCCGGCCTGATACAAAACTTTTTCACCTGTTTATATTCTTTAGCAAAAAAATTAATGCTCATTGGTTCTAAATGACTTAATTCTCTTTCATAAATTGCTACTCTATCCTCTTTAGTCTTTTTACTACATTTTTCTTCTGGTAGGGACTTTCCAACATACATATACTGAGTCTTTTGTTAGCTGCTTCTTTATATTCTGGTTTCTACAGTATGTTCTTGTAGTCTGTGAATTCTGTCCTTCTTATATCCAATTTCAACAATACACACCCTCTCCCAGGCCTTGTTCTTTGAGGCATATCAGGGTTAGTTTGGCAAAACTTTTAGAACTTTTAGTTCTAAAACTTTTAGAAGTTTCAGTGAGTTTCCCAATCATATCAACAAAAATAGTCTGTGCAAAGAAAATTAGCTACATGCTGCCTAGAAGTGATTTAAGACTAGCACACTTGTTATCATTAATATACAGTTATGAATAATTAAAACAATTAATTAAAATTTAATTAGAAAAGTTATATCATTTCCAGCTGCTGGAAGGCTGAACTCTGGCTGGGCTTTCCCATCCAGCACTGCCAAGGGAGGTGGAGGGCAGGGGAGAGGGATGAGGGGAGCTGGACCATTTGTGGGCAGCAAAACATCCTTTGATGTGTTTCAGATTCCCATGAAAGGATCTGCCAGTACATTGCCAAGGAAAGCGGCTCGCTGGTGGTGTCTGTGGGGTGAGTCACAGCCAGCTACCCCAGAGAAGACTTTTTGCCTCTTGTTGCTTCTCAGCACTGCAGGGATGCCCAGCTGGTGGGAATGCTCCTCTTCAGGAGCTGTACTCCATGATCCTTATGTGTCCCTTCCAACTCAGCATTTTGTATGATTGTCCCACCATCCCGGGTGTCCAGACAGAATTTCAAGGGGGCTGTTTTAATTTGTCTCCCTGCTCCATCAGCTAACAGTGCAGACACAGCCCACAGTAAGGTCCATGTGTGCCCCAACATAGAGCTATGCTGGCACTACACAAAACCAAGGAATGCTTTCCAGAAGAGAGTTCCAATGTGTTGACAAACGACTGAGAAACTGAATTGAAAGGTGACAATTCAGTGATTGGTTTAAATAGGTGTAATTACCTTGTGAACTTTCTAATAGAAAGAGTCAAAGGCCAGTAAGTAATAATACTAGTAATGAGTACTACTAATACTAGTGATACTGAAAAATAAAACTGTCCCAGTTATTTAAATAAAGAAAAAATAATTATAAAAATGAAATATCCTAAGTAAAGGTGAGGTGCAGAATGATTAAATTACCTAATCCACAAGCCAGATGTAGTCTACACCAGAAGAGAAAAATGAAGTTACATCACTTAATTTGTGATCAGGGCTGCTCTTGGAAAATCCCAACTATGCTGTGTCCTTGCAACCCCATCCTATGGCTATCACTTCTCTGTGATGACTCATTGGACAAATATCTGCTTAGTAGATAAAAATACCTTCATTGGGGTTTTTTTTGAAGGAAAAATTACTCCAACACAGGAAAAACTAGGATGCTGTAGAAATTTTGTATTTAGACATATGATATTTCCTTCTGTTACTTTTGCTGCCTCTGTGTGTGTGTCCCAGGTACCGTTTAGCCCCTGAGCACAAATACCCCGCTGCGTACGAGGACTGTCTGAGCGCCACCCTGCACTTCCTGCAGCACCTGCAGCACTACGGCGTGGATCCTGCCCGTGTCACTGTCTGTGGGGACAGTGCTGGGGGCAACCTGGCAGCTGCTGTGAGCCAGACCCTGGCAGGCAGCTCAGACCTCCCCAGACTGCGTGCTCAGATCCTCATCTACCCTGGACTTCAGGCCCTGGACTTCAATTTACCGTCGTACCAGCAAAACCGGGGAGTCCCTCCGCTGCTCCGGGAATGCGTTCTTTACTATTCCTTGCACTACGTCCAAGGGGACACATCAAATCTGGAAGAGGTTTTGGAGGGTGCTCATGTTCCTCCAGACATGAGGCTGAAGTATAGGAAGTGGGTGAGTCCAGACAACATCCCCGAGGAATTTAAGGTCAGAGGCTACAAACCACATAAGCCCTGTGAATTCAAGCCTGGAATTTTTGAGAAAGTGAAGAGAATCTGTGAGCCCACTCTGTGCCCATTGTTTGCTGAAGACACAGTTATCCAGCAGCTGCCAGAATCTTTCATCCTGACCTGCGAGTACGACGTGCTGCGGGACGATGGCTTGTTGTACAAGAAGAGGCTGGAGGACAACGGGGTTCCAGTGACCTGGTACCACATCGAGGATGGATTCCATGGGATTGTAAACCTATTTGATTATCATGGCTTGTCATTCCCATCTGGGAAAAAGGGATTGGACAAGGTTGTTGCATTTATAAAAGGCCTGTAAAGGGAAGTCTCCCTCGGTATGCTTCTCCCACTAATATCTCTGCTTAGGCTCTCACACCTCAGGTAGTGCTGGTCAGCAAGAATGTGACAGCTTTTCATGTGTAAAATATTAATTCTGATATCCATGAACTTCAAATTAACACAGATCTTTTCCTTGTGAGATTCCTGACAATTCAATCTTTACAATTTTTGTGTGCTATGGTTTGTTTTTTTTTTTTCCAAAAATTGCCATCTGATTAGTTCCTTGTCTTTAATTGCTGAATTATTTACTTCTGTACAAATACTCTATGTAGAATGATTTGGATTAAATATTGTTCACTACAACCAGGTTATTTGTGATGTCTATTTGATAAGCTCTAAAGCATGACTACATTTAGCTAGAAAGTTTAAGCTAGGTAGATAGTGAGATGAAGAGAAAATTCTGGACAAACAGGCAAAGATCAAGATCTCAGTGAGGAGACTGAGATTCCATGGCTGCAAAAGCAGCAGTGCAAGGCCAGAGTTGATGGGGACACCTAGCTGGAACCAATAAGTGCTGCTCTGCTTTTGAAATAATTGTAGCCCTACAAAATCCTTTTTAATTTTGGAAAGGCTCCGCTAAGCCCACAAAGGGCAGGATATCGTGTTGAGAGGAAATGCTGACATCAGGTTTTAGAAAGGCAGGAAGGATCAGTGAAGTGGGCTCTTGGTCTGTGTGCACTGAATGGGAGGCTTAAAGAGGGAATATGAAGCAAGATGTTTTTGTGTTCTTCCAAAGAGTGTCCCCCAGTATTAACTTCTGCAGAATCTGTGCTGTGATTCTGTGCTAGAATCTGTCAATTTGTGCTTGAGTTTCACTTACAGGATGAGACTGTTTTCCCTGACATGATGCTTCATTACACCCTGCTGATGAAAGCAAGGAAGAACAGCAGTGAGTGCACTCAGAACAGCCAGACTGAGGACATGGAAATCCCAGAATTGCTGGGGTTGGGAGTGCTCTCTGGAGATCATCCAGTGCAATCTCTCACCAAGGCAGGGTCACCTGGAGCAGGTGACGCAGGAACACATCCAGGTGTGCTTGGAGTGTCTCCAGAGAGACAAACTCCACACCCTCCGTGGGCACTGTCCCAGTGCTTTGTCACCCGCAATGTAAAGAAATTCTTCTGCATGTTGAGGTGAAACTTGCGTTTTAGTTTAGCCCATCGCTCCTCTCCCTAAGAAAACCCCCAGGAAAAAAGGGGGAAAATCCTACAGGGCTGAGAAGAACTTTTCTCAAAAACAAACGCTGAGTTCCCTTAGGTTTCCCTGCGCAAGGGCAGTGGGCAGGCAGCCCTTGCTGCACTCTCCCCGTCTGCAGGCAGAGAACCGCGGCAGCGCGGGAGGCGGCGCCGGGCCCGTCCGTTCCCCGGTACCGCGCGCAGGTCACGCCGGGGCCTCCTTGAACCAAGATTACCCGGCCGGCGCCTCCGGCCGCTCCGCGCGGCTCCCCCCCGGCCGCCCGCACCATGACCCCTGCGCCGGCTTTGCGGAGCGGCCGCACTCGGCCCGTGACGGGGCCGCGGCTCTGCCGAGCGCTGCTGGGGGAGCCCCGCCGGGCCGCGGCCGGGCCATGGCGCTGCTGCCCGCGCTGCTGCTGCTGCTCCTGCCCCTGGCGGCGCTGGCGGCGGCCGCGGTGCTGCTCGGCCTGCCCGGCTACGACATCCCGCCCGGGGTGAACCAGCCGGCCAAGCTGCGCCTGGTGCTGACCGTGCTGCTCGGCACCGCCGCGCTGGTGAGTGCGGGGGGACCCGCGGGCTGGGGGGACACAGCGCTGTGCGAACGCGGGGAGCGGGGCGGGAGCGGCGCGTCCCCGCTGTGCCCGTGGGATGCTGGCGGTGCCGCATCGCGGGGAGGGCATGCGGGAGCAGCCGCGAATCTGCCACGGGGTCCGGACACTGCAAGGGCACCCCCGATCCGGACACTGCCCCGATATCCCCTGGTCAGGGATGCTGTCCCGGCTGCCGGCCCAAACAGCGTCCCGAGCATCCCCCGGTGGAGGATGCTGCCTGGGCCCCCGGTCCCAACAGTGTCCCGAGCATCCCCCGGTGGAGGATGCTGTTCCGACCCCCGGCCCAAACAGTGTCCCGAGCATCCCCGGTGGAGGATGCTGTCCCCGCCGCCCCAGTGTCCCGAGCATCCCCCGGTGGAGGATGCTGTCCCTGCCGCCCCAGTGTCCCGAGCATCCCCTCGATGGAGGATGCTGTCCCCGCCGCCCCAGTGTCCCGGGCATCCCCGGGTGGAGGATGCTGTCCCCGCCGCCCCAGTGTCCCGGGCATCCCCCGGTGGAGGATGCTGTCCCTGCCGCCCCAGTGTCCCGAGCATCCCCTCGATGTAGGATGCTGTCCCGACCCCCGCCCCAGTGTCCCGGGCATCCCCCGGTGGAGGATGCTGTCCCTGCCGCCCCAGTGTCCCGAGCATCCCCTCGATGGAGGATGCTGTCCCGGACACGCAGGTGCGGACACTGTCCCGGTCCCCCTGGCAGTGCTGCGGGGAGCAGTGCCCCTGTGCCAGGCAAACCCCTGTCCCGGGTCAGGAACGTGCTGGGACGTGTTAGCGGAGATTGCGACCGGCTCGGTGGGCGCCTCGAAATCGGGGCAGGGCTGGTGTTCTGCCTGATAACTGCCCGCACCTTCAGGCGAATCACCTTGCACAAGGAAAGCTGCAGCCCTTCCGCTGCTCCTGCCGCGGCTGACATTTATGGCACACAATCCGGTTAGGGCTGCTTTACTTAATCCCTGGACTCCCTGTGGATGCGTTGCATAAACAGCATTAGAGCCCTCCTCAGCTCTGCCTGTTACTTGCTGTCTTTGAATTTCTTAAAATCTTCGGTTTTGTCACTCTTTGAGCCCCAAACACCACCCCTGCTATCACAGACTTTGTTTTCATCCACACAGATTCTTAAACCATTTACATCCTCTTTAAATTAAATTTACTGACAACACTGCCCAGCAATCCTGACCCCCCCTAGCAGGTGACAAGACAGATTCACTGGGCATTAAAAAGAGGGATCTTGTTCAGCCAGTGAATGGTAACTGTTTGAAACTGCTTCTTTTTTTGTTCACTTACTACATCAGGTTTATATTCTAGCTTGGAAGAGCATGGGGAAAGGAAGCAACTTCATTTTGATCTGTTGTGCAAATAAAAAGCAGTAACTAACTTGCACAACACAGCTCGGCACTTTAGATTGGCAAATTCACTGAGTTTTATGGTCTAATTAATGAATAGTGGTTTCAGCAATGAAGAACTGTTTCTACATATGGTATTTCATTGTTGTTATCAAGTATGAATGAAAAAAGAATGAGCACAAATGTGTGAAGGACAATGCTGATGATTAAAATGTGTACTCCAAGATAACCAGTTTGGTTGAGCTTAATAAAATTTTGGATGTGACATTACAATGACATTGGATTTGAGTAGTACAAATAAATTTTTCTACAGGCTGCAGGATGTGAGAACTTGGGAAAATTTTTTCATTTCCAAATCAGAACTCTGTGTTTCTTTAAAATTTCCCCCAAATAAGTTTGATGTAAATACAATGCAGAGATTTTATACCCTGGCTAACTCCAGACTTTTAAAGATGCCCTAATGTCTTTTACCTTTAACAGGGAAGGATTTTGGAGAAGACTGGACTTTGCAGCCAAATCACTTTTGGCCGATACGTGCGACAGGGACGGAAACTAGGGTTGGATCCAAAGCTCTTTATCCAGGATCTGCAGTTTAACAAAGTACCTGTGAGGGTTTATCAGCCTAAAGCTACCTCGGATGGGCCAAGGAGAGGCATCCTCTTCTTCCATGGAGGAGGCTGGGTATTCGGGAGCCTTGGTAAGAAACTTCCTGGAGGAACTGTGGGGTGTAGAAAGAATATTCTCATCTTGTTAGAAGATTGCAGTAAGATGTGGTTTCAGCGTGTGATTTGGGATGAAGTCTGAAGCCTTTCTGGAATGGACATTCCTTAGGCTGTCTCAAAGCTGAGGGCAGTAGCAAAGCACTAACAATAATATTTCTTTGGCAGATACCTATGAAAAGGTGTGTCGCTACCTCTCCAGGGAGAGTGACTCGGTAGTTGTGTCTGTGCAGTAAGTGAACACTACCCAGTTCTGTAGTTGGGAGATATTTTTGCTGTGGGACCACAGCAGAGCTGTGCTGCTGTTGGAGATGTTCTTTTTTGGCACAGGAATTTCTATGGGATTCAGTGAAGTCCATAAAGAGAAAAATAGTGATAACGGAGATTTCGCAGCCCTTAAATGCTCATGCCTAGAGATACTCTGAAAAGATACAAATGGAAATATTTGGCACATTAAGGAAGTCTGTAAAAGCCAATGAAAAAAGTCTTCCTTGTGCTGAACATATGGACATGTAATAAAATGTTCCAAGCAGTTGGGAACTATGGGAAAAGAGAATAATCCCACTGAAATGCTCCCATTTTATACATAGGAAGCAGAGGCACAAAATTATTAAATAACCTTGTCAGGAGTACAGAGGGAGTTTTCACCATCACTAAGAACTGTACAATTCCTTGTTCAGATCATTAATCAGAGGCAACCCTACTTCAGTGAGTCCTTGTGACTGAACACACCATTTGCAGCTTATCTGCAATCCCAAATGGAGGAGCAGACCCTAACCTAGAGCCAAACCACCCCAAAAATGACAGGGCAGAGGAACAGCATGTGAGACCATTTCCATGTTACCACTACTGACATTTGCTTGCTGTGTGTGTGCCCCAGGTACCGTTTAGCCCCTGAGCACAAATACCCCGCTGCGTACGAGGACTGTCTGAACGCCACCCTGCACTTCCTGCAGCACCTGCAGCACTACGGCGTGGATCCTGCCCGTGTCACTGTCTGTGGGGACAGTGCTGGGGGCAACCTGGCAGCTGCTGTGAGCCAGACCCTGGCAGGCAGCTCAGACCTCCCCAGACTGCGTGCTCAGATCCTCATCTACCCAGGCCTTCAGGCCCTGGACTTCAATTTACCATCGTACCAGCAAAACCGGGGAGTCCCTCTGCTGTTCCGGGAACGCGCTGCTTTCTTTGCTTTGCTGTACCTCAATGGGGATGCACTGCACATGAAAGAGGTCCTGGAGGGCTCTCATATTCCTCCAGACATGAGGCTGAAGTATAGGAAGTGGGTGAGTCCAGACAACATCCCCGAGGAATTTAAGGTCAGAGGTGTGAAGCCACTTAGGCCCACTGATTTTATAGCTGAAGTTTATGAGACAGTGAAGAGATTCTGTGAGCCCAACCTGTGCCCACTGCTGGCTGAAGACTCTGTCGTTCACCAGCTGCCAGAATCTTTCATCCTGACCTGCGAGTACGACGTGCTGCGGGACGATGGCTTGTTGTACAAGAAGAGGCTGGAGGACAACGGGGTTCCAGTGACCTGGTACCACCTCAAGGATGGATTCCATGGAATCATAAGCCTTTATGATTATTGTGGCTTCTCATTTCCATCTGGGAAAAGAGGATTGGACAGTGTTGTTAACTTCTTAAAAAGCTTATAGTAAACATCTTAGATTCCATGAGTCTGTTCATGCCTCAACCTAGGAAAATATCTTTTCAGGATATTTAATATCAGGTTATGGTTAGATGAATCAGGGGCAGCCATTGACAATGATAAACAAGGCTCATCAGAACCTCATTCCAGCTGTTAGTTGGAACATGGAATATGCAAACCTTACACAAGCTTGTACCATGCTGCAAGCCCTTATCTTTAGCTCTGTTAGCAAAGAACAGTTCTTTGACTGGACATCCTGGTTTGTTCCAGTTGCTTAAAATAAATCTGTGTGGAGAGAAGCTGTGTGTTAGCAGGTATGTGTGGTGTGAGAATAAAACCCAGCTGATGTTAGTGTGTTATAAGCCACTGACAATAAAATAATAAAAATGATGACAGTGAGTAAATGTGATGCAGTGTCAAATATTGTCTCTGTCACTGTGGGCACAACAAACAAATGGTCCCATGGCCAACATCACCAACATTTCCCAGCACACAGACAGGACTGGAGCCCCTTTCTGTCCCAGTTTTAGCACTGGACTAATGTTTCACTCACATAACTTGAAGGACAGTTCCATCAACCAGGGAGGGGAGTGCTGGTGGGACAAACAAATATGATGGCATCACAAAAAGGTGGGCAGGATTGGTGGAAAATGAGACCCAAATACTCTATTACAGCTCTCCTTGTAACCTGACTGGAGAAGAGGACAAGGGAAAGATCAGGGGAGAAAGAAGGGGAGGATCAGGAAGGTGAGGACAGGGGCAGAGCAGGTCAGAGCCTGTGCTGTGGGGGCTGTACAGGGCTGTAGCTGTCAGCTGGAGTCCAGCCTCAGCTCACAAGAGTGATAAGAGGGAGAAGGATAAGCATTTTTCTTGGCCTCATTGTGTTTATGACCTGCCCTTCCTCTCCTTGAGCCAGGGCAGAAGCAATGCCCGAGCACAGGTTGCATTGAGGGGTTTTCATGTGGATATTATACTGGATATTATATTGGCCAGTTAAAAATGGCACTTAGGGCAATCACTTGAGGCTGCTGTACCACTTAAACCCAACTATACAGCAATACAGACAATAATATTTACCAAAACCATGCAAGAGAGACTTCACTAATCCTTCCAGAATTTAATACTTATTATGACTTGGAAGATCTTTAATGATCTGCATATTGGTCTCATTTGCTTGTAGAAACACAAACATCTTTGCTATCAAAGCTGCTAAATAGATTTCATATCCTGCTTAAAAACTCAGCAAAATTTTGTCATTAGACTTTTAACTTTGTCAGAACATGCCAGTTAAGTTCAATATTAGAGCTATTCAAGCAGATCCTTCTGACTCTGCTAAAATTGCTTCCTTTAGATTTTTTTTTTTTTCCTGGAACCAAATGCCAGACTGTGTTGCAGTCTGCTGCAGCAGGAATAGAACAAAGAGGGGAGAGAAATGGCTCATTCATCCTTATCAGAGGCTAGTTCCCATGGCAGGTGAAGATATTTAAGCAAATTAACCAAAGCACAGATAAATTTTCAAATGCAATACAGTTTATTTTTTTTACACTAAGGAACCAATCCAAAATTTTACAGTGGCTGAGGTGAAGAACATGGACTACTTCCCAAAAAATGCACTTGTGTAGATGGAGAAAGGAGCACTGGGACAGAGCTGCTGTGATTCCTGGGCTGCCTCAGCAATGCTGAGTGTTGTGCATCTCACTTTTATAAACTCAGCAGCATCTCATACAGAACAGCCTTTTCTGCTTCCCAGCTCACAGAGCAAACACTGAGGAGAACCATGATGGGGAAATTTGAGGTAAGGAGCAAAAAATTCCATTGTGGGGCCAGCATTGCAGGCAGTGATGATCTGTGACTAATACTTAAATCCTATTTTATATATCCTTAAACAACTGTATGTGTAAAGGGAGGCACTGTAGCTCTGTGTGGCCATTCTAAGGCCCCAGAGCTCCCCTGGAGTTTGGATTCCAGTGGGAATCCTTCCTGAGGCAGGCAACCAGCACACACTGCTGGGGACTCCCTGGATGTTTCCCAGTCTGTGCCTTGGGGGTGACCAGGGTGAAGAAAACCAGCGTGTTACTCCCACCTGGGACTGGGTATTGTGTCTTCAGGGCATTCCCTAGGCTCTAATAGCAGCTTGCTGCTAAAATAGGATTATTTTAATCAGCACACCTCCAATTCATACAAACAAACTGCACTTAAATAAGGCCCAGCTCTTTTACAATACTTCTCCCCACAAGCATCATCCACTAGAACATCCCTTCCACCAAGGAGCCTCTCCAGCCCCAAGTGTTGTTGTCATTCTCTAGACAGGCAGCTGGAAGGTTGGATGTGCAATGCTGCTGCACAAAACCCTTAAGCAGCAATCAGCTTTTCATTTTCAGCCTTCTTAAATGTGCCTGCAAATCCGTGATGCAAGTGTTGAAATCAGCCTGATCAGCTCTCATGACACACAGATGCAATTGCTTAAGTTAAGTGGGAATTCACTTGAAATGCAAATGCCCTTATTTTCAGGGATTAAATTATAATTACCACAAAGACTGACAAAGGTGTGTGTGGCAGAAATACAGTCTGACTCAAAGCCACACTGAGCACTCTGAATGCCCAACAGCATCGTGTGCATCTCATTTTGGGGCCTGCCACCACAGCACTTTCCGTCTGTCACAAGGAAGCCAGAAGCCAAAATTTAGTGTCAGGGTGTGCTGAGAGCAGCAACAGAAACAGCTACAACCTGTGCTGCCTCCCCTCCACAGCTGCAGTGCAAATTTTCCTGGATTCCTCAGAAATCAGATTTCCCTGCTCTTGGTACATCTTGGCATTGTTAATTCAATGAAATGGAACATGGTGCACTGGTCAATATATAGATTTAGAGACAGGAACCTCCTTCTGTTTAAATTCTGGAAATGGATCTTGTGGTGACTTTTGGCTACTTTCTTACCCAGTCAGTCCCTTATTTTTTGGATTAATAAAGTGGGAATGTTATTCATACAACAATCCTTACTCACCACAGGAAGCAGTGAAGGGGAATGTCAATGAACAGATTTCTCTCTCCTATCCAATATCAGTTGAAAACAAGCTGTGGGATACAACTAACAGGAGAATTCATGAAGTATCCTGATCTTTCTGAATTTTTAAGTACAGTAATTTCACGAATACAAGCCGCACCAATTTGACCAAAATTTTGGTGGAAACCCGGAAGTGCGGCTAATATTCCGGGGCGGCTAATACATTAACAAAATTCTAAAAGCTGCCAACACGGAAGTGAGAGCCCACGGCAGCCCCAAGCCAAGCTGGAGCCCGGCCGGCCCCGGCAGAGGTGGGAAAGCCTGGCAGAGGCGGGGCCAGCAGTGTTGGGGGCGGGCGGCAGAGCCTGAGCCAGCAGGGCGGGGCAGGGAGGGCGGCAGAGCCCGGGCCAGCAGGGCGGGGGAGCCCGGGAGAACTGGGGCTAGCAGTGCAGGGGAGCATGGCAGAAGCAGGAAGGCCGGCGGGTGGGGCTGCCTGGCAGCGGGGGAAGCCCAGCAGAATCGGGGCCAGCAGCGTGGGGGAGCCCGGCGGTGCGGGGGCCTGCAGTGCCGGCCAGGGCGAGGAAACGCGGCGGCGGTGCAGACGGGAGGGGGCGGCCGGCGAGCCTGGCAGGGGCGGCAGAGGCTGGCCCGCCGGCAGGGCGACTAAACGCAGCGGCGGGGCGGTGCTGACGGGAGAGGGGGGCCAGTGAGCCCGGCGGCGGCTGCAGCACCACCCGGCCGGCCCCGTCAGCAACCATGAGCGGGCCGAGCCTTCCTGGCCCCGCCCCGAGCCAGTAAAGCCCGCTATGCCGCGATCCTGTTACTAATTGGCCAATTTGTGAAAGCTGCGCACGGATTCTCGCGACGAACGAAAGTGCGGCTAATATTCGGGGTGCGGCTTATCTATTGACAAAGACAGCAACATTGTCGAGGCACCGGAAGTGCGGCTTATAATCCGTGCGGCTTGTATTCGTGAAACTACTGTAACTAACTTAAAGTGCTAACTTTTCAAATATCTACCAGAGAGCCTTGGAAGAGTCAGGACTCCTGATTGATAACATGACTGCCTCTGTCAGTATCTGACAGTGATTTTCTCTTCCAGCCAGAGCATGGACACACATGTCCTGGGAGCAAAAAGATCCATTTTTTCCTTAATCTGCTGACAAAATTGTACAAACATTCCCCATGACAACTGTGGAGTAAAAACACCTGGACCAAAAATGTAATTATATAGTTTCTAACATTTAATCTTTTGTCTGAATAACTCACTCTCTATGAAAAACTGCACTAGAAGGAAGTTGAGTGATGTCCAGTGTCTGCCCCACTTCCTGTGAAAACCCAACAATTTCTGCTTTTGCTACTTGTCAGCTGACACAAACCACCTAAAACTCATGACCAGCGATATATTCTTGGTAGAATCTTGGACTTTGAAGAGGAGCAGAATATCTGCAAACTGGTGAGAGCCAGAGGAGCCAGGGATGCCCCTGTGTAAACTGCTTAGGGTGATCTTAAGCACTGCTTAAAATAGCTTGGTGCTTGTGGGAGCTGCTCCATGCAGGAGGGATGAGAATTAGGTTACCCAGGCACTCAGCTTTAGACCAGCTAGAACAAGCTGCTGGGTTACATCCTGACCTGCAGGTGGCCAGCACTATTTCAGAAGATATTAAATCACTGAAAACAAATGGTTCATCTCTTGGTTTTCAGTCAATAAATAGTTGCAGTGAAAAAACCACCAAGCCAAAACACAAAACAAGTGGGATGGGGCTTGAAAGGACAAAAAGCTCTTAATTGCTTTGCCCTCTCTTTTTATTTTATTTTTACACAGCTTGCTATGTGTTTCCTTGAAGAAAGAGCAGTAAAGAACCTTGTGTTATTTAATAGTATGTGTGAAATATCTAAGGATAAAGCCAACACAGAAACAGCTGCACATCCAAGGTGAAGCAAGGTTCCTCCCCGTGCAGGAGCAGTCCTTGATCACCCTTGGCTTTGCATGGGGAAAGCAGATAAGCTGCAAAGCAAACTACATTAGCTGACCTTGCACTTCCAGAGAGCAAACCTGAAAGAAATAGCTCTGGGGGGCATTTCCACCCCTGGAGAGGCCACCCTGAGATATTGCTCCTATGTAAGAGGTGCTGGTACAAGTCCAAATTCTTATTGCTCCAATATGCAACTTCTGCATTTAAATCTCATTTGGCCCAGAGCAGAGATCTGCAAAGCTCAGCTGCTCTTGGTCTGAGGCTCAGCAATAAACCTGCAGCAAGCTAAAGGCTTATTCAGTATATCTGGAATTCGTTTAATGCAATTCATTTTTGCTCAAGATTAGCAATATTATAATTATTTTTAGGAACAGAGAAAGCACATACCATAGTCTTGGCATGGCCAGCCCCTGGCTGTGGTCTGGATGGAGTTCTACCTCTGCAATATTTTAGTGACTGTGATTTAGATTTGTGTTTTCAAGGTTGGGTTTTCAAGCGAAGGACATTTCATCAGAGGAGCAGAGCAACAGTGGCACCTATTGGCAAAGGGGCTGTGGCTCTGTGAGACACCCAAAAGCATCTGGGGACAGCCCCTCAGCTGAATGCAGAACAGAAAGCAGCGTCCTTGATGAAATCTTCCAGAGATGCAAGAGCTCTGGTAATTAGATAAGCATTATATATTTTTTTTTAGGCTTCAAAGCCTCAGGGAGATCAAAGGCAATTAGAAAAAATTGAAAGCAAAATAGGTGAAAGTCACTGAATCACAGTTAGCTATTAGTGCTGTGCTATTAAACACATTCTCTTGGAAAAACATCTCTAAGGTAATCCATAAAGAATGAATTAGAATGGAATGAAAATTGGTGGATAGAGAAATTCTTGTATCCACAATGAAGTCCTCCATAATAATTTTATTGCCAATATAGTTATTAAAAGTGTATTTTTCTGTTTGTTCCCTTCTGCTGATATTTTTTGTGACAGTACCAGTCAGGCATGCACCTTTATAGCACAACAGAGCCCAGATAATATCTAGAATACAGCTTAGAAAATTATACAAATGTAGCCTTAATTTCACACAACTATAATCAGTTTGCTTTAAAATCTGCTCATCAATTATTCATGATTATTAAATATTTATTAAAAATGAAACATTTATGTCTATCATCCACTGCACTTTTAAAAGCAAAACTCATATATGGAAAAAATGACTGGATGGATATACAGGGAATTACTGAGATGCACAAGAACCACCTATGAAATTTGCATGAAAACATCAATTCAAAAATCTGAGAGCTCCCCAGCCACAGGTCTGATCTGTTTTTATTGAGCCATTTACAATTAAATATACAACCACAACACCCAGGGGAGCCCAGGGTGAAATGTGTTCTGGTGGAGAGCTCCTTGAACAGGAGGATGCAGCTCCACCAGACAGGAAAATGGGATTAGTGACACCCAGCACCAAAATATCTCCTTTGATCTGTTCAGCTGCTTTCACCTGGAAATTCAGACCTTCCTCACACCTTTGTGGGGAGCCCAGCTCCAGCTGAACTCCTGGCAGAATGAGTCCAGGCCTGAGCTCAGGATGGTGGAACCAAGCACCAACCAGCCCAAAACAAAACCTGAATGCATCTTTACCTCAAATATTCCACAAAATTTCAGGCAGAATATCTCTGATAATTAAGGTTTTCCCCTTCTTTTATTTTTTCCCCTCCAAAATGTATCTGACCCAAATGATTCCAGACAAAACCCCCAAATCCCCTGAGCCATGGCTGAAAGCAATGCTGCAAACACATGGCTGCACCAATATGGGTCTAACACAACATTTCCCAACTCACTCTAATCTTCAGAAATTACAAGGACTTTTATTCATGATAAACCCATTGATACAGAGGTTATTTTGTCTGTGCTTCAAGAACGCATAAATCTGAAAGAATTAAGATGTTCACAGCTGCCACAGAAAAGATGTGAGAAAATATGAAATGTCATCATTGCAAGTCTGCAATAACTCAGAAATCCATTTATTAGTAAATAAAAATTTCAGCCATGAAAATGTACAGCACAAATTCTGTGTTCTATGTAATATGTTCATTTTTCAGGAAGAGACGTTATTAATGAAGAAAATAGCATAACCTTATAAAGAAAAGAGACAATTTGACACATAGATCTGGTGATAAAACCTCTTGAACATGAAGACCTCTGAAATATGGATCGAGTTTGGAACTTAAATAGGTTTCTCTAAGACAAGTAAATGGTCATGTTTACTCTGGCCCTCTCTGATGTTGTAATTAATTTGTTAACAACAAACAGCTCCTGAGAATCATTGTAATATGCAAAGAGTGATCTTTTGGTGATGTGTCAGATTTATCCAAGCTTGTTTAGAGAAAATTTTTTTTTTTTTTTAGTCTCAGGGTCTTGTGGTCACTCGTGTCTCAAAAGTGGACCAAAGAGATGTTTGGACACAACTCTCTGTTATGAAAACGTTCCACTCTTGATTGCAGGAGATGAGCTTTGTGTTTAGTGTGTGTGACCCTGCAGAGGCAGCAGGGTGGCTGGGGCTGATGCACATCTCTCAAAGCCAGCACATTTCCTGCCTTGAAGGAGACCAGTGTCAGCCTGGATGAGCTGTGCAAACAAGACAAAATTCTTTGGGCTGAGCTGCTCAGTCAGGGCTGGGACTGCAGCAGGAGCACTGATTGTGGCTGGCAGGGGCTGCAGAGTTGGGAGCTTTGGGTGCCCCTGTAGTGAGGGGGTCACAGGGAATGTATGGCAGAGTTTTGGGGAGCAGAGAAACAGGCTCTCGACAAGAGGTTGTCCCCACAGTGAGGAACTCTGCCAGAGTTACAGATATTCCTTGGAAGGTGTTTAAAAGCAGCTCTCCATGTCAGTGAACTGGAACAGCCTCAGTGCTCTGGGTTTGAGCAGTGCCTGAGCACACAGGCTGCCAAGTCCTGTCCTCCAACCCTGCTCATCCCACCACACTGGTTCCTTTGGGACTGGGATTCAGACTCGTCCTTCTGCCATGGGAATATGAGAAAGGTTTCTCTGGTGGCACTTACACGAGGCACACATTCCTCACAAAGCTTGGGTTTAATTTACAGTAATTGCACAATTATAAACCGCACATCCGGGTGTCGGCAACTGTCTTGGATTCCAATACAGGATGTGATAAAAGGTATCTGTTCTATCACCATCTGTTGAGGGTGGGGGCAGTGATCCATATCTCTGTGGGAGATATTCTGCTAATGGGCCATCCATTGAAACCAGGCAGGGCAGTGTTCTTTATCTTTTCACAACCCATCCTTCCTCCAGCCAGTCATTTTCTGCTCATGGCCATTGAGTCCCACTGTGGCACTGATAAAATTACTGCATCCCATTGGGAGTTGCTCCAGCCAGGGGGAAGAGCCCAACATTTCTTACCAAGATAAAAACAGAGGTTTTGGGACACTAAGGGAGCCCCTTTCTCCACTGGACTCCAGAGGAAAACCGGATTTCTCCACATCACCACTGGAGCTCCGGAGGGAAACTGCACCTTGTACAGGAGCACTGCTCCAACTGAGCCACATCTGTCACTGCAGGAGGATGCAGCCACCATGGGATGGGACTGCTGCCAACACCCTGCCTGACTGATGGGTGTCAGGTTGTACTCTGACTGTGTCAGGGTTTGGGGTTTGTTCTTTGTAGTACTGTATTTCTATTTTAATTTCCCTAGAAAAGAACTGTTATTCCTAATTCCCATATCTTTGCCTGAGAGCCCCTTGATTTCAAAATTATAATAATTTGGAGGGAGGGGGTTTACATTCTCCATTTCAAAGAGAAGCTCCTGCCTTTCTCAGCACACACCTGTCCTCCAAACTAAAACAGCAACTTTTCATTCTTTGTCCATATATAAGCCACACCTGATTATAAGCCGCACTTCCGGGTTTGGACCAAATTTTTAGTCAAAATGGTGCAGCTTATAATGGTGAAATTACTGTAAATATATATTTTTCATATTGGTGAAAAAGCATAAAATTTTCATGAGTAACTAGGCCTTCTATAATTTTTGTGGTTTGTTGCACTGAGCTGATAATCTTAAACCCCTGCCATTGATACTCTTTTGTTCCTCATAAAGCCAAGCAGGTTTCAGTTGCCACACCCCTGTGGGTGTTGAAACACTTCAGGGGAAAAACGAATTTAATAGCTTTTCAGAATAATTCATATTTCCTTCTATTCTAGACAGTGTGGCTTTTCTCACAGAGTGCCATCACCCATCAGCAGGGGCTGCAGCTCCCATGAGGAATTCCATCAAACACCTGAGGCAAGAGCTGCATCCCTCAGCTCACAGGGGCACAGAGAGCCATGTCCAGTGATCCCAGTAAAACCAAGTTAACCATTAAACTGGGTAAGGCCCTGCATATTCACCTGAACAAAAAATGGATAAACTCCCCCATAGTGGCACATTCTTTGCAGAAACAACTTACTAATTTATACATCACAGTTATATTTCAAAGGAACAACTTATCTCCAAGAGCAGCTGAAAGCAACCAAATTGTACCAGCACATCCTGAGCCTGGTTTGTGCTATGAGCAGACTCTGATAAATTCTTTCAGTTCTTTCCTTTTTTCCTGCTTTCTTATGATTTAAACTTAAGCAAGTTCAAAAGACTGTCTGAGGAAAATTTACTTCACAAAGGACTAAGTTTGGAATACTGAAGAAGTGCTGCAGAATGGAATTACATTTTTTTATATGTAACTGTGGTGTAACTGTTAATCTTGTTGGTGCAGAGAAGAACTGCCCTGCTGGGGTATAAATGATGTAATTTTGTAGTTGCAGTGATGGGGACATTGACTCTGGGTAGAGAAGGACCCAAGTTCTATTTACCATGACCCATAAGGAAATTGTTACCTAAATAAAAAGCAGTTGTTTGGGAGCAATAATGTTTGTTAAGAAGGGAAAAATCTCTGACCACGATCATTTTAGAGGGAGTTGTTCTTTTTTTTTGCCACATCCTCTTATTCTTTCAATTGCAAGAACCCCTGAGGATTGAATCCAAGAAATAGATCCCAGAAATGTTGCTCCCAGTTTTTGGGTGGAAGCTGGGTTCATTGAGCAGAACTTTCTGTAAACACACAGAGAGCTCCCAGCTCTTCAATATTCCATCAGCACTTTAAAAAACACCCTGAACAAGCCATGGACTTCTTTAAAATAAGAACCCAGCACTGGCTGTGTAAATATGTACTTACCTGCTCCAGTGCTGTAAATATGTAATTTAGGCTGCTGTCTCATGACACATTTTGTGTCTAATTTAAGGAACTGTGTGTTTGGACAGGAGGGTCTGGATGCCTGTCAGGTAAACATTACAAGCTGTAAATTTTCACAGCAGATTTGACACTAAATTTAGTCAGCAGTATTTACAAAGTGATCATTGACATGACAGGAGCCTTGTCCTTGACAGTGGCCTGAGAGGAAGCTCAGGATCCATGAAGGAATGAGCCACAGCCTCCTGTATGCCCCAAACAACTCCAACCTCCTGTGGCAACCTGAACATCCTTGGTGCCAGCACTGGCAGGTTCTGCCTTGTGAGAGCTCCCAGCTCCCCTGGTGGTGGGGAACACTCCCAGCCAACAGAAAGTGCTCCTGGAGCAGCATCTTAGGGGCCAGGCACTGCCTCAGCCTAGCAGCACATAAGGAGAAAATCTTGCATTTTCAGGGTTAAAAGTAAAGCAATTCTGAGTTCCTGCAGTGATACAGAAGCCATGGTTTGCACATGCAGGTTGCTGATAACTGCTCACAGAGTCAGCTTTCTAATTTAATCTTCTCACTTGGAGATGTCTGGAGGGATGCTGGGGACCCCCACTGGCTTGTACAAACAAACCTGCATTTTTCTTCTGTTCCCTCCAATTCCTGAGCTTTGAAAGCACCTTCAATTATGTCAGTCATAACCCTGGCTACATCAGAGCTCTCACTGAACACTCCTTGGTATTATTAGTAATTTTCCTTTAAAATGTGTCCTTAGCACAACCCCAGGGTGTGTTTTTGTAAGGCAGGTGTGGATGTTCATCACCTTTACCACCACAGGGACAGTGTGCAATTCCTGCTGTTGATATAAACATTGAAAGCAAAGCTCTCAACTGAGTCTCTCAGGATTTTTTTAGGCTTAAACAGAACCCCTCTGGTGGCACAAGCTCAGTGGAATCCCAGGCAGGGCAGGGCTGGCTCCAGAGTGACCATCCAGGCAGCAGCAGGTGGCAGAATTGGATCTGCTTTAGTGCTCCTGGTCCCTGGCTGACAGTGCTGCTGGGCACTGCCCCAGCTGTGCTGGTCACCCCCTGACCACCACTGACCCAGGCTCAGCTCAGGCTCTGCAAAGCTCCCAGTGGCTCAGAGCCCCTCTGGAGTCAGGGAAATGAGCCCCCCTCTCAAGGAGAAGGAATTCACAGATTCCTTCAAACCCTGCCACGTCCCTCCCCAGAGGATGCAGCTTTTCCAATGTTTTGAAATCCCTGGGGGTGAGAGGTGCCTTTGTTACTATTCTTGTATCTATTAATAGTGGAAATGGGGTCAAAGTAGGGTCAAAAGTGAGCTGGGCTTGATTTTCTGCTGCCAGCACAAAGATTTTCTTTACAGATTAAGTCACACCCTGCCCCACCAGCCAGTCTCAGCCTGGAGCCCAGGAGCTGTCTTGGTTGGATTTTGGTGGCAGATCTCTGTGTAGCACCCCCAGTTTTCAGTGGCTGAGAGACAAGGGAGCAGCAGGACTTGCTATTCTCCATCAATCATTTATTTCTGGCTTTACTCAATGCCCTCACTACAGGATGCATGGAAGGCAACCCAAGGGTGCAGCCAGCCCAAAATGTCCTGCTGGGTTTTAACATCACCTGTTTCGTTGTGGCATTGATTTACACACCTTCACACTCCATGGTGACATTTTTTTACTGTTTTTGCTCTATCTGAGCAATGCATTTTCATGTGGGAGGCGTCCCTTTGTCAGGGAGTAAATTACAGGGAGGGGATGTGCCTGCAGCAGCAGAAACAGCACAGGCATTTTCACTCTTATTTCCATATTTTAAACACTTGACTAAACTTTCTCCCTGAGCACAGAGCAAAGTGCAGTGGTTGATTGCTCAGACAGCTCTGTCAGCCTGTGTTTCCATGAGCAGAGTCAGCCTGGGCTCTACCTGCTCCCTGATTAATGAGCCTTTGCTCTGGCTGGGCATTTCACAGAAAAAGCAACTTTTCTATTTATAGCCACTACTTGCAACGCCAGCTCTGTGGCATTGAAATTCATAATCAGCAAACTGCTACAGGGAAAAATATGTTCCAATTAATATTAAATGGGCAATATGCTATTTTTTTTTCTTTTCCTTTTTTTTTTTTTTTTGTATTTTTAAGAACTGATCGTGAGGAAAATAAAAATAGCGTCTTCCAGTGAAGCAGTGGCAGATCTAAGGTATTAAAAGTTTAAATCTGAACACAAAGCAGTCTCAATCCCCCAAATATCAACCCTGTTAATGGGAAAATGTCAAAAATGCCTGTGAGGTTTCAGATGGCCTTTAAAAAGCAGAACACTGGCACCAAAAACCTGAAATAATGGACCAGCTTGTTACCAAGCTGGAATAAATTTTGTGGTTTTTTAAGGTGAATGTAACTTTGGCTTATGGTGCTGGTTTTACAGTCTTGGAAATCACAGGCATCTGCTTCTGCCTCGAGCTAAGACAGCAGGCGGAGAGGCAGGGAGAATTTATGCAGAGTGCTCTAATTTTATTCAGATTTGTTAGAATAAAAAAGTGTGCTTAGCTTGAGATGGTGAGAAATAGCAGCTTTTAAATCATGGGTTTTGCAGAGATTACTGCTGTGGAATCTGAAGGATAGAATTTGCTGGCTTCATCGTTAAAATAACATTTTTCTTTCCTTAAAACACATTGAGTCATAGCAAATCTCCAGGCCTATTTTCAGGAGACCCACTGTTGATAATTATTGTCTTTTTTTAGAATTCTGCAGAAATGATTTCTTTATTTCCCCATATCCTTTGGAATTGCTGTGTCAGGAGCACAGCAGATGGCCTATATAAGATAAATATTGACATGCAGATTTACTGTAGGATCAGCCAGGGCATGACTAAGCTGAAATACCTGAGCACAGATTTCCTCTGAAACCAGCATTTGTCATTGTCTTTATACTCTGCTGGAAATGGCATCATGAAATATATAACACAGCAGGGTTATTTCCAGGAGAAAATCAGGAATTCTACACTGTGAGATGAATTGCATACAATATGGTCCAAAGTAAATTGAAAACAGCAGAAATCTTTTAGCTGGCTGTAAAACTCATGGCCAGGCTGTTCCCACACTGTTCTTAGAACTGGAACTCCTGTAGATAAAAATAATTCTATTTTTAGACCATGATGATTCCAAGAAATTTTTTTTTTGTGTTCAATTCTCCAGTTGTGCTTCAAAGTTTTGGGGAGCAGACTCCCCTGTCACCCCACTTTTTCTGTGCAGATGAAATCCCTCTCTGCCCAATTCTCCCATCCCAATCTCCAAACCAAGACCTGTCATCAGCAGATTTTGGAGGCACCACCCAGTGTTTTTGCTTTGGTTTCAGAGAAAGAGGCCCCTGGTTGAAAGCTGGGTGCTCCCTCTGACCTCTTTACCTCTTCTCCTCCTTCCTGTGAATAATCACAAGATATTTTACCAGTCATCTTGCATTTAAGTATTTCAGTGTATTTAAGGATCCCCACTGGCAGCAGTGGGTGGCTCTACAGACAGGGCACTGATAGGAGCTCAGCATTGGGGACACAGAGACTTTTAAGGATTTTTTAAAATAAAAATCTTCAAATCTCCACTTCCTAAAGCAAGGGGTCAATTCCCTGCTCCAGAGCACGGTGCTCAACCCTTTTGGTGGATTTTGCAGCACGATTAGATTCAGCAGCTGTGATTAAAGGGTTTCTGAGCCTCCAGGCTGGCTCACAGCTCCCACAGCCTCGTGGCTGGGTGCTGTGAGGAGGAGCAGTGCCCACCCTGCCAGCTCCCAGCCAACATTTCCCAGCAGCATTTCCCACCCAAGCTCACAGGTGACACCCTCACCCCAGTGAAGTAAAAGTCACATTCATCCAAATCTGCAAAAAGATCCCAAATTTGTGCTTTCTTCCCCTTTCACAGCTAGGCAAAGGCAGTAACTCTGCATTTAGGGTACACACCTCTCTGTCCTTTTAGGGTTACAACAAAGCTTTTGCCATCAGGGGTTTGGTTTCAGAGACCTTTGGGCATTACAGCAAAGGGCAAAATCTGTGTTTGAACACTTGTGCCACCTGGGAAACCAATTCCAGAAGCACATGCCTTGAAAAAATAACCTTTCTAGAAAGGCAGCTGTGGATGCTCCACATCCACCCCCAGACATTTGGCCAGGCAGATTAAACTGTGGCAGGCTCTGGCCACCTACTTGTGGCAGCTGTTTCCATCCTCACCCAAATTATTGGTGTCACAGGGGAGGCAGGGGACAGAAAAACCTGCAGGTTTTTTTTTCCTCATCTGGGAAAAGCACCCAAAGGAGACTGAGCAGTCACCTTCCAGCACTGTGTGTGGCTATCCCAAAATAAAGATCATGTGAATGCTCTCCTTGCCAAGAAAATTTAGATAATTAGGAAAGGGAATCTTTTTTTATATTGATCTGTTGATTGACATGTTCTCCCCTGACTTAAAAACGTGCTAAGCTGAGGGAATTGCAGGTGTTTGTGGTTTTTGCTGTTCACAAACCCCATACAAACCAAAGAGTTTCTGCCTAAACTTGAGGGGGTTTTGGATTTTGTACCCACACTTACAGCAAGCAGAAGTTTTTCAACCAATATTCAAGTTGTTCCTCAATTAGGGAGGAAGAAGGGAAGAGGAGAAAGAGGGAAACCTGAATTTGCCACACACCTAATTTTACCAGGGCAGCAGTGTTTGCCTGAGCAAAGGCAGCTGCTGGGATTATAATTAATAAAACCAAGAAAACCAATGAGAGCTTTACCTGTGTTATCATAATTTTATCATCCAAGTCTAGAAAAACCAAGTAATAATCATATTTATTTAGTAGATAATGGAATAAGACTTATTTCACTGTGAAAATACTTTGCTGCCCACAGGTGTGATAAAATTCCTGCTTTTATGCCTTTTATGCCTGCTCTTTTTGATTTTGCTGCTGGAGTCACTCCACAAGCCAGTTTAGCAGGAAGGTATTTGGGGCGGGGACAGTTTTTATGTCCTTGTTGTAACATCCCCTGGGTGCTGAGGAGAATTCAGCAGGTGGGTCAGTGGTGTTTTGTGTTTTTTCAGGTATGCTTTTTTTATTGGCAAAATCCAGACTTTCTGAGCCCAGAGCCTGCCTGTATCTCCTCCCACTTCTGCTTTTGCCTTGATTTTTTGTTTGAATCTTGTTGTCTTTTTAACCAGGGCACTGTACAGAGATCCTGACCTTTGGCTGGACTGGGAGAGACAGTCCTGAAACCTCCTGAAGAGAGAAATGCTGGAGGGGAAGGACAGCCTCAAGTCCCTGATCCCTTTTGAGTGAACCCCCAGCAAACACATTTCACTGAATAATTCACCAACAAGAAAAAAAAACAACCTAAGAACACCCTCTGATCATTTTTTCCCTTTCATTTTAGGGTAACATAATGCCTGGTTGGATATACTCAGCCAATGGTTTCTGAATTGGGAATCTCCCAACTTTTTTTTATTTAAAGAGCTCTTGATATTATTTTCCAGTAAGTCAGCATTACTGCAGTAAACACTGAGCCCTTCATAACCTTGCTGAGTGTGATCCCCTCTGAAAGTCACTCTGCAATCAAATGTACTGGGATTTCATAATAGTAATTTGCCACACTGTCAGAAATAGGTTTATCCTGCTGCTGTCAGTGGTGTCATGTGAACCTCACTGGGTGTCTGTGCCCTTCAGATGGGAGCCAGAGCTGGAGCCACTCAGGGGGAGAGCAAGAGGGAAAAAAGAAAGAGGAAGAGAATATTAACTCCTTCAAGTCTGGCTGAGGAGGGGAGCAGAGAGCTCCCTCTGTGCTGTGGGAGCCTCCTTAAATATCACCAGTGTTGGCTGGGTAAAGTAGTTGCATTTTTTTTTCCTGAGATCTCTGAAAATCTGCTCCTGTTGTCTCCTGTTGGAGTCAGTGAGTGAAGGGCCTGCCTGAATCCTCCAGGGAGAAGCCAGAGTGCAGGAGTTGAGTTAAAAACCTTGGATGGATTGAAACATGTTAAGCCATCCATACATAGAATGGGAGTTTAAGTAGAAGAATTAGTTTGAGTGTAAGTTTAGATGTAGGTTTGACTTTTAGGATAAATAAGTAATAAGTAAGTCAGTCAGTAATTTTCAGTGAGCTGCAGTGTTTTAGTAAGTAAAAGGTTCAAGATGCCAGAATAGAAGAACAGGTTCTGGTGAAGGTTCATAAACACCCTGATGTTTTCAATAAAGGCTCCAGAAACTCTTTCTCAGACACTACTTAGACAAAACAGAACTTCAATGAAAATATTGCTGACATTTTTCAGATAGAACAAGACAGATTGTATATATGGTTCATACATATCCTAGCGTGCTAAGAAATCAGAATTTTCCTAGGTTGAGAGAAGGCGGTTTGAATTTACATGTAAGCTTGTTAGAAAAATCTTATATAAGATTATGTATTGGGGAGAGTTATTGCTTTTTGCTTTTGCTATTACCTTTGCTTTTTGCTTTTTGCTTTTTGCTTTTTGCCTTTTGCTTTTGCCTTTTGCCTTTTGCTTTTGCCTTTTGCCATCCCTTTGCTGTGCCTGCAGTGTCTCCAGCACCAGCAGAAGATCGGAGCTCTGGCAGCGTCACCAACCTCCCTGGGACCCCCGGGGACAGCTCCTGCTTTTGTTCAGGACTTTATACCAAACTTAGCATGGGCTTTAATGTCTGTGACTGTGCCTTTTGAGACTGATGAGCTTTCACAATAAATAACCTTTTTAGCAACTACTAGCTGCTTTATTCATTTAGAGATAACCCAGCACCAAGAATGCGACAAGAGCACCGAGTGTTCCTCACCCCACATCCTCTCATTCTGCACAATGTGGCAATTACTCATTTCTAGCACCACAAGACAGACTTTTTTTCCAGTGTCCACAGGCTGTTAGAAGATCTTTACTGATTATTCAGGTTTTAAATATATATTTCCATCAGTTTATTAATAAAATTCAGTATTTTATCACTATTTTTGGAAGTGTTGCAGGGCATAGGGGGTAGAGGAATAACATGGAGAATAATACCTGGTCATATTCCATGGACAATCAGCCTGAAATGTAATGCCAGGGCCCTGCACAGAAATTATTCATACCCAGCTCCCAGGTGTATCATTACTGCTTTCTCAGAGCCAGGAAATCTGGAGTGTCACCACTGCTCCACTTTGGTTGTTATAGAAATGCCTTCAACTTCATTGTCCAGTTCTGCTCCTGGGGTTAAATTTATTCAGAAGCCTGTGGCCAGGAGGGAGGGCTGGGCCTGTGTCAGCCTGTCTTTAGAAATGCATTAACAAGTTGCTCCACATGTATAATTCATGGGGACAAAGGAACCCTAGACTGTCACAAAGTCTGTTCTCCATCCCAGTACACCTCTTTTGCTTCTTGATACCTTCTTTCCTTTTTTATGTTATTTCTAGAGCATTGGTATCATTCACTGTGTATCACTTTTGGAACATAATATAAGCTATACAAGCATTACTATCTAATAAAAATATTTTGCCTCTTGGTGCATCTTTTATACAATGAGCTCCAAGTGTTTTACCAGAGCTTGATTAAAAATTAAGCCTCTGTCCAGCTGTGTCAGACAGGTAAGTAGGATCATATCAATTTTACAGGTGGTTAAACACACAATAGAGAGGTTAACTGCTGTGGCTGTGGCTGCTCACTGTGTTACCCGCACTGCTGACAGCCAGAGCCCAGACCTAAATAAATCATCAGTTCTTGATTGGGCAGCTGATGCACAAATCAGAGAAATGGTCTTTTCAGTTTCACTAAAAATTATCTTCTTCTAGCAGCTCTTTTAACAAATGAGAGACACATAAACTTTGGTCAGCCGAAAAATTCAATTTCATGCGGAAGGAAATCATATCAAACCCTTTTGGTAAACTTTATGTAAAGCTAAGGTCAGAGAGAAACATGACATTTTGAAACCACAAGCTGTTTCCTGAGGTGACTCAACTGGAAATAATTTGTTTCACTGGTGAACTGGCTGGTACCTGAGCCATGGTGCTGAGAGTGAGCAGGGCCAAGGTCCTTTTCCAGGTGACAGAGCCATGAACTCCATGGCATGGCTCACACTCCATCCAGAGGGATGCAAAGGGTGGGGCTGTGAGCACAGGGCAGGAGGCAATCCTGCAGTGAATTACTGCTGAGCTGATCACCCAGGGAGCAAACAGCCCTGCCTGCCCAGGAGGATGGGTTAGAAAAGAGACAAGAGAAAGTTGGAGCTGGAGACTCAGAGTTTGCTGTGAGAGGAATGCTGGGTTTGTCTTTACAAACAAACTGTGGGGCTGCTGGTAGATAAGGCTAGCACTGAGAGAGAGAAGAAACAATGGGATTGATTGCACTGATTGATGAATGCAAAAAGACATTTGGCTTTACAAACAAACTGTAGGAATGAAACTGGGTATTGGAAGATGAAAGGAACAATGTGGGGGAAATGATGAATTCTGCAAGAATTAAAAATTAAAAGGGAGGGTTATACATTAGAGGGAAATCTTAGGTATCAGGTGTTTGGGAAGTCTGTGCCCCTCAAATACCTCAGCAATGGGGAAAGAGAGAGGAAAATGCAGCCGGGAAAACAGGATAAAAAGGAGGCTGCATCCTCCAAAAATCTGAGAGACCCCAGGGGATGCCCCATGGCCTCTCCCTTTATTGGAATAAAGCAAAAGAGACTCCTCTGTCTCCTTTTTGGACACAAACCTCTGGTGTTTGTGGATTAATTTTCCTGACAGCTGTGGTTTGAGGGGGAGGCTGCTGACTGTGCTGTGGGGAGGAAGGGACATGGGAAGGGACAAGGTAAGATGCTGTGTGAGGGACAGTCAGGGTTTGGTGCCTGGGTAAGGGACAGCTTGGGGTTAGTCAGTCATGCAGAAGGAAGAAGGAAACTTGCAGAGAGGAGAGGGGTCAGTGCTGTGTGGAGCTGCCTGCGAGGGAAGGAGTCAGAGGTGCCTGAAGGAAATCCACTGAGAGAAGGCATGAGAAGTTTTTAATAAGAGACTGGTGTTGGTGCCAGTTGTGTCCATCTCGACATAATTACTACACAGAAGTTGCTTTTTTCTGAAGACAAGCAGCAGCTCAGCAGCCAGGACCTGTGCCTTTGGAGTCCTTTTCCAGCATCACCACACCAGGCTCCCAAAGCCCTGCTGGGACAAATCCTTCTACTCACAGCTGCAGGCAGGAGACAAAAGCTTCCCCAGAGCTCAAAGCTCTTGTTCCTTCCTGCTTTGGGGCCTTCAGGAAGCACATTCCAGGGCAGGCAGGCTCAGAGCTGGCAGCCCAGAGGAAGAGATCCCTCCCTGCAGGCTGAGAGCTGCGGGAGCATCCTCTGTGGGTGTGCGCTGCCAGGGCAGGGAGGCAGAGAAAACAAGTGCAGGGCTGTGGGAGGTGGGATTTGATGGAGTGATTAAGTCTCCAGTCCAGCTGGCAGACACAGCAGCTGTTGCTATTACAGTCCTGATAGCATTTCATTTATTTTAAAATCCGATCTTAAAGCTTTAATATCCGATCCGTTTTAAATCGCTTCGTTTGAAGGTGGCAGCAGGGGGGATCATCCAGTAAAGAGCATGGAATAAAAGACAGACAAGTCTTAGACGTCACTTTATGAGACAAAGCTTCTTAAACTTTTCCATTTGAGATTGGATGTCCCTAATTTTCTAGTGCTGCAATAGAAGGCAGACCAAAATCTTGGAGACTTGACAAAAGCTCCTTTCTTGCTGACAGAAGACAGGTGGAGAGCAATTTCATAACCCCAAAATTATTTCCATTAATGAAGTGAGTGCCCTCACTGACACTTTCCTTTCTGAGCCATCCTGTTAAATAGAAAAATGGACAGCTGCCATGAAAGTTTAAGGATGAAGTCTCAGGAATTTCAGATGATGGAGACAGAGCAGGCAGGGGCAGAATTTCATCAGGAGCTGCAGATGAAGGCTTGGGGAGGTTGGGTGAGTTCTGGGTTTCCCTGTTGCCTGTGGATGTGGGCCAGAGCCTTCACCCCATTGACACCCCTCAGGAGATTACTGTGCCATCCCTCTGTCATTCAGCTGGGAAGCAAAAATGCTGAAGTTTGGTGCCTGTGCTCAGTCACAGCCAGCTCTGGGACTTTCCTCACTGAGCTGGGTTAAAATCCTGCTTGGCCTGGTGGGAGGAGATGACTCAGTGCTGGTGCTGTGAGACTGCAAGGAGACACCTTGAGGCACAGAATGGCTTTGGAGTGCCAGCTTGCTTCCCAGAGCAGATGGCTGGGCTAGGCTGAGGTTAAAGATGTTCATTACAAATCCATCATCAAACTAGGCCAGAGATGGACAGTGAGTACCAGGCAGTGACACCTTCTGTGCCACAGAAGTTCTGGGGAGTGCTCAGATTCCTTCACAGAGCCCTGGGTGCAGAGCACAGCTGGAAAAGCTGCAAATAATGCTGCCTGCCACTCTGAATAAATGAGGATTCACCCCCAGAGCAGATACCACAAACCCAGGTAACTCCCAAGCACTCAGATCACCAGGACAAAGGGGGGAAATAACACAGAGTTATTTTCCTTCATTGTACATGAGAATGTAGAGAACAAACACCCCATGAGTGCAGTTCCCACTGCCCAGGCAGTTTCCTCATCAACTTCTCAGCCTAATGACTCCTCAAGGAATAATAGAAATTAAATATTAAGTCTGTAGCCACTTCCCTGCCATACAGTGTAATATTCATTAATTTATGGTTCAAACACTTTCTGCTTTCATTTAAAACCCTACATTGTGGGGTTTATTTTAATTTGTTTTTAAAAAGCTGTTCTGGACTGAAAAAATCCTTAAAGCAGCTTTTTCTTCCCATTTTTGTTTTAAAGAGAATTTGGTTTTTTTTAAGATGGGAATAATTTGCACTCGCAACATGATACCACTCTCAGAAACATAATTTAGAATTGGATTTTGAGTATTTGCTACCAAATAGCTGATAATGTATTTCTATAACACTCTCCTGTCACCTTTTACCAAACTCCTGAAGTCAGTAGATATAAAGACATTTAGGAACTGACAAAGGAAGAAATCAGTGAAACTGTTTACAAAACATTCATTTTTCTTATGAAGATGGACACTAAGAGGGTTTGGTTTGGGTTTTTTTTGTTTGCTTTTTTATTTTGGTGGTTGTTTTGCTTTTAAATAATACAATCATAAAACAATAGAATTATTTTGGACAGGCAATAGTCACAGGTTATTGGTCAAGACTGCAAGGCTAAACTCACAACCTCTGTTAATTTATGGCCAATATTCCACACTTCCCTGCCAGTCTGTAGATTTTATCATCACCACATGAAAATTAGGTAAGTACTCAACAAAGCAAACCAAGAATAATGTTCTTCTATGAAAATACAAGTCAATCTAATTATGCCTCATTTTCCTTTTAAATGTTATTTACCACACATCTCTCTCATCCTTCTGGTTGCCCCTGTATTTTTAAAGCCATCAAAGGCTGTGCTTATGTGGAATCTTTTGGAGCTCAGGGAATGTTTTCCCATTTTCATGTGTACAGTTCACAGAGATAAAAAGAACATCTCAGTGCATTTGCCAAGCTGACCAAAGTGACCTCGAGGTCATGTCCTGGTCATTTCCTCCCTTGAGCCAAATTCACATTTGAAGCCAGGTTTCCAAAGGCTGAAGAGTGATGCCAATTGGTGAGAAGCATGACCAGGAGAAGAGAAAGGAGTTCAGAGATAATCACTGATACTCCAGTGATGCTAATTCAGCTTGGAGCAATGACCTCACACTCTGCAAGGGTTGAAGCAAAACCTGCCAGCACCATTGTCTGGAGGGACTTTTCTGATTTTTCATATCTGAGCTGATAAAAGATTTTTGTGCAGCCCTCTAAGTGACATCTCACATTTCACATTCAAATGAAAGCTTTTGAACAGGCAAATGGAGCTTTGGTTGGGAGCACTAAACTTTGAGAATTCACCTGAGCTGGGTTTCTGCTGGAAATGGACAGTACCATGTACCTGGGTGTGAACTGCAACCTTCAGAGCTCAGCACTGCTCCCAGAAACTCTGCAAAAACAGCTCTGAGATGAAAACAAAGCAGTTTTGAAGCAACCTTGGCTCTGCTGAACAGCCCTGGCCCAAGCTGGTTCTCTCCTTTTTCGCTGCCCCCTCCCTCCAAGCCTTTCACATCCCCAGAATGAACAGCAGGAGCCTGCTCTGCACTATTTACTGGTAGGGGCTTTGACAAGCCCAAAAAAACACAGTGTGTGCTGCTAAACCAGAGTTAGACAATTCCACATGGCTTCAGGGAGCTCTGAGAGCTGCTGGGAAGACAGAGTAATTCAAGTTCTGCTTTGTGCTTTCTCTCTGCCACCCCAAAATTCACTATTTTTTTCCCTACTAACTCTGCAATAGTAGTTGGGTGGTTGGGTGGGTAGTTGGACCTGTGGTTTTCCTGGTTTTGCTCTTTCTGGGGTGATTTGTGCTGCTGGACTGTTCAGAGTAAGCACCCAACTGAGATGTTATTTTCCATACAATTGTGATATGGAGATACAGAAACCAACACCTAAAGGGGAAAACGATGTCAGAGTGTGAATCTAATAACAAAACCAGGTATTTTTGTGACAAAGCATCACTATAATCACTAAGCAAAGTGATTATATTCATCATTATATTAATGATATTCACTAATGAATAATGAATATTATATGAAATATATGAATAATTATATTACTCATTATTTTAGCATCACTAATGTGTTTGTGGCTCTCCACAGTTTTCTACAGTTCTATGACAAGGCAGTATTGGACACACTGAGAACATGAAATAATAAAATGCTCTGGTGGATTGTGTCTCACAGGCTGTTTGACACTCAGAACCCTTGGCAGACCTTACTCTCCAAATTGAATTTCCTGATGTGTATTTCTGGTTTCTTCTTTGGAAAGACTGCACAAGGATTCAGCATTCCACCATCACCACGATGAACCACAAGGACTTTGCTCCACAGCCAAGCATCCCAGTGCCACGGGCATGAAAATGAAAAGTTAAACTGTGGATGATACAATTCCTCCAAAGCCATCTTCCCCTGGCCCCTGGAACTTGCTATAATAGGTCTCCTAGATACCAAGGTTGAGCCAAATTCTTTAAAAATTTGGTCACACTCCAGCACTTTGGATGATAATTGGTTAGAAATTAGTCTGTGTAATTGGTCAGTTCACCTTTAGAACTTCTCACTTAGATTGGATGCTGTTCTTTGTACAAACTTTTATTGGTTGTAGTTTAGATCCCCCTTAAACCTACAAATATGACTGTCTGCCCTTTGGGGATCCCTGCTTGACCACCCTTGGCATGAAATAAAGATTCTTGTGGAACACAAGCAAGGCTCCAGTCTTTCTCTGCTGGCTGATGTGAGCTCCTGAGAGATGGCTGATCAATATTAGCACTCTCAGGTCCTGATAAAACAACCACCAGAGACCAAAAAGGAAGCTCACATTAAACCACAGGTTTAACATTGTCCCCTCAGAGGAATGGGTGCATTTGGACACCATCAAAGCCCTGCTCCTTCATTTTGGGGGTGTGAGCTGAGCCTGCACAGAGCTCAGCAGGCAGCACAGGGGGAGCTGGGCTGGGCTGGAAGGACAGAGCCCAGCTCAGACCCCCAGCCCCACCAGGGGACACAGTTACAGCAGCTCAGCATTGTCACCAACCTCCTGTGCTCCTTCCCCAGCTGAAAGACAAGCCCAGTTTTTGTCATTTCTGTGACTGCCAGGCTGAATCTCAGCTGTCAGTGTGCAGTGGGTCACTCCCTGCTCCTTGTCTGAGGTGGGCAAGCACTGTGCCCCTCTGTTCCCTTGGAGCTGTCCCAGGGCATTTTTGTGCTGCTGTAAAACCTGACCCATGAATGTTCATGTCTGAGCAGGAGACTCAGAGAGGTGGTGGCTCACTGGGGACGAAATGCTGGGTTTGGACAGCTGCTTTAGGTGATCTTTATTTTAATATTTTGTGGATTAGGGCTTTTTAAAACCCATGTGCACACTTCTAAAAGTCAGACTGTCTCAATGACATCATGCAGCCTTGCTTTTGTGCACAGGTTTTGGATGCTCACACATGCCCAGCTCCAGCATTTCATCAAGGAGACATGTCTGCAGGCTATGTGGCAGCTGCTGCCTGGCTCCTGCAGCCTGCAATGCTTTATTTGGGTCATGCAGAGGATCTTTGCTTCCCCTTGAAGCAGGTAAAATGTCTGCTTGGTCCTGGCAGGGACAGAGAGCACCAAGTGAAGCTGTTTTAGAAGGGAAATTGTAAATGAAGAACTTTGCACAGTTTGTTTCTGATCACCTCCAGGCAGGGCTGCTGGAGTGGAGGGAAGCTAAATTCAGCTCTCACTTGGCACCAGTGACTCCTCTGATCTAATGTGGGTCACTGCAGCCTGGGCAGGGAGTGCAGGCTCACCACAGCCCAGCCATGGAATCATCCCTGCACAGGAACACTCCTGGAGAGGGGCTGAGCTCTGTGCCACACCTTTGTGCAGCTAAAACTGCAATGGCAATGCAAACATCAGGCCACTCTCTATTGATGAGATTGGCTTCAAGGTTTTGCAGGGGATCATTGGATGATCACTGGTTCTGGTAATATTCCAACAGGAGAGTGTTTTACTCTCCAGATTCCATAAAATTAGAACTAAATCCAAGTTCTGTCTCACTTACTAGCAACTAGAATTATGCAGAATCAATATTAATAGTTGGTAACTGCTAGTGCTTACAGTGAATCAATATTACTAACTGGAGGTGTTCAATAATGTTCAGAAATGTACATTAGTTATAGGGGAAAATAGAATTTAAAAATATCATTGAAGTTTCTCATCCAGAAAAAACCCTACATAGCAAAATCTCTTTGGTGCAGTGTAGTATCCAGAATAGCAGCTTCCCAAATAAAGCTTTGCCAAGCCTTGCTCCCCAGCTTGTGCTGTGCTGTGTGGGTGTCAGCTGGGTGAGCTCCTCAGTGCTCTGAGGCTGCTGCACTCCAAATAGAACCACAGCTTTGTGTTGGCTTGAGCAAAAAGCTACAAACCATAAACAAATCCACATCTTCCTTCTGAGGCCCCACAGTGGGGTGAACCTCAAGAGAGAGCAGAGCCCAGACAAAACAGTTGGGTTTGGTTTGTGACCTCTGCAAAATGGCTCAGCCTTCCAGGTAATGAATGACACAAAGCCATGAATCCATCACCAGGGCAGGGCAGATGTTTGCTGAAACATCCACTGGAGACTCCCTGGGAAGTTTGGTAAGACAAATCATTTTGCTGAGGGGTTGCAAGTTTTGAGTCCATAATAAGTGTGACCCAGTTTCCTGTTCCACAGCTGAACAATTTGCACAGCTCTAAATATAAAACTGTTGATAACAGATCCGTATTGGTGGGAAAGGGAGGTGCCTCAGGAACTGGGCAATGTGTTTCCAGCCACCCCACAAAACCTCCCTTATAGAAGGTGAATCAGGCATAGATTTTGTCCTTTTTCATTCCCACATACAAACAAACATCAAAACCCAGGTTGAAATTATAAATATATTTGTGTTGTTTATAATCATGGCACTACACAGTGAAAATCATGTCATTTCATTTTTCTTGAAGGAATTGCAATAGAATAAGACAGTATTGATACAGCAGAGCCTCTCACTGGCCTGCTTAATCCTGTCTCAGTGTGTTTTCAGAAATAACAACCCCAGTGAGTGCATTGAACAGAAATGAATATTGAACAGAAATGAATATTGAATAGAAAGGAATATTGAACAGAAAGAAATATTGAAGAGAAATGAGTGCTCTCCTCCTGGCTGTGACCCCAGCGTGGTGCACACCCAGCCCTGGCAGCCAAGGCAGGGGTGCAGCTGGGTGACAGACAGACAGACAGACTGACAGACTGACAGACAGATAGACAGACAGACTGACAGACAGACAGACAGACAGACTGACTGACTGACAGACAGACAGACAGACAGACTGACAGACAGACTGTGGCTTGCTGAAGGTTCCAGCCACACAGGGTGATTCCCTCCTGTTGAGCAAGGCAATATTTTAAACACAGAGTGCTTTTAAAAAGAAATAACAGCATTTACAGTAGTTAAACAAATGCTACTTTTTTGTCAGCACTAATTACTTTATAACAGCATACAGTCCTTAGCTTGCTTATTACTATGTTGTTCATTACTTTAAGCCCTCACAGCTACTCTAGATAACATTTTAAATACAGAGCTTTAAAAAAATAGTTCCATTACAAATATTTTAAAAATATACTTATCCTAAAAAGCTGTCCAGCACTATTCCAAAAATCTCTTGTAATAAATGTCTTTTTAAATTTTAACAAAAATATCTACCATCATATAGAAGAGCTCAAGTTTTGACAAATCTATAATACAGACAGAAATACATTGGGCCAGATTTCACTTTTGTTTCTACAGTTGCCAATTTGGATCATGGTGTTGATCTCATTTGGGTTATTCCAGTATAACCAGGAGCAGAATATAGCCCTTAGTGCTTTAAAATAGCTAAATGGACTGGATGCTGCAACAGGTACTGGTGCCAAGCAACACGGGGAGGGAAATCCTTTACTTCACTGCATCTAAAAATGCAGAAGGATTTTATATTTAGTATTTGTGCCATGACCAAAGAAGTGCCAGGCATCTGCAGTGGATGACTCAGACCCAGAATCGTATTCACTTACAGATTTTTTGACTTTTTTTTTTTTTTTTGCTGAATGGTGCCTGCAATTGCTGTCATTAAATGAAGGATGGATGTTTCTGGAGAACTTTTGTAGGGGGAAAATGCCAACCTTCCTCTCATGCTTTCTACAATTCCAGGAATAATTTTAATTGCATTTTGTGTGAGTTTAAATAGAATCTCCCAGTAGTTAGATCTAGGAAGGATACTGTTTTGAATTGCTTCTGTATTTTCAACCTGAAACACCTCCACTCATCCTGTTCTTCTCAAAGTGTATCTAGAACAAGCTTCAAGCACTTAGGATCTGCATCACATCAGGACAACCTGGAAATCTTTTAAAACACTGGAACTTTTTTTTGCTTTTCCTTTTTTTCCCTTCAATCTTCAAGTTTAAATGCAGTGTTTGATTAAGGACCATGGAAATCAGCCCAGTCTGATTGCAGCAGGGCACATGTGCAAGCAGAGCTGACAGTCCCAGCTCTGCCATTCCAGCCTGGGGCTAGAAGGGATCCTTACACATTATGAGCTTCAGTCACGATTAAAGCTTTCACTCTACTTTTTATTCCTCAGAGACTTTGGCTGATGATCTGGTAAGTGAGAAACCAAGGAAACTTAAGGAGTTTGACTAAGTTCAGTCCTCGCTGTCATCTTCATCATCATCATCATCCTTGCTGGGAGCACACCTCTGGAAGCAGTGCACCAGCGTGGCCAGGAAGAAGCTGGAGAGAATTGCGGCGATGGACACGGCAACTCCAGAAAAGATGATGATAAAAAGGTCTGTCAATGACAAACTGAACTTGCATTCACTAAAGCTGACCTCAGATAACTCATTCAGAAAGATCCTTCTGTTCTCCACGGGCAGGGAGCACTGGATTTCATGGAGACCTGCAAGGAAGAGGAAAGGAGAATAAATCAGCAGAATGTTGATGAATTCTTCTGTTGTTCTGGGTAAGAATGGCTGAAGAAAAGTTTTAGGGTTAATTCCAGGTTTAGAAAATTGTACAACATTCAGGGAAAAATGGAACAAAACCTGTCATTATCCAAAAGCCATTACATATTCCCTCTGAACAGCTCCTGGAAATTCAGTTATTTCACCTGCAGCCTTCTAATGTGATCTAGGACCATGACTTGGAGGAATTTAAAAAGTGCATGTGGAGCCCTGGATGCATCTAAACCTGGGGACCTGAAAGCAGTTCCCAGCTACTCCATCTGTGACTCCTGAGCAGGGTAAGAGAGACACTGAAATTCCTTCCATAGCCTTCTACATTTCTTTTTCCCCATGTAGTTCCAAATTAGAGGGGGTCAAACAACAGTTTGGGTTAATGGATGCTTTTTGTCTGTGACCTGCTTCCACCTTTTCTCTCTGGCTGTCCTGAGGCCAAAGCAGAATGACAGATATTGTTCCTGCCTGCATTACTGGGGAATGCTGAGAGCTGGGTTCTTTGTAGTGAGAGTAAAACCCCCCAGATTCAGGAACTGGTGAGAACAGAGTTGGATCGTGGATGGTGAAAGCACACAGCTCACTGCATATGCCCAGCACAGGGAACATCAGGGGAGGCAATTACCAGGGCTAGAATGGAACTCACACTGAAGTGAATTCAGTCTGTAGAGCTGCTGGCAAGGCAGCTTTGGTCTCATTATCAAGGACATGAATGTAAGAATTGTGTGTTAATGACACAAGATCTGCTGCTAAATTACCTGATCCACTTCCTCTCTACTGCTGATCCCGGGGTGCTCTCCCTGCTTTGGGCTCTGCCTTGCTGTGTGCTCACAGAGCACAGGACATTTCCATCCCACAGCTCTGCCACAGAACATTTAAACAAGGAATGGTGATTTCCTCTGCATTTGTGAATCTCAGTTTTCCTCTGGCTGGGCAGCTGTGATGTTTTACTGTGGACATGTTTACTGGCATGTGATGTTCTACTGTTAGACATGTTTATGGCATGTGATGTTTTACTGTTCAGCATGTTTACTGGCATGTGAAGTTTTACTGTAGACATGTTTACTGGCATGTGAAGTTCTGCTGTTAGACATGTTTATGGCATGGATGTTCTGCTGTTACACCCAGGCTCCTTGGGTCAATGGTGCTGCCCTCTCTGATCAGCTGGATCCAGCCCAGCCCAGCTGTTGTGTTGATTTGAGAAGTTTCAGTTAATTCCACTGTAGAACCAATTATCACCCTGACCCACTTGACCTTGTAATGGTGATTGTGTTAAATTTTGATCCTGTATCTGTCATATTTGCCTGTAGTTCTGTGTTTTTCCCTGTTTGCCATGCAGCCCTGACTGGGAGGGTGCAGAGCTGCCCAGCAGGGTCAGAGCCAGCCTGCCCAAGGCTCCCTGGCTGCTGCAGGAAAGCTGCTGCCCAAATCCACGCTGCTTTTCCTGAGCCTGGAGTGCTGGCCGTGCACAGCAGATGGTGAACAAGCACAACTTGCTCTGGAGTCTGTGAAACCTCCTGTTGTCAGAAATTACCTGGAAGAGACAGCAGTGGTTTCAAACAACCTCTGAGACTTCTGGAAATCAGCCCCTGCAATGCTCATGTCTTCTGCATGAGCTCATAGCCTGGAGCACTGAGCACTCAGGGACTGAGGAGATGCAAACCTGCCCTCTCCAACCTCTGAGCTCCCTCTGTGAACCTTCCAATGGAACAACTGAGAGCTGACCTCCAAATCTTATTTTCATTTCAGTAAGGCTTGGAAGTGGCAGCTCTAGGCATCAACCAGAGGAAGCAAAATGGGGGACAGATAAATATCCTTCCCTATTCAAAACCATGAGAAACGAGGGGTGAGTGAAAAGCTATAGGCTGGAATTTCAAGACCTGTGTCTTTTAAATCAGATTTTAAAAAGCAAAGATAATTTGCAGTAAATAAATACAATCCTGACAATAATCAAAGCAGTTGCATGAGTGCAACATCCTGCAAATTCATTTGAAGAGGAAATTCCTTGCTAATAGGAAAAGATCACTGCAGCATTTTGGCAGGAAAACCTGCACCAAGTGAATACAGCAACTACACAAATTCCCTTTCACTTGTAGCAAGCACAGGAAAAACCAAATTTCTGTACAACTGTGTTTCTGTAAAAGAAATCAGCCTAACAGAGGTTGAGACCTCCTGAGAATTGTTGTTGTCAGAGCATCTCAGTCAAGCTCCTCAAGAGAAAGAGGGTACAGGTGACCATAAGCAACTCTACCCTTTAGAATTTCTGTCCAGCTGCAAAAGAAATTCCCAACTGGCAGCATTTAAAATACTTCTGTGTTGGAGTGGTGGGACACAATACCAGATCTGGATAAGGGAGGAAGTGGAAAAAAATATATTGAAAAAAAAAAAAGAGAGCAAAGAAGACTCCAAAAGAAAACTCTTGTCCTGAGTGGTTCCACATGCTGCAGCCCTTGGGTTTGGAGAGAGCTTACCATGGCAGCATTCACCCAAATCCCAGACATGGACAGGAGCTCACTCCATCCCAAAAGCAGTTCTGCCATGGATCAAAGCTCACCCTGTGCTCTGTGAGCTCTGTTCCTGTTTCCCTACATCACAGCACACAGGATGCAAACAGCAAAGGATCTGCAGCACACCAAGGCACTCAGAGGGCATTCCTTGTTGTGAGAATCACTGTACTGCAAGGATTTTGAGCCCCATTGTACCATAAGGAGAAATAAAGATGCTGCTCTCCAGGTAGCCATGGGTACTGGAATCTAGGTCGTGTTCTCAAACCAAATAGATTAGTTGGGAATTTGCTATTTGCTTTATTCTGTGACAGCCCAACAGGCTTCTGTGGCCTCAGGTTTTTAGAGAATTCTTAATTACTGGGAATAACAGATGCCAGGAGATGAAATACAGCCCCAGAGAGCAGGGCCAGTGCAGGGCCCTCGCTGGCTCCCAGCTGCAGCTTTGCACCAAAGGGCAGGAATGAGCTGAGCTCTCCCACCCACACCCAGGGCAGCCTCTGAAAGCTGTGCTGGGAGCAGCCTGGGCACACTGCAGGGCTCAGAGGGCAGTGGCTGAGGGAAAGGAACATTGATCAGCCCATCCTGGGGGGTGGAGGTTTCCCTTTGCTGAGTCGTGACTCTGCTGAAAACCCAGCACAGCCAGACAGGAGCTTTTCTTGGGGCTCCAAAGAGGGTTTGGAACAGGCTGTGCCTTTGGAACAGCCAACAGTCAGAACAGCAGTTCTACCTCTGGTGGCACAAGGAATTGCTCCTTCCAAAGCTGATGCAGTGGTTGTTGCACCAGAGCTTCCAACTCTTCACCTGAAAATCCCAACACACACCTGTGTGTGGCCAAACCCATTTCATCTGCTTCCTTCCACAGAAACACAGCCCTGGCTTAACAGTATTGACAGCTAGGTTTGGTTTTAGGACATTATTTACAAGCAGGTTGTTTTTAGGACCTGAGAGTCCAAAGAACTGATGGTCTGGATCCCCCTGTCCTGTTCCATTGGTGCCCAGAAATGGATCCAGCTCTGTTCTTTCCTTGAAACACCCTGTGCATGAACAATGAGCCAAAGAATGGTTTCTAGAAAGTGATCAGTATTAATTATATGGTGTAGGTTTTTTCCTTTGTGTGATTCTGTTGCATCTAGACTGGCTCAATCAAATCCCTGTCCCCACAAAAACCTCTAGAGGACAGGAGATGCCATTTAACCTCAGAGCTCTGCTTTCACACACTTGTACTTGAAGGGTATTAATTTTTATAATTTGTTTGTGGGGGTTTTGTGTATTTTTTTATTAGTTATTTATTCTGTAGCATTTATTCTTTTAAAAGACCAGCCAGGATTCTTGTAAAGGGCATCTCAAAGCAGCTTGGTTATTTAGTGCTTGGCTGCAGCAAGAGCCTTTGATGGGTTATATTTATCTACCTCATTGCCCCCACAACATATTCAAGGAGTTGCTTCTTCATACCAAACAAAACTGTAAATGAAATAACAAGTGTGAGTGTGCTATAAATACACAGCTTGGGTTATTTTGGTCAGGGCCATCCCATTATCTGTAATGACTCCAACTGTCCCAAGGACAATGTCACACACCCTGCATCCTTCTGCTATGTCATCAGAAGGGGAGATGGATTGCACTGGGGCTGATTGCTTTGAAGTGCCAGGCAAGGCACAGGTGCTGGATTCTGCAGAGGCTTGTCTGAGCTCTGGAAAAATGAGGATGGAAATACAGGTCTGTACCCTGGGGAATGGATTGTCTGAGTGACATGGGGAGTGTGAAAATGCTGGAATTCCAGAACCATTGTGTTAAAAGGAGAGGTGGGTTTTTTAAAAAAGGAAAAGTGTGTTCATAAAGAAGTGATGCAGGAGGGTTCCAGGTAGAGTTATTTCAATAAAAATCCCAAATAGGTTTTAGAACAAAATGACTTTGAATGTCTTATATTAAGGAGTACAATTCCAGCAAGTCCAGCACTTAAACCCTGCCCATAAATCACAGCAATTAGGCTGCTGATAGATCCTAAAAACCACTTGGAGTTTGTTTCTGTTCAGGACTATGCCCAGGCTGAAATCCTTCCCTGTAAAACTGAATGTCCTAGAAAACAGGAGCAGCCCAAAACCAGTCTGCATGCAGATAATGAATGATTTCCTTGTAAATAAAAAGAGACCAACAATGCTGTAGTGCCCCAAAGCTGTAACTGGACTGACCTCAGCACCCCCAAACCCCCACAAAACCCCAGAGGTTTCATCTGAGCCCTGCTGGGACTCTGCAGCCACGATCTGGTCATGTTTCTCACAGGTTTTGTGATCAGGAGTTTTTAAACTATGGAGTGCCCTGACTGCCTGCTCCTGGCTGCTCCAGGGATTTCCCTGCATGTGTTGACTGCTGCCCTACTGCACTCTGGGGTTTGGTTTTTACTGCTCAGCTAAAGACAAGATAAGGGCATCCCTTTCTGCAGGTTCCACTTGGCCCTGTTTTGAAGGACTCTTTGTGTCTTTCTGTCTCTGCTTGTTTCTAATCCCTATGCCAAACACATCTTGGATTGGAGAACTTCTGCAATTCGTTATCATTTCAGTGTTATGGTCTGTCTGTTAGCAGCCAGGGATTTCCCAGCTATAATTTTGGATGCTGAGTTAAAAAAAAAAAAGAAAAAGAAAAAGAAAAAGAAAAAGAAAAAGAAAAAGAAAAAGAAAAAGAAAAAGAAAAAGAAAAAAAAAACAAAACCACCTCAGTTCTTTTGGGGTCCTTTAGAGCTCACAAAAAGCAGGTACCAGGACAAAGAGATTCCTGTCATTCAGCAGTGGACAGCAGGATGGGATAATGCACTGGGACATGCACCAGGACAAAGGAAAGACATCCACAGAAATATCTGAGACATCAATGTCCAAATGAGCTGCATGCACACATTCACTGCTATGGATACATTAAATATAAGAGCACTACAACAGGGTTTTTTTTAAGAGCAAAATTGGCATTTGCCCTTTTGGGTGGAATTTAGCTGTTCCCTCACGTTGCTGAATGTAGCTGACACAGATTTGAAATGTTTAAACGTGGCATGTGGTTTCTTGTGTGGTATTTTGCTCCCAGCTATGGTTTGCCTCCTTAAACGCTGTCACAAATGTATCAGATGTATTAATAAGCAACAAGAGAGGCATTGCCTCTGAAGTGAGATGAGATCTCATTGAAAATAGCCTGGAGCCATCAGAACAGCAAAGCTTAAAAAACTTGAAGCCTAGATTTAGATCCCTAAATAAAACTTTTATGGCCAAGTGCTCTAAAGATTTGCAGAACACTTTCTCAGGGTACCCAGCAGTTTGTCTCAATGCCTGAATATAAAGTTCAGCATCAGGTGTTCACATCTGCAAATGCTGTCCTCACATCTCCAAATCTGTGAAAGATGGATGCACTCCCAATAACCTCAGGATGGAAGAAACAGAGTGAAAAGCCAGTGGCAGCCAGATCATTTCACTGAAAATGTCTGGGAGATCAAATTATATATTTATATATGTATGTATATAGAAACAGATTTGATGTGCTTGTTAAGGAATATAATTTCTGTGAGGAGTTTCTGCCTGAGCAGGATAAAAGCTGCTGAATGTGTGAAATGTCTTAGGGCTTTTCATTCCTTTGCAGGCACACAGATCTGTTCTGTCCTGGTGGTGTGGGAGCCTGTGCAGACACTGGGGGAGAGCTGATGGCTGCAGTGGACAGAACAGCCTGTCCTTCCTGGTGCAGCTCACTTTGGTTCTATATTGGTGCAGCAAATTAAGGAGCCTTCCCTGCACAGCACATGAACAAATAATGCTAATAAAGATTGGTAAGTCAAGAGGAATTGTAAAGCTCTCAGTTTCTTTGCTGGCTGTTGGTTCAAATGTTAAACAAAACTTGTCCTCTCAGGTCATTATGATGCTTTGTTTTAAAGAAAATATTTAATATTTTCTGTAAACCCATTAAAGGCCTGGATTAATGAAATGAGAGATTGTTTCATTTATAGAATAAGTTATGCAATAAATCTCAGATGGGAATGGGATCCTAGAAAGAGCCAAGAAGCAGGAGATGGTAACCTCATGGCACAGGCTTAGAAAAATTACTCCATTCTTCTGGGTCTGAAGGGTCTGGAGGGTCACAGGAGGGTCCCCCTCCCTTTTGGGGCACCTGAGGGAGCTGGGGGGGCTCAGCCTGGAAAGGGGGATCAGGGGGTGTCTTGGGTTACCATACAGAGTGTGATCAAAGGTATCTGTTCTGTCACCATCTGTTGAGGGTGGGGCAGTGATCCTGATCTCCCTGGGAGATATTCTGCTAATGGGCCATCCATTGAAACCAGGCAGGGCATTGTTCTTTATCTTTTCACAGCCCATCCTTCCTCCAGCCAGTCATTTTCTGCTCATGGCCATTGAGTCCCACTGTGGGACTGATAAAATTACTGCATCCCATTGGGAGTTGCTCCAGCCAGGGGGAAGAGCCCAACATTTCTTACCAAGATAAAAACAGAGGGTTTGGGACACTAAGGGAGCCCCTTTCTCCACTGCACTCCAGAGGAAAACCGGATTTCTCCACATCACCACTGGAGCTCCGGAGGGAAACTGCACCTTGTACAGGAGCACTGCTCCAGCTGAGCCACATCTGTCACTGCAGGAGGATGCAGCCACCATGGGATGGGACTGCTGCCAACACCCTGCCTGACGGGTGTCAGGTTGTACTCTGACTGTGTCAGGGTTTGGGGTTTGTTCTTTGTAGTGCTGTATTTCTATTTTAATTTCCCTAGTAAAGAACTGTTATTCCTAATTCCCATATCTTTGCCTGAGAGTCCCTTGATTTCAAAATGATAATAATTTGGAGAGAGGGGGTTTACATTCTCCATTTCAAAGAGAGGCTCCTGCCTTTCTCAGCAGACACCTGCCCTCCAAAGCAGGACAGGGGGGCCCTGGGGCTCTGCACAACTCCCTGCCAGGAGGGGACAGCCAGGGGGATTTGGGGACAGGGACAGGAGAGGGAACAGCTCAGGCTGGGCAGGGCAGGCTCAGGGTGGGTATCAACTGGAATTTCCCCATGGAAAGGGTGCTCAGGGCTTGGCAGGGACTGCCCAGGGAGGTTTCCATCCCTGGAGGTGTCCCAGGACTGGATGTGGCACTCAGGGCTCTGGGCTGGGACAGGGTGGGGATGGGGCTCAGCTGGGACTCAAAGGCTTTGGGGTCTCTTCCAACCTAAATGGTTCTATTTTGTGATTCCCATTACACTGATCCACTTATGGATCTCTCTTTTAGGACTGAATTCAGTCTGAATTTCCTGCTTACACTCTCACTGTCACCTGCTCTTGGTTTTTTCCCTCCTCTCACTGCCTTCCTTTCCCCTTTTGCATAGACAGGCTTTATCTGGAATTTTGTCACTTGACCAGAATTTACTTCTCCATCCATTCTAAAGAGGTTTTGAAAGCTACAGAAGCTTTTCAAGTAGCTAAACAGCATCTGTGTCAGTACTGACACCAAAACCCTCTTGGAATATCTCAGAAATGTGCAGCCACTGCCCACAACTTCCCAAAATGGAGCAAGAGTTGATCAAATGAGCCCTGAGCATCAGTCCTCACCTCAGCTTTGGCTACTTCAATTTCAGACATTCAGAACACATATTTTACTTATGACAGCACAAATCTATCTGGAATTCTGTCTCTGGCCACTTCTGAATGAGTTTTTCAAATCTTCTGGAAATACAAATGTGCAAGGGCTGCCCATAGAAATGCTCAGTTTAAACCTTTGCTAAAAGTCTTTCTAATACTGTTTTTATAGAGCAGAAAAATGTTTAATTCTTGCAATGGGTAGTGGGAAACTTAAATAACAAAACAAATAAATCAATTAATCCCAGAAACTGTATACAACTTCCAAAGGTAAGGGGAAGAAGAGAAATAAAAAGCAAAATGAGGGCAAGATGACAGAAAGGAGACACTACAGTCATACTCCAAGGAGAACTTAAACTCTAATTAAAAGTAATGTTAAAAATGCATTAGTCATTAGCAAACAAGGTCACAGGCCCAGCTGCCCAAAGCATGTTCACAGAAAATAAAAATCAGCAGTGGGGATGTCACCAAGCCCTTCAATGTGGCCATTGCAGATCACTTTGTTTTCACTGTGCATTTTATTGCAGGCATTTATCAGAATCCAGCCCCTTCACCCTGATGGGATCCTCAGAGAGATTCAAGATATGTCTTTTGCACTAATTTTATACAAGATGTTTCTGCACAAACTTATTCCATCAAAGCCCTTTGTGTTTAAGCCCTGAGATGGAAGGTTCACAGCCCTCTGCTCCTTCACTCACAGCAGTGACAATCCCTCACTGGCTGAGCCCCGAGTTTCAAACAGCATTACCAAAACAACTGGGTTCAGAGATAAGGAAAAAAGAGAAGTACATTTTTAGCCAAGATAAATGTGATGGACAACAAACCCTGAAAGCAGAAGAAAGCCTGGTCAATGTGAGAAGTTGCTGAGTGTATTTTTGCAGATCATCTTAGGCATTGGTTCTTCCAAGGTATTTTTTTGTTCTGTGAGTTTTCACAGCCCTGTGGAGTAAAACCTTCCATTAAAGTTTCCATACGTGTCTTTGTAGGGATAAAGATCTCACAGCAACTCTTCTATTTAAAAAAAATAATCCCATATTCTTAATATCCACACTCCTCCTGATGGGAAGGCTTTAATTTGTACCATTTGCCACCAGATGCCATTCAGGTGTGACAAACGCCTGCACAACCAAACATCCTTCTACAGAAAATCTTCATAAGTGTTGTACTTAACCAGTGTGACCAGCAGCAAACACTTTGTCCTCTCCAGGAAAAAGAACTTTTCTATTTTTTCCACTTCTCACCATCCTACTGCTCTTCACAGTTCCTTTGCCTTCTTTGCTTTATGCTCACTAATTTGTTTTAAACCAGAGGGGAAAATTGTAGTTTTGTTTTGCAGTATGAAGCAAATGCTGGATTTAATTTCTCTTTATGGGAAAAAAAAAAAGATTACTGTTTAAAAGTGCTGGGTTTAAAAGCAAAATTAAAATTTTAGCACAGTTTTTTAATAGGTCTGCCTACAAATTTGCCAGGCTGAGGGCATCATCTGGGAAGGGTATTCACCTAATGCCAATTAAGCCTTTATTCAAAATTTAGGCTAGATGGATAAATGCTGAAATCTGTAAAACTGTTGAAGTCCCAGCTGTTTGTGTGAAGTGACAAGCTGGAGGAGCAGAGGCAGCTCAGCTGGGCAGGCAGGTCAGCAGAAGTTGGAACTTCCCAAGCTCGTTCTGGTTCTGTGCCAGGAGGAAAATGGACCTGGCTCCTGCAAAGCCAATGAGTTGAAGCACAGCTTTTGTTCAGATCACTGAGTCCTCCAGAAACCTTAATTACAGAGGGACACAGCTTCAGGATCAATTATCCAGATTTCAGTTCACAGAGACAAAACTGCCCTTTTGAAATCAACTTTTGAAAAGCCAAGGGCAGCCTGGGCTGGTGTTTTCCCTGCAGTGCTGCAGTGGGAGGGGGAGCAGTGGCCAGGCTCAGTGAATAATTCTGGTTGTGAAAGGCTTCCCTCAAACACATCCAGCTCCTTCAGGTGCCACTCAAAGTGAGGAGCCTACATGAATGCCAGACCCTGGATCTGTCTGCAATGTCCTTCTCCCAGCCTGTGCTGCACAATTCCACAAAGGAGCAGCAAAGATATTTTCCTGGACCCTGGAAATGCACCCCTATCCTTCCTCCTGTGTTTTCATTGCTGCCCTACTTATCCTGGTGTGTTTGCTGCAAGGATCCTCCAGCTTCACAGAGCTTCCAGGGAGTCTGAATGTTTATTGTTCAGTGTTTATTGAGCTGCCCTTCCCACCCTTCCAGGAAAGGCCAGGCACGTGTGGTCTTGGATGAGTATAACCAGATTTAATCAGGTGCTAATGGGAATCATGTTGTGGCATCATTAAAAACTGGAAACTGGGTGTAAAATGCAATAAAATAATAATTCCAATTATTTAACTGACTTTCCAAAAGTTGTTTTGCAAGGCATGGCAACTGTGGCCATGTACTTCAAAAAGTGGTTGAGTCAGTCTTTCCATTTTGGGGTTAGTTTTGCAGTCACCTTTGTGAAGAATGTTTTGGTGCTTTATTAAAGGAGACAGGAGTGGTTTTGTGGCAGCAGCTCACCAGAAGCCCTGGTGCTTTTCTGCATCTGTGCCCATCTCTGCCTGGCATGGCTGGGACAGAGACAGCAGGGCACTCACTCCAGGCAACAAATCCAAATCCTTGCAGGACAGCTCTGGTCAAATCACCCACCTGAATATTTGCTCCTTCCCTCTTTGTCTTCCCAAACCAAGTCTTAGTTAAAGTTTAGAAGATCTGGATAAGCTACTTTTCAGCTATTTGGCCAAACACAACTGTGGGTGAGAGAAAATGCTGTGGGAAAGCATCTCTGGGCTTGGGAGACAACTGGGGGAAGCTCACTCACTGGAAATTCCCAAACAGAAGTTCAGATACACTTTAAAACACTGAGGGGGCAGCAGAGAAAGAGGTGGGACAGACTCAAAGTGAGCAGAGCAGGATCTCAGTCAGGATCAAGGGGAACAACCTGAAGTTCAGTAGAGCCTGGGAAAAGTGAACTGCTGTGTGAACTCATGTTTAGCACCAGAGACAGGCAAATACTCCATTCAAATTGAGCTAAATTCAAACTTTTAGCTAAAGCTTCAGGAAAGGTGGGATAACAGGTTTGGTTTAGAAAGAATTCAAGATCAAAGTTTCACTGACACAGAGAGGAAAAAACCCAGCACTTTTTCCTCAAATCACTTCTTCTTTAAAACAGCTGACCTGCAGCTAAGAATATTCAGGGCAAGGTAGATGAGTGTGTTAGAAAGGTGCTACCCAAGGTCACAGGCATGGCAAGAACCTGAATCAGTCACTGCAGAGTCTGAGCCTGGAGTGCCAGGACACAGGAGAACAGCTTCAGACTGACAGGGACTAGGTTGGGATGGGATATGAGACAAAAACCCTTCCCTGTGAGGCTGGGGAGGCCCTAGCACAGAAAAGCTGTGGCTGCCCCATCCCTGGAAGTGTCCCAGGCCAGGCTGGATGGGGCTGGGAACAGCCTGGGACAGTGAAGGTGTCCCCTGTGGGCCCTCCCAGAGGTTCCTTGCTCCCAGCAATCTGCCTTTGGCTGCAGCTGGTGCTGCTCAGTGGCAGGAGTTTATTCCCTGTGCTAGTTGGGAGACATGAACTGTGAGATGATCTCCTGCTAAAGCTGGATTAAGAGAGGCTTTGGGGTCTGCTGGGACATGTGGAGCAAGAGGCTGGATTCCCTAGACATGGCAGTCTTAGCACCTTTATTTTTCCCTCCCTGTGCCTTTCTAAAAATTACTGGCTCAAATACCAGGATTATATTTCTTGCATTTTGGGGGGTTCTGAAGCCATTTCAATTTATTTCTCATATTGGAAGTAGTGCTTTTTTAATGAAAAGGGCCCAGATCGAGATGCTGAAGTGTTTCAAACACAGAACATCACAACAAAATACTTCCAGGAAGGGGCTGACAATCACAGTTGCATAAAATGGGGATTTAACTCTTTTGTAGCAGCTTCATCAGTGATCAGTAAAATGAGAGGAGAATCAGTTTTCCTAAGGAGCTGGTGCAGAATATTTAGCTGTTCAAAGGGCTTATTGTAGAAAATGTAGTTACCAGAGAGAAAATGAAATCTGGAAGAGAACCAGCTCTGGGCTGAATGGATGTGAAAAGGCTCTTTCATTGCCTATGTGAGTTTAGCCTGTAAATCAAAATTATTAGGGCTTAATTTTAAAATTTTATTCCTTAAGTGGGAGGAGAACCTGCTGCTAAAAGAAACCAACCTGAATTTTAGGGGCTGGTTTGTCGAAAGCGAATGACAACAAATTCAGCAACTGCAGCCTGAGCAAACTGCAGGCAGCACACAGACAATGGGAGCAGGAACCATGCTGCACACACAGACACACAGACTGCACTGAGAGCCACAGGGCTTTACCTTTCTGGAGCTTGGATGCATTGTCCTGTATCCAGCTGAAAAGGTTGGCAAAGTCACAGTCGCACACCCAGGGGTTGCCCTCCAAGCGGATGGTCCGCAGGGAGGGCAGCGCTTCCAGGGCTGCCACGTTCAGGCTCTGCAAGTTATTGTCATTCAATTCTAGCACTTGGAGCTGGTCCAGGTTCTCAAAAGCAGCCTCGTCCACATCCACCAGGTTATTGTTTCCAAGGCTCAGTTTTATCAGTTTCTCTGCTGATTTGAATATCCCAGCATCGAGCTGTGTTAAATTGTTGTAGCTTAAGTCTAAATACACCAGTTTGGTAGAACTGCTAAAAGTGCCCTCTTCTAAAGAGGTGAGGGAGTTATTCCTGAAGTCCAAATAGACTAGATCTCCATAAAATATAAAGAAGTCAGCTGGTATCGCCTGGATGTTGTTATCAGCTATGAGGAGTTTCCGCACATCCAAAGGAAAGGGGTTGGGAACACTCGGGAGTCCTTGGTCCCGGCAGTCTATGGTGTGGTAGTCCATACAGCTACAGACAGCAGGGCAGAGATGACCCCCAGGCAGGAAAAGCAGGCAGGCAAAGCCAGCAAAAGGCAGGAGGCAGGAAGGAAAGCATGGCAACATCGTCAAGGATCTGAAGGCTGTGATGAGCACCCACTTCTAGGAGAAAGACATTTTGCTGGGCTGAGCAGGAGTGCCTGGTACTTGTGTGTGTGCCTGATTGTATCCAGGAGATCACATATCATCACAGATCCGATAGCAGCAGGCTGGAGGGGGAGGGAGGAGAGAGGGAGGGAGGCAAATGTGAGGATTTACTCTGCCAGAATATTATGATGCTGTACAGGGTGAGGACAGCGATGATTGGGCACGCCGAGGATCTTTCAAAGGACTCCCTTGCTTTTGTGAGCTAAAAAAAGCCCAGAGCCTGTTTGAATATTTGCTGTATATTCCAGCAAAGGGGAAATCACACCTGATCCTGTGACTCTGGCAGCAACAGCTTCTGCTTAAAAAGCCATTCAGGTAAAAATCGGGATGAGATCACTCACTGTGTTTGTCAGCAGAGCCTCCATCAAGGTGACCAACAGCCCTGGAAAGGCAACGAGGGGCAGGCAGTGCCCTGGTGCCTGCTAAGGACAGTTCTCCCTTTTATTTGTGAAACAGGGAGCAGAAGGGGGGAGCCCAAAGGCAAGGAACTCTGCTTTGTGCTGTTTCTGGATTCCTCAGCTGCTCACATTATCTAAATGTGACTCAGTAGCTTTTAACCAAGAAGGATTACCTACAGCAGTGAGGAGGAACAAGGTCTCCAAAGTGAGGGGCTTTTCCTTCTTGTTTTAATGACCCAGAAACTACTTTCTACTACAGCACCAGTAATGTCTGTGGGGCACATGAAGTGCAAAATGTGGATCAAATCCTTAGCTGGTTCAAATTGAACTGGTTTTCTTCATTTTCAGGGGGTTGAAATATTTGCCAGTCGATCTGCCTGTCTCCTGTGGGGCAGCAGAAATGATTTTGCAACAAGGCATCTGTGTTTTCCTGACATCCTCAAACCCACACCCACAAAGGCAAATCCTCAGGCAGCTACACTTAAATTTTAACTCCATCCCTCCCTCTTAACCAGGGTGTGTAAGCAGAGAGCCTGGAGAGCTGGGTCACACCTGTGTGCTGTGGTGGAAGATCTGTCTGGAGACAGATGGTATTTGGGTGCTGGGGTGGAAGATTTTTCTGGAGACAGATGGTATTTGGGTGCATGTATCCTGATGAGAAGAGCACAAAGTCCAACACCTTTGGCAAGCTCATGCTTAGGTGAAAGGAAGGCCAGAAATTTCTATTTAAGATTATATTTTATAACTGGATTCAGAGTATCTTTCATCCAGAATAGGGGACAAATATTTCCTTCTCAGGCAGCCTTTCCTCCCAGATCCCTGTGCCTGAGCTCAGACAATGAGAGCAGTATCTCAGCTCCCCTTTGGTACATACCTGGAAACACTGGAGGGATCAAAGAGGGAGCCACACTGCTCTCAGTAGCACCACAGACAGAAAAAGATGCAATGGGCACAGATTGAAACCCATGTGAACACAAGGAATCCTTCTCCTGCTGTGAGGGTGGCCAGGCTTCCCAGAAAGGTTGGACAGCACCACAAACCCACTGGGGACAGCTCTGGGCAAACTGCTCTGGCTGCCTGAGCAGGGGACAAATTGATTTCCAGAGGTCCTTTCCAACCTCAGCATTTCCCTGCAGCACTCTTGGGAAATGAACTTGTCCTCTGAGCACCTCTCTCACATTTTGCAGCACACCTTGTTTCTAATTCATTGATCTTTTAGCTAAAGAGAGCCTCTAGATCCCTCCCATAAAGACACATCCTGCTCCAGGTGTCTTTCATGTCTTAAATTACTTTGAAGACACCACCCAGAAAGAAATGGGCATGGCTGCCTCTATAAACCACCAGGGCAAAGCCCAAATAAATTCCTGAGGTGATTATTTAAAATATTTACCTTTAAATTACAGAGGAAGTGACAGTTTGACTGGCTACCTCCAATTAGAAAAACCCAAACAGATAAAATAACTCTTGGGGTCAGGATACATTGGATTGGCATCAACAAGACACTGCAACTGGTATTTCTTGTGCAGAACTGATGCTTTTTAAATTCCTTGGGCTGTATCTTGCAAACAATTGCTCCTGCTGCAGTCTACTGGTTTTCTGTCCCTAATGTAAGCAAGGCTTTAGGTCAGAGATAAAAATGTTCCTAACACAGGAAAGCAGAACTGATTTGATGTCTTAATGCAATTTTAAATGATGAGATTCAGCTCTATTAAGAGCAGGTATTTATTCAGGATTTCAGGGTCTCTGTGGCTCCTCCTCTGCAGACCCCCCTTCTTCCTATCAAGTCACAGAATCAGGATGTGACATTTTCATTTCCAAGATGCCTCAGCCTTCACAGATGGGAGACTGGGGACAATAAGGCACAATTTGTGAAAGTTCCAAGAACATGCTCATGGAAAAGGACTCAGCTTCCCTAAGAATTCCTCCAGCCCTTGCTAAAACTTCCTCTCCTTTCTGCAGAGAGCAGCTCTTCCTTCAGCCCAGGTGCATCCCTTACCTGTCCCAGGTACCTGTGCCCAGCCTGAGCTCTCTGCCTCTCCTCTGCACAGATTCTGGGCTCTCCTGGCTCAGAGCTTTGTGAGGAGCTGGGCAGGAGCTGAGGGGTCACTGCCAGTTCTGGATGTTTTGGGACAGGTTTGTGGAGCATCAGCCCTGCTCCCACAGCAGCCAACAAAGAGAATTCTCTGATCTCTGCAATCCCAGCTGCAGTGCCTGCCACGGCCTGATGCTTTATATTCTCTCTTTCATTTCAGAGACTTTCCTCCTGACCCATCTTTCTCTGTGCAACATTTCCTGTTTAATTTTCTCTCTTTTAGCTCCTGCTTATTTCTGTTTCTCAGCTGTTTCCCTCACAGCACAGAAATTCTTTTGAATCTTTTTAAAACTTCGTTCGCTTGCCAAACATTTTGTGCAGTTTTGAGTAGCAGGAAGAAAGCAAAGCTTTCTGTATGAAAAAGTCTTCAAGCTTTACTTTTTAAAGTGGTTTATTTGCACCAGGCAGTGCCAGCACCTGGGCTGTGATGTGCTGAGTGCACAGCACCCTCTTGTGCCCCTGGACTCTGGGCAGCCACAGCTGCTCTGCTCCCTTCTGGTGAGCTTTTAACAAATTTACCATGCTCCTACAGCCTGCCTGTCTCTCAGATTCCCTTCTTCCTATGGAAGAAAGCCCAACCACTCTGTACAAGAAAATAACAGACATAAATCAGGTGGTGCTGTTATGTACTCAGCTGACACTGTGGTAAAACACGAAATTGCTCCAGTGAGTAATGTCAGAAATAAAGGGTTTTTATAATCTGAGCTTCTTCAGTGCTCCCAAGCAAAAGCCCTCAGCTCTTCCACCTTTTTTCATACTTCCAGTATTACATTTTAGCTCATACAAGTTTGAAAAAGCACAAACCTCCCAATTGGAAATTGCTGCCCAACAAAAACCCCAAATATTCTTCTTCCACATAGGTGGGATCCCACATTGATCAGATTTTGACTGACAGCTGATTTATCTGTGATTCTGCCCCCTAGATTCCCCTAAAGGGACAGATTGGGTTTGAAAAATGGGCTTGTAAATCAGGGTAACAATTCCAGTTCCAGTTCTAACTGTAAAGGAATTTATTTTGAATCCCTCTGTGGAGAACCAAGAAGGAAAACCAATTTCTCTCCACACCCCCCAGCAGCAGGAGTTGGAGAAGCACAACAGGAGGCAGGCTTTGGACTAAAGACAATTATATGTTTTTAATTTTTTATTCTTCTTTCTTTAATTTTTTATTCGGGATATACCAGGAGAAACCTTGGAAGTAAAGGCAGGGACAAGGTCCTGGATCCTTGGTGTGCTCACAGGACTGCACCATGTCAAACAGGAAGATAAAAGAGAAAAAACACTTGCTCCTGATAGAGTTTCCCATTGGAAACTTCCCTTAAAAGTGCTCAAAACTTCCCCAAACAATTTGAGCAAAGGGGTTAAAAAGAAAGAGCAATCACCGTGCAGACACACATGAAGGATTCAGGCTCAGCCAGAAAATCCTTCCTCACAAGAGGCTCACACTGAGAACTGCCCATCCTCATGCACATTTCTGAGCAGCTAACTGAGCATGTTTTTCCATGAAGGAAGTTATTATTCCAGGCTCATGCTTCATTGGGTTGGGGCACATGTCAGGGCCAGGCTGCAGCACCAGGTGCACAGAGTGATGGCAAAGCTTTTCCTGCCCCTTGTCAGAGATCACAGAGTCCTGCACCACTGCCTGAGCCTGAGTGACCAACACTGTGTGAATCAATTCCAACTGCTAAGCAAAAATCCCATTTTTATCCAGGTCTTTACCATTTTGGCTTTAGTGTTGGGTTTTTTGTTTGTTTTTTTTTTTCTGCTCTGACTGGGCACTTTTCTGAATGCAGCCAAGGGGCACCTCTGGGCAGTTTTCCCTCTGATCTTACATCTAAAAAGGACAGAAAAAGCAAAAGTCTCAAAATTTATGAGATGATAGAAGCTGTGAGCTGAAGCTTTGTTACACCTGCCCAGTCCTTCTCTGCTGCTGCTGCTGTGGCACTGGGAGGGAAATTGCATCAGAATTAATCAACGTGGCAGCAGCAATGATTGAATTTGAAAACTTGAGACACTGCAGTTCAGCAGGCAAATGAGACCAGCCCAAACCCATCAAAAGTCTTCCATCATCTGCCCCAGAGAGCGTGGCTCCCACAGAGCATTTCCAGTCACCAAATGCAGTCACAGGAGAGGCAAGGGTGGGAATTATATTTCCTTTTTCCCTCAGGAATGAGTTTGTACCCAGCTGCTGCAGTGTAGTCTGCTTGCCCTCTGTACAGCTCATGCACTGGTCCAGAATTACCAGAGCTTTAAGCAAATTAAAGGCAATTAAAACATTTATCCACTGCTGCTGATGTGTGCAATGAAAGGAAAGGTGCTATTGATGCCTTAAGCTTTAGTTTTTATATTATCCAGATTATGTGCTGCATCAATATGTAACTCTGGACTTCATATAGAGTGTTAGCAAGCTCTCCTCAATGTTTAGTCAGACAAACCAATCCTTTTCCAGCCTGAGAACCAAGGACACCATTACAGCTTCAGGCCCAAAAAATATAAACAGCAAATTGGGGAGAGCAATCTGGGAGCTGTAATTGAACAATTAACCCCAATATAGAAATGGACCAAAACTTGTAAAAGTGTGAAAACTCATGGCCCATTGTCCATCTTGGGTGTAGCCTCAGCCAGGCTCTTGTTCCTTCAAAGGTGAATCCTTTGAAGGCCTTTTAATAAATACCTATTTTATTCCTTTAACTCAGTCCAGCCTCTGTTCCTCTCTAGGCATCAATATCAGGATTCCTCTCAAATCACAGAATCATCTCAGTTGGAAAAGGCCTTTGAGGTTATATTTATTTATTTGTTCAGATTTACCAGTGGGTCTGCTGAGATCTGAAAATCCTCATGGAGATCAGAGATCCAAGATTTTCTAAAAGCTCAAGAGTTTCTATAATAAAAGCCATGTAGGTAATTAACACTAGGTAAGTAATAAATACTGTGTATGTAATCCAACACAGGATTTTGTGAGGAAAATTTATGAAAGTCAGAGGCTTTGAAGCAGCAGCTGGAGCTGAACACAATGCTCATACCTGAGACTTGTTCCAACCTGCACCTTTTCCAGGCAGTGACTCTGCAGAGGGAAGGGATTTTGAGCAAATTCTCAATGCCTCAAGATACCCCAACACTTAATCAAGCTCTGATGCAAATTTTGATAGACTGGATTTTTTAACCCATGGTTGCCATTACAGACATGGTCTATTTGCTCCAAAAGCCAGCAAACCAATAACCCTTGGGAATTTCTCTCCTTCTGGCCCTGATCTCAGCCCTGCTGGAGGAAAAGCTGCTGGGAGCTGAGCAGAGGGCACAGCCCCACCAAGGAGAATGTTCCAGGGCAAAGGAGGAGAGTTCTCCTCTGCTGGAAGGAAGGAAAACCAGAAATTATCTTGATTTGTCTTCAAACCAAGCTTGCATTTTCTCAGGAGGAAGTGCATAGGTTTAATTTGTCCTCTCTGCCCCCTAGAAAATCTTTTGGGGAGTTTGCTCAGTTCTAAGGAACAGCAAATGGATTTACAGCAATTAAAGCAGTTGAATAATGTTTATAAAAATAACACAAAAATTGTCTGAGTGTAAAGCCCCTCCAGATCATGAGGTCTTCATGGTACACCAGAGACTGTAAAAAAACCCAAAAAACCCAAACAACCCCCCATCAACTAAGAGAGTCCCAAAACAAACAAAAGAGAATTCAAATTAATTTTTTTATTAACACTGTGACATTGATGAGCTAAGTTTTTGCCTAAAAAGGATGGTGCACTTGAGAGGATTTTATGCAAATTAACACCAAACACAGACCCAGCTAGAAAAGTTCCATTTACAAAGGCTCTGATTTAATTGGAGGTCAAGGTCTTTTAGTGACTCCTCAATCTGCTTTGAAAAGGAAATTTCACAAAGGCATTCTGTGAAATGCCTTCTGTGGCTGTATTTATTTAATTTATGTGTGGTACAAGCTATTCACAACAGGAGTTAAGAAACAGGCTGCATCCTCTAAATCTTTTTTTTGTAATTCAGAGAAAACATCCCCAAGACAGTCATTAGTATTTCCTTCTTTCCTCCCTTATTGATTGTTGCTGCCTGCTCTCCATGGATTTAAATATGCAGAAAGCATGTTTGTGTCAGGGGGAATTGCAAGCATCAGCCAAGAGGCAGAAATAATGGAAATAATTATTAGACCCTGCTCTGTTGCCCTTTGCCATAAAAATACTTCATGAAAAATATAATTAAGTTATTGAAAGATCAGACTGATTTCAAAATAGGACTTGAAAACTGCCCTTTAAAGTGCTTCCACACTCATTAAATCATGTGCACCATTCCCAGAAGGGCACAATTCCATATTTTACAGGTTAATTCTGGACAACTGGAGTTCTGCCAAAGAATTCCTGCACAGAAATGCATCCATCCCTGCACTGGAACCATAGAGCACTCTGGAATATAAAGGGACAACCTGCAGTAGATTAGGGCTTGGGGCAAGATGAGCAACAGGAGATTTTTACCATGTTGAAATGGGAGTGAAGTGACAGGATGAGGGTGTGAGTGATGTGTGATGGGCCCTGCACCTGAACTGCAGAGCTCTTCCTGCGGACACATCTGTCATCCTTTTAAATCCTGTATTAAATAAACCAAATTCCCACCCTAAAGTGAAGAATTCCCAGGTTCTTTTATACCACATGAAGAACAAACCCAATCAAAACAGTGACAGATATTTTTGAACCAATGGGATCAGCTGTGGTGCAAAGGACTTCTTCAAAGCAAAAAAAGTATAAAGCAAATGTTGAAAACACTCCCTGCACTTTACTGTATGCCAAAAAAAAAAGTCTTCAGGATGACAAAAACTCATTGATACTTTATAAAGGAGGCACCCACAGTCCTGCTCATGGCAGAAGATCCCATTGCTCACTTACCTTCACTCTTTCCATCCTCTCCAAAGTTTCTGTGGCTGTGCAGGGGTTGGGTGTCCCTCAGGGCAGGCAGCAGCCTCTGATTTGATGCCTTGTGACATCTGCCTTGCCCTGCTCATCAGCTGCCTGAGATGTCAGCTGCAATCCCATCAGAGAGCTCAGCCAAGCCCCCAGTGCAGCCTCTGGAGCTGCTTTTCACCAACACGCTGATAACCAGCGCTAATTACTGCAACGAGGAGCTGTCCTGGGGTGACTTCAGGACTTCATGGTGTTAAATATTGAATTCTGCAGCTCTGAGACTGCTTCCAGGAGGGAGCAGAGAGGGAAGAGTTGTTATCAGAGGCTGCACTTGTTTCTGCATCCTTCACACAGACTGTCCTGTCTGCAGTGGGCAGCAGGAGAGAATTTATCTTTGCTTTTAGTTAGTTGTTTCTGACTAGCTGAAGCAAAAAGGGGATTGTGTTGCTTTTTTTTCCCTTTTTCTTGGAACTGCTTGAGCCTGCTTTATACTGAAAATCCAAAAAGCAGTGGGATCTCACACCTGTGGCCCAGCAGGGCTGGGACTGAGAGCAACCCATTAAAAATCTCTTCTGAATTTGTCATCTCCTCAGAGCACTTTCCTCCCAAATTTGCCCTAAACCAAGACAGCAGCTTTCATAACTGCCTCAGAAATCCCTCACCTCGCTGTCAGACTGGGGGGAATTCTCTTGGTGGTGTCAGAAATCACCTCCTGAATTGTCCTGCAGTCCCACCTGAGTGGGGCTCGCTGCTCTGACCCAGCTTTGCCAGCCTGGTGGAACCTGGGGCTGCAGAATGTGGGGAGGTGTCAGCACCCAGAGCTTCCCACAGTGACTGCAGCTCTGGGCAGGCAGATTTAGGGCTGTAATTTATAAAATATAATCCTTCATAGCTCTGCTTATACTGCCTTCTGCAGTTCTGGGGTCTGCTCATTGCAAAGGCACTGAAGCTGAGGAACAGCACCAAAGAAAAGGTGAATATCACCAAAAAAAAGGTAAACATCACAAAAAAAAAAGGTGAATATCACCAAAAAAAGCGTGAACATCACCAAAAAAAAAGGTGAACATCACAAAAAAAAGGTGAACATCACCAAAAAAGGAGAACATCACAAAAACAAAAAAAAGATGAACATCACCAAAAAAGGTGAACATCACAAAAAAAAAAAAAAAAGGTGAACATCACCAAAAAAAAAAGGTGAACATCACAAAAAAAAAAGGTGAACATCACCAAAAAAGGTGAACGTCACAAAAACAAAAAAAAAGATGAACATCACCAAAAAAAGAGTGAACATCACTAAAAAAAAAGGTGAACATCACCAAAAAAAGAGTGAACATCACCAAAAAAAAAAAGGTGAACATCACCAAAAAAAGAGTGAACATCACCAAAAAAAGGTGAACATCACAAAAAAAAAAAGGTGAACATCACCAAAAAAGGAGAACATCACAAAAACAAAAAAAAGATGAACATCACCAAAAAAAAGGTGAACATCACCAAAAAAGGAGAACATCACAAAAAAAAGGTGAACATCACCAAAAAAGGTGAACATCACAAAAAAAGGTGAACATCACAAAAAAAAAAGGTGAACATCACCAAAAAAAGGTGAACATCACAAAAAAAAAAAAAGGAGAACATCACCAAAAAAGGAGAACATCACAAAAACAAAAAAAAGATGAACATCACCAAAAAAAGAGTGAACATCACCAAATAAAAAGGTGAACATCACCAAAAAAAGGTGAACAACACCAAAAAAAAAGGTGAACATCACAAAAAAAAAAGGTGAACATCACCAAAAAAAAAAAAGGTGAACATCACACAAAAAAAGGTAAACATCAGAATTTCCTCCCTGGGGAAAGTTAGAGGAGTTAATGGGCACTGTGCAGTTTTGTTCTCAGGCATCACAACCTGAGATGGTTCTACATCTTTTTTCTTTTTAGCTTTAGCAGCATTAAAAATAAATCCATCTCACAAGAAAGGAATAAGTGAAATCTCTTGAATCTCGAATTTGAAGGGAGCACAGAAGAGAAAGTAAGTTTGCTTCAGGCTCTTGTAAATTTTTCAGCACAAAAAAAGGATATGGTAAAAATATTGTCCACATGGTAACATGTGGAATGCACTGTCCATTTTCTCAGGCAGTGCTACAAGCAAAAAGCCATTTTTAGGGGTTGTAGGATGGCTGCAGACTGAAAATAGAGAAACCAAAAATGTCTAACAAAACGCATTCAACAAAAAAATAAAATTGAAAATTACTTCTCATTGTATTGTTATTCTTGGGTCCCTGAAGGTAGGACCTTTCATTTCACCAAAATGACATCAGAAGTCACATAATATCCAGAAGATGAACTTTCCTCTGGCTACTACCCCAGCCAGGTATTACATCCTGTTCCATGGGATGGTCAGAGGAGCAGAGTTAAAAATTGTATCAATAAGAAGTGTTTAATGTCCAGTTTTTGAGTAAGATGAACCATTCACTTGTGATGCTAAAAATATTTCATCCAATAAAGGATTAGTTAACGCAAAAATATTCAAGAAAGCCTTAATGATTTTTAGTTTTAGACTTGCCACTTTTCAGGAAATCCAGTTTATTGTGATATTGTCACCGATAAGGTGGCAGCAGGTGTCACTCAGAGCAGACACCTCCCTTGCTCCTTTCTGCTGCTGTGACAATTCCTCACTCCCTGCAGGGCCAAGGCAGGAGGGGCAGGGGCACCAGAGCCCAGAATTCCTGGGGAGATTTGTGTGCACACAGCTTTATGCCACATAAATGTTCTATACAGTAATGAAGTGCAAATCAAACTCCACGGATGCACACTCAAAAAATCCACCTCAAAGCCAGAGTTTTACCTAAACTTACACTGAGAATGGAATATCTTGTAGCCTCCCTTTTTTTAACCAGGGGAAGGGATATAACTGCTCTCAGACTTCTGGGCTATAATACAAGATATTTAGATCCAAGCCACCCATTTTAGGAGTAATCTTGTTAGCTGTGAACAATCCTGAATTATCTGCAGTGCTTGCAGGCAATTAAAACTGTTAATATTCTTTGTACTTGGTGCACAGCTGTCCACGCCTACAAATCCATGAATCATGCTCCTCTAATTCAGTTTCCTGCAGGGAAAGCAAGATATTATTACCATTGCAATAAAGAAACCCCCTCTTAATTCACTGCTTGCATTTAATGAATTGATTTATAGGATAGAGACAGCACTGGCACTGGAGAGAGAATCTGCAATGCTTATTTACACTCCTATCTACTGTACAACCTTGGGGAAGGCACCAGAGTGCTCAGCCCCTCTGTTCCCCCACCATTTCATATGGAAATAACTCAAAGCAGCAACAGGATGGAGCTTTAAAGTTAAATGATACTCACTGCAAAAGCTTTCAGCATTTCCATGTTAAAAGGCCCTGGCTTTTAAATATTTATTTTTTAACAACACAATAGTGCCTTGATCTGCAGACCTGTGTGGATGGCTTGGGGCTATTAAAGTGCTGAGCAGGCCTCCAAGAGTGCAGCTTCCTCCTCTCCTTTGTGCCCAGGATTAGTTTATGCAAGACAGGTCTTGCAAATACAGAGCAAAGCATAAAACATTCATTCCCTAATTTGAAGCATGAATTAACCTACCCCTTAGATAGGAAAATCCTGCATTTAAACTGCCTTGCCTTGTCTCCCTGGACTGACAGGCTGCTGTCACACAGAGTGATCACTCAGAGTGATCCCAGGCAGGGTTTGAGCAGTGCAAAGGTAAGGTCTGTCTTTGTGAACTCCTTCTCATCATATTCCTCAAGGTCCACTTTCTCCTCACAGACTGGCACTACCCACTCTCGAGTCATCATTTCATTTTATCCAGACATAAATAATTTATAACATAGTCCAGACAAAAATTCAAACTCTGAATCTGATAATTATTTTAACTATGCTGAAGATTCAGTAAAATTTTTGGTGCCATTTGTTGCTTTTGTTCCCCTTGCCATGATATTTATGCACTTCATTTTTCCAGAAAAACAATATTCTAAACATTTGGCAGAAATGTTTGTAAAGCCACGCTCTTGGTCTTGTATTTCTCCTAGACAAAGCATTTGCAGTGCCAGCTGAGGCTCTTTGTCAAACTCACTGGTAGAGAATTTCATCTGAAGAGATCGCAGGGCATGATTCAGCGACACGTCAGTGCAATGATATGTGAATGAATCCAGATTTTGCAGAAGAGCTGAAACACCCATGATCTCTGCCCTCATTTCCATGCTTGGATTCATTTTTACTTGAGGTGTGCTGGCTCCTCAATAGAATTCTCTGCCTGATGTGGGTGCTGCCAGGTGGGTTGGGGTCACCACGGCTGTCACTGCAGACAATCCCTGCTTTCTCTGCTGGGATCCCCTGCCTTGCTTCTCTCACCAAACCACACATTTCCATCCCCATCTGGACACAGCTGGTGTGGAAAACCATGCTGCTTCTTGAAGATGAGGCACAAACATTGCAGCTCAAGCCTTGCTTGTCTGGAGTGGATTTCCCAGCTCAGATGCCTCGCTGGGGTAAGGAAAGGAGGAATCCAGCCCTGAATTTCATCCCAAGCAGGACCTGTGAACATCTCACTCCCTCTCGTGGCCACAGGTACTGTGGAGATGGGCTCTTGTTGATTCCCCAGTTAGGGTCAGAGAGGGAAGCTGGAGAACAGCCCCTGCACTCACTCCTTCCCCACATCCCTGAGCCTTCATCCCCTCCCTGGCTCTGCTTTTCTGTCCCTCCCCTCTTGAAACACAACTCTTCCTCCCACCAGCCTTGGTTCATTTGTGCACTTCCTCCATACAGCTGCTTATTCTGGGGAACCTGCTTTGTGCACAGAAATTGAAATAAATCACATTGTTTTATATGTGATTCCTCCCTAAAATCAGAGTTGAAATGGGAGTTTATTCATGGAACTTCATGGGAGTAGTATTTGTCATTTATTTATCCATGTGCATTTCATTTCTTCTCAAAGAAAGTTCATTCAGAGAGACAATTATCAATTTAATGAGGAACTTTCTGTGCCCTAATGCAGTGGGTGCCTTGGTTCCTCTCCCTGTAAACCCAGGCAGGTCCTGCTACACCTTGAAGGTGTCCAGAAGCTCCTGGCTGGCTCTTAGGACACAGCATGGCTTCAAACAGTCCAGGGACTGCCCCAGGTTCTGCTGAAATTCCCAGCAGGGGTGATCTCAGTCACCTTGTCAGGATTTCAGTGTCTCTTGCTGAATTTCCAGCACACTATCACAACGTGTATTTAAAAAAACAGGGCATGTGAGTTCCCTAAATTACTGACAGGCATTTGATTATCTGTATAAGCTCACTCTCAGAGCAGTGAAAGCCTCTGAAGGTATTAACAAACTCACATTCTGCATTAAATGAGACTGAGTGCACAGTCTGTGTGTTTTCCCCTTCTGGCTCCATTGTGTTGCTTTCCTTATATAACTGTTCTAGTTAAAAAACACTCCTGACCCAAGGAAACCTACGTCAACCTTATAATTTTTTGTTAAATACATGGTGGTCAGTGACAGGTTTAAAAGTAGGAAAGAGTGGGCATTCCATATTTAACTCTGAGTCACTGCATTGTGTGTCACGTAGAGACTGGCAGAGTTGAGAAGACTTTTTCTCTATTTCACTGACAGAAATCCCAATTCCAGGGGGTCCTGAGGAGCATGTCCACTCCCTACAGCCAGCTCTTAACCTGTTGGCCTCTATGAGATTTATGTTTTCAGGACTGTCCCCCTGGGAATTTCTGTGTCTCTGGAGAAAGCCTCACTGAGGAAGCAGCAGAAAGTTCTGCTCCAGGGTCCCTATAAACAACCAACACTCAAAACCTCTTCAGAAAAGCACTGCAGACCATCTAACAAATGTCCCCTACTCCTTTCACTCCTGTGTTTTGCTTAGGTGGGCAATGGTGTTATCTTATTTAAAAAAATATCGTTTAGGCTTTTGTGTTAAATGGCCTGAATTCATCTGCTTCTAATGAAAAACCTTAAAGTATCAACAAAATCCATTTTCAGCTTTGAAACTTCAGCATCAAATGACAGACTTTGAAATATCATGGAGAAATCTTGCCATTTTGCACAAACCAACTTGCTCCAGACAGAGATACTGTGCAGCCCTGTGTGCCCTTTCCTTCTCCCAGCACATCTTAATCACTGATTCTCAGGACTGACTAAAATGCCATCGTGGAGAACAGCAACTGGTACAAAGAGCATCTGCCCATAAATCTCAAATGACACTATTTAAAATGTAGAGACTTGCCTTTTTATCTTAAAATGTATTTATTTTGAGAGTCAATGCAATACATCTAGATTTCCTGGCTGGCATGGCACCTGGCTGCCCCAGAATTTCTCTCTCCATCAGCCTCCTGTACAGCCTGCAGGCACTGACTCAGTGTGTGCCCATTTCTCAGATTCTAAAATATTTTCAATTTCTTCTATGGCCCATAGATTGGAGGGCAGGTTTGTGAACACCGGTATCTATTGATTTTGGTGAAGCTGATTTATATCAGCTGAAAATGCAGCCCCATCTCTAAAGCTGAGTGACAAACACCATTGTTGTAGCTGAAGGACTCCAAACTCAAGCATTGCTGCAATTTTCTCATTCACAGCCTCTCTGCTCCACAGAGAGCAGCTCGGGCTGCTCACAGCTCTGTGTATTTATTACCCTGTCAGGAGCACAGATGGTCAAGGAACAGGGTTTGATTTATAGCTGCTTATCTTGAAAAAGCTGCATAATACACAGATTTGAGTTTGTCAATACTGAGACCAACCCCTTCCTATATTTCACTTTTTGTTCTTTTATTAACAAGTCTGACTTCACATCACAGATCTCCCTGTGAGTGTCCCTGAAACACAGGCAGGGTCAAAGCAGCACCTTCCATTCTCCCATCCCCTGACACCTGCCCAATAAAAAACTTCAGGACTTCCATTCCAGCAGCTGGAGGCTGCTGGGTGTTTTCATCTCTTGCAACCCAGAAATCAGAAACTAAACCCACAGTGACCCAAACCCTGTGACCAAGTGACACATCCTTAAGGACTGCACAAACCAGTGACAGGATATGAGGGATTTGAACTCAGTTTGGGAATAAGGGAAGGTAAAAGCCATTCCTGAAGGTAAACACCTGTAATTTTGCAAAAGCTGTCTGAAATCCCACACAGTGTAATCTGCTGGAAGATCACCTCACAGAAAAGCAAAGTTGTCTCATGGAAAGCAGATAACAAAAATTGGAGCTGTCACCTGGGGGCTCCTCCTCTTTTAGGTAATTGAACTTTTCTTCAGACTCAATTGGGTGTTTCTGTCTTTCAGTACCTGCCAAAAGGGGGGGTTTGGCTGAAAAGGGAAAACAGGAAATGGCTTGAAAATTAATAAAGCTTGCAGAAAACATCTTTTATGCTTCTGACCAAATATTGCAAGGCCCACAGCTGCCCCCAGGGTACAGAAACAGGAAATTTGGCAACAGAAAGAGACAGTATTTTTTTTTTTTTGAGTTACAGAGAAGATTTGTAAAGGATGTCATCAAATGGAATGCTTAATTTACACTTTTTGAGTGTTTTTACTGAAAGAACAGGATGGGAAAATCCAGGTTTAGTTTTTGTGGATTGGAGATGTTGTAAGCTAGGATTTCAGTTGTCCAGTGATAATGGATGAGATGGTTCCATGGAAAGGGAAATTTTAGCAGCACATGGAGTTACACATTCATGACAAATTCTGTAAGAAATCAGGAAGAAGCCAGGACATTCAAAAGTGCCCCCATGCCACAAACCCTGGGAGACTCTGTGGGCTGTGGAGGGGTAGCTGGGATGTTCCTGTGAGCAGAGACATTGGTGTGCCCTTCCTGGGGTGTGTTTGGAGATAATTCATCCTTGGCTGTAACTCTGGACAGCACAGTGGACATTAAACTGAGAGGGGATGATCATGTTCTGTCTTATGGGTTATTTACAAGAAGTCAAACCCTTGTGTGATTGAGTTGAACCCCTGGGTTCATGTGGCACACCCAGGCAGAGCACACTGCAGGCTGCAGGCACCACTGCTCTACTCCCCCAGCTCTGGCTCATTCCTGGCTCTCAATGGAGCAGAGACAGTCTAAACCTCCCACAAGACTCTGCAAAGCCCTGATACAACAAAAGGGAAAGAAGAGATTATGAAATGAAAACAAAGTGCTAAGTGTACCCGAGCCCCTTCCACCTCCTCCCCTAAACCACGGGGGTTGAAAACACAGACCTGCCTGGCAAAAAAAAAAAACAACCAAGAGTGACCCATGCACTCATATCCTGGCAATTTGTGGGAATTGTCACAGCACACCCAGACCAAATTACAACATCCCTCCTAGACCTGACGTGCATTTCATGACAGCACTGGAGCACGTGTGCAGAGCCACTGCAGCACCAACACCCTGGGGATGGCTCACTCCTGCTCTGGCACAGGCACAGGACTGGGTGCTGCTCTCAATGCTGATGAATTGTTCAATCAGAACCTGTGAATAACTCCTTTATTAATCCTTTATAACTCCTTTCCCCAAATTTGCCCTAAACCAGGACACCACTGAACCTTTGGCTCAGCAGAATTACAAACCAGTGAACCACAGTTTCATTGAAGCAGTTCAGAGAGCTGCTCCCTCATCTCCTGCACCCATGCCCTCTCCCAAGGGTGTATTGGCTCCTCTCAAGGAATTTTGTTGGTGTTTTCAATCAGAGGGCTCAGCAGTTTCCCAGCCTCAATCTCCTTGCCCAGCATCACCCTGTCCCCACAAAGGCAAGTTCTGCCCCTGCTGTCCTGCAGGAACAATTCCACCCCAAGACATTTCTGGCTTTTGCTCTACTTTTGCATCTGTGGGCACATTTCTTGCCTTTTGTTGCACTATGATACCATGATAGAAGATGACTTTATTGAATTTTTCACAGTTCAATGAATTTATCTAAGGAGTTTTCCTTTCATGAACAGGCTGGAGCAGAGAAATAGGCTCATATAGAAGAAACTATTTCTTATTATGAAGAATAATAAAAGTATTGAGAAGTGTTGGAGTAGCCACTGGAATTTGGATATCTCCAGTTCCTGAAAACTCAAGTGCCTCAACTCTATACCCAGAATACAGCACAGTGTAAAGTGAGAATTTATGTAATTCAGCAAAAAGCTTCTCCTTCAGAAAAACTTATTCCTAAACATGAGACAAATTAGATTATATTAATAATCATAAAAGTAAAAGGTCTTGTGAATACTTTTGAAAGTTGAATGGAATTCTAAAAATCCCTTCTTTTTACTCTTGTTGCGAATTTGTTAACATTTAAAAGTCACTGTTTGTTCTGGTTTGTCTTTCACAGTGTACTGCATTAATTTTTGGTTCTGAAGATGCATACAGAATTCCAAACATTCCATTCTGATAAGGTAAAAAAGAACTTGCTTCAGCCTTTCAAAATAAGTTCCATGAAAACTGGCATGGGCCCCTGGCAAGCTTCAGTTTCCTACGAGGAACTTTTCCCCAATAAGCAAACATTCTTTTAAATAAATTTGAAGCAGAGTCATCAAGAAATAATTAATCCCAGATTGTAAGATGCTGAAAGTTAGTACGTGGCAACATTTATTTGCTGTTTTCCTGAAGACAATCAGCCAATATTGCCTGTTGTTTCTTTGCATTGGCACCAACTGTTCTCATCCCACACTCATTTTCATCACAAATAACACAATTATAGCACCATCATTGATAGCTACCGAATTACTTTGGCACCTATCACTTCCAGAAGGAAAGAAAATCCCCATGGAAAGTGTTGCATTCCCCATCTGCAGCCCCTTTGTAATGTTTAGATTTTTCATGGGCCTTTATAGCACCAAGTGTTGTGGGGTCTGTAATGACAGCTCTGACCCACATTCCCTGAATAAAACAATTCCACCCTGGTTTAGGGGTTTCATTTGTGTGTGTGTGTTTAGAAAAAGACAAAAGCTCTGCCACAAGCCTGCCCCACTCCTCTGGCAGAGGTTATCCTTCAGCTGTGGGCAAAAGGAAATAAATCTGAGCTGGAAGGAGAAGGTCCCACATTTCCTCCCCCAGCTCTGTCACTGGGGCACTGAGTTCACACAGGAGCCTGGTTAAAACTCACTACACTCTTAAATACAACATACAGATGTTATAATATACATATATTATATAAATATATAACTCTGTAGACTATTCCTTGCCAAGATGAGACAGATTCACAAAAAGTTTGATGTAAGTCATTGCTCCCAAGCCCTGTCCAGCCCCAGTTTGTGTCTCTTGGTGAGCAGAGGAGTCTCTTACCCATGGTGGGGATCCAACCTCACACTGCTGCCCTGCAAAGCTGCTGCCAGAAACACTGACAAGGAAAAAGGAACCTTGCACATGAGAGGGAAAAATGCTCCCTCTGAAGGGTGGGATCAGCAGAAGTGGGCAGAGAGAAAAGGTCGAGCAGAGCCAGGATGTCACTTGAGGACAGGAGACACACAGGAGAATTCAGACAGTATTTACTGCAGAACTAAATAGCCTGTCCTAAAAACTATTTCAGTATCCCTAAATGCACATTCAGGACCACACTTTGCTTAGATAAACATGGGGGCTCACTTTGAAATGAAAAACACATCAGTTCCCTGCTGGAAATAACAAGAAGAGCGTCCTCAGTGCTGATTCCATAAAGACAGTTGGCAGAAGGGAGGGAACACCTCTCTTTGCCTAAATTCCTTTTTCCCCTTTGCTAAATAAAAGTCTTCTGAAAGCCACAACGGGTCCTGTAACTTTAAACCTGAGCTGAGATCATAATTTTGGTCCTGACCAAACAGCGTGGGGAGGGCGGGCCTGGCTGCTCATTGAGGACCACTTTGGGCTGCTCCCATCCCTTGGCTGAAGAAAATAATTCTGACTCCACTCAGTTTTCTTTAACTGTTCAGTTTTCGCCTGAGAAACCTCCCCTCTTTACGCTACAGCAGCTGAAGGAATATTTGGAATACCGAAGTGTTTTTTTGCAGTGATTTCTTTTTATCATCTTAATTCTCCACTGCCTCTAAAAGAAATAATCCGAATTTGGATCCATCTGGTTTCAGGATTGGAAAGCGAGTCTCCAAGCAGAACAAAAATGTTTATAAAGGATCTGCTCTTCATCTTCCTCCTCGGGAGCCTGCCTTTTGCAGCACTTGCTCAAGAAGGTAAGGAGAAAGTTTGGTTGCAATTATTTCCAGTCATTTCCTGTGATTTCCCAGTTTCTGTGCTCTCTTACTCTGTTTGTAAAACTTGCTTTGAAATCCTTAAGCTGCAGCTGGGCACCTACTACAGCTGAGATGTGGAAAGAAGCTCAGCAAAAGTTTTCTCCGATGGGCAGAGTTGAGTCCATGAGGAAGGAATTTTGTGTGTGAGGGGGGAGAGGGCAGGGCAGGCAGGGGAGGATTTCCCTGCTCAGCCCCCTGGAGCACACACTGCAGGCTCTGCCAGCTCTGACTGACTTCAGCTGGCACTTGGGGGTATCATGGTATGAAAATAACCTGTAAATCTGCTCAGTCTGGAGTCTAACTTCTGTGCTTAGAGACTTTTCAGACTCAGAATTTGAGCTTTATGCAGGGCTCTCTAAGTCTAACTTAGCCATGAGCAATATATACACAATGAGGGAAATGAAACCAGGGGGAATTATTGCCAAAGACATAGGAAAAGTGTTATGTACCAAAAAGCTGAATTTGAAAAGCTATTTATTTTGAATTTTATAAGAAGGCTACAATATACACTTTTAGTAAAATAGACATTTAAGTCTTTCTACAGCTGTAGGAGAAGAGTCTGATTTGTTAACAGTAAATCAGAATTACCCTGCCCAGGAATGTCACTGTGAAGCTCAGACTTTCTGAGCAGTATTTGACTCATGGTGAGTGAATTGGCTGTGGGGCAATGTGGTACAGAGCTGCCCTGGCCATGGAACTCGTTCCAAGGAGCAGCCTGGCAGCTCCACGTGCCAATGCAGGAACCTCAGACTCAGCCCACTGCTCTTTGAAAGCACAGAGCTCCTCATCAGGCTTAGATCTGGGGAACCAAACTGAAAAAAATTACCTGAATTTGGGCAGATAACAATCAGTGTCATCCTGCTGGAAAGGATGGAGCTATACTGTACACACTGTGTGAAGATTTTGACTTGAAACTTCTAGTGGTGTTCTGTAACAAGGCTGAAATTTGGAGTTATGGTTCAAAATTTCACAGAAAAACTAAAATAAACAGATATTAGGCAGGTCACAAAAGTTGTTTTCTAGGCTTACCCAGGCACCTTGTTCTCAAAAGCATCTATATTAAATGTACCAAAGTGTAAAGCCGTTAGAAATGAGACAAAGACACCACTATTTTATAGAAATACCTTAAGCATTCCAAGATACCAGAATTACACCTTAAAAGGTGTTTCATCTTCAGGCTTCTGAGAAGCTTTTTAGGTATATTTTCTCTCAACTCTGAGAGCAGTTCCAGGCTGAAACCCTACTTGTCATACAAAAAATCAGAATATTTCCTGCCTGCAAAATCCTACCTCTTTATTACCTGTACAGATTGCACTGAACCCCAGAGCTGGATCAAGAATGTGATTTACAGAATTTAAGGTTTTGTTTAGGTTTTGTGACTTTTTCTTCACATGGAGCCAGTCATTTAGGATAATTTCCAAAGGATGCACCAGGAAAATAGACTCCAGATAAAATAAATCTGGAGTGTTTAGTGTCTATCACTGCTGTTTATTTATCAGCAATTACAAGTTAGAACAGACACAAAATGACAATGCCACCTTCAGCAATCTCTGCTGGCTGACAGGGAGATGGGAGAAGGTTTGACTTGCACAGTGCTTGGTGGAGTGGCTTTATCCAGGTACATGAACTCTGGGAACTCTGGGGGTTGAGAGGGAAAAGTCTCCTAGAACAGGCCAGAGAGAAACCTGCAGCGACCCTTTTCTTCTGCCTGGGCACTCCAGGTTATAGATTGAGACCAAATTAAGAAAAGCAGCTTTGTTTCCATCAGAAAGCACATTTCCAATTTCCAAAGGATGATTATTATCACTATTATTAATAGTAATAAAAGCAGCTTTGTTTCCTTCAGGAAGCACATTTCCAATTTCCAAAAGGATGATTATTATTACTATTATTAATAATAATCATTATTATTATTATCATTATCATATTAGCAGATACACTTTGGCCCTGCTGATTTTTCAAAACTCAGGCAAATCTTCACACACAGAATCAGACCAAAGGAGCTGAGATGGAAATTGGCCTGAACAAGCATCCAAACCAGTGCAACACATTTCCTGATTTCAAACCTTTCCCATGGTGCTGTGTCATTGCAGGGAAGGAGATTACTCTGTTGGCTGTCACATAACATGAACAAAAATTAACATGATTGTTTAACAGGATACCACATGTCACTTGGGCTGTATCAACTGTGTGCCTGATCTTACCTAGAGGCAAATATTAGATTATATTTCCTTATGCAAGGCGGGTTTATGCTAGGTCATGTTGCATTTGGTTTGGAGTGAAAGTAAGAACGTGGACAGGATAATTCAGATAAAAAGTGTTTATATTGTAAGAAATGAAATTGAAATTTATAGTCAGCTATGAAGGACTAAAAAAGTGTTCTGTTTTTCAAAATCATAACAAAGAGAATTGACAAAATCACAAGGAAAGATTGTTTCAAAAGAGTCCTGATTTACCCAAAGTCTTTCAATATTTCAGTGGCAAAACTAAACAATAAAATCAGGCAACTCTTGAAAATCCAACTCTGTTTGATTAAAACTGCTGGTTGTAAACAAAATGTACAAGCAAACGGAACAGTCACATTTGACTCAAAAGGGACCCAGTTTTCTGCTAAATAAACACAGCACAACCTCTCATCCTGCATGAAGAATGAGGAGTACTCTCACACACCCCATAGCTGCCTCTTCATGACATGAATCTAACTCTACAAGTCCAATACCCATGACAATTATCACAGAAAGGAGAAAATCCTCTTGCTGAATGTGACTTAGCAGGTCTGCAATTAGTGTATCTGAATTTTTCAGTGTCCTTGTGGAAGACCAGCAGAGAACAAATAAAATTCGATTTCTCCTCAGCTGGGCCAGCAGAGAGGTTTGCACATCTGCATCCCAACAGCTTGGCTTTGACTCTGTAACTTCACAAACAAAGAAAAGAGTCATATTTATGGGCTTACAAGTGGACCTTTCATTAACTCAGGCTGCACACTGAAACTGGAAACAGAGAGGACAGATCCTCAGCTCTTGCAAGTAAATCGTCTGAAAAACAAACAATCAAACAAACCAACAAGCAAACAAACACAAAAAACAGAACCCACCCAAAGCAGCAAAGAACCTTTAGGTGTAGAACATTTATGTGGCTAATGAGGCAGTGCAGGAGGGTTTCAGCTCCAGCAGGACCCTGTGCTGTTTCTCCAGGTGTCACTCGAGGTGAGCCACACCAGGAGCTCAGAAATGCCCACTGCTGCTGGCACATGGGCTGCCTCAGTGGCACGTTTATTTTCTTGGTCTGTTTGCTTTTTGTCTGGATGTGGTCAGGGACTACAGGATGGGACCCAAATGCTGCCAGCTCCTACCACTTGTGGCCTCCCAGATCCTCTCCGAGGGCCCCTGTGGTTTGTGTGTGCACAGACCATCCCCTCCACGGGGATTAATCCCACAGCAAAGCTCAGAGCTCTGCAGGGCACAGCTTGTTACACAGAGCTGCAGGAAAAGATGTGGGATTGGGAGTATAGGTATGCTGGGGTGTGCTGAAGAGAAACAAATCAGGAAAAATAAGAGACAAATGAACTATTGATTTCCAGCTGTCCATCTCAGAAGCTTGGCCAAAAACTCTCAGAGGACATAGAAGCTGATGCTGAGCACATTCTCATGTTGCTTTATGACTTCCTCATGTTTTTTCCATCCTTGTTGATTACAAACACTACAACATCCAGCACAAACTGCATCAGAATAATCCTTTGTGAGGGCACAGCTCTGCCATCACCATTTCCAGGCAAGCATGTCTTGAAAGAGAGCTTGGGACACCACTAAATCTGTAACAGGGACACACTTAACTCCAAACTCACATTAAAATGTTTTCATGACTATGAAACCCATCCAAACATTAGCTGGTCTATTGTTAGTGGAGTATAAAAGTCAGACTAAACACACTTGGAGGGAACTTGCCTGTTGCACGGCAATATAAAGTAAGCAGCCAAAAATCACTGTGTGGACAGAATTAACACCTAAGAGTTTCCAGTGCAGTGTCTGGTGGGAGTATTTAAAAGAAATGAGTTGTGGAACTTGCAAAAATTCTCCTTGCAGACACAAAGGGTTATAATCTACAGCAAGGCAGCTGTGAAAGGGCACATGGCTGCAGCCTCAGAGTCCAGGGAAGGAAGTAATTTAGGGAAAAGGTTCGTTTATTACTGTATTAGAGGTAATTTCTTAATTCCTTTCATTTGCATCTACATATCCCAGTATTTGTATGCAGATGTCTTACACCAAGCTCTCTACTTGGCTGCAACTCTCCTTCCTTCCAGCCACGCAGCAAAAGACTGAAAGTTCTGTGATTGTGCCCTTCTCAACAAGATACAAGAGACATTTACAGCTTGATCATAAGTTCAGCCTTGTTGTTCCATCCCTCACTGCTCAGAGGAAACAATCAGCCTGTTAGTGAAACTGCAAACAGGGAAACAGGGTCAAATCTCAACAAGAGAGCAATTTTATCCCATATTCATGGGACAGCAAGGCTGAGGTCAGCGTGCTTGCTAGACAAGAAAGCAGAGATTGAGACATAAATGTTATTAAAAGCAAAAATCTGAAATACTCATCTCGAGTTCTGCAAGGAATATTTTAAAGGACTATCCTGTAATGGAGTTTGTCATCAGCTCTGTGGCTGATTTCACCATGCATAAGACAAAATTTAGGAATTTTCCAGCTTTTCCTCTCCCAGCTTTGTTTCATGACTGGATCATTACACACCCCAAGCACTTGAAGAACAGTTGCTTCTGTGAATCTAAGCACATTTTGGTTTGTTCTGTCACTAGAATATTGTAACATTCAGAAGAAATGCGATTTACTTGAGGTTCTTTGCCACTTGGCACCGTCGATTTAAACTCTGGCTTTGTTCCTTTGGCTAAGGCAGCCCCAGCAGTAAAACCCATCTGGAGCAGGGTGTGGTGACCAGAGGAAATGTTTCTGACAATTCAGCAAGGCATTGTCATCACGAGCTCCATGGCATACCTGACCAGAGTCAGTCATACCCTAAATAAGGCTGAGCTAAATCCTTCCCTGTGCTTTTCCAACTGTGCTGTCCAAAGTTTCTGCTCTTCTGCCATCCTTTGTTATATATAGCAGAGCTGTCAGTCTTTGTCTCAGGAAACTGCAGAAAGCACTTCAGGATGTAGACAGTGCATACTTTCTCCTGAACAGCAGTCTAGACACTTCAATACACGCCAGGGGATTTTTAATGGCATGACAGATGATTCCAACTTCCAGAAAGAATTAACAGAGAAAGAAAATGCCAATGTTGTGCCCCAAACAGGCCAAGGACACTGAGCTCTGGATACTGCAAATACGATTTTGGAGGAGCCTCAGGTACAAATGAGAATTTCAGTTCTCATTAACAAACTTCCCTACTTTTCTGAAGCCTGAAAATTTTAACTGTCCAAAGATCCAAGTTGCAAAATACATCCTCAGAATTCACTATAATATATTCTTCAAACCTTTGCATTTTCAAAGTACAAAAAATTTTGTGGCTTGGATTTGGCAGTGCTGAACAATTTCACAGCAAGAGAGATACCCGTGAAGAGAGACACCCGTGTACTTAAAAAAAAATCCATGAGTATAAAAATAATGGAAAATTCTTTTAAATTAAGCAATTATTAATGAAGAAATAATAATAATAATAGTTTAAAATATTTAATTAAAATATTCTTTAAATTAAGCTAATGTTGTAGGTTTTGGATGTGACTCTGGAGTACTCTTGAATTGAGGATGGAGCCGAATCACAGCAAAACTGCTTTTAAAAATTCCAGAGCTGCTGAATTTAAAAGGCAGATCCCCTGCAAATCAAAAAATGCAGTTTTTAAACCTCCACCACCATGAATGGAAGTTTTCACTGAACTATAACAGAACTAATTCCCGTAATGAGACACTGACTAAGACTCATTTTGTTCACAATCAAATGAAGGTCTCTAAGTGAATAACACTTCTGCAGAAAGGGAATTCCTGTGCCAGGACATAAATGCTGAATAAAATGCAGTCAAAACAGGATGACCAACACACACATCCACGCACAGTTCTTCAAACAACACCCCTTGGTCTGGAACAATTCCGGAAGCAGATGCTGAAATCCATCAGTCAGCTCCAGATGTTTGCTCAGTTACATTTCCAACAGAAAAGGGATCTGTCCCAGGCGACCCATCCTGCTAAACTCTCTGCTAGCTCATATTTTTAGCTGTTACAAATAACTGAAGCTAGGTTTTTTAATTTTTTTTTTTCCATGTAGAAGCAGAGGGCAATGAGCAAAAGATTATTGCAGCTCTTGCTGGAGGGAATCCTTTAAGGTTTGCCATTTTTATCTCCTGGTCTCTTATCAGAAATGGAAACATTCTATTTTGAGGGCTTCCTATTTCAAGGGCTAAGCTAAAATACAACTGCCTTTACCCACTGGTGCTTGGGTTTATTCAGGTTTATGCAAGGAAAGAAACAACATTTTTTGTCTTCAGAAGCATCTTTGTTGGTTTTGGAGCTACCTGAAAGAAATGCTAATGAACAACAGTTTTACAACTCCCTCTCCTTTCCAACACAACCTGTGTGCTCTGAGAGCAGCCCTGAGAGGTTTCCCTGTCCCTGTGCAGGGCAGCAGTGAGCTCAGCTTCCCCAAGTCACGGGATGCTCAAGCATGGGAGGTTTGCAAAGTCCTATTAAACTTTTAAAGACATCAAATTTTGTCCTGGTGTGAGGAGCTGCAGCCTGAGAGCAGCTGGAACTTTGAACTGAAAGGCTCCCAGCTGGAACTTTGGCAGGAGGGATGCAATGATTAATTCACATCTGCAGCAATGTATGGCTGCAACAGAGGAGGCTCCTTTGGAGGCAGCCCCAGCACTGTGAGGCAATGTTTTTATTTACAGCCTCCTCTGAGATAATATTAAGAACACATGCAGAAGCACCACGTTACCCTGACTCTTGGTACATTTGGCCCACATCAAAAGCAAGGAATGACACAAGCACACACCCCTGCAATCCCAGTCACACTCCCTTTGATGTCAGTGGTGCTGAGCCTTGTGCTGGGTACAGTGAAAGAAGCTTAAAGTTCAGTAGTGTTTCCCAATTTCATTTCAATAATTAATTATTTATGACTTTCTCCAACAAAGAGCTGTCTGGTATCCAGTGCTCCTTCCTACAAATGCAGAACACTGATAAGAATTTGCCTCCCAGTCTTTCTCTGGGTGATGGTTTGTGGTGTGTAACCATCACCCAGCCACCTCCACTGCTGCTCTGAACCTGGAAATTGAGTCCAGGGACTTTTCTGCATCAAATACAGAAACCTCAGCTTGAGCAGGGCTGGGGCAAGGCTTCAGCTGGCACAAACCAGATCAGTGTGGGCTTGGGGCACTTCCCAGGGAAGCCATACCCCAGTTTGCCTTTGCAGTAAAGGAAAGGCAGCACTGCCAAGGGTGACCCAAATCTCAGCTGAGCTGAATGATCTTCTAGAGGTATTTATTTTTCCCTACAGGCTATCAAAGAAGATAAGGGCAAGCAGACACTTTATTTAGGTGCCTTTATTAAGCACCTAAAATTAGCAAGATTAATCTGGGCCACCTCCTTTTGTCACACACAGTACTGAGAGGGCAAAGGCACTGAAATAAGTTTTCTACACTCATGACCAAGAACCTGCAACAAGTGTCACACAAAGAAATATTATTTTATGTTTCTTTGTGGCATTCACTAATTTTCCACACCTTTCCTGTGTGAAATGCTTTCCTTTCCTGCCTTCACTATCAGGCAGTTCTCAGGACTGAAAGCTCCTGCCATGCCAGGAGTGTAAGCAGCTTCTCTCAATAAGCTGCTTGTAGCTAACATAAAAAATTTATTTCACCTTCTACTGGGGGATTTTCCTCTAGTAATTGGTTTTCTCCATCTGTGCTTATTTTCAACTAGTGAATAAAGGATGTTTTTTCAGTTCTGACTGGGATTACAAGGTAAACTGATCCATACACATTTGTGTTGCTGAGTTATATTGTTATTTCTTTGTTCACACTTCACACTTACATGGCCATGATTGTACATCACAGTATTGTATTTTAAAGATGGTATTACAAGCAAAAAATAAGAATTGGAAAATAATGCTATCTCTTAAATCACACTGATATTTAGAGTGTCTAAATACAAAACAAAAAGTCAGTCCCCTTTATGCTTCTTCAACAAAACCTGGGGTATTTCAATCAAAAATGACCAAGCCATTATTTTTACCATCTAATTGGAACTCTGATTTACCCTGTTCTAGTCTTTCCATGGATTATAAGATGATTTCTGGGAGACTGACTGGCTTAATTAGCCACTCTGTTTGGCCTCATGTTGGTATAACATGAATACAGTTTCTTCATCCACTGCTGCCTGAAGTGCTACCAGCACAGCAGAAGCTGTGACTGCATTCAGGGTTATAAGGATACAGAAATACACAATTCTGACTTCAGTAAATTTAGAAATCTAAGTTCAGTTCAGTGTTTGGTCTCTTGGCAATGGGACAAAGCTCTCAGTCTTACATTAGTGAAGATGGATAAAAATTTTGGTTCTGAAAAGAGTTTTGGGAGCAAAGGAAAAATATTTGCAAGTCTCCAGTAGAATTCAAATGAGAGTTTTGAGCAAAATCAGGGGTTCTTTTTCTCAATGGCAAATCATTCATCTTCTGCATGAAAAATTTCCTTTCATCTGCCTTTACATTTTTTTAACCAATTTTAAAATTAAATATCAGCTTTTTTATTTCAAATAACATTTTTCTGTTAAAATGGGCAGGTAAAAATTAACAACATTTAAATGGAATTCACAATTAAGGAAAACAATTTCTGAGTGATATCTGCACAGCTGATCCAAAGAGGTTCTACCTTTTTTTTTTTTCATTTTTGACTGCCATCAAGCAAAATAACCATCCCTCCTAATTTTAAACTGGGAGGGAGGGGATTTTCACTCTCCATTTTGGGAAAAGCTCCTGCCTTTTTCCTGGCAATACTGTCCCCTAAAGCAGGACACAGACACAGAACAAAAACTGTTTACTTGCCTCTATATGACATATAAAACAAGTAGGGTGCATTTGAAGTAGTAAAGTTTTCCATTAAAAGTATTTGGAACCAATCTAACAATTCAGGAATTGTCTAAGTTCATATGCAGAGGAGATGAGAATGTTTTTAGGTCACTAAATAAGAAGTGTAATTAGTAGAAACAGTGTTACAGTTTATTAAAACAAGGAGGTTGTGGATGTTTCTTACACCCAAGATATTCAAATGATACAGCAATTTTCATTTTTAAAAGAACTGTGAAGAGCTGCCCTTCTGATCTGGCTGCTTTGAGAAATAGAAGTTAGATGCATAATTTGAATCCAGGAAAGAATTTTTTGGTGGTTTTTTTTGCCTCAAATACTTGCTCAGAACATCTCCTATTTGTCTTTGCTCAAGTTTCAGCAGTGGTGTCTGGAGCTGGCAGCACCTCCGTGCCCCAGGAGGAGGAGCAGCCTCACCTGGCTGTGCAACCACCAGGAATTACAAACTGCCAGCAGCTCTCACACCACATTAACATCACACTCTGCCTCTCACAGCTTTATGAATCAGCACCAAATTGGATTAAATAATGCTTGGGTTTTCAGCACGTTCTTGGTACACTGCTGTATTTTTCCTGTTCTACCTCGTTCCAGCTCATTTCCCTACCAATGAATTCTGGCTGCATTTATAAATTAACAGAACTGTTTGGGCCAAAATCTAAATAACCATTTTATCAAAGAGCACAGATTAACTAGGGGTCTAGAATAAAATAAAGAACCTGTACATTGTTATCTAAAAACTCAAATTATGGCAACTAGGGTTTGCAACTTTAGGAAAGCCTCAGGACTGATTTGTGTAGGAATATTTCCAAACTATAGCTGCACCCATGAGCATTGATGACAGCTCTAAAAATAAAGATTGCAGCTGAGGTTGAGCTGAAAGATGGGAGAAAGCTTTTACTATTTTAGAAAATGGAAGATGCTTGAAGAAATCTATCCCAATGTATAGGCTAATGCTTAGCTTGAAATCCAGAATCATCACATCCACTTTGGAGAAACTTCTCTTAATAAAAAAGGAAATCTCTTCTTGGACAAAATGTTAGTAACCAGTGTGTTTCAAGGTTGTAGCAGAGTTAAGTGATGGGTGCTTCAGCTTTTTGTGCTCCTGCTTTGGACAAAAGTATAACAGAATTCAAACTTATTCCAAATAATTTCCCATTCCCATGTGGGCAAGGGCAGGGAGATAGAACACTATACAGAGGTCATGATTAACAAAGTTCATGTGTCAGATAGGACAGAACATGTGACTACCCAGTAAAATCCTGACTCATTTTCTAAAATTTTATTCAGCAAGCTCAGTTCTAGAAGGAGAGGAGAGTGCAACAACTGATTTCAGAAATGACACAGACTTTGAAGAATTGCCAACAATGGTGAGTAGATAATGCTAAATAAAAGACCCTTCTTATTCCCTGCCACTTCCCACCTCTTCCAGTCCAGTCTCTCTCAAACAGTTTCAGTGAATCTAAACTCAAAAACTACTTTACGAAAACCCACTGGAAAAAGGCAGGTCAGCAAAATCCTGCAGCCTCCCACACCTTCTGCAGTCCTACCAAGAGATCTGATGGAGAAAGCCTCCAGCTGGGAAGAGATCAGCTTATCTTGCTTTGTTCTGGTCACTGTACACATGGCAAACATGAGAGGTGACAGCTAAAAATGCACCCACACCTGACAGACCAAGACATTTAAATGTTATTTTATACATGTAGAGTGAATGTACCAAGGTTTTCTTTTCCCTCTTTTCCTTCCAGTTCTTGTCACTGCCCACCAGTGACAATGTAATAAATCTCTTGCAGTTTGGGGAGCTGAAGACCACAGAAAGTTCCTTTGTCCCAGAGGGAGAAATTGAAAATGCTACTGCTTATGAAGTTAACACACCAAGAGTTGATGGTAAAAAGACACCAAGTGTTGATGGTAAAAATCCCTTTCATTTCTATTTTTACATATCAAAGTTTTACTGCCATCTACTAAAAAATATCTGGAAATCTCAAATACCGTCTCAAACCTCATTTGCTCACTTTCTATCAGAAGAGCAACCATTGTGACAAAGTTAATAAAATTTTCCTTGGATATAGCCTTTCAGATTGGAAGGCAATTTGTACAAAGCAGAGCGGGCAATTATTGTTAATTATAATTATTGATAATTATTGTGATTATCTTTCTGGCTTTACAGATGAACGACGTGGGGAACCAGAGGAGACTGATGCAGGTATTAAAGAGATTTGGTAATAAAGACAAGGGGAACAGAACTGCCAGGAATTCCCTTCCTGTGCCATGGCACTGAGTGACAGTTTCAGGGGAGGCAGAGCCTGCTCCCTGAGCTGCCTGCCCTGGTTCCCTGTCTCCATCCCACACCCAAAGGCTGCTGAACACCCAAATCTATTCAGAATTCACAAGGCAGTAAGAAATCTCCCCAAGGAGGGGGATGCAGAACAGCACTGGGTCTATCAGCAGCCTTGTATCAATGTCTCCATGAGACACACACTGACATTCCCAATTTCTTCTTTCAGGTGGCCTGGGAACAATTGCACTGGTTGGAATAATTGTTGGAATCATTGTTGCAGTTGGAATCCTTGCAGGAATCGTAATTGCAGTTGTGAGGAAGATGTCAGGCAGGTACTCGTAAGTAAATTGCTCACCAGGCTTTTTCTTCAGGCATTTCCTCTGAGCAGGGTCACAGGAATCACTTGGGAGATTTCTAAGGTTTCTATTTGACAAAACAACCAATGTTACCAATTTTCCAGTGCCTTAGACAGACTCAGCAAGAGCTGCCAGTGTGGAATGGGGTCTGCATGCTCTTGTGTGCCTCAGAAGAACTTCCCAAATAATGTATAATAAATATCAGTGCTTGGGGCTGGGGTTGCTCTGGAGAGCAGAGTCATTACCAGAAGTAACACAGGACTAAGTTCCAGAAGTGCTGGATAACATGTGAACACTGGGGAGGGATCTCTACCTCATTTTTTGGTGGCACACAAATCTAAGGAGTTTTACAAACACTGAAGGAGTAAGAAAACCCCAGAAAACTGAACAGATACTGTGAAGCAGGAGGAAGCAAAATAAGAACTAGGAAGAGAAACAAAGAGATGATAGGAAAGACAAAGAGAAGGAGGGAAAAAGGATCTGTAACTTACATTTGGGTAATGATGAACAAACAAATGTCTACTTTTTGTTTCCAGGCCCTAAATACAGTTGAAGCAAGCAACCATGCCATTCCATGCTGGAAAACACAAGTGCTTCTTATTTTATACAAACTAAAGACTATTCCTGTATTGTGTGAGAAGATGATCCATGGAAATATAGCCAAAGAATTTCAGATCTATGGGGATACCACACAGCTCTAAGGACCACCCTCACACCCGACTTGCACAGATCACAGAACATTTCATAGGATTTTTTACTAACCAGAATTTTACTAGAAGAAAAAGATTTTGCAGTAAGGAAAAAAAAAATTCTTGCAGCAATGAGCTGTACATCAGAAATGTGATTTGCAGGTATTATATGCTTGGGTTTTAAATGCTACCAAAGATTATTTCACATTACATTATATGTATTCTTTTAAAACAAACAAACAAACAAAAAATAACAAAAACAAAACAAAACAGAAGTGGTTTTGGCTGGTTTAGTGCTCCTGGCATGTTTATTTACCACATGATGTATCAAAAAGGAGGAATTAGCTTCAGTGAGAACCAGTTATCTACAAAGTAGGAAAATACTGGATATTGGAAGCTAAAATCCATTACTGATACAGATTTTCTGCTCTGATACTTATGTTATTTTGTGGCAAAATATGGTAGGTCTGGCTGGAACTGATCTACCAACTGGAAGCTTGCTCGTCTGACTATGGCATCAGGAATTTCCTGCCTTCTCTTGTGCAGAGACACGCAGGAACTGAAATACACATCCTGAATTAAGGGGTGCTTGGAAAATACCCAGTTTTGATGGGTCACTTTAGAGCTGCCATGTAGAAGCTTTTGAGTTAGGGCACACCGTGGTTTTCCTTCATGCCTGTCCCATTTCCTGACTGGCCAGTGGATTTGTTGGACAATGTGCAGCACCAGGTCAGAGTGTGTCACCGAGGTGTGATGCAGCTTTGGAGGCTGCATCTTTTCTGGGCACATTTAGAGCAGCACAACCTGAATGTACAGAGCTCAGGGCAAAGGCTTTGCATGTCAAGTGGCTGCAGTGCATCAGGTTTCCTAAATTTTATGGCATTTCAGTGTTTGGTGTAAAAATCATGATAATCAATATTGTCATCCATTGATAAATTTGTCAGCTTATCTGTGTTTACTTTTCTCTTTCTTTCATGTGCCTTGAACTATTATATCAATACAAGCTTTGGAAATAAAAATCATAATATAAACTCCACTATTTTACAATAATTTTTCTTGGTTTTCTTTAAGAAAAGTCAAATGTCTTAAACTTCCTTCAGTTTTCCCGATTTATTTTGCTACTTGTCTTATCAATGCATTGTCTACAACCAACTCATTTGACACTGATAAATGAAACTATAATTGAGAACTAAACATATGAGAGAAAACTAATTCAGAAGTCTTTAGTTAGCTCTGGAGCTGATGTGATGAGACCCTCAGTCTGTGACCAAGCAGCCAGCTTAATCTTTATCTTTGTGTAAATTCATATGGTAGCAGGAAAAATTCAGTTTTTTATTCTTGCAGCAATAGAATATTAATTCTGTCAGCCTCAGTTTAACAATTCCTTATCAGTACTGGGAAATACCATAAGGTGCTCTGATGCCTGCTCAAATGCATGGCATATGGAATTATGAATTATTCACCCATTGGAGGGAATAGCACAGATGTCACCAGTTTCTTCTGCATCAGCTCAGGCACTGCTAATTTGCAAATACCAAAATGAGGAAACCTTTCTTATGCCACCAATAGTATCAAGCCCCCCATTTGAAAAATGCATGGCAGAGAATCTTTCTGGGCAGTTCTGGGTTTCCCTGGATCATGGACAGAGCAGCATTCTGCTCAAGGACACTGTGCTTTATTCCAGAAGCCATTTCAACTTCACAACTACCTAATTTTTCTGGTCTTAACTGTGCCTTTATAGTCCACACCCTTGTTTAAGACAAGTTTTCTTTTAATTTTGGGTAAAAATCAACCCTTGACCAAATGGCCCATGCTCCACTGAAACATTTAGGGGGCTCAGTACTAAATATTGTGCTGCACTAAATCTGACCAACAAAAACATGAAGACAATTTGCTCTGGTTATCAGTTGGAGTCCAGGATACTCAGTTATAGCTAAAGAAAGCAAGGATTCCAAAGAACCAGAAGATTCTCTTATTTTGAAAGTTCAGCAACTGCTGCTGCACTGATACATTCAATATTCTGATGATTCATACACCTTGCTGCCTAGAAATCTCAAGTGCAGAACATTCTGGTCAGCTTCAAGCAAACCTCAAGAAACAATGGAAAATTCATTAAAATCTTGCACATTTGTCACTTATCTATGTGTTACTGAATCCTTAATTTAATTAACCTGTAATTTCATGATACAAACGTTTTGGAAATGCAGACTAAAGATGCACACAGAGGTTTGTATTTCACACGAATTTACAGCAGCATTCAGTGACTGAGCTGTCATTGCCTGGCATTCTGCAGCTTCCTGTCACGAGCTCAGGATCTCAGAGGTGGGTTGGACACAAGCTATGCAGCTTTTTGGAAGATTTTCTGCTTTGTGAGAAGTCAAACAGCACATTGTCCTAGGGCAAATAAATCCTTCTGTGAGCTGAAATGAGTGATCACTACTACAACCAAGGCCAAGGTCAGGAGACTTCCTATGCATGAGAACACACGAGGAAACAACAGCTCCATACTCTCACCAGCTGGCCAAGCCTGACTTTTATTCACAGGGAACAGCACTCAATAAATCAACACTAGCTTTTAACTTAAAGTCCTCACTCCTGATCATATTCATTCCTTTAGAGTTAGTAACAATAATGTTCCCTTCTGCAGCTTGGCTTTGAGTCATGAACGTGGCTCCCCCGAACAGACAAGCAGGCACCAGGCTTCCTGTGAGAATGCCAGATGTCACTAAAAAATATCATAAACATGGCTGTCCCCTTGCATTTGTGTCTGTGGGGAAGATACACAGCAGCAGTAACTGTGACAGCAGTGACTTGATACCTCAGTATTTATCATAGTTCTGGACATCAATACAGCAATTCGTACAAGAGTTCATTTCAGGTGTTTTTCCTGTAAGAACAGAATTAATTCGATAAAACCAGCACTAAAAAAGTGTGCACCACAAGAATTATGGAGATTGACTTATTCCTATAAATTTATGAAGTATTCATTTATAGTTAAATACCAATTAAAACATGCAGCAATTGCTTAGTATTTTAGGAGCACTGAAGTGTACTATTGCAATTATGTTAACCACATATTTTATTAAAGAGGAAGGACACTCTGCACGTTAACACCTCTCAAACTCAAAAGCACTGATGCATCACTCACAGGATGGCAAGTACTGCCAGATGAAGTGATTTGCCAAAGGTTGTAACATGAGAGAAAAGCCACCAACCCAGGAAACTTCAAACATTAAAATATTAGTCCTGTCACAACTTCATATTAGTTCCAATAAGTGATGTTCCATTACACTTTGCAGTAACACTCCTTAATATTCTTTACTATGAGATAGAAACCAAGGATACAGAGCAAAAATCACCTTACTGAATCTCCCAGACCACTCAGGTCAGAAGTGTGCTTGGGTTGCTTTTGATGAGGAGCAGTCTGTAATTAATTTCTCTGGCACCAACAGAAGTTCTGCAGTGTTGGTGCTGCTGAACCACTCTAAAGCTGAATTCTTATCTCTGGGCCTGAAGACATTGTTACACCTTTGTACTCAGCAGATCTGAAACACCAGATTGGTGTTTTGCAGACAGCTTTTTTAAAGCTGAAGGATTAATCATACTGAAATTCCCAGCATTTTTTTTTGCTTGACAAGCCCTGATGGATGCAGAAGGTAGCAGGGGATCTGTAACTTAACACCAGGTGCCATAATGAGAGGGCTGAATTAATGCTTTGTACACTGTTCACAGCTGCAGCGTGGAGGTATTTACAGATAAATAAACCCAGCATCACTTTGGCCTTGTGCCTTTGTCCAGGCCTTGTGGATTTAGGCATCAGACCAAACCCACAGCTCCCCCTGCTCTGCAACAAACAGTTGGGCTGTGACACAAAGATCCCCATTCAATCATGGAGCTTGTTCAGCTCTTCCAGGCTTGAGAAGTCAGATTTTCAGACTCTGGTAAATGCAGGCAAAGGAGTGCTGCACATTCCATGCATTTTCAAAGCTTTGTTCTGTCTCCAGAAGGCAGTTGGGAAGGATGAGTGATTATTGAGAGTTCAGAACCAAAACCAAAGGGTGACATGCACAAAAAAAAGAGGAAAATGGAAGGAGAAGGGAAGGTAGAGAACTGCAACACTTTGTCTTCACTAAAATTTAATTTTTATTCACATTTCCAGCTTGAGCTAAAATTGAACAATGGAATTTGCCAGCCTATAGGGCTACTTCAGATGTAAACCCAGGTCAGTACTCAGATTAACTTGCATCAGGGAAAAAAAAAATCTTAAAAATGTTACAACCTTATCTTGGGATAGGAAAGGCAGTAAGAGTGATACTGATGGAACACAGCAACAAATCCAGTAACAGCCATGTAAAAAAAGCTGGGTTTGGATGGGGAACATGGTCCTGTTGAAGGGGAATCTGTCCTGTTCTTCAGAGAACCCTGGGGCTTATTTCCCATGCAGAACTGGAAGCTGTCAATGTTCTAAGAATGTGATTTCATTGTGCTGCACAAGCCTTTAACTAATTTTTCTTACAATTACTGGTAATAACTTGAAGGCAATACTGACCATCAAGTGAGATAAGTCACTGACTAGGAGTGGATGAACCTAAATCCTTATTGAAATACTCCCTTCCCTCCAGAATGACCAAACATTTTCTAACAAGGTGATTTGAAATGTAGTGATGTTTGTCTTAGGAAATTAGTACTGTATGTCTCATTTGAGCTGGGAAGCAACTCCATTTCCTGCCTTTATGAACCATGTCATCCTCAAATAACACATTCCTTTGAGTCCTGTGGTTATTTTGCCTCATGACATTTGGTTCATCCTATGCAGGAAACAGGGAAGGAATTAGCAGGTTCAGCAGGTGTGCTCAAGGGAAAAGAGATAGGAATGTCAGCTCTTCCTCATTTCCTATCCAGCACAGGAATAAACCCCACAGGAGTTGAATAAGCAGCAATAACTGAGCACAGTGTGGTACATTCCTGTACATTCCAGCTTCCTTCTTGAAGGAATGTCCCCTCCTGTACATCAGGCACTGAGGCAATTTACTGAGAAATAAGGGGCAGCCAGAGCTGTTTTCCTGACTACTTCCCTACAAACTGTTTAGACAAAGAGAACTGAGAAAAGTCCACTTCTCACCACTTAGACAGAGCTTTACATATGGGTGACCTAAAAGCCAGCCCTTAAATAGATATACATTATATATATACATACATATGTGTGTATATGTATACATATGCACATACAAATATATAATATTTATATACAGCAAGTTGTATATAAAAAGCACAGCTCACTTTTACAGTGGAGCAAAGGCTGCCTGTTATAAAGTAGAGGGGAAAAGAAATTAAAGTGGAAGAATTGATTGGTGTGAGTTGCTGTTTGAAGTTCCCTCTGTGATCCAGACCTGGACTTAGCCTGAGAAAACTACTCCTGGAACTAAGATCTGAGTCTTTTTAATCGACAAAATATTAATGAGATCATGTAAGGATACATTACTGTTAATCTCCTCTCAGAGGGAGGCAAAGCCTGCCACCTGTTCATTTAAACCTGGAAGGGCTGAAGTTAAGAAATGTTTATCTCATAACTATGAAGCTTCTCCTTGAAAACAATTTTCCTGATGAATTCTTCTAGTTCATTTTGTCATGATTAATACTTAACTTACTAACACAATAAGCATGCTTGATTGAGGGGAAAATAGCAATAGAATTATTGAGAAATAAACCATGCTTACATTTCATGCAGAAAAGAGAACAGGAGTCACAAGAATGACTTCAGATTTCACACACCTGACAAAAACAATGGGTAAAGAAATGCACGAGCAGAATATTAAAATGAAAGGCTCCTCCCTGCAGGCTGTTGTAGATGCATGAGAGCTGCACACTCAGTAAGCTGTACCTGAGCCCCAGCTAGTGGTGGGAATTACTGATGGCATTTTTACAGGAAACATGAGCATGCCCATAACAGAAAAGCTTCAGATTCTTATGCATTGCCTCCTACTCATCATGCCTGGTTTTACTTTTTAAATGCTTCCAACAAAACAAAAGCTACATATTGGTTACTCATGGTTTGCCTACAATATCTATACATCACCTCAGTGGTTCTGGTTGATGCAGTTGCTGGAAATTGGAAGAAGCAGGAGTGCAGACAGTGAGATGCTTTCTCCATTCTTGATGCTTTTCTCATTCTCTGAGCCAGCTTGTCACAACACATGTAGTAGGCAGCACAACCAAGAGCTGAAAATTATTCTTATATGTTCCTCCTTCCATAAAATTCATAATATTCAACATAAATATTTCTAGATTAAGTAAGTTTAAGTGATTAATTCAGCTAAGAAACTCATGGTCATCAGTATTCTGGACCCAATCCTATAGTGTTCAAATCAGTTTATAGAGACAGTCCTAAAATACCTGCTCCAGCTTGCAATGGAGATTGTCCAATGCCATTGATAAATTGACATTTTAGTGAACTTTATCTTTAGCCCTGTGACACTGTTGTGTCATTTATGCAGATTAATTTTAGTCAGTGTGAGTAGCATGCAGGAAATGGCTACTGAGTCTATCTTAGCTCAACTGCCCCATCCCTGGAAGTGTCCAGGGCCAGGCTGGACAGGGCTTGGAGCAGCCTGGGATGGTGGAAGGTGTCCCTGCCATGGCAGTGGGGTAGAACTGGAAAATCCTTAAGGCCCAATCCAACCCATTCTATCAAGTCCTACAGAATTTACCTGCTGGACTGAAGCTGTCACATTCTGGAGAGGGCAATTACCTGCCTTGGACAGGAGTCATCTCTTGTGTAAAACAGGGTAAAAGTCTTGAGGGTGATTAAGAGGGAATGAATCAACAGAACTGACTAAACAGCGCTCTCCTGTCCCATCAGATATCCTGGTTACCCTTTTGCTAAAGTCTGTCAAATGGGAGCTGTGGGAAACCCCCCTGGGGCAGGATCTAGAACCCAAATATCTAAAACTAACGAGGTATGACCTATCAGCAACTCCATAAAGTGGTTCTGAAAAGGGAGCACTCCACAGCTGTGGGAAAAGCAGCACTTGTGGGTCTGCTGATGAGGAACTTTTGTACCATGGAACAGGTGAGTGACAACACAGACAAGAGTGACAACCAAACCATGAGACATTTGTGTCAAAGCTTGCTTTAAGCTGTGAAAAATTAGATTTTTGTGACATGATCTGTTAATGGTGCAGGCTGTAGAAAGCAGAAATGAGGATTGTAAAGGACCTTGAGGTTAAAAGGGCTCACCTACACCAGCAGGAATGCTTAATGCTTAATCTTAAGATCATTCCCTAGGACATTTTGAGAACAACTTCCAAAAATATCTTAGCAGTTCAGTCGATTCTTTATTTTCCACTGCACTTCTAGAAAAAGATGGTAATATTGTTTAAATTCAGAGCTATAAATAACCAGTAAGCCAAGCAGTTCAGTCTTTCCCAGAGCCATAGCATGCAGCACATTGTATTCTGTGTTTATAAGGACAAACCAGAACAGAACAGAAAGTTATAATAAAAGAGACCTTGTCCTATTTAACAAGGGAACAACTGGCCATACTGGTATCACTGGAGACCACCTACTTTAGAACTTCTGATGAAAAACCCCTTTTCTAGAAATGTTTTTTCCTGCCATGGCTCACTAAGATTTTCACAAGAAGTTAATTCTCTCTAACCAGGAGTTACCTTTTCAGTCACCCTGAATATATTCAGTCAGACACCCAAGATTTACAAAAAGATTTTTGCTAGTGTGTGCTTACACACCTCCAAGCAAGCAGAAAAGTTTATTCATCATTTTAGAGAGCACAACAGCAGAAATACTGATGTTTTCAGAATACAAAAAAAAATGTGTTCAGAACTTTATTCAGATAAAGATTTAAAGGCTTCTCTGACAACTGAATGTGTAAATTGAAAGTGCAGCTCCCCTGGAACACCACCAGATGGTAGATATTCTCAATATAAAGGTGGGAAAAATAAGGATGACTTATTAATACAGTTGGAGAAAAGTTATCATTTGTATTTGTGATACTTTTAGGGATTCTTCTACTTAATCTTGAAGGTAGAAAGGTTCAGATTCTAGCTAGTTTGGTATGTAATTTGTTCTATGTTTTAAATTTTTCTGTAACAGGTGTAGGGCTCTAACATTTTAAATAGGAACTTTGATTTTTCTTAAAATTACCCCAGACTTACAAAGGTGCAGCTAGTCTAGATCACTTATAAAATTAAATTTTAAAACAGTTAAATTAAAGTTAATTTTATATAATAGGTCAAAGTAGTTTAAACATATTTGAGGTTTTCTTACTACTAAAATTAGAGGCTTCAAAACTGATTATACATCATTTGTAATATAAAGGCATCCTGAGTGTTCCAGGTGGAAAAATCTCTGTGTCCTGTTATTTTTCAGCCTGCTGTGGCTTGCCAAAGCTAAGCATCAATGCAGAGGTGTTCAAATTCCCTGGCAGTGAGTGTCTTGCAGATGTATGAAAGATTATGTTTGTAGCTATGATTCTTGGTAATATGGTGGATTGTTTTTAAAAAGCTTTGTTTTGATAAGAGTGAGCAGACAGATGGTTTGCTGGGCTACTTGCTGAGGAAATCTTGCAGCTTCATGGAATGGAATGGGATTCCTCTGTCCTGATGCTACATAAGTACTTTTTTGTGTCAGCCTTACTGGCAGTTTTAATGTTACTCATTGATGTACATGATCAAATAAATGTAAAACATCTCTGAACTTACTCTTATCTGTAACTGTATTAATGTCCTATGGATTTAAATTGGGGATTATCCTCTGGGAAAATGGCAAATTCTTAACAATTCCTGGTAAAATACACTGCTAGCCTGGGAGGAATGCATCTTTGACTGCATTACGAACAGAATATTCAGGGGAGAGAGAAATTAAGGGCGCAGACACTGTTATGTCCTGCAGTACCAATACAGACACCTCCCAGCAGGTGATTATGGACGGTTTTTTCACTGTCAGGTACTTGCTCAGAAATTGCAGTGAGAAAAACTTGGTTTAGATGGAACAATACAATTTATGTGCAGCAAAAACAGGTCCCAAGCCTGGGTTCCTCAGGGCAGTGAGGGTCAGTCCTCACATCACCTCAGTGACCCAAATAATTTCCCCTCAGCTACTTCGTTGGCTTTTTTATCGTTTTCAGTCACAGGTGAGAAACCCGTGGAGCTACTTGACTACAAAAAGATGAAAAAACACATTAAAAAAAAACCCCAAAGCAATGGGAAAGAGAGCTTGGAGAACCTGTTGATTGTCTGGCAGGGGGTAGTGGATGGAGGTGGCTGGGGCATGTGAGGTGATCTGAGGGGGGCTCAAAGAATGGAGGGGATGAAAGGGGTGAAAAGGGATGAAGGGCATTAACGGGAAGAAGGCGGTGTTGGGGATGAAGGCAATGATGGAATGAAAGGGGAATGGGAATGAAGGTGATGAAGGGAAGGAAGGGGTAAAGGGAATGAATGGAATGAAGGTGATGAAGGGAACAAATGGAATGAAGGTGATGAAGGGTGGATGTAGAGCATGAAGGCAATGTAGAGCATGAAGGCAATGTAGAGCATGAAGGCAAAAGGGGCTGTTAGGGATGAAGGTGATGAAGGGCTGCAAGGCAATGAAGGGGAGGAAGAGGCTGTTGGGGATGAGGATGATGAAGGGCAGGAATGGGCTGTTGAGGATGAGGGGAATGGAGCTGAAAAGGGGGATGAGGACAATGAAGGGCAGGAAAGGGCTCTGGGAATAAGGACGATGAAGGGAGGGAATGGGCTGCTGGGGATGAGGACGATGAGGGGGATGAGAACGATGAGGCGTTTAAGGATGACGAAGGGCAGGAATGAGCTGTTGGGGATGAGGGAGATGAGGACGATGAAGGGCAGGAAGGGGCTCTGGGGATGAGGACGATGAGGACGATGAAGGAAGGGCAGGAAGGGGCTCTGGGGGTGAGGACGATGAGGACGATGAAGGAAGGGCAGGAATGATCTGTTGGGCATGAGGACGATGAGGACGATGAAGACGATGAAGGAAGGGCAGGAAGGGGCTCTGGGGGTGAGGGAGATGAGGACGATGAAGGAAGGGCAGGAAGGGGCTCTGGGGATGAGGGGGATGAGGACGATGAAGGAAGGGCAGGAAGGGGCTCTGGGGGCTCTGGGGATGAGGCAGATGAGGACGATGAAGGAAGGGGAGGAAGGGGCTCTGGGGATGAGGACGATGAGGACGATGAAGGAAGGGCAGGAAGGGGCTCTGGGGGCTCTGGGGATGAGGACGATGAGGACGATGAAGGAAGGGCAGGAAGGGGCTCCGGGGGTCCCGCGCGGGCCCTCCCGCGGCCTCCCCCCAACGTCACTTCCGAGGCTGGAGACAAGATGGCGCCCGGACGGTGCCGGCGCTGAGGCCGCTCCGCCGCCAGCGGGGCCCGGGTGAGCGGGGGGCGGCGGGACCCGCCGGGCGCACCGGGCCGGGCCGGGCGGGCGCGGGGCAGAGCCGGCGGAGCGGGGACGGGGCCCCCCGGAGGCTGCTGCGGATGCGGAGCCGCCCCGGGGTCCGCGGGGAGGCGGCGGCCGGGGGCGGGAGGGCAGCGGCGGCAGGTGCGGGACCTGTGCCCGCCGGGACGCGGGAGCGCCTCGGGGAGGGGAAGCGACGGCGGGAGATGGCGAGGGAGGCCGCTTGGAGGAAGATGCTCCGTCCCCTGGGCGGCTTTTTCAATTTTTTTAGCTTGAAAATGCTGCCTCGGAAGTGTCGGCTGGCTCCCGCCGCTACCAGCCCGATACTGAGAGAACTCTGCTCTTTCAAAGTGTGTGCAGAAGTTCTGGCACTTCGCAGGCCCCGAGGCTCCTGCAGGTCATGCTCTGCCAAGCTGAGTGAGCAGGGCTTGAAGAAATTAACTCCAGAATTGGTCCCTCATTGCAAATGACCATCTGTGAATTATTATTCTAAGTCAAAGAATAATTCTTGCTGGTACAGTGGTACCATGGGGGAAAAAATGTTTGAGCTGAGATGAAAAATATTTGTGTAAGACATGTAGAACAGCTCAAGAAATGTATCTTAAGTGCATTTTTTATTTGAAGGCAGAGCAGCCTGCAGAGCATTGCTGATAACCATCTTATGGACAGGTAGCTGAAGTATTCAGTGAAGTTTCCAGTGGTTTCAAATTCATATGAAGCTGCAAAATTTCCATTCTGAAGCAGTAAAGAAAACTTGAAGTTGTTTTCAGCTGTTGAGGAAGGAAGAGAAGGTGCTGTGGCTGCACTTGCTAAATGATCATTCAGTGGCAAGAGAACTATTTTTCTTATTTCACATTTGAGTGAGCAGCAGTACAGCTGTAGAGAACAGCAGGGCTGCTTGTGCTTCTTATGCTGCCCCAGTTTGCTGTTCTCAGTCTGTGCTCTGGACTCTGGGCATATTATTTGGATGCAAAGTCTTTTCCAGCTTATTCAAATATACTTAATGGATTAGGGTAACTGGAGATGTACAGCATGTAATTATTATGTTCCTCACCAGGAAATGTAGTGATTACAAGAAGTAGTGGTTTCAAGCTGAAAGAGGAGAAGTTTAGGTTGGGTGCATGGAAGAAGCTGTTCCCCATGAGGGTGGTGAGGCTGTGGCACAGGTGCCCAGAGCAGCTGTGGCTGTCCCATCCCTGGAAGTGTCCAAGGCCAGGCTGGACAGGGCTTGGAGCAGCCTGGGATGGTGGAAGGTGTCCCTGCCATGGCAGGGGATAGGATGAGCTTCAAGGTCTCTTAAAGCCATTCCATGATTCTATGTTGTTATCTTCTCACACTTAAAACATTTCAATAAAAACAGTGGGTATGATAAGAATTCAGGGCTTTCCTTGATGTAGGGATTTCCAGCTCCTCCAACTGCAGAAAAGCATGATGGTGATTGAGTGAGAGCATTGGCACTTTTCAGATGGAGTTCTGCATCACTGATTGATTAGGGAGTGACTTTTAAGAAATAAAAGAACTTTTTGGCTTGCAGAGACAGCAGTGAGAACCATGTGGAGGGACCTGCTGGTTTTCAAGGATATGGCTCTCAGGATTTGCTGGGACGGCAGTGCCTCCACAGTCCACAGCATAGACCATAAAAATAAGTGGCACTTACAGTGAAACCCTAGTTATGTTAATTAAAGGGCAAATAATCACTTTGGATACAGTATCTTTATTAGAAATGCCATGATAGGTGTGGTGTTTGGAGATTCCTGAGCTGGAGCCTGTTTTATGGGAATCCTAGGAATGGCTTTCTATAGCTCAGCATGGAAGGAAGGTGAATAATGTTCAGGCACTTCTGTGCATTTGTATAACACATCCATTTTTTACTATTGAAAATTTGCTTGGGAATGGAAGAGCAGTAAAGCAGAAAGTTTTTTTCTGTAAGAACTGAAATGAGTCTGGAAGTCCATCACTGTTACACACAAAAGCCTTGATCTTTAGGGATAAACAAGTAATATAAAGTGTATAAAAGGTTGATGCTGCCTATTGGGTGTCTCTCTGTTGGAAACAGAAATTCAGAGAGGTTTAGGGATGACCAGTAATGCATTCCTGCCTTGGCAAACCTGTTTAAAGTACTGTAATATCATTGCTGTTGAACTTGTTCTCATGGAAAGGGCAGATATGATCCTGATACTTGACTGCCCAAATGACATAATTTCTTTTACCAATGTGTTATTTCTCCACTGAGAATAAGCTGAAAAATATTTCTTCTTCACCTCTGTATAAAACATGCTGTAGTCAAAAGTGAGAGGATGATTCCTGTGTTGTCAAATGACTGAAATCAGCTTTTTCACATAGTAATAAATCAGCAGTGTACTTACCTGAGAAAATTTTCATTGGGTTTTACTGCATTTTCGAGTAAAATTAGAGTGCACTCATATCTGAAGATTGGAGTGGTATTTCTGCATATTTGCACTTAGAGACTTGTTATTTTCTGTTGACTTCTCTTGACTAGTTGCTGTTTAATTAATAAACCCGGGGTTTGTGTTGTGTTGGTGATTTCTTGGCTCATTATCTTGGTTACCTGAATAAACCTTCTGAGGTGTAACAGTTGCTTTGATTACGTGGCAGTAAGCAAACTCTTTTTTCTTACTGGACAATGGGTAAGAGATTTTAGTGTTCAGAAAATTACAGTCTGCCCATTTTTTCTCTGTTTTTATTCAGGCAGCCTTGAGTAACTGAAGATGTCTTTGCAATTAAATGCAAAACAGGATGCCCTATCACATGCATATTTTAGAATTAACATGAACTTTATGTTTTTAAATTAGCAAACTTTATTTCGCCTAATGCACGAAAAATTAGTGGATGAGGATATTTCAGTATTGAATTGAAACCATGTAGCTGTCCTGGTGTTTAAAAAATGGTCCTGTGCTGCATCTAGAAAGTGAAACAAAGCCAAGAGCTGTGCAGATCCCAGCCTGGAGCCTGGTCATTAGGAAAACAGGCCATGAAGACTTTCAAGTTGTTCCTGGTTCTCTAATGAACAGGTTTTTACTGGAGCAGTGACGTAATGCATGTCCCATTTTCAGCTTCCAAAATAGGATTGATACTCTCATGCCTGGCTTTTCCTTTCTCTGAATTGGAAGCAGCATTCTCTTTCAAAATGCTTTTTGATTCTGGGATTTAAAAAAACCCCACATACAGAAATTATAAATATGGCTTATAAAATCGAAAATAGTCTACTTAGTAAAACCTAGGAATGCTTAGTAGTCTGTTTCCATCTGACTGAATTGGAAAGGGATGATCTGCAATGCTGGTTTTGAATAAAATTACTTGCTTTTGTTTGCTGACTTTATTCCTAACAAGTCATAGATTTTCTAAGGGAATATTTAAAATTCTGAAGCATAGATTCAGAAATCATGTCAAAATACTTTTTGCTTTAAGCATTTTGTTTTACAGACCACAATGTTTCCTTAAATACAAATGCCTTGTATATTCTTATATGAATAAATATAATTTGTTGCCTAAAACTGAGCCTTTATAAAAGGAACTTTTCTGTAACTAAGATAAGATGATGCAGTAGATCTCCTTTTTTTTTTCTTTGTTTCCCAGATGCTTTAATGTCTTGAGTAAGTGTGTAGTATTTTTGTACTTACGAGATAAAGCAGTAATTGTAGTGGTTTCAAATCAATATGACTTGGCAATGTTTTCTGAGAATTAATTTTGAAAGTTCAGCTTGCTGGTGTGTGTGCTTCACTTATTGTTCTTTTCTTAGGGCTGTCAGTGAATGGCTGAAGTTCACTGGGGGAAATGTTATTAACAATATCCAGGCCTTGAATAGGTCAGGTTGTGTTGCTGTTGAGTTTGAAGGAAAGTTTGGATGAAAATATTTGTTATCTGTATTTGATGGGGCTGCTGAGTGAATTTTTCGGAATACTAATGCAGTTGGCAACTACTGCTAACTTTAAAACTGATTTGATGGGGCCATCATTGTGCCTTTAATAGATGTCACATTGCCCTGGTGACACCTCAGAGCAGCATGATTTTCTTTGGGGCTTTTCTGGAGATCCCACCTAGGGCCTGACTGCATGAAACTGGGAATTCATTGGTGTCTGGAGTCAGGGCTTGTTCCTGCCTGCAGTGATGAGAGTAAAGACCTTGTAGGTACTCACTGATTGTGCTGGGATCTAATGTTTGGGCAGCAGTTGTAGAATTCATTTCACATTTTCATTTCATTTCATTTCAATGTTTCATTTTAGGTAGAAAGAAAACTAGTGGCTGCACACAAGAGACTCTGTGCAGTATTAATTTTATTTATTTGCCAGTGCAGTTAATCTTGCTTTCCACACAGTTTTCACTGTTAACAAAATAAGTAATGTGGAAGAGGGGAAAAATTGCAGAAGTGCAGGTATAAAATTTTAATATGAAGAGCGTATTTTAAATTAATAGCTTTAAAAATACTTGTTAAAGCTTTTGGTTTACTACAAATTTAATTTCTCACCTAATTCTGTTTTATTCTCAAGTGGTTCCACTGGTAATTGGTAGTTGAAAGAATATAGAGTAGTACAGTCTGTTAAGAATCTGCATAAACTGTGCTGTGTGAATGTTTAACTACATCAGTTCATTGAGATATGTTGTCATCTGCTAAGAAATACCATTGAGAGGTTTGGATACAGGCAGTTGTATAAGAGTTGAATAAAATATTTCTGAAGTTTGTAAAAATACCATTATTTTTGTTTTGAAAATTCTTTGCTAACAATTAATTCTAAGCAAAATATTTTTGAATTAGTATAGATTTTGTCTGCTTTTCAAAATCCTGATTTGTGATCAAAAGTGATCGTGTGAAGAGCTGTGGCATGGAGGGAATGATGATCTTTGATAAAAGGGAGGAGAAAAGGTAGAAATGGGCAGGTGGAGACAGTAACAACATAAACTCATGTTTATATAACAGCATAAACTCATGCCAGCCACAGCCTGCTGCTCCTGGGTGCATGAGACGTTCTGGCTTTTCTTGACTTTATGTAATTGTATAAAAATATTCTAACAGGATAGAAAAATGAGAAATTTAATACTAAAAGTAAGGTTGGTTTCATACTAGGAAATTCTTTGACGCCTCTCCTGCTACACAAATGATTTCATTTCTGAAATGATGTTGCATGGGTTTTGTCACAATGGCCAATGAACAAGATTGATGGGTTTTTTCCCTTATATTCAGGGCTCAGCTTAAGTACAGCTGTTTATACTGACTCCAGTACTGAAATAAGTTGGGAAGTCAGTAATACTGCATTCCAAAAGGAATGCTTTTCTTTGGATGTGTACAAGCTGTTCAGATCAGCTCCTTATCCCAGAACTAGCCTTTGCTGGCAAACTTTAAATCCCTCAGAATCAGCTGCAAAGCTGGAGCTGAAATACAGATGTTTCAGCTTTTTGTTTAAATGCTCACATGGTATGGAAACACTGGGACAAAAGAGTTAAATCTGTAAGAGATGCTAAACAGAAATATAATTTCCAAGGACATTTTTCCTTTTTTTATGAATTTCTTAAGCAGGGTAACATTTGAATGATGCTTGGCAGTGTTGTCACTTTTGCACAGCATTAAGAATTCTTTCAGTGCAAAGCTGTGAGGGATTATGTGAAATTTACTTGGAGTAGATTTTGCCTGAACTTATTTTAAATTAAGTGTTAGTACTTATGCAGAGTACTTAGTAAAAAAATTCATTTGATCATTGTTGCAGTTGGAAAACTAAAGATAGGGAAGAAATAGCAGTGCTTGAATAAAGTGCTTTAAATTACGAGGGACCAGTTAACTGTCAAAAATGAGGGATCTTAATTTATTGAAAATTCTGTATGACAAGGGGACTAAAAGTTTTTGGTCTAATTTGCCAAAAAGCTGTTTTGTATACATTGACAAAGAAAGGAAGTGGGTTGATCTTGACCTTTAGATATGGCATCATTCTCATTAAGTTTCCCTCAAGTTGGGAGTTTCCAAATTTGATGCCTACTTGAACTAGGTATTTTTGTCAGATACCTTTTGAAATCTCAGGCTTTTATTTAAAAGGAATGTAAAATGCATTAGTGCAATAAAATACCTCAGTACAGCTCAATTCAAGAACTATTTTCCTGTTTCCAATACAGAAGAGCAGGGACTCAATACATATATTTTTAAAATTTGAAAACCACATAAAGCCTTCCATAATACTTTGATATAAAATTCTAAAAATATCTGACTTGTAAAGTTCTTTTAAGTACTCAATCTTGAGCAAACTAACTTACTTGAAAAAGCAAAGAGAACAATCTCACCTGAGCACATCTGTTATAACATCATTTAAAGTAGGAAAAAGATTCATGGGAGATATCCATGTTGAGATTATTCAGACACATTTGAGCTGTAATAACAAAACTCTAACTTAGAACAGATTTTTTCTAAAGCAAAATGCTGCTTTTCTACAGACAATTTAGGAAGAGAAACTGCAGCTCTGTGTGCACTTTCAGTTCAATGTAAATTTGTACATAGGTTTGTGTTACAATTGTCTGTTTTTCTTTTTAGGGTGCATGTAATCAAAGGAGTTTCTTTGTTGTATCTTTTCAGAACACAACAGGAATTCAAAATGAATCAGGTGAGTAGAATTGTAAGACTTTATCAAATTGCTTAGAACAGTTAATTATTAATAAGAAAAGTAAATCATCCACTATAAATGTTCTTTAAAATCTTTGGCCTCATTAAATTTTATAATTATCCATTGTACAGTGTGTATGGTGGTGAGATGTCTGTTATTTCACGGATTCAAGTTTTTTGTGAGTTCCCTTTAGCAGTGTTTAAGTTACTCCTCCTGGCACCTCTGCTAAGAACACTGCTCCAGAAATTCTATTTCCTCCTGAAGCTGCATGTAATAATTCAGTTCCTTACAAAAATGGTTTGAAAATTGAAGACTTCAATTTTTAAAAATCCTTTTACAATCACATTCCTTTTTCAAATATGCAGTAAGCAGTGTGCCATGAATTGATTGATTGGGAAATGTCACACTTGTGAAATCTGAAGTGTTTCTCCTGGAGCCAAGTGGAAATCACATTTCCTTTGTGGAGCAGCACTCTGCTGTGTGGAGTCACAAATATCCTGACTGGAGGGTGTTTTAGTCAGCACCAACTGTGCAGCATTTTATTCTGCATGTGTTTATCCAAGTAGGAATTGTCCATCAGTTTGTCTGTCACACACAGCTGTGGTTTTTAGAGATCTAGAAAAAGTACATATTGCCTCAGATTTTTCTCACAAGTCCTCCTCTCTCTGGCTGATCTTACCAAGCCACTTTGGCATGGGAATGTGACAGGATATCCCACTGCAGGAAAGCCATTTCTCCTTTGCTGAAAAAGTCACCCATGAACAGAAACTTTATGAGCGAGAAACAACCACAGTACACAGTTGTATAAAATGCTTTGTATACTCCAATGTCTGTGTGTGCTTTTATTATCCTTATTTGATCAGCAGCAGGCCTGAGTACAGTTAGCATTTGCTGAAGTGTGTTTTCTGTGAACTCATGGAAATATATGGATAAGTAATTTCAGCGTGGAATGGGTTGATGGGATGTTTTCTGTTGGTTTTTTTCCTCTGATTTAAAGTAAAAAGTCTTCAGTATATTTGCACATATTAAAAAGATAAAAGGCAAAATACACTCTCTTATCAATGCATTATGAAAAAACATACTTGTATTATATCATATTTGTCTATAGAATTATATATATAAAATAGAAATGACATTTGCATTAGCACATTTATAAGTATTTACAGTTTGTTTTGGGGAGCAGGGTTAACTGCAACTTCAAGATTTCTATTGAGAATTGAAATTTTTTCACCTGAAGGATTTGTTTTGATGCACTCAGTGGCATGAAGCCATCAGCCTATTGCTCTGTCTTCTTGAGGAATAATCCTTATTGGTCATTCCAATAAGGTTTGGATTCTGCTAAAACTCTGAAAAGTGTAGATCCTAATCTGTAATTGTTACTATTGACTGCTTCCTTCTTGTGTGTCCTGTCCCCTGGTGTCCTGTCTGTTGTGTTCCTACACCTGTGAGAAAAGACACTCACTTTTAACATTTCAGAGGTTTATTAAACCTTAATAAATCCAGCAAAGGACAGACTAAGGAGAGAGGCAGTGCTGGGAGCGTGACCATGTGCCATGTGCTCATCTACAAAGTGGCTGCTCTGCCTTTTGTACCCCTCCCAAAGTCTGTCACTCAACTTTTCTTTGCCCTTTATTAGTGGAGACTCCTTTCTTACAGCTTGATGTGACAGGTGTTGTCACACTGTCCCCCCAACAGCCTTTTCCATCCCATGCAGTGGGCACAGGTGCACACCCTCCCTCCACAAGCCTTTCACACCCAGGGCTGTCTGGGGGCAGCAATACCAAGGGGAGAAGGGGACTGTGGGGAGAACTGAGGGTATCTCAACAAATCACAATAACATAACTACACATGAATAAAACTTCTCTTAACATTACACAATATTCATCCATTAACTTGAGAGCCAATCCATCACATCACCTATTGATAACAAACCCCCTTCTCTTTTTCTAGAAGTCATTTGGATCAAACAACTAACCCTCATTTTCCATTTTGATGATCCACTCATGCCTCTCTTAAGTCAAATTTGATTTTTGGATGAGTCATAATAGCATCTGTGGATGTGAGTGAGGACAATGGAAAAAGGAAAGGAAACTTTGGGTTTCTTTGAGCCCATCAGTCACATTACCTATCTATGACAACTGTGATTTGTTTCTAGAATTAAGTTAGATTTCTGTTCTGTATCAAAAGTCCTCATTTTTCTTATAGGGACTGCTGATCTCATTTATGCCATGCTGTGATGAGTGTTATCTTACAGTTAAAGGGTGAGATGATCCTCCCTCAGGGACTTCTTACAACAGCTTAGGGTTCTCCTTGGTGTTTCTGGCTTTCACCTTTGGTTTCCAAAGCTTGTGGAGCTTTTAATTGTTCACTGACCATTCATATTGTGTGTATTTAGTATTTAGCATCAACCCTGTGGTGTTTTTTTCTTGCAGTGCCCTTGTCATTTCATTCACTGTTGACAAGTTGTAGTGCCAGGTCTGTATAAGAAATGTTTTTGCCTGATGCCAAACATCTTTCAAGTGGTTTGTTCTCATGTTTCTTTCATTCTGCTTGTCTCTGCTTTTGGTGTGACTTTGGTGACCATGAAACTAACTGGGCTTGTGTTGATTTGGTTTATATGAAAACACTGTTAGTTTTGTGGTTTATCCCACAAAAATCTTGAAGTAGTGAATGAAAACCTTTTCTTAAATTCTTTGATATGGCCTTCTTTTTGTAAGGAGAAAAAGGATTTAAAAACCCCCATCTGTAGTTGGAGTTCATGTTTTTGGGTTTCTTGGAAGATTGCAGGATAGGCAGTATGTGTCTTCTTTTAAGAAGAGATCTTCCTCTAATGTGTAAATTAGTTCATCAGAATAGCTGAATAATTTATTTTAAAAACCCCAAGCAAACATGGGGTTTGATGGGTAGCATTATCTCAGCCTGCACTGAGACAGAGTAGGAGGAATTTGGGTGAAGAGCAATGGCAGTTACTCGAGAAGTGCTGAGAAGTACAGGAGCAAAGGACACCTGCACTTGTACTGAAACTTCCTCCCCCCATTCCTTCTGCATTTTTCAATGATTATATCAAGTATTTCCAATACATATTTAATTTTCAAGCATGCAAATTGTGTGTGTGGCAAAGAGGGGTAGCCAGGTGAGGTGCCTGGACAAGGAGAGACCTGTGTGCTTTTCTGTGCCCAGAGCTGGCACAGCTGCCCTTCCTCAACCACCTCTTCTAACTTCTCCTCCCTTCCTCCCTTTCCTTTCCTTTCCTTTCTCTTCTCATTTATCCCAATCCTGTTTCCAACCCTAACATGGCACTAACTGGCTTGGCTGTCTGTTATTCATTGCACTGTTCAGGATGGTTTCTTTCCTCTTCCCTCTAATCTTTCATCACCTGTAAATATCTTGTTGCTTAAATGCTGTTTGTAACATTATAGACTAATCTGTGGTTGGTTCATGAGTACAATTATATTGAAAGTGGTGTGAAAAGTTGCTTAATGTGGTAAAAGGTACTGTCATTGTGTCTGGGCTCTGGATTTGATGCAAACAGGAAAAGATTGTTTCAGTTAAGGCACCATTTCAGCATTCAAAGGTCCTTTGGATTGTTCTAAGGTCACTTCACACTGGCTGATTTAAATGCTAGAATATAATTTTCTGATGAACTTCAGAGTAAGAAGCTTAGAAGTGAAATAAGCTTTAGGTGTTTGTGTATTCAAAATTGCAGCCTTGGAAGGAGTGAAAAATAATGTTAAGGCTTCAGATAAATGCAAAATTTGGCTGTAGGACATGCAGAGGTGCACTGCCCTTATCAAGTGGTGAATTTTGTAAACAGAAAAATAAATTTCAATGTGATTATAAATCTTGGTAGAAAAATAATTGAAATACAGCATTTCTTTTTAGTAGACAGACATTGCTTAGGGACAAGTTGTGATCTGGAAAGCGTTTCAAGTAGCTACATCTAAATTGCAAATAAAAAGAGATTGCAGTGATTTGACTGAACTAAATTGTTTATTTTACTGTTTTGAATTTGATTGCATATTACTATTCATTTGAGGTGTGAATTGTATTGTTGTGTAAAGGCCATATGCAATTTTCTAGTGAAATCCATTAATATGACAAGTGCTGGATGAGTCTGAGTGTTGTGTTCTCTGGGTGTCCTGCTAATCTCTGATTTATGTAGGTAGATGCACAATAACGTTCTGATTGTGTACTACTCCATACAAATACACTTCTTAACTGGTAGAACAGTTTGGGGATGTTTACAGTTAAAAGGTGTGGCTATTAAGGAATATACCAGGAAAATCAAAGATTATCACAGTGCTGTACTCTTCTGAATCAGGTGAGTCTGTTTTGATAGGTTCAAATTTATTTGCAGGGTTGAGATTTGAGATTTTTAACTGCTCATCCAAACACCAAACCAAAACCAACACTCTCCTGATGCCTTGGGTTTTAGTTTTTATATTTTTATATTCTCTGCTACTTGGTGTGTAATTGTGAAACTTCATGTTAGGTGTTAGTAGTAATTAGACACAGCAGTCCCTTCCCAGCTGGAGAATCAAGGACTTCCAGTACCCAAAAAGCAGAAACAGATAAAGGAAGGGGGCAAGCCAGGGGGTTGAGACTTCCTAACCTGGGGCTGTGGTTGGACAATTGACCCCAAAATCTAGATGAACCAAAACTTATAAAAGTGTAAAACTCGTGACTGAGATCCATCCTGGATCTGATTTGGGTGCAGCCCTGTCCTTGCACTGCCCAAGGTGAATCCTTTCAATAAATACCTATTTTATTCTATTTTATTCATTTTGCTCTGTCTAGTCTCTGTTCCAGGTCAGCCTTTCCAGGCATCACTCCAAAGAAACCAAACCCCCAAATGAAACCCAGCCAAAAAACCATCCTGCTTTTAGCTTGAAACTGGAAGTGCACCATTCTGAGAGCTGTCAGCCACCCTCTTCTATTTCTGTATATAAATTGTTAGAAACCACTGGGAAAATAGACTTGTTTCTCCCTGGATGAAATCCTGGGGTAATGTACTGGGAAGTTCAGATTTCTTTGATAATGCTGAGAGGAGCATGTTTCTTTTTCAGCTGAGACAGGACTTCCTGCCTATCAGTTCAAGGCAAACAGATGTCTGAAAATCAGGCTGCTTTCATCAATATTTTTCCTTTTGGGTGGTTGGAAGAGCAAAATAAAGCTTTGCTCTGCTTTGAATAGCTTTTCAGCTATTCTAACTAATGAATAAGTATCCCTGGTGTCTGCACTCTTGGATGGGAGGGGATTTCTGGCATTCTCTCCCTTCCATGGTTTCCAATCTGGGGGTCTTTCTCCCCTACAAATAGCTCTCTGTGCAGCTGTTAAGGCTCATGAAGGCAGCACTAGAATAACCTTGCTCTGGCTCGAGTTTTACAATTTTCATCGTTGTTGCAATTAAAACTGGCAGAAGACTTGTTCTTTAACTCCACTCAGCAAGTTGGGTTTTCAGTTGTAGTGAATGATTGCTGTAGCAGCACCCTGACAAAGACTGGGTGCTGAGGAGTGAGGGATGAGAAGTTTTATCTGTTTTGCTTTAGAGAGAAAAAAAATGAAATTGGGTGGCATATTGAGATGCATTTTAAAATATATTTCCAGTAACCTTTCAGTGTATTTCAGAAGTACTCACTGGAAAGTACTCTGAGTATTACTCAGTAGTTTATTAACTATGTGAAAACTACTGTTGTTTCTCTGCTTTATGGTTACAGGTAAAAGCCAGAGTAATTTCCAAAAAATTAAAGTTTATTTGGAAAAATTTCTCAGTTTAACCTGTTTCTAAAAATGGCTTCAGAGCTCAAGTGTAACATCCTTAATGTTAGAGTTGTTCCTGCCATTACCACCAGTGTTTGTTCCTGAGCAGAACTATTAGAGTTCCATATCAGAAGGCAGGGAGTTATTTTAGGGCTTGTGGTTCAATAAAGGGTTGGTTTTCACCAAGCACACTTCTTTCAGAATGTGAGCAGATTTTTTAAGGAAACTTTGCATTCTTGTAACTCTGAAATTCTGGTCATTTCTATCAGAAATAGTGTTTTGTTAATTATAAGTGGGTAATAGGGAGCAGGTTGTTTTCTGACAAGTGTGAGTAGTGATGCTGTGGATAATAGTATAAGAATAATATTGAACCTTAGAGGCTCCATAAAATGGATCTAATCACTTACTGGACAGTAAATAATTTATTAGATTTATATTGCCTATCAAACTTTAATATAAAAAATACCTTAAAACTTCTTGTATTAATTATAAGCTGCTGTCCAAAGCTCTGAGCTGTTACTTGATGTAGGAAATGTGAGTAACATTTATGATACTGAAATAATTACTGTTAAAACCCTTTTATTCTCTTGTTTCAGAGCAGTAAGCTTGACATGCACTTTAATCCCCAAGAACTGTAGTGACAGGACAAGGGGGAATGGAGAGCAGGTTTAGCTTGGCTTTAGGGAAGGAGGCTTTGGAGGCCATGGTAAGGGTGCTCAGAGCAGCTGGGGCTGCCCCTGGATCCCTGGAAATGTCCAAGGCCAGGTTGGAAGGGGCTTGGAGCAGCCTGGGACAGTGGAAGGTGTCCCTGCCTGTGGCACAGGGGTGGCACTGGATGGCTTTAAAGATTTCTGCCCCACTCCAGGGAGGAATCTCCACCCACCCTGAAAGAAGGGGTGTGTCAGGACCCTGTTCCAACGTGGGTCTCGCTTTTCTGGGATGAAGTGCTGGACTTCAGGTGTCCCCAGGCAGCTGTGCCAGCTCAGCAGCTTGGGCAGGGTATCAGTAGTGTCACTTGTCTGTCAGCTCTGCCACATCTCCTCACCCCCAGGACGTTTAACTCTGGCTTTCAGCATGATTCAACCCCAAAAGCAGCATGGCCCTCCATTGGCTGCAGGTTTGCAAACAGGGCATTGTCTTACCCCGTTCCAGGCAGAGCATCCTGCTAGCTGTGCAGAGTGCATGGTGTATTCCAAGTGCAAGTTCTCTGTCTGTATTGGAGTGTTGGAGTGGTTAATTTACTGCAACATGCTCACTTCAGTCAGCAGAGCCAGGAACTTTTTTGGATTTTTTAACTGTGTGCACTTTTTGGAACTTTGAGTTTGGTTTTCTCCTGAAGTTACTTTCTAGTCTTTCTCACAAAGGGCACTTTGTCACATAAGGCAAGATAAGAAACTACTTTAGATTGATTTTGGGGACTGATTAGGTTGAGTATGCCTGGAAGTCATTCTTTGAGAAAGGGAAATAAATGATTGCTAATAAATGTGAAATTATCCTCAGCGCGGTGAGTTTGGAAATTTTACCTTAATTACAAGTCAGAAGGTTTTGAAGTTGGTGTGGGTTGATCACCTGTTGTGCAGTTGTTTTTGCCTGTTAATGGTGGTTGGCTTTTTGACTTGTAGAACACAAGTGAGTCCCCTGTAGCTGTGGAGACCTTGGATGATGTTCCTGAGCACGTGCTTCGGGGCCTTCCTGAGGACGTGAGGCTCTTCCCATCTGCTGTGGACAAGAGTCGGCTTGGTGAGTGCTGCAGCTGGGAAAAGAGAAACCAGATTTCTATAGCAGCTCTCAGAAATTGGAGTTGCTGTGTTGCCTCCCTGTGCTGGGTAGAGATGATGTCTGGTTTGGAATGATCTTAAGAATATGAATTTTGAGTAGAAGATTTGCTTGGAATAACTTAGATTGGTTTTAACTCCTGATATGTGTCTCCTCAGGTGTCTGGGCAACAAAATCAATTTTGAAAGGCAAGAAGTTTGGACCATTTGTTGGTGACAAGAAAAAAAGATCTCAAGTTAAGAGCAATGTATACATGTGGGAGGTAAGAAACAGCTTGTAAACAGAAAAATGTGCCTGTTATCTGGTCAATATTTTGTATCTAGCCTTTACTTTTTCCAGACATTTTAGAAATAAATTTGATGTAAGGTAATTACCATCTGTTACTGCCATTACTAAAGGTTATTTATAGGCACCTGGATGGAACAACTATTCTGAATTAAAAGCTTTATAAATCATTGACATTGTTTGAAATTGCTGTATTCCTTATATGCAGTGTGTGGATCACAGCTGCCCTTAAGAGTTTGTTGTTGATTTTTGCTTTGTTGGCTTGAACCCTGAGTGCTGTCAACTGCTTATGAAATTAGGGAAATTAGGAGGATATGGAATTTCTTAAGGAAGCCACATCACTCCTCCTCATTTAGCTCTTTGAAAACCAGTTTTTGGAGTTTTTGTAAGAGTTCTGAAGTGTTGCAGTATTTCTTGGGCTGGGCTTGCCTTGAAGCAGGTGCTGTCTGAGCAGCTCCATGGTAGTCAGGAGACCTTGGCTATTATGTAGATGTCAAAATGTAAATGTCATCATCTGGAGCTGAATCCCATCTACAGTGTCTTTGAGGCAGCTCATTTACCACTCCAAAGACTTCCTCAGTCTTTCTGAAGACAAGCACAGGACGTGGTTTTAGTGAAATGAATAGTCAAGGAGGGGAGGGGAGGAGGAATGTGGCATAGAATGTTCTGGAACATGGATTTTTAGGCTAAGACTCTGATAATGGTTATCCATCCTTCTGTCCCCTTGCTTGCAGAAATGGAACTCCCTAAAACACTAAAAACATGCACAGAGCTTAGAGTTAGCCTCTATCAGAGGAATTGATATAGGACATTCTCATAAATGCAAATTCCCCTTTAGAAAAACAATACAATTTTCAAATACAATGTTTGCTGCAGTGAGCTCATGCTATCACAAACTGCAGTGCATAAGGTATCTCCAGTTTTGATCAGTCACAGGAACATTTGGTGAGATTGAATCAGTCAAGTAAATTATTGACCTTACAATTGTGTTTCTCAGTGCTGGATGCTGAATGTTCATGGTGGATATTTTTGCAGTTTGTGTTTAGAAATGATAGTTGCAAGCCAGCTATTTCAGAGTTGCCTGGTTTGCAATGCAGGTGATAATGGGAATTGTTAGATGCCAGAGTAATTGTTTGTTGCTTTAATAGTGACTTTAGAGTTAGGAAAAAAAGCAGCTAAAATGAGACTGCAACAGTTGGTCCCATATGCTGATACCTGAAACCAGTCCAGAATCTCAACTGTTAGAAAATATGGTTTGTGGAAGGAGGGTGCTGTGTAGGAACAGTTCAGTACATGGACACTCTACTTGGGGAACAACCTTTTCCACAAGTGTTCCATCTGCTTCTTTAATCAAATTAATCTGAATAAAAAATAAAGCTTCTAAAACTGGCATCTCCAGTCAGTTTTAATGATTTTGAACTGTCATACCAGAGGCTCATTGTGAAAAAGATGAGCTGTGGCAGTTTATGCCTCTGGTGTCTGAGGAGAGAACATATTTTCCTTTTCTGCTGGTAAAAAGCCACAGTTGGGAAAATGAGAACAAGTGTCTGAGAAGGGAGGGAAATGCTGGTTTGGAATGAGTGGCACAGCTGTGCTGAGTGGGTTTTATTGCGGGTACAGGAATCACTTAAATTCACAATGGTATGGAGAGGAGTTGGAGCTATTTTCCTTCTCACAGTGCACAATATTCTGTAAGTTAGACTGTTATATTCTGTAGATTAGAAATGCAAAGAAGTATTTTGGTTTGTGGAAAACCCATAATAAAGTTATATAAAAACATAATTGGGTTATATAGATATATAAAAGTAATCAGTAATTACATTTAGACATATATTTCATATCTGTTTAGCTCTCCCACAGCAATCTTTGGCTCTTCTCTTCCATTTTGAATTTATTAAATAGGGTATTTTCTAAGCTGTTGTAGAAGTGTACATAAGGTTGAAATTGGAGAACAGTTTGAAAAGCCTTGGAATTACTTGTAAAGTATCAGAAAATAAAAAGCTACAACATTGTAGTTATTTGGGCTTCTAGAAAAACAGAGAAGGAAAAATACCCACTGATAGCTCTTCTTATGGGCATCTAACTTGGATTACAAGAAGAGTGGGAGATGCATAACATCTTGGAAGAGAAGCAGAGTCACCTGTCACCAGAAAATAGTGAAGTTGTCAGTCCCCTTCTTGCTTTACTACAAGTTGTCTTGAAATGTAAATCAGGAGTAGGTGTCAGCCTTTTCCCCAAGAGCAAAACCCAAAGAATTTACACAGCATCTTGGAACATGCAGAATTTTATTGACATGTTTTTTAAGGTGATCACAAGATTTCTGAAAGGTTAAAATGTTCTTTTATACCCTAAAACAAGATAAAATATAAAGTATGCTTTATCTTTCCAAACAAAGCAAATACTTCTAGGTTCTATGTAGTTACTTGTTCCTATTGATCAGATGGTAAAAATAAAGCTCTGTGGCCTTCATATCTTAAAATCAGTCAATTTACTAAATGCAAAATCCAGAGTATCATTTCAGGCTTGCCAAACTGAAAAAAAAGTGTAAAATATTTTAAGGATTTTGGCTTTTGAATCCAGAGCCTTCAGAGATGGGATTGCAGGCCATGAATTGATATCCAAAAAAGACTGTGGCACTCAGTGCCATGGTCTGAGGTGTTGGGGCATGGCTTGGACCCCAGGATCTTGAAGGTCTCTTCCAACCTGATGATTCTGTGAATTCTGTGCATTCTCTCAGTGGGTTTTTCCCAGCTGCAGCAATTTCTCTGACAGACTGCAGAGGAGCAGCAGCACTGGCCCAGCCCAGCCCTGGCTCTGGGTGTTGTCCCTGCCCTTGCTGATGTCCCTGCCCTGGGGTGGCCCTGGGTGCTGTGTGTCCCTGCAGTGCAGGGCTGTGTGCTGTGGTGTGAGCAGGTCTCTGTGCCTCTCTCTCAGGTGTATTACCCCAACCTGGGCTGGATGTGTGTGGATGCCACCGACCCCGAGAAGGGCAACTGGCTGCGCTACATAAACTGGGCGCGCTCGGGGAAGGAGCAGAACCTCTTCCCTCTGGAGATCAACAGGACCATTTACTACAAGAGTCTGAAGGTATCACTGCCTGAACAGTTGCTTTTATTATTGATTCTTTTTATTCTGCTCTATTAGTAAACTTTTTTTATTGCTATTTCTGTTACGCAATTTTATTGCTATTTATATTACTATTATTTATTGCTATTTATATTACATTTTATGAAACATTGGAAACACTGCAAATGCTACACATATTGGTACAAAATCTTGTCTGCCAATACAGTTGACATTAGATTTATTGTTAAACTACAGTCTGTATCAACACTGTCTTACTGGATAATGGTTTGCTGTAGCACCAAATTTAATACAAACTAGAATGAAAAGCTGCAGAGTATATGAAATAAATGTTTTTCTATTTCTGTAGATAGCAGGGTTCTTTCTGCTGAGGATGCTTTTGCAGTAATCAGTTATTTTTATAGTCTGTACATTGTTTGACAAAGTTTGGCTGTCAAGACTTTTATGGGTAGCTCCATGAAACTATTTCTCAAGGTTTTATACCATTTTGGTTTTATTCAGGGAGTGAGGGAGAGGCAGGGAAAAGGGTGTAATTCCTGAAGCATTTTACCTCCCAAATCAAGGAAAGAAAAGAAATATTAAGCTATAATGGTGGAGCATGTTAGGTTAAGATATTATGGCTCTAAAGTATTTCTTGAATGCCTGATCAAGACTTCCTAGCAGTGAGTGTGTGTAGCTTGACTTAGGATTTTTTAAAATACTTTTGGGTGTTTGAGGTATATGTAGTTTTGGTTTTGCACTATTGCTGTTCCTTCCATTTCCTTGTGAGGCCAACAATGTCTGTAAGTAACTGGTATCTTAATAAAAGAGTGACTTAAGTTTATGGGGCAGTGCAGCAGTAGGTAAGTGTTGTATTTTAGGTCACTCAAGCTAGATGGAAGAAACCTTCTAAACATTTTCTGAACTTTGTAATGGCATTCAAGTAGAGGCTCACTGTAGCCAGCCAGACTGCTGACTTCTCTGCAGTGTTTATTCACAGAGGCTGGCTCCCAATATGGCTCTGTAGCCAGCCTTGATTTCTCTAGACACTTTATCTTGGATTTCTTCTGCCTTTGCCCACAGTCCCACTAGCTCATTAATACAGGAGTGCTTCTGGTGTCACTCTCACATTTTAAATTTCTCATTAAATCTTTTCTGCAAAAGTTTCAGTCCTGACAGAGACAAGCATTCACATATTAAAAATTCGTTTATTTGATGGATGATATTGCTCTTTGGAAAACAACTGTACTGCTGAAAGAGGCTGAGCACTGCTGACAGATTAACAAATACCTTGTCTCAGCACTGGAATATCCTTTTGTTCCTTTGGTTGTTGTCTCTTGAAACTTAATGAATTTTATCCCAGTCACACCTTACTGCTAACTGAGACAAAAGAAGGCATGCAATAAAGAACATCTTAAATGTCCTTACCTTTTGCATATAATGTCAGGATCTCTACCCTGCCATTTCAAACCTGCTGTCAATTTACCAGCCCAGATATGAACACATGGTTCTTTCCTGATCTTTATCATAATTCATAAATTTAGGGGAATTCCACTTGCTGACAAATAAACAGCACAGGTTTTATTTACCCCCAAAGGAGAATTCAAGAGGCTTGTGTGGAATCTTATTCTGCTTTACTTTGAATCACTGAAAGTATAGTCATGGGGTCTTTTTTTTCCCAAGGTTTCTTTCAGCTTTTTGTAGGTTTTAAATTTGTAAGTTAAACAGGCTGATTTCCAAGCCTCATTGCTGAGATAACAAAGTCCAAATTTGCTTGGTGTGGAGCCACCTCAGAACTGTAGAGCTTTAACTTCCCTGTTCCCTGCTCTCCATGAATAGTCATAGAACAGAACTTGTGAGTGAGCACAAGCAAATGTTTTTCTCTTCATCTTTCCTAAAGGGGTGAGGGTATTTGTAAGCTGCTTTGCATCTGCTTTCCCCAGGACACCTGTGTGAGAGCTGTGATATTGCAGGGGAACATCTTCAAGATGCAGTTTCAGCTTTTCCTGCCTCTGTTCATAAGAGGAGCTTGCTGTGTAGTGTTGTTCTGCACACACAAAACTTGAATTCTAGAAAAGGTGAAATACAGGGAAAACTCAGTTTCAAAAAGTCTTCTGATAAGGCTTGGCTATGAAACTGTCCCTGATGAAAATTAAATTGATTTGCTTGTGGAAGATTGTTTTGCCCAACAGGTTTATAACACTTCTAGATCCTCCCTGTTACATAGGAGAGAGCAACATAATGTTGGGTTACAGAGTGTGAAAGATTCACACAAGTAAATGTCAGACTGTTCACTTTGGTTTTGTTTGGTGAGATGAGGCACAGCCAGGTGCAGCAGCACAATATCACAGTAAAATGCAGTGTCTGTGGTGAAAAATAGATACTCTGCTGAGGGTGGGCAGGCAAATCTCAGTCTGTACAATACACATTAGAGTGCTTGAATGTGCACAGTTATTGGATTTTTAGACAATCTGTGCTGGAACCTCTTAGGTTAGTAACTTGTTAGGATATTACTCTTGAAAATAACAAATTTTCAATTTACTGTAAGCCTTTTGAACAGAAAATACTCCAATTAAGGACACTTAAATGTTGCAGTTAAAACAAAAAACACAAAAAAGTGGATGGAAATCATTAACTTAATGAGCCTTCCCAAAATTCAAACCTTTTTTAAGCCAGGCTGTCCCAGCCTGACACTGCTACACACCAAGGATCTGTAGGGAATAGTTTGGAGGAGGTTGGGTTTTGAAATTGTTACTAGAGGGTGTCAGGAAGAGGAGTGGTGGTACAAGAGACACTTGCTCAGTGTACAGTAATTTCACCATTATAAGCTGCACCATTTTGACTAAAATTTTGGTCCAAACCCAAAGTGCGGCTTATAATCAGGTGCGGCTTATATATGGACAAAGAAGGAAAAGTTGCTGTTTTAGTTTGGAGGACAGGTGTCTGCTGAGAAAGGCAGGAGCTTCTCTTTGAAATGGAGAATGTAAACCCCCTCCCTCCAAATTATTATAATTTTGAAATCAAGGGGTTTTCAGGCAAAAATATGGGAATTAGGAATAACAGTTCTTTACTAGGGAAATTAAAATAGAAATACAGTGCTACAAAGAACAAACCCCAAACCCTGACACAGTCAGAGTACAACCTGACACCCGTCAGGCAGGGTGTTGGCAGCAGTCCCATTCCATGGTGGCTGCATCCTCCTGCAGTGACAGATGTGGCTCAGCTGGAGCAGTGCTCCTGTACAAGGTGCAGTTTCCCTCCGGAGCTCCAGTGGTGATGTGGAGAAATCCGGTTTTCCTCTGGAGTCCAGTGGAGAAAGGGGCTCCCTTAGTGTCCCAAACCCTCTGTTTTTATCTTGGTAAGAAATGTTGGGCTCTTCCCCCCGGCTGGAGCAACTCCCAATGGGATGCAGTAATTTTATCAGTCCCACAGTGGGACTCAATGGCCATGAGCAGAAAATGACTGGCTGGAGGAAGGATGGGTTGTGAAAAGATAAAGAACACTGCCCTGCCTGGTTTCAATGGATGGCCCATTAGCAGAATATCTCCCACAGAGATCAGGATCACTGCCCCCACCCTCAACAGATGGTGATAGAACAGATACCTTTGATCACACCCTGTATAATCAGGTGCAGCTTATAACCATGAAATTACTATTGTCCTTATCTCATTGCCACTGAGGGAGCAGCTTTAATTGTCTGGCTGAGAAACTGCTGCTGCATCTCATTTTAGAAGCACAAGGTTAGAGGGCTTAATTTAGATTCTAGAGCAGTCACAATAAAACTAAATTCATCAAGTTGAACGTTAGCTCCAGCCATGCAGCCAACAAATTATGTGCTCATTATCACCCTGTGTTTGCATTGCCTGAAACCTCATCCAGATCTTTGTATATTTTTTAGATGATAAGGGGTTTTTTGCATTTTTTTTCCTCCATTCCTTGCTGCTCACCAGCTCCAAGGCCATGCAAATAATTTTGCCACTATTTATCCTGTCAGGCCTCTGGGACTCAAGGAAGCCAAGCCATAGGCTTTGCTTGTGTTAGAACTTATTCTTCCCTTAGTTGTTGGGATCTTGCACCTCTTGTTGTTCCAGTGTCTGGGGTATGATGATAATTATCACCTTTATCATGTGCTGTGAGACCCACTAAAAAATGGGCTGTAGAAGAAAGAAATACTACTTTTCTTCTTGATACAAAATCACCCTTTGGCTTCAGACTAGGAATAAAAATCTGAGGCCACCCTTTGCTGTGATGTAATGACTGAAAATAGGATCTGGTCTCCTTCAGCCCCATGTTCACTAACCCTGAAAGAGGGGAATTAAACTTAAGGCATTGAAATTTTTCTTGGTTTTGGGTAAAATGCTTCAGGAAATGGAGAAACAATGAGGAAGATTTAAAAAGTAAGTTAAAATCTTTAGTCTGCCAACTTGGGGACTTATTAGTTTGAGTCTGATATTTTAAGGAGCATGTGAAGTGAACTGATCAATAGAGTTTCTTTTGTTGCAGTGCTGGGAATATGGGTAGCATTTGCAGTGATGCCAATTTGACTAATTTAGTCTGTGATTGTTTTTTAAATTGGTTAAAAATAAGAGAAATAATCAATTTGGAATGGCAAGCAAACCTTTTATTTTTGTGATGAAGTGGATTTATTAAACATGTTTGTTTTCCCAATAACCCACTGTGACAGTCTTCCTGGATCTTTAGATTTTGCTCCATATCCAGCTGTAGTGGCTGCCTGAGCAGTAACTTATTATTATATTATAATTAATTAACATTATTGAATGCTTTGTATAGGCTAGGTATGTTTGTCCCAACCTGGCTGCTCTCTGAAAAGAATTAACAGTGAATATCCATAGAAATGAGCACTGGGATTTAAATCAATGTCACTATTTGAGACAAAACACAATTTGGGACATTACAGCCGAAAGGGTAATGCCAAAAGTAATAATAACAACAACAACTGTGTATGAATTATTAACACAAGGACTGCATTAATAATTAACTCTATAACTGTATTAATATTAACTGTATTGATGTTATCTCTGCATTATCAGGAACTGTAGTGATGGGCCAAGGAGCAGAATAGAAATAGAAAGAGGGGAAATTTATGTTCAGTGATCAGAGATTGTTCCCTGGGAGGGTGTGAGACCCTGCCCAGAGCTGTGGCTGCCCCTGGATCTCTGGAAATGTCCAAGGCCAGGCTGGACAGGGATGGAACTGGATGGACTTTAAAGTCCCTTCCAACCCCTTAACATTCCATGATTTTTCACTTTTTTTTTTTTCTGTGATTTTTGGGGGTTTTTTTGAGGTGTTGTCTTTTTTTTCTGATTTTTTCCTGTTTTTTTTTTTTGCCATTTTGAGATGTTATCTTTTATTTTGGTCTTGTTCTGGTCTTTGTTGGGTCTTATCACTTTCGAGGGGTTTTTCTAAATTTTCTTGTGGATTTTTGATGGGATGATTTTTTTATATGATTTTTTTTGCAGTTTGGGGTTTGTATGTGTGTGTGTGTGTTACAGTCCGTGGGTATTTTTGGAGCTGGTTTTGGGGCTCTTTTGGGTGTTCTTTGGGCTGTTTTGGCCTGTTTTGGGTTATTTTTGGGGCTCTTTTGGGGTTTTTTGGGGGGCTCTTTTTGGGTTATTTTTGGGGCTCTTTTTGGTTGTTTTTGGGGCTCTTTGGGGTTTTTTTGGGAGCTCTTTTGGGTTGTTTTTGAGGCTCTTTTTGGTTGTTTTGGGGGTTTTTTTTTGGAGCTCTTTTGGGGTTGTTTTTTGGGGCTCTTTTGGGGTTGTTTTTTGGGCTCTTTTTGGGTTGTTTTGGGGGCTCTTTTGGGGTTTTTTGGGGTTCTTTTGGGGTTGTTTTTTGGGGCTCTTTTTGATTGTTTTTGGGGCTCTTTTGGGCTATTTTTGGGGCTCTTTTGGGCTGTTTTTGGGGCTCTTTTGGGTGCTGTTTGGGTGCTGGTTTGGGGGCTCTTTTTGGTTGTTTTTGGGGCTCTTTTGGGTTTTTTGGGGGGCTCTTTTTGGTTATTTTTGGGCTCTTTTGGGCTGTTTTTGTGCTCTCTGTGTGTGCTGTTATTTGCGTGCCCGGCGCGGTCCGGGGGCGGGGCTGCGCTGCGCCCTCCGGCCGGCAGGGGGCGCGCGGGGCGGCGCCCTCGAGGCTCGGCGGGGCCGCTCCGCGGGCGCCTCCGCAGCCGCTCCCCGCCCCGCCAACAACGCGCGCGCTGATTGGCCGCGCGCCCTGTGTTGTGTCCCGGCAGCCAATCGCGGCGGGCGAGGAGCTTCTGGTGTGGTACAATGGCGAGGACGACCCGGCGATAGCGGCCGCGATCGAGGAGGAGCGAGCGAGCGCCCGCAGCCGCCGGCACTCCCCGAAGGCCCGCAGAGGTACGGAGCGGACCGGCCCCGTGGCCGCCGGCGCGCGGGTTAGCCCGGCCTGCGGCCGCCGTGACCTTCCGCGGCCCGGCAGAGGAGGGAGGGAGGGAAGGGCCCGGCCCGGCCGGCGGCGCCGCGGCTGGAACGTGGAAGTTGTGGCTGGAAAAGTTGGGAGCGGCGCGGGAAGGGGGAACGTCCCGCTCCGCCAGCGGGGCCGCAGCGAGCCCGCGTGGGGCGGGGACCCAGCCCGCGGTCCCTCCTTAGAACGGGAGCGCAACCCGGGGCCCTGGCGATCGCTCCTTGGGAAGGGAGCGGAGCTCGGGGCCGCCCCGATCTGTTCGTGGGAAGCGAGAGCGGAGCTCGGGGCCCTGGCGATCCCTCCCTGGGAAGGGAGCGGAGCTCGGGACCGTGGTGATCCCTCCTTGGAACGGGAGCGGAGCTCGGGGCCCTGGCGATCCCTCCTTGGAACGGGAGCACAGCCCGGGGCCGCCCCGATCCCTCCTTGGAACGGGAGCGGAGCTCGGGGCCGCCCCGATCCCTCCCCGGTAAAAGCGGAGTCTGAGCCCGGGGCCGCCCCGATCCCGCTCTGGATAAGGGGGAGCCGGGCCCGGGGCCGCCCCGATCCTTTGGGAACGGGAGGCTGAGCCCTGGGTCTGGGGCACGGCAGTCGAGCCAAGTGAAGAATTCCGCTCCTGTTATTTCCTTGCGGTTTTTAATTTCTTGTAGTTTCTAGGCCGGTTTGTTGGTTCTGGAATTTGGCAGGCGGTGGGAATGGCTGCTCCTGGCTGCCTTGGGTGAGGAGGGAGGGTGGGACAGAGTTTCGGTGGTATAAACGCATTATTCCCTCTCTGAATATGTATGTCAGAGCAGACATCCATTATTTTTTTCCATGACTAATTCAGCAGCAGGGTTTTTTAGAGTGCGTGTGCCTCCACGCGTGGCCTTATATAACTGACATTTTCACTAACGTTTTAGGCCAAAATCACAACAAAGCCTTTAGTTACAGGGACTAGGTATAAGAGGGAAATATTTGCAGTTATAGCACAGATGTATCAATTCCTCTTGCATCGGAGTATGTACATTTTGGTAGTCTAGAGGTTACCAATGAACCAAACAAAGATAATATTTTAAGAAGCATCATTGTAAATTTTTTAATGTAAAATGTAGGGCCTGATCTTACAGCTAGTGCATTTGACTGGAACTCACAGGTCAGATATTGAAGAGTTATTGTGTAAGTTTTTTATATGAGATTGAGGAGAGGGGACTGTAGTGCAAAAAGTTATTTTGAATAGTGTTTCACAGGTTAAGCAAATACTGAAATTCAAGCACTAAGTTCTGTTTTATAATGAAAAGCATATTTAGCACATATATAAGTAGCACTTGGTAAATTACAGGCTGTATTATGTTATTTTTTACCTAAATCTGCATTATCTTAGCAAATGGAATTTGTGTGCCTGTGATTTACCTGAAAGGCTAGAAAAACAACCTGCAAGAATTTGATTATATGATAAATCAGAAAAGCCAGACAGAATAATTTCTAAGGTAATTTTTCATGGCATAGAAGTTTGATTTGCATTCATGAAGTTATAGGTAAAAATACCAGTGAACTAATTTGGTTTCTGGGTTTTGATTTTATACTCTTTTGTAGGTTTAGTGTTTTAACTGTTACAGATTTTACAGATTTCATAATTAGGATCAGTAAATCTATTCCCCCTTTTTATAAACACAAGTTCCTTAATGAGGCTCACAATTATTGAATAAAAAGCAACCCAGTGAATACCAACTCCAAGCACAAAATTGATGAAGCATGTAAGAATAACCAAGAATAATCTATTTATGGAGTTACACTCTTGTCTCATGGAGCAGAAAGACCAAATTCTTTAGTATTTAGTTGATTTGAATTGTTAATGTTTCAGCTGTAATTTGATGAGGCAATTCATTTGATATTTTGAAATTTTATGGTTTTGTTTTTCATAGGTTTCATTGGAGTTTTTTTACTCTGCATTTACTCTGTTATTTTAGTGTTTGTAGTAACATCTGTTAATATTTGCAATTCACAGCAATTTTTTTACAAGAAATACACAGTTTTTATCCTGCAGATTTGGTAGCAGTAGCTGCAGTGAGGATTCCAGAATGGTTTCTACTCATATCTCTGCTTCTGTAGATTCAGCTGTATTCTTGGATGGGGAAGCTTCTTAACCCTAGACTTGAGGGGTTTGGGGAAATAAAGGAAATTATGATGAATATGATTGAAAAGTAATTAATTAAAAAATAAATAGTTTTATACATATGATACAAAGGAATGGGAAGAGAAAGATTTTTGTGAATTAAATTTATATCTGTGAAAAATTGGGAGTCAGTATAAGGTAATATTTGAATTAAGTAGCAATTTAAGAAATTTGCTAGAGAGGAGCTCCTCCAGAGGGCTGTGAAATTTGAATTCATTAGTGGCCTAAACAGATTAATAATTTTTAAAAAATTTATTTTGGCCTATGTTGCACGCTGTTGTCTTAGATATTGAGAAGAAAATATAACCAAGTAAGAATTGGTAAATTCCAACAACTGTGAATAAGTGTGTCCTGCATTTTCCAGAAAAGTAAAGTGACAGTTTAATACCCTGGGAATGACTAGACAAGACATTATTTGAGAGGTTTATTGTAATTTAGTGATACAGACTATGTAGTTATAAGATAAAACTTAAAATTATTCTATTTTCAATAAAACAAACATCCTTTTGAATTTTTGATCCATCTTAGGTCTTGTGCTTGAGCAGATATTTATCATTTAAGATATTTATCATTTACAAAGAGCCTTGTCCTGCCATCCCTGTGATGAGCTTTTGGCAGGTGAGGAGAGGTGAGCGTTTCACAGCTATTGAAAATGGCCCAGTCAGTCAGGGGAGGCTTTCACTGCTGGAATCTGTTCATGTTGCAGGAGGAATCCTCCCTGAAGGAATGATGGAACCCTCTGGTGCTGTAGGTCAGAGTGAGTTCCCAGAACAGGCTGAGGCTGTGAGGTTTGGGTGAGCCAGGAGCTGGCCAGACACAAAGTCCACACTGAGCTGCTCGCCCTGACCTTGAGCTGCCCTGTTTGCCACTGATCCCTGCCACAAGGTCCATAATCTCCTTTAGGCTGTTTCTGGCCTGGCACCTGGCAGTTCCTCCAGGTCCCCATCTCTCTCCTGCATATTTTTGGTTTTGTGTTCTGCATTCAAACTGCTTTATAGTCCCCAGGTGTTCATGTTTGATGACTCCTGCCTGCCTTAGCTGTAGCTTTTCTTAGGAGGAATAAATCCTCTACATCTTCCTTTTACCATGCACAGCAACTCAGGAGTCCTGGAGGGAAAAGGTAGTTATTGCTAATTTATTTTCCTGCATGGGAGCACTGTGTGATGTTCCTAAGGTGCATTTGAGATTTAGAAAGAAATTTAGTGGGATAACAGGGTGTTGAAAGGCGTGGGGATGCAAAAAGGAAACCCTGGTGAACTTGGGTACCACCACAGATTTTTATCAGAGCCAAGCTGTTGTCACTGCCTTACCTCCACAGTTCAGAGCCAGCAACTGCCAGTGCATGGCCCCCAAGAGCTGAGATTAGGGATTTTTTGTTTCTTTAGCATTTTCTGAAATTTTGTTTTTTTGTTAAACATTTATCATTGTTTCTCCCAGGTTGCAGTTCATGTGCTGCCTGCCAAGCTTGTAGGGAAATCTGCTCAATCAGATACATTAGCACAGGATCTTTCATTAATTCTCCTTCTAAGGAAATTAAAAAGCTTGGGTTCACTTTGCAAGTTGGGTTCGTGTGTCCTTGAGAGAAGTAGTGTGGATTTTTATTGTCTCATTGCATATGACAGGAATAACTTGTAGCAGTGGGCAGTAACATGGACAGTGTTTCCTTCAAAAAGAACACATGAAACCTCTGGCTTCAGACTCAGTCTTTCTGAAAAAAAGTAACTGTTAAGTAGCTAAAGTTTTGTTTTGTTTTAAAGAAGGGATGGTCATTCAATAGATGGTCATACATAAAGATATGCAGTGTTTTTATCAGGCTGTAATCTCCTCTAAGCTGCTGCATGGGCTCCAAAGTGTGATCAAACAAGGCTAAAATCTCATTTCTGTTACAGATTATGTGACAGATCAGAAGTCTGGTTTTGTGGAAGAAAGATACTGATGTTACTCAGGATGAAAGCTTGCCCTGCTTGCATGTAATACCTCTAAAAGAGCCTTTTTTGGGGAGAGAAGAGGCCAGTGTTTTCTTTTTCGTGTGCTGGTTTCTGTCTCTGGAGGTTCCCCTCATAGCAGGCAGGCCTGGGCTGTGGGTGCCTCCCTGGGAGCTGCACTGGTGCATCAGACTCTCCAGGGGGGCAAAAGTCTTTTCCAAAGCACATGCTGCATAATGCAGCTGGAGTGGCTTGTGAAACCCAATGACCTCTGAGCCACAGTTGTGTCAACTCCTAAAATATTTCTGTATTGTAGTGCAGGCAGAGCACCTGCCTCAGGGTCACCTGTGTCCTGGGCAGCCCCTGCTGATTGTTCAGCATGGTTTGAAAGTCTCAAACCATTGCTAATAAATCTTGGAAAGCTTTGTTACCTTAAATGGTTCTGTTGCTAATGTTGCTGCTTCCCATGGTTCTTGCTGGGTTTCAGGCAGAGCTTGAACTGTATGGACACTCAAAATAACCAACATGGGCCCAGAGGCAGTGTGAGGTGAAGGTGGGTGAGTTTAGAATCAGTTCTTGGCTGTTACAAATAATTATTGTGTTTTGGTTTGTATCAGGCTGAATGCAAAGTGCAACTTCAGGCTTCTGCTTCCCACATGGAAATAAACTCTGTCATCCTGGAAGTTACACTGATTTTTGTCTTGTCTGAAAGTGTGACTGTTGCTGGAACAGTGTAAAATTGCTGCTGGGGAACAGGAAAACATAGGGATGAAACAAACAGGTTAAATTCTGTGATAGTAGAAATCCTTGCAGTTTTTCTTTTTTTTTAATTAATAATTTCCTAGACATTCTCATGTAATTCCAAATCATTGGCTATACTTGAGAGTGGCATAAATATGCATCCTGTTTATAAAAGTTAGGCCTTGGATTCCCATCTGGATATCATCCCAAATAGAAATCATGGTCAAATGATGCCCTGATTGTCTATTTTTAATTACACAAATTTATTAAGGTTATACTTGGACTAAGTTTAAGTTTGTTTCTAAACAGAAAAGAACTTGTGATAAAAATGATTGTGTATGAGTTGGAATATAGTTTATAGGGGGATGTGTAAGTTGTACAGGTGAAGCAAGGATATCATGAAATGATATTGTTATCTAAGCTCTTTTCCAGTAAATTTAAGAAAAATCTCAGGAGTTCAAGGCTTCAAAATTTCCTAACCAGTGACTGGAAAAAGACAGGGGAGGAGGGAAGAGGTCATCAAAATAACCTGGAACAAAGTCTCAAAATGGAATTTACTTTGATTTCCCCAAAGCACATTGATTTTCAAGAAGTTTTATACAGCTCCAGTGCAGAAGCAGCATTTGGGATGTCAAGGGACCATATCTCATGGAATCATCTGTCTGGAGAGTAACTCAATCATCTGAGGTCTTCTAAGCAGTGCAAGTTTTCTTTTAACCCCCATACAGGGGGGCCTGTGAAAGGGAGACTTGTGTTCCTTTAAATTCCCTTCTTCACCTCTCCAGCTGTGCCCCCAGTTCCTGGGACAGCTGCTCTGTGCTTTCAGAGCAGTGAAATTGGTGTCACTCATTCCAGCCTTGCTTCTGCCTGTGGCTTTAAAAATGGGAGAAAATAAACCTTCATTTCAGGAATAAAAAATTAAATTGTCTGTATTTAAGAAAATTTAAAAATTCAGCACTGGATTGCCTGTGTTGGCCCCTTAAAATCAGTGTTTGAAGTATAAACTTTTGGAAGTACTGCAGGCACCTTGCACACACTGTTACTTTATCTCTGTGGGGCTTTTGTGTTTGATTTACAACAACCATGAAGGCCAGATGATTTTAAGTTGTATTTCTAGCTACTAATGTCTGCTTAAAGGAGATGTATGTAGTTACTTAACAGTAAAAAATCTTGGGTTATTTGGTAACTCAGATTCTCAAGTGTTCTGTATTTTTTCATACTTTTGCATTTTAGTCACACTGCCTTAGACTGCTTTTCTCAAGTTAAAAAAGTAAAATATATCTAGACCAGAGTTGTGGCATTTCCCAGCAAATTTGCAAATGTCTTCAGTTATATAATCTACAGTGGGAAGTGAAATGAGGCACCAGGCAGCTTTCTGTTATTAATAATTTTTTTTTTCAGTTGATCAGGATTGCTTTGAAGCAAGGAGTGACCTGGAAGAAAAGCAGCTGATATTTCACTGTTAATTTTCAAAAAATAATCCACTGCATTTGGAAATTATTCTGCTCCTTTCTTAGTAAATACTGTTTGATTTTCCTGAAAATAAATTAAAAGCTAAGTTGCTATTGAAATACCAGTTTCCTTGTAGAAATATTTTATTGTATTGAGATTTTCCAAGACTCTCTTAGACCATTTTCTTCTGACTCATAGAATTGTTTAAATGCTTCTGTGTGGAAGATGTGGAGAAAATTTGGTGATTGCTGTTTTAGGGAAGAGCTTTGAGATAGATTTGGAGGATTTGTTCCAGAATTGGAAGGGGATGAATTCCTGCAGAGGAGAATAGGCAGTATTTTCTAGAGAAACAAGTACTTTTGTTTTTTATTTCTTCAAGTATTTCGTGATTTAGAGTTGTCCTGTTGCTTATAGAATATAAGAGAACAAACTCACTGAGCTGCTGACTGCCTTACATCTCACTAAATCTGGGTGACTTTTGCTCACATGAAAAATCCTTTCTTGAATTGCTTTGTGTTCCCTCACACTAAGTCAAGGCTTTACCAGCCTCTGTTGCTCTTTCTGTGGTTTCCTGACTCTCCTGTGCAATCTCCCACTTCAGTGTTTGTTTCCCAGTTGGAGGCTCTGGGGTTTATGGTGGATGCAAGGTAAAGTCAGTTATTGACTTTCAGTGTATTCTGAGTTTATTTGCCTCCTGCTTGAACCATCTTTTTATTTAGGGAAGGCTCTGAATCCTTGTAAAAAAATCTTCTGTACCTCTGAATCATTTCTACTGCCTTTCTCTAGATTCTTTTTTATGCCTTATATTTTCAAAACCATTTGATCAGAATTTATATGAATAATGTTGTATGGTTAACTGTACTAAACTTTTTAATTGCAATTTGCCAAGATTTTGCCTTGACCATTTATTTTACTTGTATTATTTACAGGGAATGTCTTATACTGAGGGCCCATGTAATTTTATGCAGTGGTGAACAAGCACATTTAACTTCAGGAGTGTGCACACCAAGTTTTGATACCTGGTTTATTCATGGAGACATGAGACTCCATTTGAGTGTGTGGCTGAGAGCTCTTTAATGAGATCTCCTTCAGAAGGTAACTTGGGTTTGTCAGTTCTCTGGAGATTCTCACACCACTGCATTACAAACCTGCAAAATAGCAAAGAAATTTTGTGTTTTATTTATGAACTATTTTGTATGTTTTCCAAATGAACAGAAAGAAAAAACATTGGTAAGACAAGAGTGTGTTTATTTTTTTTCAATCTGTCAAACCTTCCAATTTATTTTGTCATTGCTGCCAAGAGCCTTACACAGACTGACAGGAATGACTTTGTTCTGAAGAATTCTCACCGGCCTACACTTGCTGGGTTGAGTTCCTCAAGGAAATGTTACAGCAGATTGACTTTCTGCTTGGGTTTATTTCAGTTATTGAAACAAGACTCAGTGGTATTTCAGCATTTGTAGCTAAGAAATTAGGCAATGTCTGACCATTTATACACTTTTCCCCTGGAAAAACACAATATTTATTTGGATCACCAGTGCCTGAGAGTTATTTAGGATGAAGCTTTGTGAGCACTCAGAGCTTACCAGCTGTTAAGAGTTAATTCTGTTGTTACACTCACTTTGTTATCAGAGTTCTGTGAGAGCTTTTGATTGACTATGATTAATGCCACAGAACTTCAGAGAGGCACTGTTATTAATGTGCTGATTGACATAAAGTTATTCTAGTGAGAGTATTATAGTAGCTGAAAATCCATCATCTTGATTATTATTGCTGCAAAATGCCATGGAAATGAGTAGTCAGCTATACATTATTGTAACTCTAGTTGAGAGCCAGATGCCTCACTCGAGTCCCCTCAGATACAGATCTCGTTTTGTTTGGCAGTCCATCAGAAACAATTTGACTGTTGAATGGGGAAGGCTTGATGTTTGTAAAAGTGACTTGATTCATAGAAATCTGGGGACATTTTCTCAGGCATCACCATTATTCAGGGCTGAGTCCAATGCAAACTTCCATATGTTGCTGCCAGTAAAAGTGCAGAGTGTGGAGACAGTGAGCTGTGTGTAGAGCAGCTCAGTGCAGTGATAGCTGACCTGTCCAGCTGGGATTGGGATCAGAACGTCCACACACCCACCTTTGCCATAGTTGGATCCTCAGCCAGGTCTCAGAGTTATCTTGGGCTTTTCCCAAGGACTTAGTCTTAACCAAGTGGCAGTGAGTTGAGGAAGAAGTGGCCTTTCCTGCAAAGTGTTCCCTTTCAAGTTGCAGGTAAAGATCAGCAAGTCCAGTCTTTCTGATCTTGCAGCCCTTGTCAGGGATTGCAAAAACAAAGTGGACTTTGTGCTGAAATTTAACTCATACTCCCAAATCCTGAACTGTTCAGTGTCACCCTCTACTCTGCTCTGGTTTTATTTTCTGGTTCCTTACCTGCAAATTAAATTGTCCAAGTTATGTTACAGTTCACATTTTATTTCTGTAGTCTGTTTTTAGTTTTTGTTTTACACTATTAACAGTTGTGTGCAAAAGACTTCTAATTTTAACCCATTTAGATAAAATCAGACTTTCATCTTGCATGTAGCAGTTAACTGAGCAGAGGACAAGTACATTTGTGCTCTGAGATTTGTTTTCACTGTTTGAAAAATGGGAGAAGTTGCTGTTCCCTGTAATGACTCCATGAGCATGTGACCTTTCTTGGTGACACAAATTAAGCACACAACAATTTGCTCTTGTCTGGTTTGGGGCATATTACAAATTTAGAACTTCTGTTGTTGGTTTTGTTAACATGAGACCAACTGTTGTCGTTGTCCTGTAGCACAGTCCTTTTGAGAAATGGACTGATTGGGCAACTGGAGGATTACAGTTCCTTTGGAAATATAATTCAGTGTATCTCATGTTATCAGAGAAGGCTGACAAACGTTTCTCTAAGAAAGTATCAGTGGGCTGTGGCTGAAATGAATGAAGCACTTTGTTTCACCAAGGAAGTGAAGCAATTTTTCCACAATTTCCCAGCAGATATTGGACATTAAAATGATGAGTTTACAGAGTAATATTTATCCTCTTTTATCTACTTCTCTAAAGGACCTGCTGTGATACTCTTTCACATGACCTTGGATTTGTTACTCTGAACAGATACAGAGAAGCAGCATTTCCATGGTGCAAATATGATTTGACAGGAGCTGGTTATTAACAATTCATGTTCTTTGTTAGGTTGGAGACCCAGTTGAGAAGATGCTGTAATACTTTTAATGGGGACTGATGGAAAAACACAGCATACTTAACCAGTAGGTAGTTGGTTGTGCTGAAGAAATAAAATGAGGTTAAAGGAAAGAAATTTGGAAGTGGATGTCAAAGAACAGGTGAAATGCACTGTAAAACACAGAGGGGTGATTTTATTGACAATACTTGTTGGAAAAGTGATGTGTTGCAGATGTGGTAAACATAAATGACATGACAGACTTGAATAAAATGAGTAACAGGACAAATTTGAGTGACTGTAAATGACAGTGTTGAGTGTGACCTTGTGCAATTCTGAGGGGCTCAGTTTTATCCCTGGGAGCTTTAGCATGGTGGTAGCACTGTCCAGATCCTGTGTGTGTGAGAGGCTTTGCTCTTGTTTCCTCAGCAGTGGGGACTCCTGTTACAGTAATCCTGCTGGGCACAAAGGCAGCCCTGTTTGCTGGGGATTGGAGCCTTGCTACAGCTGTGTTCTGCAGGCAGAGGCATCGCCCCTACCTGGGCAAACCTTGCATCACTGCTTCAGGTTTGGTTTTCCATGCAGTGACAGCTTTTCATGGCTGGCATAGAGAGGCAAAACTGCTCTGGATGGCAGGGCACCACCTTGATCAGCTGTGTGAGAAGGTCTGCAATGGACCCAAAAGTCCTTCTCTTCTTTTTTCTTTTCTTATTTGTGTGATGCTGCTGGATTGGAATGTACCTGGTTTGTCAACCTAAGTAGTTACTTTTGAAGATAACTTAGCTGAAGTCCCAGATATTTTTGATGTAATCCTCTCAGGTGTTCAGTGATACAAATAGGACCATGACAATATTTGGGTTTTTTATTACATATAGAGGCAGACTGATCTAGTAGTGATCATTTTAAACTTGATGGTACAAATAGTTGTGTGAGGGCTTTCATTTCCATTAACTTGTAAATGCTGCTGTCAAAATGGGTGATATTTCTAATTACCTGAGAGCAACTTCATTTCACAAACATTTTGGAGCAAACTGTAGTGACTGCAGTATTTTCTGGGCTTAGATAACAGCTCTGATTGGCTAAAGCAGAGATTTAAATTTAGACATTCTCTGTATTAAATGCACAATTTGGGTGCTCTATTTTTAACTGAATTTTATATAAAAACTGGCTAAATATAGAGAACAGTTATTTCTGGAAAGTGTGTGTGCCAGCTGACATTTCTTCTGCTGCTGCTTTTGTCTTAATACTTAGCAAAACAAAAGGTCATGGAATAGAAGCACAGAGAAGAATGTTCATCCTGTTTTCTGTCCTGGAGCTGTGGCAGCCATGGAACAACTTGCTCCATGTAGTGAATGGGGCTGGAAAGCAGGAATACACCTGGAGTTGGAGTGATTTAGAAAGCCTAGAGCAAGTCTGCTCACATATTTGTGTCCCTTTTCTACAGTTTTAGAAATATTGGCATAAGGGCAGAAATAACATTTTCAAATCTTGCTAGGATAAAAGCTCTACATTTAATTATTTATATTTAATTGTTCCAGCACAACTCTTGTGTGGGTTAAAATTGCATGGAATTAAAGCTTTGTTTGCCATGCCTTGTAATTGTTGGGTGACATTCTGTACTACTTAAGTCATTATAAGTCTTGTAGTCTATAAACTGAAGACTTCCTGGGATGTGCAGTCAGGTTAGGAAGAAGGCAGAACATGTTGGGGATTGGAATGAGATGCTGCAAGAGAGGATGACATACTCAGACAGACAGGCAGTATAAACTGGTTTTGTCTCTTGGCTGGTACAGAGTTATGGGCCATAATTTAATGTACAAAATGTAACTTGTGTGAAGAAGACTGGAGATAGCTCATAGTTCAGCTTGTAGGGATTGGTGTGATACCACACATTTAACATATGCTTCCCACTCCGAATTTTTCACCAGTTTTTAAAATTTGTTTATCAGAAATCTGTGAACAGAGTCAAATTTTCTGGTCTCACCAACTCCATGTAATGGCAATGTACTCCCTTCTGCTTCTTGCAGACTCTTGGGTCATTTCTTTCTCTTGGCATTGCTCACCTGTGATGCCATCCTCCCATCTCTTGTACTGACTGCCATAATTCCAGGAGTCTGTGGGGAGACACAGTTACATGATCTTCAGTGCTGTCATTAAAGTGGAGACTTTGCCAAACATTTGCAGAAATTGGTGTTTTAAATAACCCAGCTCAGAATTTTCTTAGGCTTTCCATGGCAACAAGTTCATCTGTTATGCAAATGTTAACAGTCTCTGTCAGAGCATGGCTCTGGTTCTTTCCTGCAGAGTGTATTTAGTGCTCAGCACAAATAATTTCATGCACAGTGTGGTGTATGTACCTGTCTTCAGGTGTCCTGAAACACCTTCTCAAGGTGAGGCTTCACTGCCCCTTTCCTATTGTGGTTGGAAAATGCAGTGAATAAAATCTGCTCTCAGTGAGTGAAGTGATGGTTAATGGGTAGCAATAGGCTTATACAACAGGCAGTTTGGTATTAATAGAATTGCTGTGAAGTTTGGCTTCCTCTTTCTCCTACTGGGTAAGCTTGAAAGTGTCTTTTTATGGAAGAGGAGATGCAAGTTGTGCTGGAAAAAAATTACAGAGAAACCTTTGCTCACTGCATTTGCCCATAATCTGTAGCTAATTCACAAGACTTTTCCTTTTTTTCTGTGCTATATAGCTGTATGTATTCTGCCTCTCCAGCTTTAATATTATTTGTTATGTTAGGTCTGGGCAGACTGACAGTACAGGATCATGATCTTCTGCAGCTCTGAAATACTCTTGTGCTTCTCAGGAGCTGGTGGTTAAAATTCTGTTGTAATTGTTTTTGTACTCTGTGAAATAGCTCGTGTCAGTTTTAGTGTTTCATTTGCTTAACAATACCTGAAATGATGCCTACACAAACTAGTTGTATCTGATAACTTTATAATGGTGTTGCAAGAAGTGCACTCCACCAAATACTTACAAGGATGACAGATTGAAGAAAACAGGGTCATAAAAGCATTTAAATTTTGCCTTTTTTTTAGGTTTTCATACCTACCTATTGTTGAAATAGACTTCTTAGTGATACTGTGTGGAGCCATTTACATTTAATTGACGTTTGTTTGAAAAATTGGGTATGTGGTTTGAATTTTACCCTTAGACTTACTGGAATATGATGAAAATGTGCTGACTTTGCTTCTAAAATTTTCAGTTTTAGAAAGCTACAGTACTGAAAACGGAGGCTTTCATGTGTACATGCCCACCAGTGCTTGGGATGATCTGAAGCCAAGTGGGAAATGCACCTAGTACAGCACAGCTATCTTAGGCTGACAAAGAAATAAAAATTAAAAGCTTTTCCAGGCTTGTGGGGAGAAAAAACAATATTATCCCCAAAGGTGTTCTGTGGCAGGAATTTCTGAGTGTGGGCACTTGGGAAGCTGGGTTTGGGTTTTGTAGCCTGTTCTGTTGCCACTACAAGGCTGTTTGTCTCCAGAGCCCTTGGTAGGCAGCAGTTTCAGGTCTTGTTTCATTTTAAGTTGGGAGCTTTGGGCTCCCAAAGCTGTTCCTCCCCAGGTAATGAGTGTGTCTGTTCAGAGGTACTGAGAGTTCCTCAGCTGAGCCTGCTGGAATCCTTTCAAAGCACTACTTAACTGCAAGCACTTGAAAGGAACTTTGATATATTGTTGTATGAACAGTAATATTGTGGAAGAAATATTGGAAGTCAATGTTACAACATTGAAGCAATGTTTGTTTAAATAAGGCAGAATTGTTGAAGCTTTTTATTTCAAGGTTGCAATCTTTTTATTCCTGGCCTAATATTAGGGTTTTTTACAGTTTTGCTTCCTTTTTCTCCAGTAATTTGCAGTGTGATATTTTGAACCTCAGCTATCCTAAATCACTTAAAACTTTGGACAGCAATTAAAAAAAAGATTTAATTAGCACAGTCTGTGAGCTGGTGGATGCTGTGAGTGAGACACTGAGCCAGGTGCTGGATGGGCAGCAGTGACCCTGTGCTGTCTCCTGCTCAGATATTGGAGTAAAATATTTGCATAACTTTGTGGGTCATGGTTTTGGCACATTTCTGTAATCCCCCTGATTATCTGAATAATCCTATATATACCAGGCATGTTGTGCTTGCCAGCTTTCCCCAAACATTGGGAGTTCTTGGCTGTCTCAGTGGCTCAGAGCAGCCCTTGACACACAGTTATGTTGCCCTTTATTTAGCCAGGTGGTTTTTGAGTTGACTTTGCTGTGTGAGCAGGTGCTGGTAGAGAATAATGAAAGATTTTGTGAATAATGGAAGAACTAAAAAAAACAAAGACTCTTAAATGCAAACAGAGGAACATGTTACAAGAACAGCCCTAGTATTCACATTTAATAATGAGCATTTTGAATTAAACAGCCTAGGTACCTTACTGTTTAATCAGTTCAACTTATTAAATATGTAAGGTCTTTAACACCCATGTACTGTGCCATTCACAGTTGGACAAGATTCTAAGAAGTCACTGCAACATGTTTATGCATTTTGTCATGCTCCTCCAGCCAACACAACTTGGATTTAATTTTTTGAGGCAATTTATGCTGTTCTTTTAGATATAGCATTCTGTGTGTGGAAAAGGCATTCATGTGTTCTGTCTGTAGAACAAACAACTACTCAGATTTTTACTGATGCCTGAAGGCTTAAGGAATTTATTTTGAAAAACATGACATCAACCAGCATTCTGGATACAGGAACAGATGAATTCTGGTGCATAGCAAGCTGTTTCTCAAATTAAAATTCAAGTTGTATCAGTATGTTAAAATTCATTAATCAAAAGAATATGGAAATGATTGTGCAGTTGTTTTCTGCTGAATTTTCCAAAAGAATGTTTTAGCTTGAATATTCACTTAATCTTTATTCCATTCTTTATAATCTTTGGGGAGACAGATGTCCACATTCTGTATTTCTCTGAGAGGTTGAGGCAGTGTTTGAGCTCAGGTGTGAGTGTCCTTCTTACTTTATGATCTTAACTGTGAACATGTTTGGTGCTGCAGTTAAAGGTTATTAAAGACAATGACATCTTGTACAGTTAAGCAATATTTAATTACAGAGTTCAGCTCCAGGTGTATGGAAACACTGTGTTAAACATCTTCCCTCCCAGCTCTGAGTATGCTTATTCCATCCCACCAGAAATTACTCAGTGCTTTAACAGTCCCATTAGTTTGGTTAACAACAAAAGTCTGACTGTAGGTTCTTCAGAGGTGTCTTGGTTTTATCAATAAAGTGAAGTATGGGCAATAAAGATTACTCCTCTCTTACACTGTTACTCTGTTATCTGAACTCCTCTAACATTAGTGGAGTACTGATGACCTGGACATTGGCAGCAGGATGAGTTCTCCTGTGCCTGGTGCAGTGTTGTAAAGGGATTGTAAAGGTGTGAAGGCTGAGCTATCTGACAGCAGAAGGGAAGAGGAGAGAAAAAGGAACCCTATTGAAAGTTGCAAGACAAATTGCAAACTGGTGAATTCCTCTTTTGATCTTCATCACTACAAACAAGTTCCTACTTTCCATCTGTTTATTTAATTCATTTTCCTTTACATCTTTCTTTTACAATTCTTCTAGAGCACATACCCATACATTAAGTTGTGCCCTTCATTTATTCTTTTGTCATTGTTTCCATTTCACTTTCCCTGTGTTTCATTCCTGTATCTTTCTTGTTTAGACCAAGTGGAGGCTCCAGCTGGCCGTAGCAGCCATGTAGGACCCTTCAGGAACCTGATGGTAAGTGCACGTGTGTACTTATACTCAGGCTTCCACCAGGTTCTGTGTTCAGAGGCATTTCCCCCCTCCTGCAGGCTTCTGCTCATTCCTGACCTCTGAAACAATAAAAAACACTAAGGGACAGGCCTTGGACTACTCATTGATACCCTTTATATCAGCAGTAGGTTGTGGTTTTATTGGAAATCTGCAGGAAGAAAATGTTGCAAATCTTTCAGGTTTATATGGATTTTAAAAGCACTTTGAGAAGTCATGGGAGAAAGTCTGTCAACTGCTGTTAAATGTCTTCAAAAGTTCCTGGACTCCAAATACATGAAAGCTGGGAGATCATATCAGTGAAGTATCACCTATTCCTCTGTGCTTAAATTCTCTTCTGGGCACGTGCTCTTGAATGGTCAGGACCATGAAACTGCATCTGGGACAGTCATTGGCATGTTTGATAGTGAATTCTTTGAACTTTCTCATAGAGTACTGCCACCTAGAAGATGAACAAACTGAAGGTGGTAAAGGAGATCATCTACAATGGTTTGCTGTGGATATGTGTCAGAAATTGATGTGACACAGCTGAAATGTTGTCTGTGCACAAGAAGTTTGTTCAGAGGAAGGGCAAGTCAGGTGCTGGGTGAATCCTCTCTTCAAATACATCAGGGCTTAAAGACCAAACATTGAAACATCTCCAGCTGTATCATGGAGCAGGTTGCATCATAAGCAAGTTGCATCTCTTTTTAGGACTGGCAGGAGAACTTGCAAATGAGCTGCTTTGCATCAGTAGCCTAAGGTATGTGACATAAGCACCTTGATTTTGTGTGAAAATCCTGCTATTGTAGCGATTTCTCAGATTATGGTTGGATTTGAGGTACTGTTGATTTTGTATTCTCTGACTGGATGACACTTTGAAGCACATCCTTGTGCTTTAGCACCTGGGATTTGTGTTGGTCCCTTCTCATACTTTACCTCACCTTTGAAACAGCACAGGATATTGCCAATATTGTTAGAAAAAAGAATTAATTGGCTTTTCATTTAAAGACTTTGACAGTAACCTGTTATGCTGAAATTCAGGGCTGCTGTGGAGTTAGAGGCAGAATTGCCCTGTGGCTTCGTCTGGAGTACATTGGACACTTCACTGTGGGGGAGAAGTGTCTCTGAGCATGGGCCAGCTTTGGCAGGTGAGGGGCCTGTCCTCCAACCTTTCATTGTTGCTTCACCTGTCAAGAGAGATGAATCAAGAATTGTGTTGGTTTTAGGTCAAGATACTGATAGTGATCTTCAGATGATAAGTGGTCTGCAAAAAGGTTGAGAGTTCTTAAGGTTCTAGGAATTAGGTGTGGTTTGTGATGTCACTCCTGAGGTGTATTGGGATGCATGTTTGATTCCTGGGAATGTGTAAAAATTTTCCATTTCTACCTTTTCCCTAGAAGTGGAGCTGTTGGATTGTGTTACTGTACATTCCCAGAGCAATTTCAAGTGACTTGGGAGATGCTTCTGGAAAGTTCTTTGATATCCTCCATTCTCAGATCTTGGTAGCTTTGGTTGTAATTACAAACATTAGAGGTGATGATAAAAAAAATGGTATTCAAATTGGACATTCAGTAGCCTGTCAGGTAAAGAAAGAGGTGCTTAAACTTCATTATGCCTGTGTGAACACCCAGATATGTGCTAAATCTTCTGACAATTGCAGGTGTTTTGTATAAAAGCAAAATTGAATGTTGCATTGTTCAAATTGAATGTTGCAGTCCTTTATGGCAGGTTAGACATGAGCATCATGATAATAATTGAGGATATTCAGAGCAAATTGCTAGTTCACTTTGTGTCTTTTCCAAAGGTGACAGAAATTCAGTCTGAGTGACTGTTGTCAGGTTATAAGAATAAAATCTATTCAATTAGATAAGAAATGGAAAAAGGTTTATTATCTATATAAAATTGAAACACACTGGAATTTGGGGATGGCCTATGAAATCTTAGCTCCTTGAGAGAAAATGCAGATAATGATTTAGATTGTTCAAATCAAAACAAGTGTTTGCTTTTAAAGCTGAGGCTGTCTGAGCTGCTCTCTTGGGGGGGTTTGTGTACTTGGAACTTCTCAGTTTGAACAGAGGAGCATTTTTTAAAAAGACATTTCAGTATCTTAGCTCAGGATACAAAAATATTTTCATGGGGTAAAAAGGAGGAATTTGTTGACAGGACTGTGACATGGAAGAATGTGATTCTAACTAGGAAATGGATTTAGGGGTGCAGTGGACATTTCTGATCAGAGGGAATGGGCAGTGTGCTATGAAGTCGTGTTTTGTGTGTTAGAGGGGGCAAAGGAAGAATTTGGATTGCTGCTTCTGGACAGTTCTTCCCAAGAATTGTGTGTAGAACCGTGGAGTTTCAGTGGTGTTTCCTGTATTCTGTGTGTAGAGTACAGTCTACAATGAAATGAGTCAGAAAACCATCAACTTTGATTAGTTATTATACACACCCATTATCATAATTTATGTTATAGGCCTGAGTCTGTAAGGTTAATGGCAAAAATGAACAGTAGTGCAATGGAAAATGAAGTTTTCAGTGTGTTTACATCTCACAGTGCTGGTCAGCTCTTTGCATGTAATACCCTTTTGTGTTCATTATCCTCTGCAATTAATACATGCTGCTTCATTTGGCTAACAGAAGGTGATCACTTGAAAGTGGTGTTTGTGTCAGGACCCAAGGAAATACCTTCATTATTTGCTGTTGCCCAGTTCCATCTCATTTGGTTCTGCTGCCTTTGCCATGTTGGTCAAGCTCATGCTGCTTTCAATCTTCTCATGATGTTATTATTCATTGCTTTTATTATAACTCTCCTGATCATTCAGAATGTTTATACAACCAGAGTAATCTACTCTGTGGGTTTCTATTTTGTAAGTTTTTCCAATTAACATTAAGGATTAATAGTGTATGAAAAGATTTTCTGTTTTCCATACACTTCTGTGAGGTACAGGAATTTAGTGGCCATATTAAGGTAACTGCTTGCTGTGAGCTGCTTAACCCTGGACAAGTAGTTTGTTCTTGCTTTGAAAGTGAGGAAAGTATTTCAGTATCTGAAGTTTTTACCTGAATGCTGTCTGTTCTCCTAATCAGTCATTTCTATTCCTCAGGAAATCAGGGTCTCTCCAGGAGTTTGTTATACTCCAAAGCTGAGGGTTTAAATCTCCGCTCATTTATGACAAATAAAAATTGTTGAGCAGGAATAATAAATGCTTTTTTCTCCCCAGGAAAGAAGAAGACTCAGGAAGGTAAAAACAAGGGAAAGAAAGCCACAGATACAAAACAGAAAAAGGCTGATTTGGATTCTACTTCTGCAGATATGAGGGATTCTAAAGAGAGTGAGTTCTCAGTGTCTTATTTTTTCCTTCTGTTTATCTTTTTGAATCAAGGGATGCTTGTCATGTTTAGTACATTAGCAGGTTATCTTACTGTAGCAAAGTGAACATGTTTATATTGTTTACCCCAGTTGTTTTACTAGTTAGGAACTTGGCTATTAGAAGTGTGTCATTAAACATACAGCTCTGACCACAGGAAAAACTAATGTGCTGTAAAATTTAGACATAAACTCTTAGAAGATAATAGCTGAGCAAAGTCCATATTCTAGTGTCTTTGGAGCTTAGTTACATGGTTGTTATTTATTGCTAATTAACAAAGTCATTGCCATGGGGAGAAAATACAGTATAAATTCATAACTCTTCCATTCCTCCCCTCTGTTCTCCCTTCTGCTTGCCCAACACGTGCACCACTGTTCAGGTGTCTTATGGCCCAGCTAAGCAATGGAGAAGGATTTTTTGCTCTGTAATGCACCCACTTAGGCAACATTGTGAGTATTAGCTGCAGAGGTGTTTTCCTAGAATCATCACAGAATCACAGAACATTTTGGGTTGGAAGGGACCTTAAAGGTTGTCTTTAAAGGGACACCTTTCACTGGACAAGGCTGTTCAGAGCCCATCCATCCTGGCCTTATTTTCTTCAGCAATGGATATACTGACAGCAGATAGGTAGGACTGCATGCAGAGGTGAAGACATCCATCCCCATGAGTAAATAAATGAGAAGTGTTGGTGTTATGTTGTGTCAGGAATAGAAGAAAGAGGAGAAGAAAGGTGAAGCATTTGATAAAAGTATCTCATTCTTTTCTTTATTATGCTCTTGTGTTCCAGGTCATAAAGAGGAAGATGAAGCACCTTCTGTTTCTGCTGTGCTGTCTCTGGAACAAACAGCTGTGATTCAGGAAATGGTAAATCAAGATGTACTTCCAAAGCTGATGATCCCCAGTCCAGCCAATGAACCACAAGTGGTAACTGAAGACAAGCAAGGAGAAGCAATAAACTGTGCATCAGATGATTTAGATGACGAAGAAGAGGATGATGAAGAAGAGGAAGATGAAGAGGAAATAGAGGATACCAATATGCCTAAAGAAAATGCTGAAATGCCTTTGATGTGTGAAGAAAAGCTGGACTCCTTGGAAGAACAAAAGAGTACATCAGAGGAATCTCCAGAAAGCTCTCCAAAGAAAAAACTCGTGGTGAAAATCCCAAAAGCACAGGGGGAATCCAACGGTGATGTTCAGGAAACATTCATGTTTCCCTGCCAGCACTGTGAGAGGAAGTTTACAACAAAGCAGGGACTGGAGCGCCACATGCACATCCATATTTCCACCCTGAGCCACGCGTTCAAGTGTCGGTACTGCGGGAAAGCCTTCGGCACTCAGATCAACAGGCGGAGGCACGAGCGGCGCCACGAGGCCGGGCCGAAAAGGAAACCATTCCTGACACTGACCTCATCACAGCACTTGGATAATGTTGCTGATAACCAGGTGATTGTGGATGATGGTCTTAAAGATGACCTGAACGTTTCCAATCTTGTGCAAGACTCTGTTGTCTTGGATTCTGAGAAGGTTTCCCAGGAAATGTCAAATTCTGCGTTTGCTGAGGAAAATAAGGAGCCCAAAGAATTGCATCCGTGCAAATACTGCAAAAAGGTTTTTGGTACTCACACCAACATGAGGAGGCATCAGCGGAGGGTTCATGAGCGTCATCTTATTCCCAAAGGTGTCAGAAGAAAAGGGTTCTTTACTGAGGAGCCACCTGTCCCAACAGAGCCGGCCCCTGCAGTCCAGAGTGTGTACATAGCCAGCACAGAAATAGAAGAGGAAGGTGAAGGGGATGATGTGTATCTTATGGATATATCCAGCAATATCTCTGAGAATTTAAATTACTACATTGATGGTAAGATTCAGTCCAACAGCAACACTAGCAATTGTGATGTGATTCAGATGGAGTCCAACTCTGCAGACTTGTATGGGTTGAATTGTATAATCAGTCCAGTCACAGTGGAAATTTCCTCAAATTTAAAGGTTACACAAACACTTGTGACTGAACCTGCTAAGGAACCCTCTAGCAGTGGGAGCAGTGAATCCAAAAAGAGAAGAACTGCTAGCCCTCCTCTTGTACCAAAAATAAAAACTGAAATAGACCCAGAACCTATAACTCCTACTAGTTCTTTAAATCTTCCTCTTACCATTTCAACAGAAAGCTTACCTTTTCATAAAGAAAAAGGGGTTTATTTGTCATCAAAATTAAAGCAGCTCCTTCAGACACAGGACAATAAGAAGATAACTCCATCAAGTGAAATCCCTAAAATAGGACCTTCTGTTACATCATCGCCTATTTTGCCTCCAGTATCCAGCAGGTTTAAAAGAAGGACCAGCTCTCCTCCCAGTTCTCCACAGCACAGTCCAGTGCTTCGAGACTTTGTCAAATCAGGGGAGGGAAAAACTGTGTGGAATGATAATATTCGGAGCTCGAAAATGCCAAAGTTAGAAAGCCACAGCAACTCACCTGCTTGGAGCTTGGCTGGAAGGGAGGACAAAGAAACTTTGAGCCCTCTTTGCTTTGAAGAATATAAAATATCAAAAGACTGGACAGCAGCTCCGACTTTTGGCAATGTGTGCAACCAGCAGCCACTGGATTTGTCCAGTGGTATGAAACAAAGGTCTGACGTCAAGAGCAAGACTCAGGTTCCCTGGGAATCCGTTTTAGATCTAAGTGTGCATAAGAAGCCTTGCAACGACACTGAAATCAGGGAATACAAAGAGAATTCCACACAGCCAACGTGTAGTGGTGTTAAGAAGAAGAAACCCACCACCTGCATGCTGCAGAAGGTTCTGCTGAACGAGTACAACGGGACAGACGCGGCCCTGGACAGCGCGCTGGGCGCGGACAGCGCCGCCAGCCCCAGCAAGGCGCTGGAGCCTCAGGCAGAGCCCGAGGCAGATCCCTCTCTCTCGGCCTCGTCTTCCACTGACACTCAGCCCCTCAGCTCTGCCTCCCCCGTGCCACAGGCGCCTGCAGCACCTGCTGTGTGCCAGCTGCCTCCGTTGTTAACGCCCACCAACCCGCCCTCCCCGCCGCCCTGCCCGCCCGTGTTAACCGTGGCCACGTCGCCTCCCCCCCTGCTCCCAACCATGCCCTTACCCATTCCAGATGTCTCTGCCAGTGCCACTAACACTTCCTCGTGTCCCTCGCCACTCTCCAACACTACTACCCAGTCCCCACTACCAGTTCTTTCACCTACAGTTTCTCCTTCTCCATCCCCTGTCCCTTCTGTTGAACCTCTTATTTCTGCTGCTTCACCTGGCCCCCCTACACTGTCTTCCTCCTCTTCCTCCTCCTCTTCCTCCTCTTTCTCATCCTCTTCCTCCTCCTCATCTCCATCTCCACCTCCTCTTTCTGTAGTTTCTTCTGTTGTTTCCTCTGCTGATAACCTTGAAAGTTCTCTCCCAGTAATAAAGCAGGAAGAAGCTGAAAGCGAACAGCAGAAAGCAAGAGAAGATCCTCACACTTCAAGTCAATCAGTAGTGCAGGAAACGTTCAACAAGAGCTTTGTGTGCAATGTCTGTGAATCACCTTTTCTTTCCATTAAAGACCTAACGAAGCATTTATCCATTCATGCTGAAGAATGGCCCTTCAAATGTGAATTCTGTGTACAGCTTTTTAGGGATAAAACAGACTTGTCAGAACATCGCTTTCTGCTTCATGGAGTAGGGAATATCTTTGTTTGTTCAGTGTGTAAAAAGGAATTTGCTTTTTTGTGCAATTTGCAGCAGCATCAACGGGATCTCCATCCAGACAAAGAGTGCTCACATCATGAGTTTGAAAGTGGGACTTTGAGACCCCAGAATTTTACTGACCCCAGTAAGGCAAACGTGGAGCACATGCAGAGCCTGCCAGAAGATTCTTTGGAACCTTCCAAAGAGGAGGACGATGAAGATCTAAATGATTCTTCTGAAGAGCTTTATACTACTATAAAAATAATGGCTTCTGGAGTGAAATCTAAAGATCCAGATGTTCGTATGGGCCTCAATCAACACTACCCAAGCTTTAAACCACCTCCTTTCCAGTATCACCATCGTAATCCCATGGGTATTGGAGTTACTGCAACAAACTTCACAACCCACAATATCCCCCAGACTTTTACTACTGCCATTCGATGCACAAAATGTGGAAAAAGTGTTGATAACATGCCTGAGTTACACAAACACATACTGGCCTGTGCATCTGCTAGTGATAAAAAGAGATACACACCTAAAAAAAATCCTGTGCCCCTCAAACAGACAGTGCAGCCTAAGAATGGCGTGGTGGTTATTGCTGGGCCTGGGAAGAACGCCTTCAGACGAATGGGCCAGCCTAAAAGACTCAATTTCAATGTTGAGATTAGCAAAATGTCCTCCAATAAACTAAAAATAAGTGCATTGAAAAAGAAAAACCAGCTTGTCCAGAAAGCTATCCTGCAAAAAAAGAAATCTGCCCAGCAGAAGGCAGAACTGAAAAATAACTCATCTGAGACGGACTCTCACATCTGCCCCTACTGTAACCGAGAGTTCACTTACATTGGGAGTTTGAACAAACACGCATCATACAGCTGCCCCAAAAAACCCATCTCTCCCTCCTCCAAAAAGAATTCTTCCAAAAAAAGTGCAGCTTCTTCACCTGCAAACAGTGACAAAGGCAGCAACCAGCGCAGGCGCACAGCAGATGCAGAAATCAAAATGCAGAGCACTCAGGCTCACCTGGGCAAGACGAGAGCGCGAACCTCAGGACCCACACAGCTCCAGCTCCCCTCTGCCTCCTTCAAGTCCAAACAAAACGTTAAATTTGTACCTTCCATACGATCTAAAAAGCCAAATTCATCTTCATCCTTGAGGAACTCTAGTCCTGTAAGAGTGTCTAAAATGTCCCACGTTGATGGGAAAAAAACTAAGGTGGTTTCTAAGAACAGTTCCTCTGGAATCTCCAGCAAAGCGTCCCGGAAATTGCACGTCAGAATACAAAGGAATAATAAAGCTGTTTTGCCAAGTAAATCCGTGGCGAGTAAGAAAAAGGCAGACAGGTTCAGTGTAAAATCTAGAGAGAGGATTGGAGGACCAATCACTCGGAGCCTGCAGCAGGCAGCAAATGCAGAGGCAGCAGAAAACAAAAGAGAGGAAAGCAGTACAAAGCAAGAACTAAAAGATTTCAGGTAAGCATTTAATTTGGAGTTGAAACAACCCAGGAACACGTTGCTTGCTGTTTTGCCAATTTTCTTGTTCTTTTTTTTTTTTTTCTTTTTCTTTTTTTTTTTTTTTTTTGAGTTTCTCATGCTTCAATAAAAAAAAAGTTGCATTTCCTAAGACATGAATGAGCAGCTTACTGATGCTGAGGTATGATGTACATACTTGATGCATTTTGTCATGTCATGAAATAATACACGGTTTGTATAGAGAATGTCTTTAATTATAAACTGAATTGAAAACTCTGGAAAAAAATGTCAATACCTGAGTGCAAATAAACGTAATGTCATTAAACTCAATGTTATTGGAGACACTGACCTTGTATTTGGTATCTGACTTCTAAGGTAGCCCAGAAGCATTTAGATTTATTTATGGTGGTTCACTAAGTTAAAAAACATGACTGCATTCTTTACTCACTAAAATAACTTGCTTTGGTTTGTAATAAAAAGCATTCTCTGCACATATATATATATATATAAAAGAAACAAACCATGACCAAATACTTCAAAAATGTATGTGCATACGGACTGAGATAATGAAATACTTAATATAAGGGAAATAGACATGTAAGAAAAGTTACATGAACATGTAAATTTGTTAGAAGTATCATGCTTTTATGTTTCACTATAAAACTTTATAATTAAAGTTCTATTTCTTTTTGAGAAGAAGCATTTTAATCACAAGAAAGGGTAATCCTTCAATAAATAAATAAAAATCTTAATCTACGTGCCTGAGTCCCGATTTACGTTTTCATTAGTCTCTCAAATCAATAGTATATTTTGCACGGTGTTTATAACCTTTGTTACCTTGCTCCTGCCCTGTTTTTCTTGGAAACAGGCTTCTGCTTTGCTGAGGAACTTTCACAAAGCTCACTGGTAATTAAGAGTTCTTTTGGGGTTGGTAATTGCAGCGCCTGGCTGTGATTAACACCAGGTTTTGGGCCAAGGGTAGGGGTTTTTGAATCGAAGTCATTGCCAGAGGAGGAGGGGGAGGAACTGGCAGCCTCTGTCAGAAGAAGTAGAGCAGGATCTGTTCATTGTCAAAATCCAAACTGTTCACAGTTTGTTTGTCTTACAGTGAAGATCTCCGAGGTGCAAATAGTGAGGAAATACTTTGCGAAGTAAAGGTCCAATATAGCAGAATTGTTCCCAAGTGCTAGAGGGGAATTTGACTTAAAATAGTCCATACCCAAATTAGGATGTGTTGAAGGAGAAAAACGTTATTGGAATTTGGAGACTAATGGTGTAAAAATGCCTTTTAGGAACAAGAAATGTCTACCAGGCCTGTTCCCTTGGGACATAAACATCTTCATGTTAATTCTCATCAGCTGCTCTCTAAGTTATGTGTGAAACTGTATTTAAATGATGCCAGAACAGATCAGTAGAATAAGAAGCCAAAACACCACATCTTTCCATCTGAATGAATCACTTGACCTTAGGCAAAATAACCAAGTACTTGGAAAGGGTGCATATGGAATTGTTCAGTAGTATTTGGGGAAATATCAATTGACCTGTGGTAAGGTTTCCTTGGCTGGCTCAAACACTTTGGCTGCTTGGAGTCTTTATCAGTTTAACAAAAAGTTACACTAGGGAGTTCTTTTTGTCTCTGAAGTAACTCATAAATCTAAGATTGTCTAGTCAACTTCTTTTTATATCAGTTATATAGTATGAAGGATTTTTTTGCCTTCGTACACTAATATCAGCACAGTTTGAGTCTACTCTGTGTAGGCACTGTTGGGTTTTGATTTTTTTTTTCCAGGAAATCTTAATTTTTTCCAATATTTGCTTTGTGTATATTTGTCTGCCAATTTGTTTTTCACCTTTCAGTTTTTCTGTGTAAACACACTTGTTCACAAATTGTTTTGTCATTTGTCTTGAGGTTTTGTTTTGTTTTGAATTTCTATTTTCTAGGAATCTCCTGTAGAAACAAAACAAAAAAAAAATCCCTTAATGCCATGGTAGAGCTGTTGCATGCTCATCTTAGGATAAGCACTATGCCAGGGGATGTGAAATCCAAGCTTGCAGCACCTGCAGAAGCTGAGTCACAGCCATAAAATTGCCTGCAGGCTTCTTGCTCATGCTCAGTGTCAGGCTGAGATTTTGTTACTTGGTGCTTGACACGTGTAGGATGATTCAGATTAAAGCAAAGGGGACTGTTAAAAACAAATGAAACCCCCACAGGAAATCACCCAAAGATATTGTGGGATTCACTGAACCAAATCTTTGCTCTTGATTTTGTCCTCACGTTGTGGATGGTGTTGGGCAGTTCGGTTTCTGTGCTTGGCAAAGCAGGTTCCTTCAGCCTGTCCAGAAATCAGCGTAATTCAGGGCCAACAATTGCTGCACTCCAAGTATTTTTGTCATGTTTTAGGTCTCTTAAAACCTTTTGTCTAAATGAGTCAGTAGAGACCAACTTAGCACGGCAAAATTCCCTTCCCACCTTCTCCTCACTTCCTGAGTCTTTTAGACATCCAGTATCCAGTGGAATAAAGCCTGATTTGGATGTTTTATGGATTTTTCCAAGTTATTTACACATGCAAATAAAACTTTATATAGCAGTGATGAATTTCTAAACACCAGATATATAATGGATGCAGTGTATCTTTTTATGGATAAGAAGGCTAGAGCAGGGCTGCAGACCTGCATATTTTGAAAATGAAATATATAATTATTCTAAAAGGTTGTACACCTCTAATTTAAGACAATGAATTGGTCTATTGTTCATAACAGCTTTTTATGGAAATCCTGTTTGTCACGTGTTCATAGAGCTTTCACAATTACTGACAGAATGGATGGAAAGTGGCTAGTTTATACAGACACCCCATTTTATTTTTTGTTCTTAAAAAGTAATCTACCTCTTTAAAATTTGTAGTTTAATACTTGTTTGGTGAATTTGTGCCACTTTAACTTTCACTTTCACTATCATTCCCATTTTGTTACATTTCTGTTATGGGGACTTTATGTTGAAATATTGTATAAAGCATTTGTAGCAAGTTTAAAAAAAATAAAATATTTAAAATTATTTAAATTGTTTTGGACACTTCAATTGTACTATATGTGATTTACATTTTACATTAATTTCATTTTGTTTTCGTTTTGGGTTGTTAATCTTGGAGCATGTTCCTGTATTAAAGTTTGCTGTTAGTTATATTGTTTCTTCTATTGGAGAGTGATATAAAGACTATTCTAATGAAAACATTAAAAATTGCAATTTGCCATAAAAGTGGGGTTGTCCTTGCTTTTGAACGTGTCAGCCCTGCTGGAGGGCTGAGTGAGCACTGAAGAGGGAATTCTCCTCCCCGTGCCGTCCAGCCGCGATTCCAGCCGTGGTTCCGCGTCCAGTGACCAACTAGATGGAAATATGACATTTTCTAAAACCAGTAAAGTCAACTTTTTGAAAACTTGGGGATAAGTTGCCTTTTGTGTGGAAAGCAGATGTGCCAGGACAAATGGAACAAGTAATTTCACGGGTATTAACGCGCAACTTTGTGACTGAAATCATGATCCAAACCCGGAAGTGCGCCTTATACTCGTGAAATTACTGTACATCTAGGAGGAGTTAAATGTCCTTGCATCCTTCAGGTGTGTTCCCCTGGCTCAGTGACATGAATTTATACCAGCTGGCCACTTCTGACTTAGCTTGAGCAATTTAGGTTTTAATTGTGGACACAGCTTATAAACTTAAACTATTTAAATGAAAATTACATACACTGTTTTAACTTGATACTATCGTTTTCTGGTTTTCTGATACAGTTTTCTATTTTTATATGCTTTAAACTTGTTAAATAGTTCAATAAAAAAAATACATGCTAAGATTTTTTTGGCTCTTGAGATTTTGAGATGTTTTATTCCACCACCAAGATGTGTGTTCTGCCTCTTGCAGTGGAGCTGGAAGCACCTGTGTCCATATTAGTGGAATAATGTAACATTGATAAGGCTAAAGAGCTGCAGCAGTCAGTTCCTTCACATGCTCCTTACTAATCCATAGTAAGTTACTATTTTGTGTAGTTGTCTGTTCAAATTAATACTTCTGTCTGTCTAAGACTCTTTGGTAAGAACTCCCAGTTTATTTTTTTGTGGGGGATGTCATTCCTTGAACGTGTTCTCTCCTTAACAACATTTTCCATGCATTTGAACACCGGTGGAATGATGCAGAGGTTCCAGCATTGTTCATGGAGTGTTTTTGCACTCACTGCCATTTGGGATTTGCACCACGATGGAAGAGCTGAATCCTTGGTGTACTTACAACAGCAGTTACACCAAGGAGGTGGGAGGAAGCCACAGTGAAGGTTTTCAGTCCTGGTTAGGTTTTATTGTATTTACCCAAGGGAAAAACGTACCCAGTGTTGTATTGGATGTTTTGTAAGAAAAAAGAAACATGGAAAAAAGTGAAAACAATTGCTGAGGATGGGACATAAACTTGGTTCATTGTTTGAAATCTTTTACTGACCAAGGAACTAGCAGGTGGTGTTTGCTCTTGCTGCAGTCTGGTATTTCAGTCACCTTGTAAGGATTTATTAGCCATGGCTAGCAGTGAGCTGATGGTGAGTGAAGCAGCCTCACTCTAATGCCATGGCAGAAATCCTCTCACCGTTTTATGTACGGCTTCTCTGCAGTGATCTTAAATCCTGTTGGGTCCCGAGGATGTGCCAGACTGAGATGCTCACCTGTGTTCACCAGTTGATCAGGGAAGTGCTTGGTGATGGAGATCTCCAAATGAGAGAGGATCATCAAAGAGTTTCAGTTCTAAATAGGTGACTCATCTCAACTAGAAATGTGCAGCTTTCATAGTTACTATTGCTATTGCATCTCATCTGCATAATTGAATTTCTCAGCTTTTATAGCCGCCTCTGTATGATCTGAAGCAACAATAAAGCTGTAACGTTGCCCACAAAGAGCTGACACGTCTTGAAATGCATCCAGACAGGCAATGAAAACAATTAAACTTGTCCTGTTTACAGAGACCAAGTGACACGCTGGGCGAGATCAAATGGTTCGGTTTAATAAAAACAGCGATGTGGAGTTGTGGAGACAGGAGATCTGACAGGTTGTGTTTACCTTTCTGTGTTTTCCATTTTCCAGTTTGCTGGAAGGCATGGGAACCAGCTTGTGGCAGCAGCTGAGCTATGTTCAGTCCTTGGTGTTAGAGGCAGTGCAGGGGGTGCAGCCAGGCCCCTCCTGCTCTGCAGCTCAGCCCTGCTGGAAGCTGCCCGAGGGAATTAGGGCTGGGGTGTTCCTGCTTCTCTGATTTGTCAGCATTTTGTATTGCAAGACTGTTATTTAAAATTCTGGTTTGGTTCCTGATGATTTTCTTTGGGGAGATGTCATAGAGTTTGATGTCTAAATGTTCAATATTTAATGCAAATAGGAACAGCACTCACTTCATTTACTGTGGTTTGTGACTGCATTTCCAAAATTACGGGTTCAGCTCCAGCTTTTTACTGGAGTTGGGTTTAGCCAAGGAGCTGAATTGCTAGAGACAGACAAATAGCTTGTGAATGACCTTAAAAAGAGAACTTAGAAGACATTACATACTAACCCTGGCCTTTATTTACTGAATGTGATCTGTGTGAGTCACATGATGTTGTAGTTCTGCTCATGATGAAAAGGAGCTGAACAATTGATTTTGAACAAGAAGTACATGCTGGTTTGGAGCTGAGCTTTTGTGGTAAGTATGAGAGAGGGGTGAACTTCTGTGTCTGTTTAAACTGTAAAAAATAGCAACTTTCTAATGGAAAAGAGGATGTACCTTCCAGTACTCTGCAAGAGCAGGATGGTGAGGAGCACACATCTATTTCAGAGCAAGATGCAAATAAAACACTCTTAAGTAAGGCATGGTATAAGTGTAGTTAATGCTCCATTGTACACATCAAATGAGAGAGTGGGAATTGAATGTTATTAATTATATTTTTCCATGTGTGTAAATGAGTTGCTACTATTTCCAAAGCTTTGTTCGGGATCTTTTTTTAAAATTTAAGTAATGCCTTAGGATATTTTTTGAGTGAAATAAATACTAAAGTAACAGGCTGCAGCAGGAGTTGGTGCCTCTTTGTGCCCATCAGTTACAGTCAGACAAGGGTTAGATGTTTAAAATGCAAGTAGATTGTTAGAGTGAAGGTGGGTGTAAAGCATCCAGTGTCTAACATGAGATTACTGACAGGACCAGGAGCAGGAGTGCTGTGCTGCCTCTGCACCACTCCAGCCACCACTGCCCTTGTTCCTTAGTAAAGAGGAAGCCATGGAGTCACCTCTGAATGCTGCTTCCCTCACATCCTTCATCGCTTTCCATTCTCCTTTTGCTGCACCTTCTCTTAGTAAGTCTTTAAAAATGGTTTTGATCATACTTTTAAAGCATTCATTGGGAAAAGAGCACTGAAATACTGCTTTCTGGTTTTTTAAGATACAGGGCAGTAAAACAAACTCCAAGGGAAGCTTGGGCAGGCATCATGTTGGAGGGAGGCTTTTCCTTAAGAGATAGGTAGCTGCTTCATTTTCCTAATTTATTCAAAGCTCAAGTGGTTAGTGAAACATAATGTTGTAATCAACAACATGCTCTTTGTTTATATATTTATCTCTCTGTTTAATTTTTAAAGACTTTCATGTTTCATGGGCCAAGCAGGGTTTCTGAGTCATGTTTTGGATGACAGTACTCCCAGAAACTGCCAGAGGTTTGTGAGAAATGATTTTGGTTATTCAGTGGGTGATATTCCATTTCCCTGAAGTGCAAGGCTCAGTGTTCAGTGATTCCAGGTGGTCTGGCACACAGCAGGTGAGCAGCAAAACTGAAACTTGCAGCACTCAATGCCCTGTGTCAGTCAAAGAGTAATAATCTCATATCTGGGCCTGTTTCAGCAAAGCCTGCTGTGTTTCTAACTGGGGGAGCTGGGGGGGCTCAGTCTGGAGAAAAGGACACTCAGGGGGACAATCTCTGTCTCTGCACTCCCTGGCTGGTGGGATGGGCTCAGCTCCCAGGGAACAGGGGACAGGACAAGAGGAATCAGCCTCAGACTGTGCCAGAGGCTGCCCAGGGCGTGGTGGAGTCCCCAGCCTGGGTGGCCTTGGAGGTCTTGCCCAGTCTCAGTCTGTGTTTCCTCCGGCAGTGCTGCTCAGCAGAGTTAAATTCTGTGGTAAAGTAAATGCAAATACTTCTTCAGGAAGGTGATTTTGTTGGGGATGCAGAGGATGCAGCTCCTGCTCAGGGCTGGAGGCTCATTCCCATGTACAGCCTGTGCATAGCCCCCAACCATGACTCAGTGGGGAAATTTATGTAGTGTTTCCTTTAGGTGTCGAGATCTCTGCTAAACATTGCAGTGTGGAAGGAGGTGGGAAGATGAGAAATACTGAATTCTTACATCACTGGGCTGCTTTGAAGAGTTTCACACTCAAACTCCACTGTCACTGGAACTTGAAGTCGTGTTCTCCATTTATTATGGCAATACAGCATGTCACTCATGTCCCTTTTCAAATCAAAAGCACACTTGGTTCTGTGGTTCCTTTTTTATGTAATGAGATGTGCAGGACAAAGGGCTCATCCTTGTCCTGCTGCCCTGCAGCAATCCTGAACTCTTTTGGTGTCACCATTTCTGTATAAAGCTAAATAAAATCAACTGCAGTGTTCCCTATGTGTGCTGAAAGTTTCCTCATTCTGTTAGGAATGTGATTCAGTAGATACAAAATTTTTATCAAACTACATTATCTGAGAGTATAGAAGATGAGTACTTCTATTTTTAATCCAAAATTGTTCACCTTTTGGCTTTCAAAATACTCTGTGCCTTTTTAAAAGGGCAGGAAGATAAATTGCTGACATGATGCTGTTCATCTCAATTATAGCTTTACACCAAGATTTCTTAAGTGACTAAGACTAATCTCTGAGCTCAACTTGAAGTTCCTTCAAGGCAGCTGATGGTGTGAAGGAGCTCAGAAGCTCAGTGCTGAATTCCTTTCCAAGTCGCTACTTTAGGTCACTGGTTGCTTTTAAAAATATATTTCTATTTAAGTAAAATGGTGTTGATACATCCATTTTAGAGTCCCCTAGGTGAGCTGTAGGCATGGTGTGAGATTTTTTCCAGCAGCTCTCACTGTTGGTTTGGTGTTCATCAGCACAGTTCCTTATGATCTGAGCTGAGCCAGCAATGAAGAAACTTTAACTGTAGAGCACGTGTGAGACAAAGCAATTTTTGAGTTCCTGTGGGGCAGCAGTGCTGCTTTAGAGGATTAAGTTCATTGAAGCACTGTGGCTGGAGAGTGCTGTCAGGTGTCTTCTTGGAAGTCAGAATGCAAAGGATCTCCAGAACAGGTTTTTCCTGTTTGGGTTCATGAAAGCCTGATGGTAACATTCGTGTTCTCGCCTTCCGCGCCATGCAGAGGAAAGATGAAATCCTGACATGTTCCAGCTCTTTCCCTGCTTTCATCAACAAACACACCTAAGTCTCCAAACATCCACAGTGCAGCACATTAAGATCCTCTTTGCTTTCTTCTGCTTCCCCATTTTCTATACAGTGAGTCAGGACTTCCATAGAAAAGAGAAACATCCCTTTCAACAAAATTCTATTCATGAACTTTTTTGTCTGGGTAAATACTTGGTTTCACTGAAACAAACCAAGGTCTTCTCCTTAATGGTTGATTTGGTTGATTTTTTTATGTTTTCCCAAGTCCTTGTTTTGAGTATTTGCTTTCCCATTAAGCAATATACTGCTGCCTGAGAGTATATTACAATTCAGTCAGGGTAGCAGCACTGTGGTTTAACTGCACTGAGAGCAGAAAGCCCAGAAATGGCATTTATCCACCCCCTGAACCCCCTTGCTTCCCTTCTGGCCTCTGAAATTACTCAGCCTAATTCTGCAAAACCAAGAATTCAGGCTTTAAAATCCACATTTCTGTTTTTTTTCCAAGGCAGTCAATTATTTTTGTCAGCTTTTTAAACTATTCTTTTACTTAGGAGTAGGAAACCCTTGATAAAATATGTTCCTGGCATGCTTATTGTTAAATGTAATGTGGAATGCGTGTGTGTCTGAAATTCTGGAGCATATCCTTGGGGTTATTTTAGATTACAGAGTATGATCCTTGTAGGGAAAAAACCCACTTTAATTAAAGTAAAAATATGAACCTAAATCACCTGAATTTTTACCACATACTGCCATGACTTTGTTCACTGAATTTCCCTGGTGGGACTGGCAGCCACCTCAGATCACTCCAGCCTTCATGCCCACAAATACCATGGCTTATTTTTCTGGGACATTTCAAGAGAATTAAACTAGCAACCCAGGAAAATGTTAATTGCAGAAGTGTGGTGGAAGACAAGCTAATTTGAATAAAAAATACCAAATGTATTTTGGGAATGTCTGAGGGAAGGGGGTGTGCCAGGATTTGGCATTTTTCCTGGGCTTTGAGTTTGTGTGTGCTGCTCATGGCAAGGCTCAGGGAAGGTTTATGGAATAGGAACTTGGTTTGCACAAATTCTTAGGTATTCAGGAGACAATTTAACCTGTAAGAGTAAAGCAGGTGATGGGGGAACCTTTCCCTTTGTTCAGTCCTCTGCTTTAAGGCTGCAGATTTTCTGAGCGACCTTGGCAAATCCCTTCCCACCTGACTCCGTTTTGGATCTGAAAAACTGGGATTATGGTACTGGCACACTACAAAACACTGTCAGATTTAAGGATGGAAAACTTTTAGAGCTGGGATTTCACATGTTTTTTATTGTAGGGAGTCTCACCAAATTGGGTGAATTATCTCTTCTAGATTGGGTGTGCTCTCAGTTGTGAGAGGCAGCTTTAGGCTCTGTCTCAGTGTCAAAAACAGCCTCATTTAACTTCTGGGTTAGCTATAATTTATGGAATAGCTGGTGCATCTACCAAGCTGTTTGGTTTAGAAGTCCTTAGTTGATAGAGAAAACTCTGCACACAAGTCCTTCCTGCTACCTGACATTTGGGTTCTGAGCCTTTTGTCCTTACAAGCAGAGTGTGTTTTTTAATCTTTTTTTTTTTATTATTAATTTTTTTCTGGCTAGGGCAGTTCTCCAGCAGTGGTTCTGGCAGAGCTGGGGTAGCCTGGGCTGTGGTGTTGCTCTGGGCTGTGCACAGGGGTGTGAGGGGCTGGGAACAGCCCTTGTCCCTTCCCATGGGATCATTCCCCATGGCACAGGGTGGCTCAGAGTTCCTTTTCTTTGCCTGTCTCCAGTTACCCAGCACTGAGATGGTGAAAGCAGGTGTAAAGTGACAGTGCTAAAAATAACAATTTCAATCACTGCTCCTAATGCAGGGGGGGGATTCAGCTCCCCTCCCCTCCCAGCTCCCCTTGCACACCCAGGAGTTTCTCAGAATCATCCCAACACCAGCTCCTCTTCAGCAGGCTCTGAAATGAGGGTCATCCATCCCCTCCAGGGTAGTGCTGGAACAGAGGAGGGCTCCTGACAGTTCCTGACAGCTTTGGCAGAGCAGACACAGCTGTGGGTTTGAAGCCTGGTTCATTGGGAGCACTATGGAAAGGCAGCAGGAAGAACTCCATGAGGAACTCCATTTCATTTTCTATTTAGAAAAAAACTTCTTTATCTCGTTCCTCTAATCCTCAGCTTCCAAATAACAAGCAATGATCTATTAGCTTTAAAGCTTGAGGAAATTAGGGGTGAAAGATTGTGGAGTTCTGGAGTAGTTTGGGTTGGAAGGGACCTTAAAACCCTTAAATTCCCCCCCTGCCCTGGCAGGGACACCTTCCACTGTCCCAGGTCACTCCAAGCCCTGTCCAGCCTGGCCTTGGACATCTCCAGGGGTGGGGCAGCCACAGCTCTGGGCACCCTGTGCCACCCTCACTGGGAAGAATTTCTTCCTAATGTGTGATCAGCGTGTGCATTTGAAAATCTAGGTCACATTTTCCCTGATATTTTGTCTCTTTGGATTTGAGTCATTTAACATTTTTTTTCTTCAGGTTTCCCATAGGATCTAGTCCTGCCTCACTGCATGCACACAGATGTCATCGATTGTAAAAGACCTTGAAGAAGTCATAATTACTATTTTGACAGAAAGCATTACTTACATGGAGACATTCTAGACAGAAAGAAACTGAAATTTCCCTCTTCTAGTTATAGTAAAAATCTGAAGCCAAACAAACTAAACTTATTTTGGATATTCTGCTGTTTCCCTTGGTAACAATCCTTATATGGAGCAACAAAAATCTGGGTTTTGTTGACCTCCCCATTGCCACTTTCTGGTTCTTCCACATTGGCTGAAACTTTCAGGATTGAACTCACAAAGGCTGCAGTGGATGATTTACACAGAACAATAACAAAACTTTTGGCAGGCAATTTTAATCACCAATTTTAAGTTGAAAATAATTGAGTACTTTTCAAAATTTCTGTGGTTTTGGTTTTCTGTTGTAATGGAAAGTTTTGCACTTCTTTATGTCTAACTTGCAGTTACATTGTGTGTAAGGACAAACTGAAATCTCCTTTAAAGGGTGTATATTGAACTCTAAAAATAACCCAGAGAGAAACCTGGCTTTTAACTTTTTTTAGACGTGTTGCTGTGTAAGAAAATGATATTTCAAAGGATGTTCCCTTGGAAGAACATAAGGGGTTGGGTTTGGTCAGAATTTTGAAGAATTTGCCTTGAGAAGGAAGGTTTGTAATTACCTGTGGGGGTGCACAGGTGTGAGGGAAAGCTGACAAGTTTGTGCATGATAGCAAAAGGTGCAGAATTTAAAAACAAATAGGGGATTTTGGGAATCTTTTAGTGTATGGAATTTAGCTTGGGTGTACATTTGAGCTGAGGTTGTATGTCTAGAATAGGGCAGAAGCAGTTGCACTTCCCTTGTTTCAAGTCATGTTTTCAGGCTTTCTTCTTGAAATTACCATCAACTGAGGCATAAAATTAAAATTTTACAGTAAAGAAATCCCTGATTTTCACTTTCACTTTGGGACTGTTAGTGTAAAATTCGAAGTGCAATGAAGGCACTGTGTGACCTTTATGTGTCCTGTCAGTGCAGCAGTGACAGAGTGTTCTGCTGACCTTGGCCTGGGGGAAATGACCACATGAGGTATATGCTCTGGTAAAGGAAAATTCCTTTTCCATGAATATGTATTTTAAAACCTGATAAGGACTGTCCTGAGAGAATAGAACGTGACTCCTGTAGTTTGTGATGGAACTGTGGGCTGGAGTGGGAGCCTGGCCACTGCAGTTGGCATTATCTGTTTTTCTGTTTCCTGCTTAAATAAACTCACAGGGTAAGTTCAGAACAAGCCAAAAATACCCTTCTGCCTTCAGAAGTGGTGCTTGCAGTGCGGTGGAATGAGGTTTCTGTTCCCATGGCACACTAAAGCACATCCCTGTGTGTGTTTGTGCCTGGTGCTCCTCTGCCTCCTGCACAATTCAGGCTCCGCATGGCCTCTAGATGTCCCTGCTCCTCCTCGCACAGCCCCAGCGCCAGGCAGTGCAGGGAATCTGCTCCAGCACATGCCTCTTCTTCAAGGGATAGACCCTGGGCATGTCTGACCAAGGCAGGTACAGCCCCAGTGCAGGGCTCCCCTCTGTGCTCCCAAACCCCTCTGTGCTCCCAAACCCTCCTGTGCTCCCAAACCCTCCTGTGCTCCCCTCCCAAACCCTCCTGTGCTCCCAAACCCTCCTGTGCTCCCAAACCCTCCTGTGCTCCCCTCCCAAACCCTCCTGTGCTCCCAAACCCTCCTGTGCTCCCAAACCCTCCTGTGCTCCCCTCCCAAACCCCCCAGTGCTCCCAAACCCTCCAGTGCTCCCCTCCCAAACCCTCCTGTGCTCCCAAACACCCCTGTGCTCCCAAATCCCCCTGTGCTCCCAAACCCCTCTGTGCTCCCAAACCCTCCAGTGCTCCCCTCCCAAACCCTCCTGTGCTCCCAAACCCCTCTGTGCTCCCCTCCCAAACCCCCCTGTGCTCCCAAACCCTCCTGTGCTCCCAAACCCTCCTGTTTCTGTGGGCAAGGAGTGCAAGGCACCCAGGAGATCTCATCCACACCCCAAAAAACCCACACTGCTCCTGTGACTGGTGCAGTTGTGTTTGGGGGAAGGCTGAAATGCTGAGAACTGGATGAACCATAAAAAGCTGCATCCCTGCCACGCTGGAAGTGATGCTTTCAGTCCAAGACTGTGAGACTGAGATGCCATTGCTGGCTGCTCTGTCTCTAGGATTTATTCCCTTTGGAGCTTTTTGCCAGCAGTAATCTCCTCTTGAAATATGTGATGTCCTAATTCCAAAGGGATAAGGTCTTCCCTAGGCATGGGTACTGAGACACTGTGGATCCAAAGGATGGGTGAGGGCATTCAGCCCTTTGCCCATCATGGAAGTTTAAGGAGAGTTTTGTTCATCATCTTCTAAGACCTGAGGTGTTGCTCTTCTGGATCCTAGGGAGCTTGAAGATGGTGATAGTTTTAGTAAGGATGGATTTTATCCCTGTCTTGGAAGGACTGGTTTGATAATAGTGGGCCAAGTACTTTGGGATCTTTTAGGCTGAATGGGTGAATGCTGGACAAATCAATTACAGAAGAACTTGAAGAAGTCATAATTAATATTTTGACAGAAAGCATTATTTACATGGAGACATTCTAAACAGAAAGAAACTGAAATTTCCCTCTTCTAGTTACAGTAAAAATCTGAAGCAAAACAAACTAAACTTATTTTGGATATTCTGCAGGACAAAACTGTCATAATAAATACATACCTGGGAATGTGCATTTTGCTGGCTGCTTTGGTGGCCCACCACAAGCTCAAAGATGCAAATTGTAGTGCTGTGATAATATGCAGAAACCTTAGTTGATGGGGTGGTGAGATTCTGTGTAATGAAGCAAACTGTGGGCTTGGGTAAATTAATAACAGCCCCATGTATTGGTGAGGCTGAGTTATTTGGTTGGTTTAAACAAGACATTGTTTTCTGCTTCTTCATTTCCCCACCATTAACTTGCAGATAATAATCTCCTTTATACTCCTTTATAATCTCCTATATACTCCTTTATAACAGCCAAGGAACAGGATACTTAACATGTATAAAGCTAAAGGTGAGAATGAAAAAAAATAAAAATCAAAACTGCAGCCTGAAGTTTATTCTTTCTTAAAACCATTCAAAAAAACAACATTTGAGGGAATAGTTAGTAAAAACTATTCATAAAAACAACATTTGAGGGAATAGTTAGTAATATTCTGAGGCTTGCTATCTCCTGAATAATGAGGTGGTTGCTAATGAATGTTCATATCCCTGGCTGTGGCACAGACCATTTAGTTGTGGGAAATCTAAGCAAAATTAAATAAATAAATTAAATAAATTCCCTGTACAGTGGTCACTGAATGACTTGTCCTGCTTCCAGCTCCATGGAACATGGGACTGTGGCTCCTTGAACTATTTCTGATTAAATGCAACTCTGTGTATTTTCAGGTGCCAGAAACTTCTGACTGGGAAAGGTGAGGTGAAGTAATCCTCAAGCATTGTCCTCTCCTGCTTTGCTCAGGTGAGGTGAGGTGGGTTCCTCAGCAGGCAGCAGGGACAATGCTTCCTTCTGCTGGAAATGGTGATTCCTTCTGTCATCTCACCCTTCCTTCCAAGGGAGGGAGCACAGAGCAGGCTCCTGCCTTCTCCAGGGAGTGAGGAGCTGGGGGTGCTGGGGACAGGGTGGCCTTGGGGTCCCCCAGGGTGTGGAGCTCAGGAGAGCAGATGGAGAAGAGTTCAGGCACCTGCAGGCAAAGCAGCCATGGGGCTGGATGGGTCTGCTCTTCCTGGGAGAGCACAGAGGGTTTAACACACTATGCAGTTAAATTCTGAACTGACTGTTACATCATCTTTATTTCTGTTTTACATCCTAAAGGGAAAGAGCAGGGCCACAAAAACCACTGAAGGCAGTGGTGGTTTTTCCTGAGGTTTCCACATGTGAACTCTGGGTACCCAGTCTCTTGACTTTGTACCATTAGCTTTAAGGGACAGATGCTGTTGCTTTTGAAGTGCATCAGGACTCATTTTTTGTGGGAAGATCACCATTATATGATCTCTGGGAAATGCACTGATAGCCCAGTTCCATGAAGGGACAAGCACCCATTTCTCAAAAGCTGCCATAATTGTATTTCCAGTCTGGTTTAGATTCAAGAATTATTTATTTAGGGACAGTATCAAACACAGGTGTTGCTGTGCAGTATTCTTGTCCTTAAATACAACATTTGTCCTTAAATAGAGCACCTGTGTTTGTGTCTCTGGACAGGTGTTTGTTTTTTGGGGGTCCTTCCAGAGGCCATCCATGAGGACAGCTGCACTTCCAGGTGTCAGCAACTTTTCATTCTTTTTCCATACATAAGCCGCACCTGATTATAGGCCACATGTTCCAATACAGAGTGTGATCAAAGGTATCTGTTCTATCACCATCTGTTGAGGGTGGGGCAGTGATCCTGATCTCCGTGAGAGATATTCTGCTAATGGGCATCCATTGAAACCAGGCAGGGCAGTGTTCTTTATCTTTTCACAACCCATCCTTCCTCCAGCCAGTCATTTTCTGCTCATGGCCATTGAGTCCCACTGTGGCACTGATAAAATTACTGCATCCCATTGGGAGTTGCTCCAGCCAGGGGGAAGAGCCCAACATTTCTTACCAAGATAAAAACAGAGGTTTTGGGACACTAAGGGAGCCCCTTTCTCCACTGGACTCCAGAGGAAAACCGGATTTCTCCACATCACCACTGGAGCTGCGGAGGGAAACTGCACCTTGTACAGGAGCACTGCTCCAACTGAGCCACATCTGTCACTGCAGGAGGATGCAGCCACCATGGGATGGGACTGCTGCCAACACCCTGCCTGACGGGTGTCAGGTTGTACTCTGACTGTGTCAGGGTTTGGAGTTTGTTTCTTTGTAGTGCTGTATTTCTATTTTAATTTCCCTAGTAAAGAACTGTTATTCCTAATTCCCATATCTTTGCCTGAGAGCCCCTTGATTTCAAAATTATAATAATTTGGAGGGAGGTGGTTTACATTCTCCATTTCAAAGAGAAGCTCCTGCCTTTCTCAGCAGACACCTGTCCTCCAAACTAAAACAGCAACTTTTCGTTCTTTGTCCATATATAAGCCGCACCTGATTATAAACCGCACTTTGGGTTCGGACCAAAATTTTAGTCAAAATGGTGCAGCTTATAATCGTGAAATTACTGTAATTCCAGAAACACACAGGTAAAATGCAGAAAGATCTCTGAGCTCCTTCCTGCCCCAGATGGGGTCAATCACACCCAGGTGCATCATCTGCCAGTTCTGGGCAGACCTGCCCAGTTCCCTGTGAGGTGAAGGGTTCCTTCTGCCAGCACCTGATTTCCCAGGATCCCTGCTAACGTAGCATCCAGGTTTGGAATTTGTTAAGGAGGCCAAAGGGGTTGATTGTTGTATTTCCTTCTTGTTTCAGTCCATTTATTCCTGTCCTTGACTTTGCACTCCACACAGATAAGCACAGATCTCTGTATGCACATGTTACTTAAGGAAAAACAAGTGCCCAGTTGATAATCCTTCCCACCACCCTGAAAAAGTCAAAAAAGGATCAATTATATAGATCTATATATCTTCATATATATATATATGACAGATAAAAATATGTATGTATGGAATTGATGAAAGCAGTTAATTTGGTATAATTTGATGAAAATCAAATTGTTCAAAATGAGTAGAAAAGCTTTAAAGAAGAAAAACACTGTTCACCATAAAAATGTTTTAGGTACATGTTGAATTGGAAAGAAAAGGTTTTCAGGATCTTGTATTATCTCACTACAGATTTTTAGATAAAATATATTTTATTTTAGATATTTTTTAGATAAACCCCTCTTGGAGGCTGAGTGCAATTGATGTTGGGGGGAAGGCTGAGAACTGGATGAGCCATAAAAAGCTGCATCCCCTCCCATGCTGGCAGTGATGCTTCCAGTCCAGGACTGTGAGACTGAGATGCTCGTGCCACTGCTGCCTGCTCTGCCTCATTCCTGGCCTGGAGGGTCCCCAGGTTTGTTCCCTTTGGAGCTTTTTGGTAGCAGAAATCTCCTCTTGAAAGAGATGTACTGATTGCAAACAAAGGTGGGATTTCTCACAGTAGCCTTGGAGGACTGAGTATCTCATTAGTCATTCAAAGCTGGAAGTGAGCATCCAGATCTGCTAGGCAGTTGGGTAAATTTTAGTCAAACAGCACCCAAAATTCATTTTCCTGGCCTTATGTGTGTGTCCAAGCAGCTGGTGTGCACACAGCTCTCTGATCATTTGTCTCACTTTGGTTTTGCACATTTGCTTTTTATTTTCTCTCCACATTTCATCCTTCCTCTCATCATGTGATTTTAGTATGGTAAAGCCTGTTCTTTCAAACAGGAATGCTCCTCCTGTCTCTGGAGAGTACCTAAATCACTTGAGAAAGGAGTGTACAGTGCTAATAAATCCCACATGCTCTGACTTAAAGCTCCACTATCACTGCTGATTGATTGATTTTTTATGATTGATTTTCCCAGTGCAGTTCTGTAGGACACCTTGTCAGAGATCACAAAGTGTATAAATTATCACTGCTCACTTGAGGATTGTTGCTCAAGGAAGAGTTTTCTTGCCCTATAGCCCAAATACTGCTTTAAACAACCCATTCTCCTCAGACCCACTCAACTTCCAGCCATTTAATTTAAGTGTGGGATTCTGGCAGTTTAGTGCCTAGAGGTCACTTCTGCAGTTTATTTCTGCTGCCTTTTTTAGAGTGTTATCAACTGTAAAAGCTGAAAGACTCAAGGAGAGAGGTGTGTACATTGTTGTGATACAGGAACATTTTCCCCAGAGAAATTCTGGTTTACCACACAAGCCTGTAAATATGTATTTACAATTTTACAAGCATGTCTTTATGTCCCTGGTTGTAAATGCTCTGTTTTTAAAGTTTTATAAGATGTGACACAACCAAGAGACCACAGTCACAGCTTTATATTGTACTGGGCTGTTTGAAGGGTCCATTACAGTCTGAGCTGTAGCAGAAAAATATTCATGCCACCAACATGAAATAACCCATGGTTGCACCAGACTTCATCATTTTTCCTCAGATAAGAAATGCAGGGTTTTTTTGGGGAGGAAGGGCTGTGATTTTTCTTGCAGAAAAAAACCATCATTTCAAAATGATGTCACTTCTCTGGACCAGTGAGGAGATTTCATTCACAGTGAATTCAGGAAAAGGGTGCCATTTTTTCCCAAGGCAGAATTTCACAGTTTTGTAGGAAATTTTTAACCTCCCCCATGCCTGCTGATGAAATGGGAAATTTTGCCCTTGGCCAATGTCACAAGTTCTTGTGAAAATTCAAGGAGAGGGTGGGGAAGAAGCTCAGGTTTTGCCTGTAAAATTTGGAAGGACAACACTGGCAGCTCTGCAGTGCTCTCATGGCAATGCTGATACTGAGAAGTTTATTAAAAATAAACTGGTGGGACCTGCTTAGTGCTGGGACTCTGAACTGCTCTGGAAGACTGGAAGCTCTGTTGTCTGTCTGCCATGTAAAGAAAAGGAACAATAAATTAATGTAGAAAATCACATTATGGAAATATTTATTGTTATTTCAGCCAGGGAGATCTTAAAAATAGAGATTGCCTGTGCTGTAGCTCTGAAACAATGGGATGGTTTGGGGTTCTCCTGGTGGAGAGGTGTCAGTGTCACCCTGGTCTGGTGCACACAGACAGGGATTCTCCTCCTGACAGCTCCACTCAGCTCTGCACGATGAAGAAGCAGCAGCTGAGCCCTTTGCAGGGTGGCCTCTCCATCCAAAGCCAAACCCAAACCCTGTGGTCAGTGATGTCTCTGGAGCCTGAGCCAACCACCTGTGTTGTTTCAGAGTCTCTGTGTCCCAGCCCAAGCACTGGAGAAAGAGTCAGGAGACTCTTCTGTTGTTTCCAGAGGTGTTTATTCTGTCTCATCTAAAAGTTCTTTCCCTGCCCAGCCCAGGTCTGTTCAGCAGCTCAGCCCCAGGCACTGCCCACCCCTGGGATGGCATTATAAACTATATACTATAAACTACATAAACATTATTTACAGTTATCTTCCAGTACCTATCACTGATATTGTACAGTCTGGTTCTACTCTAAACCAATCTAAAAGTGCCAACATCACCCAAAAGATGGATGCCAAGAAGGAGAAAGAAGGACAGAACACGCCCAAATTCCTCCATCCTGACCCCAGACCCTTATTATAAACAATCTTTAAAACCCACTTTTCCACCTTATAATCTAACTTATACTCTACTTATTTTTTGTGACTTGTAATTCTTCATGTAAGGGTGGTAATTTTTCCTAGGGGTTAAAATCCAAGGCACAGGGGTTCTGGGCTCTGTGCCAAGGTTCCTGAGCCCCCTGCCAGGGTCTGGAACCATCCAGGGCAGCCAGAGGGATGTCCTGGGTTCCCACAAATCCCAACCCAAGACTCCTGCTGGCTGTGGCAGCTCTGTGGAGCTTGGAGCTGCTGTCCTCAGCTGGGAGAGAATGTTGGCTGTGCAATGGGAGGGTTCTTTCCTCCCTAGGAGTGGTCCCTGTTTCACACATCGTGTCCATCACAGCACATTGAGACATTTCATGCTTTCTTCAGGGCTCTTCCCATAGAATCCCAAAATGTTTGGGCTGGAGGGACCTTAAGGCTGATCCCATTCTCCCCCTGCCAAGGGGTGACACCTTCACTGTCCCAGGTTGCTGCAAGCCCTGAACAAATGGCCTTGGACACTTCCAGGGATGGGGCAGACACAGGTTTGGGTAACCTGTGCCAGGGCCTGCCCACCCTCATTGTAAAAACCTTCTTTAAATATCCCCAATGGGCCCTCCTTCAGTTTACATCCCTGTAGGGGAATCACTGAGGGTGATGGGCAGCCATCACCATGGGTGCATTAATCCAGTCACATTCCTTAAAAATCACAGCAGGAGCAATAAATAGGTTTGGGAACAGCTGAATTATATATAGTAATATTAATTTAACCTAGGCTAAAAATGGCTCTTTCACCCCAGAAATTCTAAAGGTTCCTCATGCATTATAAATCTGTCTGTTAGAGAAAAGCCACTGCTGTCACTGTCACCCAGCAGTGCCTGCAGCAGCCTGACAGGCAGCCAGGCTCCTCTGGCAGTGTCACAGCCTCTCTGGCTCTCAGCCCCTGCACCCAGTTTCAGGTAAGTTTGAAGGGATCCAATTGTGCTGAACTGTCATTCTGTCCCTGTGTGAGAACCTTGAGAAATATTCTTTAAATAGCTGCGTGCCTCCATCCTTCTGTCTGTGCTGTCACATGAAGCAGCACTAATTCCTCCTTCTTATTAGAGCTGTGGCTTTTTTGGGAGAAGGCTACAGCCAGAAACAGGTCAGGAGGATCCTCTTCTCCTCCTGAGGCTGCTCAGCTCTGTGTGCAGGGTGCAGACAACACCACACTGCAGGGGCTGGGTCCCCTTCCAAAGTCCCAGCTAGCAAAGCCCTGGGTGCCAGTGCTGGGACACAGAGAGCTCTGTGTGCTCAGAGGGGACACAGGACACGAGTCCATCCTGCCTGAGCACTGCTGAGAGCCCCTGGCTGTGAGAGTGCAGCCTCTGAGCCCTTCCCTGGGCTCACACCCAGCCAAGGACACTGCTCACAAGCTGCTGCAGCGCTGGGACACACCAGGGATGCTCTGACAGACACAGTGCTGAGCCTGCTGCAGCAGGGACATCTCCTGAGGGGCAGGGATGAGCTCAATGGAAGTGACAGCAGGGCATGTCCTGCTGCATGGACACTCATCTCACCCCTATGAGGGACAGGACACTCATCTCATCCTCAGTGAGGAGGGACAGGGACAATCAATCATCCCCTGTGAGGAGGGACAGGACAGTCATCTCATCCCCTGTGAGGAGGGACACTCATCCTCAGTGAGGAGGGACAATCAATCATCTCCAGTGAGGAGAGACAGGGACACTCATCTCATCCCCAGTGAGGAGGGACGATCATCTCATCCTCAGTGAGGAGGGACAATCATCTCATCCCCAGTGAGAAGGGACACTCATCTCATGCCCTGTGAGAAGGGACAGGGACACTCATCTCACCCCTGTAAGGAGGGACAATCAATCATGCCTAGTGAGGAGGGACAGGGACACTCATCTCATCCCCAGTGAGGAGGGACAATCATTTCATCCCCTGTGAAGAACAGGAGGGCACTGACAGCTCCTGGGGCAGGGGACAATTCCAGCCTGACCTGCATTTGGTTGCTATCAGGCTCTGGAAAAAGGAGGGGCAGTTTTTAAAGACAGCTCTGGAGATGTTATCCTAGATATGAGATGCTGATCAAACAGGGCCAGCCCCCTTTTGTTCTGCTCTGCTGAGTTTGGGGTCACCTGGACTCCAGCAGCACTTTGCAGGGTTGGTTTCCTGTTCATTTTTCCAGTGGCTGTGCTGGGTGAGGGGAAGGACTCCAGGCTCATGTCCTTGCCCAAAGTCAGCTTCTCTGGGCCTCACTCCTCCAGCTGAGGCTCTGGGGAATGAACAGACTGTGTGGGGACAGGCATTGCAGCAGAAAATCTGCAATATAAACACGCAGTGCTTGTTGTTAAACTCACATCTTGTCATCTGCACAATGTATTCACTCTCTTATATATTGAATTTTCCTGCAGCTGGAGTGTTCAACTGGCAGAACTGACCCACTCCCTGAACTTCTTTCTTGGGTTCCTCTGTCCTGTGCAGTGATTCAGGCTTGCCTGGGTGTATTGATTCAGGAATGTTCCTTAATTTGACCTTCAAGGGAAATCCTGCAGCACTCTGTCCTAGCAGAGTCTGTGTCTGAGTTCAGCTTCTCTTTGTGCCCAGCACCAACTGATTAGATCCTTTCAGAGCTGGTATTTCTTTTCTGAAAGAATATTTATATATTAATTAAGCCATACTAAAGCCTTACTTTGATAAACTACCCAAAATATTATCTAAGTCTTTAGGGCTTTTTCTTTCTGCACCACTTATGTCATTTTCTTCTGTGCCTTTCAAACTTTTTTTTTTGAAAGAATAAAACTCAACAAAACAAAATTGTCTTTCAGCCAAGAACTGCTGGATATGTAATCTGAAGGAAGGCAGAAATATGTTTAATTGCTGCCTCTGATGCCAAACCTTAAGTGCTTTTCTTCAAAGTGAATTCTACAAAATTCCATTTGCCTTGCATGACACAGGCATCAGAATTGCAGAAACCTTCCAGAGCTGATGTCAGTGGTCTGAGCAGGAATTATCACATCCATCCATCCCCTGCACCCAGCCAGTGATTCCACCAGCCCTCCTTGTGACACTGCTGTGCTGGAAGAAAATACAAAAATCCTTGGTTGCTATTTTTCCTGCCAGAGTCTCTGCCTTGCACCAGTGAAATTCTGATTTCTGACTCAAGAAATAAGTTCTCACCTGCTGCCATTCATAGCTGATGACATCTCATTAAGGATAATTTCTGAATATTCTCTCCTGAGCCCTCCCCCTTTCCCAAATCCTTGGTTACAAAGAACATTGTAGGGATGACCCCATTTCCCACAGGGTATTTCTGGAGCTGTGAAGTGCCACAGCAATGAAACGTCTGTTCTCATGATGCAATGACTTCAGCAGAGTTTCTCCTCTCCCTTTCATGCATTTCCTGTGGCACATTGTTGTGTGTTCAGTGGGATAATTGGGTATGGAGAGAGGCAGATCTGCTCTGAGCTCATTCTCTCTCCTGTCCCTGTGTGACCTGTGCCTGTGCTGCTGCCAGCAGGGGCTGGGGGAGCACAGAGCCTCTCCCTGGGCATTTTGGGGAGAAAATGAACTGCTACAGCCCCGTGAAATGACCTGGGGAGGTCTCTCAGCAGCCACTCTGGGCAAGGCCCTCTCCAAGTGCATTAATGGACTTTTTCTGGCTCTTGGCTTGCTGGTAATTCAGCTGTGATGTTTTTAAAGTGCTTGTGTTGCTGCATCTGGGTAAATCTGCTCATGAGCAAATCTGGCTCCAGCAGAGGAGTCCTTGCAGAAAAATCTCCCCTCAGTGAGGGGCAGGGGTTGATTTTGCTCTCCTTTCACCTTCCTCCCACATTTCCACAGATCTCATTCACTGTGTGCAAACACAGCTCCTCTAATCTGAGCTCCAGCATCTTTAACAAGGGGCACATCACTCTCATTATTCCTAAACTCATTTATTTCCTTTTCACCTAGAAAGAGAATCTCTGAGTCAGGTTATGTGTTCTGTCAGTGGTTATTTCCTGTGCAGGGTCAGTGGCTGCAGCTGATGGAGTTCACAATGGCCCCAGCAGAACTGGGAGACCTTAAGGAGCTTTGTACATGGTAAACAGATCCCAGGGGGTTGTGGTGAGCACAGAAACCCAGAGGATGAAACCTGGCATCGGGTCATGTGTGAGAACACAGGTGTCAGCTGGGAGGAAAATCCAGGTGAGCTGCAGTGAGGTGGAAAATGTCATTTCTGTACCTCAGGGAGGGATATTTCCTGGGAGCAGAATGTACTGAGCTGAACTGAGCGTTCCCTGGAGTGTGTCCAGAGGGAAGGGAAGGCACTGCTGGGCTCTCTGCTCCCAGCTCACCAGAGAGAAGGTGGAGATGCTGAGCAGGGACCCTCCCAGACCAGCCCAAGGAAGAGGCCTTGCTGTCCCTTTCAGGTTTTTAGGGCCATGGAGGAACAGCAAACAGCCTCCAACAGCTCCCACCCCACTCCTCATCCCAGAGTGCCCCCTCCAGTGACACATCCTCAGCAGAGCACAGGTTTTCTGAGATTATTGGGTTGCTTTGGTGCTTAAGAACCTCCAGTGCACCCTCCTAATGCACAATGGAATTGGAGAGGAGGGAAAAATACGTCTGTGATTTCACCTGCAACACTAAAACCCCTGATGTCTCAAAGTTGGCAAAGTTTTGCTAAGGAGATAGAGATAAAGGGTTTGCAGGTAGCCTCTTGCATAATTTTATTTTCTCTTTTCTTTTTCCTAAATTGTGCTTTAATATTTCAGAGCTGGATGCAGCTCTGCAGTGGATTCTGCAGATAAGTTACCAAACTCTGGGAGGATTTTGTGGGACATGGGCAGAGAGAGCAACAGCACAGTTAGGGGAGGAAGAAAACATCATCTGAATGCTGAAGACACATGGACCAAATAAATGGCCCAATTTTTGCTTTCCTCCATGAGACAGATGAGAAGGTCAAGGTGAATCTCTTGTTCCTTGTTCCTTTAGTGAAATAAACACACAAAATACTCTCTGGTCTGTTGGTTTGGACTCTGCCAAAGATAATCTGAGCACAAAATCATATAAATCATAGAATCCTAGAGCAGTAAAAGGATGTTTAAAGGACATCTACTCCAACCTCCTGCCGTGAGCAGAGACATCTCCAACTTCATTAAACTGCCCAGAGCCCCTCCAGCCTGCCCTTGAATCTTCCAGGGATGGGGCAGCCTCAGCTCCTCTGGGCAGCTGTGCCAGGGCTTCTCCAGCCTCACTGCAAAATATTTATTCCTTAAATTGATGTAATATCTGGGGGAGCAAACACAGTAAACCGACCCAGCTGGGATTTTGTGTACAGACCACGAGATGTGACTTCAATTCCTGCTGTTCAGAATTTTCCAGGTGTTCTTGGCCTCTCTCAGATCATCATCCTGCCTGCCCCGGCTTTGGTTCTACCTGCAGGTCCCTCTTATTCCTTGCCCTGGGCTTTCTGCTGCTGTGATCTGACAGTTCCGAATTTCCTCCTGTGTTTTCCCAGCCATGCCGTCACATTTCTTCCCAGCAGACTTCCCCAAAAAAAGCTCTGATGACTCACGGACGGCAGATTCATGCAGAGCTCCCGGAGTCAGCATCCTTTGCATCGGCAGAGGGAGTTTTTCAAATAAAGATGAATCAGCGCTGTCAGACTTTGCAGGGAGTTAACTCTTGGCCCCTTTTCCCTGGAAACAGCCCAGGCTGGAATTCCTGCGGGATGCGGAGCCACGGGCAGGTTTGGGAGCGTCTGTTCCCCCTTCCCTGGAGCATCCTGGCGGGCAGGAGAGGGTTAATGTGGGTGGGAGAGGGTTAATGTGGGTGGGAGGGGGTTAATGTAGCCAGGAGGGGATTGAGGTAGACAGGAGGGGATTGAGGCAACCAGGAGAGGGTTAATGTGGGTGGGAGAGGGTTAATGTGGGTGGGAGGGGGTTAATGCAGCCAGGAGAGGATTGAGGCAGACAGGAGAGGGTTAATGCAGAAAGGAGAGGGTTAATGCAGCCAGGAGGGGATTAGTGCAGCCAGGAAAGGGTTAATGCAGCCGGGAGGGGATTGAGGCAGCCAGGAGGAGGTTAATGCAGTCAGGAAAGGGTTATTGTAGCCGGAAGGGGGTTAATGCGGCAGGGAGGGGGTTAATGCAGCCAAGAGGGCATTAGTGCAGCCAGGAGGGGGTTAATGCCTCCAGGAAAGGGTTAATGCGGCCAGGAAAGGGTTAATACGGCCAGGAAAGGGTTAATGCAGCCAGGAAAGGGTTACTGCGGCAGGGAGGGGGTTAATGTGGCCGGTTCGTCGCTCCCTGCCCGGGCTGGCATCACCGAGCGCCTCCGGAGCGCTCCGGGAGCGGCGCTGGATGCGGAGGAGGAGGAGGAGGAGGAGGAGGAGGAGGCAGCACTGCAGCAGGGCAGGGGATGCTCCGAGCCCGGCTCCGGCTCCTCCCCCGCCACCGAGCCGGGGCCAGGGCAGCGGGCTCTGGGCAGGGACAGGAGCGGGGGGGATGGCGAGAGCCCCCGAGCCCGGCCCGCAGCCTGGGGAGGGCTCCGGTGAGCTCTGAGCCCTGCGGACAGAAATCCTGAGCTCTGAGCCCTGCGGACAGAGATCCTGAGCCCTGAGCCCTGCGGACAGAAACCCTGAGCCCTGCGGACAGAGATCCATCCTGCCAGACTCAGCATTCCCCGGTGCTGAACTCTACAGACAGGGATCCTGAGCTCTGAGCCCTGCGGACAGAGATCCTGAGCTCTGAGCCCTGCGGACAGGGATCCATCCTGCCGGAGCCCGGGATCTCCGGTACTGAACCCTCTGGACAGGGATCCTGAGCTCTGAACCCTACGGACAGGGATCCATCCTGTCGGAGCTCCAGCATCCCCCGGTGCTGAACCCCACGGACAGAGATCCTGAGCTCTGAGCTCTGCGGACAGAGATCCATCCTGCCGGGGCTCGGGATTCCCCGGTGCTGAGCTCTGAACCCTACGGGCAGGGATCCTGAGCCCTGCGGACAGGGATCCATCCTGCCGGGGTCCAGCATCCCCAGTGCTGAGCCCTGAACCCCACGGACAGAGATCCTGAGCCCCACGGACAGGGATCCTGAATCCCACGGACAGGGATCCTGAGCCCTGAACCCCACGGACAGAGATCCTGAACCCCACGGACAGGGATCCTGAGCTCTGAACCCCACGGACAGGGATCCTGAACCCCACGGACAGGGATCCTGAACCCCACGGACAGGGATTCTGAGCTCTGAACCCCACGGACAGGGATCCTGAGCCCTGAACCCCACGGACAGGGATCCTGAACCCCACGGACAGGGATCGATCCTGCCGGAGCTCAGCATCCCCGGTGCCCTCCCCGCTGCAAGGACGGCGGCTCCGCATCCCGGCGAGGCAGAGCTCCCCTGCTCCTGGAGATGTGTCCGGGCTCACAAGGCAGCAGCTGGGTTTGGGAATCTCGGGAGAAGAGAAGAGCCCCGTGACTCTGCTGTGACCATGGCAGGTACCCCAGGAGGGGCCGGTCCTCAGTGCCTGGCGCCGATTTGTGCCTGAAGCCAGCAGACCTGCCCAGGACTCAGGAGATCCTCCCGGGAGAGCACAGACATTGGGTTTGCTCCATGCAAACGCTGCTGCCAGCCCGGTAAAACCGTGTGCTGCTCTCTCCCTTGGCAGGAGCAGCCTGGCACCCCGAGGAGGGGCAGCACCGCTCCTGCCCGGGTGTCCCCTCCCGAGGATCCGGGGGGCACAGGGGGGCTCCGAGCTCGGGGCTCTGCTCCATGACCAACACCCAGGACTGCAGGGAAGCCATGGACTCACCCCCGGCCAGCTCCAGCCCTGCAGGGCCTGTCACCTTCTCCCAGGTGTTTGGGCAGCAGTGCCAGCTCATGGAGGCAGGTAAGAGAGGAACGTGCCCAGGCACCACCTCGGCATCCCACATCCCCTTTGCAATGTCCTTGCTGTCCCTTTGCTGCTCTGTTTCTCAAGTTCTTCCCTAAAATCTGGGAAAGTTGGGGTGGTCGCTTTTGCATTTGCAGAACTATCCCCAAAACCACTCAGAAGCTTTGTGCCCAATCATTTACCAACAAGGTAAATGATAAATAAAGGGCTGGGGTGGCTCTGTGGGTTTGGGTAACACGGGCTGGAACAAGCTGCTCTTTCCCTGCTGGTGGAAGTTTCCCTTGGATGTGAACAGAACATGTGTGGTGCTTTTTGCATTTCAAAATAAGGACATTCTAAGTGGAGGCTGATTTGCTGCAGCATGTGGATATCTGCTTTGGTATTCAGCTCTGTGAAGGACAAAGTGGGATTTTCCATGGCTGTTTGTGTTTCTGTAGCACCTGGGAGCTCTGCTCCTTTTCCCAGGTGTTTTCATACATTCCCAACTCTCTACACATGGGCCTGGCTATTTCTTATCTGTGCCTTTTGGCTGTTAAATAGGTGGTGTGTAACATGACTAATCCAAAATTTTCCATGTCTGCCTCTTGCTCCTCACAGGTGCTCAGAAGCACCAGCCCATGAGCTGGGCACTCACATCCCCCTTCACCTGCTTCCCCAGGTCTGAGATTGGATAAGGGATTTTACAAAATTTACTCCTGTTTTCCTGTCCTCACTGACAGGTAGCTCTGAGGAAGGGTGTGTTTGTTTACTCAGAGCCATGGAGAAACCTGGCTGTCTGCAGTGATGCCATAACAACACTTGCTCTGAATTTTTAGGGCTTGTTTTCCTCAGATCTACTGGTACTGTTTGTGCTGGTATTGTGGTAAATTTGTCCTGCAAAGTGTCCCATCCTTTTTCCTTCTCTTTTCTCTCTCTTCTAGTAGCCAGTTCTGTAACTGATGATGTTTGGATTGCATGTTTCTACTTCTGTGCTGACATTAAAAATATTAAAGTATTAGAGTTTCCTGCGGGTCTCTGTGGGATTTCTGCTCTGCCTCTCGAACTTTCACAGGTAGAGCTGGGAGGATGACTCATTAGGAGACTAATTAGCTGGCTGCTACTCAGTTAATCAAGCTTGAGATGATGCTGCTGCCTCCAAGATAATGTCAGGCAGATCTTCGAGAGGGTTTGGTATTAAACTTTCCTATTGCATGTCCTGGGGTCAGTCCAAAGGCTGTGGATCCATTGTGTCACCCAAAGGAGAGATGTAGGAGACAGCTCTGATTCTGGGTGAGCAGTTGGTTTCCCAAATTAATGAGACCAATTGGTGGGAAAACAAAGGTGGTAGTTTTAGTTTGGTTTGTTCTCCTTTCCCTTTCTTAGGGGGAAATGCCCCAAAAGGAAATCTGTGACTTCTGGGTTTTCAAATCCTTCCTTAGTCAGTCAAGCAGAAGATTTCTTCACTCTGGTGGATCATCTTGGTAGGATTTTCTAGGTGATTTCTCAGGAATGAGGTGGGATGTCAGGCTGGCTGCCATGGGTGTCAGTGACATCCACAGGGACTCCAGCAGGTCATGTGTGCTCCTGTGAGTTTTGTGCCCTTACAGCAGTGACCATGCACAGCCAGCACTCCTGAGAGCAGAACTGCAGCTCAGTGTCTGTGTGTGTCTGTGTCCATAGGGCAGGAAGGATGGCCTGAGGTGGGAGGGATGCAGGTTTGGGACACCAAGCTCTGGTGCCTCCCTGGTGTCCTTGTCACTGAGCTGACATTTGGGACAAGCCCCCAAAGGTCTGTGTCGAGCAGGGCTGTGCAAACACCTTTGCAACCCAGAGAACCAGACCTTGCCCCTGTGATTCCCCTCAACAACAACCTCTGAGGGGTTGTTCTGACCCAAACAGTCCAGATCTCCCAAGAAAGATTTGTGGATGCCCAGTCCCCATCATTGCCATCGGTGACATTTGGGCTCATAATAACACAGGGATGTGCTTGAATGAGAAAGGTGCTGGCCTTAATTAAATGTCAGATTTTGTGCCTGGAGAATTGCCAAGCTTGAGATAGATCACAGGCTTGACAGCACTCTTTGATGTACCACCTGCAATGATCTCGTGGTTTTTACAGCTCCTGGGCTGTAGGGACACTTCTCCTCCAGAGCAATGTGAGAATAGCTGGGCTCTGCTTGCAAAGTGCGTCAGGTTGTGGGGAGCATTATCTGAGAAACCAGAGGGTGTGATGCTCCCTGCAAACACAGCCCCTTCTTCCAGTGCTGTTCTTCAGTAACTTGCTCTGAAAACCAAATACTGAATGTTTGGAAGTCAGCCTTCCCCTTGCCAGCTGCCCCTCGTTCCCATGATAAAAGACTTGGAAAGTTGGGGGTTTTGTGCAGCTGATTCTGCTCAGTTGGCTGATTGTTCAATCTCTTTTGGAGATTTCAGCAATGCCAGTGTCAGGCTGAGTGTGCTGCCCATGCCAGCCCTGCCTCACCCTTGCACAGGTCCCTGCTCTGTGTTTAACCTCTGCAGCAGCATTTGCTGGCACAGCCCATGGGATGCTCTTTGGAAAGTTATTTTTCTGCCTTCCCATTTTATTCTTTTCCTCACCAGTTTACTGCAGCTCCCTGGCTCAGTTTTTGGGGTGCTCCTGGTGATCCCCTGGGAGCAGAGGGGGTGGGAAGGCTGCAGCTCCCCCCTAAGAGCTCACTGACAAAACTCCAGTGTCCCAAGGCAGTAAATCCTCACTGTTACAGGATTTAAATTTGGCTGATGCCTGAAAGATCTGTCATTGTCACCTGGGGACATGGTCACCTTTAGAGGGAGTGTAATTCCCAAAGGGGGCTGTAATTCCTGCCTGGGATCACTCAGGGAATAAGATTTTTGTTTTCCTTGGCAAGCCATGCAGGGTGGGTGATGTTTTGCCTTTTCCAGCCTGACTACAAGGCTGCTGATTTCCAAAAGGAGTAATTGGGAAAGAGGCTGGCTTCTCAGCCCCATCCTAAATCTTCTGATCCCAGAAGAAATTCATGCTGCCAGGCACTGCTGGTCTTGCTTGAAGCACAAGTTTGAATCTGGCACAGGTTTGTGCTGTAAATTTTGCTAATACCCAAATGAAAGACTCTAGTTGTTCATTTTAGAAAGGAAAAAAAAAACCAAAACAAAAAAGCCTGAAGGATTTATGATTGTCACTACCAAACTTTAAAATGAGGGTTACTAAGAATTTGAAGAGTATTTCCCATCTGATCTCCCATGAAATATTGAATATGTGGTGTGAGACCTGATCTCCAGGAGAGCTGAATGCTCTCTGGAAGAATTAGGCTTAGTAGAGAAACCATTTATTTTATACATGGGCAAATTCCAAGCAATTTGTTTGGCATATTGCAGTTTTCTGGACTTAGGGCCATGCATTATTTCCTGACTCACTGCTCCATTAGAGCAATTTTCATTTTCTGGCAATTCCTTGGCTCTCAGATGCTGCTGATTTGTTAGGCTTCCAATACTTCTTCTTTATATCTTGCCAGTTATTTTTCCATTGGTTATGAAATAGGGAACTTGATTCAAGATGTGGCCAGAATGAACAAGAAAGTAATTTGAAAATCATCCCAACCTTAGGATTTTGCAGTGAATCTCTTCCACATTGTGTTTCCATTACATAAATATTATCCATTACATGATTCTGGATTCCACTCTGGGCTTTTTCACCCCCAGTAGAAAATTAAGGACATGATACAAAATTCTTAGGTGTTTTTCTATGGAAATTAATGTCATGTGGCTCAAAGATTTGCCTTTTCCCCTCTAGATCTGTAGTTTGTAGCTCTTGGTCCAGATCCTCTCGAGGGGAATGTGAGGTGAGATTGATGTGGCACTACTTCAGCAAAATATTTGTCATGCAGCATGAAATCCCTGGAATCTCACCTGGTCTGGCATCTTTTGCAAAGATTTTGTTTTGCAAACAAAGTATGGAATATGCAACATAGAACTCCTTCATCTAGTGCTTGAATATGGTTTTTAAACAAATAAAATAGTATTTTAAGAAGACCTGCTCTGTATCCCCCGTCTTTGGTGAAGGTTTGCTCAGGAGTTGGGCTCCTTGGAGCAGAGTTAAAATCTGATGGGTGTTAGATATGAAAAAAGTGATTAATGGGAAATTTTCAGCCCCTGATAAGATGTAGAAGAAAATCTCTGACCTTCTAAACTGAGGCTGAGATGAACATTTACCATCTGTGCTCTCTCATTTTGTACCCTTAAGTCCCTTGTGCATTTTCCCATGACTTAATTAAATCAAGCAGGATCTGGTTTCAAACCATTTACCTGGAGCTGAGGCAGAGCAGAGGTGATGCAGCTTCACCTCCATCCCACAGGTTGAGGGAGATGGCACAGAGTCCCTGGTTTGGGCTGGGAGGGGCTTTAAACCCATCTTGATCTCCAAGGGCTGGGACACCTTCCTCATCCCAGGATGGATTAATCCCAAAACCATGGTTATTTCTGCTCTGCCTTTCCTGCACAACCCCTCTTTGTGAGCTCAGGCTGCAGCTCAGAGCATCTGACAAACCTTCAGTGCCAGCTCCTCTTGCCTCAGCAGCTGAGAACAGCCAGCACAAAACCTGCTTGGATCAGTTGGTTTGGGGCACGTGGAATCGGGGCTGGGAATGTCTCTGGCACTCAGAGCATCAGGTTTCCTGCGTGCATTAGTCAGTAATAAATCTTTCATGGTAACAAGCTGTTTCATTTGCTCTCCCAGGAAGAGAGGGGGTGTTGGGGATGTTTTCAAACCTCGTTGCAGCAGCCTGGCTTAATTACTGTGCCTCAGGTTAGATTAGCTAGTTTTGGGAAAATAAGAAACTGGAGCAGGTGTCAGGTGGGTGAAGTGAGATGAGTTTGGTGATCCCAAAGAGTCTGGCTGTCCTGGGTGGGGACCCTGCTGAGGTGAGGCATCACTGACTGGTGATGATCAGGTGAAGAGTCATGGAATGTAAGCTTTCTTTTTGTCTCTGGCAGTTTTTTTACCAGGACCTGAGAGTGCTAATATTGATCAGCCATCTCTCAGGAGCTTACAGAGCCAGCAGAGAAAGACTGGAGGCCTTGCTTGTGTTCCACAAGAATCTTTATTTCATGCCAAGGGTGGTCGGGCAGGGATCCCCAAAGGGCAGACAGTTATATTTGTAGGTTTAGGGGGGATCCAAACTACAACCAATAAAAGTTTATACAAAAAACAGCATCCAGTCTAAATCCAAAGTTCCAGAGGTGAACTGACCAATTATACAAACTAATTTCTAACCAATTATCTTTCAAGGTGTTAGGAGAGTGACCAAATTCTTAAAGAGTTTGGCTCAGCCTTGGTATCTAGGAAAACCTTATCTATTCTAGAAAGTTCCAGGGGCCAGGGGAAGATGGCTTTGGAGGAATTGTATCATCCACAATGGAATGGTTTGGGTTGGAAGCGACTTTTAATCTCATCTCATTCCACCCCCTTCCACCATCCCAGGTCACCCAAGCCCTGTCCATCCTGGCCTTGGAGACTCCCAGGGCTGGGGCAGCCACAGCTTCTCTGGGCACCCTGTGCCAGGGCCTGCCCACCCTTTACAGGGCAGAATTTCCTCCATATATTTAACCCCAATGTTCCCTTCTCAGTTTGAACCCATTAATTCTTGTCCTGTCACTGCAGGTGGCACCCAAGGCTGTTGTGCTGGCCAGCACTGCAGACATTTGGAGGAGAAAGTTACTGACTGCAGCACTACAGAATGGACAATTTCTTTGTTTTGTCACATTTTGGGGTTGGGGATTTTCCTTTTACTAAGTCTGGCTGCTCTTTTAGTTTCTGTTCCCCGAGTAGAGCTGTGGTCTGGGTTTGTGTGCTGGTGTTGTCAGACTTCAGCAGCTCAAAAGCAAACACATAAATCTGTTCCCACCACTGTAGTGCCTGAGAATGTGTGGAATAAAATCCCTGAGTGTAGAATAAAATCTCTGCCAACTTTCTGTGCACGTTCCTGCCAGCCTGAATCACCCTGTGTGTTGGTGCAGAAAAAGGTGTCATTTTTGTCAAAACCAAACCCATTTTTCTGACATGACAAGAAATGTATCAGAAACAAACTGCTTGAGAGGCCCCTGGAGTTTTGTGTTTTCAAGAAGAACAGAATAATCTGATTCTCTCCAGGGCCAGCTCCAGCACTAGAAGGAAACATCATTTACCTCTTCCCAGAAAAGCAATGAGTAAAAATTCTCCTTGACAGGTGATGTGCTCCTGCCTGAGCTGAATAGATTCAGGGGTCTCAGAAATTAAATGGGAAGATCACTAATATTTTCCTTTTCTACCCAGTGGAATGGGCTGTTATTAGGGATAAAAAGAAGTGACATTTATCTCCCTCTTTTCACTTCATTAGGTAGGACTGTACTCCAGAGGAAAAGAGTGGATGGAGCCCACTTGCTGTCTGCAGCTTTTACTGCTCTACAATGTTCTTTTAACCATTGTTAAATGGTTGAAATGTTCTTTTAAACATTGTGCTGTTGTTGTTTGCCTGGGGAGCTTCACTGAGCCCTGAAGGGCAGAGGCACCACAGACAAGGACTTGCTAATGCTCTATAAATATCAACATGAAGTGCTTGAGAGAGCCACGGAGCAAAGTGGGGTGTAACAGCTTGGAAGTTTTGTTATCTCTGAGAGGATTTCCTGCTTTTATTTATTTCAGGCTGGAAAAGCTCCTGGGGGTTGCAGAGCCTGGCTGAGGGCACAGGGATCTCTTGGAGCGCAGAGGGGTTTCTGGGGTTTCAGACAGTCCTGAGGTGATGGATGCACTGCACCTGCCTGGAAGAGGGAAAAAAACCAGTATATTCCAAAAATGAGGGTGTGAGGAATGTGGGTATTAAAGAGATGGTAAAAGCTGGGCTGGAGCTGAATCCTCATTTCCTTGGTGGATCTGGTGCTTTAGTCCCCAGAGCAGCACCCAGGACTTGTGGGGTCTGGTTAAACCTGCAGCAGCATCTGGGAGCTGAGGTGCCCTGGGCTGAGCATCTGCATCCCCTGTGCTGGGTGGAAGCTCCTCTGCCACCCACCTTGTACCAGGGGGTGTGATTACAGTAATTTCACGATTACAAGCCGCACCATTTTGACTAAAATTTTGGTCCGAACCTGGAGTGCAGCTTATAATCAGGTGCAGCTTATATATGGACAAAGAATGAAAAGTTGCTGTTTTAGTTTGGAGGACAGGTGCCAGCTGAGAAAGGCAGGAGCTTCTCTTTGAAATGGAGAATGTAAACCCTCTCCCTCCAAATTTTTATAATTTTGAAATCAAGGGGCTCTCAGGCAAAGATATGGGAATTAGGAATAACAGTTCTTTACTAGGGAAATTAAAATAGAAATACAGCACTACAAAGAAACAAACCCCAAACCCTGACACAGTCAGAGTACAACCTGACACCCGTCAGTCAGGCAGGGTGTTGGCAGCAGTCCCATTCCATGGTGGCTGCATCCTCCTGCAGTGACAGATGTGGCTCAGTTGGAGCAGTGCTCCTGTACAAGGTGCAGTTTCCCTCCGGAGCTCCAGTGGTGATGTGGAGCAATCCCGTTTCCCTCTGGAGTCCAGTGGAGAAAGGGGCTCCCTTAGTGTCCCAAAACCTCTGTTTTTATCTTGGTAAGAAATGTTGGGCTCTTCCCCCTGGCTGGAGCAACTCCCAATGGGATGCAGTAATTTTATCAGTGCCACAGTGGGACTCAATGGCCATGAGCAGAAAATGACTGGCTGGAGGAAGGATGGGTTGTGAAAAGATAAAGAACAATGCCCTGCCTGGTTTCAATGGATGGCCCATTAGCAGAATATCTCCCGTGGAGATCAGGATCACTGCCCCACCCTCAACAGATGGAGATAGAACAGATACCTTTTATCACACTCTGTATTGGAACATGCGGTTTATAATCAGGTGTGGCTTATAATAGTGAAATTACTGTAATTGTTTAAAACCAGCCAGCACAGAGCAGCCACTGAGGGATGTATTATTCAGTGTGGAATTATGGAGATGTACCTACAGCTATTTATACAGTGCTCACCAGGAGGGGTTATTCTTAAAACAATAAGGAAAAGCTTTCCCCAAATATTCTGACTGCTACCAAGTATCTGAAAAAAAACAAAACAAAGCAAAACAAACCAACAACAGAAATATTGAACAGTATTTTTTGCATAAATTAAATATAATTTTTTCCCTGCCATCTCAACAGTCAGACTCCATTATCACAGCATCTGTACACGAAGCACTTGTGAGCTGATTTACTCCTGATTCAATGATGGGCAGTGTTCATCTGCCCTCCTGATGGACTCATTTGGTTTTGTTCAGCTCATGCTCATAGCAAAGTCTATGGATGGAATAATTCCTTGCAATTGCAACCCTCATGTTTTTATGACACCAAAATAATGAACTGCAAACATGCACATGATTACACTTGCAGCTACAAACAGGAATTAATTATTATTCTTTCTTTGGAGGTCTCAGAGGCAATTTTAATGGCCTGTGCATTTTTAGAATGGTAAAGAGGATGAAAGACATGAAGGAAAGCATTTGTCTTTGCTCTGGCTTTATCCAATTTTATGGTAGGTGGGAATTTTTGAGGATCGTGTAAGTGGATATTTTTCCTAAATTCTGATATGAAATAATGGAACTATTTTACTAGAACATATCCAGGAGTTTAACTGGTAAATCAGCTGAACAGGGTTGAGGTTCCTGCCCTTGTGCTGGGAAGACTCCAGATATGAGTCAAACAGGTTAAATCAAGATGTTTTAATCACTGTGAAGGGTTGGAGCTTCTTCCTCTGATTTTCACCCATGGGCAGATAATGGCAAAGGGCTCTCAAAAACCAGCTCTGTCCACAATGAAATCACTAAATAATCCAGTTCTGCACCAGTCTGTGCCTGGCTGTGACCAATTCCCACAGACTGAGGAGCTGTGGATTTCTAGAAAAGCTGTTTTTATAGCAGAAATCCTCTGTGCTGTGCTGCTGACCCCCGGTGGTGCTGCCTGGTGTCTCCTGCTGTGCTCAGGGAAAACTGCTCCAACCTGGATCCTGACTTGCAATGAGCACCTGGCTTTAAGTAAAAAGTTTTAAAAAAAAAAAAAAAAAATTTAATTTCTCAGAATATATTCTGAAAGAGAGCACAACTATTCTCCAAGAAATATAAAACTTTTTTTTTTTCCCTTTCCACCCATCCTTTATTGCCTTTTTTTTTTTTAATTTCATTTTTCTTTCCTTTTTAAAATTACTTTTTCTTCAGCTTGGGGAGCATGTTTACAGTGGCCTGCTGCCAACCTGAGAGCAGTTTGTTTTTCTCCAGCTCACCTTTCAGTTTGCTTTGTGCTTAAGATGCCAATTACACACTGACTTGAAAAATAATGATCATAAATTCCTATGGATTTGTCAGGCTGGGGATGGCAGCCCCAGCTGAATTGGTAAAAAATTATTGTGCTAACATTTGTGTTTCTAAATTCCTCTATTTCTAAATTCCATTTCTTAATGCAAAGATGAGATTTTCTTCTTTCCCCCTCCTCAAAATTCAGGGTTTCAGTAAATAATGTGTTAAGTGCAGCAAACACATCAGATGAAAAATTTGCTGTGCAAATTGATAAGGTGGGATTTGTTTCCTGTAAACAGCAAAATGCTGCTTTTGCAGATAAAAACAAAGCTTTTATCTTCAAGGCAAACTGTAAATGAACTGGAAGGGTAATTTAACATTCACAGCTGTTTAAATGGTATTTAAATGGTGAAGATTTATTACACACAGGTAGGAATCTCAGAGAAGGCATTTCACAAGTTATTTTTCCCCACGAAGTTCAGCATTTTAGTTAAAATTTAATATTCATTAGACTCAGAGATGGATGGAATTTGTGCCAGTGTTTTGAGAGGGTCTCCCTACCATTTAATATTTTAATGTTCATCGTTTAAAAAAAATGGGGGAAAAAACAAAGCCAACATAATGTCCAGCTTTGATGTCAAAAGAAAGTTTAAAATACAAATTAACTTCTCTACAACCCAACTGTGTGGATCTAATAGTACCTAATGCCAATTATCCCATTGATCTTAGCATTTTACTGTATTCCAGCTATGAGTATTGCCAAACATTAATCACTCATTGTTTTATCCACACAAAACCCAAAAGCCTTAGGAGTAGAACAGTGAGGTTTAGATGGTTTTTATCTTTTTTCCCCTTTCCCTTTCAGCTTTTCTGTCCCAGCTGGCCCCAGTCCCTGGGAGTGCCCAGGGCTGCCTGCACTCCAGGGAAGTTGGGATTTCCCTGTGGAGAGAGGGATTTTGTTATGTTTAACTCTCCTTGAGCTGGGTAATGTTCCACTTGAGCTTTGCTGCTTCCATTCCTATTGATGGAATTGGGGAATTTGGCTGAGATGTCTCCCCCCTTCCTTTGGGGAGGGTATTTTGTAATAAATCTGAAATGAGTAATGACAGTGGGACTGTGAAAATTTCTTTTAAGAAAGGCTGAGGAGAAATGGCTGGGTGATACCCTGTGATCTGAAGGGGAATTAGGGCTGTTTTGCCTGAGCTGTTCCTTTTGTGGGGCCATGGCAAGTGTGGCTTTGGCAGCCTCAGCACAGATCTGGAGCTGGGGAGGGTTCCCAGGGCTCCACTCTTCACCTACAGGATTTGGGCACCTCAAATGTGCAAAGATCCACCCAAGAGAGCTCGTGCTGCTCCTGCTGGGTGCCAGAAGTGTTGATTTATGGAATCCCTGGGAACAGACCAGGAGAGGGAGGCAGAGTACACTGCAAAGCCCAGATCCATGCCAGAGCCAGCCCAGCTCCTGCCAGATCCAGCCCAGCTGGGATGGTCAGTGTGACACAGGGATGGTCAGTGTGTGTGACACAGGGATGGTCAGTGTGACACAGGGATGGTCAGTGTGTGACACAGGGATGGTCAGTGTGTGTGACACAGGGATGGTCAGTGTGACACAGGGATGGTCAGTGTGTGTGACACAGGGATGGTCAGTGTGACACAGGGATGGTCAGTGTGTGTGACACAGGGATGGTCAGTGTGTGTGACACAGGGATGGTCAGTGTGACACAGGGATGGTCAGTGTGTGTGACACAGGGATGGTCAGTGTGTGACACAGGGATGGTCAGTGTGTGTGACACAGGGATGGTCAGTGTGTGTGACACAGGGATGGTCAGTGTGACACAGGGATGGTCAGTGTGACACAGGGATGGTCAGTGTGTGTGACACAGGGATGGTCAGTGTGTGACACAGGGATGGTCAGTGTGTGTGACACAGGGATGGTCAGTGTGTGACACAGGGATGGTCAGTGTGTGTGACACAGGGATGGTCAGTGTGACACAGGGATGGTCAGTGTGTGTGACACAGGGATGGTCAGTGTGACACAGGGATGGTCAGTGTGTGTGACACAGGGATGGTCAGTGTGACACAGGGATGGTCAGTGTGTGTGACACAGGGATGGTCAGTGTGACACAGGGATGGTCAGTGTGTGTGACACAGGGATGGTCAGTGTGTGTGACACAGGGATGGTCAGTGTGTGACACAGGGATGGTCAGTGTGACACAGGGATGGTCAGTGTGTGTGACACAGGGATGGTCAGTGTGTGACACAGGGATGGTCAGTGTGACACAGGGATGGTCAGTGTGTGACACAGGGATGGTCAGTGTGTGACACAGGGATGGTCAGTGTGTGTGACACAGGGATGGTCAGTGTGTGTGACAGGGATGGTCAGTGTGTGACACAGGGATGGTCAGTGTGTGTGACAAAGGGATGGTCAGTGTGACACAGGGATGGTCAGTGTGACACAGGGATGGTCAGTGTGTGTGACAGGGATGGTCAGTGTGTGACACAGGGATGGTCAGTGTGACACAGGGATGGTCAGTGTGTGACACAGGGATGGTCAGTGTGTGACACAGGGATGGTCAGTGTGTGACACAGGGATGGTCAGTGTGACACAGGGATGGTCAGTGTGTGACACAGGGATGGTCAGTGTGTGTGACACAGGGATGGTCAGTGTGTGTGACACGGGGATGGTCAGTGTGACACAGGGATGGTCAGTGTGTGTGACACAGGGATGGTCAGTGTGTGTGACACAGGGATGGTCAGTGTGACACAGGGATGGTCAGTGTGTGACACAGGGATGGTCAGTGTGACACAGGGATGGTCAGTGTGTGACACAGGGATGGTCAGTGTGTGACACAGGGATGGTCAGTGTGTGTGACACAGGGATGGTCAGTGTGTGTGACACAGGGATGGTCAGTGTGACACAGGGATGGTCAGTGTGTGACACAGGGATGGTCAGTGTGTGTGACAGGGATGGTCAGTGTGTGTGACACAGGGATGGTCAGTGTGTGTGACACAGGGATGGTCAGTGTGACACAGGGATGGTCAGTGTGTGTGACACAGGGATGGTCAGTGTGTGTGACACAGGGATGGTCAGTGTGTGTGACAGGGATGGTCAGTGTGTGTGACACAGGGATGGTCAGTGTGACACAGGGATGGTCAGTGTGACACAGGGATGGTCAGTGTGACACAGGGATGGTCAGTGTGTGTGACACAGGGATGGTCAGTGTGACACAGGGATGGTCAGTGTGTGTGACACAGGGATGGTCAGTGTGTGACACAGGGATGGTCAGTGTGTGACACAGGGATGGTCAGTGTGTGACAGGGATGGTCAGTGTGTGACACAGGGATGGTCAGTGTGACACAGGGATGGTCAGTGTGTGTGACACAGGGATGGTCAGTGTGTGTGACACAGGGATGGTCAGTGTGACACAGGGATGGTCAGTGTGTGTGACACAGGGATGGTCAGTGTGTGACACAGGGATGGTCAGTGTGTGACACAGGGATGGTCAGTGTGACACAGGGATGGTCAGTGTGACACAGGGATGGTCAGTGTGTGTGACACAGGGATGGTCAGTGTGTGACACAGGGATGGTCAGTGTGACACAGGGATGGTCAGTGTGTGACACAGGGATGGTCAGTGTGACACAGGGATGGTCAGTGTGTGTGACACAGGGATGGTCAGTGTGTGTGACACAGGGATGGTCAGTGTGTGTGACAGGGATGGTCAGTGTGTGTGACACAGGGATGGTCAGTGTGACACAGGGATGGTCAGTGTGTGACACAGGGATGGTCAGTGTGTGTGACACAGGGATGGTCAGTGTGACACAGGGATGGTCAGTGTGTGACACAGGGATGGTCAGTGTGTGTGACACGGGGATGGTCAGTGTGTGTGACAGGGATGGTCAGTGTGACACAGGGATGGTCAGTGTGACACAGGGATGGTCAGTGTGTGTGACACAGGGATGGTCAGTGTGTGTGACACAGGGATGGTCAGTGTGTGACACAGGGATGGTCAGTGTGTGTGACACAGGGATGGTCAGTGTGACACAGGGATGGTCAGTGTGTGACACAGGGATGGTCAGTGTGTGTGACACAGGGATGGTCAGTGTGTGTGACACAGGGATGGTCAGTGTGACACAGGGATGGTCAGTGTGTGTGACACAGGGATGGTCAGTGTGTGACACAGGGATGGTCAGTGTGACACAGGGATGGTCAGTGTGTGACACAGGGATGGTCAGTGTGTGACACAGGGATGGTCAGTGTGACACAGGGATGGTCAGTGTGTGACACAGGGATGGTCAGTGTGTGTGACACGGGGATGGTCAGTGTGACAGGGATGGTCAGTGTGTGTGACACAGGGATGGTCAGTGTGTGTGACAGGGATGGTCAGTGTGTGACACAGGGATGGTCAGTGTGTGTGACACAGGGATGGTCAGTGTGACACAGGGATGGTCAGTGTGTGACACAGGGATGGTCAGTGTGTGTGACACAGGGATGGTCAGTGTGTGACACAGGGATGGTCAGTGTGACACAGGGATGGTCAGTGTGTGACACAGGGATGGTCAGTGTGTGACACAGGGATGGTCAGTGTGTGACAGGGATGGTCAGTGTGTGACACAGGGATGGTCAGTGTGTGTGACACAGGGATGGTCAGTGTGTGACAGGGATGGTCAGTGTGTGTGACACAGGGATGGTCAGTGTGTGTGACACAGGGATGGTCAGTGTGTGACAGGGATGGTCAGTGTGTGTGACACAGGGATGGTCAGTGTGTGACACAGGGATGGTCAGTGTGTGTGACACAGGGATGGTCAGTGTGTGTGACACAGGGATGGTCAGTTTGTGTGACAGGGATGGTCAGTGTGTGTGACACAGGGATGGTCAGTGTGACACAGGGATGGTCAGTGTGTGACACAGGGATGGTCAGTGTGTGTGACACAGGGATGGTCAGTGTGACACAGGGATGGTCAGTGTGTGTGACACAGGGATGGTCAGTGTGTGTGACAGGGATGGTCAGTGTGTGTGACACAGGGATGGTCAGTGTGACACAGGGATGGTCAGTGTGTGACACAGGGATGGTCAGTGTGTGTGACACAGGGATGGTCAGTGTGTGACACAGGGATGGTCAGTGTGACACAGGGATGGTCAGTGTGTGTGACACAGGGATGGTCAGTGTGTGACAGGGATGGTCAGTGTGTGTGACACAGGGATGGTCAGTGTGTGTGACAGGGATGGTCAGTGTGTGTGACACGGGGATGGTCAGTGTGTGTGACACAGGGATGGTCAGTGTGACACAGGGATGGTCAGTGTGTGACACAGGGATGGTCAGTGTGACACAGGGATGGTCAGTGTGTGTGACACGGGGATGGTCAGTGTGTGTGACACAGGGATGGTCAGTGTGTGACACAGGGATGGTCAGTGTGTGTGACACAGGGATGGTCAGTGTGTGTGACAGGGATGGTCAGTGTGTGTGACACAGGGATGGTCAGTGTGTGACACAGGGATGGTCAGTGTGTGTGACACAGGGATGGTCAGTGTGTGACAGGGATGGTCAGTGTGTGTGACACAGGGATGGTCAGTGTGTGTGACACAGGGATGGTCAGTGTGTGACACAGGGATGGTCAGAGTGACACAGGGATGGTCAGTGTGACACAGGGATGGTCAGTGTGACACAGGGATGGTCAGTGTGTGTGACACGGGGATGGTCAGTGTGTGTGACACAGGGATGGTCAGTGTGTGACACAGGGATGGTCAGAGTGACACAGGGATGGTCAGTGTGACACAGGGATGGTCAGTGTGACACAGGGATGGTCAGTGTGTGACAGGGATGGTCAGTGTGACACAGGGATGGTCAGTGTGTGACACAGGGATGGTCAGTGTGTGTGACACAGGGATGGTCAGTGTGACACAGGGATGGTCAGTGTGTGTGACACAGGGATGGTCAGTGTGTGTGACACAGGGATGGTCAGTGTGACACAGGGATGGTCAGTGTGTGACACAGGGATGGTCAGTGTGTGTGACACAGGGATGGTCAGTGTGTGACACAGGGATGGTCAGTGTGACACAGGGATGGTCAGTGTGTGTGACACAGGGATGGTCAGTGTGTGTGACACAGGGATGGTCAGTGTGTGACACAGGGATGGTCAGTGTGACACAGGGATGGTCAGTGTGTGTGACACAGGGATGGTCAGTGTGTGTGACACAGGGATGGTCAGTGTGTGACACAGGGATGGTCAGTGTGACACAGGGATGGTCAGTGTGTGACACAGGGATGGTCAGTGTGTGTGACACAGGGATGGTCAGTGTGTGACACAGGGATGGTCAGTGTGACACAGGGATGGTCAGTGTGTGACACAGGGATGGTCAGTGTGTGACACAGGGATGGTCAGTGTGTGACACAGGGATGGTCAGTGTGACACAGGGATGGTCAGTGTGTGTGACACAGGGATGGTCAGTGTGTGACAGGGATGGTCAGTGTGTGTGACACAGGGATGGTCAGTGTGTGTGACACAGGGATGGTCAGTGTGTGACACAGGGATGGTCAGTGTGTGTGACACAGGGATGGTCAGTGTGACACAGGGATGGTCAGTGTGTGTGACACAGGGATGGTCAGTGTGTGTGACACAGGGATGGTCAGTGTGTGTGACAGGGATGGTCAGTGTGTGTGACACAGGGATGGTCAGTGTGTGTGACACAGGGATGGTCAGTGTGTGACACAGGGATGGTCAGTGTGTGTGACACAGGGATGGTCAGTGTGTGTGACACAGGGATGGTCAGTGTGACACAGGGATGGTCAGTGTGTGTGACACAGGGATGGTCAGTGTGTGACAGGGATGGTCAGTGTGTGTGACACAGGGATGGTCAGTGTGTGTGACACAGGGATGGTCAGTGTGTGTGACACAGGGATGGTCAGTGTGTGTGACAGGGATGGTCAGTGTGTGTGACAGGGATGGTCAGTGTGACACAGGGATGGTCAGTGTGTGACACGGGGATGGTCAGTGTGTGTGACACAGGGATGGTCAGTGTGACACAGGGATGGTCAGTGTGTGACACAGGGATGGTCAGTGTGTGTGACACGGGGATGGTCAGTGTGTGTGACAGGGATGGTCAGTGTGACACAGGGATGGTCAGTGTGTGACACAGGGATGGTCAGTGTGTGTGACACAGGGATGGTCAGTGTGACACAGGGATGGTCAGTGTGTGACACAGGGATGGTCAGTGTGTGTGACACAGGGATGGTCAGTGTGTGACAGGGATGGTCAGTGTGTGTGACACAGGGATGGTCAGTGTGTGACACAGGGATGGTCAGTGTGACACAGGGATGGTCAGTGTGTGACACAGGGATGGTCAGTGTGACACAGGGATGGTCAGTGTGTGACACAGGGATGGTCAGTGTGTGACACAGGGATGGTCAGTGTGTGTGACACAGGGATGGTCAGTGTGTGACACAGGGATGGTCAGTGTGTGTGACACAGGGATGGTCAGTGTGTGACACAGGGATGGTCAGTGTGTGTGACAGGGATGGTCAGTGTGTGACACAGGGATGGTCAGTGTGTGACACAGGGATGGTCAGTGTGTGTGACACAGGGATGGTCAGAGTGACACAGGGATGGTCAGTGTGACACAGGGATGGTCAGTGTGTGTGACACAGGGATGGTCAGAGTGACACAGGGATGGTCAGTGTGACACAGGGATGGTCAGTGTGTGTGACACGGGGATGGTCAGTGTGTGTGACAGGGATGGTCAGTGTGACACAGGGATGGTCAGTGTGTGACACAGGGATGGTCAGTGTGTGTGACACAGGGATGGTCAGTGTGACACAGGGATGGTCAGTGTGTGTGACACAGGGATGGTCAGTGTGTGACACAGGGATGGTCAGTGTGACACAGGGATGGTCAGTGTGTGTGACACAGGGATGGTCAGTGTGTGTGACACAGGGATGGTCAGTGTGACACAGGGATGGTCAGTGTGTGACACAGGGATGGTCAGTGTGTGTGACACAGGGATGGTCAGTGTGACACAGGGATGGTCAGTGTGTGACACAGGGATGGTCAGTGTGACACAGGGATGGTCAGTGTGTGTGACACAGGGATGGTCAGTGTGTGTGACACAGGGATGGTCAGTGTGTGACAGGGATGGTCAGTGTGTGTGACACAGGGATGGTCAGTGTGTGACACAGGGATGGTCAGTGTGTGTGACACAGGGATGGTCAGTGTGTGACACAGGGATGGTCAGTGTGACAGGGATGGTCAGTGTGTGTGACACAGGGATGGTCAGTGTGTGTGACACAGGGATGGTCTGTGTGTGACACAGGGATGGTCAGTGTGTGTGACACAGGGATGGTCAGTGTGTGACACAGGGATGGTCAGTGTGTGTGACACAGGGATGGTCAGTGTGTGTGACAGGGATGGTCAGTGTGACACAGGGATGGTCAGTGTGACACAGGGATGGTCAGTGTGTGTGACAGGGATGGTCAGTGTGTGTGACACAGGGATGGTCAGTGTGTGACACAGGGATGGTCAGTGTGACACAGGGATGGTCAGTGTGTGACACAGGGATGGTCAGTGTGTGTGACACAGGGATGGTCAGTGTGTGTGACACAGGGATGGTCAGTGTGACACAGGGATGGTCAGTGTGTGTGACACAGGGATGGTCAGTGTGTGTGACACAGGGATGGTCAGTGTGACACAGGGATGGTCAGTGTGACACAGGGATGGTCAGTGTGTGTGACAGGGATGGTCAGTGTGACACAGGGATGGTCAGTGTGTGACACAGGGATGGTCAGTGTGTGTGACACAGGGATGGTCAGTGTGTGTGACACAGGGATGGTCAGTGTGACACAGGGATGGTCAGTGTGTGTGACACAGGGATGGTCAGTGTGACACAGGGATGGTCAGTGTGTGTGACACAGGGATGGTCAGTGTGTGTCCCATGTCCCCAGTGCTGGGCTCTTACTGGTGCCCACGTGCTCCCAGTCTGGTGATGCTGGGGCCTCTCCCAGTCCCATAATCTGAAAGTTGTGAGCTGTGGGTTTTTTTGCTGTTTGTTTGGGTTTTTTTTGTTTGTTTTTTTTTTTTTTTTTTTAATTAAATGTGTGAGATGATATTTTTGTTTGGACTTAGATATTTATTATTTTTATTGCAGTTTTATAAACTGTGAGTTTTACAGTGCTTTAAGTTAATAAGCTAAAAATGGAGATGTATTTTTTTTTTACTATGAGGCTTTTAAAGCATAAACTGTTTAATTAAGAAATTATACTTAAATTATTTTTATTTTTAACTTAGTAAGTAATTACTTGTGGTTTGCAATGTGGACTATTTTATGTAATTTCAAAGTACTACTTAGACTTATGGAAAGGTGAACAAGAAGGACAAACTTTCATTTTAAAACTTTTATTTTGTTTTATATATACGTTATTATATTCTAAAATTTTAAACTCTAAATTTATGTTATTACACACTCTTATTTAAACTAATTGATAATCTCAGTTTCATTATTCAATTTTGGAAGCTTTCTCTACATCCTCTGGTGAAATGCAGTGTTCTTTTGGGAGTCAGTGCTTGTTAGCACAAATTCCCCAATCCTCAGTGACCAGCACAGAATCCTCAGGGCTCTCCCTCCCCTCTGCTGTCAGTTCTGGGCTGTTCTTGGCTCCCTCCCTCCCCTCCCAGCCCAGATTTCCTCAGGGACATCCCAAAGCTGGATGGGGCAGAGCCTGGGCTGAGATAAATTCCATGAGCTGATTGCTGCTTCAGGTTCATCTGCACAGATTCAGGTCCGTGTCAGGGTAATTGGGCTGATTTAATGAGATTGGATGATTACAAGCAGCAGCATTTGGTTTATCAAATAGGCCAGATTAGATGTAAATCAAATTTGTCCTGAGAATTTGAGCCCAAGAAATGTTCAGCTGTGAGGGTGATCTGGTGATCTCACCTGCAGGGGGAAAAAGAAAGGAAATAAAAATTGAAAATCAGAACTTTTGTCTTTATGGTGTTTTCTGTTGTGAGAAATTTTCTTAGTTTTATGAATCAAAGCCTGACAAACTGAATGGTGAAATCCAGAGAGAAAAAGGATTCTTCTCTCAGCAATAGCTGAGCAATCTGTCTGTTAAAAAAAAACTAAAAAAGGCATTTTAAGGAAATAAAAATATTTTGGGAAACCAGCTCTTACAAGAGTCACATCAAGGGCCTTTTGTGCTGCTGGCAATCAGTCCAAATCCATCAGTCAGTTCCTCTGTAGCTGTGCCCTGTGTAAAAGTTTTATTTCATGTCCCAGGCAACCTTGAAAATTCTTCTGGGCTGCATCAATTTGATTTAATTCAGCTTCATGCTAGAGTAGATGATCTCAGATCAGCCTGGAGCACCATCCTGTGCTTACTGCAGGATTTTGGCTGGTGCATGTTCAGGATTTTTGCCAGGACAGTGTGACCAAGGCAATGACAAAAGTCTTTGTGCTGGGGGTAAGTGCAAGGAAAATGAAATTTCTGCTCTGTATTGCTTGCAGCACCCCAAGGGTACATGGAACCACCCAGGTCAGAAAAAATTTGCCCCAAAATAATTCTGTGAATGAAGCTTAGGGTGAGCTGCACATGGAAGTTCTTGCCAGAGGAGAGGTTTCAGCTAAATAAAGTTCTGGTGAGCAATTACTCTCATAATTTGGTGGTAAATCCTGTCAGGGAATTGCTCTTGGTAACTTTTATATTATTAATTAGCTCAACTACCATGAGGCATTAATAAATATTGCAATGCTCTTGATGAAGAGTTTGCTGTTTATTCCCTTTTTGCACATGGCATACCTGAGGAAAGGTTTTATTGGTAGGTACAGAGACAGTGTTTCAGTTTCCAGACACAGGGAAAATGGGACTGGTGTGTGTGAGGAGCCTTTGGTGCCTGCTGGGTCTGTGTGAACAGCACCAAAGACAGGGCTCTTCCCAAGGGCTATCCTTAATTCACAGCCCTGCTTGGCTTGGAAGGGACCCTCCTGTCCCAGCCCTTCCTTTTCCAGCTGCTCCCAGCCCTGCCCAGCCTGGCCTTGGACACTGCAGGGATCCAGGGGCAGCCACAGCTGCTCTGTGCCACCCTCATGGGGAAGGATTTCTGCCCAAGATCCCAGCTAACCCTGCCCTCTGGCAGTTTGAAGCCATTCCCCCTTGTCCTGTCCCTCTTGGAAAAGTCCCTCTGTATCTCCAGTGGGATCAGTGGGACCAGCCTGAGAGCAGAGATGGGACCAGCCTGAGAGCAGAGCTGGGATCAGCCTGAGAGCAGAGCTGGGATCAGCCTGAGAGCAGAGCTGGGACCGGCCTGAGAGCGGAGCTGGGATCAGCCTGAGAGTGGAGCTGGCATCAGCCTGAGAGTGGAGCTGGGATCAGCCTGAGAGTGGAACTGGGATCAACCTGAGAGCAGAGATGGGATCAGCCTGAGAGCAGAGCTGGGATCAGCCTGAGAGTGGAGCTGGGACCAGCCTGAGAGTGGAGCTGGGACCAGCCTGAGAGTGGAGCTGGGATCGGCTGGTTCTTCTCTGCCTGCTGGATTTTTTTTGCCAGCACAGGCACCCCTCTCCATGCTCACCTCTCTCCACTAACAGCCTGAGAATGAGTTATGACATTTCCTATTAGGAAATAAACTCCATGTGCCATTTTCTGCTTATTTTCACGATTTCTTCCCCCTTTATAAGCCTAAACCTTCAGTAAACATGACATCATCTCAGTGATGATTTCTTTGTGGCTGAATGGTTCACTCAGACCTGTCCAGTCCTGTTCCCCAGCCGTGTTCCCCTGCCCTGGCTCTGGCAGCTGGTGAGGGGGCAGCTGAAATGAATGGGTCAGGGGAGCAGCTCCTCTGTAAGGCTTTTATTAGAAAATCAGCTTGGATGGGAGCCCGAGGGGTTGCGAACGCCACCGCACCGCTGCTCCCGATGGCTGAGCCAGAACAGGAGGAGGAGGAAGAGGAGGAGGAGGAGGAGTGCAGCTTTGTCTTCTCAGGCCCAGCTGCAGCTTCCATCCCCACGAGAATCCCATGAAAAAAATTTTTGGCTCATAATCCAGGGGTGTCATGTTGGTAGGGTGCTGTTGAGATGATGGTGACAGAATCAAAGCAGCTCAGGATGATAAATTCATATTCTGCACTCTTTTCGCGACCTGGGGACACTATTCTCAGCTCCAGATGCCATTTGGGCTCATTGTCTTAAGGGGTTTTTAACTCCAAATGGTGTCCCAGTGTCCTTTGCACCCATTTTATTTGCATATGGATCAATGACATCACCCTCCTCCCAGGCGCCATTTCAGGGCAGCAGCAGCAGCATTACCCAACAGAAGGGAAAGGGCACATAGGTGAGACAATTGGGGACTGAAACAGAGTGAGGTCAATAATTTAATATTAACAATTAGCATTAATTAGGAATCAAAACAGGGTAAGGCTTGCAATTTAACATTAACAATTAACATGAAAACTGAACAAACTTAGGAACTCGTTCCTGCCACAGGCAGTGGAAGGTCGCTGTGCTGAGGTGCCACATTCCCCTGGGGCTCACAGGGTGTGACCCTGCCCTGCTGACAGACTGCAGCCACAATGCGGAAGGATTGGCTTTTTCTGGAAATCCCTCTCCTTACAATCCAGTCCCTGGGTGCTGGAGGGGCTGTTAGGCTGATGAATGTCTCCTTCCATTTGTTTTGCTCCATGGAAAAGGTGTGTCCACTCTAAGATGCTGCCCTCGGGGTCTATTTCTGTGAAATGTTTTTCAAGGATCACCCCTGCTGCCATAATTTCCTTTAATAAGCAGGAGTAGGTCTGGGATGAGGAAAGAGTTGCCAGGGCTGTTGAATTATGGTGGAGAGTGATGTGTTTGGAGAAGGGTGTTTGTCTTCTTTTCTGGAGCTGTCATGGTTAGTAAATGGATGAATAATTAAGTAAACTTATCCATAATTAACTCCACAGCCTGTGGGCATATGACCAATTTGGCCAGTCCTTATGTCAAGGCACATATATCAGCCCTTGGAAGAAATCTCAATTGTTTATGGAAGAGCAAGTTTCTCTGAGGAAATTCCTTGCTGAATTTCCAGTTAACTTAATTAAAGGGTTTCTTCTGGTTTTATTTATTTTACAAATGTCCTGTATTGTTTTACCACTGATATCTCACTGCTGTGGCTCATCCTGTATGCCATGATTTATATTTCTCTGTCCAATGCTTGAAGCTTCACTGGGTTTCTGTTATTATTCCATTTAGAAAATGATGTAGAGAGCTGGAAAAGTTCTTGATTGAATTCCATATGTAAATCACACCATTATTCAGGGGAAATTAAGGGCTGAAGAAAGATGGGTTTAGGTTTGGATATTTTTCAGCCTGGATCTTTTATTTCTTCAGTTTTGGACACAATTTTTTTGTTAGGCTTTGGTCACCTTTTGTTTTCATCTACATAAAAACCCCTTCAGTGGATATTGGATGAAGATGAGTGTTATTGCAGGTATATTTCAAGACTGAGGCTGAGTTTTTGGGTAAGAATCTGGTCCTTGAAGGTTCTGGAAGTGTTTGAGCAGCTCTGGATCCCCTTTGCTGCTCGGGCTGTCCGTGAGCAGCGGGGTCAGTGGAGCATCTCCTCTGTTGTTATGGGAACACCAGCAGTGGGGTGCCAGGGAAGGCAGCAGAGATGGCATTTGTTGAATGACATGTAAAATCAGGTTTTGCTCTTCTCCTCAGAGAGATTTCCTCTTGTTTTTGCAGCAATGCTCTGAGCACAGGATGTTTGGAGATGTAACCTGTGCTGGGAACAAATACTCTGCATTTCCATGTGGAATTGCCGTCTGGGTGCTGTGATTTGGGATGTGCATCTCCATCCTCTCCTGTGCTGTTGCAGTAATTCACTCCTAGCTGCTCAAGATGTGAGAAACCCACATTCACAGTTCCCCCCAAAGCTCCTGGAGTTCACTGAATTATCGGGGGCTGAAGGGCCTGAGGTTCAGTGCAGGGTCAGCAGTGAACACCACACTGTTCACACTGCTCAGGTGTGCAATACAAACCATTTAGAGTGGCATCTCCTCTTTGAAGCATAAATAAAACCCATGAGATGAAATCCTGAGAGGTTTTAGGATGAGAGTGTGCAGACAAGGCGGCTCCAGCACAGCTGCACTTGGAGACATAAATATTCAGAGGGGGTAAAAATCTCACCTGTGTGTGGGGAGACACTGAGCGCAGCACAGCCTGCTCAAAACAACTCCTTCAGCCCAGCACAGACACTGAGCACAGCACACCCTGCTTTACCCAAATCTTCAGCCCAGCACAGACACTCCAATACAGCACACCCTGTTTTACCCAAATCCTCCAGCCCAGCACACACACTGAGCTCAGCACACCCTGCTTTACTCAACTCCTCCAGCCCAGCACAGACACTGAGCACAGCACAAACACCCCAAACACAGCACATCCTGCTTTACCCAACTCCTTCAGCCCAGCACAGACATCCCAAGCTCAGCACACCCTGCTTTACCCAACTCCTCCAGTCCAACACAGACACACCAACACAGCACACCCTGCTTTACCCAAATCTTCAGCTCAGCACAGACACTGAGCTCAGCACACCCTGCTTAAAGCACATCCTCCAGCCCGTCACAGACACCCCAAACACAGCACACCCTGCTTTATCCAAATCCTCCAGCCCAGTACAGACACTGAGCACAGCACATCCTGCTCAAAACAACTCCTTCAGCCCAGCAAATGCACTCTGAGCTCAGCACATCCTGCTTAAAACAACCCCTCCAGCCCAGCACAGACATCCCCAGTTCAGCACACCCTGCTTTACCCAAATCCTCCAGCCCAGCACAGACACTCTGAGTACAGCACAAACACCCCAAACACAGCACACCCTGATTTACCCAAATTATTCAGCCCAGCACAGACACTGAGCACAGCACACCCTGCTCAAAACAACTTCAGCCCAGAAAATGCACTCTGAGCACAGCAGATCCTGCTTTACCCAAATCATTCAGCAGCACAGACACTCCAAGCTCAGCACACCCTGATTAAAGCAACTCCTCCAGTCCAACACAGACACTCCAACACAGCACACCCTGCTTTACTCAACTCCTTCAGCCCAGCACAGACACTGAGCACAGCACACCCTGCTCAAAAGAACTCCTTCAGCCCAGAAAATGCACTCTGAGCACAGCACATCCTGCTCAAAACAACCCCTCCAGCCCAGCACAGACATCCCAAGCTCTGCACACCCTGCTTAAAGCAACTCCTCCACCACAGCATAGACACCCCAATCACAGCACACCCTGCTTTACCCAAATCCTCCAGCCCAGCACAGACACTGAGCACAGCACAGCCTGCTCAAAACAACTCCTTCACCCCAGCAAATGCACTTTGAGCCCAGCACATCCTGCTTAAAAAAACCCCTCCAATCCAGCACAGACATCCCAAGCACAGGACACCCTGCATTACCCAAATCTTCAGCCCAGCACAGACATTCCAAGCACAGCACACCCTATTTTACCCAAATCCTCCAGCCCAGCAGACACTGAGCACAGCACAGCCTGCTCAAAACAACCCCTCCAGCCCAGCACAGACACTCCAACACAGCATACCCTGCTTTACCCAAATTCTTCACCCCAGCAAATGCACTCTGAACACAGCACACCCTGCTTTACCCAAATCTTCAGCCCAAGCACAGACACTGAGCACAGCACATCCTGCTTTACCCAGCTCCTCCAGCCCATCACAGACACCCCAAGCTCAGCACACCATTCTTTACCCAAATCTTTCAGCCCAGCACACTCTGAGCTCACCACACCCTGCTTTTCCCAGCTCCCCCAGCCCTGCAGGTGCTGCTCATCCTTTGCCACGGTCGTGCCTCCCTTCCAATGCTGGCACTGGAATACGTGGTCATAAAACTTTCAGCTCTGAGCCTTGTAACTTTTGGAGACTGTTTCAGAATAAACTCACTTTCTTCTCATTGCTCATTTTTGGTGGAGGATGTGTGAGCTGGGTAGTTCAAGAGTTTATTTGAAAGACTTTTTCCTATTTTCAGACAAGACATTTTGGAGCCCCTTTAAGCATCCAGCTCAGAGCTGCAGCACAGTATTTAATTTCATTATTTTCACTCCATCTTTCTCCCTAAAAATGTCTAAAGCACACATACCATTAGAGCTGCTCAAGTGCTCCACAGTAAAACTTCAGGAACTTTGGCACTGCATCTGATTGGAAATTCAAATGGGATTTGCTGGTGGGGATGGAAATTCATCTGTCAGCTCAGGGCACGTGGAGGAAGGTGAGGATGATGTTACCAGAGTCAGCATTTGTGTGATCATTTCCTACATGATTTGCAGCACTGAGAGCTCTAAACACTGCTAAACCTCATGTTTTAAAGAATAGAAACAGGAAAATTGGAGATTATCTTTTTTATTTTCTGAAAGCAGCAAGTTGTTTCTGTTTCCTGGGTGTTGTGTTCACAGGTGCTGAGAATTCTTAAGTCTAATGCTTCTGGAAATTTCCTGCTTCAGGTGTAGCACCTGGATCTCCCCAGGTTCAGGAAGGGGTGATGCTGAACAAGGGGGTTTATTCTGTTCTGTACCCTCCCCCAGACACACATTTTGCCTTCCAGATTTTTTAAGGGGCTTAATTCACTTGATTATTTCATATAACTGCAAGGAAAGTCAGCTCTGACCCTGCTCTCATCCACCAGAAGCTGCATTTCCCTGTTGGCTCAACACTGGCTGTGGATGAGAGTTTGGACTCTGTAACAGTGTGATGGATGGAACAGGGAAAAACCCCAAACACCATCCTTGTCTGAGCAGCTTCGGGTGTTTGGACTTTTCTTTCTGATTTGAAAGTCATAAATAAAGATTTTTAGCTTGGAAATTGCCAAGTTTGATCTGCAGGCTGGGGAAAAAGAGATTCAGGGGGATCTTCCTGCTCTCTTCTAGTCCCTGACAGGAGCCAGGTGAGATTCAGGCTCTTCCCCCAGGGAAAGGAAACAGCCTCAGGTTGTGCCAGGGAATATTTCTTCACTGAGAGGGTGGGACAGGGACAATTCCCACAGGGAAGTGGTGGAGTCACAACCCCTGGAAGGGACAGGGCTCAGGACCTGGCAGTGCTGGGTCGGACTGGATGTTCTTGGAGGTCTTTTCCAACCTAAATTATTTGATGTGCAAACATGGCCATCTCAATCCTGGTTTTATTTCCAGTTATTTTATTTATTTTCTGCACTCCTGCTGCTCCAGCACAAGCATCTGCACTCCTGGAGGGACTTGTGTCATTTATCAGGTCCCTCTACAGCCAAGTTAACAAGGTGGCTGCAAGAAGCAAAATATTTCAGATGATAAAAAGATTTAATCCTTGAAAAAATCCTCAACGTTTTCTCTATTTACCAGGTAAATTTATTTCTAAACCCTCAATCCTTTCTCTATTTGCCAGGTAAATCTTTAGTGCTGAAGCTGACTGGTGTGTGTAGGAGGCATTTTTGTGTTTTACCCAATGCTGTGACATCAGTGGAAATGAAAAGCTGTATAATTACCCTCTGGCCTTTTATCTTTCTGTGGTATCATCTCTAGAGATCCAACGATGGGGTAGAGAAGCCTCTGCACAGCAGATAATCACAGCCATTAGAGGAAACAATGCCAACTTCAAATCAACTGTGTTTTGCTCAGTAAAACATTGATATTGGAGTCTGTGGTGATCCATTCCTGAAACCAGGCAGCCAAGAAACAGCCACTGCTCAAGGCAGCAGTCACACATGGAGCTAACTGTTGAACAGCCTAGTAAAATCTTAAAATATTCAGAGGATTGGGGTTATGAGATGGGAGGGACACGAAGGATCTGAACATCTGCTCCAAGTGAAAAATACAAGTCAGCCTTAATTACAAATTTCCAATCAATGCTGCTGCGTTCTGAAGGTGTTGGTAAATAATTAATGAGCCAGTGAAACACAAAATTTCCTTTAAAATCTGATTTTAAGTGAGTATCAGTGAGCAGATTTCTGGTAGTAGTGGTTTTATCCAGGAGCTGAATGCAGCTCTGCCTGTCATTACCCTGATCAGCACAGCAGCTGAGTGGCCAGGACTGCTGATTGCGTGGGGAATATTCTCCTGTCAATAAGATCTTGACTGAATGTCACATCCACTTCATGGCATTTAAAGGGGAAGGAAATCACTGTCTCACAGCCCTGGGAAAGTTCAGATCATCAATTTATCCCTGAAACCAGTTGAAAGTACAATGCAAGTTTGCCACTTAAGGATTTTTCTGTTCCAGTTCTGAGCTGAACTGGTTTTGAGCTGCCAGGGGGGCAGTGGCTCAGGCAGCTCATGGATCTGTGTGAGCATCTGCCCTTGGGCTTTCACCTCCTGCACAAACTGGGCAAAGTGTTCAGGCCTTGTGGGGCTCCTTGCCCAGCCTAAAGACTGACACAAAGAGAGCACAGCACCTGCCAAGGGCTGTGAGGCATCTACAGCCAGCCTTTGGAAAATCATGGGAATAATGTGTGATCTCAGGTATGCCAGCACTCCTCCATCTTTTGGAAACATCATTAGATATGACTCACTGATTAAAAAAATGCAATTACAGCACTGACTGACAGGTTTGGGGTGCCTTTTTGGCTCTTTCTAATTAAGGAGTAATTAAGGACCATCAAATCTCAACCCACAACATCAGAGCAGCCACAGATGCAGTTCCCTCTGTCTGCAGGGGTGGGATGGCAGGATGTGCTGGGTTTGAGCTGTGCAGAGCCCACACCAGGGCTGTGACACTGGTCCCAGTTCTGATGTAATGCAGTTGTTTTTGCAGCTCCCCACATCAGCATTTCCAGATTGAGTTCAGATCTCACTGCAATGCCCTCTCAGCTTAGAGAAAGAAAAAGAGCCTTCATAGCTGGTTTTAAGTTTTCATCTCAATATTTTGAGCCCTGTTGGTGCAGTCCTCATCCCTCAGATGGCCTAAAACCAAAACCACACCATCCTAAGTATGTTTGTCTTGTTTCTAACAAATATGTTGCTATGGGAACTTGATGTTGCTCTGGTTGTTGCACCAGATGCACCAGCTATCTGTCTCTAGGCTGTCTTTTTTTTTTCCCTGTAAATTAATTGCATTTAAACTAAACATTATCAAGTTATTTCATGTTAATTAATTTGAATGTTAAGCTGGGTGTTTGCAGAGTTTCCCCCTGCAGTCCCTCACCCTGGCTGGTCTTCCCCAGCTCTCTGCAGGTACAGCCTGCATGGGAAGTAATCAGTGTCCAAAATAATTGCTTTTCACAAGTCTGCAGTCAGCTTCCTTGTCACATATTTAAGCTGTAATGAAACTGTTTCGGTTGCCAGGAAGGAATATTCAGTTGAAATGTTCTGTAATTGCAGGTGGAGAGCAGAGCCGATAATGGAGCTGGTTTTATTTAGCACATCGTGTTTTCATTTGTTGGAGGCATTTCCTCCAGCAGTGCTCTCCTCTCCTCATCCCAGCCGAGGGAGGAGGAGGGCTGGGATCCTCCCAGGGTCTCTGCTTTGCATTTAGGCATGGAAGGGGCAGAGGAGCTCACAGAGGTACAGGGGGCATGAGGAGCATCCTTGGCCCGAGGCAGACAAGTGATACAGGATTAATCTGATTGCTCTGTGCATTCAGCCAGCGTGGAGCTTTGGGAGAATACTTAAATTCGAGCTGCTTACCTAAAAATCTATAAATAAATTATCCAAGAGTTGTTTCTAAACCTGAACTTCCTGGGAGCTCAGCAGCAAACAAAACCATTGCTTAGGTTTGCAGCACACCACAGCATCTCCTAGAATTCAGAATTGTTGGAGCAGAATCCTTGCTGTGGGAAAGGACAAGATGGTGAATGTGTGCAGCAGACTTAAAATATTTCCTGCATAGCTCTGAGATCTGAGCTCAGAAGCTGCAGAGACACTGGCTGAGTTAGTGAGCTGTGTGTTTGAAAGGCAGGTGTTAGCTGGGGAGGGCAGGAGCATCCCTTGGCATGGAGAATGTAAACCCCTCCCTTTGAATTATTTTAATTGTGAAATTAGGGGCTCTTAGGGATGAGGATGGGAATAACTAGTTACTAGTGTGTGTAACAAGGCAAAACAAAACAAAAACGATGGGATTGATAACAAACAGAACCAGGGGAAGAGAGACAGGAGAGGAGGGAGGGGAGGCTTTGGGGCTGCTGGTCCTGGGACCCTGCAGGACTCAGGAGCACCGAGCTGGAAGGGCAGGAATGAGCAGAAACCCCGGGCTGGGGGAGGAGAGGGATCAGAAACTCTGCGGCAGGAGCTGGAACTGCGGGAGATCCCGGCAGGGCAGGGATGGGATGGGATGGGATGGGATGGGATGGGATGGGATGGGATGGGATGGGATGGGATGGGATGGGATGGGATGGGATGGGATGGGATGGGGGCTCAGGGCAGGGATGGGGGCTCAGGGGGGCTCAGGGCAGGGATGGGATTGGGGCTCAGGGCAGGGATTTGGGCTCAGGATTCCCAGGTACCCAAGCAGATGGGGACAGATCCCTCTATCAGTGAGGCAGGGGTTAATAAGGTCCTGCTCAGTGGCTGCTCTCACAGCACAGGCTCACCCCACAGAAGAAGCTCCAGGCTGGGTTTTGAATTCCTTTTCCCCAGCAGCAGCTCTGAGCATCCTCTGAAGCCCAGAGAGAGCCAGCAGCTGTCCCAGCCCTCCTTCCCCTGCCCAAAATCCCTCTGTATTTCTGTCCCTCTGGGAGAAACGCCCCAGATTAGAGAAAAATGCAACCTCCTTCCCCCCGAGTTTGGCCACTTCTTCATTTCTGAAGTACTCAAAAGTGCCCAGCAGTGTTTTATAGCAACTTGTGGGAAAAATTCTATAGGTAAGAAGGAACAAAAGGAAAAAACCTAACACCTGAGATAAGCCCACAGGGAAATCTTATTTACAAGGAAGGCAACAGAAACATTAATGTGTCTTTATTAGCCTTATTGAGGCCATCTGCTGTGTGCACGGTGGGAGCTGCACAGCCCCTGCAGCCAAACAGCAGCAGGGACGTGCTGGGCTCCAAACTCCTCTCATTTCAATGCTCCCTTAGACCTTTCCAGCTCCTGGAACTTTTTGCTGCAGTGAGAAGTCAGCTGATCATCGAGGCAGGGAGCATGGAATTTTCTGTCTCTCTTCAGATGCGTTTTCTTTCTTGTTGCTTGTCTTTGACCTGGATTTTGATAGGTTTTTGGGGTCAAGCTGCCATTGAAATCACTGTGACACAAAATTTAATAGCAAATTCTGTGCTCTGCAAGCCCTTCATTGGGAAGATGGTTTTGGATCAACTGCAGTTACTTCCTTTTCAATGCATACACAGATTTTTCTGCATATGTTTAGACAATTTGAGCGTAGCCCAAGGAAAAGGAATTAAAAAGTTGATTACCATAATTTTGAATTTTATTTCCTATCAGCCTTTTCCTATTCCAAGTGTGTTTCAACTTTTTTTGCTTGGATTGAGCCAGCTCAATTCTTGTTTCCCACTGAATTCAGTGAACCCACAGCACCTGCTGCTCTCAGTGGCCACAGTTTTGCTGCCAAGGTTCTCTTCACACCTTTGAAGCATTATTTATTTACTTTTTTAAAGGAATGAAAGTCCATGTGCCATGGTAATTCCTTGCTCTCCTGTTGAGCCTGAATTTTTAACTGAAATGTTAGCTTAAGCAAGCAGCCTGTTAATTCCCAACTAACCTCCTCACTGGCTGATTGCAGCTGGGGAATGACAGCTTTCCCATTTTGCTGAAACAAGGAAGTTGGGAGGAATGTGTGGAGGAATCTTAGAGGCTTTATTAACGTGAAACACAGAGAGGCTCCTGCTCAGATTGTACTTCTTTGATTACTCAACTGAGTTATTAGATACATGAAGAACAGCCATTTAAATGTAAATCCATTCTCCTTCTGTAATAGATAAATGGGCTTTGCCTTGAATTTGTAAGCAGAATATATCACTTTGATACAGCAACTGGAGCTGAATAAAGCCAGGCAGTAGAACGAGGGAAGGATGAGGATTCCTTTAAAGTGAATGGAATAGAGGAGACCATCAGTTACTTAATTAACATAGATTTCTATATTAATGAACTTTCTCTGGTGCTTGTTTAAGCATCCAGATGCTTGCAAAATGTTTTTTTTTTCCCCCAACAACAGGCATTAGTGATAATTATAAATGGAGGTACCTGTCCTTTATATCCCAGATATAATATTTCATGTGCAGAGTCACAGTGTGGGTGGTCCAAGGCTGCACTGTGCTGGGTGGGCATGTGGGTTCTCAGCCTCAGGGCACCACAAGTTCAAAATCTGAAAGATTTTGTTTTCAGCATGTTGCATGCTCCTCATGAGAGCTGCAGGTCAGAGCTGGATGCTCACCAAAGGGGGCTGCTCTGGCAAAGCTCATCTTCCCAGGCTCTCCTGAGCACAGGGCACTTGGGCTAAATCACATTTCTGCCCCAAATTCTCTCTGGGTGACTCTGCTGGTTGTTACCAGCACAGAGGAGTTGAGACAACAGCTCCAAGCTGTGCAAGGAGGAGGTGACCCCTCCTGCAGGGTGTGATCCCCCAGGATAAACCTCAGGTGTCCTTCAGGCTCTGCTCTCCAACACCACAGCCATCCCTTCTGCTGTTTGTCACAGAAAACTCTGCAAGGAACTTGAGTTTCCAAAGGACAGCACAGCAATTTTTCAAAGCATTTGGCTCCCAGAGAGGGGCTGGAGCAGCCCCTGGGTGGTGGCACAGGGCCAGAGGAGCTCAGTGGATGAGAGCCCTCGGTCAGATCCTGCCCTGGGTGGGATTTTGGAGGCTGAGCTTGTCTGCAGCAGCAGAGCTAAGCAGATTTGCAGTGCCTTGGAAAATCTGCCCCAGGAGCAGGGCTGGAATAAGCACAAAGTTAAATGAGTGGCATGGTCAGATTGGTGTCTGAACACAGGAAAAGGAGGAATTGTCCCAGGGCTGAGATGCTGCAGAGCCAGGCTCCCACCCAAACCAGGGGCAGATGTTTTCCTCTTGCTGCCTTCCCATCACTCAGAACCCCCTGTGTGCTGTAAGCAAATTGCTGCTCTCTAACACATCCAAATCCCAGTTTGCAGCTCTGTTCCTGCACCCTTAGCTATTGCTTCCTTCAAATAAAAATACCCTGAAAGAGGAAAAATCTCTATTTTAGCAAACCAGGCCATGTTCTCAAAAGCAACTACAAAACTGCAGTCAAGAACCAGGAAGACAAAGGGCAGAGTTTCACCTTGGTCATCTCTAGGAAGTTTTCTATTTTCTTTATCTTTGGCTACTGTTTTAGCTGCAAGTGTAGCCATCCTTGTGGGTGCTATTAATGGAATGCTTAATTCTTCCTAACCTCACAGCAGTCTGTGAAATGGAACAGATTTAAATTCTAATAGTTAGTAGCTGAATAAATACAGCCATAGACCATCTCAAGTATTGCTCACTGTAACTGTAATTAAAGTGTAATTAAACCAGTTAGAGCCATCAGACATTTGGATGCTGAGAGATCAGGTCCATCCTGCTCTTCCATCACCTCTGTGAGAGTGGAGGGGTTAATGGAACAGTCCTCTCATCATGGGAATGTATTTTCAGAAAATCATGGTGACCAGATTTGCAGTGATGGCTGCATTAAAAATGCACTGGGAAAAAATTAATATTTTAGAGATTAATCTATTGCTGTTAGTTCAAGTAGGGTAAATAGTTTCTGGTTGTGCTCTGTGTGAGGAGTTCTATATGGATATGAATTAAAAGTTCCAGAATCACAGAATAATTTGGGCTGGAAGGGACCATTAATTCCATCTTGTCCCTGCCATGGCCAGGAACACCTTTCACCAGATCAGGTTGTTCCCAGCCCCCTCCAGCCTGGCCTTGCAATAAACCTTTGTGCCATAATATTTTAAAATACTTGTTGCATTGTTTCTGCAGGCTGGGAGCTAAAGGAGCAGAAATAAATGATAAAAGAGGGTGCTGGTCATATATCCCAGAAATATCCTTACAAAACCTTACAGTTGTTTTTGGAAACTGCCTGGTGCTGCTATTATTACTTATAAATGCCAAGGAAGAAATTAAATCGCTTTTCATACTGTGTCCCTCCAACCTGGGGAAGTTTCTGTGGAAGTCTCTGGAGGAGAGAGCTTTACTTAATCCCCTTAAAATTGATGTGAGTGCTCCAGGTTGTTTTGCTGTTTGTCCTTGTGTCCTCCCTTGCTTTCCTGAGGATGGGGAGGATGGGTGACTGCTTTTGGGGCAGTTCACTGCATTATGCTGAATCACTGTGGTGCTGGTTGGGAACTGACTCTGGTTGGGGTTTGCTGGTTTTAAATTCATTTTTGAATTGTGGTCCTGAAGACTTTGCTCTGTGAATTATCTGCATCTTTCCTTTCATTTCTGATGACTTATTTGCTAGAAGGGATAATTAATAATTACATTCTGGAGATATGGCAGAGACAGTGGGGTGTAGGAAACGATTTTCCTTGCTGAGGCTGTGTTGTGAACAAAACCCTCGAGACTTTGAGCAAAACTCTGTGTGGCAGAAAGAAAACAGGACAGTTTGGCTTGATGAGGATTTATGTGTGTTGGGTTTCTACCACAGAATCTGAGTTATTAAACCTCGATGACTGATGGATCTACACAGACCATGGAGTGACCCTGAATCCTTGCCAAGCTTTTAAAACACAAAGTTCATTTATTTAGATTTTCTTTCTCTGTCTCTAAACCTAGAATGGAGAAAAGGAATTGAGAGCTCACCTGAGAAAGTCAGAGAAGAGCAGGAGCCCTCAGAGGTGATAGAGTTATTGTGAACACAACATTTCTACAAGTAAGACTTAACTTTCAGGCTGCATTTTCTTGAAATTTGCTGGAATTAGAGACTGGGCTTTGCACATTCATCTGCTTGTCATAGTTATTTATATGGCCACTCCCCACCTTGAGTTTTGACAAGTACTACTCAATATTTCCTCTTAAATGCATGGTGTGGACACTGAACACTCTCTGAATAAGAACTGTAGCTGCAGGAGATCCTTCAGGTACCAAAGGCACAGTGTAGTGAGCTGAGCTTTACCTGCATCAGGCTGAGAGCCCAGGGGAGAGGAGACTTTAAACAGTGCTGGACTTGCTTCCTCAGCTGTTGTAAACTCTGAGATTTTCCCAAAGCTTTGGGTTTTAAAGACCCTCTACAGCCCCATGTTTTAGTTTTGAGACAGTATAAAAACTGACTTTATCTGGGATGCCTTGTGCCAGCTTTGCAGCATCCCAGGACTTTAAACTCTACCTTAGAATTATTTTAATAAATAATTCATATATTTAGTTATTTCCTCCCTTATCTCAGGATACAGATTCACACACACAGACCTCCAAACACACACACACCTTTTCTTACTTTGCACCTTGGCAGCATTCAAGTAGACACAAAGTGATGACAGAAAGGAGGAAATTTCTCCCTTGTTTCCAATGAATTTTGCATAGGAAGCAGCACTGGCACCACTCAGTGCTGAGAGCAGAACTCTGCTGGCTCAACAACTGCAGCTAAGCAGCCCCAAGACACCCTCTGAGGTTGAAACACTAATCTTAAAGAAATTAGGATTTTAGTTAAAAGTTAAAAAAAACCTGGGCTTGAGATAGTTACCTGAAACTTAAATAATTGATTGCCTGTCAATTTATGTTTGCTGAGCTGTGCTTGCAATGGGAAAGGATGAAACTGGTAGTTAGGTCCAAAGAACACGAACAATTGCAACCAGAAACTCATTCTTTGCAAAACTGGAGTTGCCCCAAAAGCCATTTGTATTGCCATTGATAGAAAAGGTCAGGGTGAGGAAGACTCACCTTACTTCCTCCTTTTAAGACCCCTCCCCACAAAACCAACCCCAGACTTAATTCAAGAAGCCAACCACGCTGCTTAACAGCCATTCCAGCTAATTACCATGGAAGCAGGGATGGGAGGGGCTGGTATTATGAATATGTATTTGTTTGAAGCTTTTGTCAATAAATAGACTCTGATCACCTGTGATTTTGCAGTGTGTATTAGAGGATTACCTCACTGCTGCCCAGTGCTGAATAAACACACACTTTGTAACTTTAAATTGTTAGAGAGTCTTTTGTCCATCACAGCTGAGTATCAGTATTAGACCAATTTTGGTAAATCAAGGTTAATAACAGCCTCTAAATAAGAGCAGCCTTACAGACCACTCCAGGATCAGCCTGCCAGGCCAAAAGATATTTATTGTCACAAAATGTGGCATTGCAGGGTGCTTCTGCCACCTCCCCAAACTGCTCCCAGACACAGCAAAATGCCAGCTTGCTCACACTGATATGAACATTTAATTTTGAATGGGCTAATTAAACTGACCACAAGTCTTAGAGGTCAAGTGTAGTTTTGGTTTGTATCAGGTCATTTCTGTTTTTTCAGTAGGACTCTGACAAAATGCTGAGGAAATCATGTCTTTGTGTCAGGATTGTTCTATTCCCTTTAGTGTCTTTTGCATTTAAACTTCTGCTCAATACTATCAATGTCATCTTGTTTCCCAGAATTTTCCAAGGGATGGAAAGCTTATTTAAGTTTTAAAACAGCTGTGCTAATGGGCAAACATGTCATTAAGATCCTAATCAAATACACACAATTATTTTATTGTGCAAGCTTGGAGTTTTAATAGAATTAAAAATACAATTGAATTCAAGTCCAAGGTAACATAATCCCCCTCTGTGCTTCTGCTGATTGGAATTTGAAATTCCACACAAGAAGAAATGGAAATAAGGCTCTTTTGTAAAGCTCCACGATGCCAAAATGTGTCATCTGTAATGACATGCTCATCAGATTTGGTTGTATAATTTGTACCTTTAATTTATTGGGCAATGAGACTCTTAATATGTACTTCATGGGTCTCCAAAGGTTTTATTTGGCTGCCAGCCTGAAAAATATCAATATTGTAAGGATTAAGCAACCAAACAAAAAATCAAATAGTCCAACAGAGAGACGAAATCGATACAAAAGAAATGTTTGGGTTGTGTGAAGTCATTGGACAAGGCAGAGGGATAAAGCTGGGGAGAAATCAATGTGCCAAAGCAGAAACTCCTTCTGCAGCCAGGCTTGAAACAACAACTGGGGGCTCTGAGGTGGTGACAGGAGGGTTGGGGCGCCCAACAAACCTCAGCAAACCCCATTTGCTGCTGTTTTACCCCAAAATGGGACAGTCTCAGCCTCAGTGATGGAGACTGGTGCCACACCAGGTGAGTGATGGTTGTCATTGGGGAGAGACAGAAAAATTCTGAAGTGTTTTGAGAAGGAGGAGGGTTGGGTCATGGAAATAATAAATAATTTATCCACAGCATGGGTTAGAAATGGGTTTTGAGTGCAAATCTGTAATTAACAGCCCCATAATTGACTCATGGGCTCATCATCTGTACAATTAACTCCTCTCTGCTCATGTTGGACAAGCATTCCTTTGATCCACACAGAGTTTGTGATTTCAGATCTATAGTTTTTAACTGAAAATCCATGCGGCTGAAGATTAAAGTCTCCTCAAGGAGGACACTGTGCCAGCACACACAGTATTTCTGTCTGATTTAAGGGTTTTGAGGATCTCATCCCCTGAAGGTGACATGTTCCCTGTCAGACGTGAGGGAAATCAAAAGTTGAAGCTTTTTAAAAATTTCTCAGTGGATCTGTCGTGGATTTTTGTAATTAGCCATTAATGTCTGTGACTGTGAAGCTTTTGGAGATCTGCTGTCACTGAGCTCCCTGGGGCTGCTGCAAAGGTGTGGGTTTGATTTTTCCATGGACTCACAGAGTTGATCCCATCAGGGGAAGCCCTGGAACTTGTAAATCAGGCAAAGAAAAATGCACAATTATTTCCTGTGATACATCCTCATGCGTTTCAGTGAGAGACTGTTAGAGATGCAGCTCTGCCTGCTTCATTTTCACATTTTTAACTCCTCTGCCTTTCAAAGGCCTGTCTTCCCATGAAAATTTATGGTGGGTGCAAAATTTCTCATCTCCCAAACAAACCAAGTAGCTGGAAAGGAGCAGCCAATTAAGATGCACGATGCTGTGCCCTAAGTGACAGCCCATAAATCAGAGCCAGTGGAATATTACATTTTAATGCACTGCTGAAGCCCCGTGCTCTGTGCATCCACAGACCCCAGCATTGCTCAGGGATGAAGTCACTCCTTGGGGGGAGTGAGGGAGGTCACACTGATGCTATAAAAAGGTGTCAGGCCTTTGGTATTTGGTTGTTTGGAGAAGAAACAAGATTCTGGGCTTGCTCTCACTGTTAGAGGAGGTGTTTAGGAACCTAAAGTGGGTTCCTTTCTTACTGCTGTTTAATAAATGTGATTTATTAGGAGAGTAAGAATGCTGTGAGCAGAAATCTTGTGAGAAAAATTAACAGAAAGCATGACTTGAAGGGGTGAAGCTCAGAGCAAGCTCGCTGAATTTGGCAAGGAACACATTAGCTAAACAATGAGCCTGGGCACGAAAAAATCCCCACTGTCAAGAAACAGGGTCAAGAAAAACACCCTCCTGAGTGGAAATGGGTGTTAGAGGTACACACAGAGCCAGACCCACCATTCTCACAAAAATAACACAAGAATGTGCAGAGTAGCAGAGAAAAATTTCCCTGAACTTGATTTTATTCTTCTTTACTTTGATTTTTACTGTACACTGCCTACCCTGCCATAAGACCAGAATGCAGAATTCAGAGTTCAGGCTGTCTGGAGCTGCCCATGCTGATTCCTCTGAATTTCGAGGTGATTCAAGAATGTCACTGCTCCTCTTTTGGGGGTGAACCCATCCTGAATGTGGGGGATCCTCCCCCAGGAGCTGCAGGGCAGTTTTGGTGAGGGGAACCTGAACTTTCTTTGAGAAAATGCTAATTTCTGCTCTTCCTGTTCCTCCCCATTTCTTCTGAATGTGGTGGCTTTGTCTCTTTTATTCCCAATGGGTCAAGGTGAGAAATCCAAGAGACAGGGTGCAGGAGTTAGTATGGGTTGTATTGTCTGAAATTATAATATCCCACACCTTGCACCCTGCTGTGTATTCTGGAAAATCCTAACCCAATCAAGAAATAATCCCTGGGTTTGCACCAGTGTAACCAGAGGAGAATATTTCACCTATTTTGTTTTCCCATCTCAATGCCACATGGAAGTCTCATAATTAATTAACCCATATGAGAATTTATGTAAGCAGCTTAGGGAAAATATTAGAAATTGGTGATACTCAGTATAAAAGGAACCTGAATTAGGATTAAGCCCATTGTAGTGCTTTTTATGAATTCATAACTTCTCCTGCCTTTTTTTTTTCATTTGAGACAATATCAGAAGATAAAGTTGGAAGAACAATGAAACTCCATTCTCAGATTTCCAGCCAAAAGGGTGTCCTTCTCCTTTTTCATCTCATGTTTATTATTTTACCCCATCAAATAAAAAAATATCTGATACTTCTGTTAGAGCAAAAGCAACATGTAGGAGGAACCAGAGGAAAACAGGCTGGAGGCTTCCCCAAGAAAGGCAAAATCTTTTTGTTTGCTCCTTATCAACAGAAAGCAACAGCCACATTAAATGGAGCTGGAGAACAGAGTAATTAATTCCTCTGTCTGAAACCTTGTGCCATCTCTAGTGGGACTGGGGGAGGGCTGGGATGAAAGGCTTTGTGTGTGGAGCTCTGTTTTGTTTCTCAGGGTTATTGTGACAACATCTCCTCCAGCCCACACCCGGGCTGTGCAAAGCTCTGCCAGAGCAGCAGTGGGACCAGAGCTGGGGCTGGCACATCTGGGCTCTGTGGGAAGCCAGGAAAGGTTTCAGCCATCAGATGTCAAACCCAAAGTGTGCAGCCAGGGTGATGCTTTCCTCTTGCTTCCCCTCCCAAGTGAAGCAGGATTACCTTGGCCTGGGATCTGAGCAGGGAGTGGATGCTCAGAGTTTCCCTTTGCTGAAAAGCAGCCAAAATGAAAGTTTGCCAGGGGTCAGGGAGATTCCAGTGCAGGAGCAGAGAGAGGATTGTCCTGTTTGGTATCACAGATCCACGATGGCCAAACCCAGGGGCAGTAAGGGGAGCTGCAGTGTCATCATCCTGCAGTTTATATAAAAGATGGATTTTTTTTTTTCAAGAAAAGCTTAATTTGAATGGCCTCTCTTTTCCTTAAGATAATTTAGACTATGGGAATAACTGACATAAGGAGCACCTGCACTGCTTTGTGTCCTTACCTTTTGTTCCCTCCTGCTGGGGACTTTAAAGATGCCCAGGACAGGGAATCCTCCCCTGGAGCTCAAGTGCTAAGCAAGGAGTGTTTGTTTTTATTGTAATCATGATCATTATTACAAATGCCCTGTTCCCACCTGCCTGCACCCTCCTCCCAAAGACAAAGCCCTGCTGCTGGCTCCTGGGACATTTCCCAGCCAGGCTCCTGTGCCCCAGTTTTGCCCATTTCATGCCAAGCTCACACAGACTTTTCAAAAGGGAGATCAGTAATCTTTGTTTTTCCTAGATTTCCTCAAACCTTTTTAAGACCCATTCGAGGTCAGGGCGACCTGTGAACTCTTCAAATTATATTCTGAATAGCTTCACATTTGCCCTTTGTATTCATGTGCACTAATCAGTCTCTTCCCTGTTATTGCTGGGTGAGTCACTCACAGCTTCCCCTCTCCACTTCTGGAGTTTGCACAGTGTGGTCGATTATGACCCAGTTTGGGTAATTTGTCCTCATAATGATTCATTTATCACTATCCAGAACCCACTTCAGCAAAACACTTAAATGTGCTTTCAAATGCTGTACTTACAAAGAATTAAAATAAGCACTCGCTTGAACGGTCTGGAGGTGGAGAAATTGTGTGTAATCACACTTCTCCTCCCTGATAGTACTGACAAATGTTCCACCTTCCAGCACTTTGCAAAAAGCAACAATTGCAGATAAATAATTTTGATAAGCAGAATCAAATAACAGCAGCGTGTCATTCCTGATTAGATTTGACATTGTGCTAACATCCATCTTCCCCAAACAGCTGCGCTGATGCACGGCTCTCCTGCTGGAATCTGCCTCTAAATTATAAAACTGTCCAAAATGTGCCAGAAGATTTATTTCAATTCCAAGATCATTGATTTGCTGGAGGAAACCGCAGTGTTTGGTGGATGCCTTCGAAGCACATTTATGTAATTGTTTCTTTTGCAACCAAATGTAGAAGAAATATTAAATAGAGTTGCTTCAATTTGAACACTGTTCCACAAGGCCAATAGTTCTGCAGCTGGTACAGTTGGTTTTATTTTATATATATATGTTTATAAACACACACAAATATATATTTTTCTATCTTTACCAGCTGAGTTGTGGCAGTGAAAACTACCTGGATACAAGCAAAGTTCTTACTGAGACTCGATTCTACATTTTTATTTAAACCACATTGAAAATTAAATCTCTAAATAGATTGGGGAAAGTTTTAATGTGAGAACATGTTGACTCTGAGTACCACTAAATACTTTGTTTAATTTGCATTTGTTAGAAAATTTTCCCATTAAAACCGCAGCAGAGCGTGAGCTGTGGTGCCATGAATGGTTTCAGGACAGGACTTTTACACCTTATTAGCACTGCAGTGAGGGAAAAATACTTTAAAAAGCATTAAGGGGGAAAAATGTCATTAGGAATATATTTGTCAGCTTCCAGAGATGCTAATGAAAAGGAACATAATGGCACTAACAGCTGGAGATCATCTTCTTTTTCGGGGAAAACTTGAACCTCACACACTTCTTTCATCTTGGTATGGAAATATCTCTAATGAAAGTTCTTCCCAGGGCAGGAGCTACTGGGGGGTTTAAGATGTGGCCAAAAAAAAAGCTTTATGTGTGCAGTTCTCCCTTATACTTATTTATATTTTAATTATAGTTATTTATTTTTTACATACAAATAAAATTCATTACAAAGAGTAACAAGAGGAGGCTGTGAAAGAAATCAAAAGGTTGAGGTCTTACACCTCAGTGTTAATTTGTGCTTGTCACACAAGGAGGAAAACCCGTGAAAAGATGTCTGATATTCTCAGTGCAAACATTTCTGAGGCTGAGGAGCAATCCTGCAGGGAGGGAGGCTGTTTTTGCTTTTCATTAGCCTAATCTCGTCAGAGTTTAATAGCAAAAACATGATAAACCTCATGTTCTTCCCATTAAAGAGACCTGTATCTCCTCTAGTTCCGTGTGTGCTATCTGCTGGCGTTATTAAGGAGTTTATCGCCCTGACTTCTCATGCAAATTACAGAGGGATTGGAAGGATTTGCTTCTCAGCTGAGGAACAAACCTGGTGGATCCAGTGGACCTGAGCACTGTAATTGGCACCTAAATATGTTTTAGGCAGATGCTGCTGCAGATTGTGCCAGCAAATTACTTCTTGACCATGGCTACTTCTCTGCTCTGTGCTAGTCTGCAGATTGAAATCTATCCTTTATTTTTGTCACAATACCAGTGGGAGCGTTCTGAAGTGTAATTTTAAGCTGCTTACTTCAAAAGATATTGATAGAGAGAAATTATCAAAATCACAGCAAAATGTTATAAGGCATCTTTGTCTCAGGGTAAAAGTAGCACCTGTGTGTCACAGGCTGAAGGAAAACTGCACCTGGGACAGGTTTCCCTTTTGTCTTGGAGGAAGAGGAAGAGCTGAGTCCTAAAAATTAGTGCAAACAGACAACCCAAAATGAGCTGAACTTTTAAAGGGAGGGAACTTTCCAGTGCACTGAGACCCTACAAATGTCTTGCCTTTTTCTCCCATTAACTTTATAACCTCTGATAATCACTCAGTGATCAGCAGCAAAAGGGCCCTTTTAACGAGAAACACACAGAATAGGTGCAGTCTGACCAGGCTGTGAAAATGTGATGGTAAAATACTGCAGAGAGATGCCCTGTGTGTGTGTTTGTGTTTTCTGTGTGAGCACAGAGCCACCAGCTCCACACATTCCAGCTCTGGAATGCTTCAAACAGAATCTGTCTCCCACCTCCCTGAGAGTGTCTTAAAATTGTCTTTGAAGTGTGGTAAAAGTACAACACACTTTGATTCTCATGGGGTGTTTTCAGTCTGCATTTAAGCTGCAGCTTTCCAAAACCAAATCAGAGCTGTTCAGGCTGTGAGAAAACAAAGAGATGCTTAGAGGAGAAATAAAGTCTCCTGCTACAGTCAGAACAGAAATATTGCAGATGATGTTGAGAAGGGAGCAGGAGGACACTGCTGCTCACCTGTTTGAGCTGTGCCACCTCTGAATCAGGAGCAGTGGCCACAAAATGACTCAGTGGAGCCCCACAAACACGAAGCTCTTTGCCAGAGAAAATCAAACTGCTGCAATACGTGAATCACTGCTTGCCCTCTGAGTCTCTGCCTGGGTTGGGGTTTTTTGTATCTGTTTTATGAGCTGCTTTTTCATTGCCTTCTTGGCCGAACCCAGCAGAGCAGCAAGAGCTGCTCCAGCTGAGGCAGCTGCAGACCTGCCAGGCAGCTCTAATTGTGAGCCAGGTCCAGCACCTCTGGGCTATCCAGAAAAACCTCCCCAAAATACAGTCATTTACAGTCTTTGCTTTTCACTGGCTACCTTTGATTTCTCCTTTTATCAGACTGAATAAAACACGTTTCAACTCCAGCTATCACTAAGCATCTGAAGGTTTTCCCAGCTCAGGATTTAGCAGGAGGAATTTGGAGTTAATGGCCCTGTACTGGATGCTGTTGCTAAGAAACCCTGGCTTGGCTCTGATGTCCTTTTGCAGTTTGGAAACGCTCGTGTTTCAGCCTCTTGGCTTGTCCAGAGCAGGGTGTGCTCTGCTCTCAGCTTGTCTGGCTCAGCCCTCGGCAAAATGAAGTGGGAATCCAATTTCCCCTGTTTTCTACCCACTTTAACCCTCGTTTTCTGAAGTCATGAACCCCTCCTGCAGCCCATTCTGTATTTGCTGTCTGGGACTGGCCGTGTGCAGCGTGTTCCTGGTCCCCAGTGCCTTGTATCCAGGAGATATCATCACCTGGCTAGAGACACAGAGACAATTTAAAAGCACAACCCATCTGTTTTACACTGGTAATACGCAGTTTTCTCGTTGCCATGGCAAACCTGGAGAGAAGAGCAGAGAGCAACGTTCAGGTGAGGGAACTTTGCCTCAGCAGGGAGGCAGAAAATGGGTTTGGAGCTGTTTTCTTTTTAATGGGGTGCAGAAATCCATAGGGATGAAAGCAGCTGCCTCTGTTGTGGGAGTTTCCTTGAGCCACCACCCTCTCTTGGTCTGACTTTTGTATGGGAGAGCCAAGGAACCTTGCACTGAGTCCCTACAGCTTGATGAGGCTTGGCTTGCAGGGATGGTGCTTGTCCCACTGCTTGCTCTGGATCTGACACCAGGCAAGCAAAACACAGTTCCTCTTTCTTATTTCTGATGTGTGGGTGGGAGGAAAATGCTGGACAGTGGAGAGGACGATGGGGTTTCTAAAGAGCAGGGCTCCTCCTTGTGCTCCCTGTGCTCTTCCCTTCCCCAGACTGGGAGGAGGCCCTCAGGTCTGGAGCCCAGCATCTCACCCACATGCTGCTGATGCAGCCCCGTTCTGAAATCATGGTGAGAAATTGAGAAAAAGCCATTCAGAGGAAAGACACATCATTCTCATAAGGATGAAGTCCTCCAAAGACCTTGAAGCTCCACAGGAGAGAGCAGAGCCTCTGTTCAGCTGGAGCTACTCTTATTTACACTACACAATATTTTGCACTGGTATTGAAATCAGACTTGGTGCTGATCTCACCCTGACTTTATAAGAAATGGAGTAAATAAATTTCTTGCACTGTGTGGTCTCCAATCACCCCCAGTATGACACCAAAATCAGTTGATGGAACTGTATTATCACTTTCCTCTCTTCTGTCTTTTGGCCATAATTAGCAGGGACACTTTCTGTCAGTCAAGTGTCAAAATTAAATGCTTTCTCTTCATCCATCAAAAGAGAATGGTTGTTCCCTTGGGCAGCTGCTGGGGAGCAGAGCCATGGGCTGGATTAGTAACAGGAGAAATAACTTTAAATGCTAATGGTGAGGTTTACACAGAGCCTCAGGAAGATGAAAGGTTCTCAGGAACTGTGTCATTGTCATTGTCACCAAGGGAGAGGGAGCTGGAGCCGCTCAGGGGTGTCACAGCCCTGGTGTTTGTCAGGCTGGGAGGGCAGCAGGGCACTGTGCTGCCTGTGCCTCATTTTGGGGCATGTCCCACCCATCACAGGTGGGAGGCTGCCTTGACCTGCCCCTTCAGGAGCATTTAATCTCCCTCCTGAAAAGCAAGTTAGACACTGAAATGTCTCAGTTACATCAGCAGCCCAAGAACTGAGGGCAGGTTTCAAAACACAACGAGTCCCTGAGTCACTTCAGGGGGTTTTGAATGTTTTAATCAAAACTTTTTCTGTTTACCTAATAGTCCATGTCACAGAGAAGAGGGAGGATTTTAAACACCTCCTGCCCTGCTGTGGCTTCACCTGCCTCACTCCTCATCTCTCCTGGGCCTGGCTGCAGTCCCAGCTCCTCACTTGGACTTGGCACAGGGACACAACTGCTGGGAAATCCCAGCCCTTGCAAGTGCTGCCTGCAAAATTCTTCCCCAGCCCCACACTGTGACACTTACTCCTCTCGTCCTTTATTAATTTCATCGCTTTGCCAAACAATCCTGCTGCAAAGGCTACAGATGAAAGTGAGGAAAGGAGGTTAATGCAATATATGTTATCCCTGTCTGCAAGGATATTTGGGATTTTCACTGCTTTCAAATTCCTCAAATAAATGCCACAAGCAAAGTTTACAAATGCAGAGTGAGTAATTTAGATATGAAATCGCTCAGCTGTGAAGTCAAGGTTCAAAGCTGAATCACAAAACCCAGGGAATCCAAAACAAAGAAGACATTGTTTTCTGCAGGTAGGGAAATTTAGAAACAAATTGCTTCCCCCTGGTCATCAGGAAGAAAAATCCACTCAGTGTCACTCAGTGAGGTTTTCCTACACAAAAAAATGAGGAGTGCTGCCTCCTGCACACCCCATTGGATACCCAGAGCTAAAAGCACCTTCACAGGGACATCTAAAACCTGATAGATAAGAAATAATGATTCCAACTGAGGCAAACATTTGAATACTCTGGGATTACTATTGAATGCCCTACTTGTTGCTTTTTTGCTGAAAATGTAATGATTTTGACAAATGATTGTGCTCAGGTAGAATGAAAACAACATGACTGAAAAGAAATGGGAAGTGTCCATGGAAAGGTAAAATGCCATCCTCAACACTGGAGGATGATGTGCTTAAACATCAGCAGGACTTGCATGTTTTCTAAAGGAAACCCTCCCATTGACATGCCCTGAAAAACTTGTGGGTTTTTCAGTGAAAAAAAAAACAAACCCAGAAGAGTCTGACACATTTCCTGTGTGGGCACCTCCCCAAGTGCCACATCCACTGTGAATATTTCCAGGGATGATGATGCCACCACTTTCTTGGACAGCCTATTCTAGTGTCTGAGCACTCTTTATGTGAATAATTTCCCATTATTCCCTGGCACAACTTCTGCTTGCTACTTAACAGGGAAGGTTAAGCCTGAAGCTGTGGATACAGAAAAAAACTGATCACAGGATAATATTGTTTAGAAAAAAAAATACTCTTTTGCTGCATTTTATAGATGTAGTTTACAGAAATAACAAGTTTAAACACTGGTCTGAAAAAATCTACTTTATTTTAGGAGGAGATTATTCAATTCTGGGCCCATAAAAGTAAATGACACACTGAGGAAGTGTGAATGTGAAGATTTTGCTCCAAAGATAAAATCATGTCAGGGTTATTAATTGCTGAATATAGTCTCATTTTATCTTTATTTTCTAGATGGTTATTTTTATTCCACATAAATAGGGTTGGGGATATTGACTGCAGTGCTACAAGTCAAAATCAGGCAGTAATGGACACTGGAACCACAAAATTGCACAAATTGCAACTCATCCAAAACATCCAGGGTATTGTATGTCCATAGGTGACATCATCCTATGAGTGGAATGGTTTAGATGAATAAAAAAAGGTGTGGATTTCTCAGTCTTCAAAAGGAATTGATGCTGTTTCAGTGGATGAATGGGAATGAATGAGAAGGATAAAATAAAACAATTATCAGTCAAAAGCTGTGCAGGGGCTGTGCTGGCAGGGCCAGTGCAGATGGAGCATCTGGTGTGGTCCTCAGCATCACCTTTATCTGCACAGGAACTAAATCCCCCTCCCAGGCTCCCTGAGCCAGCTGGGTTTGTGTGAGTGCTTGATAAAACTTGACCCTCTGATCCGCTGTACTCAGCCCAGGTTTATCAACCTGTGTTCCCTCTGTTTGAATTTCAGCTTTTTCTAATGCTCTGCCAATAAAGGGCTTTTTCCTAAGATAGAATTGCTAAGCCCAGCGTTTTGTTAGTGTCACATCCAAGGTTTTAAGCAGCAGAGCTGCTCAAGAAGGCAGCTCTCAAGGAAATTTAAATACTTGCTCTAGCAGTATTCTCCATCCCTTCTTTTATCTATGAACAAATACAGGCACATGCAGAGAGAGATTTGCAGGTTGCCAGTTTTTCATCACTTTATTGAAGCCTCAGAATCATTGGCATTTTTCTGATGTGATAAATCTAGTGGTTTTTTGTTGTTGATGTTTGGCTTGGTTTTTCTTTTGTTTCTAACATTTCTGGTTAAAAGGAGTACCAGCCTAAGGGTGAAACAAAGATCTCAGGAGCTGATGTGAGCAAACCCCGTGGATTTGAACTTGTTTTTTAAGCCCCTTTCAGCATTTCTGGTGACCATCTCTCATTACTGTAAGCTGAGCAGATTACCAAGACAATATTAATGGTTTCTCAACACTCACACCAACACATAAAACTTCAGTCTCTTCCATATGTTTGGTAGGAAACAAACCAGGCTCAGTTGTCTTTTAACACTTTCAGTTCATTCAAACCCCAGAAAAGCCAGTGATGGTTAAATTCCCTTCAGGAAGGGTTTTCTTTCACCTTTGACATGAAGGACATGGAGCATCCTGCTTGCACCAGTTGTTAAAGCAGAACAACTCCCAGTTTGTAGCTGAACATTGGGGAAAACCAAACAAGTCCCTTAGTGGTGGTGGCACCTCTCCCTTTGGTGTGTGACATTTCCACAGGCTGCACAATGTGCGTTTCCAGATGGGAACTGATGTGATGAGGGTTTAGCTGACCCATCCAAGACCCTGGAGCTCATTTTGTGTGAAGTCCAGTCCTACACCCCATCCAAGACCTTTGATGTGAGCACAGATGGGCATCGCTCCTCCAGAGCCAGCTCACAGCAGCTGGATGTCTGATCCTGCTGCTGGCACCCAGAATTTCTTGCTTGTTCTCTCCCTTCTCATCTAAATAAAGCAGCTATTGTTTCTGGAATGCCACAGTTGCACAGCCAGCCATGGAGGTGACAAATAAACGATTTCAAACAGAAAGGAGCAGCAGCAGCTGTCAGGCTGGGTATCACTGTGCTGTGTCTGCCTTTGGAAAGGTTCTTCTGGTTCTTGGCAGGTCTGAATGGAGTTCCTCTTGCAGGACTTGGATTTGCTGGTTTGGCTCCACTCCTGCCACATTTCTCAAAGTTTGACATTGTTCCTGGCCTGGCAGCTTGCAGCTCTCTGGGGAATTCAGCATCTCCAATATTTCTGTAAACAACAACAGCCCAGCCATAAAGTTTGGAGTTTGGTTTGCTGGCAGAGCCGAGGGCTCTCTCAGCTCAAGGCACTGCCCAAAGCTGCAGGACCCCGTCCCAGCTGCTTCAGCCTCTGCTCCAACTCCATTTTCCCATCATGATCATAAGCATAACAGGGGAATTTATATGAATTTGGGTTTTTTTCCCCTAGAGTGAGTGGTAATTTTTTTATTATAATGTTTATTAGTTTAACTAATACAGCTGGGGTGAATAAAAAAGCTTTTAGGGGTGGGATCACTTCTTCATCTAGATCATGTTCTTGTAGCTCTAGTGAGATCTTACCCAAAGAGGAAAATATTGTTTATTTTCTATATGACCCTGGCAGTGTTTTAGTGAGAGGAAACTGAGCCTTTAAATTTTTAAAATTGTGGCCAAATTCCAGCAAGCTTTGTCTCACTACCATCATTAGCTGTGACTTAGAGCTGAAGAAACTGAGGCAAAAAAGTCCTTTCCAAAGGAATGATTAAAAAAACTCAGAAAGACACAGCAAAATACAACAGCTCTTCTTTCCCTACTCAGTTCAGCTATATCTTGGATACCTTAACAGGAATTTTTTTTAGCAACAGGGGATTCTCCAAGGAGAATATGGACATCTGTCCTTGCAGACAAGTCTGGAATTCACATCCCTCTGCTGCTCAAATATGAGCTTTTAAATGGAGAGGGAGTGTAAAGAGAAATTGCAAAATTTCTGTGTTGTTAGATTCAAAACATAATAAAACAATGCAAAATTGGCATTTTAACTGAAGTGGTTTAAAGTCCAACTTTGAAAGAAGCTTCTGCACCATAAAGAAGATGCCACTGAAAAACTTTGATTATTAAAAAGCTGCTACCACCCTGCAAAGCTCCACTTGATGTTATTTTCATTTCCAAAAAGGTCGGCTTTGAAAAGAGAAACTAATAAGCTGAAAAAACGGCCAGCTTTATTGCTGAGCATGTTTTCCTCTGGAACTCTAGTGCCATTTATTGGTCTGATGGCTTTCTTTGCATCTGGGAAGCTCTGAACGCTGCTCTTTGCCAGTTCCACACAAACCATTCACAGCCCAGAGAGAGCAGCTCGTCAGTAATTACTGTAATGGGTTATTTGCAGTGTTTCTTGAAAGGTGATTGAGCCCCTAATGCAGACACCAGATATTTTTTTCTTCACTTAATGGTGTGGTAAATTATTCCTACGAGGGGGCTCATTGAATGCCTTCCTTGAAACAAACTAAAGGCCACAAAGGAAGAAAAAAATCTGTAGATCTCTTCTTAGCAATAACAGGGGAAGATATTTATGGAGTGGTTCAGATGGAGATCTTCCCAGTGTTTGTGTAAGGCTGTGTCTGGCACAAGCACAGGGATGGGGCAGGTGGCTCAGGGTGGCTTTTCCAGCTGCAGAGATGCAGGACAGCCTGGGCAGAGGAAAATGGGCTCTGTCTGCTCAGAGCTTCTGCCTTGTGGTCCTGATGCCCGTGGGCATTGCAGCTTTGCAGATCAGCTTCTCACCTGGAGGGAGAGGTGCTAAAACAGGAATAGATCAGAGAAGGGAGCAGGTTGGATATTAGGTGTGGGAACCCAGGACATCCCTCTGGCTGCCCTGGATGGTTCGAGACCCTGGCAGGGGCTCAGGAGCCTTGGCACAGTGCCCAGAACCCCTCTGCCTTCGATTTTAACCTCTAGGAAAAATTACCACCCTTACATGAAGAATTACAAGTCACAAAAAATAAGTAGAGTGTAAGTTAGATTATTGTAAGGTGAAAAAGTAGGTTTTTAAAATTATTTAGAATAAGGGTCTGGGGTCAAGATGGAGGAATCTGGGCGTGTTCTGTCCTTCTTTCTCCTTCTTCCTGCATCCATCTTTTGGGTGATGTTGGCACTTTTAGATTGGTTTAGAGTAGAACCAGACTGTACAATATAAGCGATAGGTATTGGAAGATAACTGTAAATAATGTTCAGGTAGTTTATAGTATAAAAAGATAATCCCACCCCAGGGTGGGCAGTGTGCCTGGGGCTGAGCTGCTGAATGGACCTGGGCTGGGCAGGGAAAGAACTTTTAGATAAGATAAAATAAACACCTCTGGAAACAACAGAAGAGTCTCCTGACTCTTTCTCCAGTGCTCAGGCTGGAACACAGAGACTCTAAAACATACACAGGTGGTTGGCTCAGGTTCCAGAGACACCACTGACCACAATTAGGAAAAATTTCTTCACTGTAGGGGTGGAAAGCATTGAAGCAGGCTGCCCAGGGAAGTGGTGGAGTCACCATCCATAAAAGTGTTCAAAAACCAAGCAGAGCTGGCACTTTGTGGGTTAATGGGCACAGGGCATCTGGTTGAATGTTGCACTTGATGATCTTGGGAGCCTTTTCCAACCTTAAGGATTCCATGGTTCCATGACTCTGTGATTCCATGAGCTTGGCTTTTACAAAGGGAGATTTCTTCTACTGCTAAGTGAATAAATTAATTGATGTGTCTAAATGCAATTAGCAAATGCTACAGCAGGAAAGGCTTCCTAATCAGAATCATTAATCTGGCAAAAATGAACTGTTGCATGTCTTGCATGTCCTCTTTTTTGGACCCAACAAAAGCACATCAGCCAACTTCAACAATATAAATAACATTGGGTTTTATTTATAATTTAGCTTTATAAATATCTTACTTTTACACATTGTAGTGTCTACATGCCATAACCCAAACTGCCTTGAATTTCCAGGGCTTCAGGGCTGTTTGTTGGTTCCAAAGGCAAGATTTGGAGCTTTCACAAGAACATTCTTGATTTCTCCCTAAAGCTGTGCAGGTGGGAGAAGTTTCAGCAGGTGGGGATGAGGGAGTATTTGAGAACTGGCTGTGATTTAGAGAAAGCAGAACATGCTGCTCATCCTGGAGGAGTCTCTCCATGCTTTCAATGCCCAAACCTGTGGGATGCTCAGACTTCAGGAGGGGAACCTTCTCTTCTCACCTCCTTTGAGGGAATGAGAACATCCATCACTATTCATGGGGCTGAAGTCACACAGAAGGTAATAATTTGACAATAAAAAAAAAAAGTTCAAGAAATTTAGTCAACCAGATTTAGTCAAAACTGAGCAAGTCAGTTTTACCTACTCTTCAAAATGAGGTTTCAACTGAAAAATACAAATCCAACAATTCAGTTGGGGTTGTCCAACCTGGAGAAAAGAAGGCTCTGGGGACAGCTCAGAGCGCCTTCCAGGGCTTGAAGGGGCTCCAGGAGAGCTGGAGAGGGGCTGGGGACAAGGGAGGGAGGGACAAGACACAGGGAATGGCTCTCGCTGCCAGACAGGATGGGATTTTGGGATGGAATCTGAAATAAATGGGCCAGGAGAGCAAGAGCAGCTCCTTTGTAAGGCCTTTATTAGAAAATCAGGAGCCTGAGAGGTTGTGCGTGCTGCTAGTCCAGATGGCCAATCCAGAGGAAAAGGAGCAGTGCAGCTTTGTCTGCTCAGGCAGAGCTGCAGCTTCCATCCTCAATGAGAATTCCAAGGAAGGTAATTTCATTCTTGGTCCAGGGGTGTCATGTTGGTAGGATGCTGTTAGGTCATGGCGATGGCATCAAAGCAGCTCAGGATGATAAATTAATGTTCTGCACTGTTTTATCAATCTGAAAACACTATCCTCAGTTCCAGATGTCATTTGAGCTCATTGTCTTAAGGGGTTTTTAACTCAAAATAGTGTCCCAGTGTCCTTTGCATTCCTCTCATTTGCATACAGATCAATGACGTCACCCTCCTCACAGGCGCCATTTCAGGGGAGCAACAGCAGTGTTACCCGACGGAAGGGAAAGGGCACATAGGTGAGAACTGGGGACTGAAACAGAGCGAGGCCAATAATTTAACATTAACAATTAACATTAATTAGGAATCAGAACAGGGTAAAGCCTGGAACCCAACATTAAGAATTAACACGAAAACTGAAACTTAGGAACTTGTTCCTAACAGAATCCTTCCCTGGCAGGGTGGGCAGTGACGGCGGTGGAAAAGAAGGAACGGGTTCTTCATGATTTGCAAGGACCCATGAGGCCATTTATTGATCCACAAAGCAAAGTTTATATACTTTTTCTATTGTTACTAAAAATAGCGCACCAATAATATTCGTGTAACTAAGGTATATTGCTTATTGTAACTAGATAACATTGCTCAATCTAGGCCTCGTTTAAGCTAGCCAGGTAGATACAATATTTCCCGCAAATCCCCACAGAAACTACAGGCTAAGCACTCTGTACCAAGCACCTTCTCATCTCTTACATTTTTTCTCCAAAATCCCACTTGTTTCTGTCAAGGCTTGGGCCTACTCACTCCTGCCATGGCTTGGGCCTACTCACTCCTGCCATGGCTTGGGCCTACTCACTCCTGCCAAGGCTTGGGCCTACTCACTCCTGCCAAGGCTTGGGCCTACTCACTCCTGCCATGGCTTGGGCCTACTCACTCCTGTCAAGGCTTGCGGCCTACTACAGCTAACAGATCCATGTCGGTAGTGACAAGCTGAGCAGTACTGGCAGTTCTGCTCTCCAGTTGTATTCCCACAAGGCAGCCCTGGCACAGAGAAGCTGTGGCTGCCCCTGGATCCCTGAAGTGTCCAAGGCTGGGTGGGATGGGGCTGGGAACAGCCTGTGGGAGGTGTCCCTGACATGGCAGGGGTGGAATGGGATGATCTGTAAGATCTTCCAACCCAAACCATTCCATGATCTCATGAGTGGGAGATACTGGCAGGCACTGGGACTCTGGAGCTCTGAGTCCGGCCCTGCACAGACACAGGGAGAGCCCAGACAGGGAGGCCTGAAATGCTCTCAGTATTTTCTTTTTCCTCCCTGCAGAAAACAGCCGCTGTGGCTGTTACTGGAGAAGCCCTTTGGTAACATGAAACCCTAATGAACTGCACAATTTGCCCACACACAAACTGAGGGCAGGAGCTCGGAGGTTTCCCTGGCAGCCCGGAGCTGTGAGCTCTGCTCCCTTGGAGGGGTTTGCACAGGATCCATCCCTGCAGGGCAGCTTCTGACCTGTCCCCCAGGGGAGCAGATCCCCAGGGCTGAGAGCTGGCCACTCACACACAAGTCAGACTTAAACATCTTCTTATTTCCATATGGCAGAGTCAGCTGAGGAGCCCAGGAATCCTGACTTAGCCTCCCCTGATAAAATTATGATCATGTCCGTCCTCTTTCATTTACTCACTCCCGCTGCCGAGAATTAATTTTAGACTCTGCTGGCTTTTGTCAGTAGATTTCAGGATATATAATCTATGCTTTATTTTATTTTGTGCTCATCTGGGCAGTAGCTGGAGTGTATAAAATGGGGTCTCCTGGAACAACTTTATTGCTTCAGCCTCTTCCTTGAATGAGTTTTTGGCACAAGTATAATTTTTCCCTCGTCTCCGACAGAAAGCAATTTCCCTTTTCCCTTGCATGTCCTTCAGGCTCTGGTGATTCTGCCCTGCAGAAAACCAACTTTGTCGACTTTCTTGCTTCTGGGGGTGACAAATTGTCCTCACCTGAGCACCCCAGCACAGCACATCCTCTGGTAGCAGCAGGCAGAACCCCCACTGCCCTAAAAGATTATTTGATCTCTTTTTGGGGTGACATCAAAGAGCTAACAGAGGATTGTTATGGTTCCTTCACCTCTTGAAATTGATCCTCACAGTGAGGAAATGATGAAATTGGAGTGGGAAAGGCTGGGATGATGGAAGGACTTTAACAGCTGTAACTTTTATTTAGCAGGTTGTCTCCCTTGCAGCATTACAGATGTTATCAACCTCAAGCCAAGGGGAACGACACTGATGCCTGAAGTTTTAGTTTTCATATTTCAGATTCTGTGCTGCATTAGTATGTAACTCTGAACTTCATATAGAGTGTTAGCAAGTTCTCCTCACAGTTTAGTCAGACAAAACAATCCTTTTGCAGCCTGAGAACCAAGGACACCATTGCAGCTTCAGGCCCAAAAAATATAAACAGCAAATTGGGAAGCTGTAATTGGACAATTAACCCCAATATAGAAATGGACCAAAACCTGTAAAAGTGTGAAAACTCATGACCCATTGTCCATCTTGGGTGTAGCCTCAGCCAGGCTCTTGCACTGCCCAAGGAGAATCCTTTGAAGGCCTTTTAATAAATCCCTGCTTTATTCCTTTAACACTGACTAGTTTCTGTTCTAGGTAGCTTCTCAAGGCATCAACACAGCAAGGGAAAGGCGCTGTCTTCATTTCTTCTATTTTTTTTTTCATTTTAGAGAACCAAGAAGTATCTTTTAATCGCCACTGGCATACCTGTCTTTTTATCTGTTTATATCATATTTTTTTCCTTTAAGAAGAATTTGATGTTTTCACAAAGAACTGTCTGGGTTAGTGGAAGTGTTGCTCAGCAGAAATGTCTGAGCCATAACATTGTTATGGTGATGTGATGAAGGGTTTGCCACATTATCCTTCACCTTTAGATTTTTAGTGAGCAAAAGGCTGGAAGTTTCTGTTTATTTAAATGAGAAATATCAAATTTCTGCTGCTTATAAGAAGGGGTCTTTGGAAGCTGTGTTGCAGATTGACACAGGATTTCCAGAAAAATATTATCAGGAATGGGTTGGTATTTTCAGATTTATTTTCATTGTATGTGTAGGCTGGAGGTTTGGAAATGCCTCTTTTACTTTCATGAGGAAGACTCAGAGGATTTTATTTTTCAATAGTTTCCATTGTGTTCATGGGAAAAGGTTTGTTTTGCTAAGCAAAGTATAAACACAGCACTGTGGCAGATCCCTCTAAAATTGCTTCAATACTGATCTGCTTTTCCCACATTCTTACTGGAAAATATTTTTTCTGATTCCTCTGGCATCTCTCTAAACCTAAAGAATTACAAATGAGAGAAGCATTTGCCCCCCTGAGCTTCATGTGCCACATACTCCTCCAGCAGCACTAAACTTCCCAAGGAGAAAGAGAAGAAATATCAGAGAATGGAGAGCTCCAGCTTCAGATGAAGAGCTTGGAATAATTTAGAATAATATAATTTAGTTTGTTTTGCATTACTTTAAAATCAGAAAGCCTGGGAGAAGTTCTCCATGTACCAGTTTCTGGTCACAGTCTATGTAAATCTGGAAGAGAGCCATCAGCTCGAGGAGAGCTCTGGTGCACATTTGTATTACTGAAAGCAGATGTGGGCTTAGGGCTCCAGCCAAAATTTCAGAGCAGGAAAAAAATGATCTGTCCTCAATTCCTCATCGTTCAGAAAGGATGGGATGAATCAATACTGGTGCATTAGTGCTGGGGAGATGGCTTTCAGGCCTGACATGTCTGATAGAGATGCTAGTTCAGTCCAGGAGTGATAAGAAAATCAAACTGCTGCTGCCTGTGTGCAGCTGTGTGCCTGCTGCTCTCCTGCATGGAAAACCTGCAGCTCCCTGGGCTCACAAGTGCTGGGTGGTGTGAGGACAGATGATTACAAAATGATTTGTTCATGGTGACTTGGAGAAGTTCAGCTGCACAAGGTTCCACCACCCCTTTGTGCCCCTGGCCCTGTGTCCTGCTCAGGAGCAGGAGGGGTTTGGGTCACTCAGATGTGACAAACAGGACTGTGGGGTGCACACGAGTCCCAGCCAGCAGAACCATTGTTAAACAGCCAAGATCAGCCCTGGCACAGGTGCCCAGAGCAGCTGTGGCTGCCCCTGGATCCCTGGCAGTGTCCAAGGCCAGGCTGGACAGGGCTTGGAGCAGCTGGGACAGTGGAAGGTGTCCCTGCCATGGCAGGGGTGGGATGGGATGATCTTTAAGGTCCCATCCAATCCAAACCATTCCATGATTCATTCTGTGATTCCATTATTTATGGTGTGGTTGGAAATGGACCCTCCATCACAGAGAGCCTCAAACCCCTTTTCTATCATCAGGAGGTGCAGGAACACTCTGAGCACTGGGAATCCTCCCAATCCCCTCAGCAAGGCATTTCCAGGCACAGATTTTATTTTATTATTTTAATAAAAAATAAACCCTCTCAGTAAAAGGAGGATTCTGCTCTTTCCCCCCTGCATTTTGGAGACATAACTGTGATTTGTTTTGGCCCTTTTGTCTGGGGAAGCTTTGCTCCTCAGTGAGTGGTTTCTGGCTAATCTTTACTACTTCAAATTTTGTGGTAAGATCTTCTTTAGACAGAACTAGGTCGAGTATATTTCAATTGCCTTGTGTTCTTAAGATCAGTTTGTCAGAGAGTCCTAAATAACACATTGCTTTATTCATAAATAGCCTGAGCAAGCCAGGGTTTGCAGCACGTTCAGGGTGTGACAGTGATGTGTTACCCTGTGCTTATCAAAGGGCTCCACTGCCTGAGCCACCAGCACCAAGAAAATACACTGAAGAATTATTTGGACCTCATTTATTTAATGAGCCAGCAGTAAAAATGAAACCTCCAAACTGGCAATGGTTGAAAAGCAAATCACAGCGCAGATTTTTCAAATCTGTAGAAGTCCAGAGGTTTTCATTGGGTGGAAAATGTGAGCATTAATAAATTGCATCATGTATAAATTGCAGCTCTATAAAGTGTGTGAAATTGCTGGGGGATTTCTGTGAGCTGTGGAGGTGGTGATTTCTGACTGGGAGCAGAATCTCACATAGCATACCTGGGGTTTGAACCCACGAAGGAGAACTTAAAAGATTAACAGTGATTCAAATACCAATAATCACGAAGAAAGAAAATGAGCAATATTTTAGTTGTTGCTCTGACTCACTCCTACTCTAGCTAATAAAAAGCCAATTTTCCCAGCTTCTATGCTTCGTGTTGTCTGCAGTTCTGGCTCCCTGCACATCAGAGGGAGCAGGTCTCTGGGGGGGAAGTCAAGAGACTGATTTCATTTTTGTTTTCTTATTTTCACTTTAACCACAACTTGTTACTTGAGATTAGAAACATAATCATGGAATCCTGGAATAATTTGGGTACTTAAACACAACTTTTCCCACCCACCCTGCCATGAGCAGGGACACTTTCCACTGGGCCAGGTTGCTCAGGCCTCATCCCCATATCTGTGATGCCTTTGCTGTTCCTCTCAGGAGAATCCAGGGGAGATGATGGGCAACAATTATTTCCAGCTACACTTTTCCAGAGCAAATGACACTCATCTCAAACTGAAAATAATATGTTGGCTTCTTCCAGCATGGTTTCATTGATGTTTCTTGCTCTCCATCTCTGTATCCACAGCTGTTGAATCTCTGCATTCCTTGAATGACCAGATCTCCCATTTTATCGTCAACAAGGCAAAAACCCTGGACGAGGATGAAGATGCCTTTTTGCCCAGTGAGAAGGAATCTCTGAAAAGTGCCATGATGCTGATGAGGCACCTCCTGATGGATGCACAGGTAGGAAATCAATACACACACGTGTGTTGGGATGTGAGGAAGGCACAGTACACGGATCTAGAGGAACATGTCATTTTTACGTGCAGTTTTAGAGTGGAGAACATTAATTTCTGACTCTTCTTTAGAATCTATTTTGGCTTCTGAAATCTGCAGCTGTGGAAGAATATCTCAGTGCACAGAGTGTGCAGCTTGTGCTGGGGCTGAGTCTCAGATTCAGCCTTGAAAATGGGTCTTAATTTCAGGAGAAAATACAGCAATGTACCCATTGATGGGAATGCAGCAATAACCCCATTGATGGGATTCCAGCGTCAGCACTACCCAAAGAAAATCATCTGTCCACTAAGCAGCTGTGCTGAATGCCAGTTTTAGAAGTGCCAGACAACTGAGCTGTTGGTTTAGCCAAGCTCTAAAATGCCAGTTAAAAGTCATGAAATGATGTGCAGATGTTTCTTTGTGCCTTTGCTGCTTCAACAAAAAAAACTCTTTCTCTGTAGCTTTGCTGTGTTGCAGTGTTTCCTTCAGCCTACAAAAAACACCCTTTGAAATATTAATTGTATTTATCTTATTATATTCCCTTTTGCTCTTTATTTGCAAAGCTTGGATGGAAAATGACAGCTTCTGTTAGAGGGCTCTTTTGAAACTGGGTGGTCTCTTCTGGCAAGCCCTAAAATCAGGCAAAGGAGGCCTGAGGCTGTCCTGAGATCTTTTGAGCTCTTCAGGACTGGGGATGGTCTGTTCTACTTCCCTGTTCTCCCACGTGGAGTCTGGTGGTTATCTTATCTGCTTTTCTCACTTTCAAAATCTTTATCTGGCAGGGATCCTTGGGGAGTGCCTGGGGATCCCTGCTGTTAGCAGCACATTTATTTTAATACTGTGTGTTTGCAGGCTGTGGAGTGCCCAGGGAGCAAACCCTTCCTGTTGTGCTCAGGATTTCATTTTTGTGAGGATGGTGCTGATCTCACTTTGGCACTTCTTTAACCAGGTCACATCCATTTACCCCAGACCAGCAGGGTTAATGCTGTTGGAGTGCCATGGAGAACAGAGGGGTTAGACTGTGCTTTTGGATCTGCTCCCACAGTGGGAATAGATTCTGTAGATTCCCCTGCAGGTGGGAATAACATCAGAGAATCCCAGAATTCCACAGAGCCCATGGAAATGCATGGAACCCTCCCAGTGTGAGGCTCTGTATAAAGATAAGCTGAAATCCAGTGCTTGGCCCTTTTACTCCCCTCTCCTGGCATGGACCTGATTTTGACTGGTGGATAATTTGAGGAGAGAATATCCAGCTTGAAATTTTGGACAGAAAGTTTGTGTTGAAAGGGATGTTACAGCTCATCCCATTTCACCCCCTGCCCTGGGCAGGGACATTTTCCACTAGACCAGACTGGTCCAAGCCCCATCCAACCCCATCCAAGTTCCAGGTATCTGGAACACCTCTGGGCAGTCAGATGCTTCCAGGCATCTGCATGTGGCAGATAAAAGTAAATATGGGGCAAAAATGTACCTATTGATAATCCCCTTGTGCAGAAATTCTATTTTTAGCCCTCAAGAATTGCTTTCCTACTTATCAGCTGTCCTGAATGCATATTAATTGGTGCCTGTGATAGAGAGACTGATTAGGAAATGCTAAGAACAATGGGGAAATGTCAAGTGCTCCTGTATCCTCATGATGTGCCTGGATCCTTTCCCAGAAAGGACAGGATGTTTTCTTGCCTGGGATTTTCAAGTTGGAAGAATGACAAAGTGGGAAGTGGTAGTGGTGAGTAGAAGGATGGAAGTAAACAGGTGATAACATCCAGTAAAAAAAAATAAAAACCAATAAAATAAATCCTCTGAGGAATGAAAGAAACATGAGGCTGGCAGGAATATCAACAGGAATATTCACAATATAAAATATTGTGTGTGAATATAAATATGTGCTAACCCAGACTGCAGAATGCCCTCTGGCTCTAATCACACAGGAGGAAAAAATATCACCAATGCAATTATTTCTCTTCCCTTCCCTCCTTTCTTCCCAGTTAGTGGTTTTATGGGAAGATGGAGCCCTGCAGCTCTCAGCAGTATTGATTGTGTGAGGCTCTGTGCAGAGATAAGCTGAAATCCAGTGCTTGGCACTTTGACTCCCCTCTCTTGCCATGGACCTGATTTTGACTGGTAGATAATTTGAGGAGAGAACATCCAACTTGAAATTTTGGGTAGAAATCAGCTGGACTGCTACCCCAGCAGGAGGGACTGGGCAGAGGGGACAGCTAATGAGCATTTCTCACTTCTCTGCCACTCTTAATCTGCTCTGAAAAGGCAGGGATGGTGTGGGGGTGATGCCTCGTGCCTGCTGCCCTTCTGGTTTGCAGAGAAATAGGACACATTCTTGGACACACACCAGGAGATGCTGTGAAACAAAGGTTTTGGTCCAGCACGGATCTAACTTTCATCTTGAGTCATTTTTTTGGCTTAAGATGAATCACTGAACCAACACACAGAGCTTTCCTTTTGGAAAACACTGTGAGGGCTTTCAGAGGGGGCTGTGCTGGGGACCTTGTGCAGCTCCCTGTGAAGGGACAGGTCCCTGCTGTCTCAGCAAGGTGTCACTGGGAGCACAAAGGACAAGGATGCTCAGCAGAGTGGAGAGGAGGAACCACAGCACACAGGCACCAGGGAGCCTGCCTGGGCTTTCACTGCTGGATTTTCTGCTAGTTGGAATGTGGACTGTGTGCCCCTAAGCATCAGCCCAGTCCCTTCATATATTAGGCCATATTTATTTCTCAATTGGCTGCTTGGAAAAGCCTCTTTTGCCCATCTGTTTTCTCGATTTGCTCCACTTTTCACTGATTTTAATGCCTCTGTTTTGTGGTAGTTGTGTACAAGTAACTGTGGCAGTGGTGACTGTGGCTTTATAGGGGAAATTAGAGGTCAGTTCTTGGTAAACACAGCATGGAGAAACAGCTGTTGAGTGGGGGGAAGAATTCTTTTAGTCTCCCATATGCAAATGGGTTTTCTCCATGAAGAATGGGGCATATTTTGGAGTCCTCCTGGCTGGAGAAATGGCATTGGTGGCAGATGAGGTGGGAGAATGGTGCTGGTGGCTGTGGTCTGGGCTGGCTGAGGGGCTGCTGATCCACCAGCAGTGTTCAACTGCACACAGGGAGAGGTAATAAGCTGTGTGGAGTCTCTCACAATGGGCTGTCAGCTCAAATCCAGCCCAGGGAAGACAGTGATTTAATGAAAGTCATTACAATCTGCAGGATCTCTTGACCCCGCTGCTCTCCATTCCTTCCACACCCTGGACAGGATTTCCTCCTCACAACCCCCCTGCTCACAGGTTTGTGTGCTGGCTGCTGGGCTGACAGCTCTGGGGAAGGAGCATCACCCTCCCAGGGGGTGCAGGAACAGCCCCTTCCCTCCTGAGCCGTGTCCGTGCCCACCTGGCCAGGGCAGCACCCCAAGGATGGGGATTGTGCTGCCTGAGCTGCAAGGTGAGCCCAGATGAGGCAGGGGCATAAAGCAGGCAGGAGGAAAGGTGCATTTATTCCCTGTGACATGTCCCATCCTCTGCCTGGTGTTGGAGTGAATAAACAATGCACAATTGCACTGCTGCCAGACAGCCCCGTGCACAGCGATGTGGCACGGCAGCCTGTGATCGATTGTCACTGCTGTCAATCATTCCTGACAGTCCTATTATGCTCAGAAAGGATGTTTGCTCTGTGCCTGTTGTTTTATAATCCTCAGAGGTGGAATTTTACAGCCTGGCAGTGTTTTTTCCTCAGACATTTCCCTAAGCAGGATTTATTGCTTCTGAGACACACGTGACATGAATCCATTATACCTTCAAACTTTAAATCACACCCCCCCAACCCCAGCTTTGCCTAAATTACTTTTTGATTCGTTTTACTTGAGTTTCTGTTTCTAATTGCAATTGTGAGAGACTGGGCTGGAAAGTACACAACATCCAAGGGCTGAGTCGTGCAGCAGCTCTAATCCAGCTGTTTCCAAAGGAATTTCTCTAATGAACAGAAAAGGTGAACCCAGCCCTGAATGTAGGGTAATAGTCTCTCATATGAAGGAGCAAATGACATTTTGCTGGAAGCCTGCCCTCAAAAGCCAAGCTTTCAGGAAGTTCAGTCCATTTAGTTCCTTCCATGAAGTGTTTAATTGACTTCAAGTGGATTTGAAGTTCTTTGGGAGAAATACCATCTCTACCAGCAGTGGTGTGATTATCCTCAGGTGTTGTTCTGGAGGGAATGAAGACACCAAAAGCATCTTGGGGGTTGTACTGGACTTTTTGAATGAGATCATACCACAAATGATGACTTAAGAACAAAATCAGGGTCATTTGGCTTAGATTCACTTGGATTTTAGTTGCTGCCTAGGCATGAGAGGGCATGGAGATAATCAACTGCTTCTCTGCTGCAGAGTTCATTTATTTCTTAGGTAAAGACAGAAAATCAACCTGGTGATGCTTCTAACCTAAGCTGTTAACAAAAGAGTGTTCTCACTGCCCAAAAATCATAGGGGAAAAAACACTTCCATTTACATTTAGAAGTATTTTTTCTTTAAAATCTGATATTGTAGCACTTTTTGTTTGTTTTTTTTCCTTTACTGAGTCAAACAGCTCCAGTCCTCAGTTCCTCTTGGGACAAACCTTTAGCAGGTGTGCAGATGAAGTTAATGCCAGTTTGGACAGAGGGTATTGCCTTGTTTTTCTTTGGAAAATATCTGAGTATTTGAGTTGTCACCACCCTAAGCCTTTTAAGCCTGACACTGATAGCCTGTACATAAATCATTTAGGGTGAGAGTCTTTCAGTTTATGGAAAAAAGGAAAACCTACTTGGCATGACTTACATTGAGCCATTCCACATCCCACCAGCTGTCGGCCTTTGCTTTTTTGTATTACCCTCCATTTCTAACCAGACAAAACAATAATTTCTCAAGACCTTTTACATTATAATCTTTTCTCCAGTGGTCCCTGTTGCCTTCCTGAGCAGGCTGCTGTGGAGACAGCCACGATAATTGCTGTGCAACTGGTAGCAGAGCAGTGCTATTTCCTCAACTGACCTTTAAAAATAGTTCTTATTTTCTACAGAGGGCTGTTGTATAAAACCAACCATGTTGTTGCAATACTTGGTTACTTAAATGCTTCTCACCATCTGTTCTTCAGACTTGCAGCAGAGCTTCAGGAGCAACGCCCCGCGACCTTTATTTTCACGCGAGTGGGTCCTAGCAGCATCAACAGGAAGAACAGGGGAAGGAAGATTTGCTCTGTGTTTCAAAAAACTGAAATTATTGGAGTTCTGAAAGGGTCCTTGCCACACCAACGTGTTTCAAGGGCTGCAGGAAGGGAAATGATGCCAATTCTGTAATGGAATATTATAAAAATGCAGCTGTAAATTGGTGTTCACAAACCTTGGTGATCATTTATCTCAGCCTGCACAATCCATGAGCTGGTTTGGCTTGGGAAACAGCTTCAGTTCAAGCCAGGGTGTATCTACAGGAGAGCCAAAAAACCAAACTTGCTGCCCTGTATGCTGGGTTTTTTACATTAAACTTGCTGTCCCATTTCCATAAGAAGGAGCATACCTTCTAATGATCCCTCTAGGTGTAAAAGGGAGCACAAACCCTGACTTGTGTTGAAGGAGAAGAAGATAAAAGGCAGAACCTCAGAAGCTTCGTTGTGGTCAGTGGTGTCTCTGGAACCTGAGCTGACCACCTGTGTATGTTTTAGAGTCTCTGTGTTCCAGCCTGAGCACTGGAGAAAGAGTCAGGAGACGTTTTCTGTTGTTTCCAGAGGTGTTTATTTTATCTCATGTAACGGTTCTTTCCCTGACCAGCTGAGGTATGTTCAACAGCTCAGCCCCAGGCACACTGCCCACCCCTGGGATGGCATTATCTTTTTATACTATAAACTACATAAACATTATTTACAATTATCTTCAATACCTATCACTGATATTGTACAGTCTGGTTCTACTCTAAACCAATCTGAAAGTGCCAACATCACCCAAAAGATGGATGCAGAAGAAGGAGAAAGAAGGACAGAACATGCCCAGATTCCTCCATCTTGACCCCAGACCCTTATTCTAAATAATCTTAAAAACCTGCTTTTTCATCTTATAATAATCTATCTTATACTCTACTTATTTTTTGTGACTTGTAATTCTTCATGTAAGGGTGGTAATTTTTCCTAGGGGTTAAAATCAAAGGCATAGGGGTTTTGGGCACTGTGCCAAGGTTCCTGAGCCCCTGCCTGGGTCTCAAACCATCCAGGGCAGCCAGAGGGATGTCCTGGGTTCCCACACTTCATCAAGGACTTTTTTTTGTGTCTAATGACATGATTAACTTGTATTACACAGCCTGGCTTGTGGTGCTTGTCCCTAAACCTGGCAACCTGCTGCCCTGTTCCATGGCCTGAGGCAGCCTGGGTGGGCTGTCCCTGTGAATTCAGTGTGTTTGGGGAATGATGTGCTCTGTGGGGAGGGGTCAGAGCACCTCTGGCTCAGGTGAGCTGTGATGTGCCGCTCTCTCCAGCAGCCCAGCTCTGCTCATCCTCAGTGACCCACAAGGGGTGGGTCCCATCCTGCCTGCTGGCCATGCCTGATTCCAAACCCACTAATTTTCTGAGCCAACACTCACGATAAGGAAGTTTACAAAATGAATGTAAAAATGAGAGTTGCAGTCGTGGAGAAAGATCAGTTCCTTATTTTCTGGAGACATTCAGGATGAATTTATGAAGCTTTTGTCCTCTGTGCTTTTCCCACTCCTCAGGGGCTCAAACCTGAGCTGGAACCATGCAAATGATGGATTCTGTTGCCTACTATCACTGCATAGAATTATTTATATCACTAAATAATGGTGGTGAATCCCCAAATTACATTGCTGTAAGATCAGTGCTGGTGGTAATTCACTGCCTGCAGGGTGGTTCAGCACAGAGACACCGGGTCGGTTCTGATTTCATTCTCATTCTTTCTTACTTAGCTCTCCTTTGGAACTGGAAAAAAAAAGCTTGTTATTCTGAATTAGGTTTGATATTGCTGTTGAAAGCTCAGAAATCCTTTCAATATTTGCAACCCTGCAAGAGTAGAAGACTGAAAAAAATATCAATAAATCACATGTACAAAGAGGAGAGCATAACACCAGCTTGAAAGGGTGCAGGAGCAAGGCTCTCAGCAGGTTTGTGGTCTGTTTAGTTGCTTTAAAGTTAGTGTGGACTTTTATGTTTTAGTGATGGTGGGGAGGTCAGTAGGAGAGGATGGCATTGCCAGAGGTCAAGATGGGGGTTGTAGAGCAGCAACTCAGCAGAGAGAGAGAGAGAAATAAAGATACACATTTATATATGTGTGTGTGTGTGTATAGACAAGGATATTGCACCTGATGGACACCTGTCTTTGATTCAGAGGGAGAGCAGAAATGATTAAAAGAGAAAATGCATGAAGAAGCTGAGCTCTCTGCAGGCAGATCTCTGCAGATCCTGGATATTGCCAGTTGAATTCCAAAATTCCAGTTTGTGTGATGCCTTCAGAAAAGGCCCTCACACCTCTGAGCAGGACAGAGTGTTTCATTTGCAGAGTCCTGCTGAACACCAGAGGAGAGGTGACAATTTTGTCTCACTTAGAACACCATGTGTATTCATGAGCAGGGCGTGTGTGCAAAAGCTCTGCAAGCTTTAATTGGAGTTCATGAGAGAGAAACAATGAGTATCCTCATAAATGTAGAAGAAGCAATTAGGGGAGACCAGAATGTATTTGCTGTGGCAGCAGTTTATCAGCAATGCAGATTTCTCAGTTAATAACAGGAGAAAACCCCAATGGTGCAGGCAGCAAATGAGACAGAACATCCCAGTTAGCCTCACTCAGGGCTCGGAGAGCACAAGACTCAAACGGGTTCTGTTCCCTCTAAGTGCTTTCTCCTGCCTGCAGAATCTCCTGCTCCATTTCTAGTTAACAAATGAGCTAAAGCTCCTCACTACAGCCATGGATCTAACCAGTCTAAGCCATCATCTGTCCCAAGTGCACTGGCCAAACTATATTTAACTATTTTTCTGCATTTCTTAGTTTTAAACCATTGTTTAGAGCAATTGCACTAAATAAGCCTTTTTAAAGTGTTTTTCTGCAGTCTATCAAACTTTCTAGAACTCTTCAAGGCTACTAAAACATACATTATGCTAAATTAAAAAAGAAAAGGACAAAAAAAATACCAATATTAAAGGACCCATAATAAAAATGAGCGGTAATGCTCTAAACTGCAACCAATCATTTTACCTGCCTAGACAACACAGAGGCATCAATCAAAAAATACATAAGCACACAAACAGTAGTTTTAAAATGTATAAATAAAGTTAAAAATAAACAATAAATTAGCTCTTGCATGATCATATTGATTTGCTGTCCAGAAGTCCTTCGTTCCTGCACCTCACCCCAGCCCAAAGTGAGCTGCTGGACCAAGAGCTCCATCCCAAAGCAAATCCCTCTCCTGACTCAGCTGCAAACTTCCCCTCCAGCCTGGGAGTTCAGGGGTCACCAGGCTGAGCCCAGCAGGAGGTGGGAGCCAGCCAAGCTTTACATTTGTATTTTTGTCTCAGAAAAACCAATAAATATTTAATGGCTCTATGAGACAGAGCCAGCGTTTGCATTCTCTCCCCATATATCAACAGCTGCTTTAAGCACTTGCTTGATAAAAATTAAGGTGTTTCTCCAGATTCCTGCCTCAGATGCTGGGTAGGGAGCTAATTCTGTAAGCAAAAGCTGTCTTGTTTTGGAAAACAAATTCAAATGGAAGAGCTGGTTTCTGAAAGTGAATGCTGGGCTCCTATTCCTGCAGAAATATTCCAAACAGCCTTGTGAGTTAACCCTGGCAACAGATCTTGTCCAGATGTAGTAATCCTTTAAACTTTAACTCCTTCTGGGCTGTAAGCTTAGCTCCTTCCTAGGAAAGCATCCATGCTAAATCCATTCCATTCGATTTCATTTGCACAGAGTTTTGGCAAACCATGGATTTTCTCTGGACTCCCATTTTTCCCATCAAGGAGATGAATTCACTGGTTGCAAGACCCTGTCACCACTTCAGATCTGCTCTTCCTTCAGGGAAAAGATGTCTTTTATCCATTGCACAAATGTAAGGATGTAATTTAATTCCCATCTTCCTCATTTATCTGTGAGTTGGGAATAATATTTGCCTACTTCACAGTGATCGTGTGAGGCTCCTCATTCATTAATGTGTAAAAGCTTTGAGATCCTTAGGATGAAAATTGCTTTAAAGGATGCTGTTAATAATAAATATCAAGTAATGCACCTTGGTACCTCTTAGCAATAATTGGTGCTATCATTCCTGCCCAACTCTTCCATGAATTAAAAGGCTTTGAATGGGACTGGAAGCACAAATGGGATTGGGACCAATTAACACGTAATCATATGTCAGTTTTTATATCCTTAACATTCCTGTCACGGGACTCTCAGGAAAATCTCCATGGATTTGAATGGTGCAGTGTCAGAATCCAACCCCAGACATGTTTGTGGGATAATTGCTGGATAACCTGCATTCTTCTGGTAACTTGGTTGCTTAGTGATTAAGCTAAAAGCAAAAGTATGCTGGTTTAATATTAACATAAATGGAATTAGCCACTCTTTCTGTGAGTTAAATGATAGAGGAAAATTCTCATTATAAGAAAATAATTTTTTTTTTTGCTTTTGGTATATAGATTTAATTAAGCATTTTGTTGATAGTTTTTGACCTGCTCTCTGAGTTTAACCTCCACTTCAGCATGTGGAGACTGGCTTTTATGGAAAATCCAATAATTTGCTGCTCAGTCACCCAACTTACACATTTATTAGATTTCAAGCACACAGCACTCACCCTCCTAAACAGAGAAGCTCTGAATATTCATCTCAAGTAAATAAAAGCTCACATAAAGAAATTGCCTGATCTTTCAAAGATACCAACATTATTTGTTTGGAAGGGGAAAGCACCAAACTTTGGAATGATGTGAGGGATGGAGCCAAGACAAAGGACTGTGGGAATCAACACCATGAGACAGCTGATGGCCAGTAAGGTGTGGATTTACAGCAAATGTTCCCCTCTTAGGAGCAGCCTCTTCCTCCTGGCTGGGAGTGAATCTTGTGCTGTGAGCGTTGCTGGTGCCACATGGGGGAGATGTTGAAGAAGAGCTGGATCCTCCACTCCAGCACTCCCAGGAAAGAGCAGCCTGAGGGGTTTAGGAGCCTGATTCCTTTCAGTTTCCCTCCCATTTGATAAGTAAATAAATATCCTGTATAAAAGGGATCTGTGCAAAGCACTTGAAAAATTATCCCTCTTGGCTTCAGGGCACATCCAACATCTTCCAGTTACTGAAGGTGATTTTATGAGCAAGACCATGAAGTGATCAAGGAAGATAAAACAAGGAGGGATGCAGTCCCTGGTGTTAGCACCACTGCAGCTCTTGGCCTCTTGCCTGACGAGCTGGGCTTGGGAAGGGATGGTTTGGAGGAGCTGAGGGAGCCTGGCTGGCATGGGGAGTGCTTGGCAGCATTTCTTGCTGCTGTTCCCTAATACCCAAAAAATAAGGATAAGCTCATACAAGTAGTGGGTGATTTACTCAGGCCCACTGGCCATCTTCCTTGTTTCTTCTTAGAATAATACTTTTCACACTGCAAATCAGTGGTTAATGCTTATTTGTGCATGAGAAATCTCCACAGAAATGGCTACAGGGAGAGTATCTGTTCTGTGTGAAAGCCAAAAAAGTAAGATTGACTTTCTAAATTTCCTTTCCAATATCTAGATTTTTTCTGCAGTGGTTTAAAAAGATATTTATTCTAGGACCCTGATATGTTTTATAATATTCTAGCAGCCAGGTTAACAGGTAGAACCAGTACTTTAGTAACAGGACTGAGCTGTGAAACTGGGTTTGGTAGCCTGGGGGAAGTCAAGAGATCTTCATTTTTCAGCTCAATAAAAAAGAATGAAAAAACTACAAACTCACAGCACATACCCCAAAAGCTGAAGTGCTGCCCCCTTTGAACATGGGCTCCAGCTGACTCCAGGGGAACTCTGGCTGCTCTTTCAAGCACGACCTTCCCTTTCTGTCCACAGACAGCCAGAGGCTGCAGGAATATAGCAACTTTTTCCTCTCTGTCTTTCTGCATAGAGGAATTCAAAATCACTGCATGATGTGTGCCCCAATTAATATTCCCTGATTGTTTCCCTTTCCCTTCCAAATGATGTCAGTCTCCGTTATTTTTGGCATAATAGTAGTGAGAGGAATGTCTGTTTTGCAGAAATATTTTATCTCACATTTTTGTGTTCACAACAATCTCTACTCATCTCAGGATTTTTAGTTTTCTTTTTATCCTCTTCCTTTTGACTTATATTGTAAAAGACCTACAGTACAATAATGAAAACTGCCTTAATCTATCACTACTCAGTTTGTACATTGTTAATAATGAAGGCAGTGTAATTAGGCTGCAGAATGCACAGTGAACACAACACTGAGATGTCCTTAACTAACATCTGTGGCTATTGCTTGGCTTATATTGGCACAAGCCACCAAGATTTTACATGAAAACAGTTCTATGTGTCTGGCATTGCTTTTACAGAGCACAGGGGCTTCATTTTGTACTGGCTGCCTGTTGAAAGGCACCATGAAATCCCTGGCAATGAATGCTCAGCTCTAGTTGAGTCGTGATCTCAGTGTCATTGCTTTGCTGAAAACTTTTTCCTCTTGTGCCCTTGGTGGTTGAGCTGATGGGGTGCCATGGACAGAAACTCATCTCTAAGAGACCCTTCTGCTCTTCTGCCCCTTGCTGTCCCCTTTTCCATGTCAAACCTTCGTGATCCTCATCCTCACACCTGTTACAAGGAGGCCAGGCATGAACAAGGTGCTTTTCCTCTGGTGGTTTGATCCTCTGCCTGTGCTGTCCTGAGCTGGGACATGTTGGATCTCTGGTGTCAAAGGCATCAAAGGTGTCTCTGTTTCACCTTGTTCCTGACATGGTGGGGGGAAATCTCATCCTTAGTGCATGTGTAGGGCTGCAAGGCCACCACTGCCACAGAGCTGTATCCATCACAGAATTATGGAATCATTTAGGCTGGGAAAAAATCTGTAAGATCAACATGTCCCATCCCTTCCTCTTTGACAGCTTCCAGCTGCAGGCAGGGCACTGGAAGGGATGTTTAGAACAAGAAGGATGTTTAGATCAGATATAAGGAAGAAATTCTTCCCTATGAGAGAGGTCAGGTCCTGACCTGGGGCTGAGGAAGGAAAGGGCCTTAAAGACCGTCATGTTTCAGCCCTTCTGCCTTTCCACCACACCAGGTTGTTCCAAGCCTCATCCAGCCCTGGACACTTCCAGGGATGGGGCAGCCACAGCTTCTCTGGGCACCCTGTGCCAGGGCTTCACCACCCTCACAGGGAAGGATTTATTCCTTATATTTAATCCAAACCTATCCTCTACCAGTTTGCAGCCATTTCCCCTTGCCTGTCACACTGGGATGGACTGAGGTGCTCCTCCCCTGCCAACTTCCAAGCCCTTTTCCCCAGCTTGCCCAGCCTGCAGCTGCTGTTAGCATCACCCCTCCTGTCAGAGCCACAGTTGTGATCCTCCCCGAGCCTTCCTGCTGTGCCTACATCGTGTGGATGATCAGTGATGACTCTGCACAACCAAGAAAATAAAGCAGCCCTACAGCTGTATGGATGTGTCAGCTCTGTGGAAAACACAGGAAATGCAACGTCTGCAGAAGGAGGGAGGGGAATTAAGAGTGCAAGGGGTTTTATGGTGGCACCTTTGAGAGCAGAGCCCAGACACAGAGTGAATGAAGACCTTATAAAAATACTTGGCAGCAACTCCTCTAAATCTTTCAAGGTATGAGTTTCTTATTTTAGTTGATTTAGTGAGCTGACAAAGAGGCAATCATCGTTAATCAAAATAACTCACTCCTGCTTTGAGTATGAGAGCTGAAGTTAGATGAAGGTCATGGAAAGGAGATGATAAACTAGCCCAGCATCTTTAGTGGCTGCAGTTTATTAGGGAGCCTATTCTAGAGGGGAAGCAGATTTTTGCAAATGCTGATGCTTTTTAAAATGGATTTTTTTCAAGAAGTAAGGATTGCACCTCTCGCAGATTCACAGATGTGATGCACTCAAGTGTGCATGAAGAGATCATTTCCTGATGGCTTTCAGTAGCAAGAGATGCTGCATTGGAAAGAATTTGCTATTCTCCTGGAGGCAGGGAAGGAAGCAAAGATTTGGATAAGATATGTAGGAGATGAGAAGTGAGAGGGGCCTGCGAGTGCCAAACCACATTTTCTGGGGAAGCTTCAGGAGCCCGAGCCCCTGACACTTCTAGAAATGGATCTCTTGGGCATCAGGGAGGATTCTGTCCATGCCTGAGTCCATTTCTGTTTAGGGAAATATCTTTCCTCACCCTTTGGCAGTGCAATGTCTCCCTGCTGCATTCCTCCCCCTGCTCAGGTGTACACCACCTGTGCAGGACTCAGTGAGCAGGACGTCTGTGAACACCTTGTTCAGCAGTTTGCTGATGGCTGAGCCCCAAATTATGCAAAACTGAACAGGCAGAAGCCCAAGAATCCTTCAAAATTATGCTAATGATTCTTAACAAGTTCCATGTTTTGCCTTGAAACTCACTTCTTTAGCTAAAATGTTCTCTGCATTCTGTCTAGAATTAAGGGAAAATATCTAAATTCAAGCAAAAGTGATTGCCCAAAGCAGTGAGGACTGCCAGTGCCTGCAAGCAATATCAATTAGTGTTCTGGTGCCAGAAATATCAATAGCTCTCTTGCCAGTAGCTTTATTATAAAAAATCTGGGTTGATAACTGTGTATTTCACTTGGATAACATAATGTGTGACCTGAGCACGATGTAGGAACACGAAATCCCATATAAATTTTGTTTAAAGCTAAATGCTTTGTGCTTGAGATTTGTTTTGTATTCCCTCTTCCTCTTGCCCTATGGAAACATCTGATGAGTCTAAACCTTGTCATTTAAAACCTTTCATGAGGTATCTGAAATTTCTAAACAATACTCTTATTCATTTTGTTTTGTTTGCACCATCAGTAGCACAAACACTCCTGAGGACTGCAAATATTCATGGAAAGCCAACAGAAGAGCAGCTCCCAAATACAGGGGACCACTTCAATATTAAGAAAGCTGTAAGTTAAAATACAAATAGCCCACACCTATGTCTGCTCATGAATCAAATTATATTTCTGAGAGATCTCTTGTGGCAGCCTACTAAAATAATATATTACGTGCTCAGAGGCAGTGCTGGACTGATACAATGAAAGGGGGATAATTAAAGGCTTTGCAAATCCCAAATGTGCCAGCAGCTGCGGGTCAGCTCAGAAGCAGCTCTGGGAGCCACACGTGTCCCTCCTGCAAGGGTGGAAACCCATTACACCACACTTGTGCAGAATAAACCTGGAGGGGGAACAGCCTCTCTGCCCTGGATAAATATGTAGAAGAAATCCACTGGGAATGATGCAAAAAGAAGGAGTGGTAGCAGGTGGCAGAACTTCTTTTCACCCTACAAAATGCATATTTAGAGGCAAAATGGAGAGGAGGAACCAATTAGTGGGATTACTGTGCTTCAAGAGGCAGGTGCTTGCATTCCAGCTAGGAAACTGCTGCTTCCAATGAGATGAAATGCAGGTGCTTTGTATACAGCAGAGGCTTTCTCCATGAAGTTTTGCTAATTACAGAAGCAGAGGACAAAAAGAGGTAAAGCTTGACAGCAGCTTGTTTGACAATGAACAAAGGACCCATAAGGCAGCATTAAAACTCAAGGGGAAAAAAAGAGTTTTCAGAGCTGAGCAATTCTGCAGGTTCATTGTGGAAGAGAAGGGGATGAGGTCCTTTGAATGGTGGGGAATAGGGAGATGGGGATAGCTTGGATTGCTTGGATGTGAGGAATAAAATGGGTTAAGGTGCTTTGAGCAGAATAACCACGGCCACACATTCCTACTTAAACCAGAAAAAATGAACATCAGAGAAAAAGCTATGGGTGAGCACCAGAGAAAGGGCTAAACCAGAAATCCTCTCGCTGGTGTGGATGCAGTCTGGCTCCATGTGAGCCCAGAGTGCCTTTTCCTGGCTGCAGAGCAGATGGTTCCTCTGGGCAGAGCTGCCCGGGCAGGGCACGGTGCCCACGTCCTGCAGGGACTGCACAGGAGCCCCAGCCTGGCCTGCAGAGGGGAGGGATGCATGCACATTCAAATCATCATCATCATCTTGTCTCAGCCACAATTTAGAGCTGTTCCCAGTTACTATAGGATCTATTTTTAAAAAAATGAAGGAGGGAAATAACTTTGCTTTTGGGGCATTCAGACCGTTTTCCTCTTAGAGAGATGGCAATGCTTAATATTTTGGGGTATTTCAGCTGCCTGAACCCTTTGCTCCTGGCTGTGTGCTGTGCCCACCCCTCAGCTTTGCTGCTTTCTGGTGCATGAAACAAAATCCCTTGGTCCTGCCAAGGATGCTCTTCAGCAGGTGACCTTCCTCCAGGACAGCAAAGCTGTTGTATCCAAAAGGATTGCTTCTTACCATCTTTAAAGCATGGTGCTCATGGAACTCAGTAGGATTGGCACTCAAATGTGGCTGCAATATAGAAATAACAATTTCCTGGCATGTCTGGATGAAAGCTGGAGTCAAGAGTTTTGAAATGGTTATAATATTCCTAAGAGATGTGAGATCAAATGATTGCCAGAAGTAGATGTAATTATTCTTAGTACTGTGTGCATACAGACATAGAGATGATAAAGACCCAGGTCCCCCTTGCCATTCCAGATGTTGAAGGCTGATGCAGACATGGTAAAAGAAGGTTTTGTTATGAAATTAGAATTAAGAGAGCAGGACTTAGGGGTGAAGACAAACTTATGAAGCTCCTAAAATAAGTGGCCTTTGGGTTCATTATCACCATATTACCATTCAAATTATTCAAGTGGATACAGAAAAATCTACTGACAAGCTGAGAGAGTTGGGACTGCTGAGCCTGGAGAAAAGAAGGCTCCAAGGAGACCTTAGAGACCTTTGCAGTATCTAAAAGGGGCTACAGGAAGGCTGGAAAGGGATTTTTGACAAGGGCCTGGAGTGACACGACAAGGAGGAATGGGTTAAAGCTGCAGGGGGATAAATTTGGGTAAGGTCTAGGGAAGGAATTCTTCCCTGGGAGGGTGCTGAGGCCCTGGCACAGGTGCCCAGAGCAGCTGTGGCTGCCCCAATCCTGGCAGTGTCCAGGGCCAGGTTGGACAGGGCTGGGAGCACCCTGGGATGATGGAAGATGGAAAGCAGGGGTGCAGTGGGATGAGCCTTCCAACCCAACCTGCTCTGTGATTTTTCCAGCTCCTTGTCTTCCTGTGGCTGCTGACAGCAAACAACCAGGATTTAACAGCCAAGTCCATGAGAGAAGAATAGATGGGTAAAAAACTGGATCAGACAGAAACCTCCTGGGTGCAGCAGGGACAGTAACAGAGGTTCCAAACAATGCATCTCCACAGGTGTCACAGAACAGGGCAGCCAGGAGGCAGCAGGGCTCTGGCACAGGCTGGTTGGGAAGTGCTCGGTGTTACAGAGCTCAGCTGCCTCAGGCAAGGGAGGATGAGGGAGAATAAAAACCTCAGAAAAGAGGAGGAACATCCTGGGATGTGTCCTCAGAAAAATGAGAGATCTGAGCAATGCCCTTTAAACAGAACCTCTAAAGAAGGGAACAGCTGGAGGTATCAGTGATCCAGGGTGGGAACTGGCTGGAAATGTCTGGGTGGGTTTTGGAGGCTCCCAAAGAAATCTGGGATGCAACAGCCAGAGAGCAGAGCTGGGGAAGTGCTGTAATTAGCACAATTAAAACCTGACAAACAAAGGCAGCAGAGTGAAGCCTATGGAAGTGGACGGGGCTCCAAATGTGAGCCTGATAGTGAATCCAAAATACCACAGGGGCAAAGGTGCCCAAGGCAGGAGCCTGGGTGACAGTCACCCCATGGAGCCACACTTGGCTCCCCAAATACCACACACAGGGATTTGCCTCCTGCCCATGGCTGTCCCAGGGATTTGGTGATTTTCCCTTCTGGGCTGTCCAATCCTCCAAACTGATTTATCTCTAACCTGAGACTGGGTGTACTCAGCCAGGTGTGCTGCTGGATTGTTTTAAACAACTGGCCTTGTATAAATTCAGTTGTAACATGTTGTTTATTTGCTCCCTTCTGCCTGAATTTTGCAATTTGCTGCTATTCTAACTGAGCCTTGCTAGAGAAAAAGGCTCTAATTTGCTTTAGTCTCTCAGATGTGACATGAGCAATGCCCACGTGTGTGACTGCCTAGCTTTTCTCTCTGGCAGAGACTCAGCTCTCAGATAAACTCTGAAAATTTTAAAAAACCCAAAAACTTAAGGACTGGCACCATGTCTGACATGGACTCGTGTGAGAGCTCCATGTTTTCTCACATTTGAGAAAACTGGCACGAGAGCTCACAAATCTGGAAGAAATGTCCGTGCAGGTTGAGTGCACAAATGAATGTAATCGTTTGCACAGAATCTGTTTTGCTGTTCCACACTGTAACAACATCAATTTGATTATTTTTCTTTGCTTTAACCAGCAAAATGTCTCTCATTGGTGTTTGCATAATTAATGCTATAGGATTCGGCTTTGATCCAGCACCATGCCAGGAATTGCTGTGCTCTCCAATCTGCTGCAAAACAGCATTTTCTAGCACATTATTTTTATTCTAATGCTGTAATATGGAAAGCCCTGCAGTGCCCTGGCTAATGTGGCTTCTTCTGTCTCTGCATCACAGTAGTTGGCTCTTCCCTGACCTGGGAGAGCTACAAATCCCATTAGTTTAAAAGCAGCATCATCCTGAATGTGTTCCTGCTTGTGAACTCCAAGCTGCATTTGTCTGTTAGATAGACCTACACAGCCTGCTTGTGATTGGGGTGTTTTAAAACCTGCTGGAGCATCAAAGCACTGCAAGGTGGGATGTCAGAAGGACTTACCCAAGCTTTGTGTAGCAGATTTTGTGATGCAGCTTCCCATTTTGATGGGAGGGTGTTCAGGAAAACCCATAATGGCTGGAGCTGTCCTGTCAGAGGTCACATTTGCTGTGTGGGATGGACTGGTTTAACTGGGGAAAACCTTAATTGCTTCTCTGAATGATCCAAAAGGGAAATTTTTGTTTTGTTTTCAGGAGAAGGGAGGATTAATAATGATAACACAACCTTCTGGTTACTGTGTGGTGACAGAGCAAGCAGGGAGCATGAGGGATGAAGTGAAATAATACAATCCCAATAATGAAGCAGTATAATCAATAATGTAATCAAACAAGTGATTATATTCTAATAATGAGCACATCCCCTCCTCCCCAGTGAATTCTGCAGTTGGCTACCTGTACTTCTCACCAGGCACACAGCCCTTTGTGGCAAATGGATTGAGAACTTCCCTCCCCCTCTTTCATTTAATTTTTGCTCTCCAGCTTCCCCTTGCACACCCCAGCCCCCAAAGCCCTTACCTTCAATATGATGCTTGACCAAGTGTGCATTATCTGGTAGGATGATGCATCAAAAATACTTTTGACCCTTCATCCTTCTCTGGTACCATCTGTCAGAGAGGCCTTGGACCAGCTCCTTAACCCTTCACTGTTTTTCACCTGTAAGGCACAAAGGTTGCTGTTCTTGGCCTTGTGGGTGTTTGCCTTGGGATGAGAAGGGTGTTTATTGATACAGAACTTTCATTACTGGAAGGGCTGCTCTAATCTCATTTTATTGCTCCAAAGCAATAGCAGCAAAAAATAATGGCTTAAATAACTGAACACACCTGGCCAAATATCAGTGAACATCCAGGGGAGTCCTGGCCTGCCCAAAAACCTCTCTTGGTTTTCTCTTTTTCAGTTCCAAAAACGACTTGCAGGGGTGGTGGGGGCAGGAAGGTGGGCGAGGTTGTGCTGAACAGCTCTCAGTACTTTTGGAAAGTCTCCTCTTTATCTGGCAGCTGTATTGCTTTGCCTGATAAGCCCTGCAGCCAGCTCGATTTGACAGGATAAACCACAAGCAGCAAGCTTAATCTCCTTGAGGCAAATGGAAATGATGTCTGTGCACATCCCAGAGCCACTGCCAGCAGCAGAGTTTGCTCCCAGGGGCTTCTCCTGCCAGTCCCAAAGGCTTCAGGCTGGAGATGCAGGCAGGGTGCACCTCAGTGTCCCAAATTCCTGTGAGCTACAGGCAGAGGGGCTGCTGGTACCACCCTGCTGCCCTGTGGGCAGGATTGGAGCCCTGGAGCCTGGGAGTTCTGAACTTTCTGACACTGAGCCCCAAAGGAGCACTGCTTTTGGCTTGAGGCCTTGGAGAAGGCTTACAAATGTGGGTGATGGAGTCTGAGTCACTGATGTGTAGTTTGAATAGGAATGTGTCATTTCACATAGTGAAGGATTTGGAATTTGGGTTTTAAAATGCAGTAATGGGTATGGGACAAGATGGAGGACTTTTCCTTCCTTCTTGTTCTCTCTTCTTGGTTTTGGATAGCAATTTTTGGTTGGATAGAAAATCCTGCAGTGTGGGTCACAGGTGTTTGGTTATTGGGTCAAAAGTATAAATAATATAGCTTTTAATTGGATAGTTGGGCCTTGGAAGACGTTGTAACGAGCAAGAATAAAGCTCCATTTTGTTGCTTTTAGCTTGTTAGCTAGAAGTGCTGTAGAACTCACTGTACTTTAGATAAAAATTAATAAACAACCAAGTCCAAACACTAAAATCCATCTCTTGTGCTTCAATCCTGAGTGAAGGCAGAGGAAAAAATAACCTAGCCACTAATATGTGGTGCCACTAATACAGGATTCCCTGAGAGTTCCTACATGAGCAGGACACAGCAATAGATTGCTCCACTTGAGGTTTATTTCCATGGATGTGATGAGAAAAGAGATCATGGTGTGAAGTGTGAAGTGACCATCCAAGGAGGACCTCTAAAATAAAGGAAGGAGAGGCAGAGGGTGGGCAGTGGAGTTCTATTGCTGGAAATCTGGTGGGGTTTGTAAATCCAGGATAAAAGGAGGAAGATATTAAGCAAGAACCGGAGATGGACTTTGCGGGGGGAAAAAAAATCCCAAAAAACTTCCCCCAAATCCTCAAAATCCCAGACCTGAGTGTGTTTGGTTTAAGCCCATCAGCAGAGTGAAGCTGGTGGTGGCACCAGCCCCAACCCAAGAAGAGCAGAGAGGAACATCAGTGCTAAAAGCCCCTACAGGTGGTCCTGCAGCACCTGCAGAAAGGGATGTAAAAGCAAAGGGAACTTGTGGGTAATTTTCTGAGCTGAAAATATGGATAAAATAGAGATGAACTCTCAAACATCATTGTCAGTCCCTCAGCACAGGGGCAAGTGTGTGCTGGAGGGAGAGTTGTGAGTGTAGATGTCTGTCAGGAAATGGGGAATTTCTACTTGAGCAGATACTGGTTATGACTGGGGATGGCTTTGAGTGCAAAACACACTGAAAGCATTGTTTTTACTACACTCCCATGATGAAAGTTGTTCCACTTGAGCTTCTTGGTTTTTTTCCTGCAGTACTAATGGGGTCACTCAATGCACAGGCTCCAGCAATGGCTTTGGCTCCCATCAGAGCTGGCTGCAGGCTTCCAGTGATCCCACCATGTATCTCCAGTTTCCTCTCTTCCATCATTTCATTACTGCTATCCTTGTCTCCTACAGAGCAGTTATAGTGTTTTGCCACTTGGTTCAAGGAAAATCAATTTGATTTAGCACACCAACAGTTAATTTGAAAGGCATAATTCAGCAAAGCAACTTAAAATCTAAATCAGATAAACTAAATAAGAATAGGATTTCTTCTGCAAATTTATAGGTGGCAAACAAATGTCAGGGGGTCGTGTATTCATCTGTCAATGTGTAATGCAATTAGACAAGATAATTGGGCAAACTAATTTTTTCAGAGATCTGGAAAATGTATTAACTTTCCTTCATTAGCTTTGATAGCAGTGCAGAGCCATTGGGGGTTGGTGTAAGGTGCAAAACTGAGTCTGGATTTAGGATTAAGGTGGGAAATATTCCAATGGGGAACATACATCCAGTCTGCTTTCTCAATGTCTCAGGCACAGCTTACAGGAGGAACAGTTTGCTCTGTTCTCTTGTGTTGATTGAGGAGGGCTCAATAATAGAAATGGCAGGGGCAGATGTAAATATGAAGCCAGTAATATGTCTTAATTTAATCAACACTTGACAAAAATCCCAAGGAAGTAAATAATCTGTTCACTTAGCAGATTTTGCTGGGGTATCTCCAAATCTTTGGTGGCAACAAAGCCCCAAGCTGAAGTGTAAACAGCAAGAATGATCAGAATATGAAAAAAATTAAAATAGAGGCAGGGCTCAGTATGTCTAAGAAGGCTATAAAAGACATCTGGACAACTTAAACAGGGTCACAGGAGCCACAAAGACTGGGGCAAGGAGTGCACCCCTCTGCATGTTTAACTGCCCATCCATTTTTACTCCTTGTGCATGTTTATGTGTTTATATCTGCCCTGCAATCAGTTTATTTCTGCCCTGCTATCACTGTAATAGCTGGCATATTTTAGGCATCGAGTCTGAAATAGTCTCAGGAAAAATCAAAAGTAAACTCTAAGAGGAAGAACTACCCCTGAATTAAAAAGCAGGCTTCAATATTTAATGAAGAGGTACTAAATGATGTCCTGACGATTTTATTAAACTAAAGTGAGGCAGCACATTTGATTTAAGCCATCCAGGCTTTCTATTCCCCCTGCCTAAGAAGGCTTGTGGTAGTAATCAACTCCCTATATTCAGAGGAAATTGTTTCTTTATGGTTTAAAGTGTGAAGGCTCTTCTAGATAACCATATATTGCATCCAGCAGGACCCTCTTTTAGCCCATTCAGCATCGGGAGAAAGGAGCAAATAGCGACAAAATTAAGGGAGAAATTGCAGAGCAATGGCCTTGAACTGATGCAGGGCCCTAATTCAGCAGAGCACTCAAGCACACATAGAACTTGTAATCTCTGTCAGCTTTGATGAGGGGGTTGTGAACCCAAAAGCTTTTCTACCTTTTTCTCAGATCCATCAGCAGTTCTAATGAAATCAGGCTAAAACTTTTGGGTTTTATGTGTGCAGACCATTCTCTAGATCTGTATTGCTGCTGCCTTGCCCCATTCAGCCTGTATTGATGGATATTGATGCCTTCAGCACAGGCTCCTCTCAGACCTGATTTTCAGCACCAGGACTAGGATTGCCTGGGATCCTTTGAACACACTATTTTTATATCATAGCTGGAGGTATGGAGTTATTTCCCACAGCCATGAGCCCCTGAGTTGATCAAACAGCAGGGTGTTGCATCATGGCAGGTTCATTATTGCAATTTAAGCACCACATAGAAACAGCCACCAATGAGGGGAAGGATGATCTGTTTGTATGAGCCTGAATTCCCCCAAGATTTAGCATTTAAGGCAATTACTGCACTACTCCTTCATGCCTCATATACAGGAAGCTCTTGGATAATTATCAAGTTCAGGGGGGAAAACACACAGATAGGAAATGTGGATTTTTAAGCTGTTAGAGAGTTCTTCCCATGGCTTGAGCAGAGCTCCCAAGGCATGGGGGCATTGGGAGGGTTAAAAAGGATTTGTGCTCATGCACTGGGACCCCCATCACAGGTTTGTCTGCCAGCTGACCTCGAGCACCGCTGACAACATGAGTGTTCACCAGCCAGATGTCATCAGTGGTTGCTGATTTCTCCCTGAGAATGCAGGGATTTTTGGAAACCACCACTTTTGCAAAGCTCTCCGGTAGGAATGGATGGCTGATGCACGGTGCTGTGAAACCCAGAATTTGAGCATGCGAGGTTAATAAACACCAGCAAGTTACCATAACTCACAAATTAAAAGCCCCAATTTTCACAGTCGGGCTGTGAGATCTAATTAAGGCTGGTGGTGCAATTCAGTGTTTGGGGAGTAACTGCCTTGTTTAATTTATCCACAGATTCTGCTGCCTTCATTTTTTTTTAAGTAGCACAGGAAGATAAAGCAAGACAGAGACCTTTCCCTCAGGACTGAGTCCATCTGCAGCAGAAAGCTTTGGTTCCTCTGTGCTTTGCAGTTTATTATTACTTCTCACCAGTTATTTCCTGGGTAATAGAGGAAGCTGCTGGGTTTATTTCATCCCCTTCATCACTTTAAACAATGTCAGAGACAGCTAATGCCCACGATGGATGGTTTGCTGCTATAAATATGAATGTTATTCAGTATAATTGGTGCATCACTGTTATCTTGGTGGTGTGTGCCTCGGGCTGGATCCTCTGATGGACCTACAGGCCATCGTGTTACAGGGATTAACCAACCCTAAAGTCACCTCTTGTTTCTGTCCTAGGCTGCAATGCAAGATGTAACCAGCAGAATGTATTCTATCACCATCTGTTGAACCAGGTGGAGCAGTGTTCTTTATCCCTTCCATGACCCATCCTTCATAACCTGGGGGATATCCTCTGTTAATGGGCCAGCTGTTAAACCAGGTGGGGCAGTGTTCTTTGTCTTTCCACGACCCACCCTTCCTCCAGGAGATATCTCCTGCTAATGGCCATTGAGTCCCACTGCAGGACTGGTAAAATTCCATCATCCCATGGGGAGATGCTGCAGTCATGGGGAGGAGCCAAGAATTTCCTACCTAGATAAAAACTGAGATTTGGAGCACCAAAACAGCCTTTTTCCCCTGTATCCCAGAGGAAAACCAGACCCTTCTACATCATCACTGGACCTTCAGAGAAAACTGCACCTTGTACAGGAGCACTGCTCCAACTGAGCCACATCTGTCACTGCAGGAGGATGCAGCCACCATGGAATGGGACTGCTGCCAACACCCTGCCTGACTCATGGGGTGTCAGGTTGTATTCTGATGCCTCTGTCAGTGGTTTTTTGTGTTACTGGTTTTTTAATTTTAATTTTCCTGGTAAAGAACTGTTATTCCTATTCCCATACATTTACTTGAGAGGCCCTTAATTTCAAAATTATAATAATCCAGCGGGAGGGGGTTTACACTGTCCATTTCAAGGCTCCTGCCTTTCTTAGCAGACACCTGTCTTTTCAAACCAAGACAGTTTCCAAATTAATGAGCGGCTAATCACAAACCCCCCATGGGGTGAGGTTTTTGGGTATTCTCACTCAGCCTGCTTACTGGGATATCCCTGGTACACCATGGGCTTCTCCTGGAAGTAGAGAAACAACAAAAAAAGGGAATTATTAAGGAAAATTCATGTTGGATGCTTCCACCCTGGGAAAGCAAGCCTCTGTGTCATGGCAGTTTTGGATGCCAGGCTCCATTGGATTGGAGTGTGCCAAGAAATGTTCTCCACTGGGAAGGGATTCTCCCCTGTGAGGGTGGGCAGGCTCTGGCACAGGGTGCCCAGAGAAGCTGTGGCTGCCCCATCCCTGGAAGTGTCCAAGGCCAGGCTGGACAGGGCTTGGAGCAACCTGGGATAGTGGAAGGTGTCCCTGACCATGGCAGGGATTAAGAACAAGATGAGCTTTAAGGTCCCTTCCAATCCAGACCTTTCCATGACTCAATGAACCTATCATCTGTGCAGAATTATGGCCACAAGAAACCAATTTTTAGCCTTCAGGTAATCAAATACCAGCTGTTAAGTAAAAAGAAAATATTTTGAGGGTGGCCTTAATTTATTTGAAACAATTTATAATTATTTGGTAGAGATCTGGTTCCCATAAAGGGATAAGGGTTTGGCAGCCCCTTTGTCTGGTATTTGCCATGCTCAACCTGCCCTTGTTCACTGTTCACACAGACCACTCTGCTATCTGCTGTGCTGGAGAGCCCTGCAGGGGACAGAAAAGCCCAAGTTTGGCAGAAAAGCCCCGTGTCACATTGTGATCCATCCAAAGAACCGTGTGAGTGTGAGAGCAGTCACTGCTCTGCTCAGGCAGCATCTGCTCGAGGGGCTCTGTGGATGATACAATTCCTCCCAAGCCATCTTCCCCTGGCCCCTGGAACTTGCTATAATAGATAAGGTATCCTAGGTACCAAGGTTGAGCCAAATTCCTTAAGAATTTGGTCACACTCTAACACTTTGGAAGATAATTGGTTAGAAATTAGTTTGTGTAATTGGTCAGTTCAGCTTTAGAACTTCTCACTTAGATTGGATGCTGTTCTTTGTATAAATTTTTACTGGTTGTAGTTTGAATTCTCCCTGAACCTATAAATATGGCTGTCTGCCCTTTGTTCTGAGAGAATCCTGCTTGACCACCCTTTGCATGGAATAAAGATTCTTGTAGAACTCATCAAGTAAGGCCTCAGGTCTTTCTCTGCTGGCTAAATGTGAGCTCCTGAGAGATAGCTAAATGATATTAGCACTCTCTGGTCCTGGTAAATACCACCAGGTACCAAAAAGAAAGCAACAGGGCTCCTCTGCCCACCCAGGGCCTGGCAGCTCCTGTTGGGGGCACAGTCCCTCTCCTGCCTTCCCCAGCCAGTTTTGCTCAAATTCCCGTTCCAAGTGGTTTCCTGCTTCACTGCTTTCCTGGTTTGGCTCAGCATCTGCTATGGGAGCTGAGGGATTCCTCACCCAGAGCTTCTGTTTGATGGGAAACCCTCAAGCCCTCGTTTTAATGAAGGAATTAAATATCTTACATAAGGTTTTTGAGCACCCACTGCTCCAGATGAAGTCAGTGGGGAGCTGCATCCACTTCAAGTTTCAGAGCCCATTTAGCTTTGATTTGCATCTGGTATCTAGGGCAAACTCTGGGAAGTGTCTTATTTCATCCAGTCTAACCAATGTCTGTGATTTTATCAGGAAGTCTCAGGGTATTTGCTGTGTTTTTTCCTTAACATCCCAGCTTTAACCATCAATTGATCACATCAGAACTGAGTCACTCAGTTAAAAATAAAAGCTTGAGTCCCCTAAAACATTGAGTAAGAGTCAGAAAAACACAGAAGCTGCAAGAAAAGGGAAGGGAAAGTGCAAGAATCCAGAATTTTCCATTGTGGACATCTTGTAAGGGATCCCTTGGCCAAAACCAGGATTTTGGGAGGTCTGGGTTTGGTAAACCTGCAGGAGAACAGACAGTGTGAGGTGGTGGAGGGGTTTCTGAGTGTTTCCATCAGAAAGAAAAGCTGTTCAACCCTACCTTGTTTTATCACAGGTGAACAATAAAAATATTGGGTTATAAAGGTAAATGATGTGTGAAAGCAGGGACAAAGTGGTGGAGTGATGCCAGTGACACAGCAAACATGGGAAGAGCTCTCCTGGTCCAGCCCTCCTGGGTGATGCTCCCAGGTGATGTGCTTGTAGGAGTTCTGTACCATTCCCTGGAGGAAGAGGCTAAAAATGGAAAAATATTGAACAAATGGATGAGCTGAAGCGTTTTTCACTCCAGTTATAGAGGAGCTGCCCTGGGATGGCACTCACTGGGAAGGCAGACAGGACAGCTGGGGTGGGAGCACTTTTTGAGCATATTTTCCCATTGGAGGGGATAACAGAGCAGAGAGATTCCAAAGGGTTTGGAGCAGGAGCCAGGCTGAGCACCCCAGGCATTTCCCATCCCAATCAATCACTGGAGCAGAGCATTGCTCATTTTCCACGTTTGCAAAGCTGGAATTTGCACTTTGGCCAAAGTGTCCCCATCAGCATCAATATCCCATCAGGCTCCTGAGGCTGCCACAGCTCCCCCAGTTGTGTTTGGGAAAACCAAACAAATGATAAATGTTTGACCTAAGCTGCCTTTCCCATTTTTTAGATCTTTTCCTTCCTTTCTGCACAGCCAGCCCCATTTCTCACACCCCCAGATGGGAGGAAGGGAAGAGGTTTCTTGTCCATGGCTCTCCCATCCCTGCACCACCCTGTGACAGCTCTTGCCATGCAAGAGGGAAAACTCCCTTTAAAAACACCAGGTCAGGGAGCTTTCCCACATGGACCCTGCCCTTTTCTCCACAGCCACGATTGGTTCTTGGGGCAGCTGGTTCTAATTGCAGCTGTGTGATTGCAGACTGCACTTGGCCATCCCAGCCAGGGACCGCTGCAGGCAGGGCCATTCCTTGGAGAAATTCCAGCTCTGGGCTCCCAGCACCACAGGGAATGGTTGGGAATATTTCCCTTCCCTCTCTTCCTGCCCCAGCATCCCCCAGGCTCCACAAATTCTAACTTTCACACACCCAGGGAGGAACAGTCATTGTTATCTCAGGACTGTGAGCCAAGGAGAGAAATAAGAGGACAAAAGAGCAGCTTGTTTTGTTGGGGTTTTGTGTTTCCCCTCCCCAGCTCCATCATTCCTAACTCTGTTTGCAGTTCAGTCTGCTCCAGAATATCTCCTGCCAGCCACAGATGCCCTGTGGGATTTCCCTTTCTTCTCCATTGTCTTTGCCTGCTTTCCTGCAGATAATAGGGAATACAGCATCTTGCATCACAACTGCTCTTGGAAATACACTGTGTGTGCTGGCTGACAAGAGCTGGGTGCTGGGATGGCAGGAGAGAAATGTCTGGGGTGGAACTGGTGGATTGGTGCAATAAAAACCTTGTCATTGCCATTGGGATGCCATGTGAGGCTGTTCAGAGAAACATCACAGACACCACAGCTGCAGAAATCAAGGGGGAATTTGCATTTCCTGAACCCTACAAATTGGGGGAATGAGCTGCAGGGCTGCAGGGTTTCCTTTAGAATGGGCTAGGCTGTGCTTTTGTATTAGACAATCATCAAGGAATGCTCATTCTATGATTCTTTCTCCTAAGACACCCAAAATGTTGGGTTTGTGCTGCTTTCATCCTGACATTGCCCAGCTGTGCCACAAAAGTCATTTCACCTGCCAGGAGAGGACACAGGGAGCTGCACACCCTGCACTGATCCCTGGGCACTGATCCCCTCTCCCCCCCAGGGGATTCCAGGAGAGGTGAGTGCTGTGCCAGGGCTCTGTTTGCCTCCTTTTAGAATCACAGATTCTAAAGCCAGTGATTAGCAGTCATTAAAAGCACAGATTCCTTATTAACAAAGGTTTTGTGCCAGCGCTGGGGGCGTTGGGGGATATTTCCAAGCCTGGTTTGGCAGAAGCCACCCCTGAGCACTTCCCTGGCATTTGCCACTTGCCTGTGGCTCTGAGGACTCACCTGTGGCACAGTGAGAACTTTGGGAAGTGTTACATTTAGAAAAAATTCTCTTTAACTTTAGACAGCTATTTATTTCCCACCCTTTATTTATTTTTATTGCAATGAGACTGCTCAGGAGGAGATTTGGGTTTTTTCCCCAAAACTTTTAATCCACATTTAGTGGCTCTGCTGGACCTGGGTTTGTGCCGTGCCTGGTGGTTCCTGACAGAGGCAGGAAGACAGGGGGATATGAAGAGGTCACAGGAATCATTTGCTTAATAAGATGTGTCTTCCTACCTACAAGCTGTTAATGTTGTGCTTAGTCCCTGAACCGTGAAAGGTTATAAATTACCTGTTTATCTACCTCATTTCTGGATGTTTCCATTCTCTGTGTGACATTCAGATCGCTTTCTGTGAATAATTCTGCTTTTGGGCACTTCACACAGCACTGGTTCTAATGGATAATACTGAAAGTAAATTCAGGGTTTCAGTGGCTTATTTCCCCCAGCAGTATCAACTTCCAAAGCTTCTTTTCATTTTTGTGGGATAGTGTGTTGTCTAGTAAAATGCCAATTAAAATTTGGGGGGATATTTAAGGGGAATTCTCGTTCCAAGGTGCATCCTAGATGTCAAGGCTCAAGGGAAACCCAGCTGGGTTATCCCCAGCAGCCATGCACTTTTTTTTTTTTTTTTCCCCCAGCAAGGACTTTTACAGTGTCAAAATATCCAAGTAAGAAGAGGGGGAAAGATGGAGGAGGTTGGAGGATATTGTGAAATTCAGGGAAAGAAGAGCAGAGGAGGAACAACAATAAAGTGCCCCAAGGCAAGGGAACAGGCTCCAGGCAGGGAAGAGGATACAGGGATATTTTATCATTTCTTTCCTCTTTAAAATCTTTCTTCTCGAAACCCACTTGACAAGTTTCACTAAAAAAAAAACAAACAAACAAAACAAACAAACAAACAAAAAAAAACCAAATCGACCCCACCAATCTAAGACTATGAGAGCCAAGTGGAAAATTGGCCCTGGGGATTGTGAGATTGTTGGTCAGGCCTTGTCCTGAGAAATCAAGATTAGAAAAAAACATGGTTTTAAAGGCTGTCCTGAACTGATTAAGTGCCACAAACAAAACTGTTCTAAAATTTTAATAGCAATACTCTAAATTTTAAAAGTTCATCTGAATCCCTGAGGACGTAGAAGCCACATGAACAGAGGGTGATGGGCAAAATAAGGGACAAAAGGGGTGGTTTAATAAAATCAGGGACATTTTTCAGTGTCTGGTTATAATTAATGGGTCATGCAAAAAGAGTCCCTGAACTTCCTAACCCTAAAACTAATGTGAGACATACCAAAATAATCTGTTCATCAAACTGAAACCAGAAAATTAAGCAAAACTTCTGATAGAATATTCCATTTTCCTCTGGGTCAGGCTAACATCACCACAATCAAACCACTTGTTGTTTCAGAGGATGCATAAAAATTTTCTAAATACATTTTATTGCCAAAACAGTTCGAAGCAAAGTTTATTTGCTCACATTCTGTTGCTAATTCATCTTGTAAATATTGTTTGAAGTGTTTGTTGTTCTTTTAAACTGTCAGCAGCTGTAGTGGTCTGGGAGACAGCACTAATGAACAGATGTGTATGGCAGAAAAAAAAGCTGTTATCTTCCTTTTGTTCCCCAAAACTTGTTAATTTGGGACTATTTGCATTTCAAGCTGCAATTTTATTGTACACCAAAGGTGTAATAGTGGGCTTTAGAAGCTGAGATTGGTTTTTTTGCCCTTAGTTTTTCTTTTCCCTTATTTACCTATCTGTAAAATGAAAATCCATTAATTACCTCTTCCAGCCCAGCTACCCCCTGGTTCCTTATGGTCTGTGAGAAGCTCATGGAAAATAGACTGGGGAGAAGTTGGCTGTAATCAGTGGAAAATGAGAGTTCCCAAACCCCAAAACTGTTTACATGAGCATCTCTTATATAAGAAAACATAATGAGGAAAATATTTGGCATCCCTGAACTTCTCTTTTCACACCTTTAGCTGACTGGTTCAATTGTGGCCTTACCTAATTAAGAGAAACTTTTCAGGTGTTTCAGTAGGAGCAGATTTAAATGTTGTTTGGGTGGTTGGGGTTGTTGCTGCTCTCCATGGGATGTTTGGAAGGTCAGGGAATGCACAGCAGAGACATGCAGCAGGCAGAATTCAAAGGATTCAATCAGGCTGGCATTGCTGGGGGGATTTATATCTTCAAACCCCCATCAAAAGGTGGAAATCTCCTAAATGCTGTGTACAAGTGGTGTTGGTCATCTTAGCCTTCAGCTATGCTCCTGTGGGAAACTGAGTTTTTGAGGTGTTGAAGTCCTTGGTGGAGATCAGAGGGCTCAGTCTGGGAATGATCTGTTAATGGATTCATAACAAGAGATTATGGAAAAGAAAATCAAATAATCTCCTTGATAATCCAGAAAAATATCCTGCAGATGCCTTTGTACTGCCTGTGTGGAAGTGTGGAAATCCAGCTGAGCACCTTGGATCTAGAGAAGTCCAGACCAGGGGATTTTCACTCCTTTCCTCAGATTCTTTAAGCTAAAATATCCATACACTCATAACCATATATATATATGTATATATGAGTATATATGTATATATGTATGTATGTGTACACACACACATATATAGATATATATGTGTGTATATATAAGAAATAAATATATGTGTCGCTTTGGGGTGTATTTCCCCAGCTTGAATCTTGCTTAATTTCATCCCTTTTATTTCTGGCTCTGTCCTTCTTCAAACTATTAATTTCCTCCCTGCCTTTGGCACTGACATGCTGTCACCACGTTCAGCCTTGTGTCACCCCAGCACCAGGGGTCCCTTTTAACCCCTGCTGTAATTGAGGATTCCAGTTACAGGGCATGGGGGTGACTCTGCTCCGCCACCACGTGAAGGTGAGAGGATTTTAGGGTCACCCAAGACCAGGTGATGTCCCTCCCTCCTTTGCAATGGGAACCTGTTATTATGCAGCTTGAAAACCTACAGGCAGTTCAGGCACCTACCTCATGCTGCAAACTCATATCTTATTTATTGTCCACCATTTGAATTAAGTCACATTTACTGTGGCTCCAAGGCATCTTTTCCCCCTTGAATCTCTGTTTCAAATTATTTTCCCCCAGATGTCATTAGCTGGTATTTGCCAGGTTGCATCTCATTTTGTTTTCTGTCTTTTTGCTTAATAGCAAAAATACATGAGGGGTCACTTTGAGGCAGTGGAACTAATGGGCAATCATGGATATTATGGAAGCTTGAAAAATTATTAAGGTGATGAAATCTTTCTAGTGCTACATGCTAATGAAAACCCAGCATGGGGCTGTTTCTGAGATAATCCTATTTCTAGGCTGATTGAAATATCATTGTGAGTGCTTTCTCCTAAATATATATGTTCTAAGGATCCATACATTTGGCTTCCCGTGAAATTGGAGTTTGCCTTTCATGAACTCATGTATGAAACAGATTAGGTGGATGCTTGTAAAATCTTATTAAGCTGCTGTTGCTTGACATTTAGTGCATGTGGTGGAGGGACAGTGTGGGGTGGGCAGAGGAGCAGGGGCTTGGTGTGCTGCTCCTGCCCACAGCCCCCAGTGCCTCCCTCTCAGGGCTCTGCCCACAACACCACATGGGGATTTAGGAGCCTGATGGTCTGCAAGGAGCTGAGTACAAAGCATTTTTAAACAGATCTTGGAAATGGCCACATTGATGGCCCTATCAGAGTATTTCCTCTTGCCAGGGTGGTGATGCGGGCACAGCTGGGCTGGGATGGTTTGGGAGAGAATATTTACTGTGTGAGTGTGAACCTGAGCTGCCCTTAGTGCAGCTCCCAGCAATCCCTGGGTGATTACCAGATGGAATTGGGGTGGCTTTGTGGCACTTTGGTGGTTAACAGGTTATTCCTGCCATGAGGCTCACCGAGCTGTCACAAGGTGCCAGGCACTCAGGCTCTTCAGACCTTGGCTCACGGGATCACCACGGGCTCCTCATGGGCAGGAGAGGATGAAATGAAACACAAGGGAAGTGCTTTTCTCTGCATGACCCCGTCTCTGTGCTTTGAGTGACTTTTATTCACTCCACGGGCTGAGTAAATCCCAGTCTGGGCTCGGCTGGAATAAACATCTGTGGCTGAATAACTGCACTAATGCAGGGAACACATGATGAAAAGTGGGGATTGTGACAGGGAATTTTTATTCAGTGCAAGGAAAATTCTCTGCCCAGAATGAATGGCAGCTATTCATGTCAGTGAGAGGGGAGATAAGGAGTCAGGACAATTTTACTAACCCTTAATAAGGCTCCCAATCTATTTATAAATTGCCATCGATGTGTGGCTCCGTTTTCAGCTGAAGATGGATGGCAATAGTTTAGTTAAAACACTTTTTTTTTTCCTTAGTGCTCTAAAACCATTATGGACTTTGTTGTTGGCTTTCCTTCAGTCATTTGCTGGTGTTGCTGCAGCTTGGTCCCTCCTCACCCCAGGGATGGCTGCAGGGCTCTTGGGAATGCCTTCCCCAAAAGGCTCCTTCTCCTTCTCCTTCTCCTTCTCCTTCTCCTTCTCCTTCTCCTTCTCCTTCTCCTTCTCCTTCTCCTTCTCCTTCTCCTTCTCCTTCTCCTTCTCCTTCTCCTTCTCCTTCTCCTTCTCCTTCTCCTTCTCCTTCTCCTTCTCCTTCTCCTTCTCCTTCTCCTTCTCCTTCTCCTTCTCCTCCTTCTCTCCCTCCTTCTCCCCCTCCTCCTCCTCCTCCTCCTCCTCTTCCTCCTCCCCCTCCTGAGGAGCCCTTGTAGTCCCATCTGATCAGATCCCCCTTTGATCCTCACCAGCCCTTTCACTGCTTCCTCGTCCTTCAGCTTCACCTTCCCAGATACAGATCACCCTCCCTTATCTACTGACTTTGAGTTGCATTGGAATGAGATCAGCACCTGGAAGGATGAATCCTGAGGGATTAACACCTCCAAGAGCTGCACCAGCATGGGGGGAGGTGGTGGGTCCCTCCTGTATCACTTTCTTTCCAGCTTCAGGGAATTGTGAGCTCAAAATAGTCTCTGATAGTCCAAGCAGATAATTCCTGTTTATTCCCCCAGGACCAGGTCCCTTGATGCTGCTCTGACTCCCTTTAAGAGCAGCTTTAACTTTCTAATTAATCTATAAAATGATAAAAACATTAATGGTATGTCAAAATGTGTCTGTTCAAAACATCCCAGTGACTTTTGTCAGGTGCAGCTGCTGGAGGGAGGCAGTGCAGGATCACCATGGCTGGGTGGGAATTGCTGCCATTAATGTGGTTTATTGGCACTGAGGAAAATCTTTCATTCTAGACTTGTTGCTGACATTTGTTGTTTTTTGGGGTTTTGTTTTTAATGTATTGAGCTGCATTCTTAGAAATCACCAGATGAAATCTCTGGCCTGTTCTCTGTCTCAGGCACCCATAATGATAAATTTGGGCTCTAAAACTGCAATGCTGACATCATGTGCATTCCTGTAGTGCTTCAACCGTCCCAATTGTGCATTTCTTTTATTTATTTTTTTCCATACCTATTCACATTCTTTATAAAGCAGAAAATGAGATTTGTAATTTACTGAATAATCCCATGCACCAAACCCCAGATGGAGGGAAAGGACACCACTGCTGTACCTTCCATAGACCCTACTTGGGTGTTTGTGTACCAGGCTGCAGTTTGAAATATTATGGGGAATATAGGGGGAAGAAAAGTTTCTGTTTGGCTGCCGAGATAATTTTCTCTGGAATCCTATTCCAGGAGGCTTCCCTTGATATTTTACATCACATGAAGCTGTGACCCCTTTGGCTTTGTGGCATATGTGTCTTAAAAACACAATCTTTGCATAAAAGCCTTGGAAATGCTCTGAAGCCTGGGACTGCAGCAAGGACCAAATCCATGTGATGTTGTCATAACAACAAACAATAATTTGAAATGCAGATTCTTCATCTCTACTCTTTGGTTGTGATTGAAAGCTGTGGAAAATGGGGGATTTGCTGCACAGAGATTGTTCCTATTAGAATAAGAAGGTGATAATGGGAGTTGGTAGGATGCCTGAGGGATCAGGAGGATGATTTATGAATACTCCTAAACCATAACACAGCTAAACCAAGAATTTGTTGTGTTCCTGTGCTGGCCTATCCAGCTGTTTCTGTTGAGCCTGTAAGACTGGTGTGACCATCCCTGGGATCTTTGGAACAATCAGCTTTCCTGCAGGTAAAGCCCAAAGTTGCAATCCTCTGATAAACCTGTGGAAATTGCAGCACCTTTGGTTTACACCCCTTGGAGCAGATGAAGGGAGTTTGCTGGGTTATTTACAAATAGCTTTTACTGCTAACAAATCGTGTTTTGTTTTAGTGAGGAAGGAGTTGTGCTTCCCCCACGTCTGCCAGGCTCAGCTCCCAGCCCATCCACATCCCTCTGTAAATCCATTCCCTGGGCTCCACTCTGAGCACCCCTGTTCCAGATGTGTATCTGAACTATCCCAGTTTGTGTGGGCTCCTCTCCACCATTCAGTGCAGGGTGCAGGAACAAGCCATGGCACTGCCTGGGGAGGGAGGGGTGAAAATGCAGCCCAGGGCTGGTCACTGCCTCACTTTAATATTTTATACCCAGATAAGAGAAAATCACACTTTGCAGATGAACTCTGCCCTGTTTTCTCTGCCCTTTCTGTCTTCATTCATGCTCCTTTTGTTGCTTTTCATGTTCCACGATGCCTCAAATGTCAGAAACCTTCTTATTTTCCTTGATAGGTTTTGTGATTTCCTTAGTCATCCATATCTGTCCTCGCTCTTTTCTTGTTCTAATATCTCTGAGAAGCCAACTCATTTCCTGAGCTTTACATAAGGGCTCTTTCTTTCCCTTTTTTATTTCTAATCTTCATTTCCTTTCTCTGTCCCTGTCCATCCTCTTTCCACTCCCTCATTTCTGCTTTTCCTGTCACACCAGCACTTTCCTCAGCCTGCCTGGCTAACATCTAACTAGTTTGATTTTCATAAAAGAATAATCACAAAGTGAATACGCTTGGTATATCAACAGAGGCAAGATTTGTTCTGAGCAGTGTAAATATTCTTGAGATCTCAGAATCCTTGAAATGAATCTTCCACCCTTTGGAAAAGAGGTAGCAATGGCATTTGTGGGTGCTCTGGAGATTATGGGCCAAGCAGGAGAAGCACATCAGTAGCCTGCAGCAATTTCAGACTTCTATTACCCCATCATCTATAGAAACAGCTGGTAGACAGAAAAAAGATGGGGAAAAACCAGACACAAGGCTTAGCTGCAATTATTTCTAGTGGCAGGTGCAATCTCCAAAGCTGCAGAGATTTCTGCTTGCCTCAGATAAGTCTCTCAGCTTTGGGTGTCTTTTTTGGAGCCTCTCAGTGTTGTTTTGCTGCAGAGTGGTGGGACAGGCTGGTGGCTCTGGCCAGGGTCCTGCCACCACCCCTCTGCTTCCCCTGCAATGCCCCACACTTGCACCCCACAAATCCAACTGCTTAAATGCCTTGTCTTACTTTAAAATAATTCTGGGATAAAAAACTCCTATTCAATAATAATTTGATGTTTAGGACAAATCATGGCTATGGCTGCTGCAGCAAGGGCAGTGATTTCATAAAGAGATTTTTATATGCAAAATTATACTCTGTGTTTATTCCTCAGGTGGAATTTATTCCTTTATTCCTTTATTTATTCCTTCTTCTCTCCTTTGCCTGCAGGGTCACAGTTGCAGCCTCTCTCCCTCCCATCTTTCTTAGCAAATACCAAAGCAACAAATTCTTAATATTTCAGCAACATCTATTTCCTCTGTCAGCAATCCAATCCCACCACATCTCCAGAGGCTACTTGAGTCTCTTTCAATGATTCTTTTTTGTATTCCACACTTGGGGGAAAAAAAGGGAAAAACCAGTATTTGTATTTCTCTTCAGCCTCGGTGCAATTCCCATTTTCTGTCTGATGCTGCTGCTCTAAACCCCCTGCCCAGCTCTCCCTTCACCCTGTGCCCCATTTCCTTCTGCCTCTGATGGGTCAGGCCCTTCTTTCTCCCTTGATTATTCCTACACTTCCCCATTCCTGCGCCATCACACATTTATTAATTTTTTGCTGTGTAACTCCAGGGCTTAACTAATTTTTTTTTGTATTATTTTCACCCCATCTGTGGCCTCAGTTGTTTTCCCCAATAATTTCACCCTAAGGCTTCTTGTTGCTCATTTTGCCCATCAGGAGGAATTCACAGACCTTGGTTGATGAGAAGTGCTGGGTTTGTGTTACCTGATCAGGTCAGGGACCATGAGCACAGGCCACTGTGGGTTAACAGAGTAACTCTGTGAGGTTTTCATCTGAGAGGTGGATGTGGATGAATAAAATCAGCCACAGAGACAGAAAAACTTGGCAGGTTTCAGGTTATGAAATACCTGAAATGCACTTATTCATCAGGCTGCATTCACAGGCAGATCCCATCCAGCCATGAATTTGTACTCAAAAAGCAAAACATCTCCTCCTCCCAGTGAATAAGGTGTGTGAACTTCTGCAGTCCTTCTCCCAAGGCTTGAGCACACGTGGCAGAGTCGGTGCTCTCTGCAGTTTCACTCATCTGTGATGGGAAAATGGGTGCATTTTTCAATAGAAAAAAATCAACATAAAATCCCAACACAGACAACACAAGTCAAGATGTATATATTCCTGCTAGTGGATCAAAGTAAGTACCAGACTTCCCATTAAGGCTTTTGTAAACTACAAATGTGTATTAAAAGCCCTAACAGGTTTATTTACAAGTAGCTTGACAACACATCTTAAACCACATTCCTCTTATTCCAGATAGGATCTGGGAGACAGGGTTTTACAGCTGGCCCTGTGCTGCTCTAGCATTTCAGGATCAGATCAGGCAGGCATCAGTACAGTCATTTCACAATTATAAGCTGCACCATTTTGACTAAAATTTGGTCTAAACCCGGAGTGCGGCTTATAATCAGGTGTGGCTTATATATGGACAAAGAATGAAAAGTTGCTGTTTTAGTTTGGAGGACAGATGTCTGCTGAGAAAGGCAGGAACTTCTCTTTGAAATGGAGAATGTAAACCCCCTCCCTCCAAATTATTATAATTTTGAAATCAAGGGGCTCTCAGGCAAAGATATGGGAATTAGGAATAACAGTTCTTTACTAGGGAAATTAAAATAGAAATACAGCACTACAAAGAACAAACCCCAAACCCTGACACAGTCAGAGTACAACCTGACACCCGTCAGGCAGGGTGTTGGCAGCAGTCCCATCCCATGGTGGCTGCATCCTCCTGCAGTGACAGATGTGGCTCAGTTGGAGCAGTGCTCCTGTACAAGGTGCAGTTTCCCTCCGGAGCTCCAGTGGTGATGTGGAGAAATCCGGTTTTCCTCTGGAGTCCAGTGGAGAAAGGGGCTCCCTTAGTGTCCCAAAACCTCTGTTTTTATCTTGGTAAGAAATGTTGGGCTCTTCCCCCTGTCTGGAGCAACTCCCAAAGGGATGCAGTAATTTTATCAGTGCCACAGTGGGACTCAATGGCCATGAGCAGAAAATGACTGGCTGGAGGAAGGATGGGTTGTGAAAAGATAAAGAACAATGCCCTGCCTGGTTTCAATGGATGCCCATTAGCAGAATATCTCCCATGGGGATCAGGATCACTGCCCCACCCTCAACAGATGGTGATGGAATGGATATCTGTTATCACACTCTGTATTGGAACCCAAGACAGTTGTTGACACCTGGACGTGTGGTTTATAATCGTGAAATTGCTGTAATTCCCCTTCTGTGAATTCCTGGCTGAGGGGTGGATGTCTGGGAGCTGTGGGACCCTGGAGGGGCTCTTACCTCATCTGAATGCACAGTGCTGGAAAAACAGCATTTTCTGACACTGTCCCAGGAATGTATCTGAATGTTGGTGCTTTGTCCTCCCAGCAGAATTTGCATTTGATGTGGTGCTCAGGATGTGTTTGATCCCAGCATGGAACACACACAGTGTGAGGCACTCAGGGGCTGCTCTGCTTTACCCAGCTCTGGGCTCATAGTCTCTCTTCAGCATTTTGTCCTTTTCTGTGCAATCAAGCAACCTCTCCAGAGCTTCCTTCGAGTTTGTGGGAGAGCACAGGTTAAAGCTGCTAAAGCTGGTGGGGTTTTAATCTGAAGCAGCAGAATTCTGTGTTCCCTTGTGCCAGCAGAGTGAGGCATTTGGACAGGAACGCTGCACAGAGAGGCAACAGCTGCTCCAGGCCCTGCTGAGTCCTTCTGATATTCCCTTGAAGTGGAGAGATGTGGAGAGCCATCCACTGGGATCACAGGCTGCCTTTCCACGTCTGAAACAGCCGTGGATAATCCCAGCTGCATCAAAAACCGTGGCCAGTCCTGCAGTTCTTCCAGATGCTGGATGCTGCCATGGCTGATCTGCCCTCTGAACTTCATGCTGTGTGCTGTAGTGCACATCTGGTGGTGTGCTGGCCACAGAGGACACCCAGCATTTCCTAATAGAGACACCCAGCATTCCCTAATAGAGACACCCAGCATTCCCTAATAGAGACACCCAACATTCCCTAATCCATTTGGAGCAGCATCAGAAGTCACTGAGAGCCACTTCACTGCGAGCTGTTACAAGAATTTTTAATTCCTCACTTTGCAGCATGAGATATTTCCAGCCTGGATGGCTCTATTATGATGCTAAGGAGTCTAAAACAACAAATTTTTTTGTTGTTGTTTTCTGCTGTACATAAAATACAGGGCATCACTGCTGTGGGCAGGGACGTGCTGCTACTGGGCTAGGAGGCAGCAAAAAGAATGTTGCAACAAACTTCTTTCTGAGGCAGAAGAGAAGCAAAAAGCACTTTATTAAAGAAATAAATTGCACTTTCACAGACTAGATCGTGGAACTGAGGACAGACTTGATTTCATTGGTGCAAGGAAAGTAACACTCTTTGTTACATTTCTCATGCACCTTGCAGGTGCTTATTTTTATCATTAGTTCTTTTTCTTATGTTTTCTTTGAGCAGCTTGAGAAAAATCAAGGCTGCTTTTCCCTGGCTTTCCCCAGTATCCCACAGGGATGGAGTGTGAATGTCCTGATGTCCTGTGCAGCCTCAGAGTGCTCTGCAGTTACTGGGACTTTGTGGGATATTTCTGGCACTGCCAGCAGGTCTTGAGCTTCTGCAGTTCAAATAATTTGTTCATCATTTGAGAAGAGAGTAAAGTTAGGTGAGATATGAGGAAGAGGATGGGGAGGCCCTGGCACAGGGTGCCCAGAGCAGCTGTGGCAGCCCCTGGATCCCTGGAATTGTCCAAGGCCAGGTTGGATGAGTGGAAGGTGTCCCTGCCTGTGGAACTGGGTGGGACTGGATGAGTTTTAATGTCCCTTCCAACACAAACCCTTCTATGGTTCAGTAATATTTCCATCCAGCCTGAGAGAGAAGTTATTTGAGGCTGTTTTGTTGTGGCAGGTGTGGCTGAGCTGCTGGCAGACAATCCCTGGTGCTCCTGAGGCTGGCAGAGCTCGAGGCTCAGCGCGTTCCTCTTGGGCAGCCCAAACACCCCGGGAGAGACAAGCGTCCATTTGTCTGTCAGTGATGCTGGCAGCAGCACAGCTCCTTTTAATCAGCTCTGTAAAGACTTCACGGCTGGTGGCCAAACTCCTGCTGCAGATTCAATGGAGCAATTTGCTCCTCAGCTGCTCTATTGCACCATGGCACGATGTGGTCTGGGGGTGACACAGAGCTGGGCTGTCCCTGCAGCTCTGTCCCTGTCTGGGGTTACAATACAGGATGTGATAAAAGGAATCTGTTCTATCACCATCTGTTGAGGGTGGGGGCAGTGATCCTGATCTCTGTGGGAGATATTCTGCTAATGGGCCATCCATTGAAACCAGGCAGGGCAGTGTTCTTTATCTTTTCACAACCCATCCTTCCTCCAGCCAGTCATTTTCTGCTCATGGCCATTGAGTCCCACTGTGGGACTGATAAAATTACTGCATCCCACTGGGAGTTGCTCCAGCCAGGGGGAAGCGCCCAACATTTCTTACCAAGATAAAAACAGAGGTTTTGGGACACTAAGGGAGCCCCTTTCTCCACTGGACTCCAGAGGAAAACCGGATTTCTCCACATCACCACTGGAGCTCCAGAGGGAAACTGCACCTTGTACAGGAGCACTGCTCCAACTGAGCCACATCTGTCACTGCAGGAGGATGCAGCCACCATGGGATGGGACTGCTGCCAACACCCTGCCTGACGGGTGTCAGGTTGTACTCTGACTGTGTCAGGGTTTGGGGTTTGTTCTTTGTAGTACTGTATTTCTATTTTAATTTCCCTAGTAAAGAACTGTTATTCCTATTCCCATATCTTTGCCTGAGAGCCCCTTGATTTCAAAATTATAATAATTTGGAGGGAGCGGGTTTACATTCTCCATTTCAAAGAGAGGCTCCTGCCTTTCTTAGCAGACACCTGTCCTGCAAATCAGGACAGTCTCTGCATCCTCTGACACCCCTGCCCTGGCACAGGGGCATGCAGGGCTGCTCTCACAACCACCTGGAAGGATGGTGGAGTGAGGTGGGGGTCAGTCCCTTCTGCCAAAAGAGGACATGGCCTTAAGTTGTACCAAGAGAGGTTCAGATTAGATATTAGAATTAATTTTTTCCCCCTAAAAGAGTGATCAGGCATTGGAATAAGTTGCCCAGGTGGGGTTGCCATCTCTGGAAGTATTCAAAAGGCATCTGGACATGGTACCTAGGGGTGTGGGACTATGCTGTAATCCAGGCAACACCTAAACAAAGCCCAGACCAGCTCTGACACTTAAACAGCTCTTACTCCATCTAAAGGTATGTTGGAATTATCTTTACATTTTTCAGGACCAGCCCTAATATTTCATTTTGGATTTTCTATGTTAAGCAGAACAAGTGCAGTTTTCCTGCAGCTGAAAAGCTGAATTTCCCTGACTAAAACAAGCCCCAAGTCCTGCTCCTCTGATCCTGGGCTGTTTGGCAGCGTGCTGGGTATCACTCTATTCACAGGAGACATTATTACCAAGAATACAAGCAGGTTATTATTAGTCATGCTCAGCCTGGGTTTTGATGGGTCTCTCCAGGATCTGTTTCTGTTCACTGTTTATTTTCATTAGTGGTTTGAATGATAGAAGTGATGATTTGGTTACAGAACCTGCAGCTGATGGGGTGGGAGCTGTTTCAGGCCCTCTGGAGCTCAGGATTGTGGCTCAGGTTGACCTTGGCTCATGATATTCCTGCTCTGCACAAGATGAAATTCAGTATCAGGGGCAGCAAAGCCTTTTTCTTGGTAGGGCAAAATCAGCTCTGAAAAGTGGGGAAAAGTGTCCTTGACAGAAAAGTTTGCTAAAAGGGTTTTGGGGTTTCCTCTGGATCACAGTAAATCCATCTAGAGTTTAATAACCCTCAATAGGTGGTTTCAGGCTGTGGTCAGAGTCTCCTGGGAGCTTTGGAGCTCCTTTGAGGACTCGAATAACAAGAGTTGAATCGAAATTGTGAAGGTCCACACACTGAAAAATGGCTGCAAGCTTTTGGGTTAGATTTTAAAGATGTATTTAGAGGTTTTATTTATTATTTAACTGCACTGTTGATGGATGAAGGCTATTTTCATGAGGTGCACAGTGGGCCAGTGCTTCTCTCAGGATAAGACAGGTTTTTACTGCATTTCTGAGCTTCAGCCAGTTAGAGAGGGTCTCATTTAATCATGACAGGACTGACCTATTATTAGGCAAGTCCATCTTTGTTAGGTTTTCACTGGAATAAAATAGTATCTGACCCCATAACAGATTCCCTTTCAATGAACTACTGGCACAGCTCCTTGTGAAGGCTCGTGTTCGAATAAATTCTTGGCAGAGCTCTGGATAATGAGATTTCCATTGAATAAGCTGTTAGCAGAGCACCTTTTAACTCAATTCAGAGGGTTAGAGAGCAGCCCTGAGAGCTGGGACGGTGCAGTTTGGTCTCTGGCAGAGTCACTGGACAGGCAGAGTTCCCTGTTCTGGGAACAGGACACCAGGACACCATCACCTCCATGGGCAGGCCCACATGGGGCTTGGGAATTCCTCAAAAATCATCAAAATATTTTATAGAGTGCAGTGACATGGCTGTTGAGGACAAACATCCTGTCCCCATGAGCTGAAGATGGTTCCATGTTTACTGATGTGTGAAGTAGGGTGACCCTGTGTATAAATGTTTGGGTAACACATCTCTATATAACTTCTTTTAAACTCTTCTTTCCTGGAGATACTCAGGGTTATTCCTTCATTTGTGTCATATCTGGAAAGGTGGTAGCAAGTATCCAGAATGTGAACAGAACACAAATATCATTCTCTTCCCAAACATCATTTGTTATTCCAGCTTGCCATCTGAGTTTGGGATTATGAGTGGTCAGCTTTCATGCTACAAATCTTGATAATGGGATTAAGTGGATAAGGACATGTAGAAAATGATTAGTGCTCTCCTGGGAGCCATTAATGGTTTGTAAAGTTCCTCACAGCAGTAACACCTACCGAGCTGGGCTGTGCAGGAAGAAACTTGCACTTCCTTTAATACTAATTTTAGAGAGGCTGCAGCTCTCTGGGTAATGAGTATTGATTCCTTGGAGATCTGCTGAGAATTGTTAAGCAGATAGATTTAATCAGAAGTGGGATTCTGGTTGTAGTGCAGATAATACAAAGAAAATCACACATTTCATTAAGTTTTTTGGGGGTGAGGGCAGGCAGGGAAGATGAAAAGCCTCAATTCCCTTCCTTTGGACCCTGTGCTGTCTGCTGCTCTGCAGGTCCAGAAGCAGATAACAGGTTTTTGGGATATAATGGACCTTGTTTAAGGTCCCAAGCACCTCTTCAGCCACACTGAGACACCCTGTGGGGGCTGCACTGGGGGACCTGCACTGCAGAGAATCATCTAACAGGGTTTGGAGCTCCCAGTGCAAACCAGCACACCAGGAGTGCCATGGGGAAAAGAGCTCCTCCACAAAACTCATTTAACACCCCAGACTCTGCAGCAGGAGCCCCTGCTCTGAAGGCCCAGCCATGCTGCTGTGCTGTAGATAAGAGCTGCAGGATTAACCCCCCTCAAGGGAAACCTCCTCCTGCTCTGGGGTTTGGGTGTTTGGCACCAGCTGCTCTGTGAGGGGCGAGATCCGTGCCCAATCCTGTTTGTGTTGCAGCCAATGCAGATTTGGGATATTTGGATTATTGCTGTGCTGGCTGGGAATTACAGCTGAGCTCAGGCAGGGGGACAGGGAGCCCCTCTCACCTCCCATCCTGACAGCTCCATCAGGCTCAGGGTTGTGTGAGCTTTGAATAGAGATATCATGTGGAGCTCTGTCATCTTCTGGAGGGAAGGCTGATTATCCCAATTGACTTTGGACACCTCACAGTGTAAAACTGAATTTGGTTATCTCAAGCTTTACATTTTTTATCCTCTCTGCTTTATGGTGAAGGATGGATGCACAGTAAGTAAATCATAGAACATCCTGAGCTGGAAGGGACATGATCAGGACCATCTAGTCCATGAAGCAGGAAATGCTTTAAATTCTGAAAAGTTCCCTGATTGGAAACATTAAACTCCAGTGCAAGGCATGAGAAGAGCAACAATGGCCAATGGTGGACAGAAAAAAATTAAACATCAGCCCTCCAGGTTGGGTCCCTGATGCTGAAAGTAGAAGCTCCTTGAGGAAATTACATGGCTGGCAGCCAAAGGGGCTCTTGCTTCTTCAAATGTTTCCTAATTAAGTTCTGGCTATTAATCTGTATTCCTGGGTCAAAGTTCTTCTATGAAATAAGGAATTAATATGAATCATCTTGAGGAAGAGGCAGGAGGTTGGTGTGATTTTAAATCAGGTGTGACCAGCCATGTGAAGCAGAACTGGGCTGGTTTGTGGCTAAAGCAGAGTGAAGGCTTTGGGTCCTTTTGAATTGATCCCAAAGCTATATGGGCTGCCCTGTTCTCCAGTGCACTGATTAAGGGTGATTATAGAATTATCTGGGGAAAAAAACCCACAGCTGGATTTCATTGTTATGCAGAGATGTTCCTGTGTTTTTCAGTGCCAGGCTCTAATCCTCAGAATGGTTCATCCCCTCTAATATTTTCCATAAAACATGGCACTGTTATTTACCCAGATAACTCAGCTCATGGCAGAGGAGGAGATCTCCACCACTGGCTGTGTCCAGGCAGGAGAACTTTGGTGAACTTTGGGCTCAGCTCATCATGGCAAAGCCAATGGATGAAACTCATGTTTGAAATTAGAGACTTGCTGGAGCTGAGGGGTGTGTGGGACCAGCTCTTTCATCTCCTTTGGTACAGAGTGGAGCAGGAGCAGCATCCTGGAGGTGCCTCCTAGGCACAATCATAATTTGTGAGGGTGTAATGTGAGTCCTACATAATTTGGAGGGAGTGATTCAAATCTCCCACCCTTTCATGACTCTCCAATGCTCTCTGCTCTGTTCCAGCAGGGTAAGTGCACCTCTCCTCTAATATGCAGCTGTGACACTGTAATGATGCATAAAGCTCCATTCCAGGTGCCCTCCTGTCTCCATGGCAGCAGCCACAGCTCCTCCCCACTCTGCTCTGCCTCATCTTCCCTGACCCACACCTCTCCCAAAGTCCTGCTTTAGCAAGCAAGAGAACCTTGGATTTTAAGCCAGGTGCTTGTTGTCCATGACCAACTACCCCAGAGCTGAGCTCTGCCTCCCAGAGCAGCTGATCCTCCTGAACAGTCTGAGATTTCACTTGGAGACTCAGGAGCACCAAGATGGAGTTTTTTCTTAGGGTTGAAAGTATGGATGGAATTTAAAGCAAGTGAGGAAAGAGGCTGTGCAAGACCTCGCTGTTATTCACCTCTGTGGGGCAACACATGTGAGGAAAAGCAGGGAGGAGGAAAATATATCACTGTAATTGGGACAAGCTGTGTGAGGAGAGGAACAGACAGAGGCAAAGAGAGATTCTCATTCTGGATTCAAAAATCAGATAAAAAACACCAGCAGAGAAATGAAATTAAAAGTAGAAGGATAGAGAGTAGAGATTTATACATCTCTCATTAGAAAAATGAGCATTAAAATGAGATATTCTGGACAAATAAGCATTGATGCATTTAACATCAGCTTTGTGGAGTAGTTGATGGAACTCATGGATGCAGTGGCTGTCCAGGGTGTGGGACAGAAGGGTGGCCTTGTGGGGTCACCAAGTGGAGTTACCAAGGGAATCACAGCTGATGACTGAAGAGCTGGCTCTGAAAATCCTGTTTTGGTCTCCTCACCCCTCCAGCCCAGCCCCTAGAGGAGAGGGAACCTGTGAACATCTCCTGAGCCCCAGAGCCAGGATAATCTCACCTTTCTGGGCTGGGGTGCCCACTGGCACAGCCCTCCCATTTCTCCTGATTTTCATGGACAGAAGTGAGGACATGTCAGTGGAAACCCCTGTGAGCCACTCCCTCTGCACATGCTGGGAAAGCAAACCTGTTTTCCCTTTTTCTCCATCTCCTGCTGCTCTCCAGCCCTAATTGGGATCTGCTGCAGGAGATGTGGAGGCAGTTTGGGGGAGGTGGGGAGAGATGGTTTTCATTAATACAACTGTTGAAGGTTCCTTGTGTTCTGCCTAATCCTTTGTTTGCCCTCGTTCTGTATAAACTGTGAACACAAACCAGTTTAATTAGCAGGAAAGAGGCAGGAGCAGCAGCACAGAGCAGTGTGGAGCTTCCTCTCCTTGCTCTGAGTGGATCACTCCAATCTAGAGCTGCATTTTGGAAAAGGTGATGGGAGATGAGATAAAATGCAGTTCTGCTGTGTGATGCCACTTTGAGTTTCCACTGCAAAAGTGAAGCACTGGAAGGCTTTAACTTGGGCACAGCTGGGGACATGTGGATATTCATGATCATTCCCTTCTGCTGGAATTTTATTTCACAGGATATACCCCAGGAATATATTGTTGCAGTAAAGGCAAAGGCTTGGGAGCCAAGAGAGGGATGGGAGCAGTTCAGAAATTCCCTTTATGGCCCCCTGATTTTGGAGTGGAAGGAAAAAGCAGGGAAGGTGGGTGGTGAACCCGTGCCCAGTGCTCTGCTCCTTCTGCTGCCTTGATGTGTAAATAACAGATAAAGGTACTGCACAGAGTTTTCCTGAGAAAAAGGAATTTCAAAATCTGTGCTGTTTGGCTTTGATAACCATTCTTTAGCCTATACCCAGAGTGTCCAGCACCACAATATCTCATCAGCTTTAGCCCAAGGTGTGATTCTGTGATCAAAGTGCAGCCTTTAACCAGCCTGTAGCAGGGAGCTGTTTCTCAGCATCTCTTCCCAGTAACACTGCTCTCTCTCAGTGTGGCTTTGTGATTCCATCCATCCTTGCAGCAGGAAACAACTCAGGTCAAATCAAGTCATGCCTTTGCCCCCTGCATCCTCACCTGCAAAAGTCCTGTAAATCTCTTCAAAGTAGAGTTTCCTTCTTTTCATTAATCCATAGTTTAAAATGACTTTGTAATGAAACTTTTTAGGACTTCATCATGATCTTTGATTAAATAACCTAACAAACCCCCTCCTAATTTCTCCAGCAAGTTCTGACTCAAACCATAGGAGTTTCAATTCAATGAGGAAAAACAAAGATTTAAAAATCTCCCCAAAGATCTGTGTGTTAAAGCTCACTTGTGGGTCCATTCCAGCTAAAATTATTCTGTGATCTGGAAATAAAGATTCAATATTTCAACTTCTGGAGCTGTAATTTTATTTTTTATTTTTTTGCCAAGTAAATCATTTGACCAAGCACATGTTTCTGGATCTGCTCTGGCACAGAAAGCACGTGGGAAGATGCTGCTTCCAGGAGGCTCACGTGGATGGGGAAGGGTTTGTATCATGAAATCCCACTCTCTTTCAGAAACTGCTCAAATGCCATTACAGGCAGCACACAATTACTGCTCTGACTCTGAGCTGTTTGGGTGTAGCAAGATAATTCCCTGTTGCCAACTTTCTTCTCCATTTCCAGGCTGACTTTCAACATCTCTTTGTTTCGTGCAGCACGACTTTCTGAGTAATAGGAGATGATTTACTGGATGTCACATCTCAGCTTTGATGAGCTCTAAGGTGAATCTTCAATAAATTAAATGTTTTTCGAGAGCACAAAGCTACATGCAAAACTAAACAACCAAAACCACCCTGGGTTTTCTTCCTGCCAAGCTCTTGACTTCCAGAATGTCAGTCCCTCAGCAAAATGATTTGCACTACACAGTAATGAGCTTGGTTGTTGCTCAGATATCCAGAAATGTTTGGTATAGTTAATATGTTTATTTTTAATAGTTATATTTATAAATATGCAATATTTATTATACATTGTTCTATAGATAATTTATCAAGGTTATTTAATATAATAAACAGCATTAAATATTATTTGTACAGGGTTGCCTGTCCCTCTTGGAGACACCCAGGAGTGACATTTTGCTCCTTGCAGCCAGTGTGACTTCAGCATCTGCCCACTGGTTTTTCATATTTCCCTTTTCCAGTGAAAGTCCCTGTTTTCCAGTCACTTCTTGGTCTTCCTGGCATAAACTGAACAAATCAAGTAATTTAAAGTCTGACTCTTGATTAAGATTTGCAGGATCAGGCCTCAGATACCCTCTCTGTTCCTTCCAATATATCCATGGTCACTGTGTGTGGGATATTCATGGAATCCCAGAACATTTTGGATTAAAGGGACCTTCAGGATCCTGCAGCTCCAATCCCCAGTTCTGGGTGGGTTAACAGGGTGGCAAATTAAAATAAAGGAATCGATGTGCTGTGTCCATGTGGAAGGATCAGCCTCTTCCTCCCTGTGCTTGCACATACAGATGAGGTTTGGTACAATAAATCAATGCCTCAGTTCCTACAGAGGCACTGGAGGAATGGCAGGGCTGCAGGGATGGATAAAGCTGAGCTTTTATCCCTCTCTCATCAGTAAACATTGCAAATGATCGATTAGGCAGGGAAATGTTCAGGACAGCTTTTGATTATCAGCTTGTCAGGTTCTTCAGCCTCCCTGAAGTGCACTGGGGCTGCCAGGGATGCTCCAGCTGGGAGCTCTCATCCTTGGCACGGACCAAGGGCTCCCATCCCTTCCCCACCCCTGTGCTAAGGCTGGGCCCTTCCCTCCCTCCATTCTGGGGCACACTGCAATTATTGGAATCAAACAACTCACAAATATCTGGGCCAAGAGCAGCGATTTGGGATTAATCACCGTTTTAATTTGACAGAAAGTGATCCCACTGTGCTCGCTGCCACGTCTCCTCTCCCCTCCCACCCACGGAGCCGCTGCAGGGTGTCTGAGGGAAATGAGACGTGCAGCCTGCCCTGCCTGGTAAAAGCCTGTTTAAGTGATCAGCCAGAGACTTGGGTGGAATATTAGGCAGTAAAACAGGTTTTCTAGAAAATGAGATTGCCCCTGGCACTGGGAAATCCATTCAGAGATTCACGGCAGTCGGGTGGATATGGTGACATTTGGGACGCAATAGGTATTATTCTTCCTTAATGATTTTGATATGGAAGCACTATAAATTAAGTACTTTTCAAAGGCAGGACCTGATCCTGCTCTTGCTGTCGTTTCCTACCTGTTTTGGTCTCACTGATTTTAATACAGGGAAAGAAAGCTGGGATGTAATTTCTCAAGTAACACTAAAATCCAAGCTCCTTTCCTGCTCTCTGGTAGGGTCCATGTACATGGAGAGTGACTGGCTCTGCTCCATCAAAACCCTGATGCTTTTGTGCAAGGAAAAAGAACAAATGAGTGTTTTACCCAGGCCAGGGCATGACAAGGGTGATGCTTTTGGGAGGGATCCTTGTCCCAGCAGCACATTTGAGACCCCTGGGATGGGTGTCTATCCAGGCTGGCTGGTTTACCCCAACACTTATTTCTCTGAATGAAGTGAGCTGGGAGATGTGTGCAATGTGTGGTTTTAGTAAATTAAGCGTTACAAATTCTGCTGCCACCCTTCCCCCCTCACATATGTTCCAGCTTTTCCCAGTATTAAAAAAACAAATAGTCTGCAGTGCAAAACTCCTGAATCTTATTGCCTCATCCCCAGCCCAGGAGAAATCTTGTGCTGTAGATACCAAGATGCTCTTGGTCCTGGTGGTGCAGAATGGGTCCAAAATAACAAGATTCTGCATGTTTGTGCCTCATCCTTTCTAGATTTGCTTTTACATATTGCTGTGTTCCAAGAGGAAGAAACAAATAAATGCAGAGCTTGGTTGTTTTTTTTTTTCCCCAAGGCTTCAACAACAGTTGGGAGGATTTGGATTACTGTTGGCTGGGATTAAGTGTCTGGTGTGGGCTGGAAGAGATGAGCCCCAGCAGTGGCAGAGGACGTGGCTCTGGCAGCCTCCTGGCCCTTGGGTGTGGAAAGGGCTGAGTCTGGGAAAAGCAGGGTATTTCTATTCCTTACATCCAATCTTTTGTTCAGAATTGGGAATCAAGAGAAGTAAAGGAGAAGAGAAGGCTCCAGCGAGGCTTTAGAGCCCCTTTCAGTGCCTAAAGGGCTCCAAGGGAGCTGGAGAGACAGGACAGCAGTGCCAGAGGGCAGGGCTGGAATGGATATGAGGAAGGAATTCTTCCCTGGGAGGGTGGTGGGTGCCCAGAGAAGCTGTGGCTGCTCCTGGATCCCTGGCAGTGTCCAGGCCAGGCTGGACAGGCTGGGAGCAGCTGGGACAGTGGAAGGTGTCCCTGCCGTGGCAGGGGTGGAAGAAGATGAGTTTTAAGGTTCCTTGAAGATGAGTTTTAAGGTTCCTTCCAGCCCAAACCATCCTGTGATTCTGTGACTTTCCAAGAGTGCCAAGCCAGGCCCAGGGCAGGGAGAGGTGCATGGCTGGCAGGAGCAGAGCAAAGGACCCCTCTGGGTGTGAGCTGGATGCAGAGGAGCTCTGAAAGGCAGCCCAAGGCTCCAGCCTTGCACAGGGGGAAAAGCAATTCCTGCAGGCATTACCCCCAGCTTGCTCTGCATCACCCGCTGGCAGATCCAGAGGAATTTCAGCACAGAGCAGACCTGGCACCCCTGGTGCTCCCAGGGAGGACTGATGCTCCAACAAACCTGTCAGAGCACATGCCCTGACTTTTGGGAAGTGCTGAATTATCTCTGGCTTGGAGCACAGCCCGTGGGAGCTGCAGGTGTTTGCATCCCTGGCTGTGGCAGAGGGAGATGTGCTGCTCCCTGTGCTGCCCAAGCAGAGAAATTAGAGGCTGCTGTTGAACAAACTGCTCCAGCACCATCCTTGGGATGTGTGCCAGAGTTCAGCCTGGTGCAGTCTGCAAAGGGAAGATAGAGAACCTGGGGAGTGGAGATCCATCACGGAAACACTGACAGTTGCTTAACTGAAATATTTTCAAGCCCTGATGGCAGGATAATTTTGTATATCTGACTTTATTTTTAGAGTTTGATTGATAGTTGCAAAGAGGGAAGAGGAGAGCTGGAATTTTCTTCCAAAGGAGTCTGCAAGCCCAGGTTTCCTGTTGTGCCATGTTACAGTTACCTTCAACACGATTTTAGTTTCTGATTAAAATAATTCACCATGTTTCTGCAGCCAGCAGGAGGTTGAAGCAGTTTGTGCAATGCAAAATGTAATAAATGTTTCGGAAGGCAGGGAAAATATTTAGCAAATCTGGAGTCAAGTCCCATCTCTCTTAATTTGGCCAAACAAGGAGCTAGATAAGGCTTTTGCTTTTGCAGAGCAGGAATTTCAATTACTTGCAGGAAGTTTGCAAATTAGAAAGAAGGAGGTTAACAATGAAAATAATTTCCTTAGGTTTGGAGCTCTGCAACGTGATTTAGAAGTGATTAAAATGATAAGCAACTCTATACTCCTTGCCAGTGCCTGTGCACTCCAGTTTTTTATGGCAGGGAGTGCTGGGGAGCAGGACTCTGTCCTTTGGTGCCTCAGGTAGCATGAAGGAGATGTTGGTTCCCATTGGGATTTTGGCCAGAGCCAGGCAAGCAGAGAGAATATTTTAAAAGCAGAATATGTAGAGATAAAGGCTTCTGAGGAGGTGCCATCTCCAACTCTTCCAGAGCCTCCTGGACTCACCTGGGCAAATCCAACACTTTGGTCTTTCCAGCAAAAAAACAAAATATGTCAGAGGTGGCTGTGTTGCCAACTTCTTGCTTTAGTTCAGCCCAAAGAGACTCTGGGGGTGCTTGATCCAAGCCAAGATCCAACTAGGGAGCCCATATTCTGTTTTATTAAAATATGTATTGTTCCAAAAGGCTAAACATGAGCCATCCTATCTAAGAAAAAATCACCAAAAAAAATCAGTACTGATTTCCATTGAAATGGAAATGGGGTGATTATATAAATGCTACAGGGATGGGGTACTTGAGGAAAGTGGTTTGTTAGAACCCAAAGGCCAGGTCAGTCTGCATTTGGTTCATCTGGATGCACCCAGGTAGTTCAAAGGGGGACAGGAGGTCCAAGAGCTGCCCTTACCCACTGCAGTGACATCTCCAGCAGCAGCAGCAGGATTTTTAGTCATCACATTTGTACATAAAGCCCAGGGATAGACAGCTCATGGCCAAATTAAATAAAGTTACTGGTGTTTTCAGTGTTGTTTTACTGGTTTTTACTGTTTTTCTGTTCTGTTTTTTCTCACTCTCTCATTAGGCAGATGCTGTTTTGTGGCCACTTTTATTCTCTTCCCATCAGTTGGTTGCATTGATAATCAATCTTTTGAAGCACAGGGTCTTTTCTGGGTTTGAATTCTTCGGATTTTATTAAATAAATGTGCATTTGTGTAGAATGGAAACTTTGCTCCTTATCAAGATCATCTGTCTTGGTGAAATGACTTGGAACAGCTGTTCCATGAAGCAAAATCTGATAGAAACACAGGGACTGGATATAAACACAAACATTAGTCACTATGGAAACTAAAGTTACTGCAAGATGCCTCCAAAAAGCTGTGTTTCTATATGTTTCTCATCCTAACCAAATATTCCCAGGGGATTTTGCCAGCCACTTCATTTAAAACCGTCTGGGAATGTTCTGCTTGCATGCACATGGATCACTCGGGAGCAGCACCACAGCTTTGGGTACCACAGAGCTCTGCTGTCAGCATTGATGGGTTATTGATTTATCCAAATTCCTGGAGGCTGGCAAAGGACAAACCAGCATTTAAAAACATCAAAGGGCAAAGCTGAATCTAGGGACTTGTGGAAATGAGAGCTCGAGCTGTAGGCTGTGGGTTTAACCCACTTCCAGCCCCACATCCCATCCCAGCAGGTATCTCTGTGCTATGGAGGGTCTGTAATCTGGATAATCAGGGGGCTTTGCTCCTCCATCTGCCAGTCCTGTGACTTCTCCATGCATTTAAAAAATATATTGATGATGGAACGAGCTCTATCCCCTGCCAGAAGGGCTGCAATTAAAAAACAGTTTCTCTGTTGACAGAGGAGCTGCATCTTTAGTCAACCCTTGGAGACTGCAAAAATAAATGTGGTTGCTGGAGGAGACTGGCACCTTGCAGAGATGAGCCAGCACAGGCAGAAAATTAAGTTTGAAGGTACAGAAACCACCAGCACGGGGCAAAAATGGGTTTGGAGGCAGCGACTTGTGCAGCCACGGGTGGTGCAATGGCCCTGGGGTCGTGCAGCATCTGAACACTTCCTAAACCCTCTGCAAAGGAGACTTTCCCTCTGCTTTCTTGGGCCTTCGTCTCCTTTTTGCAGAAGTTTTAAGAAAATCCTTGGTCTCCATAGCAACTGCTGGCTCTGTGGCACGTGTGGCTTCCTGCGACACAGCCGGGGCTGGGGACAAAACCAGGGAGTGGGGTCAGCTCCTGGACAGAGTCAGGAACAGGAACAGAACCAGGAACAGAACCAGGAACAGAACCAGAACCAGGAACAGGACCAAAACCAGAACCAGAACCAAAACCAGGAACAGAACCAGAACGAGGAACAGAATCAGGACCAAAACCAGAACCAGAACCAAAACCACAACCAGAACCAGAAACAGAACCAAAACCAGAACCAGGAACAGGAACAGAACCAGAACCAGAATCAGAACCAGAAGCAAAACTAGAACCAGAAACAGAACCAAAACCAGAACCAGGAACAGAACCAGGAAGAGAACCAAAACCAGAACCAGAACCAGGAACAGAACCAGAACCAGGAACAGAACCAGACCCAGGGCTCAGCCCTCAAACCCTGCACTCTGGGCAGAGGGATGCATTTGGCTGGCACCTTCTCTCCCTCCTGTTGACAATGTGCTGAAGCTTTGGGTGCAGAGATGCAATTTCTCATCTTTAATGCACTTTATCCACCCCATCCCCACCCTCAGACCATTTCCATCCTTCCTTATTTGTCTGTCTTGGGCAAGGTGGGGAAATTTCCCCACTGGAAGGATGGTCAGGCATTAGAACAGGCTGCCCAGGGAAGTGGTGGGGTCACCATCCCTTAAAGAGTACAAAAATTAGTGGATGGGGACAAAATTTAGTGGTGCTTAAGGCACTGCTGGGTCAGTGGTGGAACTGGATGATCTTAGAGGGCTTTCCCAACCTAAATGAGTCCATGATTATTATTTGCTGAATTCCCCCAGCAGAGCTGGGAACACACCAAAGCAGTGGGTCAGGCACTGTGTGTGAAGGTCTTGTCTCTCCCTTGACCAGCAGTTGCTGGCGGAATCACAGCAGGTTTGGCTGGAAAGGACCTCAGAGATGCTCTGGCTGCAGCCCCTGCCCTGGGGAGATGCCTCCTGCATCACTGAACGCCTTCTCTGTGCCTTTGGGATGCAGGAGCTGCAGGAGCACCACGCCCATCTCCCCTGCAGCCGGCAGCAGCAGCGCCGTGGGATGCGCTGGGAATTCTGCTCCGTTTGCTTTGCCTTCTCCCTGCATTACTGGCCCTTGGTACCCCCAAAGAGCTCCCTTTACAAAAAACAAAAATCAAAAAACAACAAAAAAACCCCCGAACCAACCAACCAAAAAAACTCCAAAAACAAACAAACAAACAAACAAAAAAGCGGACAGTGTAATAATAATTAGAGTATTATCAAGAATAAGAGTAATTATTTAAAAAAAATAAAATTGGGGTGTTATTCATTTACCTTATTCATTTACCTTATTCATTTCCCTCCCTTTTTTTGGAGTGGTATTAAACCCTCAGGCCCAGCTGAGCCAAGCACTGCAGTGCCTATTTCAGTGCATCCCTAAGGGCATGTGCCTGCAGTGAGCTTCCAGGTAGGATGAGAGGTAATGAGACAGAGGTGAGAAACATCCCCTGGTACATCAGGATAGAAGAAAACCCCATGGGAGAAGGGAATTGCTTCCAGAAAAATGATTTCATAGTCATGGCTGGTGGGCAGCATGGTGGTTGAACTGACTGGGAGCTCCTGAGTGTTTAATCCTGGGGTTTGTAAGGATGGATTCAGGCAGCTCCCCCAAATCCAGCATAGTTGGGTATTTAATCTGCTCACAAGATTCCTGAGTTGGATATCAAGACAATGTTATCTTCTCCTTTGGATGAGGGATGGACAAAAAGGAAAAGGAGGAAAAAAGAGGCACATGGTGTGAATTTATTTGCATCTTCCAACAATAATCCAGTCATTCTACCCAGGAAATGCCTGTCCTGCTTCATGCCCCATTATGCAATTATTTCATGGTGCCCAAGAGTTTGGTTATTTATTTATTTATAGATTTCTTTCACTGGGGTGGAAAATGAGGGGCAGAAGATGCCATTACAATTCTTTTATTCGATTTTATTATGATTTCTTTTGTAAGCAATGGCTTGGCTGGGGTTGTCTGAGCCCCTGGGAGGTGGGAAAATTCCAGGTCTCCATCAGAGCAAGTCCCAACAGCTCCAAGGCAATTCCATTTCCTACAGCAAGGAATGGCAGTTGTTGAGGTGGTTACTTCCATCCCAACTTTACACCAGCCAAGACTCCATCCCCAAATGCCCCCAAATCCCAGGCATAAAACTGCATGTAACATTTTGCCTCTTTTGCATAACTTTCATATGGAAAAGGCAGAATTGTGAGGATTTTGGAATGGGTGCCTTATTTCAGCTTTGCTTGCTAGAAACTATCCTGTTGCTCCGAGTAATTACACAATAAATTTGTGAGAGGGATATAAAGCCATAAAAGCAGTGGTAATGGTTTGCAATTTAATAGCTGAATTGTAAATGAATTTTCCTATAGCAGCTTTAATGCAGCGGGCTGCTACAATTAAGAGAATGTTCTTTGGGGTGCCTTTCATTTTTTGTTGTTGTTGTGAAGTTCAGTGCCATTAATTCCCTGGTTTAAAGAAACCAAATCGTTAACCACTTCAAGCCATAAAAGCCAACTTTGACTTCCTCTGCAGCCAACACAATTTTGTCTTGGAAAAGGTGTTTTTATCCCATTTGGCTCTTGCATTTTCTTGCAGTAGTGACTGTGGGGTTGCACCATTTATTGACCTCTTTTCATCATCACCCATCTTGCCCCTGATATTTTCTGCCATTGGGGTGGAAAGATTTGGCCATGCAGGGACCCTGCTCACAGCATTTAGCATCTCTTCTTGATTTGTGATTTGATAAAGGATTAATTAAATGGGGTGTGTATGTACTGCACTGCTCTGTGTCCCCCCTCTCCAGCCCTGGAGTTCTCAGGGCACAGGGGGTCTCTATTTTGTCTCTCTGTGGATGCTCTGTGCATCCACAGTTCCCATTCCTTCTTCTTCCCCTTTCCAACCCTCTGGATTTCAAATGCCATTCCCAAGCAGCTCAAGCCTTTGGAAATAATCTTCCCAGAGTGGGTGGCCCCAGCACTGCCCCTTCCCACAGCAGTGCCAGCTCTTGGTTTGCCTCATCAGGCTCCTCTCCTTCTCACACTCCCCTAATTGCATCTTCCCACTTCCATACCCATCCCCTCGGTGCCTGTGTTTGGAGGAAATGCCATGAAATCTGCTATCTGATCCTGGAAGCATCTTTGGGGCACCTGAAATTGTTGGTAATTATTGATGGTGTGTGATTACATTTCCAGTGCCACGTGCTGCCTCCATAAAGGAGCAGGGAGCTGGTGCACCAGGGTGTGTCACCAATGCAAAGTGACACAGCAGCCTTAATCTGACTCTGGTGGGTGATAATTAAAAGGCACAGTCGTGTGCAAGAAGCTGATGGAGACCTGAAGCTGCTCTGAGGAGTGATTCCAAATCACCTCCTCCCATCACTGAATCCAGATTAAGGGGAATGTGTAAAATTGTAAAATAGTGTCAAGTAGTGCATGTCCTTCTCTCCTGTGCATCCTTATTGTCATCACTTGCTCAGTTTCAGGGTGTTTTTCATTCCCCAGCCGTTCATAGTTGTCTGTTTGTGCTGCAGTCCATGGTGTGTGAATTCCTGCCCCACTCCCAGCAGGGGTTTGACCTGAAAGTTGTTCCTCTGTAACCATAAAAACTCTGCTCCCTCCTTGTGTTCCAGGCTGAGGCAGGTGACAGAGAACGATGATTTAGTGAGGCTTGCTCTGGAAGTGCTGGATCCAGCAGGGGTAGCCTGGGCTTGCTGTGGGGCACAGATTTGTGGGGTGCTAAGTGCCTGAGCAAAGCAGGGTCTGTATTGCAGGAACTGCTGCCTTTCACTTCCAAAAAACCCAGAGGGATGTTTGGGTGAGCTGGGAGCAGCAGCGCCCTGCACAGCTGGGTGGGAAGGTGTTGGCTGCTCTGGTGAGCAGGGATGGGATTCCTGGGGCCATGGAATTCCATGGAATCTGCTGGGGGAGGCAGAGGCCGTGGGTGCAGCTTCTGGAGCATTTCGAGATGCAAAGGGAGCAGGGGGAGGGAGGGAGAGAATGTGAGGATCCATTGTAAAGCCCTGCTGGAATCCCAGCTCAGAGCAGGGGATGGAGCCTGCAGACTCTGCAGTCCAGAGGACTGCAGGCAGCAAAAAAGCTTCAAAACAAAGCTCCTGCTGAACTTTAAATCTCTATTTCAAGTACCCTGTGTGAACACACCAGTGTGAGGTGGAGCCATTCAAGGGATCCACTGCAACTCTCTTAACGTGATGAGAAAAATTCAGAGAAACTTTTTTGGTTTTTCACCCAATGCTTGTTGTTGACCTTGAAGTTTGCCACAAGAGCCATGTGGTGAAACCTGTCCCAGCTGTGTGTTTGCTGGGGATGGAGGTGATTTCTGCAGCCTGGGACAGTGTTTGAACAGCACCCAGCAGAGGAGCACTGCAGCCTTTTTAGCTAACAAATGCTTCAACAATATAAATATTTAAGTACAATAAACAATTATGATCAAGTTTCTTGGGTGACTGCACACAGCAAGTGAATTTTAAATTCATTTCCCATGAGGATTGAGGCTTCACATTCACTTTCTGTGGATGTTCATGCTAATAAAACTTCATTGCACAGAAAGAGAACACAAGAGGGATGCAAATATGACAAGGGCAAATTTGCTTAAGAGTACAAATGAATATTCACCAACTTTTTATTATTTTTAAGTATTCATTCCTATTTGCTATAAAAAAGATTATTTTATCTTTATTCTCCAAGCTCAGTGAAGCGTGTTTGAGGTATAATATGTATTTCCTTGTACTAATGGAAAGTTTTGTTACCAGCAAGTAAGGAGTGCATTTAAAATGTGCTTTATCTTCAGGAAATGCCACTACTGAACCCACATGAGTTACCACCAGCCTGATTAACATCTATATTTCAACACATCTTGCACCCTAAGGCTGGGATCTCCCTGCTTTTTCCCTCCTTTAAAGCTGCAGATCTCAGATCCAGATCCTGACACCATTATTTTCCTCTGATTTTCTTTGCTCATCTTTCATCTTGTGCTGCCCTCAGTTATGAGGGTGCTGGAGATGCTTTTCCTTCACACAAACTGAGATCCCCTCTGGAAGGACTTGGGGGTCACTGTGGCTCCGTTTTGCCTGAGGCAGAGGGAGCACAGTTTTGACATCTTCATTTGATTTCTGTCCTGGAATTGAAAGAGATGCAAATTAGCAATAATTAATATTTTCATTAAAAGTGCCTAGACATTTCATCTGAGAACAGGATAATGATACTTCTGCTTTATATAAAAAAGCCTGAAGTAGACCCAGGATGATTTTTTTTTTTTTGTCAGAAAAGATAACATTTATTTTTTTTTAATGTAATTTATTGTATGTGAAATTAGGGTAATTGCTAATTATGTCACTGCAAACGAGGCAGATCTTTATCTTGAATAAAGCTGGTCTGGTGCAGATTATGAACTGTTACTTTTATGAGGTGGCATCAGAAGGCAAAAATATCAGTGAAACAGTCCTAAGTAACTTCTCAAGCTTATCACTATTTGGATAGTGAGGGGTGTGAGGCATGAGGGATGGAGCATCACCTCCTCTCATTGCATGGGTTTTATCCCTGAATGGTTTGGGCTGAAAGGACCTTAAAGCTCATCCCATCCCACCCCTGCCATGGGCAGGGACACTTCCACTGTCCCAGGCTGCTCTAAACTCCATCCAGCCTGGCCCTGGACATTTCCAGGGCTCCAGGGGCAGCCACAGCTGCTCTGGGCACCCTGTGCCAGGGCTGGGAAGGGTGGAGAGAGGGATCACTCTGAGCAGTCTCAGAGAAAACCAGGACAGAGATGTAATGCCCCACTCACCTCCCCCAAAGGCTAGATAAATAATAATTTTTTAAAAGCACAGATGGATGGATTCCTTAGAAAAATCTGAGCAAGTTGGGAGGCTCCAGAGGATGCAGGAGGTTCTGTGGGTACCAGCATCTCCATCACTCCAAAAGTCCTCGGGACAAAAAGCTGCCAGGATTGCTGACATAGGAATTTTTAAGAAGGTGATGGATATAAAATCCACCAAAGGCAGTTAAACCAAGCAGGACAACTGCCAAGCTCTTGTGTTTGCTCACTGTCAGTAGGTTTTATGGAGACAGAGATATATATCTGCAGAGCTATTCAAGTGCATTTAATTTCTCCAATACCCACGTACTGCAGCTTGTATGAGGATAATATGTTTATCCTGCAAGGTTCCTGACTTCATTCTGCAGTACTTGACTCCAGGGTGAGTTTTGTATTATTAACTTCCTCCCAGTACATATGGAAAATTAAATCTCTTCCCATTGAACTGCCTGGGATGAAGTTTTGTTGGGGGAACAAGATGAGCTTTAAGACTCCTTTAAAGGACTTTAAGGTCCCTCCAGCCCAAACCCCTCTATGAGTCTATGATAAGAACATCAACTTTCCCTTGGATCCCTCTTGCTCCACCAAGCCATCATTTGAAGGCATCTCTCTGTTCTCTGGAGAAAACCTCCCCATTTTCATGAAAAGCTATTAATATAAATAATATTAATAAGTCTCACCTCCATTAGCAGAAGATAATGCTTCAAGCCTTCTCTCTGAGCTCCTCCTGGCATTCCAGCTGTTGCCCAGTGTACCCCCTCTGGGACCACAGATTGCTCCCAGCAGCACACAGAAATCAGCTGGAGGGACTTGGGTCTGGCTGTGGCAGCTCACAGCTCATCAACCTTATCTACAATTGTTCCCCAAAGTGGAAGAAGTGGAAGAAGCTCTGGCAGCCTTGGGGTCCTCCCCCAGCCACAGCTGGGGAGTGATGCTGCAGGCTGGGAGGTGGCTGCATGGCATTTTTCCTGGGCCAAAAAGCAGAAAATGCAGGAATAATGGGAGCTATTTGAGATTATTTTAACTGTCAGATAGCAGAAGCAAAGTAAAATGCCCAAATGAGTTGACAGCAGCTCAATTTGATCCCTGCCAGGACTTAGAGCCCGAATTTTTCAAAGGCTGATAATCGCCTTGGAATTGATTTTGTACTGAGATACTTTATCACATTCGTGTGTTTGGTGTGGTTTGATGGGGGTTTTTTAGAAGTAATCTATGTCAAAGTTAAACAGACTTTATTAGAAAATACATGTTCCCTGCCCTTCTCTGGCTGGGTGTTTAGGGTAGATGATGGTGAGATGAAGGAGTTGTTCCTGATGTAGCTGGAAAGCCTCACTCTATTTCTTGGTGCCCTCTCCCACTGCATCCTGTCCCAGCCCCTCAGTTCCCCATCCTTTGGAATGATACCTGCAGTATCCTCCCACCCAAAAGAACTTGTGAATTATCAGATGTAGAGGCATTTCTCTCAATCTTGGAAAAGTGTTATTTTTCACAAAGTGGCTGACTCCAGCCAACCTGTGTTACAAACCTTAAAGAAATGGACATCAGTACCCTCCAACCCCCAAATTCACAGAATCCATACTGATACCTTGACTGTAATTAAAGTAATATGTATTGTAGAAATATAATGCCAATAGTTCAGCTGCCTTCTCAATGCTGAAACTTTACCTAGGTGTATTTTTAGGTCTTTCACAGGTTAGTGGGGAATGTAATTATAGGTTTGTAATCTTATTCAATACAGGATTAGTCCACCCTGCTGGTAGCATTTTGTATAAAACCAGGGGAAATGGGGAAGGGAGAGGCTGTTGTTATTGTTCCACACTCCCCAGCACGTTCTGTTGATGTGAAAGGGACTGGTTTGGCAGTGGGGTGATCCCCAAACCAGGCCTGACCCAGGGTTGGTGCCCTGACAAAACAAGGGAGGGTGATGGCACTTGGAGCAGAATGTGAGTTCTTTCATCTGAAAGAAAAGGGAAGGACTAAATTATGTTTCACTCTTGTCTGGACTGGGCTGTTTTGTCCCTGAAACGCCCGTGGGAATTTTGTGGATGCTCATGTGCTCCCTGCCTGCTGGGTGCCCATGGGGGACAGTGTGCTGTGCGTGTTAAAACCCCTTTTCCTTACAATTTGGAGTTCTCTATTTCTGAATTAACTTTAGAATTATTTCAGAGGGCTTCACCACCCTTGATATCTCGTCTTTCACTTACTTGACAAATATTATAATTTTTAAAATTCACATTTCTCTGTGGCACCTTCCATTCCCAGACTGCTCCCACTGACCCTTCCCATGTGCCCTGCCCTGTTTCCAGTTTTGCCTTCTGGGAAGGGAGCAAAGGGCTGCCCGTGGTGTTTATTGCCACAGTTGAAACAGATGGGTGCAAATATTTATTTCTGACACCTGCCCGAATTAGGACAGCGATCTTACCTGTAATCCATCAGGCTAAAGCATCTGGAGGATCATGAAAATTCAAAGGCGTCTCAGTTTCACCGTGCCTCTGCTAATGTCAAATCTTCATCAGAGCTGACTTCCCAGGACAAAGGAGCTGTCAGACGAATGCTGATGCTCCATTAATGGCAGGGTAGGGTGACCCACCCCGGCGTGTCACCATTGTTACTGCGGGAAACACGGAGCCAAACCCATAATCACCTTTGCGCATCTGTCCCACTAACACTTCATTTAAGTATATATTTGTCTGCTGATTGATCACGGGATTTTTTTCACAGCGCCTATTATCCTGCTATCTGAGGCTGTAAATCGGGGCTGATGTCTCTGCAGACTCTCCATCCTCCCCTGAGCGAGCAGGACCTGATCTCCCAAACCACCCCGGCAGCTCTGAAAAAACCCAACCACATCTTGGCTCCCTAATTTGTGATGGGGAAAGGAGGGGAAATGGCATTTCATACACATTTCACCTGAAATGACAGGACAAGGGGGATGGGTTCCCACTGCCAGAGGTCAGGGTTGGAGTAGATATGAGGAAGAAATTCTTAACTGTGAGGGTGGTGAGACCCTGGTACAGAGCAGCTGTGACTGCTCCTGAATCCCTGGAAGTGTCCAAGACCAGGCTGGACAGGGCTTGGAGCAACCTGGGATAGTGGAAGGTGTCAGATGAGACGATCCTTGGGGGTCTCTTCCAGCCCAAACCATTCTGTGACTCTTTAGAAACTGCTCCTGGGTGGTGATCTCCACCATAAATCAAGGTGTTTTGCAGGAAAGCAAAACGATCAGAGCACATCATCACTGCTGTCTCTGTGCCACAAAGGGAGCACTTCACACATGGTTTACAGTGGAGAATGTGTTAAAGCAGGAGGGTGAACCCGAGTTAGTTTTTTGTCAAGGTTTATAGATTGGCTGGTGAGGTGAGAGTGGGGTCATCTTGGAAATGGCTGCAGCACATCAATCTTGCTCGAACGTGTGAGTTTTAATGGTTTAATCCACCCTTCAGTTGTAGGGACCAAACCCAGCCAGGTGGGAGATGCACAACAGTTTATCTCACACAGTTCAGCAGCAAGGAGAAAACACCCCGAACTTGCACTGAATCCAGATCATGTTTAGCAGAGACCCTGACCCTCCTGGATAATCTGCCTTAATAAGAAAGCAGAACCCAAAAACACGCTCAAATTTTGGGTCCATTGCAGCGAGAGCCCATCCCTGAGGCTGATACCTGCTCATGCAGAGCTGGCTGCTGACGTCCTCCCAATAAACATTTAAACACAGGCTGAGCACACCCAGACTCATGCACTGCTGTAATTCATTAAACAAATGTTGGGTTTAATGGCCCCGCGTCCGAAGCTGGTGCCATGGATGCTCTCAGCTGTGAAATATGCTGTGGAAGTCATTCGTTTGCAAAGGGGGCTGGAAATCTGCTTCCTATTAATGTAAAATGGGTTTACTGCAGGAAAATCTCCGGGATCACATTTTTCTCTCAATTATCCCTTCTCAGTGGGATTCCTCGAGGTTTGTGCCGGGTAACTGAGATGTGTCTGAGCTGGGGGGTTTGGAGCTGGGGTTTGTTTTGATCCATTAAGCTTGTATCTCGCCGCAGTGATGTAATTCCCCCAGTCTGAGACACTTTATAAACATTAATGGGTTTGTTTTCATGGTCCCCAGGGATGAGCAGCACAGGAAGGTCGTCAGGACCATCTTACCCACACAGAAAGAGAGATGGGGAAATGTGGCAAGGCAGCAACAACGGGGAGAAATATTCAGAATAATCAGAATATTCACTCAAATTTTAGATTTTAAATTTAATTTTAAACCTGTCCATCCTTAGCTCTGTGTAGCTCAGTTTCAATACTTCTAAGTTAGTAACTCATAAGTTAATAAGTTATTACAGCAATACCACATCAGCAAGGTTTGCATGAAGATGCTGCTGTTTATCCAAGGAAGGAAAGAGTTGGTGCTCCATTTTTTATGAGTGAGAGGGGGGTGAAATGCAGTTATAAATCCATCTTTGCAGAGGGGAAAAAATGAAGGTATTAACAACTGCTGCAGCTTTGATGGGAATTACTGAGTGGAGATGTGCTGGAAGAGACTGTGGAGCATTGGCCAGGCTGTGCTTTTGCTGGGGATTGCTGCTGGAGTTGCTGGTCTCTGGGACTGCATTTTCTTGGTGATAAATGGCCATGCAGATGCCTCTGGTGATATTTGGAAGGGGCCAATTGGAAGCTGGCCCTACAGATTGCCAGGGCACAACAAACCTGAGGCACAGATCAAAAATCCCACTTTGGACATCTTTTTCCCATCACAGAAGGTCAATTTTCCAGGATGTTCTGAAAGAAGCTGGTGATACTCACAGCTCTTCCAGCTGGGAATTGTTCCTGCAAACAGAGATACATGGAGCAGATGAGAAATTAATGTAAATATACAGACAGAAGGCAATTTTTTTGGAGGAAGTGAGGCAGAGGCAGATAAAAAGAGATCAGCAGAATTTATATAAGCCTTCCTCATCACAGAGGTCATCATTCTGCAGGATGACACATGGAAATTCATTTTTATTAAATTCTGGATGATTATTTAATTGGAAAAAGAAGGATTTAATTGAATCAAGTCAAAGGGCCCTATTAGATTACGTTCAACCTTAACACAGAAGGCTTTTCCCATTTAGTTAAACTGGTTCCTTTGCATATTGTACGTATTAAACTATAAAAAAATGGTAATCTGAATAGCAAATTAAAGGGTTTGGAAGGCCTGAATGGTACTCATGTGCTTCTCAGCCCTTTTTCATCTCCTAAATCTTCTCATATTCCCTTTACTGCACTCCTTAGGTTGGAAGAAGAGCACAGATGAAGGGTAGAACTCTCAAACAAACCTTCCTCCATCCGTGTTTATTCCATTTACACACTCTTGAGGAACAGCCTGGATGTGATGGCACTATCAGAACACATTGCCCAGAACTGAGGGTGTTTTCCAGATTCTCAAGGCTCCCCTTGCAGCACCTGAACAGATGCTGAGTGTAGTAAGCTTGAATGAAGATTTGTGACTTCCTGGCATTGACTCAGGTTTCCTTTGTGTCCTTAGGAAATATTCCCAATTTCTTTATGCCTCATCTGCATGGCCAGGGACTCCCATCCCTTTGGGACACAGACTCCTTGCAGAGCTGTCAACCTCCAGGTAAAAGCTGGAGTTAAAAAAAAAATAAAATTAAAAAACAATAATCAAAGCAATTTGGGGAAAAAATAAATAATGTGGGTCTTTAATTAGCTTTTAATTTCCAATTTTTTCTTAATTTAAAACTAATAGGAGACAGGGATTGAAGCACATTTCCTAAAATTTCATTTCATCCCAATTTTGAGGTTTCCAGCAAAGGCTTGGACTGGGAGCTGGCACAGCCCAGTTGGGTTAGGAGTGCCCCATCCTTGTGCCTCTTCCTCTGGCTGCTGTTGCTGCATTTCTGTGACACTCTGTGCTCCTTCCAGGCGGAAGCTCAGAGAAATCAAATTCTGCTCTGAGAGATGGAAATCAATTTTAATGGATCCAGCTGTTCCCCAGTAAGGATAGGAGGAGGCATGGGAAAGGGGGAAAAATCTGCCAAGATATCTTCAGGGGATTTCAGGGAGACTTGAAAGTGGTAAGGAAGGTTTTTAACTTACCCATGAGGCCACAGCCAACTTTAGGACATATTTTTTAAATAACCACGAGCTAATGTAGAAATTCTCTCAGTCAGTAAATTAAAAAAATTCCAGCTCTGACAGCACAGCAACTCAACCAGTCCATTATTAAAGTTAGATTGAGTAAGAAACATCATTTGGAATTTGCCTTAGCAGCTAAATGTGTTCTTGGAAGGTTCAAATCAGCTCTAACCTGATTTTTTAATGATAAAAAAAAATGTGCCGGTACTTTAAAGCCAAGTTCCTTTTTGCTGAAGCTTTACTTTTATTCAAGTGCAATGAGTAAGTTTTGCATATACAGTACTGGGATTGCACACTCAGGTTATCTGGTTACATACATTATTCTCCCATTTGCAAGCACAGTTTGCAGCACAGGTTCATGCAAATTAGGTATGAAACTGGGCATTTATCTTGATTAGAATTCAGTTTCTTTATATATGTACAGAACTTTATCTCATTCAGCAATGGCTGCAGAGATGATGGAGAAAGAATTTCAAAAATTGCACTTATTTTCCTTGTGGGCTGTTTGTTGGCCCTCTGGGAATTCATTAAGGAAAACAGACCTTTCCACTGATATTCTGAGTGCCCTGGCCCAGCACCCAGGTTGGAAACTCTCATAAATAATTGTCCCTTGCAAAAGCCGCTGAATAAATGCTAGATTTTCTCTGTTTTACAATATCCAGATGGATTGATCCAGTTGGATGTAAGGACTAGATGCCACTTGACAAAGACTCAATTCTTTTGACTCTTGGAGAGCTGGTTGTACCCAGGATCCAAATCAGACCTGAGGTTTTGGAAAATCCAGGCTGCTCTTGATGTTTTTTCAGCAGACTGACACAGCAGATTTACCCCATTTCTGTCCCCAAAAGCTGCCTGGGGACTCTGCACAGCAAACCCTTGCTGCTGTAGAGCCCCATGCCCACAGCCCCTGGATGTGTGGATGGTGATGTGCTCCTGCTTTATTTACCTCATGTCAACCTTTCCTGGAGCCCCCCCTGCAGCTTTTCTACCCTTTTCTATCCTTTTTACTGCATTCTGAAACAGAGCTCTGCAGTGCCAGTGGTGCTGCACAAGGGCACCCTGAAGTTCAAAGAACTGCCCCAAATTCTCAGCTTGTTCAGCCAAAAGCCTGGATTTAGGCAAATATCAGCAGGTTTAGCAAATTGTGCAGGGCTGTTTCTTCCCTTTTCCTTATGGCTCATGATTTTCTCTGGCTTCCCCCTTAGCAAGAGTCCTTGCTCACCATCCCAGCTCCTTGCTGTGCTTCCCCACACCCACCCCACTGCCAGGGGGGCTCCTGCCCAGTTCCTAAACCCATTTGGGAACTTCTCCAGGTACAGGCAGCTCAGGTGAGAACTCACAGCGTGGCTGTTGCAGATTTGGGATGCAGGGATGGATTGGGGAGGTACAGACACATGAGCCATGGTGTAGTGGAAGGTGTCCCTGTCCAAGGCAGGGTTTGGAACGAGACGATCTTTAAGGTCTTTTCCAACACAAATCACTCTGTAATTTCACTTCAGTGAGGATGAAGCCATCTGCACGGCAGCCACGGGCAGGGTGGCAGCTCTGCAGGCTTGCTGCAGCCCTGGCAAACACACAAGTGGATCCCTCTAAGGGATGGATAAGGCACAGGGAAACATCCGTGCTCCCTCTAGCAGTCGCCAGCGAATGGATGACACCAATAATTCTCGATTTTTCACCCTGGGTTCGTGCCACGTGAACCGCCAGTGTAAGAGCTCTCGCACTAGTACTGCTGCAGTGCTGACAGCGCTCAGGTGGCTTTTTTTCCCCCAGCCCCAAAATCCTTCCAGGGGGATTTTTGGAGCCCATTTTCCTCCACCTGCTGCAGGCAGCTGCTGGGCACGGCCAGGCTCAGGATGAACCTGAGTGCAGTGAGCAGAGCGGTTCTTCACGAGTGGCACTGTGAGCTGAGCGCGGGCACTGCAGCATCCCCGCAGCCCCGCTGAACTTGCCGGGCCCGGTGGGGCGGGGGTCCCTGGCAGCGCTGCCGCCCCGGGAAGGAGGGACCGGCCCGGCCCCGCCGCACCGCGCACCCACCGCGGATGCCCTCGGCCGAGCTGCCAGCGCCTCCCTGCCCGGGCTGCCGGGGGGGACAACAGGTAGGGGGTACCCCCTGCACAGCCTGTTCCCCCTTGCAGCCCCTCTGCGCAGAGCCCGCTGCTCTCCTTTGCACACCCCCTTGCAGAACCCCTCTCCTCTCTGCGCTCCCCTTTGTCCCCACTTGCAAACCCCCCTCGCACAGATCCCCTCCCCTCTGTGCCCCCTCCCCGAGCCCCCCTCGCACCCTCCCAGCCCCCTCCCCTCGCGCCGCCCCCTCGCACCGCCCACTCCCCTCTCGCTGCTCCCCTTCAGGCAGCCCCTTACCCCCCCTCCAGCACAGCCCCCTGCCCGCCCCCCCGCCGCTCCCTCTCTCACCTCTCTCTCTCCTCCTCTTCCTCCCTCCCCCCAGGCCAAAATCCTGCACATGATGGACGACAACAAGCAGCTGGCGCTGCGCATCGACGGGGCGCTGCAGGCGGCGGGCCAGGAGGTGACGGCGCTGCGCGCCGAGCTGGCGGCCACCGGCCGGCGCCTGGCCGAGCTGGGCAGCGACCCGGCCATGGAGCACGGCCCGCACGGCGCTCAAGGTGGGTCCCGCCGCGGCCAGGGGCGAGGGGGGCGCGGGGCAGCCGCCGGGGGTCCCTCCCGGCCGCCGCCTCCGCTCGCTGCTATTGTTCATTGTTGGTTTTGGGGGGCGTCCCGTCGGGCTGTGGTTGCGGCTTTCCCGCAGGGTTGCGAGCAGGATCGTTCCCCGCTGCGGCTGCTGCTGGCGGATCGCTGGGTTTAGGCAGGCTCGGCATGAGGAGGGGACGCCCCCTCCCCAAATACTCGCTGCCTGCACATCCTCTCGCCGCGGTCGCCACCCCCTCCGTTCGCATCCCCCCGCCGCACCCCGCCCCGAGGTCTCCCCAGCCGGCTCTCCCCGGTAATCCCGCGCCCTCCGCCGGTTTCGTAATTCTGGAGGAAAGCAGCCATGTTACCGCCGCGATCCGAGCTCCGAGCTCCGGCCCCGCCGCTCCCCCGCTGGCCCCGCTCGGCTCGGCCCGGCCCGGCTCGGCTCGGGGGCTGCGGGGCTCGGGCTGCGCACGGCGGAGCCACCCCGAGCACAGAGCCGGGCGGGCTCGGACAGCCCTGAGCCAGGCACACACCCCCTGTGCCCCCCGCACACACCCCCCGCACACCCACCCCCTGTGCCCCCCGCACACACCCCCTGTGCCCCCCGCTCCCCCAAAAGTTCTCTCGGGGCCGGGCGTGGAAAGCGGGGTGCGGGGGGAGCGGGAGAGACTTTGTGTGCAGGTTGAGGAGCTGAGCCCCTGTGCTGTAGGACTCGTGCTCTTGGCAGGCTGAAATTCAGTGTCCTGCTAGCCAAAGTGTGTTGCCATCGCTGATACGTTTGTATTTAAATGCTTTTGTATTTGAACGTTTCTATTTCCCAAATAATTGCAGGCTTTCATGACAGTTTACCCCGAACAGAAAATAGTGCGAGCCCTCCCCTCTCCTGATAACTGAATTTACACGTGTGATAAAAACGTCAGTAGCTGTTATTTACTCGTTACTTATTTACTGTACTTCTTGGTAGAGTGGTTCGGCGCTACTTTGAATAACAGTAGCGTTTTGGTGAAGCTTTTTAAAGGTAGCGTAGCGCTTGGCGGGGCATAGCTGCTGCCGGCGGGATGTGATCATGGAATTACAGAATCACAGAACACTTTGGGTTGTAAAGGATCGTAAAGAGCTCATCTTGTTTCAACCCCCGTGCCATGGCTGGAACTGATTGGGCTGCATGGCCGGTGTGTTGTTCGTGACAAACTGGTTTAGAGGGATTAATTAATTAATGGTTTTATTCCATCCAGCTTGTATTTTACTGGTTTGGTAGTGGGGGTGTGGGGTGTGAGTCCCATTTACCCCGCTGAGCTTCCTGGTGGCTGTGGGGATGAGGAAGTGAAGTTACCTGTGGGTCAGGGATTTTCGAGGTGCCTTTTGGGATTATCTCAGCCCTCCTCTGCCATACACCACAGCCAGGCTACTGAGGCTCTTTTATAAAATCTGCTGAAAGGGCAGAAGGAGAATGCCAGCCTCCATCCTCCCCTGTGGAGCAGGGGCATCAGGAATGCAGATGGTGACACGCTGTACAGGGCATGCATGTGGAAATGCAGGCTTCCAGCCAGGAAAGCAGGTAAAACCCTTGGGCTGCTCGTGCTCACACTGATTTCTGTGTGTGTTCAGTGTTTGGTTTCGTTTCCTCTCCAGGACACTTCTGGGGAGATGCATGTTTCTGCAGCGTGCCCTGGCAAGGGACAGGGGGGGTGTGTTCTCTGAGGTTAGGGGTTTTTTTGTTTTCCTCAGAGATTTTCTAATCTGTTGAGTGATGAAAAACCTCCTCTTTGTGTTCCTTTACTATCAGCATGCTGGAAAACAGTTGGTGCCCTGTAAAGGTGCCAAAGAAATGTGCTGCATTCCCCAAAGCCTGCGTGTTTCTGCTTAATAACTCAGATTACACGTGCTTTGGAGTTGTGGGGTCCCTGTGACAGGGGGAAAAAGAGTGGCCACACCCTCAGCTGGGTGGGAGAGTGGCACCTGCGGTGACTGCTGAAGTTGCTGGAGGGTTTGGTCCATCTTCCCACTCTCTGAGCTGGGAAATTTGGCTCAGCGTGCTGATGACTAGGAGTTAGCAAGAACGCTTCCCCAGCAAGGTGTGACTCCATGGCCTTGTGGCTGGGGATGAGTCTTTGTCTTTCCCCATGAATTTAATAAGCTGTTATTAAACTTGTGATGTATCCAGTCCTGTACCACTGGTGTTGTAACAGAAGCCAATTAGTTAAATATAAAATTGTATCTAAAGAGTGTTTTATCTGTCATGCTTAGGAAGGAGAAGGGGAGAATACTTGATCTCTGCAAAACCCACCAAGTAGATTCACTCTGCTTTGTTTCCTCCCTAAGTTTGGTACTATTGTTTATATGCTGCCATAAATGCTCTCCTACATCACTCTGTGTTTGTGCAGACAGGCCCAAGATATCTATAGTGAGCCGTATGCTTTTCCTCAAGGATTATGAGACGACGTTCAGAAGGATGGGGTGAAAACAAGAATCTCTGAATAGCTCTGCTGTTGTGTGTCTCCTAAGTAGGAGGGCTGCCAAGCTGTTTGATTTATGCAAATATATTAAAGGCAGGCAGGAGGATGGGGAATAGAGTGGCAGCCTGCAAGTGCAGATTTGGGGTGTGCTGGGGTCTGCTTTGGTCTGGGAATAAAAGCACGTGGTGGAATCATCAGGTCCCTTTGCTTATGGAATCCCAGAATGGTTTAACTTGGAAGGGACTTTAAAGATCATCCAGTTCCACCCCCCTGCCACAGGCAGGGACATCTCCCACTATCCCAGGGTGCTCCAAGCTTTGTCCAGCCTGGTTTTGGACACTGCCAGGGGTCATGGGGCAGCCACAGCTTCTCTGGGCAGCCTGCCCACCCTCACAGGGGAGAATTCCTTCTGTGAGGCTGGAAGGAGCTCCTGTCTCAGTGCTGCAGGCAGCTGCTCCAGGTCAGTCCCAAGTTGTGTGGAAGGAGGCGAATGTGTGTGTCTGTGCCAGGCTCAGTCGGTAATTAATACTGAGTTTGTCAGATGTGTTATTTGTGTAATTATGGTGCAGCTTGAGACAGCTGGAGGTAATAACTCTGCCCCTTTTGTGCACTCTGAGACTTTTCTCTGCTACAATGTGCTATTTTTGCCATGGCAAGGTGTGTTTCGAGGGCATCTTTTCCACATTTCAATCAAAACTGGCAGAATTCTGTTAAGAGGGAGAGCAGGGTGGTGGGTGTGCGTAGGTAGGCAGGAATGGAACTTGGGTATTGTTACAGTCCTTAGCGTGAGTGTTAATCATTCAAACCTCTCAGCCCTGACAGTCTCTCTTAACCAGTGAGTTTGCTAGGAGAAGTATTTTGGCTGCAGCCTCTGTCTAAACTTGGATGCAGATCAGTGTGGAAATCAATACTTCATGTCCCCAGCTCTTAGCACAGCAATTACAGGCAGTGCTAGGTAACATCTCTGCAGCCGTGTGTCAGCACCCTCGTGTTGGAATCTTGTTGGAATTGGTATTGCCTGAATTGATTGTGAGCAGGAGACGTGCCCAGTGTCTGGGGTGGGATGCTGGTAATGAGGGGGGATGCAGCAGAGCATTGCTGTAAATCCATGCTTGGCTGTGACCCTGTCCATGCTGGCTGCACCTCTGGGCTTTTGGTTTCATGGCTGTGCCCAACCTACACCTGTATTTTCAGTAGTTTGGTTAAAAGCAATATCTGTGTGGGAAGTTGAAGTCTGGTGATGAGTTGCCATGCTACATCAGGTGTTTGGTCCATTCAGCCTCGTGTTTTTGCTTTAGTCTCCTTCCCACATTAAATGGAAAACACCTTAATTAATTAATGTTGGTGAAGTGCTTGAAGATGTAACGCGCAATCAATCGCTGAGTGTTATTAATGACACCTCGCTCGGCGCTTGGCTTGTCTCACTCCTGATTTCAGAGCGGTGGTGGCACACTGTGATCACCATGTCCTGGCCTGTGCAGTGAGGATTGGTGGTGTTTGCAGTGGATGCTGCCAGAATTCAGCTGGGAGTGGGGCAGGAGCTGCACCCTGCCCCTGGAGTGAAGGGTTGCTCCTTGCTCTGCTGTTATCTCAGGCACGTGCAGCATTAGAAAGATTTCAGTTGTCTTGGTATGGGGTGATGCCAACGGGCTAGGAGGACCTTTCTGCTCATGACAGTCTAAAATAGAGTTTTTTCTTTTTCCCTTTGATCTCAGTATCCTTTCATAGCTACAATGCAAAGACTTTGACTTTTGCCCAGAGGCAATCAGTTACCTCTGTGCTGTTGCTATTTTGTGAGTAATCATCTCCGGCTGTTGAAAATGTACCATTTTCATCTCTTCAGAAATCTTCCCTGCTATTTGTTCTTCCAGAGCTGGAGAGCTGATACAGTAAAGAAGCTTGAGGAATTTGGACCCTGCTGCCCAGTTGGGTATTGGGAGCATTTTTGTACCATGCTTATCACAAGATCAAGGTCTTGCTGTACTATTGCTCTTTCTAATAATTTCCTACTTTGTTTCCCTTTGTCCTGCGTAGTTCAGGGAGCAACTAGTTTCATTCTCTAAAACAATTGCCTGTGCTGGGAAATAAATCTGTACTTAGCAATGTTCTCGTGGTTGCTTTAGGCACAGGGAACTGGCTGCTGATAACACTCCAGGTCCCTGCTACATCTTAGTCTTTGAAGATGTTCATTTAAATATCTTTTCTGGAGCTTTCCTATTCAAAAGCCTCATCTGGCATGGTTAGCATAATATTTAGATAATCACTGCTTTAGCCTTTGTCCAGGGGAGTTATAATGAAGCTCCTAAGAATGAGTAAGCTCAAGTAAACTGAAGTTGAAGGAAGACTTAATCCAGGGCTTTTGACACACCAGTTTGAAATGTAATAATGAAAATGGTGTTAGATTTGCAGGTGGGGAGAGGGATGTAGAAATAAGTCTTAAGTTAGGGAAGATTAAGTATAATTTTGTGGGTTGTGTTCAGGCACTCTCAGATGGTGGGGCTGGGTGTCATCCAAGAGGACAGGCTGTCCTCTCAGTCCTTATCCTTTTTCCTCCAGATTCATCAGTGTATCTGAAACACTGATGTTCTCTGTCCCTGGGGCTGAATATGGAATTCTCTGAGATGCCAAAAGAGGCTTTACAGCCTTGAGCAGGACCTCCTGGCCCAGCCTTGGGGGGCAATCACCTTTCCTTGAGTTCTCCCTACTCCTCTCTGTGCTTCAAGTGCATCACTGCACACCAGGCACTGAGCCCCAGCACGATGTCAAGCAAAACTTCGGTCTCCAGCTTGTTAAAATTCAATCCTGACAATTTCTCATTGGCAGCAAAGCGTGAGATCAGCGCTCTGCTCCTGTCGCAGCATCTGCAGAACCCTGTGCTGCTAATGCAGCGTGCAGAGCAGGGCAGCAGCTCCAACAAACCCCCAGGGATCGCTCACCCAGAGGCCTCATTTTTCAGGATCCATCCTCACCCGTGGGATGCTGAAGGCTCAGAGGGTTTCTTCTTGTTGCTTTGCAATCTCTTCCTGTTTTTCACTTCCCTGTTGTTTTACTTGAGCCTTTATGGGTGATGTTTTTGGGTGTTGAGGTGGGTTTTGTGGAACCTCCAGCTGGATAATTTTGGGGTTTGGAAATGTGTCCTGTGGTAGCAGGAGGTGGGATGGATTTAGCTTTTTTTTTTTAAGGAAAAAGCAGTGGTCTCACCAGAATATGGAAGTGGAATAAATGCTTTTGAAAGTTTTGAAGCCTTTTCTGTAGTCAGTTTGCCTGCAGGAGTTGCAAAGGTGAGGAAAATCTCTTCCCAAGGTTTTCCTGCTGCACCCATGGCCAGGGGGGTAATTGGAGGCTGTGATGGTGAGGGTTTGGAGGTGTGTCCCCAGAGCAAGAGGCTGAGTGGTGGGGATGGGTTGTGATCTGAGATAGCAGAGGCTCTCCAGGAGGACAATGCATTGCTGCAGACCTTTGCAGTGGTATTGATCATGATTGAGCGTGACACTGGCTGGAGGCCGTGGCTCCCAGGGGTGTCACTAACCCCTCAGTCCAGCTCCAGCTTCCATAATCTGATAAACTGCTGATTCCCTAATCTTGTTAGTGCTCTTCTTCCCCAGATCCCTGCAGGAGCCCCTGGGATGGGGACAGAGCTGGCCACAGGTGATGCAGGCTGTTCCCACCTGCACTCACTGAGGGTGGCTTTTGGGTCAAGTTTCTGGTTTTCAGCTGGGCTTGATAAGTGGTGTGTCTGTGTCTGAAAATTGCTGAACTGCAAAGACCTCTGCCTTGGAGTGCAGAAGAGGAGCTGCAGCAGAGAAATGTTTTTGCACAGAGCAATTAGTGAGAAATGGGTTTTGTCATGAGGATTTCTGACACTTGCTTGGTGGGAGAGCTGCAGTGGGCAGGGCTGTGTTTGCACAGAGAAATGGAAAAAGCTCTTTTGCTGTTGCTTTTCAGGTAAGTGATCAGCCACAGATTTTAAGTACATGAGGAGAGAATTTGCTTTTGGACCACTTGGACAATGGGAAAGGAGCAGAGATGCCTGCAGAAAGGGGAGTGTGGTGGCATCCTGGTTCTCCTGTGGGCACCCAACAGACTCAGAGTTTGGGAGGGGATCATCCTCACCACTGAAGATGGAAGAGGGACTGAGTGATGCTCTGCTGCCATGGGGTCCAGGTCTGGGCTCACCACAGTCCTGGAAAATCATCCTTGTCCCTCGTTGCTTCTGCAGATGTTGTTTTGGAAGGATCATCTCTTCTGAGGGCATCTGTAAATCCATTTCTCATCCTTTTTGGTCCTTACAGAGCCATTCTGACTCACATATTTTCATGCCACTTCTTCCTCCTAAATGAAGATTTCACAGGTTTTAGAGGCTGGGAGCTGAACCTTTGGGTTTATCTGGGAGGGAGCTGATGTGTCTCAGCCCTTCCTGCTGCTCTCCTGTGCCATCTCTTTGTTGTCTCACTTTGCTGGGTGGGGGACAATCCCAAACCTGTCTCACAGAATGTGCTCCACATCTGCTGCTTTGTGCAGAAAGTAGCACATTGTATTGGAGGTGGGGGGAAGGGTTGTTTGGTGTGAATATGTGGGATGTAAAGAGTAAGGGAGCACAGTGGTGTCCTGATGCCTATCTGCAGGATTTTCTGACTCTTCTGCAGCAGCAATCAAACCTGGGGAGCTGACATGGCTGGGAAGCAGGGGTTTTTTTTTGCAGGAAAGGTGAAACAGAGCTTGTGTCTCTGTTCCAGCAGATTGATGTTAACCACCTTTGAAACTGAGAACCTAAAACTTGAATCTTAGAGTTTCCTTTGCTTTTTAATTCTTATCAAATCATGGCATTTGCAGAAGTGAACTCTCATTACTCTTTAATTTCAGCCAGAACATGAACTTGCCAGCTACTCCCTCAGTCACTGCTCAGCTGGAGAGTTTTGCAGGGTGAGTGCCTGTGAGAGTGCACAGCACAGAGATGATGAAGGCTGGCAGTGCACCCACACTGCTCCAGCCTGTTGCTTTTAACTAAACTGTCCATCATCCTCCTTGGGAATTAACTGGGGAAAGCAGCACAGTGTTACTGTTGGCCATCATCAGCTGAGTGGGGATCCCAGTGCTGGGACTGGGCAGCAGTCATGCCATGGCTAATTCCCCAGTAACAGCTTCCTTGCTCTCTTTTAACAGCAGAATATTCCAAAATGCTTCATTTTGGCCTCATCTGCTTTTTCAGGTGTGCACAGGAGTGTCCCATAACCTTAAGGGCTGAGTTAAAAGGTTTTTATAAGATTCTGCTTTTGGTCCTTGGCTGGTTTGAGTGTTCTCTGCCCTCCCATCATGAAATGGTATTTTTTTTTTCAGGATATTTCCAATTGTTGTAAGATATGGTTGTGGGTTGAAATTTGCTGCAGGCATACAAGCACAGGAAATGTTTGCCTGTTTTCCAGGGAGATTTGCTCTATTAGGGGTGGAAAGCAAAGCAAATTGATTTGAGGATCTTACTTTCGATGCTAAAGATTTAGATGGTCTAGACACTCTCTTAAGCTGCAGGAGGGGAAAAAATAACGTGTTAGAAGAAACGTGTAGGACTGCTGTAGAGGTTTTAGTGAGATTTTCAGTAGCTGCATTTTGAAGAGCAGCTGCCCTGTGATGTGGAGGGCAGGAGGGCACGGGCAGGGCTGCCAGAGGAGACCCTGGGGATGTGTTTTCATCCTGGAGCCCTGTCCCTCTGCAGTGTTTCACTGACTCTCAGGAGGGTGTGAGGATGAGCTGAGCCCAGCTCAGAGTTACTTGCTGGGCTTTTGATTCTGCCTTGAAGCTGAACAACGTCTTTGTGTGATTTTGTGTAACAGCAGCACATTCAGAAAACAGATTCCTCATCCTGTGATGGTAAAATATTCTCTCTCTGTGTGTTCATCGTTGTTTGTTCTAGCCTTAAATGCACCCAATTATTTGCTTTTATGTTAATCAATTATTGCAATATCTGCTCCATCAAAACCTGTTGTTTTATCCACCACAGATTCTTAACATTAATTCCTTGACCTTTTATATCCCCTGTAGTATATCCAGAGCTGCTAAATGGCTTTGCCCAAATTTATCATTTTTTTTTCCTGCTGAAGTGATGGCTCAGGCAGGAGCAGGGGAACCATTTCAGGTGTGCTCCCCACCACATTTGCATTGTGTAATTGAATCTGCAAAGATCGTTTTTGTCATCCTTGGGAAGGGAGCTTGTTTTAAAGCCACACAGGGTTTGCTCAAATGAGCTTTAGTTTCCTGCATGATCTCCTCTCGTGGTCAAGAGAGGTCCAGAGCTGACAGCTCAGGGTGAGAGGGCTGATTAATGGGGTTCTTAAATTTCCATGAAAAGCAGAGAGAGGTGGTGAAGCCAAAGCTGTGCAGCTCCTATGGAGGGTGAAAAAAACCCCTAACCTTAAAAATATAAAGCTTACAGTGAAACCACAGAAAGGCCACATATCCAGTGAAAAAGCTGTATTTAATATCAAAAGGTTCTGGTTTGGGGTAGCACATTGTAATATAAGCAGAGACTTTGCAAGATTTATTAACTAGAACGTGCCCAGGCAATTGTGTTGGCTTCAGGATGGGTTCCTGGTGTCCTGGTGCTGCTGTGCAGGGATGATTTTGGTGAGGCAGAGCTGGCACAGAGGAGCTGAGTGGGTTGTCACCAGCTGGTCCCCTTGTGGCATGTCCCCAGCTCCCTGCCCAGCACTGTCTGCCCCAGTTTAGGAGCTGCTGAGGGCACAGGCATCAAAGGGAGAGAGAGGGGTGGGCAGGGCAAGCTGGAGCAGGGTGTATGAGCTGCACCTTGCCCTTGCCACTGCTCTCATGCCCTTGTCATTGCCTGGCTTTGCTCCAGCTCTGGGACTCACTCACACTCCCAGGAGCTGCTGGAGTCTTGCTGGAGCTGTGTGAAGGTCTGCAGTGGCTGTGGCTCCCAGGATGAGTGTGTGGCCCCAGACAGCTGCCCCAGGTACTCCAGGTGTGGCACTGAGAACCATCTGCTGTTCCTTGCAGGCAGGGCAGACCTTCAGAAAAAGCACTTTGCATTTTGCCACCTTTGCAGAGATCCTTTTTATGTGCTTTTCCTCCTTGGACATGCATCATTTCCAGCGTGTTTTGGTAAATGATGTAATTTAACACATCTCCCATGCCCTGCTTATCGCTGTCATTTCTGAGTGCACTCATTAGGGACCAGTTTGATTTTGGGTGTAATTCCACTGACAGGCACATTTACTGAACATCTTTGATTCAGCATTTCACGTGTGGCAGGATTAATGGAAAGCACTTTACTAAAGAGGTTTGAATACCTTGTAGGTTCCTTAAAGATTTTTTTTTTTCCATTTAAATGGAGCTGTATTATCTTGGGCTGGGTTTTTCTTTGATGCTGTTGTGGTTTGTGGACTGAAGTGTTTCCTCTGTTGCCAGGTACTGGGGCGACTGTAGGTCCTGGAAATAGCCTGATGCAAAACCTGGATGTGTGATTACAATTAGATTTGTTTTATTTTGGTTGGGGAAACATGCACAAAACAGAGAGCTCTACCTGTTAATTAGTGTGACAATACCATGGTAATGACCACCCTGCAGGATTAAAACCCCATATTCAGATAAGTATTAACTGTGCTTGTTGGCAGATAAAGGAGGCAGATAATGTCAGAGGAGCAGAGCTGGCTGGGCTCTCAGTGACAGCCTGTCCATACTGTGATGTCAGCACAGATTTCTTTGACCTCATCACCATGTTCAGTCAAACCTGGCTTTGCAAAGCTGCTTTTCCCAGGGGATTGGAATATTGTGCAGGGAGAAATCAAGCAAATCCTTCATGGTGAGACCCTTTATGGGCAGCCTTGGGAGCAGTAAAAGCAGTGTTTACACCCTTGAGGTGTAAATTTGCAGGGCTGTGCCTATTTTAGGGCTCTTATCAACCTGGTTCTTGGGATTTGGTGCTGCTGCCAAGGTTCCTATAATTCTGAGGGGTTGTTTCCACCCTTTGGTACTATCTTTACACCAGGAGGTGGCTCAGGGTTAGGACTGAGATAATTTGGTGTGAGACACCTGTGGGAACATGGGTGACCTCATCCAGTTCTTTGGCACAGTGGGTCAAGCCTGAGAGGCTGGAGTGGCTCCTGTGTGGCTGCAGGGACCTGTTCCTTACCAAGACACAAATAAGGGGCTTTGCCTGTTGGGTTGGGACTCCTGCTGCAAGAACCTGCCCTGTGTCACCTCAGCTGGGTGCTGGAAGTCACCCCAATACTTTCAGACCTGCTGGTGTTGGATCCTCCACTGTGTTCTGAGCTGGGAGTAGCTGAGCTTTTGGATTCTCTCAAAGAAGGAAAATTATCCAGGCCTTGTAAACTTGCTGTGATTTATTCTGGTTCCTTTTAGTTGCAGCTGTGCATAAAGACTCCAAATTGGGGGCTGTTTTGCTGAGCTGCAGTTTTTGTGAGGTAGCTCTCATTTGCTAATTCATTTTCGGTTGTTTCTGCCGATGTAAGTACAAGCTCATTCTGCAGTGATGGTTTTCATCTTTCCTGGACTTGAATCAGCAAATGAGTGTTGATATCCTTGTGGCAATCTGGTGAGGAGAGGGGAAGCAGAAAAATGAAGTGAGAATTTTGCTCATGCTTTTTTTTTATCAATGTCCAAAGCCACTTATCAAACCAAGTATCTTGAGTAAGAAGAGAGATGGATGTTGTTGGCTTCAAGTAGGTGGGTGTAGTGCTGGAGGAGACTGGTAGGAAGTTATTAAATACACTCTGGTTCCTTTGCAGCACTTTTTCAGCATATCTTAACTTTCTTTAAGTGTGTGTGCACAGTTTAGAGGGTAATGCCATTAATTAGAACAACAGGAAAGACTAATGTAAGAGTATAACCCTCTTTAGTACACTGGGTTTATCCCTGATTAGCAGAGCTGCTCTGATCTTAAGGAAATCTGTGTACATGTCATTAGCAAAGCAGGATTAACTTGGTAATTAATAACACCAAAAAGTTTTCATCATTGAAAATGAGTTAAAAAAATGGTAAGGAAAATAAACTTTGACTATAGATAAAAATGTGAAGGTTTCTTTTTATTCCTGTCTGCCAGGTGTCCTGGGGTGGTTTTATGGTGCTTGTATCCCAAATCATCTGTTCTGCTGGTGTTGAATATTGAGTTGTGCAGCTTTAAAACTGGTTCCAGGAGTGAAGGGGGAGAGAAGAGGTGCAGAGTTTGTTATCAGAGGCTGCACACCAGGCTGGGAAAATGAGGCATAGATTACCACAGGTGCTACAGCTGAGGCTCAGGGTATTGTCCTGGGCAATATACAGCCAATTATTTCTGAATTTTGCCCAAAATACTGCTGGATGAAGCTGAGGCCAGCGTGTGTGTGCTCTGCAGCATCTCAGCTCCCTGGGGAGGGGAAGGGTGCGCAGGAGAGCTGTGCTGCTCACAGGAGGGCTGTTCTGGGTGTTATTAGAAGTATTATCACGACGAGGTGCTGGTCAGGCGCTGAACCGCGCACGGTGTCTGTGTGTGTGACAGCAGAGAATCCTGATGAGGATCCTGCTGGGATCTGCACGCTGCAATTTCCTTCCTGCCTGTTTATTCAGGCAAGCCCGGGCTTGTTTTGGGAGTTTTCACCTCTTGGAACTGATGTGGCAGAGATCAGCTACTTTGTGATGAAATCTTGAATGTACACATGTATTTTATAATTTTCTTTTTGTAATTTTAATTTTTTTTTTTAATGGTGGAGAACAGCAACAAGCAGATTTTTGCAGAGCATGGTACCAGCGCAGGAATTTTAATCTTTGCTGTTCAGTCAAGCTCATTTGCACAGAGGCTGCATTGCTAGGTGGATGTTCCCTGTGTTTCACACCTGTGGAAATGCAGGTGGATACCCGGGATCTCGGACAGACACAGAGCACCAAGGTCCTTATCGCCCATAAACCAGGGCACGAAAGCCTTGGCGTGCACCCACATCTCCTACTTACTCGGAGATTAAAAGCTCTTGAGGCTTTGGTTTGTTGTGAAAGTTAATTGCCAAGCCCTGGAAGCTTGGCCGGGCTCCCGGGGCGAGACTCGTCACGCCAGAGCCGAGCCCTGGGGCAGCTGCGGGTCCGGACCGGCTCCTCCCGGGGCTTCTCTGAGCACACACGGCAGCAGGAGATGCACGGTGCTCGGGAGATGCACAGTGCTCGGGAGATGCACAGTGCTCGGGAGATGCACAGTGCTCAGGGGGCTGCTCTCCCCTCAGGCTGCAGCGTGAGCTGGGGCAGTGGGCGATGACCCCATGATCCCATCCCATATCCCATCCCTGTGCTCATGCTGCTCCTCCCTGCTGGCAATGGGATACCCCCCATCCCATCTCCCCATCCTTGTGCTCATGCTGCTCTTCCCTGCTGGCAATGGGATATCCCGTCTCCCATCCCGTCTCCCATCCCGTCTCCCATCCCGTCTCCCATCCCGTCTCCCATCCCGTCTCCCATCCCATTCCATCCCTCTGTTATAAGTGCATAACATATTATTGGTTTTCACAACTATTGAAATAAATGCTGTATGTATAATGTTAAAATGGCTTTTCTGTAGGAATATAAATTCTTTTCTTCTAATAACAAAAGTTAAACGTAAGTTTTTTAAAAATAGTATGCTGAAACTACCTGCCTAGCTAAAATAACAGCCTGTAAATGTGTGATGGGGGCCCTGCAGCTGACAACAATTGTCAACGCTCACCAACTGCAAAAGGCCAAAACCACCACCCAAATTAAAAAATAATAAAAAATAAAACCACAAACCATGAAACGCGCATGCTCTAAAAAAGCGAACCCAAAAAGCAGCCATGCTAAACAATTCCCAAAAGTTTTTATTATACATAAGAAACTATGAATCTGCAACAAGTTAATGTATTGTAAAGTGTATTTTATAAAGCGTTCCCAAAGCAACCATGTGCTCTTGGCAACTTGCCAAGCACCCAGCCGTTTTAACCCTTTGCTTTATGTGTATTTCCTATTATCTTTTTATTAAACCTTTTAAATTTTACCAAAAGAGTAAAACGTGTTTTTCACATATCCCATCCCACCCCACCCACCACCTCAATCTCCCGGGGCTGCATCCCTGCTTTAGGCTGATCAGGGCTGGCTCAGATCACATCTGGAGGTGCCTGTGAGTGGGGTTGGTTCCTCGGGGTGTTCCCAGCCCTGCTCATTTCTGAGCCGCTCAGGGTCCCTCCTCTGCCAAGGCTCGCTGTCCTGGAGCATCCACTGCCACCTCCGTGGGGTGTTGGGGTTGTGACCTGCGTGCTGCTGATCTCTGGGGTGCTGCAGGTGAGGGCTGTGGGCTGTCTGAACCCAGCCTTGCCCTGTTCATTAGCATTTCAATCAGCTCTCCATGGGAACTCTGCTGCTCCCAGGCAGCGCCTCCTCCTCAGCACAGCCCTGAGAGAAGGGCAGAAATAAAACTCGAGCCATCGCAGGGGAACAAGGTTTGTCGTTTTCGTTTATTTATTAATTTTTAATATGTTTTCTGATAGCTGCTAAAATGTGCACCAGGTAGCTGAGGGCTCTGGTGGGCTCTAGGGGGGTTCTCAGGTCCCAGGTGTCCATGCTGGGAATTTGTGGTGGACAAATCTTGCTGTTGTTGGGTTGGTTGGGACAGGTTTGTCCAAAGTCAACAGTGCTTTGGATTTTCGTTTTCATCGCAAATTATTGATACATTTCTTTTGTTAACGATTTTATTAATGCTAGGGCTCTGTGTGATGTGCATTGGGTAAGCTCAGCCACAGAATCAGAGATTGGTTGGGGTTTGAAGGCACCTTAAAAATCATCCAGTTCCAATCCCCTGCTGTGGGCAGGACACACCTTCCACTAGACCTGGGTGCTCCAAGCCCCATCCAGCCAATTCTTGTAAGAGGGGACAAAAGATCCCAAACAGTCTCAAGGCCAACAAGCAGAGCATTCCCTGTTTTAATCTCCATTCTTCATTTAAAATCAATAAAAATGCTGCCCTGGTGGTATTTTTCTATCCAATCTCTGATGAAACAAAAGTAAATATTACTGACCTGGCAGCACAAATGAAAGGAGAATGAGAAGCAGTGTATGAAATGGACTGTCAGCCAGTTTTTGTTTTTCTGTATTGGTCTTGTGGCATTTCTGTGGAAGAGGCCAGATACAAAGTTCTCTTGCATAATGCTCACATCTCTGGAGTATGATTGTGTCTGACTGTCACAGATGAGGATGCTGTATTTATGTCTCAGTGAATTCCAGCCCTCAGTTTGTGTGTCCTCTGACCTCTGGGGAATATCACAAACCCACTGTTGTGGAATACAATGGCACATTTGATTTATCAGCTCCATTACTGATCTGGCTGAAGGGAGAAACAGCAGGTTAATTAAATCACAACTGTGATAAACTTGGTGTTGCAAACATGGGGCAGGACAGTGGTTGAGGACAGAAAGGTGAGCAAGGGATGGCAAACTGGGAAGAAAATGCCACTGTGCTCATGGAGATGTCAAAAAAGTGGAGATTGGGGATTTGGTGAGAAAATAATTCTTAGAATAACTGGGAGTGTTGGGTTGTCTGCAGTCTGCACAGATTGTGGCCAAAATCAGTGTTGTGTAGGTGCTGCAGGCTTTACCCTGGTGTGAGAGGGGCACTGCTGGCTGCTCACATTCAGGACAAATTAATAGTTATGAAAAACCCCTAATCTACAGGTTGTCAGGCATTAAGTATTTTGGCACTGCTCTGTTGATGGTATTAACATAAATTCAAGCTGACCTAAGTGCACTGGGATAAAAACAAACACTTACCCTCCAACAATCCTCAACTGAATGTGAATTTCACTGTTGGCTTTGGGCTGTTTTGTGTTTTGCATTTTTTTTTTCTGTGGGTTTTAGTAATGAAAACAAACCACTTGGCTTCACCTTGGCTTGGAGTTAACTTCTCCAGTCATCTTCTCTTTCCCATGCATTGACACACTCAGGGGCAGAGCTGCAAGTAGGCAAGAAGTTGTTCATTTTCAGCTTGGGTTGAAAATGCTTTTCTGATCCAGTGCAGTTTTCCTGAATTAAAGGCTGACTCGTTTCTCTGGAAGGATCTGCACATCCAAGCATTCCTACATGAGATTCCAAATACCCCACCAGTTCCAGGCTTTGGTGTGAGCAGCCACATGCTCCAAGTTAAATTAATGTGTAGTGGGGTCTGGGCCCCTGCCCGTGCATCATCCCCTCCCCTCTGCTCTTTGGGTTCTATTCCTGACCTTCCTAATTGTCTCCAGCTGAAACTCTCCCTTCAAAGTGAGCTCAGATGAAAAATATTTTTGTGTGAAGTGTTAACACATTCTTTTGAGGGGAAAACCTCTTTTGAAAGGTGGAGTAAGCTAGACCATTAAATAAAAAATGCTTTGTATTAATAAAGGTACCTGTTGATTACCTGTGAGGAGAAGAAAGCCGTAAATCCAGCTGTGAGTTAATGTATTGACCACTACAAGGGACAGTTTAACCAAAAGCCTCTTTTTCTTCACTTAAGTTGATGCAGGTTATTGGAGGGAGACATTTGGGGATGTGTTTACATGGAATGGCACTAGTTATTGAGGGCTCAGCTAAATAAAATTAAATTTGAACAGGAAGTGAGTTACTCTGTCCTTGTCATAACCTTTAGTCCACATGAATAGCACTCAAGTTATTAAAAGGCTGCTTTAAACTGAAGAAGAATTTCATTATCTTTCTTCTGGATTGGAAAGAGGATATTATTTTAAATATCAATGACCTTTGTTCAGGTGCTATTATACCATCTCAAAGACATGAAGAGTTTGGGATTTATTTTATTTATTTAAAAAATATTTTGCAATCAACATTTGGGTGTTGTTTTTTATTTTTTTTTTCTCTAAAGCTTTTTTGGTTTCTTTTTGTGCTACATCTTTTCTTCTGTGCTATACCTTGGGGTACAATTAGGAGTGTGTTCTGCAGCTGAGTGGTGTCAGGACTGCAGCAAGCATTAAAGCCTTTGAAAGGTAAATATTGCAGAGGATGGAACAGCAGTAGTCCTGGTGAAAAGGAGAAAGCCGACAGCATTTTTGGGATTTATTCACCCCTTGGTATTTGAAGGCTGCAGAGGGAGGTTGAGGACTTGGAGAATCTTGCAGACATTATAGAATCTCTGCAAAGATCACAGAACCCCAGGATGGTTTGGGCTGGAAGGGACCCTGAAGCTCACCCCATTCCATCCCCTGCCATGGCACAGACCCCTTCTACTCCCTCAGATTGCTCCAAACCCCATCCAGCCTGGCCTTGGATCTTGGACCAAGAGATGGGGCAGCCACAGCCTCTCTGGGCAGCCTGTGGCACCCTCACAGGCAATCCCTTCCCCATATCCCACCCAGCCCTGCCCTGTGCCAGGCTGGAGCCCAGGCTCTGGGTGTTGTGTTGGTAATGGTGGCAGGGTCAATGAGCAAAGGGCTCAACGTGGTACCAGGGTGTTGCACCAAAAGTAGTTCTGGGATGGGGAAATGCCTCATTGTCCATGGGGTGAGGAGCTGGACCAAGAGCAGTGGGGACAGGTTTAATGAGTGTCCCTCCCCTCCCTCCCCACCTGTGCTGCTGTACAGGGCAGGGCTGACTCTGCTTCGTGTGCCTGGTGAGATTAAAGGAAAACTGATAATGCTTCTAGTGTGGAGTGCTTGGAGGCATCTCTCATTCCCCTGGCTGTTTTCTGTGCAGCATCCCTGTCCTCCACCCCCCTCCTCCTAACAAAGCAATCACATGCACAGACGTGGGCTCACTCCCAGTAAGGAGCCTCCCCAGGCTGGGGATGTGTCCTGGACAAAGAACTGAGCAGCACAGACAATGCCTTAATATTTTCAGCAGTTTTAAGGTGAATTGCATTCACTGGCTTGTGATTGGCTTCAAAAGTTCTTGTTGTTTGATGTGCTGGAGGAGATCAGTCGCTATTTTGGAACATTAATTTATACAATTCAGATCACACTTGCAGGGTTTTTTTGTTTCCCAGCGTTTCTTGTTTTACTAATTGCAATTGTTTCACGTCCTCTAATCTATTATACTTTTTAATAAGGCATATAATTCATTATTTAGGTGGTAGTGTTCTGATAATTAGATGGGTTATTTTTGTCAGTGCTGATTAGTTGGTAAGTACAGATTAATATTTGAAGACTTGATGTGGTCTCTTGCTATTTGAGTTTCAAAGAGGTGATGTGGCACTTGTTTCATGATATTCCCAACAACTTCATCCCTTCCAGCCTGAGGAAAGTGCCAACAAATTGTAAAGAGGCTTTGAAAGCCTTTGGATCTTGTTTGCCCTGTAAAACTCATATTAGAAAAGAGTGTTGGCTGGGGGTGAGACACTGAAAGTGCAGCTGACAGCAGCACTGGGGGCCACTGGGGTCTGCACCCTAAATGATTTTTTGGGTGAACAAGTAATATCCTGCACGTTGCAGGGCAGGGACCTGCAGTTGGCTGGCTGTGTCCTAGAAAAGCCTTGTCCCTGCACAAATAGAGAGCCTTGGCCTTTTTTTTTTCTGCCTGGAGTTAATTGCAGTGTGGGACAATGTGGCCTTTGTGTGACTGTCCCTGTGCTGGGGACGGTTCCTCCTCTCCCCCTCCCGCCTGCAGAGCTGGCAGTGATTCTGGTCTCTCCCTCACACAGAAGCTGTTTGCAGGATTAAGGCTGGTTCAGTTCAGGGAGGGTGTGCTGGCTGAGGGGACAGTGGACACCTGGCTGCAGGTTGTCAGGAGCTGGCTGTGGCTGTCCAGGGGTGAAACATCCCAGTACTGCCAGTGCCCTGAGGAGCAGAGCGAGGGAGGCAGTGGGTGTGCTGCAGGGGATCATTTAATGATTATAAGCCGCACCATTTTGACTAAAATTTTGGTCTGAACCCAAAGTGCGGCTTATAATCAGGTGGGCTTATACATGGACAGAACAAAAAGTTGCTGTTTTAGTTTGGAGGACAGGTGTCTGCTGAGAAAGGCTGGAGCTTCTCTTTGCAATGGAGAATGTAAACCCCCTCCCTCCAAATTATTATAATTTTGAAATCAAGGGGCTCTCAGGCAAAGATACGGGAATTAGGAATAACAGTTCTTTACTAGGGAAATTAAAATAGAAATACAGCACTACAAAGAACAAACCCCAAACCCTGACACAGTCAGAGTACAACCTGACACCCGTCAGGCAGGCAGGGTGTTGGCAGCAGTCCCATTCCATGGTGGCTGCATCCTCCTGCAGTGACAGATGTGGCTCAGTTGGAGCAGTGCTCCTGTACAAGGTGCAGTTTCCCTCCGGAGCTCCAGTGGTGATGTGGAGAAATCCGGTTTTCCTCTGGAGTCCAGTGGAGAAAGGGGCTCCCTTAGTGTCCCAAAACCTCTGTTTTTATCTTGGTAAGAAATGTTGGGCTCTTCCCCCTGGCTGGAGCAACTCCCAATGGGATGCAGTAATTTTATCAGTGCCACAGTGGGACTCAATGGCCATGAGCAGAAAACGACTGGCTGGAGGAAGGATGGGTTGTGAAAAGATAAAGAACACTGCCCTGCCTGGTTTCAATGGATGCCCATTAGCAGAATATCTCCCAGGGAGATCAGGATCACTGCCCCCACCCTCAACAGATGGTGATAGAACAGATACCTTTGATCACACTCTGTATTGTAACCTGCAGCTTGTAATTACTGTAAGTGTGTGTTTGTGGAGCTGCAGCCTTTGCCTTGTCCAAGATGAGCCATGCTGCTGGGAGAGATGATGTTGTTGGAGCTGAGCCATTGCATTATTTGATACCAGATCTCTGGGAAGAGGGAATAAACTAAATGATTTTTAGTCACTTTGTCACCCCTACCAAGGAAACCACAATGATTTTCAGTGGCTCCTTCTTACTGCACACTCCTTCAGCCCTCCCTGCTTTAGCAGATGGCTCCAAACACAAATAAGCCTCAGGGATGCCTGTCACTGCCTGTGACCCTGGGGAAAGTAGAAACCACATCGGAAATGAGCAGGGATAAGGAGATTCCGAACATTTTTCTCGAGCAAATAAATGTAGCAGAGGGAACGTCAGGCTAAGCTCTGTGCATTTATCAGTTCTGTGAGCACACCTCAGGCAATCCCTTTGCACCACCCCACGGTGCCAGGGGGGTTCCTGCTCCTTGGTGGGTCAAGGACACTTGTGTTAATGGATGATCCCTGTATCCACAAAGATGTTGGGGGGTTTGCATGCATTTCCAGAGCCCCTCTGCCTGAGGATGGGAGCTGAGGTCATGGAGATGCTCCCCTTTGAGCTCCTAGGGGTGAATTTGGCCCTCACTGTGCCTTTCACATGGAATTCCAGCTGTGAGCAATGGTGTGATGGTTGTATGGATTTGGTGATGAGTTCACAGCCTAGTGGAAAAAAGCAGGGCAAGGAAAGGATTTACTGAGGTTGAAACAGAGGAGAGGTGCTGAGACCTTCCACACCTCCCCTGATTTCAAGTCTGTTGGGCTGTGGACGTAAATTAGGGGCTCAGCAACTGCAAACTGGGGACAGCAGGGTCTGCCAAGGGGGCAGAGCTGGAGCAAGGAAGAGTAAATGATGTCTCCATTGCCCCACTGCAGATCTGTCAGGCAGCCTGGGAATTCCAGCCTCAATTCTTGGGCTGTGCTGCTGGAATTGGCACATCCCATGACAAATGGTTTGTGTTTATGCTGCTGCTGGGGAGGGGGGTCAGAGTGGGACTTGGTGAAGTGGCCGGAATGCCCTGGTGTGTTTGCCACAGGATAATGGAAAATTCCTGTGAGGAGCTGTGCTTGATCTGGGGCCAGAGGGAACAGGATGAAGTCTATTCCACCAGTGAAATGATTGAAGACTGCACTGTGCATCTTCCGGTGCCTGCTGCCAATGTTTTTATAGGCTTGAGATTTTACTTTGGAGAAGGAGAGTATCTGCATGCAGGGCCAGCCTGCAGCCATGCCAGCTTCTCTCCGTGTGTCCTCTCACTGCCTGGGAGCATTTCCCTGTGCAATTTTGGAGAACCACGTGCAAAGAGCCCGTGGCAGCTCCATTTTCTGCTTCCCAGGAGGAATTGAGGGCAGTGGGGTCCCTGTGGTCCTGACACAGCACGTGAGCTCTGCGACACACGAGAGCCTTTCCATCCTCCTGCTCTCCCTCTGTGGGTTTGGCTCCATCCTGTTGCATGAATATCACTAATTACCATCAGAATTTGTGCAGGTAAAGGGAATCTGAGAAAATTAGGATCTAGTAAAAACCTGTGCAAGGAAGTTTTAATATCTCTTAGGACGTGGTGGCATCTTTGTGTTACAAACCCATTTGTGCCGCGAGGCTTTAGACTGAAGGATTCAACTTGCTGCTCTTAGACTGTTATCACTAATAAATTGACTTTTCACTCTGATAGCCTTTCACTCCAGGATCTAAAAGTACTTTAAAAGTGCTAATGAATTAAGCTTCTTGATAGCTCTTGAGTGCAGCTCTTTGTACAGGCCTTTGGTCCAAAACCTAGTGAAGTCAGTGGAAAGTTTTCTGTGTCATTAGCTCTGGCAAATCCCTTAATCTGTCTGTCCCTGCTTGTCCCATCCTCAGCCAGAGCTGATGGCACAGACATCCTCTCGTGCCAGGATCCCTCATCCTTTCCTCAGTGGGATTTTTTTCCTTGTTTTTCTGCTTGGTTCCACTGCTGAGGATCGTGTGGGGTCGCAGTACCTTGAAGGTAAGGGAGGGAGGCATCCAGATTCAGGGTTAACTGCTGAGTCTGATGTTGTGCTCTGACAACACCAGAGATGTAGAAGCAGTCTGAGCTAGAAATAAAATAATTCTGTAAGAGAAAGCCTGTTATCCTAGCAGCAATGCAGTGCAAACCTAGCTCTGTGCTCTTTGTTTGCTGCTCAAGGAGGGCTGGTTCCTGCAGTGGGAAGATTCCCAGTCCAAGACCATCCAGTGGGCTTTATTAATCCACCCATTTTCAGTTTGTTGGAGGTTTGCAATTGGTTTAAACATTGAGGATTGTGCTTTGAAGAAGAGGCTCCTTCTGCTGTGGGATGTAGCTGGGGACAGGAGCAGGGGAGGGCTGGGCTGTGAGGAGGAGTGGGAGTGATGCTGGTGGAAGCTCTTTTGATCCAGTTCATGGCTGTCAACAGAACTAGCAGGGGAATTCTTCTTATTGCTGTGTTAAAGAAGATAAAAGCAGTTCTGCCCCTGGCAAAGCCATAGACACAAGACACTGTGAACATCTTCACTCCCTTTCCTCTTCCAGACGTGTGATGGGTCGTGTAATGTCCTTATGTCTGATCAGCCATGACAATCTGTATTTTATGGATTTTTCACTCCTTGTCACCCTGTTACAGTCTCCTCTCTCCCCTACCTTTCATTAATTGTCTCTCAAAACTATCTTGTTGCTGCTCTGATGATTTTTTTCCAGTGGATAAGCCTGTTAGAAGTAATCTGGTTTGCTGAATTTCCTTTCTCCTGGGCAATCTCCTTAATAGCTGCCTCAGAGGATTTCATCCTGTTTGGTTTAAGGATGTGGCTTCAGATAAATATTCTGTTTCTCCATGGTTCTTCTGCTGATTAAGGTCTGTTCTTTCTCCCAAAATACTCCAGAGCAGGAAGAGTTTCATGGAGACTTCATGTGTGTTTGGGACTTCTGAGCAAACTGTGTTGGCCAAGATGGTCAAAATTCACTGTTGATTTTGGATGTGTCAGCTTGGATAGTCCAGGGGCCAAAACAAATGGGAGAAGAAAGATGAGGGGGATAGAAGGGTTTTAATCCTTAAATGTGGCATTGCTTGTACAACAAGGTTTGTGGTTGTTGGTGTTTCTCCATGGGACAGCTCAGAGGGGATAAGAAAGTGGTCAAAGGGCACATGCATCCTGTTTATCCATTCCCCACTTATGCAGTAATTAATAGCATCATTTAATCTCTTTCAGAATTTTGTCAAACTTCAAATATTTGCTATCACTGCTCCCTTTGGAAAACTCCTTTTCAGCACTTCTAAAAACAAACCCTTTTCATACATGCTTCAAGAATGCTTTTTCTTTTCCCTGTCCAAGTCAGCTCTGGATGGTGGGTCAGAAGATTACAGTTCTTTTCCCAGAGTTGCCAGCGAGCTGCTGAATGATCTTGAGCAATTTGTTTGATCTTTCTGTGCCTCATTCTCACAAATAAGGATGCTGGTAATAACTTTCTATTGTTAAAGCTCTGGTAATAACTTCCCATTGTTAAAGCTCTTAAAGCTCTCGTATGGAAAATGCTATATGGGGACTTAGAGTAATTATTGTCATAATTTGCAAGCAAAGGTGCTGGAAATAAAAGTTTCTGCAGTACAGGACCTTGGTTCTTGTTAAAGGGAATTATTAGAATTATTTTGGCTGGACTGACCAATAAAATATGAATCAGGCAACTGCCTTTATTGATTTAATAGTTGGGCTGGAGGGGAGAGTGTGGATTTCCCTTAGAGGCATCCTGGGAATAAGGAAAAGCCTGTGCTGACCCTGGCTGAATTTGGTCTTGTCTGCCATCTAAACAGTGTATGAGCTCCTTGTACACAATGGCACTCTTCCATTCTGCCCATTATTAATAAAAACAAATCAAACACAACTCCAACAACAACCCAACCCCAAAACCCCAGCGAACAAACCCAAACCCAGGGATTTCTCCTCCTCTGTGCTCTGTGGCTGCCCAGGTGACCTCATGTGAGGGCTCCTTGCAGTAGGGGCAGGTGTGACATTGGCTGGGACAGATCCAGCAGCCAGAGGTGCCTGAGGATAATGAAGATGTAGGTGAGTTTGCTCTGTACCTCTCTCAGCTCCTGGCTCCCCACCCTGTCCCTCATTGCCTCTAATTTTTGCAGCTTGCTAAAAATAGGTCTTGGAGAAGACTTGGAGCTGTTGAGATGGAGACAAAGAGGGACCATAAATCACTTGTCAGCTTATTTCCTTACAGCAAGTATCCCACTCTTACAACTTTGTTTAGATTAAAGAAGGAATAAAACGTAGCAAGAACTTGGTTTGGTTACTCTGTGTTTCACTTGTGTTTCTTTTTCCTTTAATAAATAACAGAAGATGTGAGTGGCACAAATCTTACTGGAAAGGGCTGAATTGGCATCAGTTTTTATCTTTTAAAAATGTCAGACCTGGGTGTTTTGGGTGCTGGGGTTGGGTTTGAAAGGTTGTGTGAGGAGTAGTGCCACGAACACGACTGTGTCACCTGGTGGAGGATGTGCCTCCTCTTGTGTCTGCCAAATCCTTCTACCCTTGGTTGTCTCTGACTCTGTGCCCTGCAACCTTCTCAGTCCCACTCCTGCAGCCAGTGGGAGCTTTGCCAGTAATTCCAGTCAGGACAGGATTGAGACCCTGGTGGTCATGTCCTGTCCTTTGGTATGCAAGGCTTTCCCCAGCTCCCTGCAATGCCCCTTGGTCTGAGGTGCTCTCAGTGGCCAGGTTGGTTTTATCCCCTTGGCACATTTGCTTTGTGCTCTGGCTGGGGCTGCATTTTGGAAGGCATGGGCAGCTGTTTGACAAGGCCTTTCCTCTGCAGAAGCCGTGTTTCAGAGGGATCTGGTGGAGGTTATCCCTGTTTTGATGTGTGCTGAAATTCCCCTGGCACTGCACTCTGCTCCCTGCTCCCTCTCTGCTGCCTCAGAGGGCCAGACAAGCTCGGATTGTGCCAGAGCTGCAAATCCAAGTCACGGGATCTAGGCTGTAATAACAGACTGCATCTACTGCTGTGGCAGTGTGTGCTTCAGATGTGTGAAATCAGAGCCTTGTCTTGCTCTGTGCAGCTCTGGATTATCAGATCCATCACCCAGAGGTTGTGCTCGTGGATCACTGCAAATATTTTGGTGCTGTTATGCACGGCTGGGTGTTAGCAATGTTTAACAGCAGCTTGGGAGGGATGAGTCCTGACAAGAGCATGGACAATGCTCTTCTTTCACCCGAGCTGCTGTTTCCCAACCTCAACACCTTTGCACGAAAAAATGCAGTGTGGCAGCCAGGGGTTAGAACGTTGCCTGAGAGTTGTTCTATCTGTGTGGTGCAACAACAAGGAAAAGGAGTTATCATTGTCCCAGGAGGCAGAGAACAAATTTAGGTCCTGGTCTTGCATATGCTTATCCAGCTAATTAGCTGCACTCAATGGAGCCCATTCAGCCTGTAGCACTTGTCCTTCATCTGTTCAGGACCGTGTGTGTGAATGCTCATTGAGACACGCGGTCAATCATGGTATTGTTGCACGTCCATTATTGCTTATGTTCTTGTGGGAAGCCAGGAACAGTCTCTCCATTGTAGAGATTTTTTTTAAAATATGTATATAAATATAATGCAGCTATTGCTGTGAAATGATGGGCTCAGGTAAATTTATTCTCTTTAATTCCTGGGTCTGAAATTGCTGATCTCGGCTGTTTAAACAGGAAACAATATTTGTCATTGCTTGGGTTGTTGTGGCTCCAGATTTAGGTGTTGTGCCAGTTCCAGGACTTTGAGTAAAGGCCACATAATGAGTGATTACCTGATTGTTGTTGGGTGGTTGTGTATCAGGACCTTTCTGTCTTAGCAATTAATCTGCTTGTTGTACACTCGACCAGCTCTTGCTGGGATCTCTTGTCATTTCAGTCTCTTGGCAGCAAAAATTGCAGTAAGACTTGTATCACGTCTTGAACTGGATTTTTGCTGATGCTGTTTAAGGATATAGAGCACATAAAAACGAGCAAATCTTGTATTCAGTGGGAGAAAATGAATGCTGAGTGTGCTGAGCCGGGGTCAGTGCACCAGCTGCTTTTAGTTTGCTTCTAGATTAAAACTAACTTGTGATAGCGACAACTGAGCTTAAAAACCAGAATTTACATAATGATTCTGTGTTAATGATATTAAACATAATGGCACTAACAACAGCCTGTTAAAGGCAAATCCACAGAGATTTCTTTTTCCATTTGACCTTGAGTGCTGACGTTGGACTGGCTCGGCATCGCATTTTTTTCCCCATGTTTGAACTTGAAAGGTTCTTTAATACTCAGCTCAATGTTCCTGTTTTGCTTTTTAAATTCCTTATTATTTCCCATGGCTGCAGTGCAAACTGATACCCCGTGCCAGGTCATTTCCAGGACTTGGACCTGAATTAGATTTGGTAGCTGGAAGGCGCTGGGCCTCAGAAATGTTTGTACATGATTCAGTTCCTGGAGGACAAAGACTTATCCTTGGCCGTGGAGCATCCTACACTCCTTGTGCTTCCAGGCACTGTGAGAAGAGAATTGTGGAGGCAGGCTGTTCCCAGGATAGTCCTGCTTAAAATTTCCCGCCTGCATGGCTAATTTTGAGTTTTGTCTCCTTTCCCAGCCAGTTTCTCTCCCCGAATCTTTATCAGATGCTAATTAGCATTCGTTCACACCCAGCCCCGGGATGTTTATTAAGGTTTTGGGGAAAGCTTTGCTTCTGGCGCTGCTGCAGCCCTGTCAGTGAAATCTCCCATAACCTCTTCCCACCTCAGCTCCCCTCCCTGTGTCCACTCACCCTGAATTATTGAATTTCATCTTGTGATGAGTAAGACTTCAGGATCAATAGGGGTATGGCAGCATGTGCAGAACTTCCAGCTGGAGATGCTGCTGGTCCTGCAGAGCCCAGGGAGTCACCGTGGTGGCTGCAGACCAATTTCATCCTGTAGTTTGGAGCTGCACCATGAGCTGCTGCCTGCAGGGTCCATTCTGTGTGTTACCCAAGTCAGCAGATGCCAACAGGCACTTACTGGCTGTTGCTCCCCAACTATTTCTTATTTACATGCCTGGAATTCCTGCTTCCAGCTCAGCAGCAATAAATGAGCCATTTGCATAATGAATGGTTTTAAAATCTGCATCCCTGCAGTGGCTTGAGCCTTGCCCTTCAGAAGGGCTTGTTTGCTGGGAGAAGGTGGCATAATTGAAATAATAATTTAAAAAACTAAACTCCTCTGGGAAATGGATATTTGGATGGGAAATAGGTTATTTTTCAGCTAATTTCTTTCGTGGTTGCACAGTTTGAAGCAAGCAGAGTGTTGCCCTGTGATACTGGAGCAGCTGGGTGTGCTCAGAGACAGGTGAATGTGAAAGAGGCAGGAAAGGAGATTTGGGCTAAAAAGGTGCAAGCAGTGCACCTGCACAATACTGGGGGAGCACCAGGGGCACATGTGCTGTACTGGGTCTCCTTGGCAACGTTTTCAACTGTTTGCTGGTGTCCAGGAGCACAAAAATGCACTGATCATCAGTGCTGGGGAGGCATCAGTCCCCTCTGATTCCAAATAGAGCTCAGCTTGCTCTAAAATAATCCTGTGGCTCCTGAAACTGGGGCATCTCCCAGACCCAGTGAGCTCCTGCCCTCCTCCCCTTCCCTGGGATTATGGAGCAGGAATGGGATTGGGAAACCCACCACCCCCAAAGGAGCAGGAGTAGGGGCACCAGGAGTTTTCTGCTGTGTTAGTGCTGCCAAGAAGCCCTGCAGCTTGGTGGGTGATGGGTTTCCTAATAATTCCTAATAAATACAAGCCAGGAGGATGAATAATGCACAGCAATAACTCTCTGCAAACATTAACATCCCACTCCTGGTGATAAGATGTCGCTCTCTTTCAAGTCCCTTAAAATGCTTTGCATGTTTCCAGGACTCTTGTTGCAAAAATTCTGCAAGGCATTAGTTTCTGTTTGTTTTCCTTTAAACTGCTTTCACATTCCTATTTGCCGAGTTTGCTGAGCACGTAGCGAGCTTTGTGGGAGGAAGAGGAGATGAGTGGAGCAGAGTCCTTAATGGAAAATAAATGTGAATCAAAATCCAGCCAAAACCCTGTAATCTCTGCCCCACACAAGAAAGCTCCACTTCAAGGAATAAAAGTCGGGAAAAAATAGGTTGGATTTAATTGCTTTGGATGCTGTGGTACAGCAGAAGTGCGAGGAGGTGATAAAAGCTGCAATTTAAAGCTCGGCAGCAGCGGGTTGGAAACGCCAGAGCTGGTGTGCAGGGAGATGGATACTTTATCCCTGGCACATCTCTGCTGAGTTAAGATAAATGTTGAGCTATTAAGTTGCTGAGAGCATGAAGAGGCTTGGAGAAGGTCACGTACTGCTTCTTCTGTTTTGGCTTTGCCGCCGCGTTCTGCCTTTGCTGAGCTGTGAGCAGGATTCCTTCCTCCTCTGGGATTCCCAAATGAGCCCCCCAAAACTGCAGGGCAGCTCAGACAGCCTGGACCAGGGCTCAGGGGCTTGTTTCCCCCCATAAAAACTCATAAAATCCCAGCTGGAGCCAGCTGTGCCATGTGGGCAGAAGTGGGGTAACAGCTGGGCTCTGTCTGTCCTTGGCAGGATGATTTTGAGGATTTTAAAACTCCTGTTCACTTTCTGATGGTCAGTATGGTCCAGCCAGGTGGAAACAGAGAGTGAAGTGCCAACAGCATCCAAAAAACCTTTGGGTATCCCCATTTCCTTGCTGTCTTGTCCCCTGAGGTGGGAAGAGGAATAACAGTGGGGAAGGAGGACAAGAGGAAACGATGAGAGGAAATGGCCTTGAGCTGCACTGGGGAGGTTTGGGTTGAATATTATGAAAAATGTCTTCATCCAAAGGGTTGTTCAGCCCTGACACAGCTGCCCAGGGTAGTGGTGGAGTCCCCATCCCTGGAGGGAACTAAGAGACATGTACATGTGGCACTTGGGGACTTGGGCTAGTGGTGACCTTGGCAGTGCTGGCTTCATGGCTGGACTTGAGGATTCTGGAGGGTTTTTCCAACTAAAATGATTCTGTGACTCTAAGATTCCATGGAAAATGCATGCAGGCCAAAAGCTGTGCTCTGTCTTCCTGCTCAAATCCTGATTTCTCTGTCCTTGGGAGGCTGGGGCAGATAAAAGACTGAAGTGAGGGAGGACAGAGGAGGGGAAGAGGATGAATCTCCTGCATTCGTTATTCTGTATGCAAAGAACATCAAAAGCACTAATGGAAAAGCCTTTTTATATTTTTCATCAAAGCACTGGTTCAGATTTGGCAGGCTGGGTTTGGACTGGTGAAATATTTATGAATGGAGCAGCTGTGGGGCACTGCTTTAGGAGGGCAGTGAGTGGTCCCCCCTCTCTCCTTCCCTCCCTCTTCCCTAAATATGTTTTTCCACTTGGTCCTTTTTTCTCCCCCTCTTTGGCTGTGTTACTCCTATTAGAGGAACTTGTAGATGAGTCAGGACTGAGTTTGCACACTGCAGGTAATAAGTGTTTATTTTTTGCTTCATTTAAGTCAGTAGAAAAGAGGGGAAAGGGATAAACCAAACCTCAGGGGTGGATGGGGAGCAGCACTGGAGGTTGTTCCCTGCTTTCTCTCTGCTGCTGCTTCCTTGTTAAACCTGAAAACCTTTTGAGTTATTTCTAATAATTCATCATGGTTTGTTGTTGGTTTTTTTTTTTTTTTCCGCTATGAAAGAATTGCACTGACCCAAATGAATTTTATCTTTCATTCTTCCCTTGTAATTACACCCATCCACATGTAGGGAGTGTGAAATTATTTATGAAGGTGTTTTAATCCCAGTTTATTAACTCCTAATCTAGATTTATTATTATTCTTTCCAATTTAGCATCATCACTTGGTGAGGTGGTTCAGAAATCACAGAAGAAGAGCTAATACTCAGTTTGTGTTGAAATATCAGGTAGTCAGAAATAACAGGTTCACAGAGGGAAACTGGAGCAGTCCTGTTCCTCTGAGGGGATGGGATTGGTGTAAACCAGTGTGCCCATCTCACAGGCAGTGATACCCTCCGTTTATTTTAATAAAAATTCACTGCTTTTCCTTCTGGCTTTGTCAGTGCTGTTATAAATCTGTGTTTTCACAGCTGTGCTGTCACTGCCCTTCCCTCCTGGAGATGGTGAGCAGGTAACCAGGTGTCAGTTTGGGATGCAGGATGCTGAGGGGAGTGGAGCTGCTGTGCTTTGAGGAGAACATTGGAGTCCTGGAGCACCTCAGAGTGTGTGTGTGTGCAGTGCATGAGGAGGAAACACAGCTATTTAAAATTTAAAGCTGCATTTCCATCAGGGTATTGTGTTCTTTAAATATAGATCCTTTGAAATGTGATAACTTTGGTCATTGAAGGATAGTAACAGTAATTATATAAATATTTATGTCATGTAAAACAGCACAAATCAGAGGTGCAGAGCTGGGATAACTCTTTGCAATTTTGAATAGTTGGCTTGAAATCTCATGTTGTGACCAGATGTGTAGGTGGATCAGCCCATAAAAATAGGAACCATTGTCTGAGCTCACTTCTATTTTAAAAAGTGCATTAATGCACTTGAGCAGTGTGAAGTTCCAAGCCAAGTTTATGAAGCAGAGTTGCAGACTGAGGTTCACGTGGGGACAGTGCTCCCCAGAATTCAGAGTGGGCACCTGAAACATTCTGTGTGTAAGTGGGGAGCCCTCCTGGTGTCCTGAGGTGCCACCATCTCTGCAAACAGAGGAAACACAATGGCACTTTGTGTTTGTTTGCTCTCTTAAGGTTTCTTTTTTCTTTTCTGTTGTATCCTAATTTACAAAGTCTCCTAGCAGACTTTCTTATCCTATCCTCGTGCTGATTTATCCTGATTTACACCCTGTCATCACTTCCCCCTGTCCAAATCTGCCTTGTTAGGATGAGTTCTCCTTTGAGGGGTGCTTGCTGGCCTCAACAACCACCCCTTGGTCATGGTAAAAATGATTCTTGGTGCTGCTTTCCCAGGTGTGTGGTACCACAGGGGAAGCACGGGTGGTCACCCCATCCCCAAGCTCTGCTGGTGGCAGCAGTGCCAGGTGGGAGCTGTCCCTCATGTCCCCACCATGGTCATGGAGAGGAGGAATCCTTCCCCCAGCAGCCCAGCAGTGCTTAATGAAGATGTAAAATCTCAACTCTGAGCAGGGCATCGACTCTCCAGTGCCAGCACAGCGTCAGTGGAAGGAGCAGGGCTGTTAATCCTCCTGACATCCCCTTTGAATACCATCATATTTCAGCCCTGTTAAGCCCTTGGGCTGTTGTTTATGGGCTCTGTGCTGAAAGGGAGAGCTGTGCTGAGCCTGCAAAATGCTGCTTTACTTCTGGAATGCTTGTTCTTACCACAGCAACCCAATCCCAAACCCTGCCCCGTGCTGAGTGTTTGCCCCATACAAATCCTCACATGGTCGAGCATCACCTGCTGCTTGGAAATCATCACAGCTTCAAACAGATCTGCTTGCTCGAGGAAAACACCAGTTTGTTGGGGGTAACCCTGTTTCCCCTATCTTTTTGGGCTGAAAAAGCCAAGCCAACATGTTCCCTGCCTTCTTTCTCCCAGCCATTGTCTCGCTGTGTGTCCCTCACAGACAGATGGATTGATTTTGATTTTCTGGTTGGTGTGTTCATTAACCTGCACTCTGCTCTTCTCCCTACCCTTGCACCCTTTGCATCTATAGCATCTTCCACAGCCTGTACTTTATTTAGTCAGGTTTTATTTCTTCCAGCTGGCATTCCAAACCCTAAGGCTTTCTCATGGCCATCTTGCTTGCACATGTTTTCCTTAGCCTGTAGGAAAAACACCTTTCTGCTGGTGTCTGCCACATCTCAGTGCCAGCTGGACATCTGTGCTGGGGGAACCAGGGCATGGTTCATGGTGCTGGAACAGGGGTTGGTGAAGGTGCTGCATGGTCAGTTGTGTCACCAGGACAAAAGTTGGATTTATTGAGTTCAGCTGGGACCCCACTGGCAGGGTCTGGAGTCACCAAGCTGCAGCCACATTCAAGTCATGTTTTTGTCAAGAGTTTTGCAGTGAGTTTGAGATATTGAGTGAAAGGTGGGAGAGGTGAATCCCAGCCATGGCAAAGTCCTGCCTGGTGAATTTGCAGGTTGAGCTGCTGACAGGAGGTGCTGGCAGTGATTTGTGGGACAGGGAGTTCTCCTCTTTCCTCCTGCACAGTCTGTAATTCCCTGGTATTATAACATGTCATTTTTTCTAGCATACCTGAGGAGCCAGGAAATAATGTCTGAGCCTAGAGGGACAGCAACAATGGAACCTCCAAAGAGGCAAGAGATGGAGAGATTAGAGCAAGAAACCAAGGCTGTAATTTATTTCTCTCTTCCATCCCTCTTAGCCTGAAAAAGTGGCCACATTCCTGACGATCCCTTTATTTTACAGCTTTGAGTTGTGGTTTTTTTTAAAAGCCAGCAGATGCTGCCAGTTCCCATCACCTAATCAAAGCAGCTCTGTGGAAGGGCTGCCTCGTTATTACATCCCATTATAGCCCCGGGCAGCCACTGCACTTCATAACCGCCCAGCAAAGCTGACAGGTAACCAATGAGATGCATATTCCAGTGACATCTCCTGCCCCCAGGGAGCCAGGACCCTCTCCAGCACCGAGCTGGGCTCATTGTGGCTGGGTGCTTGCTGGGAAGCAGCTGGGACCATTGTCTGCCATAGATGGAGCAGCGAGGTTTGCTCTTTGTTCCCTTCTCGTTTCATTGTCCTGGGGTAGGGATTGCCATGAAGTGCCTGGGTGTGTGTTGGCTTGATGGGAAAAGGAAGGAGAGTGGCCTGGAGATGTGGGAATGAGGTGGAGAAGGAGCTGGGGGAGGGGGGTGGGGAACTGGTTAAATAATTTTATTATTGCAGGTTGGTATTGCACCTCAGCATGGCTGATAGAGTATTAATTCCTGCTTCATTTCACTGATGGGATTCTGTCTGCAGTGTAATGTGCCCACCTTTAAATCAATACAACCCAGTGCATGCCAGGCCTTGGGCACCAAAGGAATTGTGCTGATTTTTGAATCAGTTTCTTCTCTCTGTCGCTCCCTGTGCTTGTTCATTGTGTTTTATTGCTTGTCATGAATTATGGAGAAACTGAAATATTTGGGTGTTTTATATTTTTGGGGCTCATGTCAGGAGCAGGGTGGGAGTGTCAGTCTGGATGTAGAGGGATGAACTGGGACTGGAAGGGATTTTGGAGTTGGCTGCAGTGGTGTGTGGCAGCTGTGATAACTCGGTGGGTTTGAGTTATTTTTTGGTTTATTACTGAGTTACTTGTGGGTTGTTTTTCTGCTTATTTTCTTCTATTGCAAAAATCCAAGCAATGCTGAGCATGGCTGGCTCTGGTCTGGAGGCAGGTGCTGGTACCCAGGGGTGGTGATGCAGCAGAGCTGTGAGCAGTGTGTCCATCCAGGCTGGGGGGCAACACTGGCTGTGGTATCTCATTCTCCAAGGAGTGGAGATGTCATTAGAGCTGCCCAAATAACTGTTAGTGAGCACTGGGCAGCCTCAGATGGGACTTGTGCATCTGTCTTGGGTGGTTTTGAGCATCCTTTGGCCTGTGTGGAGGGCTGGGAGTGGGAGCTCAGTGCTGTAAACTGGGTGGGACAAGTGGAGTCTTTCTGCCATGGAAGTGAATTTTGCTTCTCTGTCATCCTCTGGTGAATGTGGCAGCCAGAGGGATTCCAGCAGCACATTTTACTCAACAGAGTTTGCCTTCAAATCCTCCAGCTCCTGAATGTGACAGCTGCTAAATCACCTGTTATTATGCAGAGAACAAAGCTGTCCTCCAGGAACAAAGAAAGGAGAATGGTCTGTGGCTGGGGGGAAGGCAGAGCAGGGCTCTGGGAAGGAGATGAAGCCTAGAGACCCCAGCAAAGCAGCCAGGACTCAGTGGGTAGACAATCCTCCCAGTGTGGCAAATAAAACCCCAGCTGATGGCTGAAATAATGGCTGGATCCATCAGCACAGCTCCAAACATTGCCTGGCCACGTGCTGCAGTTTGTAGGGACCAAGAGCTGCGTCCAGGCTTGGACTGCTCCGTTTCTTCAGGACCATCCTGGATGGTTGTAAGGAAAAATGGGGCTTAGACCTGGATTTGTAGCTGTTGTACCCGGGTTTGCTGCCCTGCCCCGTGCTGGGCTGTCCTCCAGGGCTTTGCTCACACCTCAGCTCTCGCTGAGACAACACAGACAAAACCCTGACTCTGATTTCCCCCAGCAGCGTGTTCAGTACCTGAGGCTTCCCTGCCAGCCCAGCCAGCAAAGCAAGAGATGCCTTTTGATGCTGGGAAGTGAATCCCTGCTCCCAGGCTGGCACAGCTGTTGGACATGAGCACAGAGCTGTGCAGCCAGCGGGGCAGCACAGGAGCTGCTCCAGCCTGGCCACGCTGCACAGCAGGGGTCGAGGCTTTCTCTCGCACTTCTGCAAGTCCTATCTAAATATTATTAATAATTAAGGGCTCAGGCTGGGCTGGATGTGCTTCCTGGGGGCTGCCAGTGTGCACTTAAGCTACTGCACCCAAGCTGGCAGATGCCACCTCCTCTGCTTGATGGCCTTGGCTGTCCCCAGCAGCAGCACTTGGGCCAGGAGGGGCACTGATGGCAGCAGGAGCCCTCCTCAATATTTAAAGACTATTGATGGGCAAGGTGGGCTGGGATGGTACAAAACAGAAGTGTCTAGACATAGCAGAAAGCAGAGAGGCTGCTTTCCCTCGGTGCAGGAAGTCCAGCAGGAGAAAACAAGCTGCTTTATTAATTCTTCCTTTGTTTTTCAATGAGAAGTGTTGTGGGTTTGCTGTTGATGCTGGGGGAAGAGCATCACTGTGCAGGAAAACCTGGCTGGTGACTCTATCAAATCTCCATCTTCCCCCACCCCAGCAGCATGGGACATCTTCCCAGTGTGTCCAAAGATAGAGAGAGTAGCACTTCACATTCTGCTGTTTTGCCAGTAATAATTAACTGAGAAGTCAGAGGAAGTCTTGCAAAATAACTCTGGAAACTCAGCTCTTCAAGGAATTAAATGCATTGATGGAAAGAGAGAATCATTAGTCTGGAATAAAAATAAATGTCTCTTCCTGTAAATCTACGTTTCAGGGGCAAAGGCAGATTGTAAATTCTTCTGCCACTACTGGAGCAGACAGGGTACTGAAATAAAGCTCTTGCAAGGGAAATACTGTTTGTGACCACTGTAATTTAGATTATATATGTTAGGGAAGAGAGGGAGGCAGCTGCTGAAAGCCTGGTCTAAAAGTCACCACTGAGCATTCTCTGAAGAAGAGGCTTTTTAAAGTTGCTGTAAAACATAAGGATAAAAGCAATTGAGCTCATTTTTCTCCAAGGACCATAACATCCTTTAAGGCTTAATTCTGCTTAATATTTTGTCTGTCCTCTCTGGGCTGTGTTGTTATGGTTTAATCTGTTTCAGTGCAGTTTGGCGAATTCAGAGACATTTTGAGATAAATTTCCTTCTTTGCTGCTGGGTTTTTCTGGTGCAGGAGCAGGAAGCAGGATTTTATTGTAAATATTAAATGGTGAGTGGTGTCCTGCTTGGGTGACTCCTGCCTGCCCCTCATGGCCCTTGGCTTTGATTACCTGCTCAGTTATCCTGCTTTATTCCCTTCTCCTGTCCCTTTTTCAGATGGTGCTTGACTCTCCATGCTATCAGGGCAGGGAAATGAATAAATTTTATGTATCTGTCTCTGCTGTCAATATTTGTGTCAGGAAAGCACTTGTGGCATTTCTGAGAGAAGTCACTGTCTCTTTTCACTGACCTTTTATTTCTTCTGTGGATGGAGAGTTTCTTCTCAAATATCCTCTGCAATCTCTGTTTCAGCTGCTGCCTACTCTCTTATCACATTTAATACACTCACTATTAATCTCCCCACTTTGCATCCCCAAGAGCCTCTCTGCTCTTTAACCCTTGAGGGGCTGCCCATGGTTCCTCTTGGGGATGGTGACAGCACTTCTGCTGAAGGGCATCATTAACAGCTGAGAATATTCATTTATTTTAAAGCTGTTTTACTGCCTAATTGCACTGGGCTTGGAGCAAAATGTGTCTGGAGAGATGAGGGGACACCCCTGCTTTCCATTGATGCAGCATCTTGCTCATCTCCCAGTCACTGGAATTGCCCTGGGATCCATGGCAGGCTGGGAGATGGAGTGGCTGGAGCAGGACCACACTGCCTGTGCTCCTGTGGTTCATGCTGCTGTCCCCACTGCAAACCCAGTGGCACTGCTGCCCTGAAGCCTGGTGGGGTCTGCAGAGCTGTGTCCTTCACTTTCAGAGCAGCATTTTCCTAGCAGATGTTTTTGTTTCCTTTTGTGGTCTTTTTTTCTCAATTATTTTATTCCATTTATCCCTGCCCTTCAGTACCAAGTTGGTAGGTTTCCTCTAGACACTGAAGAAAGAAGGCATGAGAGATTGTACACATTTTTGGCTGAGGAAGGTTTGACATCACCTTTGGTTTGGCTTTTTAGTTTCAGGAAGAGAGAGAAATCATTGTCTGTGCATTGAACTTCCAGAGCAGTGAGGGTGAGCTGCTCTGGTGGCCATCCACAGGAACCAAGATTTCCCACATCTAGGATGGCCCTTCCTGCCCTCTGCATGCCACACATTCCTCCTGTCCACATGAGATGGGCTCTGGGAAGTCTCATTAGTTCCTCATGACCCCCCTGGCTTTGTGCCACTTTCCCAATACTCCTGACCTTGGAAAAATTCCCCTTTTCTCTCTGCTTCCTCTGTTCAGCTTTCAGTTCAGGAGGAGATGTCCTGACACAGGGCAATGGAAATAACTTTCTTGACTTTCATGGAATTTGAGGAGCTGACAGGGAGTTTCCTGGGTTGCAGATGGGAACAGATCACTCTCTTCTCATTCAGAATCTTGATTAAACCCGCCCTCAGCAACTTCTGCAAGTGTGACCCTTCCTTTGGAGGTAATGTCCACTCTGGGTTTCTGTGAGCAGCACTTCAGGTTGGAGCCCACTGAGCAGATAACAACCAAAAGGAGCCATGATTTGATGATTTGTCCTTGAAAAGCTCTGGGTGGTTTGTGAGGAAAGGGGAGATGCATTGACTTGGACAGCTACTTATAGAAAACAGATGTGCAAGTTAGGAAACACAAGAGGTAAATCTGAGCCCATATGGTGCCTCTCTCACAGGCATTTAGAGTCACAGCAGCCACCAAGGCAACTCAGCTCCTCTTCTGAAAGAACAATTCCTCATCTCTTGTAAAACATCAGCATGGGTTTGTTTGTGGGGTGTCCCCAAGCTCCAGTTCTGCTGGAGACCTGCACCCTTCAGGTGCTGCCTGTGTGCTGGGTGGGGAAGGAGGAGCAGGACTGTAAATCCTGGGACAGGTCTGTGTTGTTTCCTTGCCAAATGCCAGGACTGAATGCATGAACAAGTGCAGGACCTGTGCTGGTTTATGTAGCTGCCAGGTGCTTTCCAGTTGGGTTGGATTTTAAGTCTAGTTTCTTGTAAAATAAGAAATTTCTTGCTGTCTCGGGGCTCTCCAGAGTTTCTCTGCAAGGCTGAGGGATTTCTGTCCCTCCCTGATGCCTCAGAGGCACCCTCAGAAGGATCTGTGTTCTGCTGGGTGGGATCCCAGTCTTCTTTCTTTTCTTCTCCCTTTTCTTGAGCTTATGAGAAAGGCAATTTCCAAACTACTCTGATTCTGTTATTTTTCTCATGCCCATCTGAAAACTGCTTTTCAAGCAACTTGGGGCTTAGTGGGCTGTGTAACCTCCTGTGCACTGGAAGCCTCTTCTGCAGTCCTCCACCTCCTCTCATCCTGTGGCATCTCCTCCTTCAGCTCTTCTGAAGTCCTTTGTATGGGAATCTGATGGGTTTTACTGGCTGTTGTCTCAAATGCACAGTTTATGAAATGAGAACTCTTCCCCCACAGTATCATAAGGAGATTAAAAAGAAAGCCTGGATTTATGGGAAACAGAATGAATACATTTAGAAACTGAAGATAAACTGCAGAAATGCATCATAAGGAGGCATTTTAAACTTTGGATCCCACTTTAACCCAATGGTTGCCATTAAAGTGTGAGTTGCTTTGGGTTTTTTTCCCTGGGATTTGTTTTAGAGGTGACTGTGGTGCAGTTTCCATGGTTTTTATCATTACCATGGTCTTGCTGCTGATCCCCTGGCCAGCTGACATTCCTGCTACAGCAGGGCTGGGCTCTTGTTTTATTACATCTCCTTTTTGATAAGTTGCTGCACCCTGAATTAATTTCTTCCCAATCACATTTGCAGCCCTGTGCAGTGAACGGGTCTCTGGAGGGGATGACATTGTTCACACTGACAAATTCCATGATACAGCTGTGCACAAACAGGCACAGAAGCAATGCAGGAGCCTGGTGCTCTCTGTCCTCTTTCAGAGAGTCCTGGTTTGAGGGAAAGCCACAAAGCACTCAAGAGGCCACAGGTGGGAGGATGCTGGGGATGAGCTCCCAGGCAGGGCTCTGCCTGGCCAAGGCTCCTGGTTTTCCTGCAGCATCTCTGCTCAGCCTCAGAGCTGGTGTGGAACTCACATGGGCTCATCCAGGGATCTCTTCCATCCCAGAGCAGCAAATCCCTGCTGTCCTTTGGTGGGGCAGGGGGAAGGGCTTGAACCTGACAGAGCTTGAGGTGAGAGATTGGGAAGGAATTCCTCCCTGTGAGGGTGCTGAGGCCCTTGCACACGTGTCCCAGAGGAGCTGTGGCTGTCCCATCCCTGCAAGTGTCCAAGGCCAGGTTGGATGGGGCTCCCCAAATCCCTTCCAGCCCAAACTGGACTCTCTGATAAGTTTTTTCTCAATACATCTATTGCTCTGTTGCAGTCTAATCTGCTTCCAGTGCTGTGCTTGCCAACACTGCCTTGTCTACTCCTCCTCCTCTGCCACCCCTCTGTGTTAATCTGGCATCCCACACTTGATCCTCATTTGGAGAGAAGCCACTTGTTTGTCCTGCTTGTACCCTGCTGGGGTGTTTGATGCTGGCACCTTGCACATGATCCTGGGATGCTCTGGGAAATCCCACCCTGGCTCTGGGGGCTGCAGGGGAAACGTGTGTGGCACTTGTGAATGAAGGCACATTAAACCCAGGGGTGATGACAGCTATGCCAAATTACCTGTTAAAATGATCTCAGTAATTATAACAGGAGAGTCAGATGAGGATAACAGGCCATCTAATAGCACAGGCAAGGCTGTAATTACTGAATGGAAGCCCTTTAGAAACTTGCAGGGCTGAGGACTTGCCTGTGATAGAGCCTGGGAGAACTGTTTAATAAACTTGGTGAAACCCTGTCAATTAACTTATTTTTGAAGACAGTTTAGTGTTCACTTCAGATAAAGGCAGTACCATTCTCAAGAACTGCTTAACCCTGGATTTCTCAGCTACGTTTCTGGCATTGCTGTGTTTTCTCAGGGTCTGAAGTGGGATTTTGTAATGTAAGGGAAGACACTTCTCTTGTGCTTTGTTCAGTTAAGCAGGCTTAAGGCTGCCTCTGAAGTATCCCAGGGACCAAGATGATCCAGGAGCTCAGATTGCCCCAGCATCTCTGGAAATCCCAGCTGCTGTGCCTCCTGCTGAGGAGAAGCTCAGATGCTTTGCAGATGGCATTAAATGAAAATTCTTGTGGTCTCAGGCTCAGTTTGTTGGTGGCAGCGGTGTCTGTAGGGACAGGAATCACTCAGATCCTGTTCTGTAGGAGCAGGAATCACTCAGATCAGTTCTGTAGGGGCTGGAATCACTCAGATCTGTTCTGTAGGGGCTGCAATCACTCAGATCCTGTTCTGTAGGAGCAGGAATCACTCAGATCAGTTCTGTAGGGGCAGGAATCACTCAGATCCTGTTCTGTAGGGGCAGCAATCACTCAGATCCTGTTCTACAGGGGCTGGGAATCAGCTCAGATCCTGTTCTACAGGGGCAGGAATCACTCAGATCCTGTTCTGTAGGGGCAGCAATCACTCAGATCCTGTTCTGCAGGGGCAGGAATCACTCAGATCCTGTTGTGTAGGGGTCAGAATCACTCAGATCCTGTTGTGTAGGGGTCAGAATCACTCAAATCCTGTTCTACAGGGGCTGGAATCACTCAAATCCTGTTCTACAGGGGCTGAAATCACTCAGATCCTCTGCATCCTGCCTGGCAGCAGCGCTCCCAGGGCTGGATGGCTTCATGTAAATCTTGGCTCATCTTGGATCAAAGTCCTCAGCTACAGGGTTTGATGGGTGTGTTGGTTTTGTATGGAAGTTATTTCAGAGGAGTTTTATACATACACACACAGGGAGTTTTGTTTATGAGCACTTTTTTTTGTGAGTTACTGAGATTAATTGGAAAGCTGATTTAATAATTAACAGTTTAGGAAACTAATTTAAAAGTTCCTTTGTTTTTATGAATTATACTGGTTAAAGAGAAAAAGGAGTTTCATGATTTTGCAGATTTTCCCAGGCAGAAGCAAATTGTGAAGGTGAAGACACAAGAAAACTTTATTCTTTTCTTAGAAAAGATCCCTATAGCCAAAACAAGAAGGAACTTCTCTCTCTGAAGTGAACTGAAATGATTATTTAAGCAAAAGACTGACTGAAGTGTCTCTGTATGTTGTTGTTAAGAAATGTAGGAAGTTGGGGAGGGACGATGGAGTGATCTGGAAATCTTATTCTGAATTTATTTTTTTTCTTTGTGTTATTAATAAATTCCTTCTTTAAACCTTTTAAGTTTTAAGCCTGCCTTGTTTTTGCTCCTAAATCCTATCTCAAAAAGAAATTAAGTATATTAAAATTGGCAAATCTAAAGTAAACCAAGACAGTGGGCTCTGCTAGAAGCAATAGATCCAGTACCTTCTGCCTGCTTTCTTTTGCAGTGGAAACAGTAATAAAATGTGGAAATGGTGCCACTGGGGAGGCAGCATTCCCTGCAGTGGCTGGCATTGCTGAGCACTGTTTGTATTGATTGGAGCAGAGGCAATTAAGAGCCTCCCACTGCTTTCACTGGAGGTTTTTCCACATAAGGAGGCTTGAAGCAGAAGGGAGGGCCATTACAGCACATAAACACTGCACAGGTTGGGGTCCAGAGGCATCTCACAGCCTCGTTGAAGTCTGAAATATTCTGTGCTGGCTGCCCAGGGGGCCAGCATGGAACACATCTCAGGATTGGCTTTGCTGGGAAAGGTTCCACCTCCTCCTGCTGCAGGTGATGAGGTGGTGTCTTAGTTTGGAGGACAGGTGTCTGCTGAGAAAGGGAGGAGCTTCTCTTTGAAATGGAGAATGGAAACCCCCTCCCTCCAAATTATAAGAATTTTGAAATCAAAGGGCTCTCAGGCAAAGATATGGGAATTAGGAATAACAGTTCTTTACTAGGGAAATTAAAATGGAAATACAGCACTACAAAGAACAAACCCCAAACCCTGACACAGTCAGAGTACAGCCTGAGACCCGTCAGTCAGGCAGGGTGTTGGCAGCAGTCCCATCCCATGGTGGCTGCATCCTCCTGCAGTGACAGATGTGGCTCAGCTGGAGCAGTGCTCCTGTACAAGGTGCAGTTTCCCTCCGGAGCTCCAGTGGTGATGTGGAGAAATCCGGTTTTCCTCTGGAGTCCAGTGGAGAAAGGAGCTCCCTTAGTGTCCCAAAGCCTCTGTTTTTATCTTGGTAAGAAATGTTGGGCTCTTCCCCCTGGCTGGAGCAACTCCCAATGGGATGCAGTAATTTTATCAGTGCCACAGTGGGACTCAATGGCCATGAGCAGAAAATGACTGGCTGGAGGAAGGATGGGCTGTGAAAAGATAAAGAACAATGCCCTGCCTGGTTTCAATGGATGGCCCATTAGCAGAATATCTCCCACGGAGATCAGGATCACTGCCCCCACCCTCAACAGATGGTGATAGAACAGATATCTTTTATCACACCCTGTATTGTAACCCAAGACAGGTGGAAAAGCTGGGTTGGACCCTCCTCACTGGGCTTCATCTCAGGGGGTTCCTCCAGTGCAGTTTTCTCAGAAGTTCATTATTCCTGGACTTGTTCTTAAGTCAGCCCATGTCCCATGAAAGTCTTTTTTTTTTTTGGAGGGTGGAAGATTACTTTTGTCAGTGAGGAAGCTGAAGCTGTGAGAGGATTGTTAGCACAGAATGGGGGGAGTCACACTGCTTATAAATTGTCCTCATGGAGAATTTCATGGTGTTGCTTCCTTCTGCTCTGTTCCATGCTCTGGGTTAGGTGTTGGTGTTGGCCATGGGCTCTGGCCTTGGCCACTGGGACTGCTTCATTCCCCACTAGGAAATAGTTTCTTGTGTTTCCTGGCAAGAGTTCACAGTGTGAAATATAAGATTTGGGATGTATTGTAGGAAGTTAATTTGATCACTTGGCAAGAGAGCAGGGTGATCCAGTTCTCATGTGTTTCTTTTAATCTGTAATTTTGTCTGGGGAGAGAGTGGCAGTGAAGGAACTTGGCTCTCAGTGCATTAACACATCCCTTATTGTCCTGAGATTGAACATCTCTCTTTAAACATGATATTCTCCACTGGCCCTTAGAGACCCCAAATCCTGTTTAGACAAAGTAAGCCTTGATGAACCTGAATGTTTCTGATTCAATAACGTGGCTGGGAGAGGGATGGTGTGAGAATGCTGGAGAAAAGAGTAAAAAGAGCCTCCTCTCACTCATGTACAATAGTCCTTCCCTCTTATGCAAGATTACTTGCTGGAATTTCAAAATTTGTGTTTATTTTAGCAGAAATGGGGTGGTTGTTTGTCTGACTGCTCCTGTGATGCTGCCAAACTCTCAGGGCAGCAGAGCTGCAGGTGCCCCCAGAAATGCCTCGTGCCAGGAGGAGCTGCAGCCCTGGGGACTGGTGGGTGGTGTCAGACCTGTGAAATCAGTGATGGGGATGGAATCAAAAAAAATCACAGAATAATTTGGGTGGAAGGGACGTTCCAAGGTCATTTATTCCTGCTCCCAAGGGAGGGAAGGGCTGGAGGAGGGTGTTGATGAGGCAGAAACCTTCCCTGCCTTTGGGAGAGGAAACACAGTCCCGTGTGCTGGGTCAGGCAGGTAGGATGTGGTTGTGCCCTCCTCCAGAGAAAGCAAGTTTTGAAATTAAAATGGAATTGCAAAAATGCATCTACATATTTGCAACAAAGCAAACCATCCAAGCTGTCTCTCATTTTCACATTAAAACAATGCCTTTGGTCTCAGTTCTAATTCTGCTGGCATGGAAACTTGTTTGCTGCTGTAATTGAGAAAAGGTGCAGGAAAACATGTTTTCTTTTGCTTTGCCTTCTTGTACATTCAACAACTTGGGTGCAGTTTTCTCCTGTGAGCTTGGTGTCCTTTTGGTGAGGGATGAAGAGATGGGGGTGATACCTGGGAATGCTTAAAACTCATCCTGGGAACAAGGATGGGGCTTTGAAAAACCTGGTCTAGGGAAAGGTGTCCCTGCCATGGGAGAGGGAGGAACTGGATGATCTTTAAGGTCTCTCCATTCCAACCATGAGTCTGTGAAACTGAGGGTGGCTCTTGCACACAAGAGAATCCAGTTTTATTCTTTCTGCTTTAATCTGTGCCAGAAACTCTGCCCAAATCTATAGTGCACCAAAACAAAAGAGAGGAAAATGCAGTGCTGGTGACCTAAAGGGCTGAAACCAGGGCAGGTCTTGGGCTGGGCTCAGTGGCCTCAGCCATGGCCAGCCCCAGCCAGAAAATGCAAAGTACTGGCACACTAAGCCTCTTGTTTACTCTAAGCTGTTTATTTTGCTGCTGGAGGATTGTATAATCTGTTTGTCTGAGTGGAAGCAGCCAGAAAACTTCATGCTCTGAAATTCCCACCTACCTGTGCTGCACATATGTATCTATTCATATATATATATATAAATTTACTGAGCATGTATTTACCAAATGCATGTATTTACTGGTGGGGGGTATTTGTCTTTTATAGCTCAGTGGGACACAAAGCCCAGGTCTAAGGCCAGGTCAGCACAAAGCAGGAATACAAAAAGCTCTCTGGAAGGCTGGCTCACATCCATGATAATATTACTAAATACCATAATCCTGTGAGCCTTTGCCTCATAATACGATAATGAGTTATTAAAGCTAAGGAGGGGACTTTGGGGAGGGAGACTTGGAGGGTTTGGGTTTTTTTCCCCCCTCCTGCCAGGTCTGAGCCATTTCTCTTGGTCCTTCTCCATTCATAAGAGAAAGGCTGCAGCAGTTTCAGAAGTGAACAATTTTAAAGGCTATGAAAATGCCAGTTTCTGAACACTGTGTGCCTTTTCCAGACAAGATGAGCTGTTGTACTCCATTCCCTCAGCTCATTCCACAGCCCTTAGCTCCTCTCCAGGAAAATACCCAAGGCATGAGCTAAGGAGCAGCCACCCTCCACCAGAGTTTGAGAGCACAGCATGGGCATGGCCAAGGTGTTCCCAGGGCCACAGAGTGCTCTGCCCACTGTCAGCACACAGCTGAAGGATGCTCTTGGAGGAAGGATTTTGGAACATCTTGCAGCCACTTCCCTGTCCCAACTCTGTGTGTGTTTCCAGGAAATCCTGGAAGTTGTGGGGAGGAAATTGTGTCGTGCAAAGTGCCAGGATTGTGGAGCAGGGAAGGAGCTGGTTCTTGCTTGCTTGGAAAATATAGCAAGAATGAAAAAAAACTAAAAAACCAGAGGAATGTGCCAGCCATAATTTACAAGCTTGTTCATTTTGGTTTTGGGAGTATTTGGCAGCTCTGGGCTGTACCCAAAGCAAAGGCAGACACAAAACCCTTCCACCCCAGAGTGCAGGGAAACCTGGGTGCTTTTTCATTGCAAAATACCCTTTTTTTACCTTCTTTTTCTCTGATCAAAACCAAACAGATCTATTGCTGGTTTTTGCTTTGCTTGGGGTTTGAAAACCCTTTGGATGAGGATGTGGCTGCACCCCTTGGCCCAGCAGCCAGCTCCTCCAGCCAGAGCTCAGCACAAGGCACAGCTCTCCAAACACCATTGTCCAACAGCACGAGGATGTGTGTTATTAACCATCAGTGGCAAGCTGGAAGCTGATAAAGATCTTTATTATTTTACAAGCACAATAATTACTACCTAGAGTTGTTTTCCTATAGTTTAAGTGCTCTTTTTCTCCCTTGGGTATCCAGGATGTGCACATTTGTCCTCAGTTCCTTGAATATCACTGTAGGAACCAGTATTTCTCCCAGCATTCTGAATATCAAACTTCACATTTGAGGAGTTGTTTTCCTTCTCCCCCTACCAGTCAATGAAAAAATCGAAGAAAGGGCAGAAGATGAGATTTGGTTTGATTTGCTCCAGTGCTTGTTAATTAAAGTGCTGAAGGATCCCTCCACTTTGCTGTCAGGGAAAAGAGAGTGTGTCAGGGCAGAGCTCTGGGGTGGGGGACATCACAGAAGGAACCTATGCCCATTGTCTTGTCAGAGGGTTGTCAGTTGTGGCAGCACACCTGTACCACCTTCCCAGGTACAGTAATTTCAGGATTATAAAACGCACGATACAATACAGGATGTGATAAAAGGAATCTGTTCTATCACACTCTGTTGAGGGTGGGGCAGTGATCCTGATCTCAGTGGGAGATATTCTGCTAATGGGCCATCCATTGAAACCAGGCAGGGCAGTGTTCTTTATCTTTTCACAACCCATCCTTCCTCCAGCCAGTCATTTTCTGCTCATGGCCATTGAGTCCCACTGTGGGACTGATAAAATTACTGCATCCCATTGGGAGCTGCTCCAGCCAGGGGGAAGAGCCCAACATTTCTTACCAAGATAAAAACAGAGGGTTTGGGACACTAAGGGAGCCCCTTTCTCCACTGGACTCCAGAGGAAAACCGGATTTCTCCACATCACCACTGGAGCTCCGGAGGGAAACTGCACCTTGTACAGGAGCACTGCTCCAGCTGAGCCACATCTGTCACTGCAGGAGGATGCAGCCACCATGGAATGGGACTGCTGCCAACACCCTGCCTGACTGACGGGTGTCAGGTTGTACTCTGACTGTGTCAGGGTTTGGGGTTTGTTTCTTTGTAGTGCTGTATTTCTATTTTAATTTCCCTAGTAAAGAACTGTTATTCCTAATTCCCATATCTTTGCCTGAGAGCCCCTTGATTTCAAAATTATAATAATTTGGAGGGAAGGGGTTTACATTCTCCATTTCAAAGAGAAGCTCCTGCCTTTCTCAGCAGACACCTGTCCTCCCAACTAAAACAGCAACTTTTCGTTCTTTGTCCATATATAAGCTGCATCTGATTATAAGCCTCACTTCTGGGTTCAGACCAAAATTTTAGTCAAAATGGTGCGGCTTATAATCGTGAAATTACTGTACTTGTGTCTCCTCTTGGAGTGGGGGATGTTCCCCATGGAAAGTGATGGACAAATAAATCATCAGTCCAAGCCTGGGTGGCAAAGCAATAGGTGGGAGTGGTTTTCTATATTAAAAATAATAATTTTGCCCATGTAAGTGTGAATACACGTTTAGAGCAGTGATTTCCAGGTAAATCTGCACAGATGCATCCCTGGCCCAGTAGAGCAGTGGTGTGTGGGTGTAGGAATGGCAGTGCTTGGAACATGCAGGCAGGAACGTGGGAGGGAGAAATGCAGGGCTTTGTCCATGGCAGGGCTGTGCAAAGGGCTTTCCTGCACGTCATTTTTGAAATGTTTGTGCTTTGACCTCCCTCTCCTGATAGGGGAAGCAAAAAAGAAAGATCCAGATGTGCAGCAGCCATCTGACCTGAGGTCAGCTCTGGTCCCCTTTGTGCTCACAAGGGCTCTGCTGTCATTCTCTCCCCAAGGCCATCACCTTGCCTTGTGTGCCCTGGCATTTTGGGCAGGTACTGAGAAGCTGCCTTGGGCATGTGGAGCTGCAGGAAAGGTGGGAGAGCCCGTGCCAAGGGAGAGATTGAAGGGACAGGAGCTCTGCAGAAAGTGGCACAAGGATGAGGATACAATGCTCGTGTTGGGACAGGGCAACACTTCCCCATCATGCCAATTTTTCCTTTTATTTTGCTTTTTTATTGAAATATCAGTATGTTCTGTTTTTTACCCCCCCAATGTTTTCCTTGGAGGATGTGTGAAGGACTCCCTGCTGGGTTTGGCTGATGTCAATATTGACAGCCAGAGATGGCTTTACCCTGGGATGCACCTCACTGCTCCCAAGGCACTGGGACACACTGGATACCAAAGGGTGGGTGCAAAGGAAAGGTGATTAGCTCCCTGGTTTGGTGCAGCTGAGCTATTCCTTCCAGCTTTCCAGCCTCTGCCTCCCATGGCAGAGCCACTGCTGGGCATCTCCTGTGTCAGCCCCACCAGCCCTGCCCTGCCCAGCATCACTGCAGGGCCCCTCACCCCCAGGTGACACTTTAATACCCATTCCAGCTGAAAACTGACATAAATACACCAGGAGTGCATTTTCCCTCTGGATTTCAGACACGTGGTCTGCGCTGTTATAGCTGGCAAATGAGCAGATCAGAGTTCCCCTGTGGTAATGTATCTCTATCAATTTATTTCTCATTAAAAATCTTATGCACTGCAATAAAGCCAATAGTGAGATAACAGTGGAGCTTTATAACCTGTTAAATCAGGCCTGTGCTTCTACACAAAACCATGTTAGGCTGTTGTAGGGGTTTAGATGGGAACCAAATCAATCCAGCATCCCCCATGCTGCAGCTGCACAGTGCTGGGTGCAGAACAAGGGGGTAAATCACTTCCTTCAGTTATTTCTATTAAAGAGTTTGACAAGGGGAGAGGGATTGATCTCTGGATGATCTGCATTACAGGCAGCTTTTTTTTTTTTTTTTTTTTTTAATTCCCCTCCTTTCCTTCTGTGCAGATAAAAAGCCAAAGAGGTTTGAGTTTGATGGAACCTATGGTGAAAATCTTTTTAATTAACAGTGCATTAGAACTGGAGCTGTGTTTTAGCTGGAATGGCAGATGCCTGTGTTTTCTGGGCAGCCAAGCAGGCTCCCAATTATCACCTGTGAAGGCAGGAGGGTGCAGGGGGTTTGTCTCCCATCCCATCCCATCCCATCCCATCCCATCCCATCCCAGCTCTGGATTCACCCCTTACAGCATTTGCTCTGCTTGTATTAAATTGTATTAATTCCACCTTCCCCACCCCACCTTTTTCATTTTTATTTGGATGAAATCTCATTCATTTCCTACTAAAGCTCACTTGTGCCCTTTCCTCTGGGAAGGGTTTTGCTGGGGCTTTTCTCTCTCTAACTCCTTGGCTGGAAGTTAGAGGCAGGTGGGGATCAATCTCTTCTCCCACATAGGACAAGAGGAAATGGCATCAAGTGGCACCAGGGGAGGTTTAGGTTGGGTATTAGGGAAAATTTCTTCACCAGAAGGGTTATCCAGCCCTGGAGCAGCTGCCAGGGCAGTGGTGGAATTTCTATCCCTGGAAGATTTAAAAGACAGCAAATGCAGCACCTGGGATGTGGTTTAGTGCTGGGTGAGTGGTTACACTGGGTGATCTTAGAGGGCTTTTCCAACCTAAATAATTGCATCCCCTGTGTCTCTCCATTGGGGTCAGGGTGGGAGCAGGGTGCCCTGCTGCAGGAGGGTCAGAAATGCCAGGTGCTGGTGCCAAATGTCCCCCCATGTCCCCTCCCTGCCATCGACTGGGCTCTGTCACGTCTGGGGTTCTTGCCTTGGTTCTGCCTCGCTCTAAGTGCAAAGGAAGGGAGAAAAATCAATTCCCATCAGCTCAACAGTGCCCTTTGATTTATTGCCAGTGGAGGAAGAAATTCTTTATCTCCTCCTGGAAGGGATTGCTTTGGTGTTTGTTATTAGGGAGCACTGCTGGAACATCCCCCTTCCTCCAAACCCTGCTGTTTTGATAACCTTTCCCAGCTCCAGGAAGCACAGAAAGGATCTCCCAATGTGCAGAGAAAGGGGGCAGGAGTTATCCTGGACTGCTGGGATGGTCAGGGCACTGCATTCCCCCAGCAGATGAAATTACATGTATTCCAGATTTCAGAGTCTGTTCTTGCACCTGGCTGGGGTTTTTAGTGTGGCTTTTTAGCCTGTAAATTAAAAAGAGCATCCCTGTGCAGGGCAGAGGGGTTGCCTTCTCCTCCTCACCTTCCAGCAGCAGTCACCTCTCCCATCTGTGTGAGCTGTGCTGCTGCACAGAATAGATGGAAACACTCTGATCTACACCCTTGAAGGTTTCCCCCATCCTTCATCTTCCAGCTGAGCTCCAGAGGAGAAGCAGGAGATGGGCACACCAGAAATCAGAACGACTGCAGGGCAGTGTTTTAATTATCTGTAATTGCTGAAGCAGGTTAGTGGCCAGGTGAGCAAGTGCAGAGGCACAGCTGGCCTGATGTGCTGGCAGGGAGTGTGAGCTGATACCTGACAGTGTGAGCAGTGCTGATTTTGTGTTTCTGCCAGAAAAACCTCTTGGCTTTTTGGAGGTTGCTTCTGGGCTCAGCTCAAGACCAGCAGTGGTGGGAGATGGGTGGCCATGGCTTGGTCTCAATGGAAACACAAACTGAATTTTCTGTGCTGAAGTTGCTCCAGTGAACCCCTTTCCTACAGGGTGACTGATTTGCAGGTGGTTTTGTACATGGGTGATACCAGGACTGTGTGATTCAGGGAAGATGGAGAAAATTCAGACCATCTCAATCCCACTTAGTGTCAAAATCAGCTTGTCTCCCCCTTAGTTACTCTGATAACATTTATTGTGCAGCTTCCTAGGATGAGGTTTTACATCATCCACAATCCATCAGTTTAATTCCCTCTTTAAAGCAGTGATCATGACTGTTAAAGTGGAACAAAAGCCAGCAGCCTGATAGGCAGGAGGGAGCAGCCTCAGGCAATGCAGCCACAGGCACCAAGTTCTCCTAGAGGGAAACCACCTGGAGTGGTTGTGCTACACCAGTCCTCAGTTTGGGGGGCAAATCCCAATTTTTTGGAGGAGAAGCTCAGTGCAAATGAACTTCAGTGCTTTGTGAACAAAGGGAATTTTGTTACAAGCCACCTGTGGGCTGGTTTTGCATAGCTGGAGGTGATATCAACCCTGTCTGGGCTTAGATGAAGCTCCTGATTTCCAGCAACTGCTTTGAATACATTCCCTGGGGTCTTTCCTCATTGTTTGTTAGCAGGTAATGGGGAAAGTGGGAGCACTGGAGGGGAAGGGTGGGTTTGGGAGACCTGGCTGGCAGAGGATGCTGCCCAAAGCTATGGAAGTGAGCAGAACTGCTGGAGAGTTCCTCTGTCCCTGGGCTCTGCTCTGTGACTGATGGGCAGAGGTCAGCTCAATTTTTGTGACAAAATCTCAATGCTTTATCAGTTGGGCATCTGAGATTTTTAAAAGAGGTGCCACTGAAGATAAATGGAACTCAGTGTTGATCCTAGGGGGTCTGAGCATCACTCTGGGCTGTGGTGGTGAATAAACCTCAGAAATCCAGGGCTGGTGTTAGTTTGGGCTGGATTTCTGTTTTAGGGTGAAGGTAGTTCAGTTTGAGCTATTGCAGCTGATTTAACCCAGATTTCTTTTGTGGGATTTCGTGTGGCTTTTGGTCTTGAGTACCTTGTATTTTGGTTTGTCGTTTCACTGATGGTTTAATTCCCTGTGCATGAAATGTGCTGAATCCTGCCACACTAACCATAGAGAAACCCCAAAAAACTAAAATTTAAAAGGGGAAAAGGCCAGTAGAGTCCAATGGACTTGTGCAGAGCTTGGCCAAGGACCAGAGCATATCAAAAGTGCTTCAGGGCAAGTTTTTTTCCTGCAGGATTTTACAATGTAAGGCAATTACTGAGCTGAACAGCATTCCTTAAGAAGATTATAATTCTGTGTCCAGTGTGGACCAAGAGCATCCCAGTCAGGCTGCAGCAGCTCTCCAGTGGATTGGAATCCAACCAGGTCGTTAGTGGTGTTGCAGCATTAATTATTCTGAAAGCAAAAGGTTAATTTGAAGTTTTGTGGGTTGCAGAAAGTGCTGGGGAGAGCGAAGCCTTTAATTTCGTGCCATCATGTAGATGAAATAGGAAAATGTATTTTTGCAGGAATGACTGGTGGAAATGGTTGGATGTGCTGGGTGCAAGGAGATGCAGGGTCTGTGAACCCTGCTGCCTTCTGGAAAATGGAATAAAAGCAAAACTCTGTATTTCTTATATTGATTTTCCTAGTGTATCCTGGATTAAAAAAAAAAAAAAAAGGCAGGAAGGATGGAGACTTGTCAAAATGAATTATTAATGAAGTCATACTTCACACTTCCTTCCAGTCTGAGGAAGGAAAGCATGTCCTTTGCTATGATATAGCCACTTTTTTATCTCTTTTTTGTTCCAAGGAAGAATTTTCAACCAGTGAGCATCCAGTTATTTTTCCACAGTAACTCAGGAGTCTTCAGCTTTCTGCCACAAATCTTCAGAGAACAGTCAGAATCAATAGATAGTGTTTGTTTATTTTGATACAGCAAAGAAAGAGAGGAAGAAATAACCAGACAGACAGGTGAGAGAAAAGAGGAGCTTTGGCATATTTTTGTTTATATAGAGTTGTTTGGTTTGTTTTGGAAAAAATAAAATGAAGGAGCCCATCAGATTGGATTCAGATTTCCAGCAGGGATTCCAAAGGCACACGATGCTGCTGAGCACAAAGACTGCCTTTCACACCCTGCTCAAAGGCAAGATCTGTGCTTTTCTTGCCAGCACTCCCCGAGGAATATTTGAATTATTGCCATTCCCACCTGCCAGTTCTGGTGGTGGGCACTGAGGGTAAAATACAGATGGGATGGAAACCCTGGAGAGCTGGGCCATGGTGTTTTGCTGAGGGTGGTGTCTCCCTGTGCCAAATGCTGTCCAAAACTCAGCCCTGCTTGGTGCAGGAGGAGCTGCTGTGGCTCCATCTCAGGCTCTGCATGGTCCTGGGGCTCATCCTGCCCCCAAAGCAGCAATCCCTCCAGCCTGGGGAGAGGGACAAGGCAGAGAATGCTGTGGAGCATCCAGCTGGCCATGGTGTAATTAAAGCTGGCTGAATGAATCAATAAATAAAAATATCACATAAATTCAGCTCTGTATGTGTGTGTGTGAGAGAGAGAATTAATCACAACCCCATTCAGGTTTCTGGCTGCTCATCCACTTGTGGCCCAGGTCAATAACTGCTTGCCCAGTGGATAATTCCCAAACCATCCATGGCAGTGTGGATTTGCTGCTGGATTTTGCTCTGTCCCTCCTGGGTTTGTTCCCTGCTCAAAGGGAGGGAGGAGCACACAGCAGGTGCCTTCATCTGCCTCTGGATGTGAATGAGCCTATTGAGCAAAATGTTACAGCCCTGAGGAGGTGATGGAGAGCTGTGCACCCTCCCCTGAGCATCAGGGTCGGGGCTTGGCTGCTGTGCCTGTGATGGGGAGAATGGGAATGTGCCCCCCAGGTGCTGCTCTGGTGCCACATCCCCTCCCAGTCGGCAGAGGAAGGGGAGAATATCCCCAAATCCCTTACTTTTATTAAAACAGGAGTTTGCTCACAGGTTGGAGCTGAGTTTAAACATCTCATGGTGCTTTTGGGAGAGCTGCCCTTTAAAAGCTGATTTTTAATTCCCACTGCTCCAACCCCTTGGTTTTAATACCAACTTGCCTGAGGAACATTAACCTGCAGAGCAGAGGAGCACACAGGGTTCATTTTCACCTGGATGTACCAGGCATGCAGGAATTATCACCAATTAAAGTGTATTTGACATGATAGAAGCCAAACACCTGCCTTGGCATGTTCTTCCCTGCATTATCAGAGAGGTTCATAGAACTAAAAACGCTTGAGAATGCAGGGAAAAAATTGGGAGGGTCTGGACCCCCAAGAGCACTGCTTGCAGCTGCATCCCCTCTCCTTGCAACATGAGAAAGGTAAAAATCACCCCAAATTTGTTGTGTTTGCTTGGGGGGGTTCACTCCAGGAGCTGTGCTTCCCTCTGTGGGGCCAGGATGCTGCCACATCTCCCCTGGGGGTTGTCCCTTGGTTTAAAGGTTTATTCCACACCAGGACAGGGCTGTGTGGAGCAGCAGGAAATGCAGGGGCATTGTGGAACACCCCTTTCCAAGAGACTTTGTAAATAATGATCTCTGCTTCACCCCAATGCACCCAGACAGAGCAAGAGGGGGAAAAATGAGAAACCTGAACTGCCAGGTCAGACAGGGAAGGGTTGGAACAAGGTGGAGGTGCCCAAATTGGGGTTCCCTGCCCACATATTGCACTATTGCAGAGCTGGGCTGGCTGGGGATGGTCAGCATGGATTAGGATGTGCCTGGGGGTTTAGGTGACTAATCACCCCAATAAACACCCAGGGTTTAGGGAGGTGGCAGCGTTCAAAGGGACTCTCAGTGGGATTTAGGCACCTAAACAGCTTTGGTGCTGCTAAAAATCCTGCTTAATCTAAAATCTGCCATAGCTGCTGAAAATGCAGCCTGCAGGGGGGATCCCAGCTGTGCAGCACCTCTGGGCATGCAGCTTGCAGAGAGGAAATGGGAACCATTCTCTGTGCCCCCCAAATTTCCTCCAGGCTGACAGTAGGGAATAAAACTGAGCTGCTGCTCCATGCCTGCCAGACTTTTCCAGAATCATCCCATCCTTAGCTCAAACAGCATCCAGGGAGCAGACGTAGTCTTAATTCTTAATTTCAAATAATGATTTTTTTCCCCTTATGCCACCCTTGGCACAGCTTTTCCCATTTATTCTCACTCCCCTACAGCATCTCCTGCCTTTTGGCTGTAGTGAAACTGCTGCAAAAAAAAAAAATCCCGAACAAGCAGGAATTTTTGGGATAAGCTGCAAAATTGACCTTGACTGAATGCAGGGGGAGTGAGAATGAGATGAAAACGATGCCAGAGATAGCTGTAATTAGGTTAATGTCTTCAACTGAACTTGGAAGCCAAGTAAAGAGGGGAAAGGTTGCTCTGGAAATGAAAGGTGGAACTGGATGGCTGTGGAAATTGCCAGTGGGATTTGGGAGCTTCCCAGATGCAGGTTGGTGATTCTAGTTTGGCTGTGGGGCTGTGGGGAGGGGGAGTCTCACAAAAAGGGGTCAGGGAGGTGATGCTGGGAGTGTGTGTTGTCCTGGGTGTGATTTTTCCCTTGCAGGGGCTCCAGGCAGGCACTGGAGCTGCTTTTCCCTCAGGAATAGCCCCTGGTGGGGGTTTGGAGGAGTTCTTCGTGGGAGCATGTTCCAGCTGGAGGAGCAGAATACAGGCAGGAAATGGGGGAAAAATTAAATTAAAATCTAGGGAGGGGGGAAAAAAGGCTTTTCAAGCTTCCTGAGGCTGCATGATGGGACTTTGTGAGTTGGCTGCTCCCTTTTCCCAGGATCTCTTCCCATGTGCTCAGAACTTCGCTTCTGCTGCAGTGGGGATGCGGGAAAGGCTGGGCTGTGAGAGCTGGGTCAGAGGAAGGAGAAAATAACTCAAACAAGCCCTTTCCTCTGTCTGTTTTTTCATGTTTGATGTGCAGATCACCAAGGGGAGAACAAAAAATACTTGTGGAACCACAAATGTCTGGTTTGGGCATTTTCAGGGAGTTTTGTTTAAATGATAGCCTAGGCGAAGGAGCTGGGGCGTGAGCTGAAAGCAGCTTGGTTTAAACCCAGCCTTACAGTGCCCAGGAGCTGAGCTGAGCTTGGACCAGAGCTGCAGGACCTCCAGGTGCTGGCAGGGACAGAGTTCACTGAGGCTGTGGCACAGGTGGCAGCTCAGGCTGGGAGCTGCAGGGCTTTTCCTCCTCTCCATCCCAAATCCAGCATGAGCTTTTAACCGTGCTCTAGAGCAGCCAATTTCCCCCTTATTCCCACCACCTTTATCCCAGGCCAGCAGAGGGGCTGGGGTGACACCTCCTTGCCCCCCACCCTTGTGATGAACCCCCAGAGCTGTGTTGGGGGAGTTTATCAGGTGGGGTTTGTGGATGTGTCCCTTTTGCAGGAACAAACCTCGTACCTGCAGCACAGCGCCGGGCACGGCCGCTCGCAGGTTTTATCTGGCAGAGGATAAAATATTCCTTTCCAATGCTCTTGGCAAACAAATGAGCGAGGCAGAAATACAGATTGTGTTTGCTAATGGTAACAGGCTGCCAAGGAATGTACAAACCGCTATTCACTGGGAGGGAAATTCCTCCCTGCCATGGGAGATGTCGGAGCTGCAGAGGGATTCAGCTCTGCTGGAACGCTGCTGCTCCCTCTGTGTTTTCTGCAGGGTTTTTGGGGCAGGAATTGTCACTGCTGTGCTGAGGGGGGGCTCAAGTGAGCAGAGCCCTGATGCTGATTCATGGTGAGATTCTGAGGGCTGCAGCAGAGATAAATGCCAGGGGTCTGCTGATGGAGAGGATTCAGGTCTGTGCGTGCATCTGTGGTGCCCTGGCTGCTCAGGGCAGAGCTGCTGCATCTCCAGAGATGATTTTGGAGTTTAATCCAGTTAGATGGAGCGTTCCCCAGCTCCCCACATCCTCCTGGGGTTTATTTCTGGGATGCTGAGTGTCTTGCAGTGAGGACCATGAAGAGAGCCAAGGGCAGGTTCAGCTCCCTGGCGTTTTCCATGCAGCTGGGGCAGTGTTTTGTGGGTGCAGTAGGGATTTTAGGGTGAGTGGTTCCTGAGGAAAGGGGTCTCACCACTTCCTGGGACAGTTCCTGGCTGGGCTGAGCATCCTGGCTCCTCCTGATCTCCCCACAACCAATCCATGGATTTCCATGGATTTCCAGTTGGAAACGGTGTTTGGCTTTGAAGTCAACATTTGCAGCTTTGGGGATAGATAAGAGGAGAACTGGAGGATAGGAAGATGATAGAGAATATTCACATGTGGAATTATCTCTTAAATATTATTTTGAATATTCACATGTGGAATTATCTCTTACAAATATTATTTTGAATATTCACATATGGAATTATCTCTTAAATATTATTTTGAATATTCACATGTGGAATTATCTCTTACAAATATTTTTTTCTTTGGAGTGTGCTTCCTTTCCCCCTCATTGTGGGTATTAATTAAAAACATGCTTTTGACTTCAAATTAAACAATTCACATTAAAAAGGCCTCCATGTATAAGTGAGTAACATTAGACTGCAGTAAATTATTGTTGGGAACCCCTCCAGAAGATGGAGAGGACCTGGGAAGTGCAGAGTCCTGGTTCATTGCAGGATCCATGGGCTTTGGTGGGAATGTGCACGTGAGCTGAGGGTCAGGATGTGTATCCTGGACACTAAAATCCTAACCAAGTGAGTCCAAGGAGCAAGAAGTAATTGTTCTGCAGCAAACAAAGGGGGAACAATCAATTTTCAGCCTTTGGGGTCCCAAGCATCCCCTTGGTCAGCCTTGGCATCCTCCCTTGTCCCTGCCTGGCTGAATGTTGCAGAGTATAAAGGGCTGTAATTATTAAAATGTTGTGTTCAGGAGAATTTAGCCTCTCATTTGCTTTGTTCAAGTGACCCTTCACCAACTGCTGTGGCAATTACCTGGCCTGGGAGCTGCTGGCTGGGATTCAGGCTGGGAGATGGGATGATTCTCCATGGTTTTGGTCAGGCACAGCTGCTCCTTAAAATATTTTGGCAGTGCTTGCAGAGCCATCAGCCCACCTTCCCTTTTTGGGGTTTGGCACCCTGGGTGCTCAGTGCCTGTGCTGAAGGAAATGAGGCACTGAGCCCCTGGGGTTACCTCTGTGTCCCACTGCTGCTTCATCAGGCCAGGCACTGCTGCTGCTCCCTCAAAAAAACCTCCTGGCTTATCTAAAATTTAGGTTTTTAATTCACGTTTGCAGTTCCTCTGGGTTTACCTGTATCTTTCCTCAAATACCTGGTGTACTCAAAAGCCCAGTAGTAGGTAAAAGAAACTCAGTATCACATATGGATTTCTCTGTTCCTGCCTCACTCTGTGTTGTTCCAGTACAATCCAAACTCATTATTTTCCCTACATGGCTCTTTTGATCTGTTTTTCTTCCCTTCCTCTGCTGTGACAGCAGAGACCATGAGAAGGGGTTGGAGCAAATGCCATTTGTCTGGCCCTTGGGTCCAGACAATTTGGATTAAAATATGTCTTAAAATTAAAAACCTACCCTTAAAATATTGTTATCTTCCCAAGGATACTCTTTTCCTCTCAAGAATATTTGGAGAGAGACTCCTGCATGTAAATCTCCTTGTGGTGAAGTGGTGAAGGCTTACAAACCCCCTTGAAGGTAATAGAACTTAGCCCCAATAATGACAGCTGCCAAGGAGGGTGGAGAGGAACCTGCTCCCAAACATTCCCAGAGAAAAGCTGGCTGTGACCAACCTCACTGTCCTGCACCACATCCTCATCTCTGTTCAAGCTGAGGAGAGCTTGGTGTGGTGCTGCCCTCCCAAAACCAGGCTCAGGGCAGTGAGCAGCTCCAGGGAGCTTCACTGGTGACCCCAAATCCAAAAATAAAATGTTGTAAAAATTAAAAATAAAATCTTTCTTCAATTGCAAATCATTTCCCAGTGGTTCCCACCTGAAACAACAGTGTAAAGCATCTCAGATCTCATCCAGTCCTGCCCTATTTATAGCTGTGAAGGTGGAGAAGAGTTTCTTTTGGACACATTTTCTCTGGGGATGCTGCTTGGGCTGCTGGAAGGATTTCTCTGGAGGGTACCTGGCACTTCCAGCCCCTCAGGGCTGCTTTCAGCCTGTCCAGCTCGATTGCATGCACTAAGGAAGGGAATTTATGACCCCTTGCAGTGGTTCATTGGTGCCTTTCACCATCTAATAAACCTTAATCACAGGACACCCAATTTCCAGGTGTCTGTTCCCAAAATTCCCAGCATTCAGGTTCCCCTCTACACCTCTGTTGCTGCATTTTGATTTTCTCTGCAGTGCTTAAAGCTGCCAATGCCTGGGAAAACTGCCTTTGCTGAATTCCCCTGGAGCCCTGCTTTCCTTCCCTGGCCGGAGCTGGATCAAATAATATCTCTGCCACGCTTTGGAGATAAGGCAGGAGCTGAGCAAACCTGCCACTATCTCTGCTTTAATTTTTCCTTGCAAATAGTGTGGAGCCAATGCCTCTCCACCCAGATCAGCTGCTCTTATCAGAGGGATAATAACTGGCTCACTAACCAACATAATTCCTTTATAACCCCCAGCAATCTTTTGGGAGGATTTTGCAAGTGGCTGAAGAACAGAGGAAAATCTCTGGCTGTAGGATGAACTGGTACAAAATCAAGGCAGTGTTCGACCATGTGCTTAAAAAAAAATTAAAAAATAAAAAAAGTCTGTGTGTATAAACACAGTGACTGCATTTCCACTTGTCTCCTCCTAAGTGGTCCCTCAGTGGCTCCTGCAGATGCAGAGCCAGGTTGAAGCGTGCAGGAAATGAAGGTGCACAGGATCATGATCCAGTTTGGGGTTTGAGGTGTCCAGAGCTCCCAGGGCAGTGCTGCAGCTCCCAGGGAAGATTTTGTGTTGATGGGCCGTGTCTTGCCGTGGATGCTCTGGGGCTGTTCTGCAGCTGCATCACCTCCTGTGCCCTGCTCCAGGCTGTGCTGTGCTGCTGCTCCACAGCTCTCCCAGCAGACACATCCACGCCTGGGCAGGTCTGACAGCCCAGGGGATGATTTTATTTCCAAATCTCTGTTTTTCCTACGTTTTTGAGTTCAGCTTGCCAGCGGTTTCCTTTCCGCTCGCTGAGCCGCGGTGCTGGAAGCGAGCTGGGCTGCCCAAGAGCTTTGGGTTTTCTTGCTGATCCTTCTCCCTGTTGTTGTTTTTTTTTTTTTTTTTTTTCATTCCAATAAAAGGAAATCAATAGCAGCCAGCAGCACCAAATCTCTGTGTGTTGCACGATCGGATTCTTGTCCCAGGAACCGGCCGGGATTATCGGCTGCCTTTGCACTTTGAATTTTAATAGCATTAACTCTGGCCTAGTCATGTTCTCTTAAAATCCCATTTCAAGTTGCCTTTGTAAGGCAGGGCTGTGCTTTTTCCTCCTCCCTCGCCTGCAGAAATCACAACCAGAATTAAGAGACAGATTTTGAAGGTTAAAACTTCCCAGATTGTTTCCCTCTCAGTTGTCATTTCGGGACGGTTTTGTTTTCTTTCCGATTGCATCAAATATTTGTGCTCCTGTGGGGACTGTGGTGCTGGGGTGAATCTCCCTTAAGAAAATAAAGGGATTTTTTTCCATCATTTTTGTGGCATAGCTGGGGGGAAGTTGCTGAAAAGAGCAGTTACCCAAAGGGGCTCAACTTGGGGCTGTGCTGTGCCTCTCCTAAAGCTCCTGAATTATTTAAGGCATTGTTGAGACTTTTATATTTAGAAATATTGAAATGGAGACCCTTTCACCCAGCCTGAATTTTAGATCTTTTTTCTTGTGATTTCACAGGCAGCCCTTGAGAGAGGGAATTGGCCAGCATCCTGTCCCAGCACAAAACAGCCTAGATTTATTTTTATTTTTTTTTTAATCCCTGTTTTACCAAGTAAAAAAAGAGTTTTGAAGAATTTTGAGTCTTTGAAACCTTTTGGGTGTGCTCAGCAGCGTGTGGGGTGTCTGGTGTGTGAATGATCAGTTATTTCTTTAATTTTCCCAGTTATAAAACTAATCCTGGAGTCATTTGGGTGCCCCTTCTCCCATCCTGCTCCCACACACTGGTGCTTGCACCAAGTAGAAAGAATTGCATTTGCCTGTGGCTTTTTTTATCTCCTCCAAATCCCCCCGTTGCTTTGGGTATTTTTTTGTTATTATTGGCCTCATTTTTTCAGTACAGCAATGTTTTCTCTGGGAGAATGCCCAGTGCTGGGCACAGCTTGGGAGAGGTCCTGTGAGGGCAGTGTAAAAAGGTGGATGATTTCTGAACCTTTATGTGAATAAATAGCAGGAAATAACATCTTTTTTGTCTTCCTCAAGTACCACACTGAAAACCCATATTGGAATTATGACTCTTGATCATATTTAGCTTTGAGTTAATACAATTTCTTCTGGGGTACCTGTCTCTTAGGATCATATATTGCTTATTTTCATTTTCTAGCTCTGGCTGTTTGAAAATCATGGTTTGGGTTATGAAGTGCATGTGGAAGGGATCAGGGTTCCTGCTGTCAGCTTTGCTTGCTGAGCCTTGTGCAGCACATGGGGGAAAATGCAAGAGTTTTCTATACTGGTCATGGAAATTTATTTATGAGATTTTTATGAGTCTAAGTTTAAAAAAAAAGGGTATGGGAAGAGAAGAAAGAAAAGAAGAATCCAGATGCAATCTTTACTGTGAGATTTGTGATGAAGTGATGAAAACCAGCAGCTGCTGTTGTTGCATGTCTTGCTCCAGGAAACTCTTTTTTTTCTCTTCCTCTTTACTCCTGTCCCAGCTCCCTTCCCTGCTGCCCCGTGTTTATCCCTGGATGATCTCAGGAATGTCACAGCAGTGTCACTGTGCCCTGGCTGCTGCCCCATGCAAGAGTGGCAGGAACTTTGCAGGGTGCCCAGAGCAGCTGTGGGTGCCCCTGGATCCCTGGCAGTGTCCAGGGCCAGGCTGAGCAGGGCTGGGAGCAGCTGGGACAGTGGAAGTGTCCCTGCCATGGCAGGGGTGGCACTGGATGAGCTTTTAGGTCTCTTCCAGCCCAAACCACTCTGGGATTCTATGACCAAGTGAAACAGGGCATGGAAGGGTTTGTACCCTGAGTATTTCCTGGGGAGCTTGGGAAGCCATTTAGTGCAGTTTAAAAATCAGATTGATCATTCCACCACCTATTTCCAGCCACGAGGCAGCAGCTGGGGTCATGGGGATCATGTTTTCCTGGAGCTTGATGTTCTCACCTGCTCCCTGCTCCCTCACCTGGTGCTTTGCTGCTGCAGGAATTGCTGCACTCAACTTCCCTGGGCTCTCCATGCAGAGCACTGCAGAGAGGGGCTTCCCCCAGGAGGCATCACTGCTTCATCTGGATGGAAATAAAATACTTTTTCTTTTTTTTTTCTTTTTTTTTTTTCTCAGTCCTCACACCTTCTCTGGGATGTGTTTTTCCACCCTAACAAGAGTCATTCCACAGGGATCCAATCCCACCCTGCTGCTGCCAGAACTTGGGCTTGTGCTGCTGGCTTTGACATCCAGCTCCTGTGCCTTCTGCTGCCCCCTTTGGTTTTATTTTATTTATTTTATTTTATTTAAAATTTCAATTTCATTCTATTCTCCCAGCCCCAGGTTTGCCTGGTGCAGTGCCCTGATAACTCCATGAGAGCAGCTCCCTGCTGCCTCCAAGCACTGCAGCACAAGCCCAGATGAATAAAAGGCTGTCACTTTTATTAACTTTGCTACCTAGCGTGGTGTTTCATTCCAGGCAGGCACCCAGTGCAGCCCTCCCAGCTTTAAATGGCTTTTCCTGCCTTTGGGAATGTGTGTAAAATAGATGGGGCAGCATTACACCACCCATTGCCTCACTCCCATCCAGTAACACTGTGGGTATTTCAGAAAAACAAACACATTTTGGTGCTGGTTGGCATTTGCCTCCTCATTTTCAGACTGAAAAAGTTCATTTCCAGTACTGATTTGGGGCCAGTTTGGGTTTTTTGCCCAGAGAGGCTGTGAATTCCTGATCCAAGGCCAGGTTGAATGGGGCTTGGAGCAGCCTGGGATAGTGGGATAGTGGAAGGATGGTGGAATGGGATGAACTTTAAGGTCCCTTCCAACCCAAACCATTCTGATTTTATGGCATGGGTGTATTTGTTTCATCACAGTCAGGTGTGCTGTGATATTTAGTGTAGTAGTAAGACTTTGGTGGGGAAAAAATGGTTTAAAATCTCCAGGTGTTCAGTTTTTGTTCTGAACATCCTGGCAGGGTAGAACAAACTTTGCAGTGAAAAGTTTTAATAAGCATAGATTAGAAGTGCAGTAAGTGGTGCAAAATTGGTAAGTAAAACATTGTCTCTATTAGGCACCTGAAAAAACTTCAAGTTTATTTCATTTATTTTTAAAAAAAATATTGAAAATAAGAGGGGAAATATAAGGTTTTTGAAACAGGATTCTGGGTCTCCAGGGTGAAGGGTTGTGGAGGGGGAGCAGGATGTGTCTGGAGAGCCTGACGTGGGCTCAGCCTGTGGATTCACACCTGCCAAGGCCAGCATTATCCTGTTAAATCAACATTAGCCTCCTAAGCATCAGAATTTGGGTCGTTTTCCTGCTGCCAGCCCATCAGCTGCCATGAAATCGATGGGCAGGGAGGAAGCTGCTCGTGCCATCCCTGTCTGTGCTGCACTGCAGTTATTTTTATCTATTATATATTGTTCCCAGTGGAATTATTCTGGCCCTAGACTGTAGATAAGGGCTGCTACTAAATGAATGTGAGTTCTACCTTGAAGGTTAAATTGCTGCCTTGCAGGTTGGTGAGGAAGGTGGGGAGATGTTTACCCTCCTCCTCTGAAAAAAACCCATCAGCTCCAGCCCTGACCTGGCAATTTTGTTGAATATCACTTGAAAAAGGCAAGTATTGCACTGAAATGCTGCTTTTCAGTCCTCTAAATGGGTGGGTCTTCCTGATTAAGATGCCCACCTACTGCCAGCTCTCAGGTGGGATCCCTGCACTGGAGGAGGCTGCCAACTTCCCCACAAATTTGGGAAAGCTCCTCACAAACATCCCCAGGATGCAGGGCACAGCTGGGGATGGGGCTTTTTTGGGTTCTCCTCAAAAATGAAGTGGGAGGTTCAGAAAGTTTTTTGGCCAAAAGCACCCAGTTCTTAGTGGCACCATCGTGGTGGGGCTGGTCCTGCAGACTGGATTAAGCCCAGCCCTGGTGCTGGCATCTTCTGGGTGTGAAATAAATGATAATTAGCAGCAATACAGCCAAGGAAAATGCTGCTGGTCCTGCCCTGAGCTGCCCCTCCCCAGAGTTTGGTGTGGAAGGATTGGGGTCAAAAATCAGTAGGAAAACATACAGAAAAAGGCAGGAATGGTGACTGCCCTGCCCAGAGGTTAATTTTTCAGTTGGCAACCAACCCAGCTATATATTTAGTCCTGGCTTAGCCAACAAGGAGTGAGTTGGTGATTGGAAAGCTCCCAGGGGATACACTGGGTGGTTAATATCAGGATTTACATCGTGGAGGCTTCTCCTCATACCCTGGAGTCATTTCTCTGTTATTGTTTATAACTCAGCTCTAAGAGTTGGTCACTTAAGTGAGCCCAGCAGTGTGGTGTCCCCTTGCAGCTCACAGTGCTCAGGTGATCCTTCCCTGGCTCACAGTGTCCAGGTGATCCTCTCTGGCTCACAGAGTCCAGGTGATCATTCCCTGGCTCACAGTGTCCAGGTGATCCTTGTCTGGCTCAGTGTCCAGATAATCCTCTCTGGCTCACAGTGTCCAGGTGATCCTCCCTGGATCAGTGTCCAAATGATCATTCCCTGGCTCACAGTGCTCAGGTGATCCTCTCTGGCTCACAGTGTCCAGGTGATCCTGCCTGCTCCATCGTGCAGGGGATGCAGGAATGTTTGGCTCCATGCAGGGATGGGGCTGCAGCTGCAGCAGTGGTTTGTCTGCAGGTCCCCTTGGTTAACAAACACGGCTGCTGCAGGTTTTAGAAGCTGTTGGCATGAACCATTAACTCTTCCTTTTAATTATTCAGGTTGCCTCTTTTAAATTTCTTTTTTAAGTGGAGCTAATAGGCTTTGCAGAGGAGGCTTCCAACCACAGCAGTTCCTCCCTGGAGGAGCCCTGTTTGTGCATCGCCAGCTAATCTCTTTTCTTCATTATCCCTTATCTTTCTTTAGCTGATTAATTGCTTTCAATTGATTTATAAATATTCTGTTGATACACACAGTGACAGGTGGGGAACAGGATATGTCCAGGTTCAGGGGTCATTGATCCATGCAGCCCCTTGGGCTTTCCCAACCTGTCTCACAAATCCCAGCCAGTCTTTATTCCCACTTTGTTTTTGTCTTTGCAATTCCTGCAAGCAACCAAAAATTGTGCTGTAGCATCACTTGGAGTCTGTGCACATGAACAAGCCTTGTGCCTGGTGAGGGGCAGGTTTGGGCTGTAAAGAAATGGGGTTTGGGTAAGTTTTGGTTGTGTTGATGAATGCAGCAGTTTGTGTGGGTGTCATAGGTGTCATAAAAACCTCTTTGCTATACTGAATTCCCTAATATACATACATTTATATATGTGTGTGTGTAGGTGAAGTGGTTGATGAACACAGAGCATTAGAAACTCTGTGGAAGCTCCAGGGCAGCTTAAAAAAATAATTTAAAAAGGCAATAATACCTGGGTATAAATATAGTGGCCAATATCAGAGTGGAGCTGCCCACCTTCAGCCCCATCCCAATCACAGGTGGCACTGAGGCTGCAAAGCCATTTTTAGAAGCAGCAGCACATTTATACACAGGGATAAATCAGTAACTTTTCCCAACAGACTTCCCATTTCCCCTGATACTTCTCTGCATGCAGCCTGCTCCCTCCAGTTCCCCCCACGATCCCTGCTGGGGTGGGCTGAGCTGGGAGGCTCTGGGGATGTGCTGGCCCTTGGTGGCCTTGCAGGGACATTCCTGCATGTGCTGTGGGGGAGATAAGGCTTCAAGAAGAAAATGTTCCCTGAAGTTTGAGACCCACCACAGAGCTCTGGGGTTTGATGTTGCCTGATTTATTATTATCTCATTATTATTATTATTATTATTATTATTATTATTATTATTATTATTATTATTACTACTACTACTATTTTTTTTCCTTCTATTTCCCTGTGCAGTGACTGGTGGCACAGGCACAGCCCCAACGTGTGGCAGTGTAATTACACGTTGCTAATGAGTGATTGCAGCTCCTTTAGCAGCCCAGCCTGACACTTTATCGGGTATTTGCAGGAGTCGTGTAATTTCTGTATCATCATATATGGTAATATATTCACTGCAGCATGACATGGGATGAGGTTCAATGAATAATGGAAAACCCAGAATAACACTGAATCTATATGAGATGTGCTTTTCCCCCCAGCATTGTTTTAAAAAGGAAAATATTGATTCTGGTGGGGTTCAGCGGTTCAGAGCTCTCGGGGAACTCACGTTTTGCTGATCGATGCCCACCCTGGCCCTCCACGGCCACAAACGTGCAGCTGTCTGTGCCATCCCTCACCTCATTAGTGCTGACAAAGCTGGGGAGGGCAGGGAGGGGTCAGTGACATTTGCAGCTGCATCCAGATGTTGCAGAAGCGCAGCAGGTTCTGTTGGGTTCAGGTGCCAGGTGAAACCTCCCTCTCCATAACACATCCATTTTCCCCAGTTACTGCCTTTGAATGCAAATTTGGATGGATTATTTCTATTTGTTTTCCTTTTTAACCAATTTCTCCCTATTCTGATCTGTGTCATTTATATTTGCAGGCCATTTTCGTAGTCTCATTACAGCCTTTTAGCATTTGGATGAAAGTATTGTAAAGAGCCCAGAAGTTAGGCATAAAATGTCTGTGATGATAACTGTAATCCTCGTGATAAAATTAAAAAATACAATAGAAATAACTGTGATGAGGTCAGGAAGTTGTCCCAAATGAGATTGGAACCAACATGACATTTGCCCTTTCTCCAAAAAAAAGCCAAGAGGCTTCTTTGCCTCTTTAAACATCTTTTGCAGTGCTGTTTTAAAGAAGGGGAAAGTTGCTGTGTATGGCCTGGGTGGGGAGCTAACAAAAAAAAAAAAATTCTCTCTACTGAGGCTTTCATTAATAACTGCAAAAACTCTTGGTGATACACGTGTGATTTTTCAGGAGCTTAAAATACTCTGGCAGCACTGGAGGAGGAGGAGGTGCTAAGCAGTGCCAAGTTCCTCAATGAAAATGACTCTCACCACCTCTGGTTTTGGAGCCAGATCGATGTTTAATTAATCCCTGCCTCACATGTTACCTTCTCCAACCTCACCACCGTCGGATTTTAACTCAGTAAAAGCAGATGGAAGTTCCCGAAGCGCCTCCGAAATTCCCAGCCAAGTGCTCTCCTCAATGACAATGCCAATTTGTCATGAGTGAAATGTTTGACAAAAATCTGTCATTTCTGAAGAGAAGTTTTTCCTTGAAAGAGAAACCAGGGGGAAGAAGAAATCAGCTCTGTTTTAAAACATGTCCTCACTCTGTAATCTTTATTTCGTGAAAGACGGGGATGGTGAGGGGGCTTTCCATGGCCATGGGAGAGAAGTTTCAGGAAGTTTTCCTGGAAGCAGGCGGCATTTTGAAGCAGGAGACATTGTATGAGGTCTCCAGATTTTTCTGGAGGTGGCATTTTGAAGCAGGAGACCTTGTATGAGGTCTCCAGTTGTTTTTGGAGTGGCATTTTGAAGCAGGAGACCTTGTATGAGGTCTCCAGATTTGTCTGTGCTGGTGGTTTTTAAGGAGCTGTGGCTCTGAGGGCCAGCTCCTGTCTGGAGGTTCATGGATGCATCACTGGCCTTGAGCAGAGATTCTTCAGGCAGGGCTGAGGATGCACAGCAGTGGCTGCAGGTGCTGCTGCCTCCAGGGCAGTGACACACAGCACCAGCCATATGCTCAAGCTGCATTTGATCAGCCACCAGCTCCTATTCCATGTTGTAGGGAGGGAAAGCTGTTCCCTTTGGAGCAGCAGTGCTGAAGCTGAGTTGCCTTTTCACAGAATCGTAAGATCATCAAGATTGCAAGATCATCCTGTCCAACCAACACTGCCAAGGCCACCACTAACCCATGTCCCCCAGTGCCACATCTGTTAAATCCTTCCAGGGGTAGGGACTCCACCAGCGCCCTGGGCAGCCTGTGCCAGAGCTGGACAATGTTTTGACCCCAACTTGACTCTCAGTTGCCAGTCTCTGGTGGGCCCTGCCCTTGGGGGTGATGGCTGGGCTTTCTGGCAGAGTTGGGACAATTTTTGGTGGTGACCACCTGTAGTTGGCTTGCTTCAGAACCATTATCCTGGTGAGACCTCCAAGCCCAGGAAGCTGGAGATGGGACACACGATGCAGGTTTGTCCCCTGGTGGGGGTTGTCAGGTTTGGGTCAGCCTGCAGAGACCTTCAGAGCCAGGCTTGGGTGGGAAGGGTCTCCTGCCCCTGGAGAAGGGTTTTGGCTAGGGAGGGCTGAAGGAGGCCAATTGGAACAAAAGGGCCAGACCCATCTGCACTGACAGCAGCACTTGTCCCTTTCCCAGCACCAGCAGCAGCCAGAATCCACAGGGAGTGACTCAGGGACAGAAAACTCCCCGGCCTCAGCTCCTGCCTGGCTAAGGACAGGGAGCACCACTGGCCACACAGCAATGGCTTGATCCAGAGCAAGGAGAGGAGCCCAGCACCCAAGCCCAGTTTAACCACAGCAGAGGGGTGACTCCGAGGGGAGCCCAGTGGCACCACACAAACCCAGCTGAGACAATGAGCAGTCTGTCACTCCAGCAGCGCCAAAGGGATTAAAGGAAGGGGCAGGGGAATCTGGCGGGTCCATCGCTGGGTCAAAGAGCAGCCGAGCTGCAGTGTCTGAGCACGGAGCCGTGCTGTGACTAACGCTGCCGGGCCACCATTAGTCAGCACAAGGCAGGACCGAGCCAGCCCAGCGCTCCCGTGCCAGGGAGGAGGCTCGCAGGGGAGCTCCGTGCTTGTGCAATGCCTGTGACGTGAGGAGCCGCTCGGTGCGGGGCTGTGCTGTCAGCACGGTGCCGTGGCAGGTCACAGGGCCACCTTTGCTCGGGCATTGCGTGCACAGCAGTTTAACCCCGAGATCCCGGCCAGCCCGGGAGGCTCCGGCCGCGCTGCAGCTGAGTCGGCACCGGGCGCGCTCCGACTTGATCCCCGCGGAGAGGAGTTGTGCAAGCAGGGCATGGGAGGTGCCGCAGAGCTGTGCTGGGATTCCCGGAGCTCAGGTGGGTGATGGCAGCGCACGCCTGGGGAGCCGTGCCCGGCGCTGCCGGCCCTCGCACGCACTGTTTGCTGCAATGGGAACCAGCGCTTGTTGCACAACAGAATCGCCTCCTTCCCTTCCCCTTCCCGAGGGGCTGGCGAGGGAGCAGCGGGGTAGGGAAGGGGCAATGCCCGCCAGCCCAGCGCTCTGGGACCCAGCAGGGTCACGGGATGGGTGACAACATGGTTTATTGACTCGGGTGGCCATGGGTGCATTCCTTCCGAGCCAGGACAGCTCACTCCTCCCGTAGCTGCATTGTCACCCACTTCCCCAAAATGTCAAAGCCCGTGGACACGGGGTGTGCCTCAGTTTCCCCATGCCTGAGATGCTGCTGCTGTAGGGTGGGGGAGCTGGCTTCACGGTGGCTGTTGTAAAGAGGAATATTATGATTTTTTTTTTCTTTTTTTTTTTTTGTCTTGAGCTGTGTTTTATGAGCTTTGTGCAAGCGCTGCCTTCCTGGGCAGAGCAAGAGGTGTGTGATTGCAATGTGCTGGGGCTGCCTCCAGAGCATCCCCGAGCCAGCAGCAGGGCTCAGCTAGTGAAGTTAGCACTGTAGACAGGCAGAAATTCATAAACACAAGGGGCTCCTGCCCAGTTCTTCATCACTTTGGCAGATGAAAAAATTCATAAAGCGGGTCTGCTGTGGGAGCTTGGAAACAGGCAGCCCAGGCAGCAGGGTGAGGGGAGCTAATAGTGCACCGTGGACCACAGGGAACAAAAATATTCGTGTTATGAAAAATTTCCTCACTGAAGGAGTGGTTGAGCACTGGAACAGGTTCCTCAGGGGAAGTGGTAGAACTGTCATCCCTAGAAGTGTTCAAAAAACAACCAGATGTGACACTGTGACATACGGTTTAGTGGCCATGGTGCTTTTTGCTTAAAAGTTGGACTTGATCTTGGAAGTCTTTTCCAACCTTCATGATTCCATAGAAAAGCTATACCAGCGTGCTGGGTTTCAGAGAGTTTGGTTGTTCTGGTGTATTTTATGTGGCTTTTATCACAGAAAGTCAGGTGGTCTCTGCGTTCTCAACCGGTTTTGCTTTGTCTCTGCTCACACCATCCTATATAAAATAAGTAAGAACTGCATCGCGAGAAAAAAAAAAAACTGTGTGTTTGCCTAGCGGGGACGAGCTGACCCGAGCCTGGCACCGGGGCTGCCTCGGCACCCCCAGCCCCGGTTTGGGGCTCCCTCGGCACCTCCTGCCCCGGTTTGGGGCTGCCTCCCCCCGCCCCGCCCCGGTTTGTCTCCGGCGCTCCCTCGCCCCCCGTGCCCCGGTTTGTCCCCGCGCTGCCGGCGCTGGCCCGGGATGGCCGGGCCGTGGCCGCGGCCGCTCGGTGGGTGGCAGCGATGGGTGATTCCAGCCGGGAATCATTTCCGCCGCCGGCCGGCCGCGGGTTCCTGCGCGGGGCTCCGGGAGAGCGGCGGTGCGGGCAGTGCGGGGCAGGGCACGGCCACTCCTCCGGGTGACATCAGGCCAGGCCGGCGGGAGCTCCCGGTGCCGGCGCAGGTAGCGCTGGCCGCATTTCCGCGCTGCCGGCCAGCACCGCCCCGCCGGGAGCCCTGCTCGCCCCCGGGCACGGCCGGGCCCGCCATGGAGCCAGAGCAGGAGGAGGGCGAGGCGGGGACGCGCGGCCGCCCCGCTCCGCGCCCGGCCCATTGTGCGGCGGCCCGGGCGCTGTGCCCCCGCTCAGCCCACGCAGGTAAGGGGGGGTCCCGGAGGGTCCCCGGGAGCGGGGCCGGCCCGGCGTGCACGGCTTCCCCTCGCTGGCTTTGTGCTCGGAGCTCGCTTCCTCCTGGGAGAAACAAAACAACGCCGGGAGCCGCCGGGGCCGCGGGGAGGGTGGCGGTGGTGGCCGTGCTGTCCCCTCGCCCAGGGCCGGGCAGAGGGGCTCGGTGCCCCGTCGTCCGTCTTGTGTCCCGGAGAACTTGAAGCGAGCCGGGAGTGCTCCTGGCAGAGCCCCCAGCCTGGCCACCAAGCCGTGTGGCCACCAAGCCCCTCTGCTGGCCCTCCTGCCGGGTGCTCTGGGGTTTAGGTCAGGCTGTGTTTGCTTACACCCCCTGCGAGACACAGCGTGTGGCCAGGGCAGGCTGCGTGGTGGAATAATCCTATTTTTGGGGTGGGGGTAACCTGGCAGGCAGGGGGTGTCTGCACCTCCTGCCCCAGCTGGGTGATGGGGCATGGCTCAGTGTGTGTGGCTGGGGGATCTGTCCCGGGTCTGAGGGATCTGTCCCGGCTCTGACCGTGTGGGCACACTGAGGCCAGGCTGGTGTCTAACTCAGGAAATGCTCACAAGTGGTGTTTGCAAGGTTTGCTCTCGCTGGGTGAACGCTGTTCCCTGCAGTTATTACGGATTGTCTGTGGCCAGGTGTGACAGCTCACTCGAATCATTGCAGCAGCAGCATAGGTTGGAAATTAAAGTTTATTTTATTTATTTATGCAAAGCCAAAATTGACTTCATTAATCCAGGAGACTGTGCTGGGTGCCCTGGTACACAGCCGGGAGGGAGCACTGGGTGGCCAAAGCTCCTCTGAGTTCATGGAGTGCCACAGAGACTCTGTGCTGAGGGATGTGCACAGCAGGACTGGGCTCTGTTGGTGATTTACAAATGTCACTGATCCCCTTGAGGTGATGATGCTGTGGGGTGGAGAGGGGGCTTGTTTTGAGCCACTGTGACTCCATCCTGGTGCCCAGGTGTTGGAGGGAGGGGTTGGATGTGTTGGCTTTGCCCCAGCAAGTCCTGGGCAGTGGCAGTAGCTGGGTCCTCCTATAAATGGTTTGGGTTGGAGGGACCTTACAGCCCATCTCATCCCACCCCCTGCCATGGCAGGGACACCTTCCACTGTCCCAGGATTCTCCAAGCCCTGTCCAACCTGGCCTGGAGCACTTCCAGGGATGGAACAGCCACAGATTCTCTGGGCACCCTGTGCCAGGGCCTCCCCACCCTCACAGGGAAGAATTTCATCCTAATATCCTATCTAACTGTGCCCTCTGTCAGTGGGAAGCCATTCCCCCTTGTCCTGTCACTTGTCAGCAACCCCTCTCTAGCTTTCTGCACCTTTGCAAGAGCAAGGTCCCAAGCTGAGAAGCTCCTTAAAAATCAGAGGCAGTGAGATGCTCTTTAAAATACAAACTCAGCTCATCCCTGAGTCTTGAACCTTTATTTTTTTCTGATAAGCTTCTTTATGACCTTTGCATTTCTCATCCTAGGACAGAGGTGTGTGTACATGTATATTTATCCTGCTGATGTTCTGGATAAAAAAACACCCTTGACTTGTGCCCAGCAAAGCAAAAACCATCTCACCATCAAACTCACAAAAGCGGCACAAAATGCAGCTTTCACTTGAGATACTGATTCACCCACACGAGCCTCATCAGTTTGTTCTGCATCCATTTTTAATATGTCCCCTGCAAAGGCAGAAATGCGTGTACAGCAGTCGTGTCAGCTGAGTGACATGGAAAAAAGGGCTTTTAAATGAATGTCTTTAAAGTGATGCCTGTTCCAAGGCCAGAAAAAGGCTTTGCTGCTGCATGGAGAGTTGGTCTGCTGCCCAGAGCAGTCCAAGATGGGATTTGCAGGAGCAGGAGTGGAAACTTCAGCCCCAAATGCTGTCTGGAAGTGTTCACCACAATTAAAAAAAAGAAATCTCCTTGGTGTTTTCTGTTAACACCCATCAGTGGCTGAAGCATAAAGGATGCAGAATCCAGCAGTGTCATGGAAGTTTAATGTGATCAACTAAAATATAATTAACAGCCAATTATTTCAGTGGGAATGGTAGTTTTCATTAGTCGCTCTGGGAAATGTTTGAATTGCATTAATTTCATCTCTGCTCACTTGCAGCAGATTTGGAAGGGGCTGAGATGAGTGATGGGGCTTGTCCATGCAAGGCAATACCTCATTCTTGTCTGGGTAGTCAGGAGTTACAGAGGGCACCCAATTTCCCTCCCCCCCACAAAAAAAAAATATTAAAAAGAGGAGGGAAAAATATTGGGGGAGGAGTGCTGTGGAAGCTTTTTACATTGAGGTTCTTGCATTTAGGAGGTGATTCCTAATGGCAGATTTAACTTTGCACCCCATAGTGACACTTGCAAGGGTGAACTGCAAAAAAAAGCCTTTAAAAATATTCTCTTCTGATAGCTTTTGCATCATGTTGGAGTCCCTTGTGAGGGGCACTGAGCCCTGGTCCCTGCTGGAGAGGGCTGATGCTCACTTCAAACTCCTGTGCAGCTTCAAGCAGAGGCACAGCTCCATCCAGCTCACAGGAATCACATGGAAATCCTCCCTCAGCCATCTGTAAGTGGAAGAAATAGAGGCTGAAATGAGGTTCCTGAATAATTGACCCCATTTTCTCAGCTATTGGAACTTTTCTGTAAGGATCACTAAGAGCTGCAAATGGCATGTTTCAGGTCATTTATTTAGGTGCTTAAACTTGGCAGAGCAACTGGGATTTCTTCCCCCCTGCTTTAAAATGAAGCTAAAATTTCTCTTTCTAGCTGAGTCTCTTAATGCAAAGTATGCCATTAACATGGGGATTTCTCCACAGGACCCTTGTGAGCAGGAGGTGCTGGAAAGGTGGGATGGAAACTTGGAGGAGAGTGATGGAGAGCAGATGCTCCATGCTGGGGGGGAATTGTTTTGAGGAGGAAAGTTGGTGTGGTTTTGGTGGGCAGAATAGCAGGGGAAGCATTGGAGTGATAGAAATCCTGTGCACAAGTGTCATTACAGGTGTGTGCCCAGAGGATTTGTGGCTCCCCCATACCTGGAAGTGTCCAAGATCAGGTTGGAACATCCTGGGATAGTGGAAAGTGTCCTGCCCAACACCTGGATACCACAGTGGCTCTGAACAAGCCCCCTCTCCACCCCATCTCCTCAAGGGGATCACTGCAAGGGCCTGACATTTCTAAATCACCACTACAGCCCAAATGAGCTGGAACAAAATGAGCTTTAAGCTCCCTTCCAACCCAAACCAGTTTGTGATTCCATGACATTGGCAGGAGCCCTGAGAAGGAGTTGGAAAGAGGGATTTTCCTATCAAACCCTGGCTGCATGGATTGTGCTTTCCAATTTTATGTATAGATATATATATTTTTTTTTAAACTGGATTTGGCTTAGCCGTATATATAATAATATATATGTAGCAAATATAACTATATATTGCAAAGTATAATCCTTTTTTCTACATATATATATATATGTCTATCTCAAATTATATGTCTAAAAAGTAAGATTTTTGGATATGTCTGATCAATAATTCAGGTTCTCCATAGGCTTTGGCTTGCAGCCAGCAGCGTGGAGAGCATGGTGCTGCATGATTCTCTCCAGATTACATCTGTAGCTTCTCATAGATCTCTGATTTTAATCCTTCAGCAGTTTCTGCCTGGATCAGGAGCTGGGTACTAAGTGGGGATGGAATTCCCTTGTTGCCTGTTTTGGAGGAGAGATGCTTTTCAGTTTTTTCAGTGTTTCTAATTGTAACCAGAGGGGATCAGTGCATTTTTGGAGAGCTGCACTGGGCAGTGCATTACAGCCCAAGGAGCCCTCTGGAATTCTTGGCTGCAGAATTCCTTCTGGGCTGTGTGTCCTTGGTCTTGTCTCCCCTCTCCCTTTTCCATATCACTTCCTGCTGTGTGGGGATTTTCTTGGTTCCCACCAAAATGCTGCAATTTGCAGGAATCCATGGGGATCAGTCACCCCTGTGCAAGCTGCCCTGCCTCCATCCTCATCTGCTGGGTAATTTTTTCCCCAGGAATAGCCCTTGGTGAAGTGGCATGTAAGGAAAGGTGAAAATGAGTTATCAGTGGGGGAAAAAAAGCAGCAATTTGTTGTAGCCAGGGATATTTTGTGGGTATTTTGCACACTAAATGCTCCACCATGTGTGAGCCCTTCACATCCTCTCAGGGTTCCCAGAGGCTGGAGGGGACACACTGCATTTCTCCCATCCCTGGGGAAGATCCTGTTGGCCTTGGCCTCCTCCAGTTCTTTCTTTTTGCACGGATTTCAATAAAACACTTTGGGCTGCACCAAACCCCCCAGCCTGGAGCTCGACTGTTCCTCATTAGTGACTTTATTGCTAAATAATTTACAGAATGGGGCCTTGCCAGTTTTCATTGGGGAAGCATTTCAAGTATGTGCAGCAGATTTTCTGCCTTCCTGGCGCAGCTGCCGGGGGGAGCTGCCTCTCCCTGTCCTGCCGCCGGCGTCACCTCGCTCTGCTGGAAAGGAAACAGCCCAAGCACATGCAGAGGAGGAACAAGGGCAAAAATCCCTGTTCTGTGTCCTGTTGGGGTCCTCCAGGCTCGCTGCTGCACTGGGGAAAGGACACAGGCATGGTGGTTTAGAGAGGAGGTGTTTGGGTTTAATTTCTGTTTTGTTTTTCTGGGAAATGTGACGTGTGTGCTGATGGGATTGTATTTTCTCCCCTGTGTCCATGATGCCAACCCAAGAGGATGTGGATGTCCCATCCCTGGAAGTGTTCAAGTCCAGGCTGGACTTAGATCAAGCTGTTCTGGTGTTAATTATCCCTGCCTATGGCAGAGGATGGGACTGGATGGTCTTTAAGGTCCCTTCCAATCCAAACCATTTAATGAGTCTATGAAATCAATTAACCAATTTGGGATGTGAAAAGGCTTTTTTCCACCTGTTTCTTAAAGGGGGGGAAAGCAAAGCCAGACTCAGAGGGCAGATTGCAGTGGCATGTGCACAGCCCCAAAGTGTTTTGCAGGATGAGGATGATGGTTGCAATGTGGAAATAGCAGAAAAGCACTTTATTACATGAAACTGTGGGTGCAGCTGTAGGAAATGAGGTGCTGGAGCTTTCCTCCAGTGCCTGGTGTGGAGGGGAAACCCAGCTGGGTTCTGCGAGGATGCTCCTGCAGTGTTGCTGCTTGGAGGAGTGAGCAGTCACTGGGTGTAAATCTGCAAAATTCAGGATTTGGGGCTGTGGATGGAAGTGTCATCTTCCCTTTTCCAGTCTCCCAGTTTGCTGAGTGTGCCCTGAGCATGTGGGTGGCTGGAGGCAGAGCTGAGACGTGTGGGAGTCACTGAGTGGTTTGAATAGGAAAGTCCTTCTTGGTTTCCTCTTACTATTATTATTACATATTAACATCTATTTTTAATTTTTTAATGCAAAAACCATCACCCAGCGGAGGCTCCCCGCCTCCTTCCCATCACATCCATCCTCTTCCTTCCCCACTGCCAGCATGGTGTGTCAGAGCTTAAAAATGAGGGATGGGGAACTTCAGATGGGCTCTTTGAAATGCTGTATATTGTATTTAAATGATGCAGCAATTTAGGGGTCGTGGGTGACAGGAGCCCAGCCCGCAGCCTTTTCAGCCACAGCTGGAAGTTTTTTTAGTTCTGGTTACAATACATGATACACTTTTCATTGTAGATCATTTTAATACAACACAACCAATCAATACCTTTACTATTACCTATAGTCTGTTACAACTACTAACATTACCATATTCATGTTACAATTTTCTAATCACAAAAGGTCAGTGTCTTACGGTTTAAGCTAGAAGTTGTTTTTTCAGTTTTCATGCGGCGGAAAATTCTGAGATTTTTTTTTTACTTGCAACATGGCATTTTTGATTGTTTGTGAAAATCTTTTTGCTTGGTAAAAACATTTTCTGTTTGAGGTGGATTTATCCATCATAAAAGTCCCCTTTAACTCACTTTCTCTTTGCATTCTTGGTTACCCAGTAAGCCTGGCTCAGCACTTCTTCTCCTCTATATCAAAACCTGTTATCATTTCTAGACCTTCTTCAGATTCTATACATATCTGTGACACCTTCCTGCCAAACCCTTCTCCTTCCCAGCATCGGTGCAGGTTTTGGGCTGTGCAGGGAGGGGCTGCCCCAGCAGCATTTCCCCGGGGTTGGCGTTGGAGTTTGCGGCAGGGACGCGGGGCTGGGAGCCGGCGCTCACTTCCTCACATTGTGTCTGTCCTTCCTCCAGCGCTGCTGCGGGAGGAGGTGGCCCAGCTGCAGGAGGAGGTCCACCTGCTCCGGCAAATGAAGGAAATGCTGACCAAGGACCTGGAGGAGACGCACGGCAGCAAGTCCCCGGAGGTGCTCTCGGCCACCGAGCTCAAGGTGCAGCTGGCACAGAAGGAGCAGGAGCTGGCACGGGCCAAGGAGGCTCTGCAGGGTAAGGGAAAGGGAAAAAAGGAAAAAAGGAGAAAGGAAAGGCAAGTGCAGGAAAGGAAAGGAAAGGAAAGGAAAGGAAAGGAAAGGAAAGGAAAGGAAAGGAAAGGAAAGGAAAGGAAAGGAAAGGAAAGGAAAGGAAAGGCAAGTGCAGGAAAGGCAAGTGCAGGAAAGGCAAGTGCAGGAAAGGAAAGGAAAGGAAAGGAAAGGAAAGGAAAGGAAAGGAAAGGAAAGGAAAGGAAAGGAAAGGAAAGGAAAGGAAAGGAAAGGAAAGGAAAGGAAAGGAAAGGAAAGGAAAGGAAAGGAAAGGAAAGGAAAGGAAAGGAAAGGAAAGGAAAGGAAAGGAAAGGAAAGGAAAGGAAAGGAAAGGAAAGGAAAGGAAAGGAAAGGAAAGGAAAGGAAAGGAAAGGAAAGGAAAGGAAAGGGGAAAGGAAAGGAAAAAGGAAAGGAAAAAGGAAAGGAAAGGAAAAATGAAAGGAAAGGGGAAGGGAAGGAAAGGGAAAGGAAAGGAAAAGAAAAGAAAGGAGAAGGAGAAGGAAAGAAAAAGAGAAGGAGAAGGAAAGGAAAAGAGAAGGAAAGGAGAAGGAAAGAGCTATTCATTGGACTCTGCAGAGTGCGTTCCCCAGGTGCTCCTGGTGGGGGTTTGTTGTCCCCAGGATCCCCCTGCTCCTGCCCCAGTAAGGTGTGGTGTGGAGCTGGGAAGGACTGGGGTGCAGCAATGGGCTGGGAAATGGGATGTGAGGGCTGATTGCAGCACTGCAAAGGAATTCCTGCACAGCTGTGGAGCAGAGCTGAGGCAGCAGCTGAAATGCAGCTGGTGATGGGGTTTGGGTTGGATTTGAGCCCCTCAGACTTGTAGGAGGGAAGCTGCAGTCACCAGGACACTCACAGCTTCCCTTGGGGTTAGCTCCAGGTGAGTGCAGGGTCTCCTCCTTCCCTCCCTTGCCTTTGGGGTTTTTGTGGCACTCAGGGCTGTGCTCTCCCTTCCTCACCAGCACAGCAAGCCCCGGGAGTGGGGTGTGTGGAGCAAAACACAACCTTGCAGCTTTTCCACTCTAAAAGCAAGCTGTCAGTAAATGCAGGCAGGATGTTTGTTAGCTGGAGCTGGGGGATGATCCTGAGCAGGGAAGGCTCTCACACGTCAAACCCTGGCAGTGCTGTGGCTCTAAATATCATCTCAAATCCCCAGCACAGCGAGTGTAACTTGCACTTGTCAGCTCGTGTTTGCGGATTATGAGGAGAAGCTGTCAGAAGTTTTCAGGCTCAGAGGTTGAGCAGCACGTGGGGAGCTGTGGGGCTTCTACATCTCCCCCTGTCCAGGATGCTGAGATGCTCAGAGGCACAGGGAATTGGGCTGAGTCAGGATTTGGTGAAAGGACTTCAGGAAATTTTTTATTATCACTCTCTGATGTACAAAAGCATCCCTGTATATCAGCAACAGCCAAAATGCCTCCAAAATCCTGCCTCCCCCCACAGCACCAGTGCAGCCTCAGGCAGCAGGAAATGCTCTGGGTTTATAGAACTGTAATTGGAGGAGAAAAACTGCAATTAGGGAAGTTTGCTCCATGTGGAGGAAATGCTGATAAGTGCAAAACGCAGAAAAGCAGAAATATTATAATACTAGTTACAAAAAAATAAGAGTAAGAAGTCATGTCAGAAGCTGCAGTGAGTTGTATGTGTTTCTGTGGAGATAGTCCAGAGAAAAAGTGAGTTTGGCTTGAAAATTGAGAGTATTTAAGGAATATAATGTTGGGCTTTTATTGGGCTTTTACTTGCCAGTAGAGCTTGGTTTTCCAGGACTTCTCTGCAGGTTTGGTGGCCAGGAAGAGAGAATCTCAGCTGGCACTTGGATTGGCACAGAGCAGGAAGCTTTTTTCAATTGATGCACCTTCCCTGTCCTGCAATATTGAGAAGTTTTTGTGGTTTTGGGAAAGTTGTCTGGGCTGGAGGCTCTGGGCAGCAGAGCAGGCTTGGCAACACTGACTGAGATGGATAACTTGAAAACGAGATCAGCAGCTGGAGGGGAAAAAAATCCTTTTTCCTTTCCATGAAAAATTGTCCAGAGAGAAATGTAGCCAAAATTGGAGGAAAAACAGCGTCTGGTGACTGGTTGTGCCAGGGGAGACAGATCTGATGGACACACTGGGAATGCCATGGCTCTGTAGGAAGGAGCTGCAGGACAAGGCTGTGCCAGGAGCACAGGGAGACTTGGCCATGCTGTCCTGTGGTTTAGGGATCTGTGTCAGGTGTGTCCTGCAGCCAGAGCATCTCCCAAGAGCAGCTCCTGCTCACAGCCTGCATTCCTGCAGCCAGCCCCCATCCTCACAGTGCTGCCCCTCATCCAGCCTCCCTGTGCCTGCAGCAGCCCACCATCCATGGTGGGTCCTGTGGAATGTCATTAGCAGATAAATTATATGGAAAGCTGTCATCATGGCTGGCTCAGAGCCTGGGAGTGCAGTGCAGCTGCTTCAGATGGATCTTGGCTCGCCAGGCCACGCTGCAGAGGGAAGCAGAGAGGGTTTTTCTGGTTGGGTTTGCTTCTGGGGGCTCCAGCAGGTTTGAAGAGCCTTTATTTTGCACAACCACACAGGGTTTGGTTTGTGGTGGTTTCCATGGAGGGTGGGTTCATTGTCTGCCTTTGGAGGTGCATTTCCAACCTTTCCCAACAGCATTTGGCACAGGGATAAAGCTGATAAGCCTGTGCTGTGTCTTCCCTGTGCCATGCTAACAAGTCCTTGCTGTGGAGGGGAGAGCAGGGATCTGACCCAGCACAGGGTCAGAGCAACTCCACCAGTTTCTTTATTTCTGTCAGCATGTGCTTTGTGCATCTTTATTCCACTTTTTCCTGGGCTAATTCCATCTCTTGCACTTCTTTTAATCCATTAAGATCCAGTTAAAACCCCATAGTGCTACATCCTACCACCCTCTCCTCTTCTGCCACAGCTGGGACTCTGAGCTGTGCTTCCAGCATTAGTGCAGTTATTATTTCCCCTGTCCTGGCTGGAAAGGTGTAGATGTGGTCTGGATTTCTGGTGTGGAAATCCCTGATGGGAGAAGTTGCAGACAGCTTTATTACTGCTGGTCCTGCTGTGGGCAGGGACTGTGCCCAAGTGCCTGGGGACTCAAGGAGCCTCTTGGCTGGGTGACATCCATGAGCATGTGGGCTAATGGCATGAACCCCATTTCTGGGAGGGTTTATCCAATATGCTGGAGCTTGCCTGCAGGAATATCACACGGAGAGCAAACCTGGTGTCTGTCCCTTTTTGAGTGCCAGGGTGGAAACCTCAGGCTGGCTTTACCTGCTGCTTGGAAAGGCATGAACCAACTTCATGGTTGGTTGCTTCTGCTCCAAAAATGAGTTGTAGCCTGGTTTTCTCCTTCCCTTGTCTTCAGCTCAAAGCTGTGACTCCCTGGGAATAATATTTGGGCTGGGGAAAGCCTCCTACAGAGAGGAGTGCTGCAGTGAGGGAGTGGGCAGCTAAAACATGAGTGGATGGGTGTCCCAGTGGATGAATGACTCAGAAGATGGGGCTTGCATCAGATGGATATCCCAGAAGGATGTGTGACCTGGCAGATGGGTGTCCCAGAAGATGGGTGTCCTGGCAGATAGATGGGTGTCCTGACTGATGGATGTCCCAGCCATGGAGCCAGCCAAGGAAGCCATCCCCACTGTAAGGACATGGATCTCTACAGAAAATCTGTTGTTCTCCTTTGAAGACCCACCTGAAGTATTCAGAAGTCATTGACCACCTTGCTGACTGCTGGGTCAGGTTTGGAAAGCCCTTGGCTGTTACCAGGTAAACTCCCCAAGGAGAATTGGCTCACCTAACTTCTTCCTGGAATTTGACATTGGGCTCTCATTTCCTGGCTGCTCTGCACCTCCACACACCCAGGAGTGAGTGCTAGCTCTGCCTGACCCCACAGAACATTGATGTTTTCAACATCAAGATCTTCCTGATGGTGGCAGCTGCCCCAGGGGTCACACGTGCCTTTTTAATTGCAAAGCAAGGAGCAGCACTGCAATCCTGATTTTATGGGTTAGTCATGGTGACAATATTGGATTTCATGGCTGCAAGGAAGGAACAGGAGAAATTAAGTAAATGTTAATGGGACAGGATGGCTTTGCACATTCCTGGTGCACAGGGCATCGCTGGGGTTCCAGCATCCCCGAGGATGCTCCTCCCTGCACTAGAAAATAAATTTGTGATTCAGTGAATGATAAAGTTAGCTTTGATTCTGTTCCTAGCATGAAAATTCACATTGTGTCGAGTGAGAGAAGGACTTGGAAGTGGATGGGAGTTATGGGAAGCTGCTCTTTGGAGTCCAAGTCCATCTTCTGCCAGTGCCCTGGTGTGTGTCTGGGCATTGCTGCCTCACCCCAGGAGTGTGAAACTGGGCAGAGGTGCTGCTTCTGTGGTTCAAACAGTGGTTTTTTCATCTAATATCACATTATCAAGGTGGTCAAATGAATTGTTACTCATCTGTCCTCAAGGGACCCTTGGCTGGATGGTGGAACCCTCCACCTCATAGGGCCAGGGGCTGGATGACAGTGATCCTTGGGGGTCCCTTCCACATCAGGATCTTCTGTAATTGATATCCCCTTAATCTGATACTATTAATTTCAAAGAGGAAAGGCAGTATTTAGAGCATCCCCCACCCTGGGGGTGATGCCTGGGTTTAGGATACAGGAGCTAATTCCCAGCTGGAAGCTGTTGGATGGTGAGATCAGCCTGGGGCCATGGGGTGGTGACACCTCCAGTGGTGCCATTGCTGGGTGGTTCCAGCCCTGCTGCTGTCCCAGACAAGGCTGTACCTCTTCAGTGGAGGAACTGAATTTTGGCTCCTCACATAGAGCTGGGAATAAAAGGCTCTGAGGGGGTGGATTTTTAATTGTTTTGGCTGCAGGAGGAGCCCAGCACCGCGCCGGTCCTGTTACGTCTCTGTGTCCATCATTCTTCTCCCAAAGGACCAAGGGGCAGATCAAGTGGCAGCAGGAGCTGGAAGCTCAAATAACAGCAGAGCAGGGTGACCTGGTGCAGGTGGGGATGGTGCTGAGAGCTGGGGGGGTTCACCCAGCTCCTGCCAACCCATCTCCCCCTTTTCTTGCTGCCGAGGCTGGTGCTGAGCTGCTGAGTACAAGGGGGGCTGCTGGGTCCCCCCTCTCCCTCTGCCACGTGCTTCAGAGGGGAGGGAGAAATTAATAATGCAAGTAGGAGAAGTACTTTCCACTCATGGTCTGGGTTTAGGATTTCTTGCTTCTTTTCTTGGGTTTATGAAGAGGTCAGAGGTTTGGCCAGAGCCCGATGGGCTGGGGGAGTTTATTTGGATACTTGTGGGGGTTTGGGATACAGGAACCTGGCCCTGGATCATCAGATTAAAGAAAAAGCCATTTCAGCTCCTCAGATGGCCCTGATAGCCAGGGAAAATCTGCTTTATCCCTCCTTGGCTGGCCATGGATTGCAAAGGCTCATTTTCCCCGACCGAGTAATTAGCTGGGCTTGTTTGCTAAGGACAAATTAAGCTGCTGCAGCAAGTGGGGCTCGGTCCAGGAGCTGCTGGCAGCCCTCACACCTCACTTCTGCCTCACTTTTTATTTTTCTCCTGCCTTTTTCAATTAATTTCCTATTAATTTGGTTTGGAATGAAGTTCTCAAATGACTTATAAATCTTCTTTAAGCTTAGGAGCTAATCATTCTTGGAGGAAGGAGAGTAATAGAGGGGAGTAAAAAAAGTCTGGTAATTTCAGCAAATCTCTCAAATATGAAATGCAACAAATGGTAAATTGTCCTGTTGGGTTAATAGGAAAAAATCTGCTCTTTCAATACCCAAACCTCATAATCTTCTTGTAATACTGATACACTGGCATAATTGGTAAATATTAGTACATCAATACGTACTCAACCTTGGGAGATAGTTACCCTTCTTCTAACAGTACTTCAGAGCATTTTCTTTTTTTTTAATTGGTGAGTGATTATGTGTTTTTTGTAAATCTTTAAGGGCCTTGAACTGCCACTAATTAAAGGAGTTTGTATGCTATAGGAGACTCACTATTTAATTAAATTCATCAGGATTCTTTTGTCGCCTCCAGCTTCAGAGATTGGCAAATGTGACTTAAACTTTTATAAGAGCCTCTCAGTATCCTTGAGGAAATGAAATTTTACATATATGGATATATATGTGTCTATGGGGTCTGGATCTCACCCCATTATGGTTTGGTCAACTTATCATGAATTTTTCTTTTTTAGCAAGTTTTTAATTCCTGTGAAGGAATTGGGCAGGGGAGGGTGGTGGTTAAGTACACACAGGCAGTGGGAAAGGGCTTTTTCAAAGCCATGGGTGTGGTTGTAATTGTTGTTGGAGGGTTTCTGTAGTAATTTCCTAAGATGGGAAAAAAGTAAGGGAAGTTCTGGTGTCGGAAGAGGCTGAGTTGTCCCAGGAGGAGTCATGTTCATTGAAGTGGGCGAGGAGGACTCCCAAGAGCTCCTTGTCACAAGACATTGGGAATTTTTGCAGCATTTCCTACCTCATTTTCTGGCTTTCATTGTTCTGATTTGTCTCCAATACTTAATGGCAGAATAGTTGGTCCAAAGAGTTTCATCTCTTGGATTTTAACAGATAAAAATCTCTATAGTCCCAAGCATCTCCCTCTTCCTCCACTACTTAGTCTGATTCTTTCCCCCATCTGCAAACCCTCTCCTTTCCTTACAGCTCCATTCCAAGCACTTGATTGATTGGTCATCTTCCCAGCCCACACTTAGGGTAAGAAACAGTAAAAAAAGTGGAGTAAAACCTGTGCACAGAAGTTCATACCTGAATAAACCTCTTCTCAAGACTGTGACAAGCTGGGTTGGGATGTGGGAGCTGCACAGAGCTGGATGGGGCTGGGAGGGCTGCTCTGATTTTGGGGTCTATTCCAGCACATGTGCAGGGCTGGGTGATTCCTGCTATCAGGTTGTTCTGCCTGAGGCTGCCTGGGGGCTTCACTGCACATCAAATAATGATGCTCCCCCTGCTTACAGGCAGGTGGAAATGACTTTTGAGGGTTCCCAGCCAGAGGAGGGTGGGAGCAGAGCTCCCCTGTGCTGGGTGAAGCAAAGGCTCAAAGCCAAGAGTGCCAAAGGTGTGTGATGGAAATTAATTCCCCTCTCAGAGTGCCACAGTCAAGGTTTCCTTATATTTCTTACATTGTCTTTATTATCCCCACGTGTTGAGAGGAGCCCAAAGGTACTTTAAGTGCAGTTTAAGTCCCCAGATGAAGTGACTCATTACAGGGGGTTGAAAACACAGCATGGGTGAAACACCCGCCGTGATTTCTGTAATCTGGTGGAGAAAGGTTGGATGTGTGCATGGACACAGGTCCCACTCGTGATGCTGCATCATCTTCTGGCAGCCCCTGGTGGCTTTGAGGTTGTTTTTTTCCTGGAAAGCTTTGGGAGCATTTAGGATTTATTTTAATAATACAAACAACAACTTGCAAGACTCAGTGATTCAATGTGATGAGTGCAGGGAGAGTTGGAGGGGCAGAGGGTGATTCATTGCATCCCTGCACTAGTGGCACTTGCTCAGGGTGGAAAAGCAGGAATATATAATGAAATATTTGTGATCTGATTGCTAAACTGGGCATTGTTTTGGTGGTGTGGGATGTATCTGGAGCAAGAAGCCACAGGGCACTTCTGCAGCACTGCCAAGGACCAGGTTCAGTGCTGGGTAAAGCACTGATGTACAGAAGTGACTGAAACTCCTTGTCCACACCTTGTCCACATGAGATTTCTGTAATTCCCCTTTGATTTCCAGCCTTCCACAACTGTCCTGGGGTCAGGGGTCAGCAAGCATCCCTCCCTGGTGCAATGAGGTGGGAAAACATGAAGGTTTTGGTTTCCTCTCAGGGCTGCTGAAACACCCATCACACCCCACGTGCCTCTGCTCCATCCCTCATCCTGACACAGCATCACTGAGCTGGAAGGGGACACTCAGGGCTCGTGGGAGCGCTCTGGAATCCGCCTCACTGCTAAAAATAAACTGGCTGTGGTTTATTTATCCTGGAAAGGGAGCAACAGGTTTTCCTGCAGGTCCTGAGGCTGAGGCTGCCTTTTGCTCCCAAACCTCCCTTGCCAAGGTCTGAGCTGCCCCTTGGAGGATGGACAGGGATGAGGAGCCGCAGTGGTGACGTGATGGGAATTTTGAGGGGGATGGATTGGGCACCTGCTCCAGCCCAGCCTCCAGGACTGCAATTTTGGTGCTTTGTCCTTGAAAAATGAAGGAGATGGAGTCAAGGGGCTGCCATGCCTCCTGTGCTGCAGTGATCCTCTCTCCCACAGCCATGAAAGCCGACCGCAAGCGCTTGAAGGGGGAGAAGACAGACCTGGTGAGCCAGATGCAGCAGCTGTACGCCACCCTGGAGAGCCGAGAGGAGCAGCTCCGGGACTTCATCCGCAACTACGAGCAGCACAGGAAGGTGAGTGCAGAGCCCAGCACAGAGGGCTGGCAGCAGGTTGGGTGTGAAACCTGCTCTGGAGTCTGGCACAATCCCACTAAAGCTCCAGCAGGACTCTTGCTGGAGCTGGGATAGACCACAGCAGTCTAAAGTTAGATAAACAGTGGAGGAAATAGAGACAGATCTGGGGAATGTGATGTGCAGTAATTTCACCATTATAAGCTGCACCATTTTGACTAAAATTTTGGTCTGAACCCGAAGTGCAGCTTATAATCAGGTGTGGCTTATATATGGACAAAGAACAAAAAGTTGCTGTTTTAGTTTGGAGGACAGGTGTCTGCTGAGAAAGGCAGGATCTTCTCTTTGAAATGGAGAATGTAAACCCCCTCCCTCCAAATTATTATAATTTTGAAATCAAGGGGCTTCCAGGCAAAGATATGGGAATTAGGAATAACAGTTCTTTTCTAGGGAAATTTAAATAGAAATACAGCACTACAAAGAAACAAACCCCAAACCCTGACACAGTCAGAGTACAACCTGACACCCATCAGTCAGGCAGGGTGTTGGCAGCAGTCCCATCCCATGGTGGCTGCATCCTCCTGCAGTGACAGATGTGGCTCAGTTGGAGCAGTGCTCCTGTACAAGGTGCAGTTTCCCTCCGGAGCTCCAGTGGTGATGTGGAGAAATCCGGTTTTCCTCTGGAGTCCAGTGGAGAAAGGGGCTCCCTTAGTGTCCCAAACCCTCTGTTTTTATCTTGGTAAGAAATGTTGGGCTCTTCCCCCTGGCTGGAGCAACTCCCAATGGGATGCAGTAATTTTATCAGTCCCACAGTGGGACTCAATGGCCATGAGCAGAAAATGACTGGCTGGAGGAAGGATGGGTTGTGAAAAGATAAAGAACACTGCCCTGCCTGGTTTCAATGGATGGCCCATTAGCAGAATATCTCCCACAGAGATCAGGATCACTGCCCCCACCCTGAACAGATGGTGATAGAACAGATACCTTTATCACACTCTGTATTGTAACCCCAGACAGTTGCCGAAACCCGGAAGTGCAGTTTATAATCAGGTGCGGCTTATAATCGTGAAATCAGTGGTGCACATTGACCATTTATTTTTGGGGACCAGCTGCATTCTGAATCTCCCCAAAAATGGGTTGACATTCCTGCCAGCACAGGGCTCTTGTGACACCTGCAGATACCGCTCGTGGCTGGGTGGTCCCCAGGGGGGTTGTGGATTTTCCCTTGCTGATGGCCATGCGCTGTTCCCACAGGAGAGCGAGGACGCGGTGAAAGCCCTGGCCAAGGAGAAGGATCTCCTGGAGCGGGAGAAGTGGGAGCTGCGGCGGCAGGCCAAGGAAGCCACGGACCACGCCAGCGCCCTCCGCTCCCAGCTCGACCTGAAGGACAACCGCATGAAGGAGCTGGAGGCTGAGCTGGCCATGGTGAGCTGGATAATTAATACAGAGCTGAGTGTTTGCTGCAGTGGATGCAGTACTGAGAGGAAAATATTCCATCTCTCAAAAGGCATGGGCAACATCACTCAAAAATAAGTTGATTTTTGAGTGGCACAGCTGGGATCTTGGCTTGCCCAGGGGAGGGTGGGTTTGGCGTGCAGTGTGTTGCTGCTTGCTCTGCCGCTCTGGGAGATGTTCATACGGTTTTCCCGCTCCATCGCCACCTTCCTCACGATGTCCTTCCCTAGGCCAAGCAGTCCCTGGCCACGCTGACCAAGGACGTGCCCAAGCGCCATTCCTTGGCCATGCCTGGCGAGACGGTGCTGAACGGCAACCAGGAGTGGGTGATGCAGGCCGACCTCCCGCTGACCGCCGCCATCCGGCAGAGCCAGCAGACCCTCTACCACTCCCACCCCCAGCACTCGGCCGACCGGCAAGGTGGGCAAACCCCGTCAGGGGAGGAAGGAAGGTGGTCAAACCACTCCTCCCTAGGATGTTTTTGGGAGTGCATCAGAGGCTTTGCTGGTGTTAATTGTGTTTTCCCCCTGCCTCGCAGCGGTCAGAGTGAGCCCCTGCCATTCCCGGCAGCCGTCCATCATCTCCGACGCCTCCGCGGCCGAGGGTGACCGCTCATCCACGCCGAGCGACATCAACTCCCCCCGGCATCGAACGCACTCGCTCTGCAATGTAAGGGCCTGCCTGCTGGGCCTTCAGTGCCCTGCTTGGAGAGATGGGAGCTGGGGGTTCTGTGGGGCTTCTGCTTCCCAGAACAGCTTTGGGTTTGGAGTGGGGGGGGCGTTGGCTGACCTGCAAAGCTGCTGCCATGGGGGTTATCCCACCCCACTGCAGTTCAGTTGCAAAATGCTGTCTTTTGCTCTGGGGGTGGAGAGTCTTGGGTTGTATCAGGGTTGATTCAATGGATTCATCTCTTTGTGCCATAGGGGGACAGTCCTGGACCGGTACAGAAGAACTTGCACAATCCAATCGTACAGGTAGGGCACAAATCCTCTCAAATCCTGTTTGTGAGACCCCTTCCTGTGTTAGAAAGTACTTGGGGATGGTGGGTCAGAGGCACCAGTTTGGGATGAATGGAAGTCACCCTGAATTGTAAGTCTGGGATGTCTCATATTCCCATAATTCACCCCAAAGTCCAGGTAATGCTGTAGGCATTCACTGAGCTCAGGCCTATTGCAGTGTTGATTTTTATAAGGTCCAGCCAAAGCATGTTATTCTGTATTTGGCCTAAAACTTTGGGATATTTTTGCAGTCCAGACAGATGCTCTGACTATTTATTCCCAGAGCTGGAATCCTGATCCAGTTGAATTAAAGAGGCCAAAATCCCAGAACTGTGGAGAGGGGGCCCAATTTCACTGCAAATTCCACCACACAGGTTTCAGCAATATTACTGTATTTTGGTCCAGGATCTTAACATTACTTTGGACCTGCATGAAAACATTTTGTGGGATCTAGATGCAAATATTTTTTGGGACCTGCACCCAAATTTTTTGAGACTGGGACCACACGTTCCATTATCCTTGACGTGAGCAAAGGGGAAAAGCGATAAAAGAAAATCTGGATGCTCAAACTTATGTCTTCTTCTCCCACAGTCTCTAGAAGACCTGGAAGACCAAAAAAGGAAAAAGAAGAAAGAGAAGATGGGCTTTGGCTCCATCTCCAGAGTGTTTGCCCGGGGCAAGCAGCGCAAGTCCCTCGATCCCGGTCTGTTCGACGGGACAGCCCCCGACTACTACATCGAGGAGGACGCGGACTGGTGACAGCACCGGAGCCTCTCCCGGCCCTGCACATGTACATATCCCACCTGCCACACCTGTCCCACCTGTGGGCTGTTACCTGTTGTCTTGGGAGCGATGCAGCTGTGTCGTAACTTCCGTTTTTTCCCCCCTTTTTTTCCTTTTTGTTTTTTGGTTTTTTTCCCATCCCGGTAACTCCTTTGTTGTCGCTTCAGTTTGTCAGTTTGGGTTGGGTTTTTTTTTCTCGTCTTGTTTTGGAAGGGGTTTTTTGTTCTTTTTTTTCTCGTTCTTTTGACAAAACTTGAAACTTGAAGGACTGCTGTGTCTCTGTAAATATGAGAAATATTGTGCACTTTGTGCTTGTGACGTCTCTTGTCCGAAACCCGCTGTTTTCCGGAGCCCAGCCCGCGGGATGTCCTCGCTTGGGGACAAAGGACCTGCCCAGCTGAGAGATCTTGGAGAGAAAACAAACAAAAACAACAACAAGAAAATCTCCTTCGCTGTGATGTCTTCCTGGCCGAGCCCCGCAGAGGCGACCCGGGCTGGTTGTTACACCTGCCAGTCTGGAAATAAGTGTTTTAACGTTCCTTTTTAGTTGTTTTAATTTATTTGCACAAACCCAGAGGAGCTATTCTAACTAAATTATTGCAGAAGTTTTGGGATTTTTATATTTTTCCACGTCGGTTGGGATGGGGCGGGGAGGAGGAAGGGGGTGTTTGTACTGTACTGTCCTGGGAAGTTGCTGTTGGGGGGGATTGGGGCTGTGGACCCCCCAGCCCAGGCTCCCTCAGCTGCCCCAGGAGCACTTAAACGCCTTGGAAAACGCAAACCTAAACACGTGCCGGAAAATCAGACGGGGGCAAGCTGGTGGGAGCTTTGCCCGCTGGTTTTCCCTGCTTTTGAGGGGGCTCACCCTTTGCTTCAAGTAAAATTTAGGGGGATCTGGCACAAGCTGGGAGCAAGGGGAAAGGTGATATCCCAAGATATCCCGTATCCCAAGACATTGCCCAGATAGGGCCGGCCACCCCGCTGCAGTTTGGGGTGTCACCGCCGTCGGAGGGGGCTGGGGAAATCGGTACGAGTCCCCACTGGGAAGGTTTTTCTGGCTTTGGGGTGATTTGGAAGCACAGGTGGAGCTTGTTTTTCCAAATCCCTTGGAACTGCCCCCAAACCACCCCCCGGCGCAGCGGCCGCTTCCCCTCTCCACTAACACGTGCCGTGCTCTGCTTATGCCAAGATAAGTACCTTATGCTTTAATGCTTACAATATAATTTTAAGCTCTTAAAAAAAAATGTATTAAGATTTATTTAATGAACTATAATAGTGTATTATTTTTCTTAATTCCAATACGTGCACCCTGGTTTAAAAAAAAAAAAAAATAGAAGGGTATTTTGTCTTAAATCACCGAAGTGAAGCAATGCCCTCGCGCTGTGTATTCCATTCCAAGGGATGATGCAGAGGGGCCATGGAGGGGGTGACAGAGGGACCAGCCCCCCAGGCTCTCCTGGGGTGGCAGACTTTGCCCCATGGCATCTTTTCTCTGCAGAGAAGCATTTTTATACATTTTTTTTTTATTTTTTGGGTTTTTTGTTTTGTTTTTGTTATCCTTGCGTTTTTATAATTTAAACTCTAAACCATCAGAACAGATGAGCGATCTCCTTGTTATCGAGTAGTTTCCTTTGCATTTCAGCTTTTTTGTAAATTAGGAAGTAATTCTAAAAATTACTAAGAGGATGATTTATTTAAAAGAGAACTTTGCTAAATAGCATATGAATTATGGGTAACATTAGATTTAACTTTTCCCCCTGTGAGTGGGGGAGAATCCTTGAAGGCATGGATGCAAATATAAAATTATAAAAGATCTAAATAAAGCTTATTTTAAAGTATGGATGAACTCCATGTGGTTTAATTGGAGAGCCTGGATGGGTGTTGGCATCTCTGTTGCAGCACCAGAGTGCCATGTGATTTTTGGGGGCTCTGGGGAGGATTCAGGAGAAGGCTGAGCCAGCTTTTCCCAGCTCCCAGCCAAATGCCTGCTCCTGGATGCAATAATTCTGTCTGGAGGCTGGGATTGTGTATCCCTATGAAATGGGATTTCAAGGGTTTAAGGTAAGTAAGGACAGCCAGGAGATGTCCTGCTCAGATATGGAAAATATAATGAGAAGGATCAAGAACAACAGAAGGGATGGAGAAATCAGAAAGTGCTGTGCTGGATAAATTATTGTAATCAGTGTACAGGTTGATAAATTATTGTTATTATTGTTGCTATTATTCAGATGACATTGGTCACCTGTAGGGCTGTGTCAGCACTTCCAGTGGGGCCTGATGCTGTTTTAGGGTCAAGGGCTGTTTTGCAGGCTGAAGCAAAGGCAACCTGCAATGAATTTCAAGCCCATAATCAGGGTACAGATCAAGACATGTAGCTTTTCTTCTTTTATTTCCAACAGAAGCAGCCTCCTTGGTTTGGGAGCAGCTGGTAAGAGCCACCATACTCTGAAATGGGGAGAGCTGGAGCAAAGAAAAATGGGGAAAACCCAGGAGAAGCCAGCTGGCTCTCCAACTCTATCACCTGCAGCTGGAATCCAGCATTAATGGGTGGCACTAAAGGGCAACTGCTGAGCTCAGCAAACAGGAGCTGGGCACAGACCACGGTGGGATTTGCTGCACTTGGAGCAGTTCCCTGCTGAGATTTGTGCATGGGATGGGGTGTGGGTGCTCATCCATCCCATCCGTGGTTTTAAAAGTTTTGGGAGCCCTTTGGGAGCAGGAATGTGTCAGAGTGCCACACCAGTCCTGGTAAGGCTTCTGCCCTTGTGCTGTGGGAACTGCCAGACCCTGTGTAGGGTGACACAGGGGTCACCTCCTGCACCAGAGCAGAGGGGCCACTCTGTGTCTGTGATGTCCTGGGCTGAGAGGGGGTCTTCTTTGGTGGCTTAGGCTGGTCTTCCCTGGCAGTGGAGGATGCAGGAGCCTTATCCCTGCTGTGTCCCGTATCAGCCTCATCCCTGCTGCATCCCCTTCACATCAGCCTCATCCCAGCTCCATCCCTCTCACATCAGCTTCATCCCTGCTCCATCCCAGCTCCATCCTGGTGACATCAGCTCCATCCCAGCTTTATCCCTCACCCATCAACTCCATCCCAGCTCCATCCCTCTCCCACCAGCTCCATCCCAGCTCCATCCCTCTCCCACCAGCCCCATCCCAGCTCCATCCCTCTCACATCAGCTCCATCCCTCTCCCACCAGCCCCATCCCAGCTCCATCCCTCTCGCATCAGCTCCATCCCAGCTTCATCCCAGCTCCATCCCAGCCCCATCCCAGCTCCATCCCTCTCACATCAGCTCCATCCCAGCTCCATCCCTCTCCCACCAGCTCCATCCCAGCTCCATCCCAGCTCCATCCCAGCTCCATCCCTCTCCCACCAGCTCCATCCCAGCCCCATCCCAGCCCCATCCCAGCTCCATCCCAGCTCCATCCCAGCTCCATCCCAGCTCCATCCCAGCCCCATCCCAGCCCCATCCCAGCTCCATCCCAGCTCCATCCCCGCCGTGCTGGTTCCTGCAGCACCGTGCTGCGCTGCTGCCACCGTGTGAGCGGTGCCCGCGTCTCCTCGCCCCGGCTGTGTTTGTTTAGGCGTGACTCGCACTTTGCTCAGTGCCGTGCGGACCTCACAGGAGCCTTTTCTCTGCAAGGACTTTAGACCGAGAAAGGCAAACAGCCCAGCAGCACGTCGGGGCATGGGGTGTTGTGTGGGATGGCCGGGGTACCCCGCAGAGGGGACAGCAGTGTCCCCAGCAGCCTCTCCTGCGTGTAACCCAGCTGGCATCACCTCGGGGTGACATTGCAACACAGGCTGGGCTTACCTGCCGTGCCAGAGCCTTGCACTGGTGACCTGCAGGTCAGGAACGGGGTTGAGAGGTCACAGCAGAGAAATGGGTGAGTCTGGGACATTTCCTGCCTCTACACTTACTCACCCCGTATCTCTAGCTGGTGATCTTCCCAGGCTGGATTTTTGGTGATCAGGAGCTAAACTGGTGTACCCCAAACAGCTGAATAAATCATCAGGAGGTTGGTGAGGTTTGGCCAAGTCATGGGGTCGATCACAGAGTGTGGGTGATGGTGTTATCCCCCCAGGAGAGTCAAGGTGGTGTCAAGGGCTTCTCTGGGGCTGCTGGTTTATTGCTCAGGACTGCTGCAAGTTTTGGAATGTGCCTGTCATTAATTCACCTCTTTTCAGTGTTTTCCCTGGAGCAGTTTTCCACTGGTGCTGCTTTGTAACAGCCAGCACTGGAAGTGTCTTTGAGTCCTCAGCTGTGCAGTGCCCCTCACTGCAAACCTCCTTTGGGACACCCTGCTCTGCCACTGTCCCTGCACTGTCCCCACTTCAGCCCTGCCTGCACCTTCCCACTGCCCCGAGCTGACACAGCCACGAGCACCAGAGCAGCACAAACCAAGTGGTTCCACCCCATCCAGCTGGGACACTGCAGCTGCAGTAAGGCCTCATATCCAGGTAAGGTTTTCTTGGAGTTTTATCACTGCTAGTGATTGATTTTCCTGTTCTTGGGCATCAGCCCTCATTCACCATCTGCTCCTAATTTTGAAAAGCTACATTAATCTCTGCTCAGCTCTTTTAAATCACCAGTTGCACGACACCACCACTCCTCTCTTCCAGCCGTGTTCTCCTCAAACCCTGGGTCTCCCATTCCCAAATCCTGCCCAAGCCAGAGCTTCACCATGGGATGCAGCAGCCCCTAGAGCAGCTCCAGGAGGAAGCAGCAGGTTATTTATTGTTGTTCCTGTGAACACAAGGCTTTATTTACACTGTTTTCCAGCTGCAGACGTGCGTGTGCTCAGAGGCAGACGGTGACCTGGCACGGTGGCTGAACTGGTTGGACTGGAACCGCCAGGTCCTGGCAGCCCCGGGGACACCGGATCCTCACCCGCCACGAGATGCTGGCAGGTCACACCCTCCCACCAGGAGCGTGAGGAAATGCCTCCCAAGTGCCTGCTTTTCCTCTTTTCTCCCTCTTGCATGGCAGGCTCCCAGCCTGCAGCCCGGCAGGGACTCTAAATTGGGGTGCAGAGACTAAGGCATGAGGAAGAGAGAGAAAAGTATAGAGCAGTGTTGGGAATGAGATGTGAGGGAGCCTGTCATGGAGCAGGCTGGGATGGGTTTTCACCCTGGGGGCAAAGCTGGGGCCCTGCCATGTTCCATTATACATTATATTTATATATGCATATATTATATTTATATAAGTGTATATTATATTTATATAAATATCTATTATATTTCTGGTGTTAATTAGCTGTTAACTCTATTAATCATCAAATCACAGAACAGTTTGGATAGGAAGAGACCTTAGAGACCATCTCATCCACCCCTGCCATGGGCAGGAACACCTCCCACTATCCCAGATTGCTCTAAACCCCATCCAGCCTGGCCTCAAACACTTCTAGGCATGGGGCAGCCAAAGCTGCTCTGGGTACCCTGTGCCAGGACCTCACCACCCTCACAGGAAAGAATTTCTTCCTCATATCTAATCTAGATCTGCACTCTTGCCAGTTTGACCCCATTTCACCTTGTCCTATTACTCCATGGCTTTATAATATAATGATATTACAGTATAATATAAATGTGCAGTCTGGGGGCTCTACCAGCCTGGCTCCCAGGGGTGGGATTTATCTCTTTTGGGACCCCAGGTGTGGGACCCGAGCCATCCAGGTGTGGGTATCCAGGACTGACTTGGAGCAGTGCTGTTGGCTCACTGTTGGGAAATTTTGGAGGAATCCAGGAACATGTCCAGGCTTCCACTGGTGACTTTAACATGCATGTTGAGCTCCTTTGAGCAGGAAAAGCAGGGAAATGTGCCAATGAGCAATTTCTAAGGCAGGATAATGTGAGCCCCTGGCACCTCTGCACGTAGCAGGGCATCAGATGCCCCTCTGAAAGGGCCTTTTGTTGCCTGCTGCTGGCTCTGGTGGGGCTCCAGTTTCTTCCTTGTCATTCCTGGGCTCTGAAGCTGCATACCTGGCTGGATAATCACCCTGGAGTAGTCCAGGCTGGGACTGGACAGGGAGTGTTTGCAGGGGGAAGATTTGAGCTGCCAGAGATAAATCCCCACAATGGGATGGCTGTAGAGCTGGAAAGGGAAATAACCCCAAGGGATGGATGTGAATACATTATCCCACAGAGAATGTGCATCAGGGAGGGGCTGGTGCTTTAGCAGCCATCAAGGGGTAAAGGCAAGCCCCCCTTCCTTGATCCTGCTCCACTGCCACTGAAAAGCCCATTCCTGGCCAATATTGAGCTTTGTGGAGTGGGAACATGAGGAACCAGGTTATGAATGTCCCCTCTGTGCTCAGAGTCTCCAGGGCCCCTGCAGGGGGGTGAGCTGGCTCGGGCACAGAGCTCTCCCTGCGCTGGGGTGGGGACAGTCACTGTGTGAAGTCCATGCTCCCCCCACTTTCTTACAGAGAAAACACTTCCCTGTTGTCTCCTGACTGTCACAGCTGCTTGGGATGTCAGGTTTGTGTTTGACACAGGAAGGTGGAGGAGGAGAGGGGGAATCAGCCTGAAGTGGGGTGAATTTGCCTGAGCTGATGGCCAAGCTGGAAAACACAAAACAATCCATCCAAAGGGAAAAAAAAAAAGAACGCAGTCATGTTTAATAATTATTTCTTTTTATAGCACAGCTCTTGCAATTGCCCTTTGATTAGAGGGGGCAGGTATCACTGCTGTGCACTGGGGCAGGTGAGTCAGTGGAAACTCCCATCAGCTCCATGTGGGACTGTGCTTGTAGGGAGATGCAGGGAAGCAGGGGGGGTTTCCCAAACATCCTGAACTCCGGTGGCCCCAAGGCAGGGCTGTGCAGCTGAGTCATGCTGGGTGATGCGACAAGTTTCGTTTTGTTCACGATGGCTTTTGCCTTCACAAAACCTCACAGGGCTTAAGGGACAGGAAAAACTGCAGTGGCTGGTCCAGCAGCATAGTGATGCAGTTTTTTTTGCTTGGATGAGGAAAAAACCCACCCTGAGTATCATTTCTAACAGGATTTGAGTCCTTGGTGGTGTTTATTATTACAGCTGGGTGTGAGAAGAGCCGGGAAAAAACACATCCTCATTGCTGCTGGGATGGCAGCCAAAGAGAAGTGACACTGGACACGGCGTTAGCTGCACTCAGGATTGCCAGAGCCCAGCTCTGCTCCCCATGGTTCAGTCTGGAAACCATGGGAATGTCTGGCTATGAGGCCAAGGCATGTGGCCAGGAGCCATGGTGAGGGCCATGCCTCAATGGCTCTTCCCAGCACGTGAGTGGTTAACTGGGAAAGTTCAGAGGGCAGCAGCTGATAAAAAGCACTTTCCAGGCTCCCTGTGAGTGCAAGCTTGGCTTTGCTCTGTTGAATGCAGTGATGAGCCTGAGTGATTGGAGTTCCTCAAACTGGGGCTGCTCCAAACAAAGTTTGGAACTCATTGAGGAAAAGCTCTGCTCGTTGCTACAAGACAGTTTGACAAAGTAGGTCCATTGCAAGATGGCTTTTAAACTGCAGAATAAATCTAAAACTTTCACTGGGTGTTGGGAATAGATTTTTCCATGGGAAAGTGGTGAGGCCCTGGCACAGGTTTCCCAGAGAAGCTGTTGCTGCCCCATACCCAAAAGTGTCCAAGGCCAGGCTGGAAGAGGTGTGGAGCAACATGCTCTAGTGGAAGGGCAGGGTGGAACGGGATGGGCTTTGAGGTCCTTTCCAGCCCAAACCATTCCGGGATTCCATGAAAGCAGAGATGGGGGCTGTGATGCATCAACAGGAGGGTGACCGATCTGCATCCCAGCGCGACCCATCCCTGTTTTGGGGTGTCCCGGGCGGTTTCAGGGGAGTGTCCCCCAGCTGCTGGCAGTCCCGTTCCGCCCCCCTGGTCGCGGGTTTCCGGAGCGGATCGGGAGCGGGAGCGGCGGGGCCGGGCCGGGAGGCGCCGCCCCGGGAGGGCCGGGCCGGGAGGGCGGAGCGGGCCCGCCGGAGCCGCCGCAGCCGCCGGAGGTACGGGGGGACGGGGGGACGGGCACCGGGACGGGACGGGACGGGACCCCCGGGACGGGACCCTGCGGTGCTCGGGGAGCGGGGCGGGCTGGGCTCGGTCCCACCGGGAACGGGACCGGGAACGGGGCGGGGAGGAGCTGGAGCCGAGTCCGGCTGGGGCTGAGCTGGAGTCACTTCCAAAGCTCGGGGAAACACCTGCAAAGTGAGGGGAAACCCCTTAAAGCAGGAGCGAATACCCCAAAGCGGGAACGGGCATTCGGGAGTTGGAGCGGCGGCGTTTGGGGAGCGCCGGTGCCTTGGGGACACCCCGGGGGGACACTCCGGGGGGACACGGGCTTGGGGACACCCCTTGGGGACACGGGCTTGGGGACACGGGCTTGGGGTCACCCCGTGGGGTCACGGACTTGGGGACATCCCTTGGGGTCACCCCGTGGGGACACCCCGTGGGGGACACGGGCTTGGGGACACGGGCTTGGGGACACCCCTTGGGGTCATGGGTTTGGGGACACCCCTTGCGGACACCCCATGGAGACACGGGCTTGGGGACACCCCTTGGGGACACCCCTTGGGGTCACTCCTTGGGGACACCCCTTGGGGACAGCCCGTGGGGGCACGGACTTTGGGCACCTCGCCAGCCCTGGCTGGCACCGAGGTGGCCGCACTGAGAGTGGGGCAGAGGGGCTGTGCTCTGGGGAAGCATCAGCTGGCACTTCGGGGAAGGATGATACCGGGAGAGCCCGGTCATCGAAACCCAGGCGGTCCCCGCGGGTGGCAGCCCGCAGGAGTGTCACAGGGAGCCAGGCACACACACAGGGAAGGCAAACAAAGCCGAGGAGAAGGACACCTGTGCAGCTCGGGGCTGGGCGCTCCATGAGCCGAGCGCTCACCGGGGGTTGGTCCCTTCTTATCGTGACATTGCCACCGAAGAGGAGTGCCCTGGAGCTTTGAGGGGCTCAGCAAACCCGCGAGTGTCTCCCAGAGTGGTTGTGTGCTGATGTTGATGTTTGGTTTTTGGAGGTGATGGAGTGGGGACAAGCATCACTGAGCACAGCACGGCTGGGTTTGTTGGGAAGTGTGGATGTGTGAGCAGAAAGCAGCGGTTCCACGGGCTGTCCTTGGCTCTGTGTGGTTGTGGAGCCTGGCGAGGTGAAGCTGCACCAGGGGGTGTGGTCCTGCCTTTCCAGCTCCTTAGAACTGACCTAGGGCACTGCCAGATGGATGCTGCCACAGCACATCCCTCTGCAACAAATCCCAGCATCCTGCAGCTGTGCACAGCCCTGGATGTCCTGGCAGGAGAGCCAGAAAGGGAAACCTGGCAGGTGTCAGTGGAGAACATGTGGGTGTGGGGCTGGTGAACCCAGCCCTGGACTCAGGTGACTCGGAAGTATGTGGAACACCTTTGATTCTAGCTGTGTAATTACACGGGTTGGAAAACCCTTGGGAAGGGCAGTGCCAGGAAAAGGAGGAATGTTTGGCCATCGGTGCCCTGGAGAGAGCTGAGTGTGGGTGCCTGGCACCGTGGTGGTGCTGTAGGAGATGCCAGAGGGCTGGGCAGGGCTGTCTGCCTGCTCTGCTACCTGGAGCCTGGCAGGAGGGATCCCTCCAGCAGCCCAGCTCTGTGTCTGCCTCCCCACGCTGCTCCACGACTTTTTGTATTTCACAGGCAGAAAACTGATGTCAGGGCTCTGTGGAAGCAGCTGAATATCCTGTGTGAGCAGTGCAGGTGGCTTGGAGCAACGTAATCCCCGGCAAAGCTCCATCCCTATCAAAATACCTGTGCCCACCTTGCGGAACACGGCTGCTCTGTGCCTGGCTGCTCCGTGTCGCTTGGCTGCCCAGCCTGCTCCATGTCCCCAGGCTGGCTCCTCCAGCATCTCCCCTCGCTCCCTTCCTGCCCTGGGGGCTCCACAGTGGGTTTTCTTTGTGGTCCTACTCGTGAGAAGCTGTTGGAAAAGCTTGGGGAGAGGTGATGCTGTGCTGGGGAGAAAGATGTTGCTGGAAATGCAGGCAGAGGATGAGGAGGGCGGTGCTGGCGAGGCTGATGGCAGCGTGGGGTGCCAGGTTAGTGGCTTGCAGGAAGGGGAGATAATCACCCCGGGCTCCAGTGGTGGGACAGGAAGTGCTTAAGGCACTCCAGAGGGGCTGGGAATGCTGGGTTCCGCTTCAGAGGACGTCAAAAGGGCAGATGGATAATGTCACCCCTTGCTGCAAGGCTCTGGAGGAGGGTGTGTTATCTGGGTGTTATCTGCCACGGAGACGGGGAGAGGTCCCAGAACAAAAACCAGGGGGAGGCTGTGGAGGAATGGCTTTATCTCAGCGGAAACAGCAGATTAGTATTTAAAAAAAAAAAATAATTCCAAGCTCAGCAGTGCAAAGTGGTGTCCAAAAGAAAGCAGGAAGGAGAAAGAGTCAAAGTGCTGGGATTTTCCCAGGCAGGCGTGCTTTGCCAGGCCTGGGTGCAGAGGGAATTCAGCTCCCTGGAGAGAGGGGAGCACCCCTGTTGCCTGGAAAATAGAATCGATCTTCCCAACAATGTTAGAGTGGATAGAAAAGCAAACCTTTACTTGAAAGCTTTCAGGTACACAATGTGGTGAAAATCACACATGGTATAGTAATTCTACAATTTTTGTAAGTTTAGTTAATTAGTATACTTATCGTATACTCTCCAGTTAAAAGGTTATATGATTAGGTAATGATTTCTGTGTCTTGCCACACTGGAAGCAGTTCAGAGGCTTTTTTTTACCCCACTTTTGTTTTGTCTGGTCCAGATTCTGTTTGGAAAACAGGACATCCTTGCAGTCAGTTCTCTTCTTGGAGTAAGACTAAACAGTATTTTGGGAAAGTATTTCTAAGGTTAGCTTTTTGTTACTAAACGTAGAGAAGAAAGATATGAAAATAACTAGAAGTTACAGGCATGCAAAGCTACAAATACATGAAAAATATAAAAAGCTAAAACTCTTAGGCATTACTCCAAGCCCCCCTCCCTGTTTTAGCAGAGCTAAAAGCACTGGTGTGGCAGCTGGTTGCAGTGGCAGAGGCTGGAGCAGGAAAAGCCCCAGGACGGTGTTTGCACAGCGCCCAGGACACAGCCAGGGCTCGCCGACCTGCGAGAGCGCTGCCAGCGTGGTGGCCACGGCAGCATTGTCCCCAGGAACAAACAGCCACGTCCTGAAACACAAACCTGACAGGACTCCCTGTCCCTGCGCGTTCCCGCTCCGCAGCAGGCGCCGCTTGGGTGGATGGAATGGGGCTATGGGGAGAAGGAGGCTGCTGGAAAGTTTCTTGTGTCTCAGTGACAAAGGTCGAGGTGGTGGCTGCTGCAGGGCTGATTACAGCTCTGGAGTTTGGCTACTGTGGCCTGTGTGATCTGTGCCACTTGTGACACCCTGGGCAGCCTTGCCAGAGTTCCCAGGGACACAGCAGAGGCACAGATGGCTTGGGCATGGCCAGGCACTGCTTTGGGAAATGGGGTGCTTTACAGCCTGTCACTGCTGCTCTGCTGGGTGGATTGCAGCAGTCTGAGCCCAGGAATGGGAATGGCTTTCCTGTGACACCCTTGTTTTGCAGGAAGTGGCAGAGCTGGGGGCCTTGGGCTCCCTTTGAGTGGGAGAGCGGGGAGAGACTTGGGCAGGAAAACATCACTGTTCCCCCAAGGCTGTCTGCAAGGTACAGCTGAGGAGGGGTTGTTAAAAATTAAATGTAGGAAAGGGGTGAAATACCCCTTAAATGTCTGTAGGGAATGCTGGGGATAGTGGAAATGTGGATGTCTTCTTTTGAGCTCTAGGCAGGAAGTGTAAGCAAAATGTGGAAAATCCCTGATAGTTTGTGTGGGACTGTCCCTCCAGATTCCTATTCCCTGGTGAGATGCTCTGAAATGGGCTGGGATTTGTCCAAAAGATCAGACGTCGGCTAAATCAGCAACAGTGCTTCTTTTTGTGACTCAGCTGGATTTCTCTGGGCTGCATCTGGCCAGAAACATCCCTGTTCCAGGGGCAGCAAGAAAGGACAAAAAGAGAGAAACCACAGCAGGGAGTTGGAAGTGGATGGTCTTTAAGATCCTTTCCAAACCCAAACATTCTGGGACTCTCTGAAAATACCTCCCAAGTCCTGGCCTGCTGCTTTTTAGACCTCCACGTGGAGTTCTGTGTTCCTGGGGCTCAGCACAAGGTTGTGGCTATTGCAGAAACGAGCTCCTGAGGATGTGCCAGACCAGCAATTAGCAGGGAAGGGGTTAATGAACATCTTCTCTGGCTGGAAGCACGAAGGGAGAGCCTTATAATCTAACACGGAGGAGACTCTGGAATCTTGGGATGGTTGGAGAACGGGTTTGTTTTCCCCCAGAATTTTCCAGGACATCAGTTGTTGGCTGGTGATGGAGTCCCAGGCTGGTGACAGAGTCCCAGGCTGGATTTTGGAGGCAGCCCCAGGGGCTGTGTTGCCTTGTGTTGTGGTCCTGGGGAGTGAGGCAGGCCTGGAGCTCATCCCATGTCTGGTGACCACGGTCTGGCCTGTCCCTGTGCCTGGACTGCAGACTCATCTCCCGTGATCTGTGACAAAGGTGTCGCTGCTGGAGCGTGAGTGGGAAGGTGATGTCATGGCAGGGAAAAATCCAAAGGTTGTGGAGGGCAGAGCGTGGGTGCTGCTGAGGGCAGGGGGTGTTGGGCTCCTCTTGAGTCATTGGGGCTGCAATTCCTGCGGGAATGGGGAGCAGGAACAGGATGGGGGCTCCATGGAGGGGAAGCTGTTCCTGCACCTGGCCAAAGCCTTTGTGTGCTGCTGAGAACGGGCTTATCCCGAGCCTTCCCATGCACGGTTCACACTCGGAAATGTCGCAAGAGCATCGCCAAGGGCCAGGCACTGCGGAGCAGGGGAGAGGTGCGGGATGCCCGCAGGATGTGTGGGTGCAGCCCGGGTTTAATGGCTCGGAGATCCTGGTGTAAATCATTGCCAGGGCAGGGCATGGGGAAGGCATGGAGAGAGCTCTGGTGTGCAGAAGGGGGCTCGAGGGGGCTGGAGCGCTGGTTGTGATGTGGGGACAAACTTTTTTACAGAGCCTGTTGGGAAGGGACAAGGGGAGATGGTTTTAAAGTAAAAGAGGGGTAATTTGGACTGGGGATTTAGGAAGGAATTATTCTCACAGGTTTCCCAGAGCAGCTGTGGCTGCCCCACCCCTGGAGGTGTCCAAGGCCAGGTTGGATGGAGCTTGGAGCAGCCTAGGACAGTGGAAGGTGTCCCTGCCTATGATGATATGAGCTTTAAGGTCCCTTTCCACCCAAACCATGCTGTGGTGCTGGGCTGAGCATGCAGACAGGGCTGGAGCCAGGACAGCAGCAGCTCCTTCCCGGGATGCTGACGTCAGGGCGCTGCTGGAGCAGCAATGGGAACAGGTCTGGAAAGCCAGGAGAGCAGCTAATTCAATGGAGAGATAGACTGGAATAGCAAGTCTCCTGCTCTAATCTGATTGCTGGGCTGATGGGTAGCACTGCAGTGGATCTAAGATAAACTTCCAGGCACAGGGGTGACGTAGGAGCTGAAATCCTGCCCACTTCCAGGACTGAGATGCCTGGGGGAGCCACAGTGAGCAGGCACAGGGATTTAGACACCACAGGTGGATGTGACCAGCCCTGTGTGTTCTGTACCCACTGTGGGTGCAGTGCCATTTTCCTGCCCCAAGGCCATCACAGCTGTTCTCAAGTCAAGTCTTGGCTGGCTGATGTGTTTGTGGCAAGGATGGGCGCTCAGCTGGATCATCAGGCAAGAACAGACCCCACAGGGCACAAGCAGAGAGTAAAACCTTTGTGTGGGAGGACAGAGGCCAGTGCTGGTACCACCAGCAGGCTTGGAAGTGCTTGGGTGGGAGGATGGCTCTTGGGATGCAGGTGAGGACATTTTTGGTGCAGAGTTTCCCACATCCTGCACAGCTGCTCACTGGGATGGAATCACAGCTGGGCTCAGCAGACCCCTTCCCCCAGGAGCACAAAGAGCAGCAGCCCCATGCTGGAGCTGGGCATGGCAGGCAGTGATGGGCTTGGGGCAGCTCCTGGGTGTCCCAGAACCCCAGAAAACCATGGGAGACAAGACTTTACCCTGCCCAGACCCATGTGGGGCCGGGGATGTGTCTAGAGGGGCTGGGACAGCCCTCTGGGATTCTCCCCAGCCGTGCTGGAGCCCAGGCAGTGAGCAGGGAAGCTCCTCTGCAGATTCCTGCTCTCCAGGCTTGTGTGCGTGCCTTCTCCTGCTGCAGCCACTCTGCTTTCTGGGAATGCTGTTTTATTCTGGCCCTTGACCCTGCACACTGGGCGTGCACTCAAGCTAAACAAGCAAACATGAAGCTTTGGAGCTCGGGAGGGTTGAGCTGAAGGGTGGGGGGGGTATGGATATAGCACCACTGAAAGCACTGACCAGAGCACCTTCGGCCCAACACCCCAAAAAGAAGGCAGGGAGGGAAGGAGAGATCCCTGCCATGGCACATCCATCAATCTGCAGGCTCCCTGGGGTGGAGATGGGGCAGTTCTGCTGTGAGGATGCGAGCTGCCCACCCGTGGGTCATGGAACCCGAGGCCAGGGAGGGGAGTGGGCAGGAGATGTGGCTCAGTGTGTGTTTGTTTTGGGAAATGGAGCACATTTGGTCCTGGCGACTGGGAAAACACTCAGAGGGGGAGTTCCCAGCCGTGGCCTGGCTGGTGGGGAATGTTCATACTCAGCCATCCCTGAGGGATGCAGCTGGGGCACTCAGCAAGGGGGTGCTGCTCCAGGGAGGGCAGGAGCCAGCCTGAAGTGAGCCAGAGACCCTCCCAAGGGTTCTCCATCCTCCTCCTTGCCAGCAGCAGCTGGGGGAAGCCATAGGGTCGAGCTGGCTGGGAGAGAGGCAGTTTTGGTTTCTGTTTTCTGGGCAGGAAGGCGTCCCAGGGCAGGCAGCCAGCACTGTGAGGAGCCCTGCTGCCTCCCAAACAGGGGCACAGGAGAAGCTCTTCAGCTAGAGATGTGCTTCTGAGCATTGCCAGGTTGGTTTGCACTGAAACAGATTTTGATGGCCTTCTTTTGGTGCTGTGAAGCTCTCAGTTATCACACTCCTAAGGACAGGCAATGTAAGGCCTTAGCAAACATCAGTGACTCGATTGTTTTCAAAGGTTGGTGGATATTACAGCTGAGAAAGAAGCAGAGGGTGGGGATGAGAACAGGCAGGAAGGATCCACCTGCCCTGCTCTGTTCTGCCGTGCACCTCTCAGAGATTCTGGTATTGGATGAATTGGTGTTGGATGAATTGGGGCTGATGAATTGGTGCCTGCCAGAGATTCTGGTGTTGGATGAATTGGCGTTGGATGAATTGGTGCCTGCCAGAGATTCTGGTGTTGGATGAATTGGTGCTGATGAGATTCTGGTGTTGGATGAATTGGTGTGGATGAATTGGTGTGGATGAATTGGTGCTGATGAATTGCTGCCTGCCAGAGATTCTGGTGTTGGATAAATTGGTGTTGATGAGATTCTAGTGTTGGATGAATTGGTGCTGATGAATTTCTGCCTGCCAGAGATTCTGGTGTTGGATGAATTGGTGTTGGATTAATTGGTGCTGCTGAGATTCTGGTGTTGGATGAATTGGTGTGGCTGAATTGGTGCCTGCCAGAGATTCTGGTGTTGGATGAATTGGTGCTGATGAGATTCTGGTGTTGGATGAATTGGTGTGGATGAATTGGTGTGGATGAATTGTTGTTGGATGAATTGGTGTTGATGAGATTCTGGTGTTGGATGAATTGGTGTGGCTGAATTGGTGCCTGCCAGAGATTCTGGTGTTGGATGAATTGGTGCTGATGAGATTCTGGTGTTGGATGAATTGGTGTGGATGAATTGGTGTGGATGAATTGGTGCTGATGAATTGCTGTCTGCTAGAGATTCTGGTGTTGGATAAATTGGTGTTGATGAGATTCTAGTGTTGGATGAATTGGTGCTGATGAATTTCTGCCTGCCAGAGATTCTGGTGTTGGATGAATTGGTGTTGGATTAATTGGTGCTGCTGAGATTCTGGTGTTGGATGAATTGGTGCTGATGAATTGGTGCTGATGAATTGGTGCTGATGACTTGCTGCCTGCCTCGCACTCACCACGGCCTCCCCTCCATCCGCAGGGCATGAGAGCAGGGCTGCAGCCCCTGAGCCATGCGCTGAGCTGGGCACAGCCCCCCGGCAGCCATGGCCCAGTCCCGGGCCAACGGCTCGCACTACGCGCTGACGGCCATCGGGCTGGGCATGCTGGTGCTGGGCATCATCATGGCCGTGTGGAACCTGGTGCCCGGCTTCGGGCCCCCCGAGAAACCCGGCGGCAACAGCAGCAAACCCGACCGCGGCTCCGGGGGCATCCTCAAGAGCAAAACCTTCTCGGTGGCCTACGTGCTGGTGGGGGCCGGGCTGCTGCTGCTGCTGCTCTCCCTGTGCCTCAACGTGCGCGACAAGAAGCGGCAGAGCCAGGAGCTCGCCATCGCCCACGTGCAGCGCCAGGTGTCCGCAGAGCCCTCGCAGCAGGAGGACAGGTGAGGAGGGAACAGGGGACAGGGGAAGGGTTGGGTGGGGCACAAGCCAAGGGCTGCTGCTGTTGATCTGGAGGAGCTGGAGCAGGGAGGGGAGGGCAGCGTGTGCGTGAAGGAAGCAACGCGCCGTGGTTTAGGGTTTTGGTAGGTTTAGGGGTTTTGTTCTGGAGATGGGAGATGAACTATTCCAACTGTATTTATGCAGCTGTATTTATGCAGCTGTATTTAAGTGGAAGGGAGTGCTGTTGGTGTGTGAGGAGGGGTCTAGAGTGTGGCCAGGGCAGCACTGGCAAAGGTTGCCCCTCCTGGCTCGGTTGGCACATGGGAGCGAGCTGAGAGAACGCTGGGCAGGGTGGTGGGTGCCAGGGAGCACGAGGCTCTGCCACACGCCAGGAGAGCAGAGAGGGGCAGGAGAGGGGCTGGCTCTGCCTTGCTGGGTGCAGCCCAGGTGCCAAACAGCCTTGGAGACTGGCCATGGAGTTTAGACCCGGTGAAAGTCTGCAGGGCTCCGCTGTTTGCTCAGGGAACTTTGTGGAGCAGAGCAAAGGCTGCTGCCACAGCAGGCACAGTCTGGACAAACACGGCACAGGGAAGTCCCTGTCCATCAGCACAAACCCTGTGCACAGTGGCAAGGGAGCAATGGGACAATGTGGGGGGTGAGGGGACAGGAGGGGACAGTGGCTCTGCTGGCTCTTGTCAGGGACTGCACATCCCCAGAGAAAGCTGATTTTCCATGTTTGATTGGAAAGGTAACTTCAGAATGCCAAAGGAAAGGCAATATTGTGTGCAGGTACCTGTCATAGATGGTGGTACAGAGCTGAGTTGAATCTCTTTGCAGAGCAACCCAAGGCACCCAACCCATAAGACATCAGAATGACAGAGACAAATGTCTTTTAACATTAACATTTTAGAATGCAGACAGATACATTCTAATGTTTTTTGACTGATTTTTGAGAGTGGAGGAGAGGAACTGATGCTCTCTTGAGGGAAGAAATCACTGTGGGCAGAGAAAGTGATCAAATATGACCATAAGTCAAAGAAAATAAAATGTGTCTGAACTTAGGTGGGGTCGTGATTTATTGTGTCAAGCAGAAAGAAACTGCCATATAACGTAGAAGGGAAAAAACTATTTCTGGTGGAGTGGGTGGGGTGGTTTTATTCTTTCCATCCCCTTCCCACATGGAGCTGAAACCATGTGCTACCCAGACTTAACTCTTTCCCCTCCAGCCAAGAAGAGGATGAAGACGTCTCCTCCCAGTACTACGTGCCCAGTTATGAGGAGGTGATGAACACGGGCTACTCCGAGCCCAGAGACTCGGACAGGAGCGCCAGGCTCAGCGTCTCCCTGCCCTCCTACGAGTCCCTGGCAGGGCTGGAGGAGGGCAGCCAGGCTCCAGGAGCAGCAGGCACAGAGCCTGGCACGGAGAGGCCGCCCAGCAGGCACAGCTCCCGCCTCAGCAAGCGCCTCAAACCCCTCAAGGTCCGCAGGATCAAGTCGGAGAAGCTGCACCTGAAGGACATCAGGTTAAACCTGGCACAGGGCAACAGCAGCGTCCCTATCACGATAGAGCCCCTCACCCCTCCACCCAAGTATGAGGAGATCCAGGAGAAAATGCCAGTGAGCCAGCAAATGCCTTAAAACAAACAAACAAACAGGAATCTGTGATGCTGCTTGGTTGAGGGTTTTCTAGAACCCACCGTGCCAAGAGGGGTTTGGTGTGTGGGTGCAGAAGCAGCTCCCTGGAAGCTGCCACGTGGAGGATGTGCTGTGCCACAAGGATGGGACTCGTTTTTCCTGGGACTGGGTTGTACAAAAGACTGTGGGGAAAGAAACCTGAACACCACAAGCTCTGCTGCTGTGAAGTAAATGAAGGCTGGACATGCCAAAAGTGTCACCTGTGGTGTTTGGTACGAGACCATCCCGTGCATCCTCTCATCTCCTCTCCCCTTCCCTCTCAGCAAGACTTTTACAAGCCACCAAACTGATATTGCAGAAGGATTTTCCAAGTGGAAAAGTGAAATGTTTCTTTTTTTGGGTGTCTTTTCTTTCTGAGGAAGGCGACGCGCGTTGCCAGAGCAGCACCATGGATTTCCCTGGCTCCCAACTGGGCTGGGCTGGTGGCCCAGAGCCAGCCCTGATTCCTGCCAAGGTCTCTGCTGGCTGGTGGGAAGCAGCTGAAAGGGGCCTCCTGCTCCTCAGGGAGAGGATGGATTTCTTGCCTCTGTTGCTTTCCCTGATGTGTTTTGTGCTCCATTCGAGGCGAGTGGGTGACTCTGGGGGGTTGGGAGCTGCATGCACCAGTGCCAGGGGTGAAACCACTGCTGAGCATCCTGTGCAGGCAGGCTGGTCTAAATAAATGTTTTGTACATTGTGTTTGAGTGTTGTGTACATCTGTGTGTGTGAGTGTGTGTGTGAGTGAGTGTGTGTGTTTTGTACATTGTATGCGTGTTGTGCACATTGTGTGTGTGTTGTGTACATTGTGTGTGTGTTGTAAACAAGTTGTGTGTGTGTTTTGTACATTGTGTGTGCTGTGTATGCTCTGTTTGTGTTTATGTTGGGTGTGTGTTTGTGTACATTGTGTGTGTTGTAAACAATTTGTGTGTGTGTATTTGTGTACATTGTTTGTGCACATTGTGTGTGTGTTGTAAACAAGTTGTGTGTGTGTTTTGTACATTGTGTGCGCTGTCTATGCTCTGTGTTTTTTATGTTGTGTGTTTGTGTACGTTGTTTGTGCACATTGTGTGAGTGTTGTGCACATTGTGTGTGTGTGTGAGTGTGTTTTGTACATTGTATGCATGTTGTGCACGTTGTGTGAGTGTTGTAAACAAGTTGTGTGTGTGTTGTGTACATTGTGTGTGTGTTGTGTACATTGTGTGTGCTGTGTATGCTCTGTTTGTGTTTTTTATGTTGTGTGTGTGTGTTTATGTATATTGTGTGTGCTGTGTATGCTCTGTTTTTTATGTTGTGTGTGTTTGTGTACATTGTGCACATTGTGTGTGTGTTGTGCACGTTGTGTGTATGTTTTGTACATTGTGTGTGTGCTGTGTATGCTCTGTTTGTGTTTTTTATGTTGTGTGGGTTTGTGTACATTGTGTGTGTTGTGTGTGTGTGTGGTAAATGTGTGTGTGTTTGTGTACACTGTGTGTGTTGTGTACATTGTTTGTGTACATTGTGTGTGTTTTGCACATTGTGTGAGTGTTGTAAACAAGTTGTGTGTGTAATTGTGTACATTGTGTGTGTGTTTTGTACATTGTGTATGTGCTGTGTATGCTCTGTTTGTGTTTTTTATGTTGTGTGGATTTGTGTACATTGTGTGTGTTGTGTACACTCTGTGTACACTGTGTGTATGTTTGTGTACATTCTGTGTGTACATTGTGTGTGTACATTGTGTGTGTGCTGTGTATGCTCTGTTTGTGTTTTCTATGTTGTGTGTGTTGTGCACATTATGTGAGTGTTGTGCACATTGTGTGAGTGTTGTAAACAAGTTGTGTGTGTGTTTGTGTACATTGTGTACATTATGTATGTGTTGTGTACATTGTGTGTGTGTTTTGTACATTTGTGTGTGCTGTGTATGCTCTGTTTGTGTTTTTTATGTTGTGTGTGTGTCTGTGTACATTCTGTGTGTACATTGTGTGTGTTGTGTACACTCTGTACACTCTGTGTGTATGTTTGTGTGCATTCTGTGCGTCCATTGTGTGTGCTGTGTGTGTGTGTGGTAAATGTGTGTGTGTGTGTTTGTGTACACTGTGTGTGTTGTGTACACTCTGTGTGTGTGTTTGTGTACACTGTTTGTGTTGTGTACACTCTGTGTGTGTGTGTTTGTGTACATTGTTTGTGTACATTGTGTGTGTTTTGCACATTGTGTGAGTGTTGTAAACAAGTTGTGTGTGTGTTTGTGTACATTGTGTGTGTTTTGCACATTGTGTGAGTGTTGTAAACAAGTTGTGTGTGTGTTTTGTACATTGTGTGTGTGCTGTGTATGCTCTGTTTGTGTTTTTTATGTTGTGTGGGTTTGTGTACATTGTGTGTGTTGTGTACACTCTGTGTACACTCTTTGTGTGTGTGTGTGTACATTCTGTGTGTACATTCTGTGTGTACATTCTGTGTGTACATTGTGTGTGTGTGCTGTGTATGCTCTGTTTGTGTTTTCTATGTTGTGTGTGTTGTGCACATTATGTGAGTGTTGTGCACATTGTGTGAGTGTTGTAAACAAGTTGTGTGTGTTTGTGTACATTGTGTGTGTTGTGTACACTCTGTGTACACTGTGTGTATGTTTCTGTGCATTCTGTGTGTACACTCTGTGTGTGTCTGTGTTGTACACTCTGTGTGTGTCTGTGTACCCTGTTTGTGTGTGTGTGTTGTGTACTCACGTGTGGTTGGCCCTTCCCAGGGTTTGTGATCCATCAGCAGATGCTGCTCCAGGGCCATCCCAGCCCTCTGCAGGCTCCCAGCAAATCCATCAACCACAGATCCATCAGCACATCCAGCCATGGGCTCCCTGGGCAGGCTGAGCTGGGGTGAGGAGGTGGCTTTGCCAGTGTGATTCTGGTATTGATGCCATCCTGGGATTGTGGAACACATCTCCAAGATGATGGAGTCCAGCCACTGACCCAGCACTGCCTGAGCCATGTCCTGTTATGGCTCAGCAGAGGTTGGCCTGGTGCTGTAGTTGATAAAAGGTAAGAGAGGAGTTCAAGTGACCAAAACAAAGAGATACTGGCCCAAAAGCACCCAACAGTTTCTCTTGTTAATTATTATTTCCTATTGCATCTCCTAATTTCTCTTGTTTTGGACAAGGGCAGGGAGTGACAGGTCTAAAGTGAATGGCTTCAAACTGGCAGAGGTTTGCAGAGAAGCTCTACTTTGCCAAATCCTGCCTCAAAATGAAGCCTGACAAAATCTTGCAGTACTTGTGAGGCCAAACTGGGGGTTGGTGGTGGCAAGTGTGGCTTTTTCCCCCTTTTTTTTGCTGTAAAAGGATGTGTGGCAGCCTAGGATCAAAGAATATTGATGGAGAAGCACTGATGGGTGACAGCATCCACCAGACAGCAGCATTTATCCCCTTGCCTGAGGTTGCAAGACCTGTCTGTGTGTGTGTGCATGATATTAAATAAAAAATAAGTTAAATGAGGGCAAAAAGGGTTCTTTGGCAGCCCAGGCTGGTGGCAGGGCCCCTGTGGGGTTTGGGATGAACATTCCCATCTGTGTCCCCAGCTGATGGGACCACGCCAGCCTGGAGCTGTGTTGTGCTGCCAGGAGAGTTGCTTGGAAAAAGGAGGGGGAAAAACCCTGAACTAAACTAAACAAACAGGACAAACTCATCCAGGCAGGAAGCAGTGGGTTGCAACATGGCCAAGGTTTCCAAGGCTATTGCAGCCACCCTGCCAGCTGGGACAGAGCCTCTTTTGGGGTCATTTTGTACAATTCCAGTGTTGGGTGAGCCGTTTGTGGCTCGGGTTGTGTTGGGTGGGAGGATGCTGAAGGAGGAGTTGGTTTCTTGGTGCCAGCCTCGCAGGTGAGGGGTCTGGGCAAAGCCTTTCCAAAGCTCAGGGGTGTTTCCAGCTGGATTCCACACCAGGAGCGTCTGGAGCCACAGAGGGGCTGACACCATCCTGCAGGTGAACCCGGGGGATGTGCTGAGCTTCGGCACCACAGGAGTGTCCTTCGAGCTGCTGCTGGATGGGGCTGTGCAGGTACGGGGGGGATGCCCAGGGAGAGGTGAGGATGTCCAGGTACGGGTGGGGCTGCCCAGGTACAGATGGGGATGCTCAGGTAGGGATGGGGATGCTCAGGGAGAGATGGAGATGCCCAGGTACGGGTGGGGATGCTCAGAGGTGGGTGAAAATGCTCAGGTACAAGTGGGGATGCCCAGGTAGGGATGGGGTTGCTCAGAGAAAGGTGGGGATGCTCAGGTATGAGTGAGGATGCCCAGGTACGGGTGGGATTGCTCAGGTACAGGTGGGTGAGGTGCCCAGGTACAGGTGGGGATGCTCAGAGGTGGGTAAGGATGCTCAGGTACAGGTGGAGATGCTCAGGTACAGTTGGGGATACTCAGGGAGAGGTGGAGATGCCCAGGTACGGGTGGGGATGCTCAGGTAGCCATGGGGTTGCTCAGGGAAAGGTGAGGATGCCCAGGTACGAGTGGGGATGCCCAGGTAGGGATGGGATTGCTCAGGGAAAGGTGGGTGAGGTGCTCAGGGAGAGGTGAGGATGCTCAGGTAGGGATGGAGTTGCACAGGGAAAGGCGGGTGGGTTCTGCTGCCCAAGGAAAGGTGCCCAGGGTTTGGGGGATGTCCAGGGAAAGGTGTTTGGGGGATGTCCAGGGCAAGGTGCCCATGAGGGGCGGGTGGGTGTTGCCGTCCAGGGAAGGCTCCAGAAGCAGGAACTCGCTCCCAGCTCCTCTGGGCAATGCTCGGGAAAGGCGAAGCGGGGGCAAAGGAAAAGCTGGAGCTCCCTCTGCTGAAGAAACTCGGGCAGACCGGCAGAGAAAAGCACGGGACAGGGCTGCGTTAGCAAAGGTAGATCTGGAAAACGTCCTTTCCCTCTATTTGCGTTCTGTATTTCCTCCCAATCCACTTTTTAAGAGGAAAGTTGGGGTTTAGGTCAAACGTAGAGAATTGAAAAGTTCCAATTTTACTTTTGTCATTTTGGAGATAAGATGCTGCCGGGTAAGGCTGGATCGGGCTGGAGCAGTGAGCAGTGAACTCTCCAGGGCAGGATTTGCACAGAGCCGGCAGTGGAACATCCTCGAGGTCCCGTCCAGCGCAGGGGTTCGGGGATTCTCAGCCTCGCACTGCGGGGATGGTCAGAACTGCCCAGGGAACCTGGCAGCTGCAGCTGGGGGAAACTCTGATTTTCTGTGTGTGCACCTGAAAGAGGTGTGGGATGGAATGGATGAGATGAAGAGAGAAAAGAGACAAAGAGAAGAGAGAAAAGGAAGTGAGACAAGAAAAAACAAAAGACGAGAAAGGGTAAAAGAGGCAAAGCAAAGAGGAAAGAAAGGAAAAGAGGGGGAGAGGTGAAGAGGAGAGAGAAGGGGACAAAGATGGGCAAGAGAGAGAGACAGAGGCACAAAGAGGGGGAAAGGGGGTGAGAGGCAGAGGGGAGCCCCTCACAAAGACAAAACAAAACAAACAAAAAGGAGCAAATAACACCAAAGAAAGACAGGAGCTGAAGAGGGAACAAACAAATCTTTATTACAACTTTGGTGAATCACTTTCTTTTCAGTTATACTTCCTCAAATAAAAAAACCTGTACAGCTGAGTCATTCGAGAGAATACAAGTTTACATCGGTTTCAATACAGATTGATACAAAACCAAAGACAGCTACACAAAATGTAAAACATCCTTGGACAAAAGTCTGTGCAAGTTCAGGGCTTTAGAATGCAATACAGATGACAGAACAAATAACATGGCCCTATACAATTCCAACCTCTCAAAACCACAATAATTTTAATACACATAAATACAATACAGAAGCAAGTGTGTAAGGGCAAAACACAGTGTCTATACAACTACAGGGCGTTCAAATGCAATAAAACTACAGAATAAAAAAACAAAAGGAACGAATACACAGAGCTGCACAATTCCTGACCAACACGGGGTCATACAAAACTACAGAACATAAGCAGAACGATGGAACATACCTACAGAACTACATACAGCACTACAAGCACAATCATAACCCAAATCCAAAACCCTAACACTAACCCCAAACCCTAATCCCTAAATAAAATCCCCGAAATCTAACCTTAAAGGAGCCCTTAACCCTAAGCCCTAATGCTAACCAAAGCCCCAATGGAAAGCCCTCCCTTGGTCCCAAAGCCAGACCCTGACCCCAGAGCTGATCCCCGAATCCCAAATCCCCAACCCCAACCCTTTCCCAGCTGTAGTTCCACCTTTCACCACCAGGCGGCACCAGCGCGAGCTGCAATACCCGTGCTGGTCACCAGGCGGCGGCAGCGACTCAAAATCCCCAAATCTCGTGTTTTAGGACAGAAACACCCGAACAGGGGAGATTTCTGTTTTCTCGTGTAGGTCAACCCTTCTGACATCTTCCAGCCACATCTTGAGTTATATTTGCCTTTGAAAGCCCTGTAATTCTATACTCGGGATTTCTTATATTCTAAAATCCTGTATATTATATAGCCGATACGGGGGATTATTTTTAAATCTATTTTTATATAAAGCAACATTATTTATCGCTAAATATAAAAATGACGGACTTTGCCGTTTCAGTATTTTATGCACACCCTCCCCATGGATTTTCAGGCACTTTGGGGCTGTAACCTCCCTTTTTGGGGAGCCCCAGCTCCGTGATTCCCGTGACATCGGGATGCCCCAAATGACGTCATCACGTTCTCAGACTACAACTCCCGGCAGCCACCGCGCAGGCCCCGCCATGCGCTTCCTGCCTCTGACGTCATCAGTGTGCGCCGCGCGCGGGCCGTGCCGCCGCCATGGTGCAGCTCGGTGAGTGCGGCGGGCTCGGCTTGGCCCAGCCCGGCTTGGCTCGGCTCGGCTTGGCCGTGACCGCCCCGCGCTTTCTCCGCAGGGAGCTGCCTCCTGAGGGGCCGCGGCGGCAACGTCGTCATCCGCTTCGCGCTGGGGGGCTGCACCAACCGCCCGTTCTTCCGCATCGTGGTGGCCAACAGCAGGCGCCCCCGCGACGGGAAGTACCTGGAGCAGCTCGGCTGCCTTGACCCGCTGCCCAACGCGCACGGCGAGAAGGTGGCGGGGCTCAACCTGGAGCGGCTGCGGTACTGGCTGGGCTGCGGGGCGCAGCTGTCCCGGCCCGCCGAGAAGCTCCTGGGTAGGCCTGGGGCGGGCGCCGGGGTTGGGGGCGGGGAGGGCCCGGTTCGGCCCTGCTCTCACCGCGTCTCACCGGGCAGGGCTGGCGGGGTTCCTGCCGCTCCACCCCATGACGGTGACCGCCGCCGAGAGGCTGCGCCGGCAACGACAACGCGAGCAACAGCAGCCCGAGGCTGCCCCTGCGGACAGCACGGCCGAGCCCGGCACCAACACCGCGCCCGGCACCGACACCGCGCCCTGACACGGCGGCCGGGAGGGCCTTGAGCGGCCCGGGACAGCGGCGGCCCCGGGACTGCACGGGCCTGGCCGGGCCGAGGACTCTCGTGCTCTGTCAGTGCATCTGGCTCCATTAAAATGTTACCTCTACACCGTCCATCTGCTGCTTTCTCCAGACTCTTCTCAATCAAAGTTCACTGTTGCCAAATTTGGTGCATAAAAGAGGTTTTGTTGCTCTGATGCAGGTACAAGACCATTCCACAAAGCTTGTACAATATTTCCTGGGCATGCCATTGGCTCCAGGTGCTCTGCCTGCAGGGGTGACATGTCCTCTGCCAGCTGCCTGCTCCACTTGTCAAGTGTTTTGAGTCCTGGCTGTGTTACTGTAACAGAGCAGTCCAGTGGTTCAGGAGAGGCCTGGCACAGACAAATGCAAATGGAAGTGCAGCTGGTTTCTGTTTACTTTCCCCAGAGAGGTACTGAGCCTGGTTGTTCATCTAAAAGCAAAACAGAAAGCTTTTGGTGTCATGTAAAGAGGGACCAGGGAAGTAAGCTATGATTCCTATTTAGTCACATATTTGAGGCTGTTCTAAGTCTCTCCTACTTTAGATGCACCCCTGAGCTTTTTGGGTTTCCTAGGGTGCAACTCAGATGATTCTACAAATATCAGGTGAAGACAAGTTTCCAGTGTTGCATCTCAGTAAAGCTGGTAGTATAACCAGCCCAACAGAAGACAAGTTGACAAAACACTTTAAGAAAAGGGCCTGGCTTGCTCTCACAATAGTGAGAAAGAGTGCTTTTATTTCTGCTCATGGATGAAAGATGAGGTGATTAAAAAGCTGTTCTTGGAAGTGATTGAGGCTATGGAAAATGGTATTGCTTTTCTATTACACCTCCCTCTTCTATGCATTTGATGTGTTCAGCATCATATTTTCTATAAAATGGCAAGTGCACTCTGGTGCTCTGGTTTCTAGGAAATTCCTCTCTAGCTCACTCCAGGGAAGGTTTGCATCAGCAGTGTTTTTCTTACCATAATCCAAAGGTACCACACAGCTTTTCCTTTCTGGTGCTTTCCCCTTTGAACACAGATGTCTGTCTGTAATGTTTCTTTTAAGACAATTCTATGGAGCCCTGGCTTTTGGCCCAGTTTAAAAATGCAAACAAACAAAACCAAAACAAACCCCACACAAAACCTCAGCCTTACCTTGTTGTTAAATAAAGCATCCCACAGTCATCTACAAGGCAGTAAAAGTTGTTTTCATGCTCTTTCCCATACTAAGAGCTCTGGAGCTGCTCTGCAGTGCAGGAGGGTGAGGGACTATTGGCATCACACACAACTTTTATATGACACAGTGGTAACAGCAGGTAAATGAAGAGTTCTAAGGAGAGTCTGGCAGTGCCTCACCTAACTCCCTCCTCATTGTCCTTGGAAGTACTGTGTCTGTCTCCTTATGGACCAAATCAAAAACAGAAAACCAGGCATGCTGAGCAAACAAAGCACAATTCTCAGCTGCTGTGATGCTGACAGAGATGAAGGCTCAGAACAAATTAGAGTGAACATTTCTAGTGCTGTGCAAATGGTGAGAGGTGCAGGGCTGGGGAAGAGGGTGTGTCTGAGGCCTGGAATTTGGTAGAGAAAATCAGCAGCAGGTAGTTGTGAGCACTGAATGCTGTTTACACTTTGGACTGAACCTGCCTTTCAGAAGATTACTTGATAGTTTTCTCTGGAGCCATGAAGAGCCCCTGTTGCTTAAGGGGGCTGTAGATAATAATGGAGTGCATTGGGATGAAAGTTCAAGGGTGTGTTGCTGTAAACACTTCACTAAATACTTCACAGCAAGGGCTTGGGCAAAAGGAGCAAACATTTTCCTTTCTTGGCAGGAAGAAGCATTGTTCTGACTCAGTTGTATTCCATCCCCTCTTCCCCAAAGAGTTGTGTGGGCTTAAAAATAATAACTGTAGTAAATAAAAAATAACTGAACGGAACAAACTTAAAGCAGAAGCAGATCAGGCTGGCACAAAGCAAAAGCCAGGCTTGAAGAAAGCCGTGGGTGAAGCTCAAACCTCCAGCACAGTAATTCTTACAGCACTGACAGTAATGCTGGTACATTCCTCATGTTCAAGTAGCTCTCTAAGCTTGGTTGGCACTGTACTCACACAGCCCAAAATCTTCATTTCTGCTCTGATGCTGTGATTTCCTCTGCTGGCTGCTCCTCTGGCTATTGCAACAAGATTTGTTATCCTTTTTTGAGAGAAAGCTATCCCTGGATCCTAGAAAAAGCAAGAACAAACAAACAAACAAACAAGCTTACATCCATGGCTGATAATGTGTCACCCCCACTGCAGGCTCTCCCCAGCCTGCAGACTGCTACTCTGGGCATATCTTGCATTTGAATTCATCTCATTAACATTCCTCATTGCTGCTTTCTTCCTGCTCCCCAGACTTCCATATTCCACACAGGATGAAGCAACCTCCCCTTAGTTTACTGTTAACCCTCTTTGGTCTTGGCCTGTGCTGTTGCCTTACAGATCTACAGAGAAGCTGGCCAACTGTGGCTGGGGGGATTGGGCAGCAAGCTGCAGTCACCCAAAATTCTCATTATTCCATGCATTTACCATTTCTGTACGAGTTATGTGAGAAAGAGTGTTGACAAGGCTTTTAACATTAAAAACTTCTTGTACAGCATAGAGCACTGTCTCCCCAAACCTTCAAACACAGCAAGGGTTGCAACACCAGTTAAGGATTCTAGTAAAACACCTCCAGCCAGTCCCAGTGCTGCTGCCCTGCAGCTTTTGCTGCTGTCCCGCGTGTTGGAACCTGAAATTTGTCAACTGACCCCACTAGAGCAGCAGCTTGGGGCACAGGAACAGCCATTTCCCAGTGAACAGCCACAAACACCTCCTCTGCAAAAAAAGCTGGGCTAAATGAGTAATTATGAAATAACAACCACAGGTTTGGAAATGTCTCCTTAGATAAAGAGAGGCTGGGGATCTGCCTTGGCATTTCAGCCCCTGGTACTCAAAGAATTCTCAGTGTGTGTATTGGATTTATGCAATCCATTGGGTGTTGTTATGATAATGGTATCTAAAAGTTTCTGCTCTCTCCTGAGGCTCTCTTCCAGTCTGAGGGAGAGCATACATTAAGAAAGCTGCCTTTTACACAAATTCTTTTTTTAATAAAGTGTGTCTCCTATAGAGTGCAAGATGCTTACTCATTTGTAGAAAATAAATTGACTAGAGAACTCTTTTTAAATACTTCCCAATGTAATTTATATATACATAGATACATACTGTATTTATATATATAAATTTTATTCTGTTTGATTGTTGAAAAGACTTATTTTTCCAACCAAAGAACAGCAGAAGTTCTGAAATCATGAGGTTGTCTGTGAGTGACACAGCAGAGGCTGAGTGAGCTGCAGACATGCTGGAATGGTACAGGTAGCTTCATTACAAACATGTGAAAATTGATTAGGCCTTTTCTCCATCCCTCTCCCCATTTTCCCTGCTTCTGTACATGTGTAATAAATACATTTACAAACATCCACAAATAATTGCCATGAAGTAACCTTTAATGATATGGACTTAAATCAAAATTAACCTTCATCACTTTAAAAACAGCACAGTGTAAAATCATTTTCCTGCCTAAACTCATGCATCTTTTTTTTAACCAGTAACTTGCAAATTTAGACAGAATATTTGAAGCCTTTGGATTCCAGAAGGGAAACATCACGTTGCAGTTCACAGTTCACCAGTGACCATATACAGTTTGACAAAGGAAGAGAATAAGCAAGTAAGCAATGACTCTTTCAAAAGTTATTTCTAAGGATTTGGTGCAATTTCCAACTCTGCATGATGGTGACAGGCTCTGGTTTTTTTCCAGACACCACTAGTATTGCTCAAAGCCCCAAATCAACACACATTGATGTTGACTTAAAAGTACTGTGTATGTACCACTACATAAATACATTTTCAAAATAAAGTCCATATCCTATAAAATAGAAAAAATGTAATATAGAGTCTATTAGGCAAGGCATACAGGCATAGCAATAGTTTTATAACTGCATAAAGGTAATTTATATTTACAGATGGAAATTGAGACAAACATTATCATCAAATACATTGATTTTATTAATTTTTTGAAGAGTTTCACAAAATGATCTGTAACTCCAGCTACCTGGAAAAGTAAAGTGCTCACAATCCATTTAGTGCAATAATGCTGGCTACAAAACTTAAGAGGAGAAAAAAAAAATTAAGAACTAATACCACATTAGCTAGTGGGACCAAACAAAAAATAAAATAATTTTTGAGTTTAAAAGTTTGAGAAGGAAGAGAAATTAAGATTACAAAGCAGACTAACAAGAAAAGAATAATTCTCCAAAGTCAAGTCTTTAGATTGTCAGAAATTAGAAGTGCCAAATGTAGTTTGTCATGCTATTTTGTCCCAGCTTTGTCCTGAACATTCTTGGAGACAGCTGTCCCATAATCAAGGAAATGGCACAGACATTCCTGCAGATACAACACCATGTAAGCCCAAAGAAATGAAAGATGAATGTACTCATCAGTCTGACAGCTGACAGTCCTTTATCTCTGAGAGCTTGACTTCGTAATTCCAGCAGTATTCCTCTGTTTAAGTTGATAGTGAGTAATACAAAACTTGCTTCTAAAATATAATAAATGGGAGCAGATGATAAAAATGAGGGGTTCTTATGTATTATGTTTTCAGCACTGGATTACAGTAAACCACAACAACTAAAGATTACACATATTATTTCACCTTGGCATCATAGCATAAACTCAGGTGAACAGTGAAGTACAACTCATTTAAAATGAGTGACTCTCCAGAGAAAACCCTTCTTCTGGGTCTAGGGACCAAACATCATCTCTACAGGGATGCCATGCACAGCACATGTGAGCACTAAAATGCCCACCAGCCTTGGTAAAACTTGGCTGCCTACCCAAATACAAAGACAGGGGGGTTAGAAATAGTTTTATTAATGTGACTTTAACTCCTGGCCCTAATTAGAACTTGTAAAAATTCTCACACACCACCTTCTAAAATCAGAACAATAAGAAATCTCTCAGACAATGAAACCCAAAGCCCTTTTACTGGTTTCACTGAGATGTGGAAGATGCAGCTCTAATTGACAAGCACTTAGTCACTAATCCCCAGACTTCAGAATGTCCCAAGGTAAAATTGTATAAACAAGAATGATGTGATGCAGGCTTCCATACAAATGATTTTTCTTATGAGTAAAGTTCTTGAGAGTAACCTTCTGCCCAAGGGAGGTTGATGGGAAAAGACCTTTCTCCCCACAACTGCGTTATGGACAACTGCTAAACTGGATTATGGCCAAATCCTCCTGCTAAGTCACCACAAACCCCTGTAGTCCTAATTAAACTATAATGAGGAAGGAAACACACACGAATTGGCAAACATCACCAAGGACACAGCCAGGACCTCCCAGTGGGGTGTGGGACCCAGGCCCACAGCGCTTTCAGCCCACAGTGGTGTCTTGTAGCAGTTCTGCTGCTGGGAGCTCTGTGCACCCACAAACCCATGGCACTTGACAGAGGACTTGCACCACCCAAGCAAGACCAGCTGCTCTCAGCCTTCCCAAAGCTTTGAAAAGCACCCTCCAGAGCCAGGCCTTCACTGGCAGAGGCTGTAGGTTGGACCTGCACCTCCCAAAGGCCTCACAGAAATCACCACGGGGTTTGCCTACCCAGTCTGCTCTGCCTGGCCAGGAGGTGGCTCCTCCTGCCCCCAAACTGTCACCATTCCCACGGTGGCAGTCCCCTGCAGCAGTGAGCTCACTGCCACTGAGAGAGCGAGGTTGTCCTGCCCAGGCACCAGACTTTCAGGTCTCCTGCCTCACGCTGGACAATGCCAGTCATCTCCCGGGATGGCAGCACCACGAGGCAGCTGCAGGGAATGGCCCCACACTTCCTGCTGCTGTGGCCCCAGGGGCACAGACAGGCCTCTGTCACCTCAGGGGAAGGACGAGCAGTGCCAGGCGCTGCTGACTCACCCCTCACCTTCCCACAGGCAGGGGAAAGCTCAGCAAAGCCAGCACAGGCCTTTCTTTCCGTTTGCCAAGCCCACTGCTGCCGTCCCAGGGCCGCACAGCCCGTCCTGTCACAGCAGGGAGGCCAAGGGTGACACAGTGGGGCAGCAGAGGCTGTGGCAGCTTCTCCCATTTATTCGTTCCGCGCACGGGGCAGGAGCGGGCGCTGCTCCTCGGCGGGTGGCAGCTCCTCGGTGGGCAGCAGCTCGTAGGTGACACAGAGGGAGGAGAAGAGGCAGCCCAGGAAGGACACCAGGCTGGAGAAGTACATGGCACTGCTGGCACTGCCAACAGCCGCCGTCAGCGGGCCCATGGCCACGGCCACGAGGATCTGCGCCAGGAAGTACTGGCAGCTCAGCAGGGAGATGTCAACGCCCATCCCGCGCCGCGTGCCCTCCGCCTGCGAGCCTACGAACTGTGGGGACACAGCCACAGAGTGAGGGAGTGTCCCCAGGGCTGCTGTCCCCTCCCCAGCCCGGGGCTCACCTCTCGGCTCTGGTAGTAGTCGCAGAGCAGGGAGTAGGGCAGCGTGCAGAGCGTGGCGAACAGAATGCCGTAGGTGGCACACAGGGACAGCAGTACGTAGACATTCCTGGAGAGCGTGGCCAGGCCTGTGCCCAGCCCAAAGGCCAAATATGCCACAAAGTACAGTGTCCGTGTGCTAAACCGCTCCTCCAGCTTCTCCAGCATGGCTGCAAGGAAATGGGACAGCTTTGGGGTGAACTGCAGCCCTCCCACTGCCACTGAGCAGTGGGGCTGTGGGGCCCACCCTTGCTTAGACAGCCATGTCTCAGTGACAACCACTACACCTCTGAGGAATTGGTGCCTTGCACATGAGTGCCAAGCACTCCCTCCAAATCTGGCTGCCATGATGCAATTGCTGCCCTATCTGCAGAGGGAATGGCAGAGCTGACGCCTGGCAGTGCCCCTGTCCCAGAGGGTCAATGGGAACTGGTGAGGGTGGGAGCAGAGGCATGACATACATGACAAAGTGCTGGGGTGGCACATGACACTGAGTGCTTTGCCTGGGACACACAGGCACTGGGTGGTGCTGCACCAGAATTATGCTTATGGTGACTGCACGTATCTCTGTATTCAATGTACATTGAAAATGCCACTTGTGAAAGGAACCACATCCTAAGAGAGATGTTTTCACTGGTTTGCTGACCTCACCTGCTGTCAGTGCAGGCCAAGCTAAGTAGCAGAGGTAACAGGGTGAGAAAGAGCTCCCTGCTGTAGCACTTGTGCCTTGTGGTAGGCTGTGTGCAACATAAACACTGGCCTACTTGTTGCAGAAACACCACTTCTAAGAAATGTATCTTTTCCCAAAGCAGTGGTTAAGAGGGCTGTACCAAGTACCTGAATAGAAAGCAGCACTGAATGCATAGATGCACATTCCCCAGCAGCCCATGGTGACCCCAGTGTTGTACTTCTGATACTCATCTGAGTTGTGAGGTGCTTTTGGGTTCCCTTGGAACACTACTTCTCCCATGAAGTCAGTATAGAAGAGTAACATCCCCTCAAATGAAAGCCACCCTGCAAGAAGCAAGAAGTAACCTATTAGGATTTCAGAATACCTGTTTCCCCTTGTAAGCTTACATGGATGTTATCAGCTGTATCCCAAATCACACCCTAGGACAGGTTGTGCAACCTGAGTGTTACATAACACTCAGCCACATTTATCTGAGACCGCTGCTCCCCGTGCATAATGCTGCAATGTTTGTTAAAGACATCCAGGCTTTTAAAGACCAAGATTTACCATTTGAATTCCTCAGTGGAAACCTCAAGGCTGACTAAAGGCCACAGAATACTGGTTTAACAAGACAGAAAAATAGGTGACAGCAATCTGAGCTGTCTTCAGGTTCTGACAGGACACAGTGCTCAGTCTAACAGAGTGGCTCATCCCATAGTAATTTCAGGTTGCTGTTATCCTCCCACATAGGAGGGGAAGGAGTGCTTCTTTTGTCATGATTGCAGCCTCCAGAGTGCCTCTGACAGAGTTAAAAACTCTGCTCACAAATTGGCACCAAGGCCATTGATGTAGACAATCCCTTAATTCCTTTCACAGCCAATGAGTATTAATTACCTGGTCCCTTCTGTCCAATTTTGTGTAATGACTGCAAGCCCTTCCTAAACACCAGTCACACACTGGTGAAGAGTAAAGGTAACACTACACTGGCTACAGGCACTCCTGCAATGCCATGTTCCACAGCTCTTGGCCTGTTCTGGGAGCCCTGTACATAAGCAGTCAGAGGGAGGAAAGTAAATGCCAGTCTCAGGGTGTAAGCACAGAAATACAGCCAATCTCATCTTTCTGCTTGGCATGAACATTCCCCTTAAGATGTGCTGATTTAGGCTGTTGTTGTTCCTTTTCTAGGAACACAAGCTTTACTGCTTTGCTGGGGGTGGTTTTTTTTTTTCCCTAAAAAGCGACCTCATTGGCATCTCTATGGAAGAAATCAAGTTGTCTCTAGTTAGCAGCCACAGCAGCAACAGATAAAATATTGAAAAAGGTTCACCCGAGGTGGAGTCCTTCCTGTTGAAGGCAAGAGGGCACTTTGGGAGTACCTAGGAAGTGGTTGATGCAGAGGTTCCGGAGAGCCTTGGGCATGTGGCAGATGGTGGAGCACAGCAGCTTCACGGACAGGGGCTGCTCCGAGGGCTCGCCCGATTCATTCAGCTCGCTCTCGTACTTCACCCCATTCAGCAGGATGTTAGCAACCTGCACCATAACAACTGCCAGGTCAGTAAGGGAAGCACAAACATCCTTTAAGCAGATGTATGCAATATTGCACACCTATCTGATCATCTGCAAGTTAAACTCTGCTGCTGGAGTATGTTGATGTGGAGGTTAAGAAGTGTATTGGACTGGAACAAGAGACAAATGGCAGCACTGCACTGTAGCTTTCGGAATGCTTGAACCAGTTCTCTTCCCTTCATTAGGGTACTTGGTAACCACATTCAGATGCACAGGCACAGCAGGAATGCATAAGTTCCACTGCATTTACAGGAGCTGTACCCACTTTCAGGTGAATGTGGATCCTGAAGTTTTAGAGACACTGAGGAAGAAGAGGATGAGTTTAATTGAAACACATTAGCACTGCTTGCTAACCTCGATGTTCAACCTCAGTGTGCCCAGTATGTAAAATCCTGGCCCTAACAAAGTCTGTTCTCACAAACTGGGTCAAAGTACAGCAACAACAAACAAAACAAACAAAAAACAAAGCAAAACAAACAAAAAACAAAGCAAAACAAACAAAAAACAAAGCAAAACAAAGCAAAACAAAGCAAAACAAAAAACCACCCACCCAAAAAAAAATTTAAATTAAATAAAAAAATCCCCAAACCAAACAAAAAAAATAACAGAGGACCGTTTACCTCATCCCAGATCATAAAAAAATGGGTCAGCATGCAGAGGTCTCAGACATTCCAAGTTATCACCAACAGTGGGAGGTGAGGTCAGAGTCTTATCCCTCAGTAAGGGAAAGCTCACCTCCCTGATGGAGCCAGATGTAATGACTGCCATAAGGAGAAGCTCATGGGAGAATCCTATCCCTGGCCCTATTTTGCAGGTCTTTCTGTGGAAAGGGAAGACACAGGCTCAATAAAAACATGACCTTTTCTGTTCTCATGTGGTAGCTCCCTTGGTAGTGAAGCAGGACTAAAAATACTGACCTAACTCTCACAACTGGCCCAGTTAAGAGTGAGGCATTCCCATTTCTGCCATCTTAACAAAGGCAGCTGACAGGCTGTCAGACATAATTCACACTCTACCCACTACTTTACTGATAGTCATAGCAGGTGTGCTGTTCCCATCATGACTTTTATGAGGAAGCTGTCACAAGAGTCTTTCATGAATAATTTGTGCACCACACATTTAAAACTATATGAAGAGATTAATAACACTCATGTTTACATGGTCATATCATTGATTTCCTGGTCTTACCTGTTGGCTGAAGGTTACATTTCTTCTTCTGTTATTCTCTGAGCAGTGTCCTGTTACAGCATCTGGAATGGCCAAGGTCTGAGGTCTTTTCAAGATCCCCGATGACCGTGGCTTTATTGCATCCAGTGAGCCCACTCTCAGCACATCACTATCAGCCCCTGATGTTAAGCTGCTCTCCCCTTGCTCCAGAATTCCATTTGCTCCATGGTAACAGCCATCAGGCACCCGAGGAAAGCTGACACTGACAGGCTGCCTGGACAAACTAGCTGGAAGTGTCATGTAACTATTATGCCCTCCTGTAAAACAGTCTATAAGCACACTGTCAATATTTGAAGTCCCAAAGGATGATGCAAACTCATTAATTCCCGTCAAAGAATTGTCTCTGCTGATAAAACTCCCGTATTTTGGCGTGAGTGGGCTCATGGGGGAAACAGGACTTGTAAAACTTGCATGTAACTGAGCTGAGTTATGAGAAGCAGAGTTTTCATTTACACTGTCCTCAAAGAAGAAAGGTGGAGAAGGAGGGAGAGGAAGACTTGGACTTTTCATCACCTTTTTCTTCCTGTTAGAGGACTTTAAGGGTCTCTCTGGAATGCTAACTAGAGTCAGCACAGTAGCAATAGTCAGTACAACTGAGGTGAAGACATAGATGACACGAAGTTGCCCTCCTACAGCTTTTCCAAAACTGGTTTTATCCCAGTGTATTCCTCCAACAACATAACCAAAGCCACCTCCAAGACCTGGTGGAAAAACAGAGCTAAGATTATCTTCCCTATCCAGTCCCACAAGTAGCAGCACAGCATCACTTGTCTAATGAATCATGAGTAGAATCTGACACTTCTGTTTTAGCATTTGACCCCTTTCCACTTCAAATGCACTAATAAACACAGCTGTGCCAGAAGGAGAGTCTGGATGTACTGACACAGTACAGAAAGAGGGAGAAAGTGCTGTGAAAGTGATGACACAAATAATTAAAAATTACAATTTTTCTTTGCCAAGAACAAAACACCTTACCTTTAGCTATTTCAGTCCGTAAACAGAAGTGTCCACCAGCCTTGTGACAAGGCTCTGCAATCATTCAGCTAAGACTGTTTTCCTGAAAGTGAAAATCCATTTTCCTCATATGAGGAATGCAGATCTAACTAAGACAGATCCAATCACTTCAGAAGCGTAGCAAGCTCATTACTCAGCATTGTGCTGACAGCCACAAAACTGCCTCTGTGTTACTACCGGTGAACAGGGAAGTTTTGAGAGCATCTCTCTCTCTCCATTCACATGGTAAAAGTCTTACAACACTCTCCTTTCTTGCTCACAAACACATTTAAGAGTGTGGAACAGTCTCCTAGAGCAGGGCAGCACAGCAATTGAAGATAACAGCAGTGAAGATCGACAGCACCCAGTGTGCACTTTTGCCTCCAACAGAGCAGCTACAAGACACACATTACACACCTGCAGGAAGCCAAACCTCCTCCCTCAAGGGATAATTTTGTTTCCATAGGTCTTACAAAATATGTGAGGCACCTCCAGATGAACAACCCAAGACTGTATCTTGTTTGAGTTCAGGTAGTTACAAAACCCTTTGCAATGAGTAGATTTTTTTTTTACAGTTAATTAGTGATACCTCTCAGCATTTGGTCATTATGCTTATTCAGGAAAAGACCAGTATTTACACCCTGCTTTCTCACAGCAGGGCTTGTTTACTCAGGGTTTACATCTCCCAGGAAGCACCAAGAAAACATACCTGCTAACAAAGCATGGATGTTGAGGCCCCTGTCTTGATCCACTGGGCTGCACACATCCATCATGTAGGCATGACTGGGATTGTCTGCTGAATCTGCACTGAAATCCATGAGGACAACACCACAGATTGTCAGGATGATGCCCCATTTGTGGTTATTCTCAGTGTCAGACAAGGCACTCCCTATATCTTTGCCATTCAGCATAAGTGAGAGCCCAAGCAATGCTCCTGGGAACAAAACCAGAACAAAATCAGTCACTATTTGTGAGGAAGCCTGCAGAGCTCCAGACTCCAAAAGCATTATTGTACCTGCACAGCCTTGCAGCAAGTGCTCTTGCTCTTGTTCATATCAATGCAGCCTGGGAAATTAGTGTTGCTTATAGGATACACAATCCTTTTCCACTCCTTGAGCTTAACAAACATCTAGAGTTTACTTTGGCCAAAAACAGCCACATTCTCGACCCTCAAAACATCCTTTCAGACTCTAAGCAGTTTTTATGTGTGGATCTCCAGCTGCCAAAGCATCACCTCAGTGTCACTCACCATCTTCTTCAGACCCAAAACACCCACACCTCAGGAGCATTTTGTTCAGCCTAGTGCCACAAGGGATGTCACAGAAGAAAGATGCACAAGGTTTTTTCAAGTGTTATGCCCATCACTTCTAAAAGACACACCTACTGCTAAAACCAGAATGAAAGGTCTTCTCCTCCCAAATCTTGATGTGCATCTGTCACTCCAGGCTCCCAGCAAAGGCTGTAGCAAAAACCCTAGAAAAAAGGAACCACCAATGAACAGGATTTTTCTACGAGTGTGTCTCACAGAGGAGCTAAAACAGGCATGCCTTAAAAGGCAGGAGAACCACAGAGCAGTGACATCCCCAGTCAGCACTGGTCACCCAGGGGCACACACCACACACTGCCTGGCATTGCTCACTGCAGGGCACTTCACTCTGCATCAGTAACACAGAGTTTGACACCAGGTGAAGAGTCAGAGTACAAGCTACACATTCTTAAGCACTCTGTTCCTTATAAGCTATTTCATTTATCCCATATTTAGATGTGAGATCCCCTTTTCCAATTATTAGCTTGGAAAACAGCAGGAAGCAAATATGCAAGTAGGAAAGGTGCCTGTATTAATCTGTGCCAGCCTTTTAGGAGGGGCCTATCTCTTCTTCTGAAACACATGTTGTGAGTACAAGAACAGGCAGAACAAAATTTTCCAAGTTGGTATCCACAGTAATGGATACAGTCCCAGCCTTGCCTCTGTGCTAAGGCAAGTAATTCAATGCCTGTATCACCAGTGGTGGATGGTCTTTCATCACTGGAACACCTTATTTGTTTCAGAAAGTTAAACAGAAGGCAATCCCACTCTGCTTTTTTTCACACACCTTTGAAAACTGTGTCTGTATGCTTTTTTTCATGGGGACATACATGGATACACCAATCTTCTTATGCTTGTTTTTAAATACAAGAATAGAGCAACCAAAGCTTACCCTCACACAAATTTTTGGAGGTTGAGAAGCTATTAAAAGAACAGGTCTTTTGAGCACATTGGTCTTATTTCAGGTGGGGCACAGCAAGAATTATCCTCCTATTTGTTTGTCTAAAATTATGGTTAGTACTTCTTAACCTCAAGAGAATATATTAATGAACAGCTGAGGTACTGCAAACAAAAATTAAAAAATAAGTGGAAAAAATAAGAGGGAAGAAATAGCACCAAGAAAAGTTACCTAATATAGGGCTGATGAACCACACCATTCCATAGAGCTGGTCTGGAAGCCCCATCTGGAGCAGCACAGGGGTAACATAGGCTGTTTCCATGGCATAGCTGAACTCAAGCCCAAAGAGAATGCACCCATTGAAAAGGAGTTCCAAGAAAGACCTCTGAGGCTGGAGATCCCCAAAGTCAACCAGATCAATAGGACAGGGAGTGTTTGGTGGTGGTGGTGGTGAAGGCCGGATGTGTTTCCGCCTTTTCGGGTGTCTCTTGAAGTTGTTGGCCCGGTGACTTATGTGCCGTGTGGGCAGTCCAGAATAGCCTGGGACTGGTGACCTCCAGACTTCCTGAGAAGCCACACCTGACAGGAGGGCAGCATCGCTGACAGGGCTTGGTGCAGATGGTGGAATCATCATGGGTAGGGGTCTGGAAGACAAATAGCTCAGAACAAAATGGTTGAGGTAAGATAAACTTTGCTTAACTTTTTTTACTGGAGTTCAAGTGATTTCTCAACATTTCACATATGAAGTGTGGCCTTTGTGTTAGTTACAACCTCTTCTTTCCATCTCTTGATGGAAGGCATTTGTGCTTTATGGGCACAAATGACACTCCACTGTCTAGGTAAGTACTTGCCTAACATCACAGGGGATTAAGATTGAAATATTTAAAACAATTAACAGTCACAGAAGTTACACTTCCCAGAAGTTGCCAATGGGTCAGCAAAGCATTTACATTTATGTGGAATTCACTTGAGTTAAACTCACTCAAGCTAAAAAAAGCAAATCACAACCTCAGTCTTTGTGTTTACAATCATGCAAAGCTGTGGCCTGGCAGGAGATTCCAGACCCCTGCTGCAACATGAAATCACTTTGGCAAAAAATCCTTTCACTACTGATCATACCACTCCTGCTGCCTGTGCTGAGGCCAAGGCTTAATGCAACACCTTTTTCTCAATGACCAAGTTTTGTTTTACTCCTATTTCCATCCCTCAAAGCAGCAGAGATACCTCCACTGCAAGGACAAGGTCTGATCCTTAGGAACTGAATCATGAGAAGAAGATACACACCCCACAAGCCACCCTCAGAACTGCTACTCCTCTTTCAGTGCTTAATGGTACCCAAGTGCTGAATAGGCTCCTTGGATCTCATCAGAATCACTTCTGCAGCCAAAGTGTGCACAGTGTGGTGGGTAAAACAGCCAAATGGTTTCCAAAATAGCACATCAGAGAGATGCCAACAGATCTGCTGCATAAACGAACCACATGTGATTTCTTGATTCTTTTTGCCAGAAATGGAAACAGCTCATGAGTGAATTCTGACCTTTTCTTTATGCCTCCTTGCCCACAGACCAAAGCTGCTGCTGCACAAGAACAGCTCCACATCACCCCATCCCTCTTCAGAAAACCCTCACAACTGCACACTAGTGAGTAAAACAAGTGTCTTACTTTTTTGATTACAGTTCCCATGGGGAAAAAACTCCAAGCTCCTTTAATCTTTGGCTGTACAGCACTCCCCTAAATCTCATGTTTTCTGCTTCTTCATCTGGTGCATTCCATACACTAGTCTTCCTTTCTTTAGCCCTTATTCTACACAAAGCCACAATTTATTGCATATTCCCAATTATTGCAGAGCTCCATAACCCATGTTTACCATCATGCTAACCCAAGCATTGCTCAGCATGGTGAATAATTCCTGCACAGACCAATCCCCAGCTCCATGCAGGGACCCAGAGACACCAGACAACACAAAACTGACTGCCAAGCACCTCACAGAAGATTGCAGTTGGAGTAACTTGAGTGCATTTGGGGGCCAAGGAGGATAAGGAAGGATGAGAGTGAGATGACATTTATCGAAATATTGCTAACATTGTATGAAGGGTTTCCTCAGGACTGCTGCTCCTCAGACCAAGGTGCACAAGAGAGAACAAGCAATTCAAAATCCCAGCTGCACATCTTGACAACCTTCACCTCACACAGTACCAACAGCAAGCTGCATCTTCCTGGGAAAGCTCATTAGCCACTAAGTCCCACACAAGGACCAGCACAAAGAGAAGCGTACAGAGACTTCATGAAGACATCTGACACTGGTTCTGCAAATTACTGAAAACTTCTTATGACCCATGTCTCTCACATGCAGAGTACTTACTTTGCAGAGTACCTTTATCAGCCTCCAGGACAAAGTGATTTCCTCACAATGAGAATTTGTTAAAAATGAGAAGATACCTGAAATAACATATAATGAAAACCCAATCAGATTCCTGGCAGTTGCTCTAACAACCCTTTCACAGACCATGACAATGAAGAGAAGCTAGCAGCCCCTTCACTTCTACTGTACCTTGCCATAACACAGAGGGTGTTATCTCCTGATCTTCATCTATCAGTTTCATTTCATACTAGATCCTCCTTTATCTTCCTGCTCTTTACTGCATATTGCAAAGTAATTGCATTCCAAGTCATAAGTGACAATGTTTTAGTGATATAAGGAAAGAACTCCATGCATGGCTCAAAAATACACATGGTGACCTGCAATTACTTGAAAGGCTATTATTGCCATCATGTCACTGGTCCAGCAGGAAATCAGTGTAAAACTGAACTATTCCTTAGTCCCCAATTTTCCTCAACTTACTGATTATTCAGAAAGACATCTCAAACCTGCCCTCGGGTAAATCCATGTAGTGATCACAACAACGAGGCAGAACACTCTCCCGTAGTGTGGCTGCCAGCCCTCAAGTCAATAATTATTCGGGATTTCTAGCATTTGATGTCTGCACATCACATCTGGAGGTGATGCTGGCTCTGCCGCTGCCATCCGCACAAACGCGTGTGCCCAGGCAATGTGCTCGGCAGGCACGGTCGCCCACCCTCAGCGCTACGCCGAAAATAAGTCTTTACTTTGCCGGCAGAACCTGGTTCGCGTCGGCTGCCGAGAGCTCTAAAAACCCCAGAGTCACGGGCTGGGCGGGGGAAGGCCGGCCCTGACCCTGGTGCTGACCCGGCCCATCCTTTGTGCCGGCCGGGCAGGAGCGGCGGGGCGGGGCCGCCCACCCCTCCCGGCCCTCCCGGCCCCTCACGGCTCCTCCGGCCCGGCCGCCAGCGCGCAGCGACCCCCGCGCCCCCGGCCCGGCCGCTGCTCCCGCCCCGCCGCCTCACCTGCCCAGCCCGGCCCGGCCCGGCCCGGCCCGGCCCGGCCCGCACTGCGCCGCGCCGTGACGCCACCGGCCCCGCCCCGCCATTCGGCAGAGCCGCCCCCGCCGGGCCGCACCGCCCCCGAGAGCCCACGAGTGCACCCGAGAGACTCCGAGAGACTCCGAGAGCCCCCCGAAAACCCCCGAGAGCCTCCGGAGAGCCCCCGAGAGCCCCCCGAGAGCCCCCCGAGCGCCCCCGAGAGCCCCCGGAGAGCCCCCGGAGAGCCCCCGGAGAGCCCCCGAGAGCCCACGAGCGCACCCGAGAGCCCCCCGAGTGTCCCCGAGAGCGCCCCGAGAGACCCTGAGAACCCCCGAGAGCCCCCCGAGAGCCCCCGAGAGCCCCCCGAGAACTCCCGAGAGAGCTCGAGAGCCTTCGGAGAGCCCCCGAGAGACTCCGAGAGCCCCCCGAGAGCCCCCGAGCGCGCCGAAGAGCCCCCGAGAAACCCCGAGAGCCTCCGGAGAGCCCCCGAGAGCCCCCGACAGCCCCCCGAGAGAGCCCGAGAGCCTTCGGAGAGCCCCCGACAGCCCCCGACAGCCCCCCGAGAGAGCCCGAGAGCCTCCGGAGAGCCCCCGAGAGCCCCCGAGAGCCCCCCGAGCGCCCCCGAGAGCCCCCGAGCGCACCCGAGAGCCCCCGAGCGCACCCGAGAGCCCCCCGAGCGCCCCCGAGAGAGCCCGAGAGCACCCGGAGAGCCCCCGAGAGCACCCGGAGAGCCCCGGAGAGCCCCCCGAGAGACCCCCGAGAGACCCCCGAAAACCCCCGAGAGCTCCCCGAACGCCCCCGAGCCCCGGAGCGGAGGGGCCTGCCCTGCTCACGGCGGTACCGCCGCCGCACCGGGGCCGTGCAGCCATAGAACATGCTGCGCTTCTCTGTTTAACAGCATTCTCCTTTCTAGGCTAAAGAAATTAAGCAATTTTATTTTCCAGTATTTTCCAGTTTTTATATTTTGGGCTTGTGTTTCAAATTTCCTCACGGAGACACAATCATGTAGTGCAGTCCGCTCTACTTTTAAAATAAAACTTAAAATTCAGAACCTTAAGCACTCTTAATTTTATCCTCAGAGGTTATCATAACACTGCAAGAATCCCTAGCATATATTAGTATTTAGGTCTTGTAGAATTTGTTGTAGCAGGAAGGTGGCACATAAATCACTAGTCATAGTAGGAATAAAAGGAATTGTGCCATTTGTCTATAGAAAAGCAGCTCTAATTCATGCGATAGAGGGTGCAATCACATTTGGAAAAGATGCCAAAGAGCACTGTCTGAGGCAAGTAGGGTTCAGCTGGGGGACAAGCTCATATAAAACCTGACAAAGTGTGAGAAATCAGGATAATCTTGTAGCACACCAGGACAGGCACAAGAGACCACTGCACATTCTTACTGCCATGGATTTCCTGCCACCTGAGCTGTGTTGTTCAACTTTTTAACATTATATTAGTCAAGCATTTTTCATCAGTGTTTATGTAATCAAACAGCAGTGTAAGGTACCCGTGTACAACACTTGGGGTTATTGACTCACAGCGTGATTTCCACAGGGCACAAAGGGTTTTGTGCTTGGCCAAATGGAAAGTGGGACTGGGCTCCTCACCTATCCTCAAATGTTCTTCCTCAAAAACCACGGCCCAAACAGCATGTCTGCAGTCCCAGCAAAACTCTTCAGTGCTTTCTCAGACAGGGCTCTCTGTAAGCCCCTTGTTCCTAAGGTGTGGACCTGCCTGTTCCAGGTCAGTGAAACAGCAAGAAACTCGTCATGCACTGGCAGTGTTGCACTGCTGTCAGCAATTTGGTACAGTGCACCTTCTCCCCTGGCAAAATGCTCATGCAAGATAAACTAAACAGAGATGGAAGAGTCAATCCAATGTCATAGATGTCATATTTGAGTAATGGAAAAAATAAACCTGTTTGCCCCAAACAATGTGTTACACACAGACACCACTGCAGGCTTCTGCTGAGGATGCTGCAGGTTCCCCACTTTAACATACATTCTATCCCCATTCCTCCTGGCACATTTGGAGCTATTTTGGCACTGGAATATCCCTCACCTGCCTGTGCTCAGCCTTTCCTTTTGCCTCCCCAGATATGAAGCTTCTGGGTCTCCACCAACCCAGCCTTGCCACACATCACTTCTCAGTGCTGATCCACGTGGCTGTGGCCACAACAGGGTGCTAGGTCTGCACCCAGGTCTCATCTACAATATCCACAATATCCACAATATCCACAATATCCACAATATTCACTACTCCACTTGCTGCCTATCGAGAAAACCAACTGGTTTTAGAAGCCACATTCATTATGAACCGATTAAAACCATTGCAGTTGCTCTGAAAGAAAACAATCACATTCTCATTCAAAACCACAGGTTGACAGCATCCCTTTTATTCTTTTATTTATTTGCTCCCAGTGTCACAGGCACTGGAAAGATCCTTCATGCTCTGAGCAGAAAAGGCAAAAAGTAATTTAAAAAAAAATAAACTTAAAAAAATTGAGACCCTAAGGATGAAGGACAGGAACAGAAGCAGGCCCAGCCAGGTGGCACAGCTGGTAAGAGAACGTGAGCAGGCAGGTCTGCTGCCAGAATGATCAGACAGGTGGGGCAAGAGACAGCAGGGCTGGGAGGAGCCATTGCCATCAGAAGTAGTTGCAGGAACACCAGCTGCTTCTCACCCAGCTTCTGGTGGTGGTCAGGGACATGTCATGAGCTGGGAGTGTGGCTGTCACACACCCACAATTGTTAACTGCCTGCTTTGATTGAGACTCAGGTTCAGCCACCTCTACATTGACCACAACTGAGAATACAGGACAACAACTCCTGCTCCCACCACCTCAGTCCAACCACCACCCATGTGCTAGAGCTCTGCAAACACTGGGAAGATGAAAACAGTGCTTAAGAATCCCATTCCTTGTCATCAAGGATGACTTTTTATTCCACCTGGGCATGGAGAGTGAGTTATATCATTAATGCTGGCAGGAAGTCATTTTATACAATTATTTATTCTTGTAAATGTATTTGAGACATTAAACTCATGTTTATCCATGGCCAATTAAATGAAATTGTCTGCTCAAAACTTAGACAGATTAACTCTTACACCATTTAGAACAGTTTGTCCACTTGGGGACAGTGGGACAAGTAACTCTAGTCCTTCCCAGGGTAACAACAAAGGAGAGAACAAAAGCAATTCCTGCTGTGCATTCATTTATTAGCATCCTTTGGGCTGTAGACAAAACAGAAACCACAAATCTCCTCTCTGTGAGCTTGCACATAAATTGCTGTTGAAATGTAAAGTTACTCATTTACTTTGTACTAGTTTAACCCAACAACATCCAAAAGAGCAGGATTTGGTGGTGAATACCTACTGCCATGAATCTGCACTGTTCCCTCCTAACTTTTCTGGGTGCAAGATGATTTGCATTCACTAAACAGCTTCTGACAGCATATTCATCTCTGCTCATTTACAGCTTGATGTTAGGCTCACTGTTTCATTTGCCAGCAGGCCTCATTATTTGCTTTGCTCAGATCAGACCATTCCTCCGTTTCTTGGAAACCTCTCTTGGTATCCCCATAATCCTTTCCTCTGAAGCAGACATTAGCTCCAGTCGAGTGAAATTCTGTGCAAAACACCAACAGAGAGTAGATTGTTTTCCCTGTTTAAGAGCAGGGTTTCAGTTCTGTGGTGTTGGGTGTTTCTTTTTCTCCTTTTGTCTTAAAATTAATTTAAAACATCTTTCAGTTTGGTTCAGTGGATCCACGATGTCATTCTGTGATCCATCTGGAACTGGCAGCTTCAGCACTACAAAATTGGGGAATAGCATTTATAGGAATGTAGGAATAGCATTCCTGAGCCACAACAAGAAATCACTCAGAACTTATGAAAAAGTTGAGATCTCTTATTTATTTGTTGCCAGTGGTTAGATCTCACTGAAAGATTATTTGACTGGGTCATGTATGCTGAATTAAGCTTTAGTACCACAGCTGATTTGACAAACCTATTGTCAGTGATATTAAACAGCACTTATGCTTTTTCACCACCTTGTGTTTTCAAAGTATTTTAGATAAATATATATGTATATGTATACAAACACAGTGATTGTCTTAAGCTCTCCAAGCTGTGTAGGATTTAATGCCATGGATTCAAGACAGTTGTCTGACATAAATTGCCCATTAAATTTTGGGTGAGTTTTCAGAGGGTTTTAGAGGAAAAACCACCACTCATCTTATATGACTTTTTACAGCAGCTTCTTTGTTACTGTGTGTGAGACCAGAGTGTCCTGGTCTGTAGCATCTTCCTGTTCTGCTAAGGCAATCACTGTATTTCAGCAAAAGCACACTTGGAATAGGCTAGTCAGGAACTCTTACAGTATAGTTCCAAAGATCTCAGCTTGTGTCTGGAGAACAAGGTGTCACCAGCTGCATTTTTTCCTCTTGTACAGAGACATGGCTCCAGATATTTCTGTGCACACAAAACCAGCCCACTGATTTTTCATTGTACTTTAGGAAGGAGAGAGGGAGGGAAGGTCAGCCTTGAAGTAGTCAGGTGGTTGGACTAGATGGTAGCTGGAGGTCCCTTCAAATTGAACTGTTCTGTTTTGTTCCCTAAGACTTTTTTGTTGAGAACTAGAGAGCAGCATGGTCACTTAAGAAGCTAAGAGTAAAGTCCTGTACATTTGCTGCTGAGCATCAAGCCCACCTCTTTTTTTTTCCAAGCAAGGTCAATACTCAAAAATTTCCCATAATCCCTCAGAAATTTTGATGCAACTCTTTCTTTCATGCAGTGAATTTCTCATTCTGTCCAGTGCAGTTAACAAAAAGTCACATTATTGATCAACTTCCTTGGTGCTATTGTTCTTTATCACCAGAATAATTTAAAACAGATCAACCCTAGATCACCTGTAAGTTTGCAAATCAGGGACCAGGACATTTAGTCAATGGCAAGTTCATGACAGTCTTACTTAAAATTAGTTCAGCTAATGACAAAAATTGCTAGAGTTAGAATCATGGAATATCTCAAGTTGGAACTGACCCATAATGATGATCTAGTCCAATTTACTGTTCATCACAGGTCCACCTAAAACTAAACCTTATAACAAGACCTTGGTGCCATGATGACTTTCCTGGGGACCCTGTTGTGGTGACCAACCATCCTCTCAGTGAAGAACCTTCTCCTAATTTCCAATCTGAACTTCCCCTGGCTCATCTTCATTCCATGACCTCGTGTCCTATTGTTGGTTACCACCAGAGTTACACAGATGAGCACAGGTGTCCATCATACAGGCTGATGTCCTCTAAATCCCACCTGTACCTGTTCCTGCCATAATCCAGATCATTTTTAGAGCCAATCCATCTTGCCTTCTTCCCTGTACATCTATTCCAGGCAGATCAGAGCTTTTATTAAATCCAAATTAAACTCTACTTTCCACAACATTTATGCCACCAGCTGAAGAACAAAATTTATATTTCTGTAAATGCCCAATCATGCCAATTAGCTCTATGGCCTGTAGTATTGAACACAATGCAAATACAGAGCAGGACAGAAAAAAGGAAGCAAGTTCAAACAAGGTGAGGTACATCTCAATTATATGTTCTGAATGCTTATATGGTAAGATGAGCTTACCAGGTAAATTACACCGCCCCAGCATCCCTCACCTGCCAACTGAGTAGGCGTAAAGAACTTGGTGGGCAGCTAAAACAATGTAGGAACATAAAGAAAGCTCGTATGTGCCAGTCTGCACACCACCTCCATATCTGGCCCTCAGCACATTGTCATATGACTTTAATAGCACAGATAAATCAGTTCCTGAACTGAACTCCTACACCGGGTGTATTAATGGATGCAATTAAGTATTTAAAAAGATACTTGAATATTTATTTCAAAAAAGGAGAAACACTACCAAAAAGCCTGTACCTAAAGCAGCACCAGAAATATGAACCAGTATTTTACTGCAGAATGAAAAGCAATGCTAACAGCACTGATTGCATTAAAATTGAGTTGTCAGTTAATTGAGAAAATAGATTCAACATAGTGATTTACTATAGAATATATGAACATCAGTTTTTAATACTCAGGAAAATTTCATTAATGCCACGTTTCACCTAAACCATTCAAGTATTGTGTAGTGACAGCCAAACCATTTTTCTTCCAGTGGTTTGTGCTTGGTTTGACTCCTATTTCAGCTCAGACATTTCTACAACAGCAGTGCATACACATTCACTCCTTTGCTGCCCGGAGCTTTCTGCAGACTGCTCAAAAACCACTTTTATTTACTTCTGCAGAACAAACTAGTGCTGCCCTCAGAATAATACCAGGAGGTTCATCCAGCTCCTGCCCTCACCACCCACCCCTTGAATGGCTGGTCTCTCAACAACAATGAAAACCCAACACCGTTCAGAGAATTAGTCACTAGAGGGCACTTAGAGAATCCAGAAGATTGAGAATGTGCTTGGGATCAGAGGGCCACAACAGTTTAGAGTCCAAATGATGAGATCTGCATATACTTCCTAAGCAAACTCCTGAGGTATTTTAAGACACAAAAACAAGAAAATAATTATATTTCAGATTATGACCTTTATAATATTTTGTCTTTCCATCAACTGAATGAAAGAAGGCTGGGAAAAATCTCTCATCTAAGACAACACACAGACTAAGCTACAATGGCCATGCACTTCTAGACAAATGTTGAACAAAAGTGTTAATTGCTGGCATGGAAGATACAAGTCATGTGAGGTATTGGCTGCTGTTGCTGCTGGGTGCAGCTTTGGGGAAAGAGGTGCAGGAACACACAAACCAGTGTGGCAAACTCGCATTTCATTTCACTGCAGTGCCTCACACTGACTATGCATTTCACAAGAGACAAGGATGTGATTATCTGCAAAGACCCTGCAGATTTTATTCTGTGTGTGACAAACCACTGAAAGGTGACAATGCTATGTCAGGAAAGCAGGAGCAAGAATCCTGGATGGTGGAAATTGCAGTCACCCAGAGCAGGCACAGGCTGTATACATTTGAGATCTAAACTTAATTCTTATTTAAAGACAGAGCATAAATAAAGACTGCTCTCATCCCTGCTGTGTCACCTGAACAGCTCAATTCTTTGCTTCCTGTGTTAATTATAAGCTGCACCTTTAATCCAGTACATCCTGTCTTTAGTAAGATTAAAATTTTCTTGCCTACCAAGAGTCTTTTTCTGTACACTTCCAATCTTCTCCTGTACAAAAAAGCAGAATTCGTGATTGGTGAGTTCTGCAAAACCTCAAATCATTGCAGGGCAGCACAAGGAAGGGTTGGGCTGCTGCTGTACCCAGGGCTGACAGGAAGAAGTGGTGAGGTGAGCACAGGTGACAGCACCTGGCATGGGTGAGGGTGATGAGGTGACCCTGGCAGGTCTGTCACACACCATCACAGCATTGATGCACTGAGCTGTGCTCTCTAGCAGGGGCTTGGGCTGGATCAGTGCCCAGACAGAGATGGGGCACTCAGAGCTCACCAAAAAAAGCAGAATGGCACTGGGTGGCACTTGGTGGACACTGCAGGAGGAGCAAAGGTGTGCCTGCCCCTTGCTAAGCATTCATTAAAGCTGATTTATAGATTGGCTCTGTACCTTCTCTAAATTGACTTTGGAAGCCTACGGGAAATACTGCCCCACTTCCCTGTGTGTGCCACGGGGGAAATGAGAAACCACTGGGTCCCTGGGGCTAATTACTTTCTTCAAAACCCAGCATTGCTCTGTTTCTGACTCAGTGCAGCATTCAATTTTCTGCTGAGATTGTATCTATATCGCATTAGGGGATGAGTTGCAATAGCACCTGATGTTAATTGCAGTGCACAAGACTGCTCCCTTCTCTCCTTTACACCAGTTATCAAGAAAAACCGGAAAGTCCACTTCTGCTGGTTTTAATTTAGCCTCTTCCACCCATACAGAGTGCCTGTCAGACAGGAGAGGCAGGGGCTCTCGTCCTCTTTCTACCTGAAAATATCCAACAACAAGGTAGAGACTAGCTGGATGTCTGTATGTAGATGTCTACATTCCACCTCCAACAATCAGGTATTTATGGAGACAGAAATGTTGGGATGCATGGCAGCCCCTCGGTGTAGACAGATACAGGCAGGTCCCATCATATCCTTGGATTGCTCCAAAGCCAGCCAGCCAGCCTTCCTTGACTCCAGCATCCACTGAAAGCAGAGAAAAGGACAGAGATGAATAGAAAAAGGACATCCCTAGGCTGCTCTTGAAGCTTCCCAGTCTCTTTCAGGGTCTATACCTGGCTAAAACACCAAAGCAGCCCTCAAACACACCAGAATCCAAACCACAGAAACAAGCAGGGGCATTCTGTCTGGACAAGAGTACATGGCTTAGCAAATTGTCCTGTGAAAACTAAATCTGAGAACATGTGCTGGGTCATGAGTAAAATTTACCTTTTCCTGGAGCACAGTGACAGAGATGAGGGGGTTTAACATCTTATCATTATTTTGTTTCCCTCCTAAATGTCCACCTCTGACAGTAGCATTCTAGCACTCACCATGTATCATATAAATGTTTGTTCCTGACAAGTCATTTGTGAGCCTGTCATTTGCCAGCCTATCATTTCCCACTCCCTTTCTGCCAGCAGCAACCAGGATTTCTGTTATTTTCAAGTGTTAACCAGCATTGGCAGCTGCCACTTGCTTGGCACAATATGTACATGGAAGAAGGATAGGGATTTGTAACATGTGCCACACTGAATGAACAGCATTAGAAGAAAATTAATCTGCTGGAAAGCAATGCCTCTGGGGGTGTTGGGGGCTTGGGATATATTCCTTCAAGCCCAGCCTCCCCCTAAACAACAAGAGGGCAGCTCTAGTAGTCTATAGTCCACCTTTTACTTTTCCTGGTGTAAATAACCCATTCACCTTGCCATGCAATTTGTTGAGTGTTCTCAGGTGAGTCAAAGTGCTGTAAGCATCTCCTCTCTTCTGATTTCGTACCCTTCAGTTAAAGATCCCTTTCTCTGTTTGGCAGCACGTTGTTTTCTACTCTTTCCCCACCAGCAGCAACAAAATTCCTCTGACTAGAGTCCAGCTTGCAACACGGTGTTTCCAACCTGGAGCTGCTCTGGGATTTGCCTTCATTCTCTTAGGACAGAGGAGGTAAAAAAAAAAAAAATAGGAGAGGAACAGAACATTCTGTCAAATAAACATTTGCTAATCCTCTTGAGCAAGAGAAATAGAACAGGTAGCAAACAGATTAGCTATCTGCTACAGTAAATAAACAGCAGCAAAGGTGCCCTGGACACTCTTTGGATGATATTTCTGCATTGAGTCTGATACTCTGATACATTAATTGATCCAACAGGAGCCATGATGTCTATATACAAAATTGGAGGTCAGACCTCAAAATAATATAAATAATCTCCTGCCTGGTATAATAAAAATAGGCTTAGTGTTAGTTTGACTCCCTACCCTTCTTTTTTTCTCTCTCCCATGAGGAATAAGTGTTTTTTGCTGCTATACAATCAATAAAATTATAATCTCTTTGGGTGTAGGACTAGCAGAGCTTGCAGAGAATTCACAGGTTTGATGCCACTTCTAGGTCAGTTTTATGTTGTAAGATTAAACATGGTAAATGAGCAATTGGTTCCTCTCTTTTGAGGCTGAGCCACATGGAGGGGTCTGATGGCAGCCCTGGAACACCTGAACCAGCAGGGAGTATTTTTCTTTCTAGGCCTGGAACAGATGAAAATGGCACTGCAGCCTGAGTCAAGCCCTAGGGTACAAAACTGAAAAATACCATTGAAAAACTCAGGGTGGGGAACGGCAGAAATTATTTAAGAGTTGAAAAATATTTTGCAATAATCTAATTAAAGGATTTTATCTGTTGAATTCCTGCACGAGACACACAGCAAGAGCTTCTAAAGCAGCTAGTTCAACCTAGGGTCAAAAATTAAAGCAAAATAAATTGAAATTACAGGTAAAATGTTTTTTCAGAGCTAGAAAAGATCAATTAATGCAATAAGCTACCAAGGGAAGCTGTAGACATGCACAGGTCTCTGGAATCATGTTAGTCAAACAGGAAAAGAGAATGTGGATGTGTCAGGAAAATGAATCCACAAACACCAGGGGTTTATGTTTAAAAAGGAGACAGAGGAGTCTCTTTTGCTTTATTCCAATAAAGGGAGAGGCCATGGGGCATCCCCTGGGGTCTCTCAGATTTTTGGAGGATGCAGCCTCCTTTTTATCCTGTTTTCCTGGCTGTATTTTCCTCTCTCTGTCCCTATTGCTGAGGTGCTTGAGAGGCACAGACTTCCCAAACACTGATACCTGACATTCCCCTCTAATGTATAACCTTCCCTTTTAATTTCTAATTCTTACAGAATTCATCATTCCCTCCCCATTGTTTCTTTCATCTTCCAATACCCAGTTTCATTCCTACAGTTTGTTTGTAAAGCCAAATATCTTTTCCCATTCATCAATCAGTGCAATCAATCCCATTGTTTCTTCTCTCTCTCAGTGCTAGCCTTATCTACCAGCAGCCCCACAGCTTGTTTGTAAAGACAAATCCAGCATTCCTCTCATGTGGAAGATGCTTGTGCTCTGTGAGAGCTCAGCCCATGACAGTGCTGGTCCCTGGCAGCCATGAGGATGAGAACCTATCTAAATAATCCCTTCTTAAAGAGTTAGATCACATCCACTCCACACCAAGCCAAGTTATCACCTCTTGCAAAGTCAAGAAAATCTCCTTCTGAAGTGCTATGGTGAGAGAGAGAACCTCAAGCCAATTCCTTCAAACAGACCATATTCCCTTGGCTCTCATTTTCACACTGGCCAACAGGCTGACAACCTTCCCATGCACAAGGGGCAAAGGCTTCCAACCTCTCACACCTGTTTTTTTTTCTAAATTAAAAATCCAAGTGGACCAGGAGACTTGCTTAAGTGATCAAGTTCCATGGAGGCAATAAAATGGGAGAATTTTTGATCAAAGATAAAGTGAACATCTCAAGGTACTAGAATATAGGCTCATTTAAATTGCAAGTATCAGGTAGAGGTCTTCACTGAGAGTTCCAGAGATCAGATTTCACAGTTGAAGGACAGAGATGAAAATTAGTATATTTTTTCTGCAGGCAAAGCAAAACATCTCAGAAAATAGATGCATTTTAGGTTGCCTCTACTTGTCTCACCAAATGGATCTTCTCTAGGACAATCATTATCTTTTTTACCCTCCTCCAAAATGGAGTTTGCTTCCATTTGCAATTCTGTATAAACCTACCAGCACTTGGACACTAACTTTTCTCACTCCTTCATGGATACTTACAGATGCAACACACCCAGCAGGAAAGAAAGGGTTTATTATGTGTTTGTTATCCAGCCACTGCTACAAACTCCTGATAGGAGACTTCACAGAAAGGAGAGTTGGGAAGGGAGGTTCTATTAAATGCTCTGCTCATAATCACAGTGTCTCCTCAAAAACCCTCCATGCCACCTTCTTCTGTGGTCAGTTGACAGAAGTCATGGATGTCATGTCCTCTGAAGTCAGAAGAGCTGCTTCCCTCTCTGTTCTGCACAGAGTGCACCTGGTAGCAACACAGACATTACATAATAGTAAGTCAGAAATTGAAAGGAGCCAGATTGCTAAACCCTTCTATGCGGATGAGATTTTTTATTTCCATCACCTGATAATTTAATTGCTCAATTAACTCTGCCTGAGTGCCTTGGCTGTGGAAGAGGAATGTTCCCTTGCAGGTCATGGCAAACCAGACAGGAGGCAAGCAAGCAATGCAAAGGTAAATGATTCCTCTACAGCAAACCAAGTGCATCATCCAATTGTATTTTCTCTCCTGCTCTGCTCCTTGCTCCTCATGTTTTGGGGACAGAACAGGCACCAAATAAAAGACCATAAAACTCTGATACTCCAGTATCATAGGCCTCTCCAGCATGGTTTAAACCCAAAACTTTCTTAGCCAATTCAAACCTAGCTTGAACATTTCTTTTTGCATTTCTGAAACTCCATAAAATGCCTGATTTGGGTAGCAGGGCAATCTCCTTCTTGAGGAGGGCTTTGAAACATCTGCTGCATCACTGAACATTATACTCTGGTTTTTCTTCACCCAAAAAGGCAGTGGAAAGGATCCACTAAAGTGGCACTTACTGACCATCCCGGGGCAGAGTGGGACTGACAGAGCCCTGTGGGTGTGATTCTTGTCCAGTGCAGACCATATCTCAGAGGGCTTTGGCTCCAATCAACATGCCTGTAAACATCACTGCAGCAAGCTGCACATAATTTAATCATTCCTTCTTTCATAAGCACATCAGTCAAGTTCATTAACCTGTGTCTCTGCTGTTCATGTCAAAACCTGAGTGCTCCTGTACAATTTATGAAATCATGTTAGATTATTTATTTACATCATTTCTCATTTATATGTTAGAGGGCAAACATTTCTATTAAAAATAATTTTAAATTGCTTAGGGATATAGGAGAGTCTGTATCACTGGAGACTTTTAAGATTGTCTGCCAGGATGCTTGAGAGCATGTTAATGTTATTAGATCCTGCCTTGGGCCAAGGAGATAACACAGAGGAACTCTGTGACCTTGCAACATCCTTCCTAGCTATTTCTGGAAACATTGAATGACAATGGCCTGGAAAAGCAGCAAACTAAAACCTAGTAAAAGAGACACTTCTGGTCTGTGCTCTCTGGAAGAAAAAAAAAAAACAACTCTACATCTAACAAAGTAATGAAAGAGAGAAGGGTTTACAATTGAAATCAGTGAGTACTAAAGGGAAAAACATCCTCTGCTACTTGATCCCTACTTAAGGTCTTCTCATGAACACCATCATTAAATCCCTACCCATATTATAATTTTAAACAGCTCCTTCCACCTCCCTTTGTGAACTTCCCCCTGGTAGTGCTCCTTTCCATTCTCATGAGAGCTCACATTAAGTCATTCCACAATGAGCCTTTCCTAAATTCCTCCCCGAAGCCACCTCTAAAACATTCAGAGGTGAAACAGAATTTACTTGGCAGATTACTGACCCCCTTTTGCTCGTATTTAGGATGCAGTGTCTCCTGAATTCTTGGTCATTAGAAATCATCAGCCTGTTGATTCTACAAGTACTCACCATGCTAGAAAATCCTGTTTCTGCCTCATGCCATGCAAAGCCTGACTGGATGTTACTTTGACCTGAAAAAACAAGAAACTAAGTAAGTTTGTAGCCAAACCTCGAGCTGCTGACTGTATCTGTGTCAGGAAAAGGTGCATCTTTAGCAATGACAAATTATGTTTAGAATATGCCTTTTCTTAGACAGATCCTTTAAATCAGGGCAGTTCAAAAGAGGTGAATTTAATTAGAAAATATTTATCCCAAATGTCATAATGACAATCTTGGAAATTCAAGATTAATGAAAGACAGAAAGAAGCTAAAAATAGCAGCAACTATATGTAACCAGCTTGGGAAAGAGATAACAGAAGTAATAGGCAGTGAGGAACCGGAAAAGAAACCCAAACCAAAACAAAAAACAGACAATCTGAAGTGTACATTAGTATAAAAACAAAGGCATCAATCTATGAAAACATCTGTAATAATCAGATTGTCCATTATGACATTCATAGGGTAAAATCTCAACAGTAATACAGAAAGGGTAGGCATTTCTCATAGTTAATTCTTTTTTGGTATGCAAAATGTGATGCATATCATATAATATATCATATCATAGCTTAAAACATCTCAGACTGACATTTAAAAAGCAGTACTAAAAGTGGGATATTATTGAATCAGCATCCTGCAGCCCTACAAGATGAGATGTCTGAAGATCTCATTGCCCGTGTTCATTTTCTGCCAGTCACTGAAAAATAAGGAAGCTTCTTAGGTGAGAGAGAAAAACTAATTTTTAGAGGCACAAACAGAACAACCCAGAACTAAGACCTCTCTCAATTATTTGGAGAAAATAGCCAAGAAATAGCTAAAATAACTCTAAGTCTGCACCATGAAAAATTTATTAAGAAACAGGAATAAGTTTAAGTGTCATTAAGAAATTGAGAGGCTTTGCAAGGAGAGACAAAAAAATAAGTTACTTGTGGCCTCTGACTAGAACTTCTCTGCTAGTAAACAAAATATTGTGACATCAGTAGTGACAGAACTCCAAGTAAAAGCAATTTTACTTTCAAAATGTTTGGATTAAGGAAACGCAATTGTAGCTTAATCTGTTTGGGATGCCATCAGAAAACTGCCTTTAAGATGATAAATTTGCCTTTTTACTCCACCTAACTTAAGGAAAAATCTGCAGAACATTTCAGTATGGAGATAGAACATTCTGGAAGAACTTGATGATTGTTACTTTACATATGAAAAGTGTTTCTATTCCATTCTTTGAGATTTTATCATGCAAATCATGCAGAAATGGGTGACTGAACATTCCGAAGACTTAACAGTAACTTTTACTCTGTTTGCTTAAGCAAATACTCTGATACCTGTCACTAGTTCAAATTTAATCTTGTCTCAAGGCTAGAAAACAGGTCACAGTAAGTTATGTTTGCCTTTTTGTTGTGAAACTTCAGTGCATTTTCATACCAAGGACGCATGAAATAATTTCTAGGCCAGCTGACTTCACTGGTACCTCTTGACTGCTACAGGATTCTAAAATATTTGCCTTTTTTTGAAGAATGCAAGCACTGAAGGATAATTTGGTCCTTTAATTGTTTCATTACCTAAGGACAATTTCTCTAAATGAGCCTGAAAGTAGTGCCAAGTTTTAATCTGACTATTGCATGCAAACCTGGAGCAGAGCTTCCCAGAAAGCCCCACAGTCTGAGATACACAAGCACTGTAGGTTTTATTCTGTGTTGGAAGCTCAGCAGCTTTCAAGCACATTTCCACATTTATAAAGCAGTTGTGCAGACCCAACACAGATGAATAAGTGGAAAGCCAGGGGAAACCAGAGCGCTCCCAATTACCTGCAACTGAATACTGTTTCTCAGAGAGGCAGTCACAGAAACAATTGGAAAAGACTTCTGAGGTCATCAAGCCCAACGTGTGACCCAGCACCACCTTGTCACCCAGACCATGGCACTGAGTGCCACATCCAGGCTTTTCTTAAATCCTCCAGGGACGGTGACTCCAGCACCTCCCTGGGCAGCTCATTCCAACACCTGACCCCCTTTGTGAAGAACTTTGTGAAGAACTTCACAGCTTAAGGCTGTGTCCTCTGGTTCTGTGGCTGTTCCCTGGGAGCAGAGCCCTGGCTGTCCCTCCTGTCAGGGAATTGTAGAGTGAGGAGATCTCTCCTTATCTTCTCCAGTGTAAGTTTTCTTTTTGTATCTGGTGGTTGTTTTACCAGGACCTGAGAGTGCTAATATCGATCAGCCATCTCTCAGGAGCTCACATCAGCCAGCAGAGAAAGACTGGAGGCCTTACTTGACACATTCCACAAAAATCTTTATTTCATGAGCAGGGTGGTCGGGCAGGGATCCCCAAAGGGCAGACAGTCATATTTGTAGGTTTAAGGGGGATTCAAATTTCAGCCAATAAAAAGTTTATACAAAAAACAGCATCCAATCTAAGTCAAAAGTTCCAGAGGTGAACTGACCAATTACACAAACTAATTTATAACAAATTATCTTTTAAGGTGTTAGGAGAGTGACCAGATTCTTAAGGAATTTGGCTCAACCTTGGTATCTAGGAAACCTTGTCTATTATAGCAAGTTCCAGGGGCCAGGGGAAGATGGCTTGGGAGGAATTGTATCATCCACACTCCAGGATAAACATCCCCAGCTCCTCACAGGACTCGTGTCCGGACCCTTCCCCAGACCCGCTCCATCCCCTCCCCACCTGCCCAGATTGTGGCTCCAGCACCACGAGGGGCAGGCACAGAGCACAGGGGACTCTCCGGGCGCTGCTGCCGCCCCATCCCCGTCCCCAGCGGCTGCAGTCGGAGCCGGAGCTGGCTCGGAGCCCGGCGGTGCCGGTGACTCAGCCCGGCCCGCCCGGTCCTGCCGCACCCCCGGGGCCGCCCCGGGCCACCCCCGGAGCGCCGGGACGTGCTGCTGCTCCACAGACCTCTCCTTGCTTTCAAAGCAACCTCCTGCCCGGAGCGCCTGGGGACAATCTCGCTTTCAGCATGAGCAGCTGAACAAAGCAGAGCGAGGAAGGGTTTGACGGTATCGGGATGCGGAAGAGCGGAGCAGCTGCTGACTCACAGCGGGATGGGGTGGGAAGGAGCTGGGGAGGATTCGGCTCCGCAGTGATGCTCTGGGCACTGCAGGAAAAGCTGTCATCTTCTACAGCAGCGCCTTGCCTGGCAGCGATCTGACACCCACTGCTTCCACAGCTCCTTCTCCCCCCGGCTAAAATGCGTGTTTAATGTAATGCGCCTGGAACAGGAATTAAACTGCAGCTACAGCTCTCCGTTTGGCTAAAAGTGTTAAATACCAATGGAAATAAATATGTTCGTGTAGCCTTGGGAAGGAAGACCCCCAAATACTTAAGTCTATTTGTGATAAAATAATCTTGTGTGAAAAGTGAATATGCCCTTTCCCGAGATCCACACACTGTCCAGAGAGCAGAATGCAGTTTTTGTAAAAGACCACCACGATTCACACAAGTTCACAGCCCCGCTGTGGCACCTCAGCCCTTTGCTAGCAGAGAAGTGCAGCCCCCAGGCAAAGGCATGAATGTGGACAGGATGGGATACAGCCACTCCAGCATTGATTGCATTTCCTGGAGAAACTTTTGGAGAGTGAAGGGTTTCCTCTTGGGGAGAGGGGGCACAGGGCTATCTGTTTCTGTTTCTTATAAACAGGTTTCTTTAATTCTTCAGGAAACACAAGTAAAATACACACATGGTGAAGATTCATGGATCTCTCCAGGTTCTGGGGTCAAAGACATGCAAATGCTGAGGAGCAGAACCTCCCAATGCCATCAACAGCTGCAAAAAATATTAATTTTGTTTCAATTATCTTCTTTAAGGGCAGACATGACCAGCCAAGACTATTCCATCTTATCTACCTGCTTATGATCAAAATTTTTTGTCAGCTGCTATTCAAGTGCTCCACAAGCCTTCAAACACCATACACCCTTCACCTCATGCCTCAATTACATGCATCCTCACCACAAAACAGAGTGACTCAAGGTCTGCCCACACAGATCATGGCCTAGACAGCTGCTGATCAGGATGTGGAGGATTCAGCCACATCCTGCAAATGGAAGAGGCCACAAAGTAGGACAGACAGGATGGCACTGACAGGCGTGTGAGTCAGAACACAGGGGAGAAATGAAGATACTGTTGACAGCATGATGAGCCTGGAGGCAACAGGGAGCCTAATTTCTAGACACATACAGAATGGTGAATCAAGATAAAAACCTTCTGCAGCAGATGCTGTAACTCTCTCAGGACATGTTCCTGAGTACAGAGTCTCACTGGGATGTATTTATACCCCTGTCAGGACCTGTGTGAACATCTCTAAGACAGGAGAGAAGTCTTCAGAAAATCTTTTGTGATTATTGGTTATGTTAGAACAGACTGGACCTTTGTCTCTATGTTAACTTTTTGAGTCAACTCCATGGGTCACCAACCAGAAAACCCAACATGAAATGCAGTCTGGTGTTTTGTTAATAATATACTCTGTGTTTGTTCATGTTCTTTAATCACATGGTTTTTGCTCTGTGGAACATCCTGTCTCTCTGGCCTAAGCCAGTTCAGAAGTAAAGATGCTTTGGACTGAATCCAGACAACACATACATTTTGTCTTGCCCTGGAAACCCTGTGTCAATTTAAAGCCATTCAGCAGAGTTTGTATTATTGTATTTGCCTGAAGGATAAAAGGAAGATGTTTATAAGACGTAAAAACAGATAGCCCTGTGCCCTCCCTCCTCCAAGAGGAAACCCCTTCACTTTCCAAAACCAAAAGCCTAACATACCAATAACTTTATTAAAATCAATGCTCATACCAAGTTATTAATCTACTGCTATGTTTCTAATATATCAGCAAATGTGGTAACTGCTTATTTTTCTATATTTTCATACTAAGGTCACAACACTGATATTTCATATTAAAGTGCTTGGTTTGTCTGGTTTTGTGCAGAAGGTTTTGGGGGTTTGGGCATGTTGAATTAATCTCTAAAACTTGTCTTGTGTTTCTACTTCCGAGTATTAGTTAAACCACCAAATATGGATCCAAATCACTGACACTGTTGGCAGAAGAACATATAAACATTATTCATAAACTTAGCTCTAAACTGCTAACACCCCAGATCCCCAGATAACTGAGAGAACCTCTGTGTTCTGCCACAGCTGCCTCCTGAGCTGTGCAAACTGGACAATATGCACAGCACCCACTGGAGAACAGTCCCAGTGCAGCAAATCCTCCTCCAAGTCCCATCTGACTCCTGCTCCCACCAGTAGGATAACAGGTTTTTATTCAGCCTGTTTTATTCACATTTATTTCCACCATGTCACTCAGAGTTTACAGAGCACCTCAGTGCTTCACCTTCTGCCCTATTTTTGATATCTAATGGATAAACTACTGAAACTGTGTCAGCACACTCAGGGGGTCAGATCCACACAAGACACAGTTGAACCAACCAGCACAACAAAAAATAAAACCCCCTCAAGATTTCCAGGTCATAAAATTACAAATAAACTGAAAAGCTATATTAATGCAGAGTTCTATTTTATAATAAGAACCAGCAAATAAGTGTATTGCAGAAATGCCATTTCAAACCAAGTACAGTAGTTTCACGAATACAAGCCGCACGGATTATAAGCCGCACCCCCGGTGCCTCAACAATGTTGCTGTCTTTGTCAATAGATAAGCCGCACCCCGAATATTAGCCGCACTTTCGTTCGTCGCGAGAATCCGTGCGCAGCTTTCACAAATTGGCCAATTAGTAACAGGATCGCGGCATAGCGGGCTTTACTGGCTCGGGGCGGGGCCAGGAAGGCTCGGCCCGCTCATGGTTGCCGACGGGGCCAGGTAGCCCAGCTCAGCGCCACGGCTCGGCGGGGCTGGCCGGGTGGTGCTGCCGCCGCCGCCGGGCTCGCTGGCCCCCCTCTCCCGTCAGCACCGCCCCGCTGCCGCGTTCGCTCGCCCGGCTGGCAGGGCTGCCGCCGCCGCCGGGCTCACCGCTCGCCCCGCGCCGCTTTCACTCGCGCCGCTTTCGCTCGCCCGCTTTCGCTCATGCCGCTTTCGCTCGCGCCGCATTCACTCGCGCCGCGCCTCGCTCGCCCCGCGCCGCGTTCGCTCGCCCCGCCGGCAGGGCTGCCGCCGCCGCTGCCAGGCTCGCCGGCCGCCCCCTCCCGTCTGCACCGCTGCCGCGTTTCCTCGCCCTGGCCGGCACTGCAGGCCCCCGCACCGCCGGGCTCCCCCACGCTGCTGGCCCCGATTCTGCTGGGCTTCCCCCGCTGCCAGGCAGCCCCACCCGCCGGCCTTCCTGCTTCTGCCATGCTCCCCTGCACTGCTAGCCCCAGTTCTCCCGGGCTCCCCCGCCCTGCTGGCTCAGGCTCTGCCGCCCGCCCCCCACACTGCTGGCCCCGCCTCTGCCAGGCTTTCCCACCTCTGCCGGGGCCAGCCGGGCTCCAGCTTGGCTTGGGGCTGCCGCGTGCTCTCACTTCCGTGTTGGCAGCTTTTAGAATTTTGTTAATGTATTAGCCGCCCCGGAATATTGGCCGCACTTGCGGGTTTCCACCAAAATTTTGGTCAAATTGGTGCGGCTTGTATTCGTGAAATTACTGTACACATATTATTTGTAACAAAGAGGTATTGTAATGTAAAGGAACCAGAACTGACCATCAGGAATTTGCAATAAATGTTTTACATGGATATTCTATTCTGAAGAGACCTACTCTGACACTAAGCAGGTAAATTAACCAAAAATTAGCAAAATCACTGCAAAACAACTTATCCATTCCAAGAATGTTTAGCCATGTTGCCCACAGAGTGTTTGATTCCTGCCTCACAGGCAATATCCAAGTTTTCTTCACTGTGGAACAGGTACAAGTGTGCCCTTACTATTAACTCTCATGTTGGATATTAGCCATAAAATGGCATAGCTACTTATTGCTAGAGATCCACTATTAAATGGGATTTGTGGGTTTAATCTTTCATCAAAAAATAGATTAAATCTGCACCTTCATAGGAGTGTAAGCATATAATCCTAACAGAGACTACTCGTCCTACACAAAAATAATCAAATATTTGAAATGATCAAATCATATGAGACGATTGATTTGATTTGGTTTCTGAGTGACAACATTTCTTACACATATTTTAAAAAGTTAATACTAATTAACACACACTGCATATCCAGTAAGAATTCTGGTCAGATTCTGGGGCAATAATGAGAAGGGATCTGCTGACTCCAGTGTCACTTTGTTGCCATCAACTTTATATGGAAATAACACATAATATCCCAAAATTTTGCACTTGGGATGAACATGAATCAAACTATATTATTTGGAGCCAAATGAATGTGAATGAATGTCGTTCAAAGTGACACAACTGGATGTGACCCTGATACAAACTCTTGTTGCTTCTGTGTGTGTTTGAAAACTGAACTCATGAAGCACATTAACCACAACTTATTTCTGTGCTAACTAAGAGAGGGCATCTCTCCTGACCACCTAATTTTGTCCTGCTAATGGTACCACTGTGCCACTTTGATTTTGTAAACTGACCTCTACCTGGTCTGTCCTTGCAGGAAAATGATGCTCTTTTGACCAAGGAAGAAATATTGAATACACACCATGCAGCTTGTTATGCTGCCATTTTAATAGAAAACAGAATTTGCTGCTCCATCAGAGAAAGCAGCTCTGGGAGTAGCTGAAATAGTGGAACTCAGGTTTAAATGGCTTTTGTGGCTCCTGCCTGATTTCAATAAAACTCTGCTCCACTTCCTGTCACAACTCCTGTGTGATAACACAGCAGCTACCACACCTGCTCAGAAAGCAGCAGACAAAAAGAGTGCAGAGACAAACCTGACAAAGTTTGATTCAGAGCATTCTGGCACGATAGCTCCATCTTCCAAAATGTATATGAAAATAAGAATATCTGAGACTACATTTCTTCTTAATTTGCCAGAAATTTTCATAGATGGGATTGTACTCATCCTCACAAAATACTCAAACACTAACAGGCAGTTTTGAAAAATAAGAATCACAAAATCCTGGCACTCCAATACCTTTCTTAAACATTAATCTTATTTTCCCAAGAAATGCTCTTACCACAGGAATGAAACAGAACTATTACATCTTAATTATTAATTATTAGGTAAATAATAGGACATACAGAAATGTTAAATAGGTGATAACTCAGGACTTTTCATTCAAAGGAATAAATAAATAAGGAATTCAAAGGAATAAAAAGTATATATAAATAGTATTCAAAGGAATACTATTCACTGAGGAAAAAATATTTTTTCATACAACCTAAATTCTCATTTATAGTAAAAATCTTCTGTTAACAAGAGAAAAATGAAACTAATATCCCCTTCTTTTCTCCCTTGGTGTATCCTATAATTTCATTTCATGAAAATTCAGGTAGCATTGAATGTGTGTACCTTTGGAGAATAAAAGACCAGTATAAAGCCCACTCCCAAAAACTTGGGGCTTCCCTCAAAGTGACATTTATGGACCTGGCAGTCTGTGTCTGCTTTTAAGCGTTGTTACACCCAGTGTGATGGACACTGCCCATCCTGAGCCTGTGACTGCAGCTGCTGTGAAAACTTCATCAGAGTAAAACCAACTGAAGAAATAACAGCACAATTCTCTTGTCCATGAGGCATTTTTTAGACTTGCATAAACCTCCTGCAGCGTGTTTAAATTACTATTATTTTTTACAACTGCAGGAGACAGAACAAAGAAATGGCTTTTTTCAGAGTTCCACAAAAAGCAGAATAGAGCTCCTCAGGGCAGCAGAGAGCAGCCCTGGATATACACACAGATGGCTGAATTGATCAAGACTGGGAAAAAGGAGTAAAAAATTACCCTGAAATTTCTGGGTTTGTACTCCAGGAGAAGTGCAGGAGAGGACAGGCCCTCTGCCATTTCCTTTCCCCCTCTACACAATTCTGTCACCCAAACCCCCTCCTCTGCACAGCTCTGTGCAAGGCTCCTGGGCAGGTGAGACCTTTGTGTGCCTCCTGCCCTTCTCAGTGTTTTGAGATTCCAAAAGGTTTCTGCACCTTCACTTGAAAAGCTGCACTCACGTCAAACCTCTGCCAAGGTGATTTTTTTAAGTAACAAAACTTGTCAGACAGGTGGATCTTGAAAAAGAAAATCATTAGAATTTAAATCTGGAGAAGACTAATGGGATACTCTGCTGTGATCTGACACCACAGACACCTGGAGTTCTACACAGTCACTTCTGGAGACAAAGAGCAAGTGTGAGCTGGATAAAATCCTCAGGAAGAAACCCAGACAGTATTGATAAATTGCTAATGACTGTACAATCACCTCACAGTAAGAAGCACTAGTGACAAATCATCCTATCATCCTCATTTTTCCAATACCTTGCATTTTGAAATAGTGAATTAAATACTTCTCTTCAAGGAAAGGCTTTTTTTTCCATATATATCTATATCTATGTAATCTATATAATCTATATCTATATCTATTCTATCTTAGATCCTGACAGTTTACAAATAGTTTTTTAATGCTATGGTGTATTTAAAAAAAAAAATGCACCTGGAGCCAGTCCTATAAACCTTTTTATTCAGAGAAGGAAAACATTATTTAAAAAACCCTAAACAAACAGTTTTAAAACTTTCATGCTTGAGATAGAGTTAGACAAACCAATGCCTGTGTTTTGTTTCCAGTCTGAAAACTTCAGGTTGGATGAACTCCAGAAAGACTGAGTGAATTTAAACAGGCCAGAAGAATCATAAATTTTGCTCCTATAAAAAAAGAAGCATGTGTTTTCCTTGCCAACAGAACACCAAGAAACCTTCCCACGAGGGAAGGAGATGAAGAGCAGTTTTTAAGCTTCCCATCTGCACAGTCTTCTGTTATATTTTGAGAAGTTAAAATAATCTTTTGGGGATGAAAGTCTGAAGCAGAGAGATTATCTCCCTGAAAGAATCAGGGAAAGAGCAAAAGCACTGAACATGAGTTGCAGTGCTGAGCACACAGAAGGGTCACACACAGACAATGCCACACTCAGGTAACCCCCAGCATGAACAGCAAATCCTTCCCCAAGGATGAGACTTTTTCATCCAAGGATGAGAAGGATGAGACTTTTTCATTATCTCCATGTGAGATGACTCCTTTTCTACATTATATCCTATAAAGCCAATTCACTAATTTCTTTTTCTTTTTTCTTTTCCTAACTTTGTAAAACACTCACAGTTTAGAGAGCAATCAGGCAGGGGTTGAAAGGTCATTTAGGCATTAATTTGCAATACAAACTTTCCCCACAATCCTTCATCCACACAAGCAAAGGCAAGATAATGTTTCCATGCCCAGTCCTGATCAATATTGTACTTCAGCAATTAATCACCTTGCTGCAGAGGAGAAAAACACACAGGAGTGGCTTTGTCCTGTCTGTGCTTTCAGCAAGGCCAGCCTTATTAGGTTGTAGCATTAACTGCTAAATATTGGACATCTCAAATGGTTCAGTGTTTAGACTCCTTTTCTTTTTAAAAAACACTGTGCTCCATTTTAAGCCACAGAGGAGAACAGGTGTTATGGTTTCTATACACTGTAGTAGTTGTGCACAGCTCACTTTAAAACACCTAAAAAACCCCAACTGAGTTACAGTCCAAAAAATCCAGCTCTTTAAGTCCATCCTCATCCAAGTGCAGCTCCACAAAACAGAAAATGAGAGAACTGTGACAAGTCTAAGAAATCCCCAAGACATCCCCTAGGAAGCTTGTAGTTCAAAGAACTGATGTACAATGATGTTATGAACTCGAAGGTACAGCAATTTAATGAATATTGGAGTACAAAAATATTTTATAAATGTTTTTTTAATGCAATCAAGAGGAACAAATTTACATTGGGTGGTGCAGAAAGAATAAACAGAGGAACAACATGTCTGAAAAACTGGGCAAGTGTCAGTTTTAACATCCTTAATTTTTCTAGCAGAGTAGGGGCAAGATTGCCTTCCCACAGTAGGGGCTAGGCAATTCAAAGGGTGTGATAAAAATCCCTCTAAAAACAGCTTGGGAAATGCATCCTTGTAAAAACTGTGCAAACCACAGTCTCAGAGGAAAAGAAAGTGGACCCAGGAAGGGAGTCCAAAACAACTAACACTTTCCTATTCACAGAAAAGGCAGGGCTCAGTGGTCAGCTGTGTATATACCAGGTATTTTATTGCTTTTTTGACATTTTCCCTGAAAAATTTTAATCCGCATATATGACAGAGGTACTCAATTTATGATTGAATAGACTGAGAATATTCAGGTGCTGTGGAGAGGAAAAGGCTCCCTGGGGGCCCAGGGATCAATACAAGGCAGATTTTTATGCAGCTGATTCACTGCCTTTTTTTTTTTTTTAACAATACCAGCAAGTGTATTCCAAATGCAGATATGATTCAGACACTCAAATTAATTACAGAAAGTCAGAAAAAACAGGCATCTGCATTCCAGCACAGTGGAGAGGAGAAAGCAAAACTCCTTATAAATGTAAGTGCATTTAAAGTCCATCAAACATGTACCATCCTTACTGGCCTCTAATCTGTTTAAAATCAATTCAGTTGTCAGTCTGCTCTAAAATAAAAAAGCACACAGTAAACAGAGCAAGTCAGCAGATTTCTCAGATAGGCAGAACTGCCATTAAAATAAAAGTATTTCCCTGTCCCTTTCTACTTGCAAAGTTTGTTTTCTGCAGGTACAGTAGAAAGGCAGGAGAAAAATATTTCCATGGGCTGGGAACAGGCAAGGTCAGGGGTAGTGCATGAATATTATCAATATTATTAACCTCAGCAGGTTGTGCAGACTCCAACACTGTGACAAATCATCACAAGGCACAGTTGAAGGCTGCTATGAATGGTTAAGCCTGGATCAAGGGAACAGACTACAGACACATTAATGACATTAATTAATGGATGAACATTAAGCTCAGGTACATTTATAGCATTTTAGAACTCATGGGTTTATTCATGCTCAGAAGCCCACCTCAGCTGGGAATGCATGAAATGGAGGAAACAAGTTTGGAAATTATTCCTTTTTGTACAAAGAATGCATCTCAGCAATTCTATCCTGGCATTGTTCTATTAGTAAAGAAATCATACCCAACATTCCTAACAACATTCAAAGCAGGACTTTGAAGACTTCAGTATTGCAAATTGATTTTCTATGCTACAAACAAAATATTTGTGAAAGTGCTCTGACCATGGGTGATCCCCAGCAGTCCAGGACACTTCCAGGGACCAAGCCACACACTGCTTGTATTTCTGCTTAAACTTGGGTCTTGCCCAAAGGAAAGCCTGGCTTTCTTCCACTGCAGCTCTATTAGCATTGCCAGCAAGGAGAATTTATGCAGAGTAAAGGGACTGGTGTTCCTCCTACAATAGGGCCAATTGTCTCAGGCTGCCACATTCAGTTAAATGTTTACTTTGTTGTTTCACAACTCAACAGGAAAGGAAAGGTCAGACAGGCCCTACTGCAGAACAAAGATGTTGTCATTCATCTATTCACCTCAAGCCAAGATTCCAGTGGGAGACTACTGCTTTCCAGTTTTTTTCCTCTTCCTCCGGGGGACAGACACCATGTAGTAAATTAACACTCCAGCAATTCTACCAGTCTGGTTTCATATTCTAAAAGAAACATGAGATGTCAAAGTACTCTGTAAAGGTCCTGAAAGAGGAATATTGCCAGGATTTGTTTACCAAGACTGGATAACAGTGAAAGATTAATCTCTGGATACTCCCCATGAATACCATCCTTTTTGGCACACTTGAAAACGAGAGCTGTAGCACAGACAGAGCCATAAGTGTGCAGTTTCCTGTGACACAGAATTTCTCTTGGCTTGAAGTAGTGGAGATCCTATTCAAATACAGAGCCTTCCAGAAGCTGCTTTTGCTAGCACAAGGGCAAAATAAGAACAACTGTTTAACAGGAATGAGACTGTTATTCTTGACCTGCTGTGAATGAAAACCTGCACTTTCACTCTCAGTTGATGAATGCACATGGACAGACACTTGGACATATATCCCATTAAAAATAGCCAAAATCTTTCTTAATCTGTGCATATCTCTTTCTCTGTTCAATTGACACAAGGGACAGAGATTAGACAATGAAAACTCATCCCAACAGTAATCAAACTATTATTCTGAAGCAAAATATGCATGAGTCAAATAAGATTAATGTAATTCTCAACTAATGGTAAAGATGCTCTGAGCCTGTGAAGGAAATGTGGATTATTTATTCCTGGCATGAATAAGCCATGCTCTGATGAAACTTGTACCACATTGTTTGTGATAGACTGAGTGGCCAGATGGTTGTTGGGACACTGCTTTGGATGGAATGAGTCACATCCCAGCAACACCTGTTCCTTTCCACTGGCTACCGAGGAAACCGAGATAAGCAGCTCCAAAGCAAAAGTCTGTATTTGAACAGGTAAGTCTTTCCTGCTTTGTTTCCCTGAGCTAAACGTGAAGTTCATAGATTAAACAATAACTCTAGGATCTGAAGAGACTGCTGTGCCTGCAGAGTCTGGGAGATTTCATCTTCCTGAAAGACCAAACCTCAAAGGCACAATCCCACACCATTTCCAGCATACATTGGGGAATCCCAAACTGGGAGGGGAGGGAGGAGTTTGGAGATTACAGGGGACAACAAAAATCACAACCACAACTGACTGAGCAGATGTGAACTAGCCAAACCTTCCAGCTTTGAAGCTGCTTACACAAATTAAGCAGCACTTGTACTGTAGCTGGTTAAAAGTCACATCACCCTTCTGAGATGGGAAGCGTGTGTATCCAATTCCCAGACTCATTAAAGAAGCTAAAAAATCCCTCAATGACCTAAGGTGGCAGCAGGACCTGACTGGAGAAGCACAGATTTCTTAAAAACTGTCAGTCTATAAACAGCCACAGATGGCAAGGATGCACAGAAAATCCCTGGACATGACTCAAAACTCTCCCTTATAAAGGTGGTGGGAACATTGCTGGGCCAGATATTCTGGCTGCAACTACTGCCCTCATCACTGGATAAGAACTTTGTCATTCCCAGCAACCAACACCAGTAGAGTCCTGACTTCTTTAGGAGACAAAGATCAGGTTTTTACAGATCAGATCTGATCAGCCAGACCAGGCTCTTCACTTCAAAGAGGTCAGAAGTCCTCAAATAATCTTCAAGTTCATGTATGACTATAGATATATTTTGTCAAGTAAACAGGATTTTCATTCCTAAGTCAATACTATTACATTAGCAAAGAAAATAATCTCCTATAGAAACTATCTTATACCACATACTATCCTGGTCAAACAGCATTTTCAATTGTTTGAAGACTGAACCACCACTGAAAACTTGCAAATGGGTAACATGATACAGAGTGATTTAACAATATTACTGCTATATTACTCCATTCTAATTCCACCAAATCACTTCATGTTACATTTTGAAACTGGGATGTGAAAGGGCTAATACAGCACTGCATTCATGAATTCATATTATGTAAAAAAGTACTGACCTCAGGTCACAGAAATAATGCAAGCACATTTAGAATTTTGTACATTAGATCCTGTACAAAGTGAAAGAGATTTCATTTTTCTTCACAATTACTCAGAAAAGACATGACACAATAAAAAATTTGTCAGCAGGATTTCTTGAGTGCCTGCCATGTGACTCAAGAATTCCATGTATCTCAGTCTCTTGGCTAACACAGAATTTAAACAGGAACACCCACAGTGGTTTTTAGAACATACCAGCATATTTTATTCTAAAAACCACAAGGGCAAGCCCTCTGCTTTACAAACCATACATGTACTTGTGTATTTCATTTGGCTGACTGTAAATCCAGCTTTTCAGAGCTGAATCATTTCAGTTTGATGACACCAAATAAAGGGTAGTGACTCGTGCTCTCATGCAAACAAGTGGGCAAAGCAGAATGTGAGGACAGAAATGAGCTGTGCTCCCTTAGGACACTGCCCCTCTTCTTTTGAACCTTCTCAGAAGGGAAATTTGAGAGCATGGAGGAGCAGCAGCACAGAACAAACATCAAATACATTTTGTGGAGAGCCTGCAGAAGCCACACCTCTGTAGAACACAGTGATCTGCTCACTGCACACTGCAGGCCCATTAAATGAAGAGGTGATGGGGTCACCACTTCAGCTTTCTGGGAGACTCAGCATGGCAATTTAGGCTGTGATCCAAAGCCTGCCTGTGCAACCTCAACTCTGTTGTGCTAAGCCTGCTGTTGAGACGTAAGAAAGTGTACAAGCCTTAGAAGGTAAAATCATGGACAAAGTGTAATTATCAAGATGTGAATTAGTCCAATGATTAAGGGAAGAAATACTGACATGAAAAGGTAACAAAAAAACAAAAAAAAAATCTAACAAGAAAGAGAGAGCAAAGAAATTTTATGTTTTGTGCCACTTCTACTCTCTGTGAGATCCTAATGTTCCTGCAGATGTTCATGAAAGTTCTCTTCTCCTTTAATTACCATTCACTAAATTCCTATTAGAGTTAGAGAAAAGCACTGTCATGAAAATGAGTGCCATACATCTTCCTTTATAGCCCTCCACATGATTCACAAGCAATTATTTAAAAGCTATAAAATTGTTCATCTATGGGGGTGAGTCAGAGAATTTGCAAGTGACTTGTCCAGACCATCTGCATGGACACCACAGACTTTTGTCAGGATTCCTACAAGACTGAAACTATTTCTGAGACTGCTTGCTTTGTGGCACAAACTCTGTTGTCAGCTGATTATAAAGATACTGCAAGGAGAGGTGAGAGTCAGGGTACTGAGGACAAACACACACATTCCACTGGCCATATTTGCTTTTACACATACATGGATGTATTTCCAACAGCCTATTGCCACACAACTGAAGGCAAACAACAGTTAGCTGATGTTGTGACAGCAAATAAACCCCCACACTGTTATGATTACAAGTATAAATACTCAAAATTATTGATTACAAAGATGAACACTATCTACCATTTGGAAACACCTAGGAATGAATATGGCAAAACATTTTAAAACATTTATGTTGGTATGTTCTAAAAACCACTGTGGGTATTTCTATTTAAATCCTGTGTTATCCAAGAGAATGAGGTCTGTTAAGGTCTTCCACAGGGATCTTTGTTTTTTCTCTGGGTTTATTTTTTCCCCCTCAGAAACTTAACTGAGTACTAATAAAGGTATATCAGTGTTAAACCTCTTTCTGGATACCAAATACTGCTATAAAGCAAACATCACCCAAACAGGATATAATTTCTATACATATGCTACAGTCATATACTGCAATGCATACTCTAAGTAAGTGAGAACTTCATTTTTCCTAGAGCTTTATTCCTGTTCAGTCTTTAAAGCCTCTTCTTTTTAAGAAGTGGCTCACGATAGTATGTAGGTGGAATCTGGAAATGAAAGGCTGTTCCACAATCATGGTTATGCTGCCTGCTGAGAAGTCAATTTTATTATTCATGCATTCCCAAAAGAGGCCAGAAGGACATGGGCACCACTACAAAACACATTCTGTACTTGTTTTCATATGGGGGTTATTTCTCATCAGCAGGAAGTCAAAGATCCATTGATCTGTCAGAAATCATCAAGGGACCATTCACCCCTGTTATGACAAAATCAGAGTAAAACTACTTTTGAATAAGTTTCAGATTGCAAAAGGATAGTTAGGAACCAGAGGGAGAATGTAGTGCTCCAAATTCTGAATTTTGTGGATTTTAGGTTCATACTACAACACTACATAGTGTGCTTTTATTTATCTTTAATAACAACAGCACGATGCTGGTGAACTGTGACCATGTTGATTTAAAAAATCCGGTGTTTAACAGTATCATAGCCAACTCTGGTTACATTTTTGGCATGAATTGCCAGAGAATGCCTGTTTTAAAAAGCAGCTTCTACAATTACAGCTGTATTGAGAGATCAGGCATGCCTTTGAAATGCACCTTCCTACTCTCAATATGTGCGTTGGCAACTCAAGGTGAACTGAACTGAAAATAAGCAACGTGAGCTAGAGTACACATTGTGACATAGAAAATACCAACCCCCTTGTCAATCAGCTCTTCAGACACGAAACAGATTCTGGAGAAGCTGTGTCTTAGCATTTGTGGTTTGCAGCAGCCACCAGCCCAAAGCGTTCGGCTCCCAATGAATGGGCAGGAAGGAGTGCTCGAGCAGCTCTGACATGCTGAGTCCTGCACACCACAGTGCGGTGCTAGAGACCGAGCCTGGCTCGCTCTGCACTCCCAGATGACTCTGCAGACCTGCAGCCAGCTCTAGAGCTGAGCCTGCTCCCACACTGCCATCACCTTTACCTGGGAAAGGCACCTGGTGGCTCACTCTGCACTGCCCATCCTGTTCAGCATCCCCACACCACCTGCACAAACTCACAGGGAAGAACTGCAGGGACACACAAGTGGAACACAAGAACACAAACTCTACCCACTCTTGGCTTTTCTTCCACAGCACACAGACCCAGCAGCATGGGCAGCTCTGCCAGTTCACAGCCACGTCCCAGCAGCTGCAGGAAAGGCTGGCACAAGTGTCAGAGGGCACTGCCTGTTTGATCTAACTACAGCCTTGGACTGAAGCTTTTAGGTTCTGTCCAACAACAGTGCTTATCAGCATGCTCTGTACAGTGAAACTCCCTGTTCCCAAAAAGAAGCCAGGATTTTCACTGAGGTAGCAATAACACAGAAATATAGAGGGTGATTCTCAACTACTTATGCGAAGTTCAAAGTAATTTCTTGCTAACCTTGCCTCTTTAAAAACTTTCTAAGCATAATTTGGCACTGTGTTTTAAGTTGACCACAGGAAGCACAAAACGGGAAAGTCCAGGAGAAGAAGCCTTGTCTTCCCCTCGGGCACTTCCTGTACTAGTGACAAAAGCATAATGCAAAATTGCTAAGAAAGTGCTTCGTGTTTAGGTTACACTTTGTCTTCCTTTTAGGCAAGAAATATTTGTTCATCAAAAATTACAGCCTTGAAACAGCAATGCCCACCTCTGCATCACTGTGTCTGGTTAGACTCTGAGCTTTTGGGAACACATCTCTGATAAAATAAGTTAAGGAGTAAATTCAGATAATGACCTCAGAGAATGACCCAAACTCTGTTTTTCCTCCCACTCTTGAAGCACACTGGGTGCTTAACAGTGATTTGATATCAGCCTTTGATAAAAGAAAATTACCTATACTCCACTCTACTAGCCTTGTAATCTCTTAGCTACTGGAAGAAAAAGCTCAAAGGTCCCTTTAAGGACAAAGGAAATCGTTCAAACATTCCCACGTTACAAACAGACACAACAAACAATTAAAAAGGCCACAAATTGTTCCCTGATATTCACACTTATGCAATGTGCCTGATCATGTTAACAGTGAATTCCCTTTCCCTGCTCGGACATCTAGGCAATAAAGGCAAGAATATGCTAAAGACAAAACATTCACAAAACCTTTTTCACAAGTATTAATCTCCTATTTTTCTTCCCGTGCTGCCTACAATGTAGTTTTATTTTGAGCTCTGTTTAAGCAGAATCTGTAAACACTAAGTCTCAATGCATGTCTGCTCCAGCCATGACTTGACCCTACAGAGAAATGAGAGTTTGGTGTGTGCTAACAATTCATTTTTCATCTCTGCTTCATTTCCATAGACAGCAGAGGAGCATGCTCTGTGTTAGACCTGACCTGGATGACTGGAGAAGCAGGATCTTGAAGTGTCTGCTCCTTAATCTGGACACAGCATCTGATCTGTGCTGCACATCCAGCAGGGATGCTTCTCCTCACTCTTTCCTATTCTCACTGAAATCTTCACCTCCTAAGTCATCAGCACACTCCTCTACTGCTCCCCACAGCTCCTGACAATCTTGAAAAAGAGAAAACTAGGCAGTAAAGATGATGTCCTTGACTATGAGGGTCATTGGATTTGTATTCACACAACTGACAAAGAAAGAGGAGAATAAAAAATATCAACACTTGACTTAGTGTTTGCCGTAGGTTTTAATGAAAACTTCAGGATGTTCTCACAGCTCAGAAGAAGAGCTGGAGACAGGTTTTCACTGCAGGTGAACACAGAATGTTCACAGCCTCCCATTTCATGGTGGTTGCTACCACAAGGGCAGGGTCAGTGTGTGTGTTTCTGTGAATTTGCTTATGTCCAGTACTGTCCACAGAGCCTTCAATACTCCTCCAGAAGTGCCAGTCATTGCAGGCAGCTCCTGCAACTGCGAGGGCTTTCCTGTCGTGAAAGGAAACATCACCAATCCTCCAGCAATAACTGACTATTCTGTGTTACTACAGAGGGTACTTTCCAGAAGGCCCAGGTGGCTGTTGGGCAAACTACAGCAGGAGAATCTTGCTTGTGCCGAGAGATTTCAGAGTGCAGAAGACAGATAAATGTATAGGAACCAGCCTTGGGCTCCAGCTGTAACAACATTTCACATTGAGAGACAGATGCTGTGCCTGATAAAAGCAAAAATCAGGAAGGGAAAGCTTTCTAAATCACCTTCTGAACCACAAATCAAGCAGTTCCAGGACTTTGAGTACTGCAGCTAATGGGCACACAACAAAAGGCGTGACAGGTCCTGGGGCAAGCAGAGATAAACCCTCTTAAATGCCCACGGTCTTTAACAGCATCCTGGTAACATCAATTCAAACCACATCAGCTCCTCTAATAATCCACATTGAAATAGTTCTAATGCCTCATTCCTACTGAAGGAAGCTATTTGCCTGACTTTTCACTAGCAGGTGACCCACAGACATACCCCAGACTTGCAGTCTTCTCTCTATTCTGTCTTTTCATCAAGGCCTAACTCCACTGACATTATTTCTCCATGTGACAAACCCACCATGCTCAATTTGCAAACCCTTCCAGGCTGAAACTTTCTGCTGCAGATGCTGAGAGCATCCATAACCTCATGATCAGACAAGACCAAGAGTGACAGAGAATGTGCCCACAGTGTGCCAAGGACAGCTGAACAGTGCAGCTCTGCACAGCACAGGGCAGGGGCAGGAGCAGCAAAGGTGGGCAGCTCCAACATGGATTTATTCACAACAAATATCACCATGTGTGCAAAGCCATGGTCACTTTGGTGGCCTTTACAAACAGTGAAGTCCAGCACTCCTGGCTGAAAAGACCACACCAGTTAAATGCATTTTAGCTTATTAGCATCAACTCTTTAAGAAAGGATATTATATTACATTCCATTCCCCCAGTACAGCAGCTTCCAAACTATAGTTGCTTTGCTGAGAGATGAGGTTTTCATTGTAACCTGGAGAAACAGGTAAAGTAATTTACACAAGAGAACAGATAAACAGATCTTCCACTTGGAATATTTTTATGTGTTGAGATGAAATTCAGTTATGTCCTGATGAAACTTTAAAGTAAGGCAGGTTTTTTTTCTTCAGAATAGAGAGTATTCCTCTTGATTTAACATATGGAGTATGGTAGACAGATATCTGTCTGTCCTGTGTCTTGAATCCTTAGAGAGCTGCCACAGCTCAAACACTGGCAGTATCATCATGGGCAATCTTAAAATTAGATAAATAAATAAACAAGAATCCTTTTAAGAAGGTTTTGTTTATTTTTACAGCCTGCTGTGGGGTTGCAGGACAAACTCAAAATGTAGGGCCTGCATTCTACATAAAGAGCTCTGCTGAAGGTAGGGGAAAAAAAGCATTCTGAATTATATAGTTATATTACTTACTGAAAATCCATAAACATTCAGTTTAATCATTCTTGGTCTTTATACAGTAGGTAATTATAATATACAAGAAAGTGGATATATTTATAATTTGTTTTGAGGAATACAACAGAGTATCATTCTCCTACTTTCCCAGGCATGCCTTCTGATATGAGAATCCCATCTCTAAGCAAATACATATCCAGGTAATTGTCTCTAATGATGCAAGTGTTCCTTAATACTACAGGCAACATTCTGTTCCTGATGCTACTGATTGACAAACTCACTAAAAGCTAGGGGACAACAAGACCTTACAAGTTCTCTTAACTGCCTTTTTTGGACAATGCTATGCTTATTTTGCTCTCAAAAAACCTGAGATTTTTAGGGACAAATGTGACTTAGAATGTGTGTATTGCACTTAAATACTAATTCTTCTAGGTTGGTCTTTTCCCTTTCCATACAGCCAAGAGCATTCTGATTTTCAGGTAGGAAATATTGCTTCCTGTACACAAAGCACGTAAAATGATATTTCAGGAAATAATGGATCTTTTTTTTAACCTACAAAATAAATACCACACCCCAAACACACCCCCTAACTTGTCTTTTGTTTGAGACTCATAGACTGCCTGCAGGTACTGCTGTCCTCGTTCTGCCTCTGGGAAAGGTGATAAATCTTATCAAGAAGTAATTAGGACAGGGAGCAAACTGTGCTGTCAGCTGAGCCAAGGCAGACTCTGCGGAGTTACCTCTCCAACACTTCCCTCTTACCACTGCCTACTTACTAACTAAACTGACCAAATGAGTCAGTCATTGCAGCAAAATGATGTAATGCATAAAAACTTTGAACTAGTAACCTCCAATATTCTTTGAATGCTCTGGAATAACCTCTGCATTAGTCAGGGAGCAGCAAGTACAATTTGCTGCTGCCTTGGTGAGTCATGAACAAAAAAAACTTGGCATCTGCCATAGGTTTGTGTTACCCTCCTCCTCATGTTCCTCCACGACAAGGCAACGTTTCCCAAACTGGGCACGTAACAGGAGCACATCTGTGATGCTGGCTGCATCCCTGCTGGATCCTGCCACTGACTCACTCTGTGTGCCCCAACCAACCAGGCTCCTGATCTCTGCTCCTCTGTGTTTACACACACAGAGCCAACAAAAAGGTGCATTCTGCCTTGGATATTTATCCAGGTAACCCTCACCTGAAGACAATCTGAGTGTCTGAGCAGTGCAGCCTTACACTTCCTGTAGGTGTTTTGTGCAGATTTCCATTTCCTCGTGAAATCCACTGAATTACAAACAGCACTTTCCCAGTTATGCAGTTCTCACTTGCTTAGACAGTCCTGTAAAGAGGCAAACTTCAAAACCTTAGGAGATGTGTCTGAAACACCTTAAGAGATCATCACCTTAAGAGATGTTTCTGAAAGTCGCTCCTCCAAGCAGTAGGCACTGTAGGTTACCACCACCACCAGACCTACTCAAAATATCTGGATATTTATCAAATTGCCTCTTACAGATCTTTCCATGCAGGAGTTGCCAAAAGAATCTTTTGAAAGCTTTTGACTTACTTAATACAAGCCCTAACTGCAGACTAGAGACATCTGGCAGTGCCTAGGAAAGCGAGGCATAATTAGTATCAAGAAATGTAAGGTAGGATAGCCCATTGTATTTAACTGCAGACTAAAATGGATTTGATCAACATTTAGTTGAATGTATCACTGGTAAGGTCAGAAAAGATGAGGGCAGCTTGGTTTGACTTTTGTTGTTTGGGGTCTTTTTAAATAAAGACAGAACTGGTCCAAAAGTTGAGCATAAGAGAATTAGCATGTTTCAAATAAAAAATGCCAGCTAGAATAGAAGTTTGCCTCTTGCTAATGCAGCACTCTTGAAGCTGGTTTTTGTCTCAGTCACTACAGACAGTAGATCCCAATGGACAGGCATAAAGATTTACAGCTATTGAAATATCAATTTCATTAATATCTCTCTACACAAAGCACAAAAGCAAAGGTTTGACATCCTTCCTGGTTTTCTGGTACAGTGTAAGTCTGCATGGATCATCAAGATAAAAAAAAAAAGAGAGTGAAACTGCAGCAATCCCACAACAGTCCCAAGAGGCAAGTTTATGTGAGGTAATTCAGTGCAAGAAGTTCTTAAGAAAAAAGCAGAAAGAATTCCCCAGAACACTCTTCTTCTCCATACAAAAATCAAGAGATTTTAAACTTCTAATTACTAAAAATTTAATTCAGCTTTCATAAAAACGCCTGGCAGAAAATATCTTAGTATTTGCTGAATTCTAACATTTAAAAAAGCATTTATTTATTTTAAAGATAAATACTTGGAAGCTGACAAGACCAGGATGCAGGGCAAGCTGCAGTTTTACTCACCAGCTCCAGTAAGCCCAGAGTGTTTCTTTGTCAACAACATAGGCCCAGATCTCTTAAATCTGAGGTGGAATTAAAAGGAATTCACATGTTCAATTAAGAAAAAGAACCTGCTGTCATCTATGGAGCTGGGAATTTGTGTGTATTTGGACAGCAGACCTGGGTTAATGCTTCTCCAGCTTCTACAATTTATACAGTTACACCAGAGAGGTCAATAATCTTACATGAGAAAAGAAAAAGTATCAATTAATAATAATGTCAGTTTTTTGCTAAATAAAGCAGCCTCACAAACTGCATGTGCTCTTTGTAAGCAGCAGTGACATCCTGGCTGACACACCCCTGGTTCCCAACATCTCTGAATCACGAGTGAGGCTCCAGCTCCTGCACAGCCCCGAGATCCGGAGTTTGCACCAGGCTGTGGGGGCAGCTCACAAGGGAGAAAGGCAAACAGCTGAGCAATGAATTCTGCTCTGACCCATGCACACTGGGACAGTTGTATCACCTCCTGCTCAGACAGGACAAATGCAGCCTCTCCAGCACTGGGCATCTCCAATTTTGCCTTGTGTTAGTGTGAATCTATTTCTCTTCTTCAACAGCAGCTTTGGGGATTTCCATTTCCTTATCCTTAACTATTCAGATACCCTGATTGTGTTTCAGCTTCATAAAAATCAGCTCAGGATCTTCGCACTGCTGGTCCTTTATGGGCATGACCTCATTTTAGAAAGCATTGGAGAAGGCAAATATTAGAAGTACACCTTGCCATGCCAACTTTCAACAAAACAGATGTTCATTAACCCACGCTGACTGCTCCTCACAGAACTTCTCCATGCCCTTGGTCTCTTTGCTCAGCAAACAGCAGGAATGATTTGCTGCCAGAACCACTAGTGGCTCAGTAAGCATTCCAGCTTTCCCACTCAGCATTCCAAGCAGAGGAATCAGCCACAGAGGGTTTTATCCCTTCCTCTGATTAACACACTCATAGGAAAGTTTGCACATGGCAAGCACTGCACATATTTTGGTACGATAGGAAACATCTGGCAAGCAGAGGCTGAAGCGATGGAAATCACCTTATTGGCTCTGCAGAAGACAAACTAAAAAAGAGGCCACGAGGTGAGGACATTCCTGAAGTCAACACATTCATCACAGCAAGGGAAAGCTGCAAAGTAAACTTGAACTGCCTGCTGTGACAACTCCAGAAGCTTTTTGCTGAGCCCAATGCAAATAACTGCTCTAACTTCCTAACAATGAATAATGGCAGTAACTGCCTAAGAACAGAAAGAAAGAGTCTCTCCTTTGCTAGTAGCAATACAGGAGTAGATATTCTGGACCAAAAAACAGGATCCATCTAATTCTTGCCTAAGGGAGTTTAGTCCCAACACCAATGTCCTTTAAGAAGGATAGATGGGGGAAAAAAACAAAAATAAGAGCCCTACAGGTAATAACTTTCCTTAGAGAGAGAGAGCTAACCTGGATATCAAATTTCCTTTGTGCAATTCCCCATCACTTTCAGCCAAAAAGGCCAACACCCGCTGTACTCTCAGTGATCCCCCTGGCTCCAATGCCTCTCTCTGACGTGGAAAAATCACCAGCACTGCTTGCACCAGAGCCTCTTAAAGGTCCAGTTCCCTTTTCATAACCTTGGCCAATATCTGAGCTAGTAGTTCTATGACTAAAAATTAATCCATCAGCAAGGAGAATAAACAGGTGATCACAGGAGGGGACTGCTAGTGAGACAGGATCAATTAAAAGTGGAGATTTCAATCCTTGAGAAGTTCTCTTGTGGGGATTAGAGAACAGCCTCTCTCAACTGCAGGGATATATGGTTCAGCAAGCTGCCCTCCTATCCACAAGGGCTCGCCTGCTCTGAAGGAAATTTCTCCAGGAATTCTGCTGGCTAGTTAAAATGGTGCTTTAAATACACAGTACTGCAAGAGCCTAGCCAAATAAAAGTCAGAATTGCCAGTCACAGGTGGTCTCTCTGAGACTAGAGTAATCCTTTGGAAAGAATTATAGACTGCATATCACTCCTACCAACACCAAGCACTTGTGGACTGTCCCCTCTGATGTAACTCCTAGGAGTTAGTGAGGATCCCCAGAAGGCTGGCAGTGCCCTGGAACCCATCTAAGCAGTGCCCTGGAACCCATCTAAGCAGTGCCCTGGAACCCATCTAAGCCAAGCTTGCAGTAGCCTTGAAGAATCCATGCAATCTTTCTCACTCAGCTGAGCACAGGTGAAGTACAACTGCATTTTCCCAGTTTCCATAGAAAAGCAGCACTGAAATGACACTTTGGCTCAGCTCTTCTCTCATTTCTGTTTTGTAGTCTAGTTTCTTCGGAGACAGCAGCCAGATCTAACATACTTAAGAGGAGTAGCCTCTTCTGAATCCCATCCAACCTGAAATACTGGCTTTGTTGGCCAGAGGCCCAGGTGAGGCTGTAACTGTGACACTACATGCAATACCTTCACTTAACCTTTTCCCTCCCAAATTGCCAGGATGTATTTCAGCTATTTTGACATCTTAGCAACAAAGATCGCTTCATATACAGCTTTTTATTTCACTTTCCATTTGAGCATGCCTAATGCCCTGCTCTGCAGCCACTAGCTCAGTGCAGTCCCTTCCAAGCTCTGAGTCAGAGGCTGTGTCTTGCAAGGCTCAGTCTCTCCAGAGCCCCAGGCCAGAGGCTGCTGTGCCAAGAGCCTCCAGCCTGTGCTGGGGAGGGGCTCAGCAGCACCCTCACCTTTGGCCAGCTGCTCCTTCTGTTCCACCCTTCCTGACTCAGCCTCAAAGAACAGCCAAGGGAACAATGTCCTTTTCTTACTATTTGTCCAAATAGGAATCTGTAGGACTAGGCACAAATAGGATCCAGGTTCTTTGAAAAGATTTATTGTCAGAGAATCCAGCAACTTCATTGCAAGGTGTTTATAAACATTTCTTCAGCCATGCCACAGCTAACTGACTGAAAAAAAAACCCAAAAAAGCTAAACTAAGTATTCAAATAAATTCCTGGGACACATCAGCATCTGGGTCCTCATTGTTGTGAAACTCATTGTCCTTAAACACAGTAGCTGTTGGGGAGTTTCTGTCCTTAGCTCCTTATTGGGAAAACATTTTCTCCCCATATTCAGGAAGAAAAAAACCTCTTACAGTAATACATATAACTCCTCATGCTAACATTTTTAAAAGGCAACTTTTCTGAAGTTAAACATTGTGTTGGTTTAAAATATCATGAAAGCAAACAATGCACATGTATTCTGGGTAAATCTGGAAAAACAGAATTTGAGCAAGCTGGACAAAGGTGCCTCTAAAGCCTTCTCTTTTCCTGTGCTTAGCACACACTCCATTGTATGACAGTTTACACTGGAAGAGACCTTGGGAGGTCTCTGTTCCAACATCCTTCTCCAGGCAGGATCACCAGCATTAGGTCAGACCAAGTTGCTCAGGTTTGATTCAGCCTGATCTTGAACCCCTCTGAGCTACCTGTTCAGTGCTTCACTGTGAGAAAGTTCCCCCCTTGCACACAGCCACAGAGATTTCTTCAACCACAGAAATTCTTCTTCTGACAATTTTCTCCCTTAGTTTCCTAGCTGTCATGGAAACATACTCAGATCCCTGTTCTCATCTGACTGCCACTTGCCCCCTCATTTCTTTTGCTCACCCTTGACTTCTCACTTTCACCACACCACTCCCACACTTTCCTGCCTTTTGCTCAGAAATGGTCCTGGGATTTTTTGCTCTTGTCTTCCCATCAGTTTACTCATTAAATCTCAGCAATAAGAATTCCTGCAGGTGCATGCAGAGAAAGATCCCATGCCACCTTTCCTGCTTGAATTCCTCAGTGGCTGGCCAGAACTTTTCCCCTCTGCAAGTAACTGCATCTACTGGAGTCTCTCCTTCCTCATTCCAAAGCATTCCCACAAAAAATCTCTCCTAAGCAGACCTGATGACCACCAGACACAGCAGGGCAGATGAAGCCACAGCTTTTACTGTGAGACAACACTGCCATGACTCCTGTGCCATGTGCTAACCCCTACAGAACTTCAGGCAGATGGCAGATGTGGTCCAGCTGTGTAAACCATCCCTGAAGGAATTCCAGGTGCATAGCAGCATGAGGAAAATCCTGACAGATTGCTTCCCCACCCAAGGGAAAAAGGATTTCAACAACAACAGAACAGATTACAGACTGGGATATCCCAGCTACCTTAAATCTGACTTGAGCAGTCAAGTCTTACTTTGGGTGACTCAGGGTTACTCAGCTATCAGGACAAATTATCAAATCAACCCTTTCACTCTGACACCAAGAAATAATGACATTTGTGACACTTCTTCCTGTTCACTTGCTTGCCAAACAACCTTGTTGATATCTTATTTTATATAATTTTAAGGCATAGAATATTCTTAGGCATCTCCATTTTGTAGCAGAGGAAGGACTGCCTCTCTCTGAGCAGAGGGAAAAAAATAATGAACTGACCATAACCCCATTCCTTGTCTCCTTGCATCATTGGGGTGGTGGTAGAGCTGAGAAGGAGGGAGGAGTGGGAGGAAAGTGGTTTTAAGGTTTTCTTTTACTTCTCATTATCCTGCTCGTCATTTTGTTAGTAATAAATTCAATTAATATCTCTAATTCGTGCCTGTTTTGCCTGGGATGGTATTTGGTGAGTGATGTCCCCAGTCCTTAACTCAGCTCATGAATCCTTCATTATATTTTCTCTCCCCTGTCCAGGTGTGGAGGAGAGGCAGAGAGGCTTTGGTGGGCACCTGGCATCCAGCCAGGATCAACCCCCTACACTCACACATTACACAGCAATTACCTAGCCAAAAAAAACAGGTAAGGAACAACTGCCAGTACTTTTCTTCTTGAGCACACTGCAGTGGAGTTTAGTCAAAAACCTGTTTATCTCTCCCTGGCAATTCATTCTAATATTCCACTGTAATTTTTTTTGTTTTATATAACACATAACACATTACTCAACTCCATCTCTTCATTCTGCTTCCAACAGAAGCCACTGGTGAACATGAAAGCAAAACATGTGAGAAATGGGGCAGAGGCACCTTCAGCTTCTGTCTGTTATCTGTGAGGGATTCAGCAGCTGGCTCTAGTGACCTCTCAAAGATGATAAGCTAGCTGATAGTTGGCTTTCTGCTCCAAGTCCTCTTCCTCTTCCTCCTTCCTTGGACACAAAGTCATGCAGGACCAGCCCCTCAGCCATGAGCTCACCCTGCCCTGAAGGGGCACCTTTGCTGGTGACTCCACTGAGACACGCACTGCTGAAAGCCACACGTTCCTCACACTGTGTTTATTTTCAAATAGCCCATAATCAGCTCATCCTACAAACTGAATCAAGAACCTCCATGCCTTAATCATAAAGCATACCCTTCACTAACTCCTGGAAAAATGCCCAGAAAGAAAACTGAAAAGCCTGAGAACATCAGACTTGCTTACTGCTGGAAACTGCTCTTATGTTCCTGCTTAGCACTCAGCTGGGGCTGCTGCTCAGTCCAGCACAAGGAACAGCACCCTAACCCACTGTACTTGGAGTAATTAGATGGCTGTTCCCACTAACACTTTTACACTTGAAGAAGTTGAACTAAAAAAGTAAACAAATTAATTTTCTTTCCTTCCAACCAATAGCACAGTGATCACAAACAAGCAACGGCCGTTGCCATTTCTCAGGGAAATTTCTGCAGGAGCAAAATTTTGTAAGCACATCAAAATCATCAGTGTACATTAACTTGAAAAATGCAGTATTTTAAAGTCAATACATTAACTATATGGACAGGTAACACAAACTAATCTGTGGAAAACCAGTGGGAGCCAGGCCTATGCAATGCTGATCCAAGAACTGGCAGTTCAGTGAGTCAGCCCAACAGCACTCCACAACCAGTGGCTCAAACTGGGGCAGCTGCCAAAAACAGACAACAAAAAGTAGAAGGACACAGTGGCTCTGATCTCTCCACAAGGACAATGCAGAGAGAAAGGAAACTACACTGATGAAAGGAACAGGAGATCATGAAGAGAGACCAATGGGGCTGAGATTTCCATCAGGAGCGGAGAAAGAGTACAGGAAAGTGGAGGGACTACAACACAGGTGAACAAAACTCATAAAGGCAATAAACAAGCTGAATATGCAGCTCTCATAATTTCTAATTTGCCTATAACTGTAGGGGCAGGGGCTCCTGCAGAAGCTAGAAACAAACTGAGAGCAGATAAAACACTTTTTTACGCTGTGAGCAAGAAACTCACAGATCCTGCTACCAGCAGGAGCTGTGGAGGTGGCTGCATTCAGCAGGTTCAAAATGGGACCAAAGGCATGGAAAAACTGATCTGTAAGCAGTAAATACAGGACCAGGCAGGGATAGTCATGGTCCCTGGGAGAGTGCAGGACTGGACCACAAAAGCATCCAGGCTTGTAAGCTTTCCTCAAAGCAGCCTTTGCTATTGCTCCCACAGGAGTTCAATTACTGGCTGAGATGGACTGTGGGTCTGAGCCATCAGGGCATTTCTCATGTTACATTTATTCCCCCACACAAACCTCTTGGCTTTTATTGGATCCAAAGACCAGCAGAAGACTGAAATTCAGAACTTCAATTAGTGCATTGTTTTGGTATTCACACACGCACAAGATCCTGAATGGATGTTACTTTCATTACACATATTTCTGGATTATCTTTTTTTTCCATTGAAATGTGGGCTGTCTTTTGGGAGTCAGCCAGCTGCCTTCAAGAGACAATGGTGCTGAGCTGCTGTCAGCTGCTGCACTGGAACACAATACCATCTGACAGACAAGAAAAACAATTCTTAACGTACTTACCATGAATGTGCCAGAGGTTAGCACCAGTGTTAGTTGTGTGTGTTAGACAAGAAAGTGCTCTCTTATACAGCAATCAGCTTGGGAAAAGCTAAAAATAACATAATTGCAGAGTACTGTGCAGCCATCCTTCTGCATGTGAGCATTTCTAGATGTGAAGCTTATTTTAAAGTTATAAAAAGAACATTTAAGAGAAATCAACCCATCAGCAAAAAAATCTGTCCTCTGCATAATGCCCAAAATTCTCCATTGATACACAGACAGCATCTTTCCCTGCTAGAGAGTGGAAAAAAAGTAATTTGGAGAATAAGCCTGCATTACCAGAAATCATTTAACAGCAAAAAATTCATGGAGGCTTTACTTCGAAACTATTGCTTCCCACAAGACCAGAAAACTTGGGAGATCACAGCAGAATTAGAAAGTGCCTGCGTGACAAGTCTGAAATTGAGCCACATACCTTTCCTTCCTCAAAAGACTATTTTGATAGCAGACTTAGTTCTGCTTATTTACAGGTTTGCAGGTCACTTTTTAACTTGTCAAAACATATGCCAGGCATGTGTGCAGCAGCCAGATAACTTATAATTTAAGTAATTTCTGAAAACAACATGCAGAAACAAACATTTAATACAGATGATTATCACTTATACTTTGATTTTGGCTTCATACTACTATCTTTGCATCACTGTATTTAATTACACTCCACATTTCCTTCATGAGTCATCGTTGCATAACAAACCTGATAGCCACTTTATGGGTGTGTTGCAGGTTTGCACAATTAACTGAGTCTATTGGACTGGAAATGACGATTTGTATTAACTGAAAAGATCATGTGGCTGCAGAGTTTGTGGGTGTTGGTTTATTAGAATGGAAAGTGCCAATTAGAGAAGGAGAAAACAAAGACAAACTAATGATGTTTTAAAGAGAAGTACCTATGACTTCCTGGAAATGCTAAAGTTTATCTGGGATAGGATTCCCAGGTGCTAAATTACAAAGAAAATGATTCTTCCTCTGTTCATGGGCACATAGGAATGGCAAAGGAGGAAACACAGGCAGTGGAGGGAGAACAAAACCCAGCAAATCCCAGGAACAGGACAAGAGTTTCCATGCCAAGGCCACCACTCCTGTCACCACCACCTTGCAGCCCCTGCCCAGCAAAGGCTGCTCAAGCTGGGCACTCAAGATGCAGCAGGGACTCACTGGGGACCATCTGCTCTGCCCTGAACACTTACAGATATTCACCAGATCCCAGGAGGAAGAGAAGAGGTTTCCATCAACACAGACCAGCTCCCAAAACTGCAGTGACCCCAGAGAATCAGGAAGACAGTGCAGGCTCAAGGCAAGAACAATTTCTTGACTTGTGGGTGCAGGGCTTTGGCCATGCAGGTGCAGCCTCACCACCCAGACCTGCACCACTGCTCTCCCTGCAGAGATATTTCCAGCCATTCAACAGCAATATTTTTCTCCTCTCCATATTTTAAGATTAACAGAAAATTCAGTTCAATCATACTTTACTCTTCATAACTACTTTCAACATCTCCATCTCATTACCACAAATCATTACTAAAAATATAAACACTAGATGCCTCCAAACTGACTGAAGGTTATATATTCAACATTTTGATTAACAATTAAAAGGTGATACTTATGACAGAATAAACAACATATAATTTAAGTAAAGATGTGCTAAAAGCTCAAGTTTAGTTGCTCCAAACTCCCATTAATTATTCTGCAATGTACTTAAACACAAGAAATTTCATAAATTAATTATCCCTCATAAAGTTCCTAAATTTCAACACAGAAGTGAGTACAGTTCAGTATTTGAAAAAAAACCCCGCCCACAATTAATATAGTTCAATGTGGTAATTAAAGGAGGAAAAACTATTTTTAGGTGGAATTTTTGGGAGGGGCTGAGGGGAGGAGTGGAGAAACATACAGAATCAGATTGTTCCCTTAATTTGTATTTTTATAATCTAGACACAACATTTTAAATACTTCTAAATACATATTTAAAATAGCTATCAGCTATTTAATTCTAAGAGGCAAAATTCAGATATGTTGATTAATCTATTTTGCCAGCAAAATCATTAGGGTCTGTAGAGTTTCACTTCTCAGAAAATTAGTGTTTTATTAGGAGGCACAAATCTATTCAGGTGAATAAAGCATTAGGCTCTGGAATTAAAGATGTCATTCATAAATAGACATTAAAACACATGTCAGATTTTGGCATGCCAAAAAAATCTTGGAGCAAGCTCACCAGCACAGTCTCAATTTGTTGGGGGTGTCTGTGGTACAGGATGAGCAGTGCAAATACAAACACACATCTCAAAATACAAATGCTCAGCAGACAGTTGTGTCCCCTTCCACATGCTCCACATAGGCAGAATCTTAAATATGAATAAAATTAACTTCATACTATTTGGGAATCAAGTTACCAAACTATTAATTTCTACAATGATACACTTAGAACTCTTTCCAACTCCTGCTTCTGTATATACAGCTTTTCCAGTGAAATTACTGGTTCAGAATGAGAACCAGATGAGCTCTAGTGCCACTGTCCTTCCTGCTCAGTCTGCTCTTACCTCCCTGGCTCACCAAAGCCACTCATTATTCCACCTTCAAATCTTGTAAAATCTGTGGAATCTCCTCACCTTGCTTTAGAGGTCTCAAAAATACCCATGTGATACACAAGGCATCTCAGACTTCCCTGGGTGATGTTTTTTCCAGCTTGCTACACTTCTCGAAGTCTGTCACTTTTGCTTGCTCTTTCTTCTGTAGAGATCACAAGGATGGATATTGATGATATTTTTGGGGAATCCATTCAGTGCAGGTAGCTCAGGGGGCAGCTCCAGTTCAGGTAGAGCTCTGGGTGGCTAAAACACCAAAGCAAGAGGTGGTGAACTGCTGACCCTTAGCACAACAAAGGGCTTGGTGAGTTTGGCCCAGCCAGGGGAGGGACACTCAGAGACAGCAGCATAACCCCTTGACTTTTGCATGCTTAGACTGCAAGGATATAAAAGCCCCTTTGTTTGGGGTGCCTTCTCAGAGGCACCATCTCAAGCTGTTATTTTGTTATTTAGTTATTTTGCCAAGATTAAATTATTTCATGGATCAGGATGTCTGAGGCTCTGATGGGAAATGACTGTGGAAATGTGGGGGTGTGGCTGGAAAGGGGCCTCAGTCCCTGCTCAGGTGGTGCCAGTGTGACTGCCAGAGCAGCTCCTGGATGGTCAGACAGGGACATTTCCTTAACATACTTTATAAATAAACTATTTTATCAAAAGAATGGGCTATAGCATTTTATCTTTAATAACTAAAAATGATAGAACAAGGCACAGAAAAAGGCATAGAGAAACAAAGAGCTGACTCCTACCATTGCTTCCAGTCCCAGTGAATTTACTGTCTAATTATGACTGTAAAAGACTGATGACTTCTAGGCTTGCCAATACAAAAACACAGCAGTTACACATGCCAGCAATATTTTTCAAGAGTTCCTGTTTGGTCTTGAAAACAAGGCTCCAGTTGTTTTGAAGAAGAGACACCGCTACCTGCAAAATACTGGGTGAATGCATCCAATAGTTGTCAGGCCACTGAGCTTTGCCACAAAGACAACATCTATCTATGTACTGAGTGCAAGGAGATGACCATGCTAAAAAAACACACTCTGAAAATGAAACAGTGCAGTAGACAAAGGTAACAGAATACAACATGTTCTTGGGAAGCTCAAAAGGAACTTCAGTGGCCCTGCAGACCCTAACACTACACACAGGTGGATTCCAGGAACTTCCCCCAAACTGTCATTATGCACAACACCACAGTTGTGTGAAAGACAACATTTCATTATGCCCTAAAGGGCATAAAAACACATCTGAGCCTGTCAGCTGACAACAAGTCCTCTGGCTCTGCAAAGAAGGAGATAGGATGCAGCAGAGCAGTTAAACTGGGATTTGAGTCAGCTCCTCTGTTATGTGCCCAGCGTCCTGCTCCAGTGGGACATCTCTCGACACTGCCCTAAAAGCACACAATGCCCTAAAAGCACACAATCTTCACGGATTAAGTGAGCTCCGGGTATTTCACCAGACTAAAGCCCGGCTTCCTGATGACCAGTTTACATGCCCGAGAGCAAGAATGAACTCAGTTTGGGAGGACTGTGTAACAATGTCTCTACAGCAGGAGGAAGGAGCTAACACTTCTGTGAGTTGTTCAAATATTACAGAATGATGGTAAAAAACAGATGTGGCTGTGGCCATTTCTGGGAAACACAAGTGTGAACAACCAGCTATTTTTAATTTATCGAGTTCCATTCCAGTCTAAGCTGCTACAGACTCTGTGTCAATATTTGTGTCCTTTTTTGATCTCTTCCCTCACTCAGCTTATGCTTATGTGCTGAAAAAGTCTGAGCACATGATTACCCCATTCAGGCAACGTGCCTTTGAAATGGCTTTTTAATCTAGACTCTCCACTCCCTGACAGACTGAATTTTGCAGTATGTCTGTATTCGCTGTCTAGACACTTGAATATGCTAACCTCTAATTTAGCCCTCCTTTACTGACCCATGAGTTTCCTCCCTTCTGTGGGTCTTCTGGCTAAACTGGAAATGCAAGACACTCATTCTGCCCTACACCTGGCTGGTGCAACTGCATTCATACAAATCTGACCAGTGAAGTATGCACATGTTCCTCATTCACAGCAACAAGGAATCCTTACACTTAAAAAGTTTTGTAGCACTCTCCTAACCCTGTTCCCTTCTTTGTGGTCTCTAGACTTGAAGAACAGCACAGTCCTTTCCTGAAAGGATTCAGGATACAACTGCAGGGACAAGGGTCTGAGCTGAATTTTGTAAGTAGAAATAAGTCATTGTATACCCAATTATGTAAACAGAAAATTATGGAAAAGTCTGACTGAAATATAAAAGGGAATGAAAAAGACAGATGCGTTCCAACAGCAGTTGTAGTGCCCCAAATCTCACCTAATTCAAAATTGCCCTAGCATGGGTTAAAAAAAAGGAAACAAATGTTTAGGGCAGTGGGCAACTTCCTTTCTCAGTTCCCAGCAGTCTGATACAAAGCACTTTCCCTAGAGCCTTAATGGATTTTTCTTTCATCAGGCCTTCTGTGACTAGTTTTTGAAGCAAGTAAAACTTCTGGTATTTGCAGCATTCAGACAGAGATGTAATCAAGGTACACAGACAAGAACTCACAAAAGCCATGCTGTATTTCCACTTTTAGATAGTATGTTTGCATCACAAACCACTTCCACATGCCTGAAGCATAAAAGATTTGCTATCTGTGTCAGCTTCAACAGATGGCTTAAGAGGCAAATTAGCACTATCCAATTGCTTTAAAGTCTTGTATAGGGACAATTCAAACAAAGACTGAGTAATGGTCCTGTTCAAAGCTGAATTTCAGCATCAGGTCTGTACAGTTGCACTGTATGTTACCCTTGTTATGCGAGAGCCTGCGCTGCTGATCTGTGAATGCCTCAAACTCATTGTCTCTGCCCCTTCCCTACATTCCTCTATCCCACAAGACACCATCCAGCATGCCCTGTACAGTAAGAATAGAAGTATAAAGGTTAACTGCTTGTAATTTGGGAGATGTTTTTCCACCCATGTACCAGCACATGAGTTTACAGCCACTGCAGCAGCCTCTGACTTGTCAGTTCAGTGAGATGACAGCAATTCTGATGTGTCCCCATACATACACATAAATATACATTGTTTTTTTCCCCTGGAATAAACATGCTTAAGTTGCTTTCCCTCAGTTTAGGGTGGTACATGTTCAAAACTTAGGTAACTAAGGCTTTTATTATCTACATAGTTTGTTTATGTTTCCATGTCAGAGTACCACCAGAGTCCTTAACATCCATGTTCATATGTAGATCCACTCTGCCAGATTACCACAAAACAGAAGATAAGTACTTGAATAAGATAAAATGCAACTACATAAGGATTGCATAGTTAACTCCTACTATGCACATCCTGGTTCTGCTCCAGGCAAAGGCTGTGATTTTAAAGAAAGGTAAGAGCCATATGATAACTCATTTCTTTTGGAAGTCAGCATCCAAGCCAAGGCCAATGTCTTGAATTTTAATCTGTTGAATAATGAGAGAATTCAGGACTTCTCATGACAGAAAGACTTATTCACAAACCTTCTGCATCACATTTTGCTAGGTTTGCTTGTCCCAGGCAGTGTCTTACTTAAAGGGTTCATAAAGGCAAGGTTTGAAATGCCTTGTGACACATGATCCTGGCTCTGCAGAAGGACCTCTGGAGGTGCAGCAGTAATATATCCATACACCCTCACTCACATAACTAGTCATGCAAAAACTAACACCACAGCATCCAACTTGCACTTTGTTTAACTCTCTTCAGGAAAGCTTTTCCTCTCTGATGACTGACCACAATTACCTTTTCTTGTCATTAACAAGGCCAAAGAGAAAAGTGTCTAAGCTACTCATTCCCTTTCAGGCAACCAGACAGGAGGCATGCTTACCAGAGAGCATGGAAAAAACCCCCCAAGCTTCCTGCTGAAGAGCATCTACCACAAATAAGTACGATTAAGCAATAATACAGCAGAGCTACTGTAAAACAAAGCTGTTGTTTATGGAAGGTGGCTAAAAAAAATAAAAATCACAACAATCTAAAGAATGACTGTATAGGAGCTTTATCTAACATTCTATATTAAAACACATATCTATTATTTTCCATTAAGTCTTCCAGTATTAAGTTTTTCATAATGTTCTAGCTTCCTAAAAAGATTTTGCCTTTCGCTTCTCCAGCTGCTGCTTTACATGTATGCCTTTCTCCTCTCAAAACAAACAGAAGGAGCAACTGAAAATTTTCAGTGTTGAAAACATGAAATATGAAGGGGACTGAGGTCATTGGAAAGGTACAGCTGCAAAGTAAGCTAGAAACAGGACAACTGATCAAAGGACACTGAGTATCTCTGGGATTCCCTCTGCAAAGAATCCTCAAATGAAAAGCAGTATCATGAATGAAAGTTCATTCTATTCTTTTTAGCCACAGAATTCAGACATTTCATTTATTAAATACAGCAAGTCTGCTATCCATCTCCAAACCTGCTACAGGAGAGGTTTAAGGCCTCTCATAATACCAACTGAGCTGTTGTTTTTAGCAGACTTGTTATTAGTATTGATGACCCATGGTGTTGAAAAATATTTAGGAGTTAGTCTTCAGGGCACTTAGCAAATTAAAAAACATGGTTTACACATGCTTACAGAACTATGAGGTGGTTGCAAAGAAGAGAGAGAAATGGGAACATAACTGTTGGTGCAGAATTCAATTTCCTCTGTCCTCAAGTCAGCACAGACACCATTACTAAATGCTTTTATTCAGTAGAACAATCAGAAATTAAGGCATGGAACAAAGTGAACAAAGGCCATAGGTAAACTTTTTTAATAGTAAGAGACAAAAATTCTATACAATTACTTGCACATGAACTAACTCCAGAATTATCTAATAAAATAAAACAAGGTCTGCTGATAGAAGTACAGAGGCCATAGGGTAACACCTGTAAGGAACACCAGAAAGACCTTTTCAGGATCAAGGATTCTCAGGTAGAAACAAGTAAAGAAGCCAAACATCTATTATTCTTCATGTTCCACTACAGGAGCTTGTCCTACTGAAGTCATGTCAACACTCTGTGAAAATCTGAAAAACATTTTAAAGGCATTTTGCCTTTTGTATCCATTCATTACAACATTTAGGGCTGTTTGTGCATCAGTCAGTATGTACATCAACACACCAGAATTTTAAAAAAAAGAAAAAAAGAGAGAAACAAAAAAGAAAAAAAACCTTTCTCCTCATGCAACTAGGACAATTTAAACTTGAGATAACTCGTGTGGCAGGGCCAGCTTATCCACAGAAATAATTAGTCATGGTCTTCAAGTCCAGAACAATAGAAGTACAGCAAATACTTGGAAGCAGTCTTTGAGCACGTACAGTTCAGCACAAGCCACTGCCATCAGAACACAAACATCCTGCACTCTTACCCCAGTTCATCAAAATCACAAACCCACGCTCTGCTCCCCTCCTTCTTTTTGATGGTTTCTACTTTCCTGTATATTCTTTTCACTTTCTCTCCCCTGCATAACATGTCCAGTCAACTTCAGAGGATCTCTTCAGCATTTTTTACATTATGCACTGAAATGGAGAGTTATTCTTTCTTAAAATATCAGTTCAAGGATTCCAATTCAAGAGTACAGATAGAAGACACATTTTGTCAATCCTATTGTTAGCACCTCTCAGTGCTGGGAGTTTCAAGAGTCCCATAGTGGTATTTTCTGTCTTTCTCCAATAAATTACTGCAGTGTACAGCAAAACTAATCAAAAGCCTTATTCTTACTGTTTATGCTGCAATGAACAGCATCACTTGTAAATGCTCTCAAAAGTCTTTAAACAGCAGCTTTCACCATGAATCCTCCATTTCTGACCACTGGGATTTATTTACTACCACACCACAAATCCGTGTCTAAATACAAAACACTGCCAAATATGTGACAGCCCACCCATACTTTCTCAAGATGCCAAACAAATCGTTACACATGAAGATGGATTTATTTCAACACAAACATGCCTATTTCAAGAAAACTGCCATTCACACCCCCAACTCCTACAACAGTGAAAGGTCAGGCGTTTTCTCTCCTTCTGGTAATACTGAAGGGCAGGGATTCCCTGGGACTGAAAAACACTCGGTCACCACACGCGTGGGCACGGCCTGGCCTCACCTCACGAAAAGAAAACCACGAGGCTCGGATGGGGAGAAACACGGGGGGGAGAAACACGGGGAGCAGAAACACGGGGAGCAGAAACACGGGGAGCAGAAACACGGGGAGCAGAAACACGGGGAGCCACGGGCACCGCCTGCCCCCGGCCCGCGCCCCCCGCTCGGCAGCCGGGCCGCGAGAGCGAGCGCTCCCTGCTGTGGAGCCGGCGGGGAACGGCCCCGAGCCCGGGAAGGTGCAGGGAACTCGCAGAGATGGGCAGTGAGGTGCCCTGACAGCGGCAGCGGGGACAGAAGTGACTGCCAGAGACGGGAGCGCGGGGACAGCAGGCGGGGGCAGCAGGCAGCTGCCCTGAGGGATCGGCGCACCGGCCAGGGAACGCCGAGCAGCGGGCCGGGGCAGGACGCCGAGCGCTGGAGAACCGAGTAGCGCCGCCTCAGCACCCCCCGGGCTGGCACTGTGAGCGGCCGAGCGCGAGCTCCTCGGTTCGCCGCGGTTCTTCGCTCCCGCCTGGCGAACGCCGCCCTCACCGAGCCCGGAGGCGGCCAGTGCCGCAGGCCGGGGCGGAGGGGCCTGCCAAGGCGGGGGCGGTGCCGCCCAGAGGGCGCCCCGGGGGCCGTTCCCGCTGGCGGGCGCGGAGCAGCGGCAGCACCGCCCGCGCCCAGGCACCCGCCGGGAACCGCTCCGGCCCCCGCGCCCGGCGGAACCGGAAGCCGCCACACCGCCCTCACGGGCGCGCGCCCCCGCCCGTTCCAGGCCTCCCGTGACGAACGCGGCGCGCGGGGGGGCGGGGCGGGGCCACCCGCGGCTCCGCCCCCCTCCATAAGAGCGGCGGCCGGCGCGCGCCGCGGCAGTGACCGGCGCTGGGGCGGCGCATGCGTGTGGCGCCGGCGGCCGCGCGGAGCTGCGCGACACTGTCGGGGTGAGTGACGGCCCCGGCGGCGCCTCCCGCGCCCCTCGCGGCCATGGCGGCCCCCGGGCCCGCCCGCCGCCCCGCGGCTGCCCGCCTGCGGCTCGGGGCCGTCCCGTCCCTGCCTGCGCCGGGCCCTGCCGCTGGGGAGAGGAGCGGGGGCCGGCGGATCGGGCGGCACACGCGAGTCGGTCGGGCCGCGGCGGCGGAGGTGGCCGAGCCCGGCGCTCGGAGCCGTGGTGCTGCCCAGGCCGGCGGGCGCAGGGGGTGACGGCGCGCACCGGGAGCAGCGGGGAGCGCGGTTCGTGCCGCTGTGCTGAGGGGGTGGGGGGGCGGCAGGGCCGGAGCCGCCGCGGCTCCGCTCGCCCCGGGGCTGGCCGGGGATCGCGGTGCCACACTCGCCGCCACGGGAGCCCCTCTGAGCGGGACGGGACCCGCCCGGGGTCAGCGGAGCCCGTAGCCACATTCTTGGAAATCAGCGTGGCGTGCCACGCGTTTTCTTCCTGACCCGAAACAGTATCAGTGTTCTCTCACTCCTTTCCGAGCTGCTCCTCTCGCTCCTGTGAGTAAACAAGAGACCGCACTGTGGGCTCAGGCTCTGCGCTTCGCACTCTAATTTAGGCCGGCTTAATTTAGAATAAACGTTTCTTTGTGACTTAATACCTCATTACGCACTTATCCTCGATTTTCTAAAATAGCCAGTCTGTGGTGGTTAAATCTGGAGACATCGCTGTGTCCTTCAGTACTGACAGCGGAGCCTGTGACAGCAGAGCCTTCAGTGGTTTCCTGTCACTGGAGCACTGACCAAGGGCCCTGGGCAGTGTTCTGAAGTAATAAGAAAAAAAAATTATTGTGTTTGGTCCAGAGATAACAGTACCTCATTACATATTAACTGGATGGGAAAGGCTCTAGGGGCAAGGTCTCTGGTCATTTGGGGAATACCTGAATCTTTGTTGTGCTGGAATGGCAGGTGAATGATGCCTCTGCATCACAAATGCATTTGTGAATTGTGCTTATAATCCAGTTAAACTGCTCAATTCGCCTGTATTATTCACTCAATTTACTTTATTTACCTAGCTTTCTTTCCTTACCAACTTACCTATATGGGATAATTTTCTGATTTTTAAATTTTTTTAATAGAAACCTACCTATTGAGTTGGGGGGCATATGTTCTTGGTGAACCCCTGTGTCTGCCATGCTCTGCCAGTACAGGACATTTCAGAGCAAAACAGTTTCAGTTCTGTGTAGTAGAAAAAAGAATTAAAAGTTATCACAGTGTGTCTAACACTATGGTTATGAGTCTGAGTCAGCTAGAAAGGAATTTTTATTTCCTGAATGTAAGCTGTCTATATTCACATTAAAATTTTCAGGAGGGTGAAGTACCATACCTTAAGCATGCATCTGAAATCTGACAAGCAGAGGCAAGGCAATTGTCTTGCTATTTAATTATTAGTTTTCTACTGGCAATTTACAGGTTACTCCCATTTGCTGTGTAGGACTGTGAAATGGTAGCCCGAATTTTAACTGAACTTAAACTCCTTGGTGAACTGTGGTTCTTTGAATATATTCCAAATAGCTGACAGTTACAATCTAAATACAGAGTTTGTCTGCTGCTCAGTTGATTTGTCTGTTGTATACCTATAAGGGTTAGTTTTATTTGCAAGCACCTATGGTTTGACTGTTTAGTGATCACAGTCTTAAATTCTTTACCACAGAATGGTCCATTTCTGGTCGGCAGAATGTATAGAAAAATACCTAAAAGTTAAGAATGTAATTCATTATACAATAACTGTAAAGAAGATAATTCTTATAATTAGATACTTTCTGAGGCCTCGATCTGAGCGTGCTTTGGCCTGTGACTCAGGAATACTGAACTGCACTGGGGAGGTTTGGTGCATAGTAAAGAAGATCTAATTATTTATTAAGTGAACAGATTTGAACTAATCTTCTCATGAGGCTGTTTCTGCTAAATGTTGGTTACTCAGCATTCATGTAGCTGCAGACATAAGTACTTGAGGGATAAGAACTACAGAAACAGAATTTTTAACATTTTTTAGAAGTACTTGGAGTTCTGGAAGGTGTGTTAACAGCACTTAGGTTTTTAAAGTCCAGTACTTGGAAGTCTGAAATACTTAAATATGAAAAGGGGTGCCTCTGTCTCAGGTACTTATGTTAAATAGAAAGTCAGAGGAGAAAAAGGAAATTACATCACATTGTCAAATAAGGAACAGCTAGCTGGAGTAGATGACTTGTAGTGCAAAAATGTGCCCCTCCTCCTGTGAATTGCTTCTGAGATTTGTTAAAGATAATGTGGTGGCAAGGTGAGCAAAAATAGGTTGTGGATTTAAGGTAGACACATTTCTTCCCCTCCCAAAAGGGGTAAGCAGGTCTTATTTCTTTTCCTTCCCCTCTTTCCCATTTCTTACAAGAAGTATGTAAGTGCCTTGTCAAGAGTGCTGCCTTTACAAAACCTGTACAGGCATTCAGAAATCTGTACAGCAAGTTGCTGTATTTCATACCCATTAAGTGAAACATTCTGGAGCATGCTTTGGTCTACTGGGCACACCAGAAAGGTTTTCTTTGTTATGAACTCAACTTGCCTCAAATATTTGGTTGCATTGGGGCTGGGAGAAAAGGGAACAGAGAAATAAGATTGTGTGTGTGATTAGTGATAGGTAATAGGTTGAGCTAAAATATATGCAAATGCTTCTTAATTTCTAAACAGAGAATTAGTGTTGTTATAACACAAGGATTTATTAATATGTATCTGTGTGAAAACTGTGTTTTAGGATATTTGCCGTAATAAAACTTGGCACAAAAATCTTTCCACAGTTCTCACTGTGTAGGTACACTGCTGTTGATGGATACACTGGACTATTTTCAGCTTACACATAGCCATCCTCTTGAAGTCTGAAGGTATATTTGGTTTTGTAGAAAAAAATTTAAAAATCAATCTCGTCTCCAATACTTGCTATTATTGATATTTGTTAATACAAGCAGACCTGGATGATTACAGGAACCTCCTTTGCACTTCCCTCCTTAAAGAGAAGGCTGTCAGTAACTCCCTAATGCACCAGCAAATCTTCAAACTGCCTTGGCTTGTAGAAGCCCTGTAGAATTTACCAGCCATGCTTTCAGTTTGTTCTCCATTTCTTTTGAGTAACAGAAACTGTAACATCTTCAGAAGTACTTCGATCTTCCTAAAAGCCATAAACTGTGCCTAAGTAGGTCAGAGAAGCAGAGTAACTGAAAGCCTATTCTGTGCAAATCAGCAGCACACAAATGTGAGATCAAGAATGCTTCATTACTGCACAGTGTCCATTTTCTGTAGCAAATATAGTTTGATGTTATTTATGGCCAAGTTTAGATCCTTAAACTTTTAAGGAGGCAGAACTGGGACAACAGTTAACAGTGAAAACTGTTGGTGCTTATATTTTCATGGCTGGCTTTTGTAATTTTTTTTTAAAGCAAATTATTAGAATATAATATATACTACTCAGCTCTAGTAAGAGCATGCTGTCTAAAATACAAACTTTGTATTCCATTACTGTTCTCATGTCTCCCTCTTAAGATACTGTCTTCAAACAAGCTTATGCATGTTTTAAAATACAAGCACCATTTCTAGACTCCACTGAAAAAGTAACTAGGTGATTTAGTGAAAGCACTACCTATCTTGATATCCTAGCTTAAGGCACAGAGGACAGTTTAATAACTCTCTGAAATATCAAGGCAGATCACCTGTGAATTTGCAAAGAGGTCTTTGATGAATGAAGGAAGTTTTATGGCTGTATAAATTGTGTTTTATAAATAAAGACTGATTGAAACAAGTGAAAATTACCTTTTCCTAGGATATGTAAATATTAAGTCTGTTTCAGATGTTGAGCTTAGCATTCCAGAGAGATTTCAGAGAGGTGATTGTGCAACTATCAGTCTTGAGAGCTGAGATTTAGACAGCATTCAGAAAGCTGACACAGTAATTACTAGTAGTGGTTTAGGCGTGGGATTTGGTGGAGGTTGGGCTTCTTACCAAGCCCTGCAAGGGTTGTGTGTTATCACAGCTAGCATGTTACATGTGCTCTCAAACTGCAGCAGTTGTTCCCCCTCCTCATTTTTATATCATAATCAATGTCTCATGGTCCTGTCAGATCTTGTACACACACTGAGGTGTAGTACAATCATTTGCTGACTAATCAGTGTTCTGGACCAGCACTTTTTTAAACTTGTGACTTGCACTTGACTTCAGAAATATTGAACTGGATAGCAGGCATTAGCCTTAAGCCCTCTTAATTAATTTTCTTTCTTTTGTAGATTTGTTGCTATAGGATAGGATCCGTGAGGCACAAAAAAATTCCCTCTTTGATACAGTGTGAGCTGACAAAAGATGGATGTTTTATGTGGAAATTATGTTGATATGAAGTAATTTCAGAACTGGTGCTATATGTGTATTGTGCTGCTTAAGTCATTTTGCAAAGGTGTATCTCTAGAGTTCTGACAGTGGTTCTGCTTGCACTTACGGGACTGTGTTACTGCTTCCCAGGGCTCTGTGGTTTTATTTAATTTTGCTATGAAATATCTACACCTCCTGTTATTGGGAAGGGCCAACTGAACTGTTTTGTTATGCAGAAATTTCCAGGGTTAAGCTATCTTTTTAAGGAGGTTGTCTGAAGAGGAAGAACATGGTTTTTACTAAAATCAGGAGGGCTGAATGAAGTAGGACTGTGCTGCGGTACATAGAACACTGGTTTGGCCCTCATTCACTTCTGTTAAAGTCTCATGTCTAGAGTTATTCTGAATATGCCTGCCTAAAATATACTGAGTGTCTAGCAGTGAGTAAACAATCCCACTTCTGCTGATACAGACAGTCACGATTGAGAAAACCATCACACTCCTCAAGAGAGTGGGATTTGTCTCACATCATAAATGTACATATGGTCAGAAGTTACTGTTTTCTTAAGGTGATCAATAGTGGACCCAATTCAAAATTGAAACAGCACAGCAGAGTTGTTCTTTCTCAAGCAATTGTTTATAAATTGCAAATGCTGGATTGCAAACTAATCCTCAGGCACCTGGTTTAGTCCTGCTTAGGAGTCTGCCCATCCCTCACTGCAGACAAGTATAATGGATCTTTACTCCTAAAGGAGAAGGAAGATTACACATCTGCATAGAATGCCTGGCTTTGGGCAGATTTACCATGAGCAGAAGCTACTACCTGAGTCTGTACCACATTTTCTGTGAAGGGCTTTTCTTGCCATGTTTGCTGAGCCCTCATACAGCTGGCCCTCAGTTGTTGGTTGACTTTTCTTTGGATGGAATTATTGTTGTGGAGGGATGTGGACAAATTCACATTCATATGATGTGTTCATAATGTTGATTCTCAAGAGAGATACAAATTAAACTGTTTTGCATAGGGTTTGGTTTGGTGGGTTTTTTATATATTTTTTTAAACAGGCCATATTGCACTTGCTGAATGTAGGATATTGGTGCAGATGAAGCAGAGACCCAGAGAACATCTTTTTTATAGTCTTGGACTGAATTTCTCCTGCCTTCAGAATGCTGACTAATTTTACATTGCCCCTTCCCCTCCCTGATGAATTTCCTAAACAAAGTCCTGTGAGTCAATTCCTTCCATAGACTGTGATTACTTACTCAATATAAAGCAATTGCCAGCGTATTTCTTCTGCCATAAATGGGCTGGATAAAGCATTCTTCACAAATTCAAAATAGCTCTGAATGCAGCAGGGCAGTTTCAGCTGAGATTATTTCAAATTGCTAGATTTCCAATTTGTTTGAAATAGCTAGAAGACTCGACACTGTTTTAAAGTATCTTAATGTTTAAGTTAGTTAAAAATAGTTTGTTTTATGTAAAATAAGTTTTAGAATTCTAATTCAAGTAATCAATAATTTTGTTTATTGGAGCAAAGGCTATGGAAGATAATACTTAACAGCAGACTAGGCTGTTACATGTTGGCTACACTGGAAACTAAAATCTTTAGCAGAAAGTTACAACTGAAGACAGCTACTGGAAGGTTAGATTGTTCTAGAAAACTTTTTAAAAAACTGTTTTGCATTAATAACTTGTAGTTTGTGTTCAAGAACTGAAGTTGTGGGATACACAATTGCCATATATCAATACCTTAAACATATTTTTCCTTTTTTTTCTATGCAGTGTAGTTTTCTAAGAGAACTTACCTGTTTTGTGTTTTACTTTTGCAGTCAGACTCAAAGCAAGATGTTTAGTTGAGTTTTCCAGTTGGGAAGTATTAGGACAGGAACCCTTTCTATTAAATAGTTCTCTACAGAGCTGTTTAATTCCTTGAATACTAATATTTCAGATGAGACATGGAATGTCAGCTTTGCATTTCTGATATTTATGTCCTCTCTCTTGAAGGGAATGAAAACTGCAGGAAACCTGCCAAGTCCTGAATATCAAGGGTTGTGAGACATCCTCAGAGAACACTGCACCATGTCAACTGCAGGAGTTGCTGCTCAGGAGATGAGAGTCCCCTTAAAAACCGGATTTCTTCACACCAGTCAAGGCATGGGCAGTCTGAAAACCTGCTGGGGTACCCACAGTGGATTTGAAAAGTGAGTGAGACTACAGCTTATCTATTGCATCTTCAAATCTATGAAATCTATGAAATAAGTGTTGTGAATACTTGTGCCAGTACAGACCTATGGTTCATTTACAATCAAGCCTTTTTTTTTCCTTTTTTTTTCAGTACTTTCTTTAATGTGGACCCTATAGCAGTGACATATAATTTAAACCCATCAAGCGAGCAGCATTTGCCATCCATTGGTAAGTACAAAGTGACACAGGCACATTAGGAAGTGGCAGGGATTTGTCTCGGGAAAATCCCCGCGGGGCTCGGGGACACCTCGGCCCTCCCAGCTGGGCCGCGCTGCCCCCTGCTGGCAGCTCCAAAACCACTTGGAAATCACGCTCGAGCTAAACAAACACACACACCCCTCCCATTCACCTTGGAGGCCTCTAAGCTGCCATCACAATTTTGACAGAAAAAATTTCGATAAAAAAAGCAATTGTTCTGTTGTAGACTTACGCTGGGATCTTTGTAGGTCTCTTGCTTATGCTTGGGATCTCTTAAGCTACCTCACATAACTGCAGCACTGGTCTAAAACAGTAAGATAATATGCTGCTGTCTTAACTAAATGCACAAATCCATGACCAGATGAGATCTGTAATACCTGCATTTCACTACCTGGAGACATTAAACAGACATTACTTCCTGTTGCATTAGCAGGAATTAAATATGCAGTGGCAGGGTCATGTGCTGGAGTGTTACTTAGAAAAGTGTCTCTAAGAATTTCTCACCTTTTTAGGGCACTCTTCCAACCAGGCTTCCATGAACGACCACATTGCTGGAAGTTGCATCCAAGTCCCATCTCAGAAATCCAGTCCACCTCCTGTAAGTCCCAAAAACGAGCAACCAATTTCAAGGTACGACGACCATCTGGTTCCTGGCTTTAGTAAACTGTCATTAACCATGGGCTGTGTTTCTGAAGAAACCCCTCCTCACATGCCAACTAAAAATGGACCAATCCAATTTCTGCCTGCATCTTCTAATGACCGCAGCTGCAGGCCACTACCCCCTCTGCCTATATCTGAAGACTTTATTCCAGATGAGGTTGACAAAGAGGTGGAATTCCTGACCAGCTCAGACACTGACTTTTTGTTAGAAGATTATGAACTTCCTTCTTTTAAATCCAGCGCTCCGAGCCGTCGGAGCTTTAGGGGCTGTGGACAAATCAATTATGCGTATTTCGATGCTCCAGCAGGACCAAAACCAGAAGATGCCAACCCTACACAAAGCCTAAATGTGTACATATCCAGTATTTATCCTCCTCCACAGCAGCTGCACCGCCGCCTGCGAAGGTCCCATTCCGGGCCAGCTGGATCTCTCAATAAACCCATAGTAAGACTAACTGGACACTTAAACAGGTCATCTCCAACTTCTGATGAAGATAAACCAGAGATTCCACCAAGGGTGCCCATACCCCCAAGGGCTCTCAAGCCAGACTACAGAAGGTGGTCAGCAGAAGTGGCCTCCAGTGCTTACAGTGATGAAGACCGGCCTCCCAAAGTGCCCCCCCGAGAACCTTTGTCACGAAGCAATTCCCGCACCCCCAGTCCCAAAAGCCTTCCATCATACCTCAATGGGGTTATGCCCCCCACCCAGAGCTTTGCACCTGATCCCAAGTATGTCAGCAGCAAAGCTCTACAAAGACAAAATAGTGAAGGATCTTCCAACAGGGTCCCCTGCATTCTGCCAATTATTGAAAACGGTAAGAAGGCCAGTTCAACGCACTACTATCTGCTACCAGAGAGACCTCCATATTTGGACAAGTATGAGAAATTCTTCAGAGAAGCAGAGGAAAGGAGTTCTAACACTGAGGTTCAGTCCTGGTCTGGTGACTGCACAGCCACCTCAGCCCCAATAAAACTGGACTCAAAACCCAGAATGGACATAGGTGGTTCCCTGAAACGAAAACACCTGTCCTACGTGGTTTCCCCTTAGTGTCTGGGAGCATGGTCTCAGCTCAGTTGTTTAGGATGGAGCTGAACTTTTATCATGTTACAAAGTTCTTACAATTCACAGATAATGAAGTAGGAGCAGTTTGTCCTCTGAGAACTGAAAAGTGGATGGTAAAGTCCTCTTATGCTGCATATATTTGATATGTTTCTTAAGACTTTTTTTTGTCTTGGTATGTTAAGCTGAAAACCTACAAAGATTCCACAGAAACATGGAGGGATAGTAGTCACAGTTGGCCAGTTGTATGCTACCTAGATGAACATGTTTGGTAGTCAACATTATTAAAAGAAAATTTTTTAAAAATTGATCTTTGCTTAAGAGTCTCTTGTAAAGCAGACAACAGACCAAGTAATGCAGTACAGTTTTTGTACCAGCTATTTTCCAAAATTTCTTTTACACAGTAATTCTACTGAGAACAGACTGTCCTGTTTTACAGGATATGTCTGATAAGAAGGTAAATGCAAGATCTGATCCCCACTTCAAGACTTGGCAGGCATATTGGAAGTGCATTTTGAAAGATTAATCTATCTTACAAATTAATTTGATGCTAATAGACTTTTAAAGTGAGTTAGGTTTTGTGAATTCAGTTGCTAGACACACTTGGCTCAATTTTGCAGTTTCTCCTAGAAGAGACTTGGACCAGCTATTGCTAAGCCTCTGCTGCTGCTCTTTTCCTGCTGGATCCTAGAAATGTGTGAATGTGTCCTGAGCAGCCACAGGGCTGCTATTAGGTAGGCAGTAACAACTATGTGCTCACCTAGAGTCTGAAATTATGACTGTATTAAACACAGAAACACAGCACAAGCTGGTCTTGTGTTCTGGTTTCTGTTCAGTATTTTAGGGGAGGAGGAGGAGGAGGGTATGAGGAAAAATGATTCCATTCATGAACAGTGTCAGTCCCATCTCTTGCTGCTTCAGATGCTGCTTCTTGCTGTTGATTTTTCCTCACTGTGCCTCAGCCATTCACTGAAGTTCACTGAGGTGCCACCTTAGCAGTTTCTTGTGCTCAGTTTGGTTACATTGATCCTCTTACAGATAAGCACAAGAGAAAGGGTGCTCATTAACAGGGGTACAGAAGATGAATGTGTTCCTCCTAACAGAAGTAAACAAGGTGTTTACAGTTTAAACTGCTGAATGAGATGTTTGAGCTATTTTAAAGCTTACTTTTTATTTGTTTTAGTACAAACTAAATGAAGGTGAAATACATGCTATAGAAATGCACTGATATTTCTGCATTGTGTACAGTATTGAATAAAAATAATTCACTTTGTATTTTGAATATTGTCATGTCTTGAGTTTAATAAAGTTATAAAATAGTTATTTATGATACATTTTGGTTTTTGCTTTATTGAATAGTGCATGCAATTGCATTTCAGTTCTGTGTTTACTGGAAAGTTCAAAGTTAGTAATGTTAAATGTGCAACAGATGTTGAATTCAGCTTGCATTTAATTTAAGATTTCTGCAGAAGTGTTCAGTAACTCACATTACACACCATTAACTTTAATTCCACCCTACTACCTCATAGCATGGTATCTATAATTTTGTGCTGACAATAAAACATCCTGTAAGATTAAGTTATCTGGCCTAACATTATTAATGATTTTGTTTTTTTTCTAGAGTCACCTACAGCATGTTAGCCACAATTGTACAGAAAGGAGAGGGCAGTTGTGTTCCTGTCTTCAGTTTCTCACCTGGTAAAAAAAAGCATGGTTGAGAGGGGAAAGAAATTGTGAATACTTACCACAAAGCAAGTGTATTTCACCAGTGTGCAAGCCATGGATGAGGTTGCTGAAGATAGAAAGCATCACACAACTCTGATCCCCTGGCTGTGTGTGCAGGCAAATCCCTGCCTTGATCTGGCAGTGGATGTTTGTGTCAGTGGGCTTATTTCAGAATAAAACAGGGTCCCCTCCTTGGACTTGTACTGGATGTGAAAAATGTCAGACACAGTTTTTCAGTAATGCTCAATCCCTTGGCTCTTACACCTTGGAAGATTGCTAAGATGGGTTTAGAAGGTGCTTAAACACCTACTGCCATAGCACTAAGAGCCCATGCAGATCAGCTTCAAAACATAAACAAGTTACCTAATCCTGTGCAAGGCTGTCACCTCATATTCAGCCTGCTGAAAGCTCTGTTCTCCCTCCACCCCCTGGATTTCTCTAAGATGAAAAGGTAAGATCCATACTTAAAACTGCTCACATTTAAGGGGAAGACTGCAATTCTAGGGCCCCAAAATAATGTGAACTCTCAGTTACACCAGACTGACACTGGCAAGCTGCAGCTCTTCCCTCAAAGACTGTTAGAGCTGGCACAGGCTCAGTAGTTGTCATTTCAGTAGAACTCCTACACCCAAGTAAGTCCCTTACAGATCTCTCCCAGCTTTTTCCTCAGATCCCACTCCATTCCTGATATTCCACATTTTTAGCTTATATCTGGTATAAAACAGGGTATTTGTTACAGTACCTCCAACCTTGCATTCCAGCACATATTTTCACTTGTTAGCAGCAGAGGTGCCCTACAAAACAGCTCATGTAGCAGCAGGTTTTTTACCTGAGCTGCTTCTGCATAAAAGCTATTACAATATTTATAGTGCTGAAAAACTTAAAATCATTATAAAACTTGTCCTTTTGAATGGTCTTACATACCTTTTCTGAAATCCCTAAAACAAAACAAAAAACAAAAGACAACCTAACCTTTATGTGTTTTCCTCCTTGGGAAAAAAAATTGCATACTCCTTTGCTGAGGGTCTTGGTATTGGCTACTTAGTCCGAAGTGTTAAAAAAAAAAAGTCACTGTAGTGGTGTTAGCCTTCCTGTTATGAGCTGTGTGTCAGCTGAATTACAGCACAATGTTAAGAAGTTGACATTTCAGAAGTTTCACCTGACAAAAGCAGGTGGAAGCCTTGCATGTGTTCTTAGACACCAGATTCCTGTGCTTTGGGGAAACAGTCTGCACGATCCAAAAACTGTATTTTGTCTTCCAAGTGAGTAATTAAGGCTGTAGCGCTGTGGGGGAAGCTTTGCAAGTTCTGGCCAGAAGACATTTCTCTGCTCATCCCCTGGCACATGATAAGACTTGTCAGGACACAACATGCTTTTGCAACAGCCTGATCACATGTTTGAATATTTAGAGTTTGGACTCACTTGGGCAAGGCCTGACAGCTTGCCTCTGAGAGCTGGATTTGACTGGAATAATTGCACTTCAAAGCAGTTACAGCTCGATAAACTGAAGTTTGGAGAGTCCAGGAATTTCTGTTAAAGCAGGGAAGAAAGGAGTGTGTGTGTGGAAAGGCAATGCTGCTCACAGCCTGCTGATTCAAGGAGCAGGTTGCCCTCACTGCTCCCCTGCCCTCAGCTCTCTCCCTTTTGCCTCGGGAGCTCTGTTGTGACCACCCAGCCACTCAGTGAGGACTCCTTGGTGTCAGGAGGCAGCAGCTGTGCTGGGACAAAGGGGCTGTACCACAGCAAACTCCAGCACAGCCCTAAGGTGGACCCAGGATCACTGAGATGTGTCTGGCAGCAAAGCTGGTGAGAGTGGGAGGAGGTGCTGGGTGACCTCTCCCCTAGGCTCCAAACCATTGATAGCATAAGCAAAAGCACAATGAGTAATGACTGACAGCAAAAGGCATCTGTCATATTCACCCTGGGCAAAGGTTGGTGGTGCCTGGTGCTGCCTGGCTGCTCTGCTGTTCGCAGAACACCCTTTACTAGATGAGTTTGGCAAATCAACCCAGAGAAGCTGAGTCTGGCTGGTAACTAAAGGAAAGGATGTTTGTCTCAGAATACCTTTTCCTGAAAAGAAGAGGCTGTGTTAGTACTAGGTGACTTGAAAAACCCATTAGCTTAACTTCACCATATTAACTTGTGTTAAACAGATAAAGTCAGTAAATAACACAGAGCTGTAGCTGATCATCAGCTGCTTTTGCATCACAAGAGATAAACCAGAAAGTAAACCTGATTCGGAAGTATGCTGATTGACAACATAATTAAAATCTGCAGTCATTTAAATGTACTGATTGTTGTTGCTGTCATTAAGAGTTTTCCATTCACTCCCAGACTGCAGCAGGCACAATTAGTACCATCCTGAAACTGCAGAAGAGCACTCAACAACATCACATTTGCTCCTGCTGCAGCCTTGGTTTTATTTTTAAACAGTCTGAGTGAAGTGTTCAGTTTGACCTGATAAAGGAAAGCATCTTTCTAGCACAGGACAAAGACAGGAATTTTTCAAGTTACTACAGTATAGCTGCTGATGGTGTTCAAACCAAGTCCTGTAAAGAATTCAGGGTTAAGATGATGGCCAGATCAGTCATGGTGAATTCCCAGCCTTCAAACTCATGATTACAGACTGTGGCCCTTATAAACACTTTTAATATTACAAGCTGTATGTTAAATACATACTCTCTGGATTATGTCAAGAAGGAAATTGGAGATGAAGGTAAACCCTCATTTTATCTGCTTGTAGGCACTCTGCAGTTAGGTAACCTATTGATTTTCTTTGGGTGTACTCAATGTTCCTGGGTAAACTTTTGTTTTTAAAGTAGGCTAATCTTTCCATTTCCTGTCAGCTTGCTTTTCAGAACAGTTTGTATTCATTTCAAACTGAAAACATACAGCGAATGTTCTGTTTCACACAGCTTCCTGGCACTGAAAATCTAGCACACAACGTTTAATTATACTTATTAATATTCGTTAAATAGCACTGCAGAAATTTCTGGCTGCTGAGCTTGTGATTAGCATTTGTAAACTGAAAGAGGTGTTACCCCCACCCATCCTGCATCGTAATTCAGGCATTGCATAATCCCCACCCAAATGCCTATTTTCATCCACAGAGCTCATTATTTTTTCTGAATCATAAATGGAAGCCACACCCGTGATTGCTCATAGACTGTTGCTATATTATTTATATATTGGTGTGCACCTTGATCCCAGTTGTGGTTAATTTTGGAAAAGGTGTTAGGTATTCCAAATTTTAAGTGGCATGCCACTGAAACATGGGAACCATGACTGCTATTCATTTCCTTACAAAGTGATTCAGAGGAAGAGATGCTTCTTTCTGAAGATTAAAACTGTCGTCCACAAATTATTAACATATGAAAGCCACGAAGGAAGAAAAGTGCAAATACACTGCCATGAAACACCAGAAGGAAAATCAGATTATCCCACCATACCCACTCTGAATCTGCTTAAGGATGCTAATTACTAATCATATTGAGCTATCATGATTGAGAGGCCCTCCATGCACAGTCTCTGGACCAAGTATGGATCTGACACAGAATAGTTTCCCCTGCCCACCACCTCCCCAGGGACCAGGACACATGCTCCTGTTACCTACAGTATTTATTTTACCTCTGTTAATGTGTCTATTATTTTCACAACCACTTCAAGGACAGGGTCAGCACTGTTGAGTCCCCTGTGGAAGGCAACTGGAACACAGAACCAACCCTATAAACACTGCAGTGGTGAGGTGTGAGGCTCTCCAGGAACTTACCAGCTTCAAAGAAGTTCAGGCAAAGGACCACATCAGCTCATGCCATGTTGAGTCCAGCTGCTCCATGGCAAGGTGCAAGGGAGACACCAGGGAACAGCAAGTGGGCCTCTGACAGGTTACTCATTGCCTTGCAATCCCTGTATTGTCATCTACTGGCTGTTAAGCAAGGTGAAGAGGAAAGAACCATATTAGGCTGCACTTGGTGACTTCATTGGTCCCACGTCATGTTGATAAGTTATACAAGGAAAGTTTTCCTGCATCCCAGTTGCACACCCCAGCACGTAGAGCTTAAGCAACTGGAATTGGGACTGAGCTGCTGTGGTGCAGAATTGACACAGCACCAGCACAGCAACAGGCACGTGGCAGTGCAGAGGCCTCCAACGACACAGGGCAGAGGTGAGATTACACACCCTGATTCATTCTGTTGCTCATGTGATTCAATTACTACTGGAAGGGAGGGTTGTCTTTTCAGAGTAACTTCTCATCATGGTGAAAAACCCAATGAAGGAAAGTAATTGCTTCATTAAAAGCCACAGGGACAGACAGCCCCATCTGAGACATTTTAAAAATGGATGCCAGCAAGGTGAGTGTCCGTGAGCTCCTGCCTTACACAGAGGCTGAGGGAGAACTGTCATGGGGCTCTGAAGAAGGGCTAGCCTGAAGGAAGGATGAACTGGTTAGTTCCTGAATTCAAGTTAAATGCTTTAGTGCTAGTGTTTTGTTAAAGGCTGACAGTCTAAACATACATATTGTTAAGGGTGAGGAGCCATGTGAGGACATTTTTTTCCACAGTCAAATCTTCATGGTCAGTGCTGGATACAGTAATTGTTCCATGGGAATAGCCAAGGACCCCACCACTCCCCAGGGACTATTTCCACTGGAGGAGCAGACCTCCCCACTTAGACAGAGACAGCAGGCACGGCCAGCAGTCCAACCTGAGCTGGAGGTGACACAACAGAGCGCAGGAGAGCTGGAGATTGCTCAGCCTCTGGGGCTGCTGACACCTCACAGGCCATTGCAGGGTGCTCTGGACATGCTGCCTCTCGCAGGCCACACTTCTCCTGTCATCTGAGCTTAATTGGACCAACTTGATCAAAAGCAGTCTCCACGATAAGCCAGGGTGCTATTGCATGCCCTGGAGCAGCGCGATGAGTAAGGCAGCTGTTTTACAAGCACTTCAGTTCACAATTTAACACCTGAGCTTTATGTTGGGCCAGTCAGTCACCTGCAAGGGAGCAACCAATCCAACACAACTGCAGAGCCCTGGCTTTCTCCAGCAGCACAACAGGAGGCAGGGAGGCTCGCTGGCTACAGCCCTGGAGGATTTCATGAGACTGAATATTCCCCCAAGAGGCTCTGTGCAAAGTCACACACAAGGGCCAAGATCCAAAGCTAGAGAGGCCAAAGTCTCCAACTCCTCTTCATGATCTGTGGAAATGCCTGTGGAGAGCAAGAGCAGGGGAGGGCAGGGAAGGAAAGGCTTCATCTGTTCCCCTCATTATGGGTGATTTGGACAGAACCATAACTGGGCACCAGACAGGGAACGTTACCCTAAGTGCCCTTTCTTTCTTTTTGAAATTATTACTAAAGTTGTAAATGCTCTGTAGCGTTCCAAATAGGAGAGAGGGGTAAAAAAAATTGATGCAGGGGATTTATTTGAAAGTTGGCAGCAAAGCCTGTGTCTCTGTGAGCCCATCCAGGAGCTCAGAGCTCCATTATTACTAATTTCCTAGTACAAGCATTCTACCTTCTACATGACTGAAAGAAAGCTAAAGTACCCTTTGCAAAACACCATGGAGGAACAACTCAGTAGTGTATCAGATGTGGTTATGAGAAAGCACAGATAAATGTATCATCTATTGCCAGTTCTCTCAGAGACTGCAATTCCCCACCCAAGAGCAGATTTCCTGTGAAAAATGCAAATGACAGTGCTGTGCCCACCAGTGATCAGACTCATCACCACATAAGGCAGCAGCTTACTTCCTGCCCATCTGCCAGGCACTGTCCTACCTAGCTGGTGACTTCAGTGTGAGAGGGCTTTTTCCACATCATATACAAAGTAATATGGGAGAAAGTATGAGTCTGAGACTAGAGCTGCATGTATGTGCAAGTAGCAATGTGTTTCTTAGGAGAACTCCTTAAAACTTGAAAATATTTCAATGCACAAAAGAGACAGCTCCCAGAGTTGACACTACTTAGAGCAGAATGTGTGCAGCTCTAAAAATTGGCTCTGAAATGACATACAGATCATTATGACAGCATAACTCATTGGAACTTAACAACACAGAGAAACCAAGCATGTAGTTTAGAGAAGAGCTGTAACTCAATAGAAAAGAACCTCAGTAAAAAGAAACACAATAGAAAGATGCCTCTTCATAGTACAGAAATTCTGAAAATCCTAAATTCTATCAGCAAAAGCCCTCAACACAGTCTTTAAGAGCCAAAGTGATTCCAACTAAACTACAGTTCAGGAATTATCCTTGCTGCCAGGTTTAGAGCCAGCAGATGATGCTGTACTGGCCAGCACCAAATCCCATATTCTCCAGGAGCAAACACAGTGGGACTGGCTGTCAGGCAGCAACAGCAGCAGCTTCTCCCCAAGGGCAGACAGAAATGAAAAGCACTGGTGATGGTCAGCTAGAGCAGGACTCTGCACCAGGGAGAGGCACAGCCCTGTAGGATCTGAACAAGGACAGCTGAGTAGGTCTTGTGGATTCACAGAATCATGGAATCATTAAAGTTGGGAAAGACCTTAAAGATCATCAGGTCCAACAGTTAACCCACCACCACCACCACATTCACCATTTAACCACGTCCTCAAGTGACATATCTGCACATTTTTTGAATACTTCCAGGAATAATGACTCCACACAGTCCCTGGGAAGTCTGTTCCAATGCTTTACAACCCTTTCTGTGAAAAAGAAATTCCTAGTATCTCATCTAGACCTTCCCTGGTGCACTTGAGGGCATTTCCAGCCCACTCCTCCTATTTCCAAAGATGAGGCATACAAAAAATTACACTTTCAATTTATACACTGCTGATAAACAAAGATCTTTAAATATCTGGGGCCACAGTTAAACTACACAGTTAACAGTGGAAGAAATCCTCTGTTCAACACAAAGCAGAGAAAATTTGAATTGGACAAACAGCTGCAGAAACTGCCATTTGAATTCAGAGGATTCCTTTGATACAGAACAGCAGCTCTACAAGATTGCAATGAAAACTGAGAATCCCAAAGGAAATTCTACTACAACCAATTCCATTAGAGAATGGCTACAGTACTTTAAAACTCTTTCTGAACCAAGTACATGCTTGAACTGCAGGCAAGTTCTGTCTGTGGCTCAGAGCTGCTGCCACTCTAAGCTGTAAAAATAATTACACCTTCAATATTCAGAAATCACCAAGATTTGCACAGAAATGTCCCTAGTCCTGCTGGGAAACTTCCACCAGCTGTGGAAGATTTCAGTGTTACCAATGTTACACAAGTCTCACTGTGCTCTTTAGAATATGAGTACTTGCATGAGATCCTCAAACAACTTTTCTTCTCCTCTCTCTACCGTTAGTGGAATGGCCTTGAATTAAATTGTGGAAGTACAGAAGTATCTACATGACTCAGAGGGCCATAAACCCTGGTAGGGAGGAATTATTTAAGGTTGTACAAAGGGTATAATTAGAAGCTGTTGAATGAAGTAAAGCAAATGAACAAGCCCAAGTATAAAAGCTTCCTCTCCAACTATGACGCCTTCCAGCACACAGAACAATCCTGTAGAGAGCAGAAAGGCTTCTAGAGCTGCAACAGAGACTGAGCATGACACAGAGCACTGCAACCCCTAACTGCTGCACCACCCACAGCAGCCCCCAGAGCACCTCAGCAACATGGAAGAATTGTTACCTAAAGCACAGGATGCTGGTTTTCCCAAGTCTGGACTCGGTTCTGGAGCCTATCATGTGTCAGTACTGCTTCCCAAAGCATGACCACAAAAAAACAAGCAGAAATGCTGCCTAGTCCCTTAAATAATAATAATGTACCACGGCTGTCCTCAGGATACAGGGACCTGGGCTCAGTTCCTCCTATCTGCTGAGTGAAGGAGCTGGGCCAGTGCCTGAAGATCCCTGCAGGGATTCCCACAACCTGCTCCTTGCCCCTGCCCGTCCCTGGATGCTTCTCTAGAGGTGGCAGGAAGAGGCTGAAGGCCAGATAAATACTGTCAGCAAGGACAGCCTGTCCCTTTTTGCTGCTCTTTCCAGAAAGTTTTTGATTTCCTGCCAAGTGATAATACTGCAAGAACTGCAGAATATCCACTGAAGTTCAGAGTGCTGTCAGAGCCAGGCTGTCAGCTACCAAATCAGGGCAGCAGGGAGGCACATCTGCTCTCATCTTACATATTCTCCTTCCTTTCCATACCACATGCAAGATCACATTCTAAACATGCTCAAAGATAATCTACAATTCTGGGCAACAATTTATTTATTTGCCCAGTATCTTGTTGCTTCAAATGTTGCATCCCATGCCCTACTAAAATGTAGTTTCCATATAACAGCAACACATCTTCCTTCTGGAGGTAGAGTATGAGAACTTGAACGACAATATGGATGCAGTGTTAGGGATTGCTTCTGTAGTTGACACCTTCCTACTCCTCTGCCACATACTCATCTTTCCAACCAAGCCAGGCTGCTGGAAGACAGGTATTTTTTATCATTTTGGGATCACTGCTTATGTTTGCATCATGATGCATCTTCTGGTTGAAAGAACAAACAGAATAATCAGATTAAGTAACCATTCTTTGCTCTGACAGTCACTGCAGGTTTCATACCAAATGGTAAGCATACACATAAATGGCTAGCAAGCTGTCCAAGGCTTGTAATTACTGGATGAAGCACATTCCCCTGTGTGCTTTTACAGCTGTAAGTACTAGTGTGCAGGCTGGTTTGTATCCATTATGGTTCTCTTTGTCTCCACCCATTTAAAAAGTAAAACCTTTGTCTCTCTAGGAAAGCATCCTTTCTCTGTTGCTGAGACAGATATATTCCTGAGATAAGATTTGCTCCTGCTCAATCACTTTCCCTTTTTGGAAAAAAATTTGCAAAGAACTGCAACAAAACCAGACTATTCACTCTCCACATGTTTCTTCTGCCTCTTCTTCAGTTAGAAGCTTGTCAGTCTAAATGAAAATATTTCTCATCTCAGCAAATATTCACTGATGGCTCCAGCATCTATGCCTTCTTGTGTACATTCCTGCTCCTAAGCCATACAATACTCCTCAATTCCCTAAGAGAATTCATTCTCAGTGATGCATTCAAGCCCACAGAACAACCAGAATCAGAAAAAAAACCCCACATTATTCTTGAGAGATGATCCTAGGCATACAGCAGATGCCAACTGGCTGCCTTCTCATCAGGAAAACAACCAACCCCCAAACCTCCAGCTGCCAGGGAACAAAAAGTTAAATGTTAAATAAAGAAGAGTGAATGCATTCCCTTCAGCTTAAGCTGAGCTCAGGGACAGCAGATACCCAATTACCACAGGTTCTAAAACTAAAGCTTGGGAATAATAAAAAGGCACAAAGTTTCTAGTGAACAAGAAGCAATGAGCAGGAAAGTACCTCAGCTCATCTTTCATCAGCATGAAAAGAGATACTGAAATGTGAGGAAGAAAGCATTTTGCTACCTGAAAGGCAACTTTTTTCCCCTCAAATCAGCAAATTCCTTCGTAACACCTACCCTAAGAGGAAAATGAGCCTAATCTTAGTTCATACACTTACTTACCCTAACTGAAAGACCAAGTTAATGACACAGAAAGAGAACCCAAGTACATTCATGTTTGCTGGACATCTGCAGTGTAAAAGGTTGAGAACAGGGTCAGCTGTATGAAGGTAACTGTGATGCAAGCAGCACTACAATATTTTATTTACCAAGCCTTTTGCTGAACACAGTGGAAGAATCTGCAAGTTAAGCAGATACATCCATGGGCTCTAGGCTCATTTTTCTGAGTGTTTTTCCTATTACCATTTTAATGGGAGTGGGAAAGCCCAAATATACACACTGAAAACCTCATTTCTGAACTCCCTCAGCCTTGGAGAAAAAAAAATTATAATTGAATTTATGGCCTCTTTGCTAATGCTTTGTATTAAAATATTTCTGCAAGACTAAAAACAATACAAGCATGGAAATATTTTCCTTCTAATGTTACAAAGCAGTGCTGCCACCCAGGAATACAGAGCTTTTCCTGTTTCTGAATCATGCCCATTTACAAACCAAGTAATTATTCTAGATTCTAGGACAAAGACTCTTTCCATCATTTGGTTTACATTTGCATGGCAATACCAGTTAGATGTGCAGATTTACCACACAAACTTGTAAAATCTTACATAGATTACAACTTTTGCATATCTTGAGCATATTTCAAAGCTAGAGAAACATATGAAATATTTCCTAAACAAATTAAGAGACAGAGCATAGAGTTGAAGCAGTTCTTCCAGTAGTTATTAACAACACAGACATTTCTTAATTCTAAATTTGCAAAAGTATCCATGTATTTCATTACGAAAATGCAGTAATTGAAAATGAACTTGTTTCCCATTAAAATAAGCAATCATAAAGGCTCCTGTGCAGTAATTTTCCAAAGTTCAGACCATGCCCTTCAGATGTATGCACAACCAGATCTCCAGATGCTGGGGTAACTTCAGAGTCCAGTGAGGTGCCATCTTAAGCATGACTGCTGACAGAGCCAGGCATCACCAGAATGATTTGGTGAAAGAAAGGCAGCAAAGACAGAAATTAATGCCAAGTTCTTAATTCTCATGGGAATACAGCTCCATTACTTCCTCCAGAGACCTGTCCTGCAACTCCTCTAAACTGACAAAGGCTCACCTAAGCCAGGCTTGCAGCAACTTCCAATTTTCAGTAAGCAGAAACAAGCTCTGCTACTGGTGGCATTCTACCAAATCCAAACTTCATGCTTTATACTGATTACCAGCTGCCCAAATAGCTCAATGGATCTGCAATCATTTAAAGACAAATTTCAAGGTCTCACGCTCAACCTGCAGGAACTCTGGCCTTGACAAAGAATGAATATTCATACTTTAAATTTAGTTCCAACATTGTCAGAAAATTAATACTAGCTATTTGCCTTACTTGTACACAAGAAATTAAACATTGTTCTAGGTTACAACTTAATAATCTATGTAATGAAATCAGAGACTGTACTGAGTTGAAAGATACTCATGAAGGTCATCAAAATCAAATCCTGGCTCCACACAGGGCAACTCAGAAGTTAAACCATACAGCAAGAGAAGTGTTGTCCAAATATTTTTTGAATCCTGGCAGGCATGGGGCCATGACCACCTCCCTAGGGAGCTTGTTACAGTGCTTGGCCACCTTCTCATTTCAGCTCAGACTTCAGAAGAACTGTGTGAGAATAAGAACAGATGTTGTTTTGAATAGAACATGGTGGTAAAAAGGTTTCATGGGTCTGGGTTGGGAGAAAACACAGAAAGGAACAACACACCAGTAGGGATGCTCCATTTTTATTTATTCAGCAAACATTTTTCTATGTGATTTTTAAATGCCATCCAAGAACTAACTAGCAGATGCTGGCTGCTTTTTTGTGATGAAGCTTTTTACTAACAGGATCTTTTTCCAGAAATGAAATGTTATGGTATCCCAGTTCAGGTAAGTTACTAACTTCACCCACAAATTAAAGTGTATTTACAACAGTGCACATTACAGTTATTCTACAAAGGATAAGACTCTATCTAAATTTGTCCTAGTCCCTATTCCATACCAGGTTTCACTCTTTCAGTATTAGAGGTGCCTTCACCTGTTCAGCCACTTCCTTCCCCAGCAGCGTTTCCACAATGGCCAAGCCAAACTCGAAGCTGGTGCCAGGCCCGCGGCTGGTGAGGATGTTCCCGTCCTTCTCCACGCGGCTCTCCGAGTAGGAGTAGTGTGCTTGGGGAACACACAACAGGAACAGGGTCAGTGTCCAGCACTGTGCCCACAGCTGCCACAGAGGGCACCAGCACCTCAGCACTGCTGCCAAGCAGCTCAACCCTGCCTGCTGTCCTCAGGGAAGAACAGGGCCTGCACTCCCCAAGGTGTGGGAATGCCTCTCTGACTCTAAAAGCTCCTCAAGAAGGGCTCACTGAGCTGTCAGCTCCCAGCAGGTTACTTCTGGAAGTCAGACTGCTTTTGTGGAGCTGTTAACAATTTTTTTTTTCCCAAATGCATGCAGAAGATATTGGGGGAACCCATCTGCTCACCTCCAGCCCCATTAATGCTCACAGAATGACCTTCCTAGCATTTCACCATCACTTCCCTTAGGTTGAGGAGTCATCAGCTGCCACAGAACCACAGCATTACTCACAGGAGAGCAGGAAAAGTGCTCCCAGAGTTTGCTGCTGGGGGCACTAATAGAAAAAACCAAAGGGGTAGGAAATGGCTCAGCCTCAAGAAGATAAGGCAATAAATGCTCCTAACATGACAGCGGCAGCAGAATTCCCCCAAGGATGGGAATGTTAGTACTATTAGTCTATTTTCCAGTGATGTAGACTCAAAAAGAGAAAAATAAGATTAAAAAGCTCTTTTCCTTTCTTTAAATTTTGGGTTCAAGTTAAAAAAAAGTAATCTGAAAAGTTTTTGGACAGAAACATACCTCCATTCATCATTTTGTCTTTGGCCAAAGGGTGTGTTGTGACTTTGCTTCCATACCCTATGCCATGTGCCAGAAGGGCAGTAGGACCTGTGAGAACATAAAGCTGCACCAGTGAGGAATGCCTTCTGCTACAAACCCTGATAAGAACAGACATTTGGGCATTAGGACCCCCAGGGGTCAAAGCTCACTGTGGACAGACTAGATTTTATAAAAACTGATGCCAGCCCCATCTCTGAAGCAAAAAGCTCTCAAGTTACAGTTTACAGTGATGTCCCACCCATGACTGTGCTGCCCTAGAAGGAGTGAGGAACAACCCACTTCCAGATATTTTATTTAAAACTGCTTGACATTAAGAAACAAAAGGTCTGCCATTTCAATCTGAACATTAACTACCTTGTTAAACCTTGAATTTAGAGATTTAACTGATGGGATTTCATGTGAGCAAGTCTCTACATAATGCAGTTGTGTGCCAAGCAGTATTTTGGACAGATAATGGACTAACTGTTCAGTTTTTGGTTTCAAGAGTTTCTCTTTTCTTTTCATACTTTTTTCTTAGCCTGAATTGAGGTAAGAATTGTGTCATGAAGTGCTAAGTCATCAGACAGGAAATCCTTATGGGAATTCCAAAAGAAACTGAAGGCTGATTTGTCTGACATGAGTTTCAGTTCTGTTCTTTAGTTTCATTCTGGATTTAGTACAGGAAATACCCTCTATTGTGCTCAGTTGGAATGAGGTCCAAGAATCATCCTGCTTACAAGAAAAGGCCTCTGCAGGTGTGAATCTGGATTGTTCTGCATGAGGCACACATAAAGCAGCAGAAGAGTATTATTGCCACATTCATAGCTCTGTGTGCCTAGCATCCAAATGAGGAAGAAAAGCAGAAACCCCCCCAAGCAATGTACCAAAAAATGAAAGTGAAAATCCCCTCCTGGAACACTGAGTGCCTTTTATGCATTCATCATCTCTCTCCTCACTCTCAGCTTCAGGTCCCTAGACCAGCCTTCAGTTGCAGTACTGGTAATTTTTCACCTTGCTTTTTAAAACACAAATCATACAAAGTTCATGCTCTGGATACCAAGCTGTGCAGAATATCTAAGCAGGCAAACCTTTCCTCAAACCAAGTCCATTTTTTGCTGCAGCTCAGGAAGGGTGAGACTGTAATTCTATATTTCTGGCCTTCTTTCTGAAGCTAAAGGGCAGGAGTGGTTATGTGAGATAAATTTACAGCAATGACATTCTGCCAGTGCTGTACACTTGCAGAAAGATCACCAGAATAATCACATACTTTAAATAAAAACCTAGCATACTACCTTTCATTTCTTGTTTTAAAGACTAACACAACTGATTGGAAGGAACTAGGTAAAAAGTAGAACTTGCAGGGTAAGTGTTCACAATTTTTTTTAAGATTTCTCTGCTATTACATTTACAAAAAAATCAGATGCTGAAAGGCATATATATATACAGGCACAAATTCCTGGTACTAAATTACAGGAACACAGATTTCTAGGACAGGAAACTGTCTTCATGCTCCTTCAAGATATCCAAATGCTTCACAAAGCAGGACACTTTGTTAACCCACCTGCACATATTGCAGCAATCAGGCCTTTTCTGCTTTCCTGGTCCTTCAAAATGTCTTTCACAGCAGCAGACTGTATGAAGAAACATCACAAGTCACTGTCTGGAGCTGGTTATTTGAAGTGTGGTTGAAACAGTTTTCACTGAAATTTCATAAACATGTTTTGTTGTTTTGTACAGAAAACCAACTGCATTTTTTCCTTGCTGTCTCAGGACAGAGGGCATTGAGAACACTAAGAAGGAGAAAAACTGAAACCAAGACATACTTGCCCCAGAAGGAAAGAGGAAGGAAATCAGAAGGAACTGCAAGGAAGTTCTTGACCCACATGAAAGCTGGTTAACCCATGGGCATAGAAAGTTGTTTGAAAATACAGGACCAACAGAAAATAGTGTTCATAAGATACTTCCAGACAGTTTCTGTCATTCTTAAGAAGATTTATATGGGATATTTGTCTCCTACTCCATGGCTTACAAACTCTGTGACACCACCTAAACCCTATCTGATAGCTCAATTTGTTTGTCTGCTTGCCTTCCACAAGGAATTCATACCACCACTGGAACAGTTTTGCACCAGAGACAGAATTCTGCAAAGGAGCAGAGTCCCTTGGGTTTGGACAGTTTTGTGTCTCAGCAATAAATCTTCATTTGCAACCATTTCATCTTCATATGAATATGAACAGAGATCTTCCCAGAACGCACACCACCTTCCCATTTTTATTCTTTTACTAGGTACTCATGGCCAAGAATTGACCCAGTTGTCCCACCTATATAATCACAAGAAGGCTTAAGACCACTAACAACTAGTTTACTGATTCATTCAGAAGAGAATTTTTAGATGCTGAGCTGAACCTGCATGATTACTAAGCAAGTGCTGACCACTCCACTACTCATGAGAACACCCATGGATTTTTAAAATGCCAGAATTTTACCTCAGACAAGTTTTGAGCACCAAGGTTCCCTCCAGGCAGGACCACAACATCGTAAGGCCCCTAAACAAAGAAAGATAAAACTGTTTGTTGAATAGAGGCTGATACATATATTACACTGTTTATATACATTACACTATTTGAAGACCACTGCAGATGATTCAAGTAGCAAGCAAAGAAATCTACCTTTCCTTTCACTGAACAACACTTTATCATCAGAAATCAAACACTATTTCCGTTCCAGTAAAAGCCTTTTATCAATTAAGTCTCTCACAGAACTGACTTTTCAGCCTAGTGCACTTAAAAACTTCAGCAAGCAAGTGACAGCTCTTGTGTTGTAAAGACAAGTGGTTTTGCTCCAGCCTTACAGGTCTAACTATAACATTATTTAGTTTCTTTTGTGTTGGCCCAAATCACAGTATTTTGTCAAGCCAACTAACAGGAAAAATAAAGCACTTTGCAAAAACAAATACCTGGGCAGAATTAAGAAATCTGTCTGAACCCAGCAGGCTGTGAAGCAGGGTATCACTGAAGGGGGAACACAGCAAGATGTGCAGTTCTGTAATTCACTGCTACACAGAGTTAACACAACATGCAACATATGCCCAAAGGTAATGCATAAGCTTTCCAAATTCACCTCAGAAACTGAGAAAGATTATGCTGGCCATGATATCAGAGAAGGGTGATGACAAACCTCTTTTCTGGCATCTTCAAGACTGGCATCAGGACAAATGAAGACATCTCGACTGCACTGCACTGGTTCTTTTCCTGTTAGGCCTGCAACAGTCACCTTGATCTAACAGGAGAACAAATATATTACAACAAAACAAGAATTTGAGGCACTTTTCTTTTTCTACACAGAACAAGCAAAGCTGTACTGAGAGCTTGTTCCTCTTCTGACAGCCAAAATGGGGAGCACAGTGATGGAATGACAAAGGTGGTGGGAGAAGGTAATTTTTATTTCAGTCATTTCTATGTAAGTGAAGTTGGTGTGTTTAAGTAGTTAAAGTATTATTTTCATTCCTACTGAGATGATAACAGTGTGTTACAACTGCAAGAGTAACAAACAGTGTGAGGAATCCCAGCAGCCAAGAACTGTAGTTAATAACTGAATTTCAAAACTCACTAGAAGCTATGCAATGTCATGAGCTGGAATGTACTGAGCTTTTCAGACCCCTAAAAAAGAGGCACTTCCAGTCACTATATGTGAGAGTTTTCTGACACAGTAGGATTTACCTGAAACATTTGCTCCAAATTAGACTTGCATTTTGAAAGGTTACCAAGAAATGTCAGTTGTCAGGCATGCTCACTGGGTGCATGGCACAAATATTTGCTAACAGTAAGGTGATGAGGGTAATTTTTCACTTCACTCAATGGAGTAATCACTGAATTCCTGGCAATGAACATCAAATTGTGACAACGATTTCCCCTTGACCAGGCACACAGAGATTTTTCACTGTCTGCATACTCACCCCAGCTCGTCTCATAACATCAGTGGGGATCACAGTTTCCATCTCCTCTGCCCCTTTAGCCAGAATCACCAATGCTCTCTTTGAGGCCATGTCTGGAGGGGCTGCTGTCAGGGAGATGGTTGTGAAGGAAGGGGCTGAGGGGTAGAAAGACAATGTGGTTAGAAGGCAAATCCCCTCCTATGAATCCTTCTTTATGTTGAAATTGAACAGTAATTTGTATTTATGCATCTTCTTTCATTTAAAATGGCCCACTAGCTTAAATCAATATTCATGGCAATCCTGTTTAACTAAGGAGCTTTTTAAAAAGAATGCATTATGATATTAAAACTAACACTAAGGCACTTGTGCAAGTGGGAGGCACAGCACATCAGCACCACAAGAGGAAACAACTTGGCCTAATCAAGACCTCACAAAGACCTGTGTCTGCCAGAGAGGGGGGTTCAGGGTGGGTGGCAGAGCTGTTTTCAATTTGCACACCCTCACTTATTCCGAGACGAGTGACTCCTACCCAGGTCAGCACTTACGAAAAGGGCTTGCATGAGCTTTGACCTCATGTCTGGTTTTTAGTTTCCACACAGCATGCTTCAATGAGGAGTTTCCTGTGACTTAACAGTGACTCGAGCAGTGCCCCTGCAAAATCTCACCGACAGCTTTTCTGGCTTATTTTGCAACTTAGTGGGGGAGAAACACATGTGCACATGTGTGATGGGGGAGGAGACCACAAGATTTGGCAAATGGAACAAACCAGGCTTAAGACTTTTGTTTTTTTTTTTAAGTTTCTCAATTCAAGTTGAGGTAAATGGCTAAATTTCCATTTGAAGGTTAAGTTAAAGTAATTTTACATCATATAAAATACCCACTAACTCATTCAGGTCTGAGAGAAGTCTGTGAAAGCATCTGTGATGTGAGAAGGCATTTCACAGGTTACTGCTCTAGAAGACAGAGATTTCTGTCCTATGCAGGGACCTTTAATCTAGAATTGCATGCAGTACCTGGGAGCTCTTCATGAAATGTGATGCACTTGTAGGTGCCTACACAAAATAAAATCATCCTCATCCTGCTTCAGCTTCATCTCTTTTCAGGTTTGCTCCCTACTGGTAGCCTCCTCTGGAATGCAATTTCTAGAATACAGTAATATACAGCACAACATCCCACAGCATGCTGAACCAGCCCAAGCAGAATAATTCACTGTGTAAAATCCTATTTTTGGGGCAGCGTTATGGACTGTCAATGCAAAAGGTCCTCATCAAGTACACCCAAATCAGAGGTATCAGTAATAACTTCAGGACAATCTAGAGCTTCTTATTAGCTTGTCTTGAGGCTATACATTGTTTCTGCAAAATTTTTGTATGAATTTGACTAGCAAAAAACCTCCCTGAATAGCCACTATGCAGAAATGCTGCACTTGCTTTTCACTACAGAAAAATAGTCTAGATCACAATTTGCATCCCTGTCTTTAATTCTTTAGATGAAACCAGGCACCTGATCCTGAAACCTCTACTCTTTCTCCTAGTTTTGCAAAATGCAGTCTCTCCATAGTGCCTTTATATATTTACTGTACAACACTGCCAAATCCTTGAGCATTAGTATTGTTCTTCACGTGGGTGCGTATGTAAATAGCTGCACCACTACTATGGAAAGACAATTTTTGAGAAGGCAGAACAAAGCTACACAGACCTAAGAGCAGCTTCATTTAACAAGTCATTTAACAAGCTACCTACACACAGTAAATGCGAGTCTCCCATTTGCTCCTCAGTGCCAGCTAAGACCGCCTCAAACCTATCAGCCAAACCCTGCGTGGGTACACGTGCCTTTCTGGAGATTGCGCTGGAATCAGAAACTCCAACAAGGGTGGCTTTAAAAAAAAAATCACACCCTTCAGTGGGCCGAGCACAGATCCCGCTATTCACAGGCGGGGCACAGCTGAAGGCGCCCCGGCTCGGCCAGCCCGGGAAAAAGGCCGCACCGCTGTTTGCAGGTTCGTTTGGCACCCGGCGCCATTCCACGCAGCACGGACGGCACAAGGCCGGGCCCGGGCCGAGGCCGCCTCACGGGCCCGGCGGGGCGGTCCCGCCCTGGAACGCGGCCACACGAACACCGCGACCCGGCCCGGCCGAGCCCTCCGCCCACACCGACCCCTCCCGCCCGCCGGGGCTCCCGGCTCCGGGCCCGCGGGGGCCGCGGCGGCGGCGGCCACAACTCACCTCAGCGGGGCGGCGGCGGCTCTGGGAGCTCCGCCCCGGCCCCGCCCGCGCTCGGCCCCGGCGCCTCCCCGCGCCCGCCCGGGCTGCCCGCGGAGCCAGCGCGCTCCGCCGTTCTCACGGTCTGTGGGAACGCAGAGCGCGCTCCGGTGCTCGCAAAAATCACTGCGGCGGCGCGACCGCGAACCGAGCACATACCGAGCACGTACTGAGCAGAACCGAGCACGTTCCGAACAGAACCGAGCAGAACCGAGCCTTGCTCTTCTCCGCCCTCTGCCCGAAGCGCCTGCCCGAAGCGCCGGCCCGACGCTTCTGTTTGGCGAGGCTGACAGCGCACAGGGAATGGTGGCTGCTCAGGGATGATGCCGTCCCTGGTTTTAAGGGGTGTCGGTGTTTTGAAGGACAGACAGAGGTGTTAATGGGGACCTTTAGGATTGCAAAGCCCTGTTGTGTAAAAGCCTGCTCGCAAGCGCTGGCAGGCCTTGTCTGGGTTCTGGCTCACGAGAGCTCCTGCAGAGCAGCTCGGGCCCAGCTGAGGAGAGCCGGTCATAGCGAAGGACTCTGCTGAGGGCTCTCCGGGGATCGGTGCGGGGCGCTTTGTGTGCTGCCCACAGCGGACTCTACTCAGACCCCCTGACAGGCCGGTCCTTGCTCTGCCTGCCCATACACACACACGGAAAATACATCAGCTTCTCAGTTACAACGCAGCGCTCAACCCCTCAGCGCTGTCCGTGTCTGCTCCTGCCCCGGCTGAGGAACAGGCGGGGATTGGCTGTGGGGAGGTGCAGGGGGCGGGGCCAACCCCGGGCATTGGCTGTGGGGAAGCACAGGGGGCGGGGCCAGACCCGGGGATTGGCTGCGGGGAGGTACACGGGGCGGGACCAGCCCCGGGGATTGGCTGTGGGACCGTGGAGGGGGCGGGACCAGCCCTGGGGATTGGCTGCGAGGCGGTGCAGGGGCGGGGCCGCGCCGTTCCCGTGCCGCCCGGTGCGCGCTCCCGCGGACGCGGGGAGTTGCACGCGCTCATGGCCAGAGCGCGGCGCTCTCCTGATCTGTGCGCGTCCCCGTCGTGCCCGTCCGGCTCCGGCATCTTCGCGCAGGGCTCCGCCTCTCACCGCTCACCTCCCGGGCATTCCGCGCAGCACTCACCGGGAAGCCCCAGTGGTGAAAAGAGCGAACGCTGACCGGCATCGCTGAGAGAGCTCTGCGGGCGCTGCCCGGCAGGGCTGAGGGGTCGCGCCTCTGGTGGGTCCGGAAAGTCCCGGCGGGCCGGGCTTTCCCCGCCGCCCCCGGGATGACGCAGCCAGACCCCCCGGGGGCGGCCGCTAAGGGCGGGTGCCGGGTGTCCCGCGCGCAGTGCCGCCGGCAGCTCCGCTCCGACCCATGGCTCCGGGCCGGGCGCTGCTGCCCGCGGCGCTGCTGGCGCTGGCGCTGAGCCCGGCACCCGCGGGAGCGCTGCTGTGCCTCGCTCACTGCCCGGCGGGTAAGGACCGGGCTGCGCGGGGCGCGATGCACCGGGCGGGGCGCGATGTGCAGGGCACGATGCACCGGGCACGATGCACAGGGCACGATGCACTGGGCACGATGCACTGGGCACGATGCACTGGGCACGATGCACCTGGCGGGGTTCGATGCACCCCGCCTCACCGCTGTGTCTCCCGCAGGTACGTACGTCCAGAGCGCGGACTGCGGACGGGGAGCGGGCGCGTCCTGCCGGCCCTGCCCGCCCAACACCTTCTCCAGCGCGGCGGCTCTCGGCGGCTGCAGAATGTGTCGGCAGTGCCAAGGTACCGGCGGCGATGCCACCAGCCCTGCTGTGACCTCCCGTGGCAGCGACGAGCCCGGGCTGGCACCTGCGCCAAATAGCGCTGCGCTCCTGCGGGGCTTCTCGCTGGAGCCGCCAGCCTCATGTTTGTGAGAGCAAAGGTCCGAGCCTTTGCTGCACCGTGCTGGGCATCTAAAACTCGTTTTCCCCTTGCAGGACGATTTCAGTATTTAAAAAATTGTACCTTAACAAGCGATGCTGAATGCACGTGCAAGGAGGGCTATAGCTGCGTCGGTGACGGCTGCAGCTTCTGCGCCCGGAGCTGCGGAGTGGGCAAGGAGAGCACCAGGAACGGTAGGATCACCTTTCCCCAGCAGCCAAAAGCCCCTCTGCTTCCTGCAGCAGCCACACCGCACTGCCTCTCGCACAGTGCAGAGCAGACAGAGGAAGGACCTCTCAGGATAAAAGCTGCCACTGCTGCTAAAGCTTTGCATGGTGTGTGGTGTAAGCTCAGGAGCAGACAAACCTACCACAGTTTGAGCCCTGCCACAGCTCAAATCGTGCACCACTTAGTTCCCTTTGCATGGCAGCTGAGGGCAACTGAACTGGGAACTCTGGAGTTGGGCATGGTTTGTGGCACCTTGAGCCAAATCAACTGGCTTTGTCGCCAAGTATTGTACTGGTCTGTGGCTGATAGGAAAAGACTTGCCTTGCATACTGAGCAGCTTATGAAATAGCAATTCTGACATTGTATAAGCAGGCAAAAATTAGTATTTCATATGTTGCATTTTAAATGTTTATCTTTGTCTGTTGAAGGTTGCCAGGCTTGCCGCTACGGAACTTTTAATGATCAGCCCAATGGCTCCTGTAAAAACTGGACAATGTAAGTAAACTACAAAAAAAAAAATAAAAAAATCTACAGCTATTCAGCTATTACACTTGACTGGATTTTAATTTTTTTTTTCCCTGATTTGCTCTAAATGTTCTTCAGGTGCGCTGGAAACCAAGTCCTGGAGCCTGGAACTGCAGCAAAAGATGTCGTTTGCAAACATGCCTCAGTTAATGACACTTTAGTCACTACTCTACCTACCACATCTCTTGAAATTCCATTTTCTGTCACTGTACCAGGTGAGCCATTGTATTATACTGCTTATGGAGGTAAAGAATTATGACCTACTTAAAAATACTGTAGCTCATTCACTTTCTGTTAAAGCAAAATGTCTTCTATGCATTTCCAGCATTGCAAACTGATCCAGAAGCAGAGTGGGAGACAAAGTTTTCAGCTAATTCAATGGCTGTAGAGTTTTGTTCTGTTAATATTCTTAGAGAATGTTATTTATTTCCTAGGGAAGGATGTTCAGACAGACACGATCAGGATTTCTGTTGCTGTGGCTGGGCTGTCATGCATAATGTTTCTGCTGCCTTTGTGCATCTGCTTCAGTATCTGGCATAAAAAGAAACTACAAACTGTCTTCAAGAAAAGTAAGATAAATATGCTCTTCAGTTTTTCTTTTTGAAACTAGACAGAAGTCAAGAATCTAGGTTAAGTGTCTTTCAAAGATAGTTGCAATAGCTTCGGCTTTTTTGGCGTTGGAAGTCAGAAGCAACTGAAAGGGAAAGAGTTTTGGAATTTTTATTGCAGAAAGCAATAAAAGTGGGTGTTAGGTCAAGTGTTAGGTCAAGTTTATCCTTAGAAGTGAAGTAATTTGTGAGAAATGAAAAAAGCTGAGCTTTGCTGCTCCAGTTAAAGGTCAGTTCAGTTTATTACTTCCAAGCATCATCCTTGGCCTCTGTAACACTTTCGAGTTCTGTCTGCTCCCAGAGGGTGCACGTGGCCTGGAGTGATTGTCTGGCTGCAGTAGGAAAGGGAATATCAGTCAGGGTGTACTGAGTCAGCCTGAATCCAGCACTGCCCTCTGACAGCCAATAAGTCCTGGGCAAGCTCAAGAGTTCAGCACAGAGATGAAGCTGATTCCATTCAATGTAGTTTATAGTTGGTTTGTTTGGTTTTGAGGGGGTTCTCTCTCCCTTTCTCTTCTTTTCCCCTGTCATAAGGATGAGGTCTGAATCTTCTCGTGTAACTCTAAATACAGAAGACCATAGCAGTTCAAAAATCTATTTCTCTCATGCTGGTCTTCCTTTCATTGCCAGGACAAACAGCACCAGGGGCCCTGCTGAATTAGGAAAAACAAAGTATGATAAATTAGTTTTATCAGCTATACATGCTGTAGAAGAATAATTTCAGGTTACAGAATAACTTGGAAGATTTTTTCTTCCTGACGTGCTGCATTTGTGACCGAGGGATGGTGAAATAGGATGGCTGAATAAATGAAACAGAAAGGGGACATTTGTCCAGTTCTGAGCCCCTCACTTCAAGAAACAGAGGTGCTGGAGTGAGTCCAGAGAAGGGCAAAGCTGGGGAAGAATCTAGCAGGTAAGTCCTTGAGGAGCAGCTGAGGGAACTGGGGTTGTTTAGTCAGGAGAAAAGGAGGATCAGGGCAGACCTGGCCCTCCACAGCTCCCTGAAATGTGGCTGTAGCCAGATGGGGTCAGGCTGTTCTCCCAGGCAACCAGTGACAGGACAAGACACAGCCTTAAGCTACACCAAGAGAGGTTCAGATTGGAGATGAGGAGGAATTTTTTCCCAAAAAGGGTTGTTAAAGTTTGGAACAGGCTACCTAGGGAGGTGGTAGAGTCACTGGAGGTGTTCGAGAAACAACACCGTGGCACTCAGAGCTCTGGTCAGGTTTAGAATGTGTATGACCAAGGATTGGACTAAATGGTCTCAGAGGTCTTTTCCAACCTAATTGATTCTGTGATGTTCATTTCCTTCAGTGCACACACCTGAACAGTCAATTCAGGAAGATGATGCCTGCAGCTGCCACTTCCCTGAGGAAGAACAAGGTGAATATCAGGACCGCAAATCCACAGAATTCAGAGATCTTCTGGTGAACTAGAATTTGAGTTTTCTTTTGGAGCATAGAACAAGAACCTGTTTATGTAAATAGAGTGGGTATCAGCATTTGAATATTAGAGTGGTAAAAAGCTCAGCCACTGAGGAAAAAGAGGAAAAAAGTGCTTTTTTTATATTTCTTAATAAAATAATTAAAAATCCCTCTAAAACAGTTTGCTGATTTTCTTCCTCTAGCAGTAGGGATATTTCTAAGAAGTTCTTGATCTACATGTAGACAGAAGTACTGCATTTAAAAGCTCTAACAGAAGTGCAGAATAGTTTTCTAGTCCCTCATTTATGTTTCCTGAGCCATAATTTACATGCATCCCAAAAGCATTTGAAGCTAAAAAGGAAGTCAGTGACACACTGTAGAGTCACTGGTGACACTCACAGTCTCTTAGTACCAGCCATCCCCTTGAGTCTGGAACTGCAGCTCCTCCCAAAGCCTGGCTCAAACCCAGCAGTCTTGGGTGCAAACACAGATGGAGCTGATCCCATCAGCCCAGGAAACATCCCTGGCCTCAGCTGCACCCCTCCTTACATGCAGGGGAAAGGAGACCTTAAAAACCTTGAGCTGCAAAGTGTTCCACGGCAGCATCTGCTGCTGTATTTCACTGACTGCCTTGAGGGAGGCAGTGGAAACACTGAGAAAAGCTGTGGTTGACCTGAACTTAGAAATAGCTGTTACTGTGCAGCTGGACTGCTCCACCTTCAGCCCTACATCATTCAGCTCTGATCTTTTAGGAGATGTAAACTCTATCTACACTGCAGCCCTACCTGTGGTATCTGTGGTACTATTTTTGTAACTGAGGTTGGAAAGATTGTAACATCAGACACTGTATCTGTCTCTCTGATCGGATGCTGTTAACTTTGGTCTGAAAAAAAGAAAATACGTGTTTGAGTCACAGCATTCGCAACACCATTTTTAACCATTTACAAAACTCACATATTTTATTAGTTCAGTAAATGTTATTCAAAAATAGAATGAAAATGCACCAATATGTGGGTTAAAGGTGATTTTCCCCTCTCTGATTTCAAGAAAGAGAAAGCTATTTTGCGTTTGAACAACGACAAGCCATCTCTTCATTCAGCAGGTTACAACAGCAGATTATTTTCACCAAGCCACACTTACACATTTTGATAAACTTACATACAAGTTAATATAAACCAGTAAGTTTTATATAGTGAGAAAACAAGTCCCATAGAAAGCCTGAAAGTTTTTTTTTATCCCCAGCTCAAATGTTCTTTCTATTTGTTCTTTCAACCAAGAGAACTGAGTGACTATTACGTCAAAAGCACAAACTTGAAGGCATGAACAGGACACATGAAAAGCCACCAAACTATTTATAAAGCTACATATTTATAAATCAAAGAGTGACCTTTGCATCATTGACTACATCTAGTCACTGCTGATTGTATCTTAGAACAAGATAAAAAGAATTGCTCAGCTTGACCTTAATTTCTAGCCCAAACATGAGGTAGAGAATTAATGTACACATCCTGTAACTCAAAACATCTGGTGCTTTCTCCGTGGAAAAAAAGAGATACCAGATGGAATTTTACATGTTGCTAGTAAATGCTGCATATATTTTAAAATATATTTTGAAATGCTTCAAATAAAGTGCAAACCCCTTATTCTTCTTATTCATACCTGAAGCAGAAATAAATCTGCTTAGTGACCAGTGAGGACCAAAACTGAGTTCTGGATTGTTTCAGGGAATAGCCATTCCTAGAAGAAAGTACATTCTGAATAAAATGTTAGAAATAACCTTCCTTTCAATCAAATAGTTATGTGGATAATCTTACCTGTGACTTCTGTCATTTGAGAGTGCTGAGGCCTGAATTAACAATAAACAGATTTTGTTGGCACAAATATCTTGTCTATTGTGTGCAGATCATACATTTTCATTTCATAACAATGCTCATCACCTGGCCACAGAAGCAGCTCAGGAGATTGGCTAATTCGTACTTCAAATGCATTTAAAAGCAAACACATTTATAAATAAGAACCAAGGAAAGACTGGAAGATAACGTATTTTGAAATGTGAAATAAATCATGGTACAATTGCAAAGGGAAGATCAGGGCACTTCACACTCCCCAAAAGCTTTGGTGGCAGAACTATATTTCATGTGGTCCTCACAGAACTGAAAATAAATACAGGTGAATTCATCTGTTTTGCCACCCAAGCAGGATTTTCCAATTCAGAACAAGAGCACCACTACAAATACCAAGATAGCTGGAGTGTTTTTCCATTTTCAGATTTATATCATATCCAACTTCTAAGAATGGTGGCTATCTATAAAAAATTCAAATTACAGCCATAGAATCATGCACTTCCTTGAACATCATCCATTCTTATGTGATGTTTAATTTACCTTCACTGTGATCACACAGAACAAATAGAAGGTTGTTCTCATTCCAGACCCCTCATAAACAGATATTTAATAAAAGAAGAACTAAAGAATTTGCTTAAATCTTCCTTTATGTTATGCTTGTAGCAGACAACTGTAAAACCACTTCTGGCAGTATGCTGTGAAAATGCAATCAGCACTCTTCAATTTTGTTAGGAAGCTTGCCTCTGCAAAAAAAGACACATACAAGTACCTTCATTTTTTCCTCTTCAAGTTATCCTTGTGTTTTCTGGAAAAAAGTCCATAGCAGGCAGTAAAACTTCAGTCAGAGGTAGAGAATATGACCAGGGGCTACTATGCAAACCACAGAAGCAGAAATGGTTTCAGTATGCAACATTTTAAAATGCTTTGTTCTTTGTTTTTACAAAGTACAACATAGTGAGATTTAGCAATCATCAGTGACTAGATTAAAATAAATGCTGTCATCATAATCACATTTCTACTAACCTTCCTGAATAGAATTTGTGGCTGAATTTGTCTGTTTTTTTAACACAGAGGACAGCAGCCTTCCTGCCTGCACGTGGAGCACTGTAAAACATCTTTTATCCAGGAAGGCAAATGGGAAAAAACTGCTTTGTATCTTTTACTGCTGGTAATTAAAGCAGAAGGAAGCAGTAAAGCCTGGTTGTCCATAGTTCAGAAGAAAAGCTGTGGAAAAGCATTATTTTTTGGCAATGACAGATAGTTGATAGATCCTGCGCATCTTGGCTTCAGAGGGAGCTTTTATTGAGCACGCAGGTTGATCAATACCTGAAGAACAGGTTGTTGTCAGTTGTCGTGGTTACAGAGAAAGGAGGTGGAGTTTAGGTGAGTGGGGGTGACCAAATTGTTTATTCTACACCACACACATCATCACTGGGGTGTGGTTTTTGGGCAAGAAAAGCTGGGGGGCTGGAGCTGGAAGTTCAGCACCTTGCCTCACTCCCTGGAGCAGAGGGACTGTCCCCAACCAGCTCTGGTGACCTCAACTCCTCTGCTGCTTCCCCTCTCATGTCTCTGGACTGGGGCGCAGAAGGGACAGCAGGGCCAGGTGCCACCAGGTCAGCACCCCAGCAGGGACATTTCTCCTCCTCAACAGTGCAGAAGTGGCAGCACAAGCATGTGCAGAAAATCGAGCTCAGCAAAGTGGCCACACAACTCTGATTTGGACAAAGGAGCTTCTGGGGTTGTGTGGTTTTTGTTGTTTCCAGGCTGGGAAGGACATTCACCATGGGAGCTCTCCTCCCATAGTGCCTCTGTTTCCCAAATACTCGGTGGAGCAGGACAGGAATGGTCAGGACAAAGGCATGATCAACAGGAAGCATCTGCCACCGTGGCTTTTTTGTTCCCTCTAGTGAATACCCTTTTGTGGGTACCTTCTCTTTTGTATATTTTTGCTATTTGTACAGCTGTTGTTATTGTGTGTCTCATTCTACTGCTTTCTGGTGTTAGGAAATTCTTATTTCAAGCCATAATCTGTCCTTTCTTGTCCCTCCTTCACTAGAAGGGGTAGAAGAAAGAGAGTGGCTTATTGGGAGTTTAGTTCCTTGCTGGTGTTCCTCGCACACCCATTCCTGTACAGGTAACGCAGATCAGTCCTTCCTCAAGCCCATCCTGGGCTGCACCAGGAGAGGAGCAGGCAGCAGCTCAGGGGAGGGGATTCTCCCCCTCCCCTCTGCCCTCCACACCCCTCAGTGCTGTGTCCAAGCCTGGGCTCCTCAGCACAAGGAAAGCAGGAACCTGTTGGAGCAGGGCCAGAGGAGACACAAAGATGCTCCAAGGGCACCTCTGGAGCCAGGCTGGGAGAGCTGGGGGTTTTCACCTGGAGGAGAAGGCTCCAGGGAGACTTTCAGTACTTAGAGAGGAGTTATAAAGAAGAAGAGGAACCTTGTACACTGAGAGTGAGAGAACAAGGGGGAGTTGTTTTAAACTGAGAGATTTAGATAAGGTGTTAAGAAAGAAATTCTTTACTTCCAAGAGTGGTGAGGCCCTGGGAGAGGTTGCCTGGAGAAGCTGTGGCTGCCCCATCCCTGGAATTGCTCAAGGCCAGGTTGGACAGGACTTGGAGCATCCTGATCTATTGGTAAGATCCCTGCTCCTGGGAGATTAAATGATCTTTAAGGTCCCTTCCAGCCCAAATCATTCTGTAATTCTACGGTAACACTTCAAATTTTAAGTGTTCTCTGTGCATGTCTTTTTTTGACAGTCATTTAATTCATGATATAGCAAGGAAAATGGAACTGGGAAAGCCCTGATGACTCTCAAGCAGCCCTGGTGGCCGAGGATGAGGTAACAGGCCAGATGTAAGCTTTTTGAATTTCCATTTGTTTTTCTTGGAAGTCAGAAAGAGCCCTCTTAGCCAGACCATGCACAGAGCCCCAAGTGATGTCAGCAGAGTTCTGAAGGCATGGAAGAACAGGAAAAATTCTCTTTCAAGGTAAGTATAAGCAGAGCAGCCTGTTGGTTTTTCCTTGCTTCCAGCACCATTTCCTGGCACAGTTAGTGACACCAGTAATTAAAATCAAGTTCACCACACACCTTGGATTTGTAATTTCTTGCAAGAGTTGTGTGGCTAAGGAAAGTAAAAGGTTCACAGCAAAAGGGTTTCTGTTTCTCACCTCCCTCTCCACCTGTAGAAATAGGTGTTTCTGTGCCTAATTCTTCTGGATGATAGAGACTGAAACTGTAGTGGTTTCCCTAAAACATGTAAAAGTCAGATTTTTTTTTAAAGCAGAATATGATTTTTTTATGTTCAGTCTATCAGATCCTTCACAGACCTCTCTGACAGTCATTCTGATATTAATACAGTGACACAAAAACCTTCCTAGGAGATGGTTAACACAGGAAATATTAACAGGCAACTTGTACCACCCCACTTGACTTTTTGTTTCATTCTTAAAATCACACGAAGCCGTGTTTTATCAGCAGGTGTCACCTCAGCTCCTCTCTCAGCCAGAACAAACCTTCTCTGATCCAGGGGGGCTCAGGGGCTGTAATAAGAAGTTCTCCACCCCACAGATTCTGTGTTAGTTGAGCATCAGGAACAGAGAGCTGAGCATCACACCTGTTGGATATTGTCCCTGCCCTCACTGCAATAAGAAATTTTAGTACAATCTGCAACAAAAATGGAATTTCCCCTCTAACATCCATTTGGCAGAAGTTTGTTGTGGTATCACCTACTCTGTTTCCATTCACCTTCTAGATCCTGGGTGCCTGCCAGGTCAAGCATCAGACTACACTGAACCAAAGTGGATTTACTTTAGCAAAAAAACCATCTAAACACATCCTGAAACCAGGGAAGATCTCTCCTGTTCTAATCTATTTGCTTTAAGAAAATAAGTCAAATTTTATTTGATTTAGCAAATGGAAAACTGCACACAGACACCTACTTCAATTTAAAGATGACTTATCACATAATGGACCTTAAATCTGTTACACAGTTTACATAACCCAAACTGAAACAAGCCACTCAAAACTGAAATAAAATACCCAAGTATCAAGTTTAAGTCAGTTTTAAAACAAATCTTAGGTTACTTTAGCTCAATTTTGTCCTGCATACAAACACTTCAGCAGGTTGAAAACAAACCAAATTTTGGAAAAAACAAAGAAGAGGAAGTTGTGTGGAGAAGTAAAAGAGACAATGTACCTTTAGTTACAATACTATAGGCTTGAGAAATATTTATATTTTTATAAAAATCCTTCTAGCATTCACAGCATTGATATTTTTGGTACTGCCCATTCAGAACAAACATAAACCATTTAACCTGAAGAGAGCACTGAAACAGGTTTGTAAGCAAGCAAAAAGACAAAAAGAAAAAGCAAGGCATCACACTACTTTTAGTCACCTTCATACAAACTTCAGAGCAGCTTTGAAAAAGAACAATTCTAACATAGATGTACATACATGTGTAAACCAGTATTTCCTGGGGTATCTAAAGGTTAATTATTTTTCTTAAACTAGAGTGGAAAACACAGTTTACAGGTATTTGAATGGAGAACTGGGAAAAATACACTGCTGACTTCAGAGAAGCTGCACATTGCAGTTCAGCACCACAGCTGTCTGATCACACCAGAATCTCCTCACAAGGGCAAAAAGATCCAAAATCCCACAGCCCCACCCACATTATCCATGTTACAGGCATCCCTAATAAAGCAACTTTTGGACTTGCAGTGGCACACCTCAGTATATGCACTACCTTAGAGAAGCAGGAGTGTAAGCACAGGAAATTCCTGATGGTTCCATCAAACTTAAGAGTTCTAATAAGAGAAAAGGAGAATTAAAGTATTGAAGAAGCTGAAGAGGAGCTGTGCTCAGGATCCCAGTGGATGTGACAGTAACATTCTCTTGTCATTGCATCTCAGTATGACCAGAATACTTCTCACAGGGAGCACTGAGGGTGTAACAGGTAACAAACACTCTGTGCTTTTCAACAGTGATTAAATCTGCCTTAGGGAATTACAGAACATGAAAAAGATTTACTGTGCTGTGGCAGTACTAATTAGCTGACCTTATATAACTTTCTGCACCTTCTTCCAGTCATTCCTAAGGACACATAAAGAGGTGATCATATAAATAAAACATGAATATGGTGACAGAAACAAGCACTAAACAGAAGGAGCTTTGGAGGCTTCCCTCTTTATCCTATTTCCACATATGCTGGTTGGCAATGGATTAATTTATTTCTAAGCCTAAATCCTGATTGTCTCGTAGAGGATTTTTAGAAAAGCTATGTGGGCACTGGGATGGGATAATACATGGTCTAGGCTTTGTAAAATCAACTCATTCCTCAGCTGAAAAGGCCAAGAACAGACCTGGGCAGTTACAACCAGCCAGAAACATCTCCCCATCAGCTCTTCAGCTGAAGGAAGGAGGATTGGCACAGCACCAGCGGAGATAGGGATGTCATGAGCAGGAACCACTGAACCATTTAGGTTGGGAAAGACCTTTAAGATCATAAATGACATCTAAGAGCTAGTTGGAGTGTTGTTCTTGCAAAGATCTGCAGCATTTTTTCTCCTTCACCAGAGTACAGTTCTTCTGCACATTACAGGACAGGGGCTGCACAGCAGGAATCAGGAGCACAAAGAAAAAATACAGGACTGTGCTAGAACGAGCTTATCAGATATCTTTTCCTGGTGATGCAGGTCCTAACTCTTCCAAGCACAGGTGGATCTTCCTGTGTTTCCAAATTTCAGAAGAAGAATTGCTCAGAAGTAAGCAGTTGTCCTGTCTGCTAGAATCCTGACTCAGAAAAGCTGCATGCACAGCAAAAGAATGAGAATCCAACTAAAGACTCACTGCTCTTCAGAACTCTCATATCATAAATATGCCTTGGGAATTGGAAAGAAGATTCTGGTCCCATTACAGCAAGAAACATTCAACTTGCCCCATCAAAAGACAAAGATCTGACCTCTGCTTCCTTCACCTTTGTTGATTCCTGCTCCTGTGGGTCACTCCCATTCCCAGGGACCCCATTTCTACCCCAAGCAAGATCAGTGATCACAAAGAAATCAGTTAACACTTGCAGCAGGACTTCTTTGTTGACTGGAACTCAGCTCTTCAACAGTGAAGATCCTCCACGGCTGACTGCCAAGGAACACACAGTCATTACAAAACAACCTTGAAAGAACTGTTTTAAACCTCAAGTTGCCCGGTGAGACCCATGCCAACCCTCCCCCGTTAAATACACTTATTTGCCCTGAAATGTGAATCACTGAGCCTGCAGAGATTCCATTTAATTAATAAAAAAACCTCTGATAGCAAAGGATTAAGGGGATTATGCAGCCAGAAAACAAAGTAAAAAAATTAAAGTCTGCTTTTGTGCGCCATTCATTTACTGCCTACGCTGAGTGGACGACAGCTAAATGCCAATGATTATTAACATTCCTCTTAATTAGTCAGTGGCTCCTGCCCACACACTGAACTTCTACAGAACTACCTGAAATTTGTCCTCTGATATCAGCTGTATGATATCAGATATTGGAGTGACAAGTAATCCTAAACCTCTGTGATAAAACAGGAAGAACATGTGTACACCAAATGGGAAAAGCTAGATAGAATTTTTTTTAAAAAAAAGCATAAGGACACCTCTGAGAAAACTGTTTTGTTCAATCACCACTGCAGATTAAAGTCCTTATCCTCTAGCTCTTTTAGATGGTGAAACAGGGCAGGTAGTAAACCAATGAATAGATAGTAAAATATTACTAAGTTTCCAATAAAATTATTTGTAGTAAAAAACAAATGAGTCAGAGCACCATGCAATTAACAGATTATGAAGTAGTCTCAGGCAGGGAAATCTGGAAGGTGATTCTTGTGACTCGTGCATCTCTTGCACTTTGCTGCTTTACTTCTGCACTTCTTCATTTTGGGCCAGAAAAAGTACAAGACAAGAGCCTGGCCTGCCCACTCCATCACCCAAACTGCTAAGAAAAGAATCAGCAGTGAATTGCTGCTTCCCTTTTTGACATTACTAGAACCAGTCTTTTTAAAAAAATTGCATTCGTAGTCCTAGGAGACAGAAACATTAAACTGGAATTCATTCCTTTAAATCCTCAGCTGAATGGATGTCTGTCCAGGCAGCCTCCAGGACAATAATTGGTTTGGAAAACCCCTCAATACTCAAAAATTAATGAATGGTGTAAGTTTAAGAACAGAACAAGAGTGAAAAATGTCATAGCATGCAGCAATCACACTGATCTCTGCAGCAGGATTACCTTGATAATTCTTTATTACAACCTAAATTAAACCTCAGGAAGACTGTGCTACTGTTTTAAAAAGAAAAATACAGCATGGACTGCTGATAGAACTGCTGAGGAATACATTTAATGCAGCAGCTTGGTGTGCAGCTGCAGTGTGAGCTGCAGGTTGAGCTCTGGGTAGTGGGAGCCAAGGCAAGGGGCAGTGAACTGGCACCAGCTCTTTGCAACAGTGCTGATCAGACACCAAGAGATGAGACAGGAGCCCAGGAGGAACAGAGAGGAAAGGTGAATTGGTACATGAAATGGAATGAGGCATAAGGAAGGACTAACAAAGGGGCTACCACATAAAAGGCCTGTGAAGGCCAAAACCCTGCACAAACTGCTCCAGCTTTGATGTCAGAGACTTAAATGACATGAAAAAGCTTCCAAGCCTCTTATGGTGAGAACAAGCCTTGATTGCTTCTAAAAAACCCGAGACAGCAAAGGTGATGGCAGAAGGAAGATGATGGCAGTACAGGGGAAAGCAGAGCAGATCACAGCACTCTTCACTCCTGGAACACAGCTCTGTCCCAGCCTGTCTGCTCTGCTCAGGTCCACACACTGCTGGGGTGTTCCTTAGCAGGCTGAGCCTCCCACACAGTTCCAGTGCCTGTAGTGATGCTGACTCTGTCAGAGAAACCACCCAAGAAAAAACAGTGCCTAAGGAATACATAGTATGGGTTCTTCCTTCACAGATAAGAAGCCTCTTGATCATATTAAATCATTCTTCAAAAAACCAAATAAGAGTCATTTAGCTGAGAAACATGCGCATATCCAAGAAAGCAGCAGAGATAAAATCTTTTTCAGAAGAGAAAAATAAAAAAAAACCAAACCCTACCAAACAGAAACACAGCAACCACCCTCAAATCCAACCACAAATACACAGGAACATCCCCAAACCCAAACACACACACCAACCCTCAAACACAAACACACACACCAACCACCCCAAACACAAACACAAACTGACCCCTCACACACCCAACCCAAACACACAGACACCCCAAGTACATGCACACCTGACCCCCCCAAAATCCAGACAAACACAAACACACTGACCCCCAAAACAAACACACCAGCATTCCCAAACACAACCACACAAACACACCAACCCCCCCCAAACCCAAATACACATCAACCCCTCCAACACAGACACACCAACTCCCCCAAACCCAAACAAACACACACACAATCACATTGATCCCCCAAACACAAATACACCAACAATTCCAAACCACCCCAAAATCACACAAACACATTGACCACCCAAATACACACCAACACTCCCAAACCCAGCCCAAACACACACACACTGACACTCCAACATAAGTACATACACAACCAACTCCCCACAAAACCCAGCCAAACACACAAATACACTGACTCCCCCAAACACAAACACAACAAAACCCCCAAACCCAGCCTAATACACCAACTCTGGACCCTCCTCAAACCCAACCCCACCCAGGTCCCAGCTCCCACCAAGCCCTGGGCACAGGGGCCAGCAGGACCCCGAGCTCACCTGGCCCTGTTCCCCTCTCTGCCCCCACACTCCCCACTCAGGGATGAAGGACTGGAGTCCTGGCTAGCTCAGAGCTGACTTGGACTATGCCGCAGTACTGAAATATTTACCTTGAAAATGTCTCACAACAGAGTTCTCTGCAACAAAGAATCCCAAATTTGAAAATTTTGCTGTTCCCAAATGCAGCAGTGTTACAGAAAAATTTCCCATGAAATAAGCCCAAGGCTCCTGCTTGTTCTACAGTTGGGGCTGATGGAATGAGAAGGATGGACAGAGCTAACAAACAGCCTGTGCCTGTCAGCAAGGATGCTTTGTGCTCCTATCTGTGCTGACCAATGTAATGACCAGAAAAATGAAATAAAGAAGTTTTCATTTTGCTTTAATTCAGATCATTATTTCTTATTAGAGTCAAAGAGATTATTTGGGATGCCTTGGGACAGCAGGTGAAAGCAACAGAGAAAGTTCCAGCCTTGCTGCAGGTGTGTTCCTCTCTTTTCTTACACACTCTGCTGTCATAATTTCAGTTTTAAAAATAAACTGTACTTGGGTCGTTAGTTCCATGACTTTTTTTTTTTGTGAAAAAACCTTATTTCAAAATCTGGTTTCTGCTCCTCTGTTTGCAGCTGTGTTATCCAGAATTCAATTCCCATAAGATATTGACGTGCTGGATTTCCAAGTCTCAGTCATGCCAGATTTACTTTCCCTCACGTCAAACAGAGTGCAGGTTCAGGTTGGTAATTCTGCAGTGCTGAGAGGACAGGGCAATCAGGGACCAGTTTGTCAAGCTTCACTTGGAGAATATACCCAGACTACAGTGGGCCAGCCCAGCAGGGCCAAAGAGCAAGAGGGTTTTTTCCCCTCCAGCTGGTGGAAACTGCACTACAAAGGAGCAGTGTTTTTGCAGCTGTGATCCCGTGCTCAAGAATTTTTAGACCTTGCCAATTCTGTAGCAAAATGAAATATCTTCAGAGAGGCCTAAGGATCCATCATTATCATCATACAAGGTTGTGTGTTCAGGCAAGCACATATTCACCTACACACCTTCAACCAACCTCAGAACAGAACAGCCTAGCTCAGAACCCCTCAGAGGTATCACAGAACACTGAAATAAATTCTAAAGATTAAATATTCCTATGGATCCCCAAGTGCAGCCTGTAGTGTTGCCCCACATGTGCTGCATTACAGCTCACACACAGTGAACAGAGGAAGCATCTTCAAAAAGAAAGTTAACAGCAGGGTATAGGTAATTTTTTCCTTTGGTTTCCTTATTCTCCAAACAGGCTATTTTCAGCACATGTTACAAGGCATAGTATAAATAGGGCAAGGTGATTTGGTAGCAGAAAAAAATCACCTTATTCCATATATGATCTAATGAAGTAGCTATTTCAGTATGCAAAATAGATCTAATAATCACATTATGTAGCTGAATAATCAGCTAAAATGGTAAACTTTAGGTAAGAATAAACTTTTAGGTGTTAATGAGAACAGATATCTGCAGTGACAGAAACACAAAAACCCCCAAACCCCTGTACAATAGACCCTACCAGAAAAATTAAAAACAGTACAAATATTTTTCCAGTCAACATGCATAACTCATTGAAGCAACATTTTAAGTTAAAAATGGCAGTAAAACTCAAGGAAGAGATGGGTATTAATATAATAACAAGCTCATCTGCAATTCCAGTGTCAATACAAAATCATTCTACTGCACAACTCTCTCCTTGTAAACTAAATTCAACCTGAAGTTTTACACTAGAAGTTCAGTTCTCTGAAGAATTCCCTCCTATAAATGCTACTGGTAAATCACACCACCTCAAATTCCTGGTTTGGCCAACTGTCACCATATTTGACTAATGACAATTCATGCTGGCTTGCCATAAAACATTTACCAACAGGGGATAGAACAGTTGCATTACAGATTACATTTCATCCATACTGTTTTACACAGAAGTAGATAATTTTTGGAGATGTTTGTGATTGGTTTCATTGAGTTATTTTTTCAAAATTGTCTTGGTTTCACTATTAACCTGTTCTTCATGAGCCACCATAAACTAGAATTGTTGTTTCTTCTGATGATGAAGGATAATCTTTTGTGATAGGTTAACATATATGTAATGCTTAGAATTTTCTCAGTAATTTATCTAACCCTACTAATTTATCTAACCCTACTGATTTATCTATCTACTACTGCTCTGAGGCACTTGAAAGACTAAATCAGCATAAATAAGAACTTCGATTTGAAACTCTTCTGCAATGTTCTGTGGGGAAAGTTTTCAATTTCCAAGTTTTCCAAGTGCCATTCCCACTGACTTCCCTCTGCCATGGATGCAGGGATTTGTACCTTGGTTTGGGATTTGAACCTTTGTTTGGGATTTGTTCCTTGGTTTGGGATTTGCACCTTTGTTTGGGATTTGAACCCTTGTTTGGGATTTGTTCCTTGGTTTGGGATTTGAACCTTTGTTTGGGATTTGTTCCTTGGTTTGGGATTTGTTCCTTGGTTTGGGATTTGTTCCTTGGTTTGGGATGAGCTGTTTGCTTGGCACGATGACGTTGGCGCGATGACGCCCGAGGGAGACGCCTTTGACATTTTGGGAGAAGAAAGAGTGTCTGAGTGACAACCTCAAACCTAAGCAGAGGCAATAAGCCATGGGCAAGTTGCCCAACTTGAGCATGACGCACTTCATGATGGATCTGAGAGGCTGAGTCTTCCTTGAGAAAAGACAAAGGACAGCACTGCTGGGAGGAGTGCTTCATTAGCTTTCCTCGGAGCATGTGTAGAGTGAATATTGATAATACCATTGTCATTGATAGTTCACTGAAGGAGAAGCATTTGTACAGAGCATCCAGCACCAACAGTGAGATCATGCATCAAATCAGACCTAATTACTGTCTGCAGTTTTGGAACGAAGAGCTGCATGACTCAGATGAGGAGAGAGAATTCCTCTCTTGCTGCTTATCTCCCACAGAGGGAAGCACAGGGGAAGGGGAATAAAACATTAGGTTAATTCTGTAGAGAAATTCTTCTGTCATAAACATTCTGTTCAGCAAAGAGAAGTCCAGAGAAACAGGATTTGTAGTTCAGATACCTGAAGCATGTGTTCACTGGTCAAGGCAAGTCAAACACCAGCCCCCTCTGTGCACACAGGGAAGTTCAGAGAAGTTTAGGCTGGCAGGACCTCTGCAGGTCCTTTCCCACCTCTCTGACTCCCCACCAATGCACTCAGATCAGAGCACTTCAACTCACACAGGGATGCCCAGGGCTTTGTCAAGCTTAGTTTGAAATTCTGTCCCATTCCACCCTTGGATCTATCCAAACCTGACCAGACACACTCCTGGATCAGCTGTTCTGGCTGACCCTGCTTGGAGCAGGGGGATCAGAGTTTGAGATTTCCAGAGGTGCTCTCTGACCTCAGCCTCATTTGTTGCTCACTGTGTTTCTGTTCACTCTTAGCCCACCCATGGGGGGCTGCTCCCCTTGAGTTAGGCCTGCAGCAGAAATATTTCTGTTCTATGTACTCATGTAGCCAATTTGGAATTAGTCTTAGGAGCCACAGGATGTGCAATATAAAAATTGACCTTTGTCAGAAAACGCTCAGGAAGATGAGAAGCAGGTAAATTCATGCCTATTGCAACTTAAACTTATCATAAAATTCAGCATAAGGAAGCAACTTTAGTAAGATTACTTGGATTCCATAGTTCTTTGAAGACAAAAACATCTGAGTAGAGAGACAAAAAACTAACAAGCCTCAGCTTCTTATGAGCAGACATTATCTTCTCACTATTAAAAGTATATATATTATTATATAACATTATATATAATATATATTATTATTTATTGTCTTTTTAAAAACTTACCTTCTTTTGTTATTTTCAAGGCTCTATACAGTTGGATATGACACTGCATAGTGAATGGAGGTGAGGGACCAGTCCAGTCAGTCCTTGCTCTGTGATATGATAAATCAAATTTCAAGTAAAGAAAACAAAATACACCAGATGGAGGGAAACAAGGACTAAAGTGATGAGATTATAAGAGGCAACTCCTGTGTCAACATTAGGCAAAAGCAGAAGGCAAACAGGGGAAAAACCTTGCTAACATACTCAGGATTAAGTAGCTAGTTCCAACTGAAGGAGAAGATAAGTGAAATGGAAAATGGTCTTCCAGTCCACAGAGGGACCTGTGTTTAATATCAACCAAAATAGTTTATATGTACCTAGAAGTCTCCAGATGGAAGCTGTACTTTCTCTGCCAAGGCAATTCTCTAGGGCACCACTGGATGAGGTCTTCCCAAAGAAATAGATGGGAAATTCTGCAAGGGGGAACAAAACAAAGAAAAAAATTGAGTTCTCCTAATATTATCTTTGTAAGCTCTCTCTCTTTTTCACTTTTTCTGGCACAACAAACACAACACAACACATTCATCCATCTCAAAAAAGAGAGAGAAAAAAAAAGTGCATTTCATATCAGATGCTTTGCGTCAGGACTGCTAAGGCTCATAAATCAGCTGTCTATTGCCCTGGTCATTTCAACCAAAGTCTGACCCTTTTGTTAACTCATGATTTATAACTGAAAGTTACTTTTTTTTAAATGCCAGATTTATAAACTTTACTGTGCTTGGTTTGATATAATATCCATTTTGTACACCAAGCTATAAGACAGTAAATTTATTGTCTATGAACTGTTACCTTGAAAAATTACATCAATGCAAAGTGGTTTCCATTTAGAATCAATGGGCAATAAATTCATTGGATTTTTTTTTGAAGGGGGGAGAGAACATGATGATATTTATGAGGTCATGAGTGGCTATATAATGGGTGAAACTGGGAGCTGAGGCTAGAGTTAGACAGGAGTTCTGAGTTCCAGGGTTAGGCACAACGAAACGTTGGGCAGCAACGATGCAGAAGCTGATACTCTGCTGTCTCATCATCATCAGTGTCTCCTGTCCTCTCTTGTCTCTCCCCATCATCAATGCCAGTGAGATGTCTTATCAACACTCAGGTAAGAGTTTTGATTTTCATGGTTTTCATGCCGGGGCTGGAGCAGTAGAAGCAGGAGAGCAGCAGGTGTGCTCTCCAAGGGGCCTGTGGCTGTGCTGCCCAGCTGCAGGAAAAGCAGGAATGCCTTCAGGACACCACCCACAGCAGTGGGTGCTGCTCTTGTACAGTGGGGAGGTTGGGTGCCCTAAATAGTTACCCCTGTTGCTTTGAGATCCAGGAAACAAGTATGCATTGAGGAGAAAAAGGTGTCTGAGTCTTACAGCATTGAATGTGAGCTGGCATTCAGTGTCTGAGCAGCCATAGGCATTGGGTGACTTAAAGAAGCTTGGCTGTACAGTCTCTCCTGTTTCTACCCTTTGAAATGAGCTATTTTGTGATTTAAAAAGGGGAAACCTTTTGCAAACATCAATAAAAGCAAATGTCTCTTACACTCCTATGTATTGAGAATGCTATTTGTCTGCACTAATTCAGATTCCATTCAATGCTCAAAGTTTGAAATGGCTCAGCAAAAATGCACAGCAGAATCTGTAAGTTTATTGTCACCAGACCTGGCTGGTACTGGAAGACTTTCTGAAACGTGTTCTGAAAACAGGCAAACCAATGCAGAAGTTATTGCATAAAGCTATTAAAAAGTGGCCATTCTTACCTGCTTTGCAACAGCTGCTGTGCTGGTTTACAGGTATCAGCAGTCCCCAGTCTGCTTTGAAAATCTTGGACTCCCTAAACCAGCATCTTCCCAAGCCTTCCACAATGTAATTTGCATTTACAGGTACCTGTGACTCAATATGAGTAATATCTGTCACATCATAGCTGGCTCTAACCATTATTGCATTAGGTTCAGGACACTGAGCTTTTAGCTCTTCCTTGCTAGTATGAAAAGTTTCTAGGAGTGAGAAGAGACAAGAGGAACTCTTTTAAAAAGGGTTGGTTTTGGTTTTAGATTTTTTTTTAAAAAAATTTCAAAGCAAATTTACCTGCTTGCACTGCTCTGATTTAAAGAATAATCCAGAGATACAGATTGTCTCCGCATAGCACTGAGTTTTTTGAATTCTTATACTGAGTCCAATATTGAAATCCCTGCTGTCCTTTGCAAATGTTCTTTTATGCAGCCAATAAACCAATAACACACATATCCAATGTCTTCAAGTTCCTGATCTTTGTGCAAGTTTTTGAAACATTGGGAGATTCTTTTCAGTTTATTTTCTTGCATATCCATGTGAGGAGCTACAGTCACACCCATCCCTGCAGATCAGAGCAACTGAAACTCCATAGGGTCACCTACAAGTACAATTACAAAATTATATTAATCTACACAAACAGTGTTTGATAATGACACCCTCTGGTTGCCCAAAATTTTGCTATTATATAGCAGACATCCAAAGATGAAATTTACTGCTCAGATTGCAAAACCCAAGTTACCTGGAATACAGCACTGCTAAGGGCTTCTGCTGGCAACGTGCCTCAGGGCACAGGCTAGCCACAGAATTCTAAATTCTCTATGCATAGACAAATTAATTCTATCAGCTACCAGCAAGCTGTTGTTTTGGAAAAAGTAGTAACATCTGTACTGGTGCATACATTAAATGAGAGATGACTGGAACACACCAAGAAGCACAGCTGCCAAAGTAAGTTTTTCTACCTTTATTCCTTCCCTTCCACACCTTTTATTGCATTTAGTAATTGCAAAATGAAGCAGGTTAATAGGCCTTGAACAGGAAGTTTTGTCTTTATTCATAGGACAGCTGCAGCATAGGAACTAGTTGATAAAGAAATGAACTCAAAATTTTTTAGATTACATACAAGTCTGGGCTGTGTGGAAGGAACTGGAAGGATTGAGTACTCAAGTGACAGGCAGGGTTGCTGTTGGTCAAAAACTTTTGTAACAACATCTGCCAGAGAAATGAGAATCTGAGATGAACATCAGGAATGTATCTTTTCTCAAAGCTTTGGAAGGAAAGGAATACAAAACCAACTATCCTCTGTTATAATAATTAAATAAGGATGGATGGTTGGTGTTTTCATGAAAATCCTCAACAGGTGGGGCGAGCAGAAATCACCTGGCACAGACTGAAATAGAGATACAAAGCAAAAGACTCACCCTATGCCTGTTTGTCACCTTCCATTGGCAGCTGATGAAGATCCAAGGTTAAACCTGGAGAGGCTGGGCAGCCTTGGAAGCACCTCCCTGCTCCAGCTCCTGCCAGAGCTCCTGGGCACTCTGTCTGAGGACAACAAAGCAGGTGAGGATTTACCACAGCAGTGGGAGGGTGCCCATGGTTTGCACCTCCAGCTCCCACAGGTATCACAGCCCAGCTCCCAGGTAATTGCTAAAATACAATGTTCTGCATAAACAGCAAACAGCTGTCACTCAGTTATCAGGGACTTTGAGAATCCTGCTGAGCAGCCATGCCTGCAGCTCAACACCCCCTCAGAGTCTCCAAATGAGTGTTGCAAACCTTCCAGATAGCCAAACCAGGGCAAGGAGAAGATTGGCCTAAAAGGAGCTGGCAGACAGAACAAAATGGTCTTACAAAACATCAAAACTTGCAAAAAGTGCAGAATCAATAGCAATGGATGGTTTGGGAAGCAATAAATGTTACCACTGTATATTCCAGCCCAAGACCTGTCAGCTATAACATTATGGCTCATGAGAATTACTTGCCTAATTCATGATTTCTAAATAGTAAAACATTTCGTTGTCTCCCCCCTCTAACAGGTCTTACCCCCAGCAGCTACAACCCAGGGGAAAATATCAAAGAGGTAAGTAAATAACCATCTGTCATGAAACAAGAAAAAAATACACGCAATTATTACCAAGACATCATTTCAGATCCACAGACTTCACCAACAGTATAGACTAAAGTAGTATGCCACAGTGTTCTTGAAGCTGGAATCATTTAGATAGGCAGGGGAAGGAGGAAAAAGTGGAAAAGGAAAAAAATAAGAAAAAAAGAGAAAGTGATCCAGACCATTTAATTCTAAATCCTTTTTTTTTTTTCCCCACACACTTCTCTTTTTCTCTAGAAAAACAGCTAAGTAAAGGCAAATTTCCAGCTTCATCAGCCCAGGCACAGGCAGCACAGTATTATCAGATTTGTTATCAACCATTCCATACATGGAGAACACCATCCCTGTTCACTTCCTGCTGAGTTAAACGTAAATGCAGAATACAGGGATGAGTTTCAGTGCAACATCTGAAGCAGAGGTCACACTGGGCAGTCCCCTCCTTCCCCCTGTGTCAGAACACAGGGCTGGGTGATCAGGAAGGGTGGGGGCAGTGGCAAGGGTACTTTCCCACTGGGAAGCACCTGCCAGTGACCTCTCTAATGCTGTTGGATTTCAGACTTTCTATGGGAATCATCCTCGAATTGCTTTGCTGGGACGCTTCTTGACCAAGGACAGGAAACAGTACAAGAAACGTGGAAATCTTTCTGAGTGCTTCTGGAAATATTGTGTGTAAACAGGAATCTCCCTGGTTGCATATTTATACAGATGTCTGAAAACATGTCTATAGATGTGCTTGATTTAAAACGAGAGCGAAGAAACACAAAGGCAGTGCCTAACTTTAGACTCTATGCTACTTGGAAATGAATAAATTCTTGATGTTTTGCAATTATGTTGTGACCAATGTAGTAATTTCTTAGAGCTCAGCACAACAGGAAGGAAGTCATGAGAGAAAGAGACAAATAAAGACAGAATAAAGAGAACTTGGGCAGGGGAAGCAAAATTCCCATGGGGTTCTGTGAAAACTCCCAGGAGGGCTCAACTGTGTCTAAGTCCAGAGGCAAGGGGATTTTCTCCTTTGTCACTTGATGTAGGCTAAAGGGCCAGGAGGAAGGGGCATTGCTGCATACCCTGAAGATGTTGAGCAGGTAAAGGATGGCAGCTTAACAATGCCCAGACCCCTCCTGCCATCCCCCAGGCACCACAAAAACAATCAGCATGTGTCAGGGTCAAGCATCTGCTCCCCACTACTGCTGGAGGTGACTGTTTCTCTCATTCACTTGTAAAAAGACCCACAAATCCATTTCTTAGCCCAGCCCCAGCTACCCATGACAGGGCTGCCTGTGCATATGATGGATTTTAAGAATTGTGTGTGATTATCATGCAGTATGGAAGGTAAATGTGGTTGTCAATGTCAAGACTTTACACAGATTTGGACAGTCAGTGGAGGCAAGAGTGACACCACGTGAAAGATTGTGTGGCTGTGACCTGCACACAGGTGCAGGAAGGTGACACATGGACAGAGATAATCTGTGTTACCTCCTGCCTTGAGACTCAAGGGCAGTGACATTTGTTCCCCTGAGCTACCACTCATTGATAATGTTTCTGTATCTTGACATGTCATGTAAATAAAGGAGAGGACAAAAAAACAGTAGCTACAAGAAGCCTGACTCCCCTGTATGCAGAGCACCTCCAGAGCCTCCCAGTCCTGGGTACCTTCTGAGAGTAGCTACAAGAAATAGAGCTAAACAGGAATTGTCTCTGGGGATGCCATTTTTGATAACATCACAAACTGTCTGAGCTGTGAACCCCTGCTCAACACATACTTTGTACAAACCTCACTCCAGTGAAGGCTCACAGAAAACTTGAGGTAAACACCGAACAGTGATACACAGGCTACATTGATCTCAGTGGTACACATCATAAATCTCAGACTGTGTTGTTTAAACAAAGCCTGCAGGTTTAAAACAGCTTGTTCACCTCACGTAAATTCTAAGACAGATGATGCCAGCTGTAACAGAGAAAAATGTTCTCAGAGCAGTGGGATGCACTGTTCAGCTATTAGAAATCTTCTAAACATTCATCCTTCTCTTACACAGTGGAGCAAGTCAGTGGCTCTCTGGAAATTATTCCTTTTCTGCTACTTCATCAGCCAATAAAAATGTGTCAGAAAAGACTTCAAATTTATCTAAATGAATAATCAGCTAAGATACACATATAGACAGGGAGAAGTGTTGAGCCTAAAAAGACTGGGGGAAAAGTTTTCAAAAACTGCAACCATAAAGCTGAATAAATAAAACCAGAGTGAAGGATAGTAGAAAAAAAAATTACAAGTATTAAAATGTTCACTAGTCATCTAACCTAAGAAAGAAATGAAGAGCTGTCAGGTGTTGAGGATAGGATCAAGACAAGGTAGTTGAGCTATAGTGAAACCTTAGCTTTTAAAACTACAAAATACTTCCTAACATTTCTGGCATCTAAAGGAGCAATACCAAATCAATTTGTTATTCCAGCTAGCCAGCTCACAGCAGCAGGGGCTGAGGAGGAATTCAGCTAATTCTGATGTACCAGAATGTCACCAGAGCCTGAAACTTTGTCAGTCACAGTCCTTGCCTCTGGAAAGGAAGGAGTTCAGACTGTCTTTGGTACCACTGGTACTTCTCAAAGAGACAACTGAGACACTGTTGGGCACCCAAGTGCTTCCTTCCCAAAGGACACTCCTGGCAGATGCCAGATGAACTCAGGTCCCAAGAGCAGAACCTGGCCAGTTCTGACACAAGAGGGCAAACTCCACTTCTCCCATCCTGCTGTGCCAGCTTTCAGCTCAGAGCTTTTCCTCGCTCCTGCAGGCCACAGACAGGAACTGCAGAGAAGTAACCACCTGTAAAAGTCTGGAAGGCAGGCAGGTTTGCCTTTCCATCAGAAGGTGAGGCAGGGGAAGGCAGCCAGCAGCACCCAGAGCCCAGGGGCACTGGCAGCAGGGAGCCAAGCAGGCAGAGCTGCACAGCAGCAGCGTGTGATGGACACCCTGGCAGGGATTATGCTGCAGGAAAGCAAAATCTACCACAGAAAATGCAGATCCTTTACTTCTGAGAATGGGATGATTGAGCATCACAGGTCCAGGTTCTCACCATCTGCCAAGAGTACAGCAGTACATCATGCAGCTCACCTCTGACATCCACACAAATGTGTAACTGCAGGTTTTCAGCTCTGAACCACAGCCTGAGCTGGCAGGACAAAGCAGAAATATTGACAAAGCAGAAATAGGGAGAGGCTGGCATAGCCTAGATCTCTGAATGAAAACAGATCCACCCTGAACATTTTTCATTTTACAAGCCTATTCATTTATCCTCATTTCCTGGATTAGATAGATAATTTGACTCACATTTCTAAGAATGCTTAAAATTACCAACTAACCCTTAAAAAAAACCTCTCAGCAATGACATATCCAATGTTACTTTCAAGATACCTGTATTTCAAGGCACTGTATCACTTACCTGATCAGAAGTTGTTCAGTTATGTACTCATCTAAGATTACTTCTTTCTTTCCCAATTTCAGTATGATGCTACTTTTGTTCTGTATCTTGTACTCCCTGCAGTCATTTTGCCTTTCTCCTGCAGGTTTCTTTAAGCACCATCAATCATATCTCTCTGTTAAATCCCTTAAAGCAGAAAAAGGTGAACAAATTGTTGCTCTGCAATTAGTTAAGAACTTCCCTGCTCTATGAGATATGCTCATTAACTAAACCTATGATTTTTTTTTTCTCTGTACTTCCTCTAGGAAAAAGTTTTTTTTAGAAAAGTCATCACAGACAGAAGCTTTAACTCCTGCATGCCAAAACCTAGCAGTTTAGAAATACAGATGTAATATTTCACACACAAAAAGTGCTTGTTTTCCCTTGTGGGATACAGTTAGAAAAGAAAGAACAAAACATAAATGGCCACACCCACGACCCCATGGACACTGTATCCAAACACATATACCATCAAGAAAGGTATTGAGTGTTCTGTTAAAAGTCTATTTTCTACACATTATCAAGAACAAAAGAAACACACATTTGAACAGTTTTTTACAGCATATTTTTTTCAGTTTTATTTATAAAATCAGATGCTCCTTTAAAGTGTACAGTTAAAATCACAACTGTAAATTCAACCACAGCTGAATATTGTTTCAATAAAATACTCCTAGCAACTGATGTAAAAATTCATTCAATTGTGATTCAAAACTCAATTCAGCTGGAAGATAAACTTACCAATACATTACTCATTCAGCAAGTATTTACCACACTGTAAAAATACATAAGGGTCCCTTCTGTTCATAGCAATGCCATGAAAATATCTGCACAACAACTCATCTTTTAAAAACATAATTCTACATTTATGAATACAACAACAACAACAAAAATTGCCAGCGAAATCCTCCGAGGGTTTCCAAACTGCTGACACCCCCACAGGGGGTAGTAACTGCATCAGTGCTGTACCAGCATGTTTTCCCTCTGACCACTAAATAAGTGATTTTCCAAAAGCAGCTCTAAACTGTCTGCAACATTTTTCCAGGCAAAACAAAGCCACAGAAACAAAACAGCAGCAGGTGCAAATCCATCTGCATCACTCACTCCATTGGCCTTTCTGATCAGAACTGCATCTTGCTGGGATCACTTCAGCACACTACAAGGACTGAAAGATTAGTACAAGCTGAAGAAAAAACTGCCAGCTCCTGAAAACTTAAGGAAATGAGGTCAAAGGCTTGATAAGGCATTTCATTGCAAGATGAAGTTGTGGTTCTAGCAATACCTTGGGAAGGTTTGGGGGTTTTTTTATCCTAAGGGGATTAAACCTGCTGATTTTGCAGCCAAGACCATTTGATTTTTGGGCAAATAATTGCCTCATCATGACCCAGGGCACTGATTCATCTGTTCATTCCTCTTATTCTCCCACACCACAAAAAATTTTTTTTCCATAATCCAGGATGTATGTAGCCCCAGAGAAGGGATCCTGTACCAAAGATTTAGGCAGGATTACAAACTTGGAATTCAAACTCCTAGGCACGTGAATTTTCATTATGTATGGCCAGAGGGTCTGTGGTATTCACAGCAATTAAAAAACTGCCTGGGATTTCCATTGCTCAATGATTCTACTGGGCATGTAGGGGTACAAGAAGGATTAACATCTCCAAACAAGAAACACAGGTACATGATCAGGTTTCTACATACAGAATCTCGAGCACTTGTAGCAAAGACAGCACAGAATACAGCAAGTGAAGACTCCCAAATTCTACCCCTGAATTCAGAATGAACTGCAGGTATGCACCTTTGTGTCTCTGCCTCTTTTTCTACAGCTGGGATAATAAAAGTCATTTTTTGGACATGTTCATGGACCTATGGATCAAAAGCATTATTCAAGTGTTAGGTATATATTGCCATTCTCCTGAACTAAGTCTCACTGTTTTACAAGAGAGACACATGTCTGCCTGCTAAGACATTGCAAATCAGCTCATTTCCATACGTGGGAAATGAATGAACACTTTCAAACTAAGGAAATAAAAATAACAAGAGGCTATTGTGACCATAAGCTTCCTTCTGACTTAGGGTTCCAAACTATTTTGAAAGACACAGCTGTCCTTACCCAAAACATTCCATTTTATCTATTTCACTAAGTTTCAAAATGCATTGAAGCAATAATTTTAATTTAAACACAGCTAAATAGAATAGATTCTAGTGCGTAAGTCTAATTTGAAAGATAGGTTGATTAAGCAGCTTTCCAATCAAGAAAGAACCTTTACATAAAATATCTGACTACATGTTTTAGAGCAAATATTTTAGGCAGTGTGGTCATAAAGCAGAATGCCATGTTTGGAAAATGCTGTAAAAAGACCAGGAAAGGTGTAAGATATTGCCCACATCTTCCTACTTGGATACATAACCTGCTACATGCAAACACCTACTGAAGTCTCTTATTTTAAGAGGTGTTTGAGGAAGTGTGGACCTCTGCTGATTTACAACACAAGGAAAAAGAACAAGCTGAAAAAACTGAAAGACCAAGAAATGTAGCTTAAGAATAAATAGAAAGCAACAGCTATAATCAGAGCAGGCAAAAACACTGAAAAAAACCCAAAGCCATAAAAAGAATGCTGCCTGAGTAAAATTAGCCTTGAAAACTCAGAGTTCTGTAAAAATAACTTTCCTTAAAATAAACTTTAACAAGAAAGATTGTCACTGGACTGACTTTTATAAGTAAAGAAACCTTTAGATAAATACAATCTTCCTTCAATGACCTGCAGATCACAATATTTTACTTGAAGCTTATCAGTAATTGAAACTAGAGAAACGAAAATATTTCACACACCAGCAAAAGGATTACACAGAACAAAAGGGTAAATAATGTGTTACATTCTAAAACTCTGCTGAGAAAGCTCAGGTGATTAATAACACCACCAGGAAAATCTGATTACATCCAGCCTTTGATAAACAGAGGGGAAATCAGACAAAATTTGCCAGGTTTTTAGCCAAGCAGGTCCTGTTAGAAGAGCACTTTGAGATATGAATGAGAACAAGTCCTTTTACATACTGGAAGTGGTTACCACATTCTGAACTACAAACTCCTTTTTCATCCCTGGATTTCAACAGCCAGAGACTTCATTACAATGAAAGGTTAAATCTTATGCAGGAAGTCAACAGTGCTAAGAAATAACGAATATGTAGTCTGATGTTCAAGTTTAGTTCCACAACATGTGAGTTTTGAAAGCAGAAGAAATTAAATAAATTATTTTTGGTTTTGGCATCACCACAACAAAAACAAATCATAGAAACTGCTTAAATAATTTCCTATTTGTTATGTCTGGATTCAACTCCTCTAACCACTCAACAAGGAAAACATTAGGATACAAACCCACCTTCCCAAGCACTACCAACATAAGGATAAAAAATTGCATGTAACTACTTTAATTGATAGCTACTTGCCTTCATAGAGAAAATTTTCCATGGGTTTGTTTTAAAAAGCAGAGCCTGTGGATTTATACTTTTGGGTTGGTTCAGTTTTTAAAATTGCTGTATGTAATTTCATCTCTGGTGTATTTGCAAACCAGTTATCCTCAATTAATCTATATATCTGTCTTGATAAACAGAGCTTTAAAATCAAAAGCTGTAGAACAACTTGACTCCAAAACACACATCACAGAAAACATTGGGAAAAATTTACTTCTTTTCACTTCAGGTTACTTCTTTTTGATGGGCACAAGCTAGCAAAAGGCATTTGATGCAGAATAACCCAGCTGGTTTTAGCTGCTCTTTAAAAAGCCTATTGGATTCTCAAACCAGCTACCAGTTTCAGAGCCTCAGAATATTTGGATCTTTAGTTCACTTTAAATAGTGAACAAAAATGAAGAGTACTGTAGCTTGGTTTCAATACATCCACCTTACTTAGAGAGTAAACATGCTCTGATCAGTAGGTTCATCACCACAGGTTCTTAAACACTGCATCTTTTCACACTTATTTGCCAACTTCAAAAGAACAAACACCCAAACCAAAAAAAATCTTGTGTTTTGCTCATCATTGAGCAGCTAAAGTTTACAAACATAACCCATTCTGTGTCAAGTCTGTGAGGTCAGAAAGTGAAACAGCCTCCCACTGAAAGATTGTCTTCAGAGTCATGCCAGGAGCAGAGGGGGAACAGAGGAAGATTGAGGTTCATGTGTGACTGAAATATTTCATATTGGTAGGAGATGGCCATGGAGGTTCACTGCTGCTATGGAGCAAAGCCAGAGGGAAAGAGGGTGGGAATTACACCAAGCAGTTGCACTGACACAGGTGCTGAAGTCCTCAGCGTGGCAGGGCTGGAGGGGGCTCTCCCTTGTTTTCCACGCTGTCATCAGCCACTGCAGCCTCACAGCTTGCTTCCCTGCTGTCACACGTGACACAGCCCTTTGGAAAGGACAAGAAATAATAGTTTAAATTCTTTTTATATTTCCAAGGGTCAAATCCTATGGAATGAAACATTACAGCCTCTTGAAACCTCTCTCCAATGGGTGAGATCTCTCTAAAAGCAGAGATTAGATCTTGCAGATACTTGCAGCAGCCACTTACCTTGCCTCTGAGATTAGTTAATTTGGTTAGTGGAACACACAGTTCTACCTTTGAGATAAAAAGGCATGTGACTTTCTTGAATTTGAAGACCTTATCATTCAGCTTTATAAGCAAGCTCCTTATTGAAGATTTGGACTGCAGACTGAACAGCAACACTGACCAACATCAACAGCTGAAATGCCTGAGTGTATTGATGTTTCTCTTGTTCTTATTGAAACAAAGTCTTCAAACAAAAGTCCTTTATTTCTTGCTACTGTCACAAGCCTGGTCGTTGTTGCAAAATCACAATCTGCACTGGAAACACGACTTTCTGCTTAGGAACAGTTTCAGGACCATAGATAGAAAATAGTGATATTTACATACCAATACCTTTCCTAACATTTGAGATTATAAACATTCAACAGAATTTTCAACAAGATCACTGGACATAACTTGGCTATCTGAATGTTCTTAATCACAACAGGACACATGTTATCAATGAGGTATTAGGAAAACAAAGACTAGTTTTCTAGTCTTGTTCCATAGCCAAGGACACATGTGTCTTAGTTTTTCTTCTCTAAATATAAATACCACATCTCAGAATGCCACATTTGACAACCCAGACAAAACAGACAAGACATTTTTCTGGTACACGAGTACACAAACAGCTTTAAAGTTTTCTTTACAACTCAACACTGAAACTCTAGGTCTTTGTGGAAATAGATCTGTCTTGCCATGCTCCATAGCTGGGAGCACTTTAAACTGATTAGGACATTCTCTAATATACATCAGTGCAAACCAGAAGCAGTTTAGCAGAGTACCCAAGAATTATACCAGCTAAAATAATGAAGTATAAGATTGAATGAACAAATACACCTACAAAAAAACTGGCTATTCTTGTGTTTTTTACAATACACCTAACCCTCCTCCTGTGACTGAACATTTCTCAATTTCCTGAACACACTTGATCTAATTTTTACTGATATCCCAGCATTATATGCTATTCAATTATAGCAACATTTTTATAAGAGAAAAGGCCTTAATACCAAGAGAAAAAACCAACTCTAGGTGCCTTACTTGAGATCATGACACCCATAACCCAGCAGTGTAAGGTGGCCCTGGCTGGAAATGCCTGGGCTGGCCAAGGCAGGGATGAGCTGCAGCTCCTTTCCCACTGCTCACCTGGGTGCTGATTTGCAGGGGGACAGTCTGGGTCCGGATCCACGAGTGCACCTCTGCAAGCTCCTTCTTCTGCCCATCTGTAAACCAAGGCTGCTGCTTCTGCATAACTGCCAGCTTCTCCAGATCCTGCTTTAGAACTTCCTCTTTGATCCTGCAGGGAAGAGACAGCTGTGAGCACAGCTGTACACACAAGCAAGGCAGGCACTGACATTGTGAGAGTCTCTTCACCACAATCTCTGGCTGAAGCCTAGACAGCATCAGCTGTTAAAAGGGAACTTTGTACCTTGTTTGCTTTGTACCTTATTTACTTTGTAAGGCTGCTTTCAACACTGGGCTAACAGTCTGGGGTTTGTTTGCTGTTGATATTGTTGGGAGTTTATGGTTGTTTGGTGTGGGTTTTTTTATGGCTTTATGTGCTGCTTATTTTAATGTGGACTCCAATTACAAATTATATGTATAAGCTAATTACAAGGAACTTGCAAATAATCTGTAGTTTCACCCCTTTATGCATTCAAAGTATAGGACAATAACCAATCCCATTAATACTTCAGCAAAAAAGGTTACATGTTACCTTATTTTAACAGATGGGGCAATGGGAAAGAAACAGACAAAAGTAAGTAAATAACCAGGCCTAAACTGCACAAAAACAATCTAAAACACCTTCTGGGAGTTTCACTGGTTTGTGTGCTGTTTCCACAGTCTCACGTTAATCCTATAGTTCCACGCACAATTCCAAACCACATGTCAGAAATTGTTGATGTTTTCCAACCTGTTTGGCATTTGGTAATTCATTAGAACTCTCTCAGGTGTGTCATCCATCATCACACAGGCTGACTCATGTTTCGATTTATAAGCTGTCCCTTTTTCTTCTGCTTCCTGATTCTTCTCTTCTTTGGAAGCTTCAGAAGAATAATTACTGGCAAAATTGTTGCTGCTTTTCCCACTACCTGCTGAGAATGACCATGGAAAAAAAAAAAAAAAAAAAAAAAAAGGCAGATGCCTGGAAAATCCCATTAATTCAACAAAAAAAAGGTACACCACCCCCAGTGTACTCTTGCAAGTTAGTTCTGTAATACAAACACAGGAATTCTCCCAGATAGATTGCTCTAGCAATTATTATTATCTATTGAGAATTCAAAGATAAAGTGCACTCTCAAATTATTCAAGATCTACAAAGCTCTATTGACTTTTCTCAAAATTAATTGGTTCAACTTCTCTGCTTCTGAGAGGTCCTACTCTGAGCAGATTTACCTTTAGTCAAGATGTAAAGCACTAGCTAATGCAAAGAAAAGTGATAATGAGAAAAATGAAGACTGACTTCTAGGTTAAAGGAGTAGCTTCTTAGACTCACATTTCCAACTACAGTGACTGAAACAAACTTGGCTTCAAACACTAAAAGCTGGTGAAAAGTAAAGGCCATGGATCATCTTATATGGATTTCCCATCCCCCCTAGAGTATCCTGTTATTAATCATATGTTAGCAAGCCATCTAGCACCAGATACCTAAATCTTGGCCTTCCCTACCTGTGCCATGACCAGAGGTCTCGTTGAAGCTAGAGCCTAAAGAACCAGATAAAGCTGATCCACTGCCTGATGCTGCTGAACCTGAAGCCAACTGTGAGTCCTTGTACAATGAGTGGTCAGGAAATTCAAGAGCAGCATTGTTACCATTATCTTCTGGATCATTATCCTGGAGACAAAAAGCAGATCCAACACATCCACAGAAGTTACATTTAAGTATGCAAAAGGAAGTTCATGCAGTTACTGAATTTGTCACACGTTGACCAAGTTCTCATAGCAATTCAACAGGTTTGGAGTTTTTAGCTCTGAAAATGACGGGCGGTTTAGAACTCAGGATAACTCACAACTCACTTCATGGGTGAAAATCAACAAGCATCTCAACTCTAGTTTACTGGTTTCTGCTGTAGATACTTCCCCAATTTGTCAGGATATTGTACAGTGCATAAAATTAACAATTTCTACTGACAAGAGAGGAGTCAGTTCCCTTCACATCCTGTTAGATGGCATGAAGCAGCCATACACATCAAGCAAAGGTGCACTACAGGGAAAATGAGAGTCTTCCCCTGATTCACTATGCGAAGCAACTGCTTCTGCAGCTCCAGGTACACCAGCTCCCCTTTCAGGACCCTACCCTGCAGTTTCAGCTGATCCAGCCTTTCCAGCCCAATCTGGATTCAGGAGGCAGCATTTTTTTCCTTGCCTGCAGAGCTCAGATTCCTGCCTCTGAGTTTACCGCGGAAGTTGGAGAGGCCTTTTCTATGCCCATGTATGGAAACCGACCCACACGGATCCCTGTTCTTCTTTCATTAGCTGCATCCCTGGGAGACAGAGGGAGTAATTAGAAGAGTATCTTCCCTTTGTTTTGGTTCTCCACAGAGACTGTGGGACTGGGTGAAAAAGGATGCAAATTGCGCAGCACTAACCGAGTTCCACATGCATAAAAGCCCCAAACCCCAAATTCTAGCTGGCAGTTCCATTGAAAAAGCTGCTGCCAGAATGCTGAGCAGAAGCAGCTTGTGGCAGCCTAGACCAGATCATCTCACATTTCTGTCATTTACTAAGTGCCCACACTGTACTGGTACAAGTTCCCAAAAGCACAAGTACAAACTGCTTTCTCCACTCCTGTGCTATTCGTGACCTGCAGCCTACATAGCACAGCCAAGAGAAAAAGCAGCCAACAAAATCTGTGTCCCTGACACACAGACCATCACCACTGGTTTTGGTGACACAACACAGTGAAAGTTTCTTCTCCACACGAAAAATCTCTGTTACTTACACATTTATCTTCTGCATGTGGCTTAAGATCAGCACTAAGGGAAAGTTCCATAGGTTTTGGCAGCTCTTCTTGAAGCAAATTCAGCTGAAGTGGGGAGCTGCTCCGTGAGCTGCTCAGCAGTAGGGCCTGCTCACACTGGCCCTCTTGCTGGTCCTCCACAGATGAGTGAGGAGAGGCTGGAAAGGGCTGATCCACAGACTGTGGTGCTGCTGGTGATGGAGCACAAGGAGGGGGTGCTGGAGGTAGTGTGGTGCATGGATATGAAGAGGGGGGATAAACACACTGAGGGCTAGGGAGAAAGACATGTTGAGGCATCTGAGCATACATGGGGAAACCCTGAAAAAATACAGCCATGAATGTGCCAATGTTGGGGGGATAAAAGACTGGGTATGACTGTGTTCCACAGTACAGCTGTGATGAGGACATGGACTGAGGCTGTAATGAGCGAAGGGCAAGCTGCTCTCCTCCAGAAGGGGCTGGAAAAGTAGACACTGGATTTGAATAGGCAGGAAATCCCACAGGAGGATGGACATTCAGGCTGGAGGAGCTCAGATAGGACACTTCTGAGGGAGAGAACAACTGTTTCTGATTTGTTCTCTTCTCACATGGAAGACTATTTCTGTTTTTACTAGAAGAGTGGCCATCTGAGCACTGTCTCTGAGATTTCTGGCGCTTGAATTTTCCATGTTTTCCTTTTTTATGGCTAGCCGGGCTCATCTGCTTTGCAGGGGAATCACCTGAGGAAGAAAAAGAAACATATGCACTGAAATGACAGAACCAGGGAAATAAAAGAGGAAAAAAAAAAAAAGAGAAAAACACCCAGATAAATGTGTGTGGCTTAGTCAGAGAGCTGACTTCCCTCTGGATAATTCTTCCATAAACCAGGGATGGATTTGCTGACATCTACAATGTTTTTCTTCATGTCATCAATTTCCCTATCAATCACTTTGGCTTATCCTAATCAGATTTTTTCCATTCCTTTCAAGGGGATGCAACAAACTACCTGGGATTTGCAGGTTTTATTGCAATAACTATGTGCTTTGTGCAAAGTTTCAGATAGCAAGATCCAAGATGGAGCAGACATTCTGTGTGGGCAATGCTGCTGTCAAATCTTGGCAATCCAAGGAAAGCATTCTGTAAGCAGCCACAATAAGGCACTCACTAAATCATACAGAGAACCAGACATCACAGCTAGGTTGGCCTTGTAAATCATCTAACAAGTCTTTATTTCTCGAAGTTGCTGCATACCTTGGCCACAGGAATGTCTGTTGTTACTTCTGTTTCCTTGCTGAAGGTAAGTCCTAAACGGAGAGAGCAAGACCCTCTGTCGGAACTTGTCAACATAGTTCTGCTCCTCCTTTTGAGTGTGGGCTGACAGGGTCTCCTTTGTTAGCCCAACTGGCTTTAAGTCCTCAGGCAGCACTGCAAGATTCTGAGCATTCACAGGAGGCAGCTCAATCTGCTCACTTCCAACCGCGGCATCCTCCATTGTAGTCACTTCTTTGAAGAGGGAAGAAAACAAATCACTCTTTGCTCTGCCCTTCTGGCGTCAACTACCACAAAACCCTGAGTGTTACACAGAAAACAACCTCATCTGAGCTACTGAGCAGAGGCATGGGGAGAAAACAGCCTTTCAACTCAAATACAGTTACACTAACTTCAAATGAGCAAATTACTTCACATGGTGTGGAAAACTTCAAATTCACTTTGAAGTTAGAGGCACTTCTTTCTTCATATTTTATTAGTACTATAGCAGCTACATACTCTTTTCATGAAGTAACATTGGCCCCATAGTAATTTTTATTTGAATCCTCAATGGCCAAAAAGCACATTGTTGTGTTTTGAGGTATATGCAATGAAGTTCAAGGGGAAAGGAGACGGTGTAGTCTGTTAAAACTATTTCACTAAAATACCCTAAAAACTTCGAGGCTCAAGTTTTTCTTCACAGCACCCTGAGAAGCACCATAATATTTCAGAATTCACATTCATTGAGGACATATCTTAAATGAACAAAACTTTCTCACCGTGTACTTCAGGCTGGAAACATTGTGTAAATTCAAACATCAGTCAGTGTTTTGTGAGTGTGAACAGTACCTGATTCAGGGTGTGGGACATGCACTATAGTGCTGCTGTAGCTGCACTGGCTGGTGACAGATATGACACTTGGAGCCTTGTTGGACAGGGTCAGGTCTGCCAGAGGAGCTCCCACCATGCCTGCAGTTGTCTGGTCTTTCAGCGTCTCTTCCAGACCAGCAGATATTGGCGTGTGGGACTCAACTGCTGACAGCATAGTAGTATCTATTGGCAAATGACAAAGTTTCTACATGGAATTTCAAGCACTATGCTCCCAATTCATCAAGTCTCACTGGTTCAGAGATAACCAGTAAGTATGCAGACTATTAAATAAGACAATCTTATATTAAAGAAAAAAACCATTTACATGCCAGTGCAAAGGCAGCACATACTAAATGTGGCATAAAATGAGTGAGCAACAGAAGGTTCATTTAACAATAATAAAGAAGAGTTCCTTTGATGCATTCAAAGACTTAACCAATTTAGCTTATGTTTAATTGGGAGATCTAGACAATTTAGGCAAGTATTTACTAAATATTTACTAAAATACTGTTAGCAACACAACAGCTTAAAAAGTGGACAAACCTTGGAATACATAACAGTGACACATAAAAAAAACCCAAAACAGTTTTTGTAGCTCTAATATGATTATCAGTACACTTTGTGTTACCTTCCAGTGCCCTGACTTCCTGCTGACTTTGCTGGACTTGTTTGTCATCTTCTGAGGATGATGATGATGTATTTGCAGAAGATTTACATTTCCTTTTCAGTGCTGGAATACTGCAGCTCTCTAGATATCTGAAATGAAAGCATATCACAGGAAGCTCTCTCTACTTTGAGGGGGTGTTTTTCTCCATTTGGAGATACAAACATTTGAACAATCCAAACTGGAGATCCAGAGGTTGTTAACTAGTATTTTAAATTCACTGCAGAAGGTTCTGGATATGCATCTGCTTTCCAAGGAGTATTTTAAATAAAATCTATCACTCTTTGAGGGGGGGAGAAAAGAAAAAGAGAAAAAAGATTACATTATCCACTGGGTTAAAAAACACTGACATTTTATAAATTTTATCAACTTTCTATTTTATAGGGATGTTCTCAGAGTGTGTAATGAGAAGACACTGATACACTAGGACCATCAAAATTCACTTAAATTCCTACTGCACCAATGACAAACATCAACAAATAGTTGCAAACAGAATCTTGGGTCCTAAACTTTACATTACTGTTTAATTCAGATTGGGCAATCCATCCCAATGCTTAGAGAGGCAGAAAATTTTACAAACAATCCCAAATTTGTCTCAGAACTCAAACCCCAGACAGTTTAAGGCAAATGCAAACTGCTTGGATATTTACTTTCTGCTAATTAATCTTAAACTTGTATCACTAAAGTTGTTTCATAGTTTATTACCTGATGATACTATCAACACAATTGATCTGCTGGTAGGAAGGAACATGTGGAGTCTTCTTTGGATCATCATAAAATGTGTTGCCTGGTTCATCTGTGCTATCCCCTCTCAGTGTCTGAAGAAAGCAGGAAGCAGTGTGCCTCTTCCCTGGAATAGAGGAAACCTTTAAAGATTTCTCTCAAGGGCATCTAAACACTACCCTCACCTAGATAAATATATATGAACCCACATAATGATACATTATGACAGACCATAATGATATGGTCTATGACAGTACAGCTCTCATTACAAAATTATTCTGCATTTTCACCTCAATTTATATGTTTTGAGGCAAGGGAAGGAGCAGGGGAAAGATGCCTGAAAAAAGCCAAACCGCCCCACACCACCTTAAACATGCACTCAAAAAAGCAAGCAAAGACAAAGAAAACAGAATATAAACCCCCCTGCATTTAAGTTGCAAATAAAGCTGCAATTAATATCACTCTTCTTTCAAACTACACATCACAGAATCCAACCCATTATTTAACAGTTATTCACAGGTTTGTATACCATGGATACACTGTCTAGAGTCCTATCAATATTGACAGTACAGTCCTCTAGGATAACACCAGCAGTTAACTTTAATGGAGAATATCACAGAGCAAAATGTTTTAATACAAACTCCTATGATATTTAAGGGAGCATCCAGTTTCTCCATATATTTGTGCTACATACAAACTAGAAATTATGTGTATTAGTATAACATTAAGCACTCAGGAACTAAACCCCTACTTCAGTGGGAAGTGGGGCCATATTATCCAACCTATAATAGCTCCTAGGAGTTCACATGACATAACCAAGAGGAGTTTCCACACTACTTGCTACAAGCACATGTGCATTTTCACTAGAAAACCTTAAAGTTTAAAAAAAGAAATCTGCTAACCTAGAAAGAGACATATGCTCCTCCATATTTCAAGGAGGAGTTAAAAAATTATTGCACCTGTTGAGTTTATTTTTAGGGGTGAATTGGGGGAGGGTGGGGGAACTTGTTTGCTTGGGTTTTAAACAAAACAAACCTCTTCTCATGTCCAAGCCATGCTAGGAAATGCTATCTCAAGTTCTTCAGTGTAACACCAGGTAGTCAAATGCATAGCTACAGATCTACAGGAGTTCATGTTACCTTCAGGATCATAACTACATTAACTTACCTCCCAAAACTTCTGAGCACACAGCTTGTTCATTTGCATTCTGTGGCTTGCTCCTAGATGCAATGTACATCTGCTGCCCCAGGTTCTTTATTCGGTTGACATCTGCACAAACTTGTTGCAACGTCATCTTGAAACACGAAAAAAAGGTGAAGTCAAAATAAAATGAGTACAAAGAGGTCATAGGAGCTGATTTGGATTCTTGTGTTCTTCAAATTGAAAGGGAGTAGACTATCAGCCTAAGCCTGGTATCTATTGGTATTTGTAAACTTAATTAATCCAGTTATCACAGCTAATTTAAGTAAATTAACTACAATAAAGCTCAAACAGCCTCAGCATTTGAATGTTTTAATACCCATGCCAATCCTTGAAAGTGAGAATAAGCTGACTTACTCAGGAGCTTCACAAGGAAACTAAGTAATTGTATTGCTTGCTTTAGCACAGCACTACTTCCACTCTCATCTACAGCAGTCAGCAAAATTCAGAGCAAAAACCCAAAGCCAGCACTCTGTAATTAATCTGTTTAGCTTGAACATGGCTTTATTCTTCCCACTTCAGTAACATGCATGATGAGAAGCACACACAGTAAACATTTTCATTTTTACAGGTGTATTTTCCCTACTCTGCAGGCAGTGACATTTGCAGACTTACTGGCTCCTGTGTTTCCTCTGCACAGTTCCCATTGGAGTCACTCGAAGATGCTATGCTGATGTAGTGCTCATAAGAGCCACTGCTTCCAAGGCTTCCATAACCACTGGAAACATTGCTGTGAACTGGCTGTAATGAGAGGAGAAAATAAAACTTTAAAAACCATCCTCTGAGAAAACAAAATGAAGGAAACAACACACTTTGCAACACAGAACTTCAAATCAACAAAGACAATCAAGTGAAAAATCTGTATTTGTTTGGGCTCTACCACTTGCTTATGAAGAATTCTCTACCGTGCTTCAAACTGTTTCAAGATGCAGATTTACCTTTCAACATAAAGACTTGGCAAGAATGTCAAACTTTTTCTTGGGGGGGAGGGCAATGAGGTGGGCCTGTATCTATGTAGAATTTTCCTTTCAGACCTTTCAAAAGACCATCCTCAAAACAGCCCACTAATCAGACTCAAGTTTCTTTAGCCTCTCACTCAGAAGACCAGTCTGTGTCCTGAAATTCTTTTGCCTTCTTTACCTGCAGAAGCAGTTTGTAAATTTGTCCTTGTAATTCTCTTATTTCTTTCTCCACACTGCTCGTTTCTTTACTTCTTGGGGCAAAGACATCTTCATTCAGAGGGCTTCTGCAGAGAGACAACAGCATTTCACTTTGCATTTTCATTTCATGAAGAAATGACAGCTATAAACACTTAGAACAGATTCTTAATTGATTATGATTACTTTATTTTGATTTTATTTTAGTTCTGCTGAGACAACACAGAGGAATGTTATCTGTTACAGTTGCTCTGCTGGGGCAGTGCTGTGAGAGCAGGGAAGCTCCAGGGAAGTCAATACACCAGCAGAGACACCAGCTAAGGCTGACAAGCATCTACCCCTCTCTGTCTTCCTCACTCAGAAGGCAAATTCATACCCCATAAAATCTTGTATTAAAAGATCACTTTGAAAAGTCAGAAGACCACTCCCAAAAGCCATTTCCTCTAAGAGATATCAGGTAGGAAGGCAGTCAGTTATGTTTTCAAATTTCTTGAAAACTAAGGAGAAACATCTGAAAAATTAATTTGTACATTCAACACTGACTATATTTTAAGAAGACGTTGCCTTAGTAAATATTTAAATGCTGTATCAAGTAAATATGCCAAAAGAATGTCAATAAATTGGGTTTTTGTGGTGAGTGAACCACAAATTAATTTCAGGTAATTATTTGTTAAAGTGATCTAATTTTATGCTGCTTTTTAGCTTTTGCTCATCTAAAACTGGTACTTTGATTTAGACATGAACTATGTGCAAAAACCTGCTAAAATAAAAAGCTGGCTTTGCCTTTTACTTCAAAGCAATTCACTTATTCTCACACTTAATAAACAAGACTAAAGCAGTTCTGAAGGAATGGTCTGAAGACAGATGCTAGGCTGCTGTCATGCCTGCAAGAGCCAGTTATGTCTCTAGTTCAGTACTTAGACTTCTGTTTTGCAGAGTAATCAATGAAAAGCACTTTATTTGATCAATTCTACAACTGACTTACGTCCGGACTTTGTGTCGGCCAATGATGAACACAATCTTCCTGCTCCAAGGATTCACAAAGCTGGACCAGCTGGTGTCCAGTATGACATAATCCCCATTTTGAGTACAAAACCTAATAGGTAAATGCTCAAAAGGGGGTTGGCCAGCAAATTTCAGTACTGAAAAAAACCACACAATCAAGAAACTAGGTTTAGCTTACATTAGGACACAGTAGTGAAAGCACAAACACTAATGACTGAGGTTTCTAGAACTTTGGCAATGAATTCACTTGGATCTCAAACTGACTGCACGAGTTAATTAGTTAATTTTTGTCCAGATTGCAGATCAGTCACGTGTCAAGCAATATGATAAAGGTATGATAAAGAATCGTAAAACCAACCGAAATTCCTCTAAAAGCAGCTCTTACTTTTCCGGTGAATAGTGATCATCAAAGGACGATCCTCTGGGTGCAAATACATCAGTATGGATGTTCCAATTAAATCCTGAGGTAAGTAACCCAACAAAGGCACTGCTCTGAAAGCCAAACACATTATCACAGCTTACAATAAAGTTTTGACTGCTTCCATCCTTAACCCTTTGCTGCTCAGTGAAGTGCCCATGCACAATCTGCAGTGATATGAACTAAGGCTACAGAACATTTCCCAACCCATCTCAAAATCCTGCACTGTAATATTGACACATAAATACCCATGACAAACATTTCTGTGCCTGGATATTTAACAGATATTCACACTTGTAGGCAGTTTTGTGCTTGTTCACATGCAAAGGGGGAAAAAAACCCAACAAGATCTTGCAGACAACAGATCACAGGCAAAATGTCAGTAATTATGCTAATTTTCCACTGTTGATACAACCACAGCTCCCCATTGCCCTGGATAAAGAAAACTGACTGCAATTCTGTTTAACATGTGTTTTAAACCAACAAAGAAAATTATATCTGTGGAGTGTGAGATGTTTTCCCTGAGCAGACTAACACAAACTGTTTTGTCTAATTACATATTACCAATAGCACAGCTCAGCTACTTTACTTGGGTCTCCAGCTGCATCACTTAATGATTTTTCTACCTCTCCATACATACCTCATAGGTCTTAAAAACTCAAATATCTCACCTGTCATCTATGTCCAGAAAAATACATCCAGGGGTGTGTGTGGTGGTGAATATTCTTTTATCCATAGGAATTCGAGGAGCTAATAGAAACAAAATATGCACTAAGACAGAAAACTTGGGCATTACTGTTGCTTATGATATATACTGGTTGCTGAACTTAATAATTGTTGGCTGCTTTCTAACCAGTAACTCATAGAAACATTACAGAATTTTAGATACTACAGACTTCTCTCAAAAATAACAAATAGGGATCAAATGCTTTGGGGCCTGGCAAAGGCAGCACAGATATTCTGGATTTGCATGCATGCACACACAAGCTGCAATTTACACAGGTGAGACTACCCAAGCACAGCTTCTAAACAAAGGAACAAGACTTTCATACACAGCATTTTTCTATTGGCTTGGATTTTTCTCCACTGGAGCCTCCTGACTTGCCTTCATATCCAGAGTGGATTTTCTCAGCCAAAGCCAAGCAGCAGGACTCTGCATCCACACGGACAGAGGTGCACACGTGGACCAAGTACGGGGTGATTCGGAAGGGGTAACAACGTGCTTCTTGTTCTTGATCTTTCCCACCCCTGAGGAAAAGCAAAAGGGATTAACATCCTGGTTTAAAGACTCACAGTGCCAGGGCCAAGGACCCTGCCCAGAGAAGTTATGCTGAGCACAAACCCAAATAATCAGGTCCTTTGCACAACTCCTTTGAGCCACCTCCAAGGTCAACACACTGAGCAACACTGACCTCCCTCCTGCTGAAGCCAAGTAAATGTTTTGTCTCCAACACTTACACTCAGACACTGTCTAGAGATACTCTTACTCTAATGGCTAAAGACTACCTTCTAATTCTCGGTGCAAGAGTATTCACAAGAAGCACCCATTTGGTTTTGTGCTCTCCTTCAAGCTAAATAGTTCTTTTTCTGTTTGTTATTTGTTCTGTACCAATTTTAGGAAAAAAATTAAATATCTATCTCCCTCAAGGTTAGTTCTGACAGACTGCTCCAGACTTGGTGCACTGTTGTTCTTTGACTATCTTCCATAAGAATTTGTCTTCCTAGAATATGTTTGAACTGCAGCAGCACACAACATTCTTGATGAGATCTTAACCCTGGCTTTGCAACAGCTGCCATAATGATTGGCACTTTCTATTGCAAGTGCTTTCCCACCTGTTAAATATCATATCATATATTCAATATCATACCCACCTGTTACAAAAAGAATTGAGTTAAATTTCTGAAAATTATAATTTACACCAGAAGTTACTTTCTTATTCCACACTTAGTTTTGTAAAATGTTTCTAGAGAAAAGTGAGTGTCATAAAACCTACTTCTGACACTTCTGTCTTTGGGAAAACAAAAGATACAAATGGAAACTGGATACTGCAGAAGTCTAACTCAAGAAAAACCCCCATTTTCTTATTTAAGCCTAGAGTGTGTGCTTGTGAAAAAATATTTTTACTCATAAAGCCAACATGATAATCAAGTGATCTGTTACAAAAGGGAAGTCAGATGCTGTAGAAAAACATGGAGAAAAACTGTTGTAAAAGGTTTATGTATCCAATGAACAGTTCCCTCAACCTGACATTGCTATCTGTCCTGCTACATTCATTTCAGGTGCCCTTACACAATTCAAGAGACAAAGGTGATTTAAGAGCTAAAGTTGTTGAAACACATATGAATGAATCAATGATCAGCTGAAAGATGAGCGTCACATCTGCTCAGAAACAAACAGTTCTTACTGAAATCCAGAGATCACCTGAGTCTAAGGCAGAACTACACTGAAGATTGAAGGTCAGTCTCAATTTTTTTCTTCTTCTAGCTCTAAGATTAGTCAGGTACTACACAACAAACAGCATTCACAGCAACAGCAAGTCAGGCTTCACAGGTCTCAGGAGTCAGGCTTCACACTGGGACTTAGGTGACCTGAGTTTCCCTTAAGGCTTCTGCCCCAATCTCTCAAACAGTCTTAATCTCAAGCAAAACACTCTTGGCCTCCACTCTCAAACAGTAAAAAGGGGAGCAGCAATTTTTCACAAGATCACTCTCCTGCATGTACATAAGGAAACCAATAGGCCCAGGAGAAAAATTTATAAATAGTTTTTCTTCTGTCCCAGTGCAAGTTTATGCATCATTCTGGGAAAGATGTTCAAAATGTGCTACTGGATGAAAATATTCAACACATAAAGCCCATTTTGTAATGGAGTTTCATGAGCCCACACCAGTCAGCTGTAACAATAGAACAGTTTCTGCTAGTATTGTATCCCCTGTCAGCCTTCACAAAAATAAAACTGTAATAATGCACTTACCTGATCCTGCAGAAAAAGGATTTCACCTGGGCATATTCATACGGAGAAGCTAATAAGATGAACACATTGAAAGTATCAGTTAATATCCTTAAAAAGTTCACAGCTATCAGAACTATGTTAAACTCTGCATTCTCCAGACTTTGAGCAAGACTGAAGTACTTTTTATTAGCTATTGAACAGTCTGCTCCCAGCTCAAATGTTATCTCTCCTCTCTAGTCCACTCACTCATAGAGAAATGGCTGACCTGGAACTAAAGTCAGAGGAAATGCATATTAAAAAAAAAAAAAAAAAAAAAAAAAAAAAAAAAAAAAAGGAACAAACCAACCAACATATCAAAAAAACTTTCTCCAGTGCATTTCCGTGAAAAGGAAAAGAGGAAAAGTGATGAGCCAAGTACCAAAAACTATGTACAGACAAGAAAACCACAACTCCACTGGGGTGCAACTGTTCTGCTGGGTAGGCACATCACTGGCATCCAAGTTGTGGAATCCCTGGCATTCAAAAGCTCCAAATGTCTCATATCCTTTGATACCAAGGACTTTGGACTTGTCAGAACTGATGCCAGAGCAACCTCATGTCAAGGTGGGGAAAAGACACAGCCTTGGCTTGCAAGTTGTGTTTGAACTGCTCACAAATAACACAGGACTCAGATGTTTGAGTTTAGACACATCCAGCACTAAACAGCAAATCGGCTTAAAACTTGGGTTTGATGAGCTGTGCTCACTGCAGACAGTAGCAGACCATAAAGACAAAGCACCTAAGCAACCGTAAGGTGTAGATGCAACAACTTTAAGCTCACAATCAGACTTATTTTCTTTTCAAAAAGCAGCAGTATTTGGAATGGGTAAGATGATACATAAACAATAAAGAATGCACCTTTTATTTACCCCAAGTAAGAGTTTAGCCTTTGGGAGATGGCTAGGACTGCTCACACAGCCACTCCAGTTTTTAAAGTGGAAAGGAACAAACGAGGCTGGTGCATACTGCTAGTGTAAGCACTTAAAATGAACTACTACTGTCCTCATTCTGCAAAGACAGAAAGAGACAGAGCATTTAAGAGCATTGCCATGTCCCACCTGTCTGACTTGCCATGTTCCAAAGGGGCAGGTGAGACTGATCAGTGTGTGTGTAGAACACACTCACATCCTGAGGGACAAGCAACTCCACAAACCGGGAAGAGTCCAACACTTTCTTCTTACAGTTCAGAATAGATGCTGCCTGCTCAGAAATATGCACTATGCGTCCAGACAGCAAAGAAAACACAGCCACAAACGTGTCCTGGAAAACAAACATCAAAGGCAATCATTGCCTGAAACGTGGCAGTGATAACATAAGGATGAAAAGCAAAACAATCCTAAAACAAACCAACCAAGCCCAAAATGTAACCTCAGGCTGAGGTTCAAAAATGTGTTGGGTAGTGTGTGATCTACTACACTCTCCAGTGCTACAGCAGTGTACTCAAGATTTACAAATGCTAGTAAGACTACACTAGTCTTCTCAAAACAGATTAGTGCTTGTCTTTGCTCTGAATGATTGGTCATCACCCCACACACTCCTCCACAAATTTCAGAGAAATCATCACAATTCCACACACAAAAACATTCTGAGAGCTTTCCAAATTTTTTGTACTTTTTCAAGCATTGGCAATATTTTTGATACAGCATCCAACATACAGAATTTCAAGAAACACTTCTTTAAAGCAGAGCCAGAAAGCATGACACGTATTGCAAAACAAGAAAGAAAAATTAAATGCAGAGTACAAATAGAAACCAAAAAGCCCCTCACAACTATGGATCTGATGCGTTTTAAAAACCTTCTGCTGTCTTGAGATTACTCTGCTGTAAATGAATTCTCAAAGAGCTATTTGTTGCTTCTGGCCAAGGAAAAAATAGAAATTAGTATTTCTTCACTCACTATAGCTGGGTACTGACACAGTACAGATAAAACATAATCTGGATTTATCTTTAAAAACTTGAAGGTCCGTCTGGTTAAAATTTAGAGGCCTTTCAATTTTACACATTCTATTTCCACAAAACAATGTTAGGAGACTAAATATAGTTAAACTGAATTAAATCCTTGAGTGTGCCTGAATTCTTACAGTGTTTTTTGGAGTGTGTTCAGATGCAACTGCCACCAACTCTTCTATACTGTATGTCACCACATCTGTCTGAAATGCTCTTCGGTCATTCAGAGCCTGGAAAAAGTCATTGTTTGCTAATCGAAAAAAAAAAAAAACAAAACAGAAAAAGCAAAACAAAGACAAGGAAGTCAGTAAGGAGACTACTTTGAAAGGAATTCTTACAGCCCTTGTACTTTTGTCATCTTTTTGGTGAAGTCCAAGGTGAGATGAGAAGGTCTGTGTAGCGACAAAGGGAAAAGGAATACAATTATACTACTGGAGTAATCTCATTTTGTTACAGAACACAAGCATGAAGAAGTAATACAATTTTAGCTACTAAGTTCTGTGGGAAAACACAAACTAACCAACATGTTTCAAAGTGGGATGGGAATACTGTTCTCTCAATATACATAGGAAGTTACTATTAGGCATCTCTTAGCTATGGGACTCTGAAGGAAAGAGAAGCAGTAGGGGGGTATCTCAACAGAAAAGATAACACGGTTGTTTAACAAAAAAACTGGCAACAAAACTATAGTGCTTCAGGAAGTCAACTCTTTGCAGGATAATTGGAATTGGTTCTTTTAATGCTACTTGTTGCCAGACACATCTATGCAAACTCTGCTGTTCTTCCAGATTGTCTCACACGTACCTTGGACCTGCTGGACACACTGCAAGGCGTAGTTGAGAGCGCTGATGGTACTGGGCTTGTTAGAGCTCCTTTTCTCTTCAGGCAAACACCTCTTCATTTCTTGGATCATCATCATCATATCTTTGTGGGACTGGCTCCAATTCAGTTGCTCACTGTCAAACAGAGGTTAAACTTTACCAGAGAATTCTGGTGTAGAAGATTTTTTTCTTATCACCCAATTAAAATTACTTCCTAAATGAACATTTTATGGGAATGGCTGCAGAGTCATGCAATATCCAGGAACATCCTGTATGCTCAGTCACTAAATTTCCTGTTATAGCTTTCCCACTTCTTTGCAATTGAAGCTTCTCTCCTTTACCTTCCTCCTTCCCAACTCCAGTGTCATAGACGGCAAAGTCATATCAAAACCACTCTGCTTGCTAAGATGCCTAGCAACTAAAAATAAGATGATGTTTACTCTAGATTTTCTAAATATCACAGGTATTAAAATAATCAATAAATGCTGATTCTTGATCTAAGTTTCTCTAGCCTAGAAGGCTGCACCTGGTTATAAGCATCTCAGGGAACCATGAGATCCTCAAAATACACCTGACACAAAGATTTTAATCCTTGTGACTTCAGAGTCTTCATTGTACTTTAGCTGATGACTTCAGTAACTGCAGAACTGTTAACAGATAAAATCTCCCTCTCCTTACATTTGCTTATTCCGCTGACTAAAAGATAAGCAGTCAATATCCTCAAATCACAGATTCTAATCCTACCGATGAGACATGAACACCATTTTTAGTAACTTTTTTCCAGTTGCCACCGTCATTAGTATTGTACTCTTACTACATAAACCATTACATAAGTGTAAGTATTGCGTGGTAACTTTACAAGCCTGTTTAACGCTGCATACGTTATGGTCATTGAACTCTCCTTTAAATTAAAAAAAAATAAACTATTCAATTTCTAAACTTGGACGAAAAATGTTATGTCAATAATTTCTGCTTTGGTACTGCTAAACAGCCTTTAGGTGAAGCACACATCTAAGCTACCCGAGGGCGGCTGACGCGCGCGGCTCAGCCGATCTCAATGAGGCACACACAGCTCAGCGGAGCTCCGCGCTCACCGCACCGGCACAGCCCGGCCCGCGCCCCCCGGAGCCCCGCAGCGCCCGGGGTCCCGCCCCTCGCCCGCCCCGCCGAGCGCATCCCGGTACCTGTTGGCTTTTCCGGCCGAGCCGCCGCTGGACTCGGGGCTGTGCAGCTCGGTCCCGCCCGGCCCGGAGCCGCTTCCCGCGCACGCCGCGCACCGAGCGCCCGCAGCCCCCCGGGGCGCCGCCGCCGCCTCCCGCCCGGCCCCGGCCCAGGCCGCGCCGTGCTCCGCGCTGCCGCCTCGGCGCTCGCTCGCGTCCATCCCGGATCCGCTGAGCGCCACAGCACGGGGGGCATCGGCTGCCACGCCTCCTCGGCGCGGCCGGACCCTGGGCCTGCGCTACGGGCGCCGGTGCTGCAGGGAGAGCACGCGCCGCCTCACGGGACGATGGGAGGAGCGGCGCCCCCCTCTCCGCCGAGCCGAGTGGTCACCGGGGCCGCTCCTCAGCTTGCGGCTGCCAGCGCGGATGCCTCGCCAAGGGTCCCGGCGGCCTCCGCTTCGCCTTCCCGCCCCTCCGAGGCCGCGCCTCTCCCGCCGACCCCGGACAGGCCCCGCTCGGGGCCGGGAGCGCCCTGAGGGGCCGCGCCCCCGCCCCGTTACGTAACGCGGCGCACGCGGCGGCCCCGCTCCCACACACCCGCGCCACGTGCGCCGCGCCCCGCGGACAGAGGAGGAGGCGGAGGCGGGGTCGGAGCCGCTTTATTGGAGGACACCGCGCGCGGGGGGCGGGGCCCTGGCGGGCGGGGGCGCCGCCCCGCCCCTCACGCGGCGCCGCACGCGGCCCCCGTGCGCGCGCATGCCCCGCCGCCACGTGCGGGGCCGGCCCCGCCCCTGGGCGTGGCCGGAGGAGGGGCGGGGCGCGGAGGGGCGGGGCCCGCCCCGGGTCATTGAGGCACTGTGCGAGTTGTGAGCTGCGCTGGTTAGTAATTAATGACAAAAGTGTCTTAAGGCGACCAGTAAAGTTAGTTAACATCTCGGTAATCAAAATAGTTTTGCTTTAAACAGCAGTAAATGGGCTGAGAAGACAGTAGGTTTGGAGTGCAGAGGCTGAAGAAGATTCTCAAAGGCACCTTCAGTTGAACTGAGTTTCTTCTTGTAACTCATGAAGACAGACTCCAGACTACAAAAAGAAGAAATAGGTTGGACGATGTCCTTCAGCCCCTCACCATGACAATCCTGCATTTTAAGAATTTAGAATAGATATAAATCCCTCTTAAATATCTTAAATCTAAGAATTTGCCCATGTAGGTTTTCTTAGTTGTATTTTTCCCTTGTGCTTGCACACCAGGACTGTGTCTCTGGTCTCAGGGGTTACTGCTGTGTTTGTTACTGTTACAGCACAAACTTAAAAACTCTGTCTTCCCTTTAAACACTTGGTGATTCCATGAGAACTCAAAGATTGAACCACACATTCCCTGGCTCTCTATCCTACCCCAACGTTAGTCTCTCATTTTCCCCAGCAGCCAAAACTCTACTCAAAGTCTCCCTGGTTTGGCAGTGCGCTCGTAACTGCCACAAAAAAGGAGGAAGCCAAGGCAGATAACGGCTCTCAGACAAGGACACTGAGTGGAATCTCATGTTACACTTCCGCAACAGGTAGCTGTAAAAAAAACCCCAAGTCTGTTCCTGCTTTCTAAGTCCTTGCTATTTTCACTTTCACCTTTGTCACCCTCACTCACGGTTGAGACTCCGGTGCTGGAGTTCCCACGTTATCACAGTTTGCCACTCACTGCATGCAATTGTTGTTAAATCCATCACTGCTATTTCTAATTCATGTTGGGTACACTTCCATCTGAGTATCCTGCCTTTGCTTACACTGTACCAGTCAGTAAATTAACACCATCCATTGCAAATTGAGGAGAAATCCCCATTTTGGTCCAACTTACCAATAATGATGATGACGATAATGACAACAACAGCTATCAATATTGCCCACATCTGTGAAAAAAAGCCATACAACACTTACTACACACCATGCAACAGCACTAAGTGCCCCTCAGGGTACAGGAAAACAGTCCCTGCAAGGGACTTTTAGCACTGTTTGTCAGATCTAACATGGCAAGCAAAGGCTTTTCAGTCAGCAAGCTCAATCCAGTACTAGCACTCAGAGATGGCAGGCCATGCACGAAGGCAAACACAGCAATATGGTTTTCTCCACATAAAGCCTGTCCCAAGTGAATGCACAAGCTGTTCTGTTACTCACCCAAGATGATTCCAACCTTTGGCAACAGCTGCAGTACAGGAGTCTGAGTGAGCTTCTTCTACTTTCTAATACTTCCTACACATTAATTCAAGCTATGCATTTTTAGCCTTTTCTTCTTGTTTCACAAAGCCTCAGAACACTGACATGCTTCCCCTCTGGCCATTATCTTATCTAGATCTCACATAGGGCAGCTTGACCAGTAATGCAGCCTCTTGTTACTTCACCCAGTCACTGTGCCATGCTTTAAAAACTAGATGCTGTGAGTTAAATAACATTGGCTAAACTTTTTTCTGCCTTCTGTAATAGTGTTACAGGCACAGTGCAAGCACACAAGCCGAGGTTACCTTGCAGTTCTTCCACCAATACTTCCTCTTCAGCTTGGCCGCGCTGGTCTCAAACTGGGAAGCCCCTGCTTGCAGGGCATCAGCGCGGTCATCCAGCTCTGACAGCTTCTGGTCTCGCTCCAATACCTTGTCCACATTCACTCTCATGATGTCAACAACCTGCAGCAGTGCAATGTTTACAGTGAGTGACCACACAGTGGAACATAATCACAGCCAACAGGCAGCACCACGAGGTACTCAATGTTTTCACACTGAGCTATTGTCTTTTAGTATATGCAGCCATAAGACTGAAGAAAACTATGAAATCCACCTGTGGCTAGAAGCCCTGAATGCTTTTTTAAAAAGTCACTAGTGCTGGCATTCCTTCAAACCTGGGAAATAATTATTGACTTGCTTCAGAGGGAGTTGAGGAATATAAACACTATAGTAAACCATGTTAAGAAATACTTGCCAGCCAGCCTGGCATTTGGACTCCACAAAAATCCCATTTAGTAGTCAGCTCTCATGGCTACTGATGAGAAAAAAGCTTGTTCTCTGTAAACAAAGGTTTTTGTCTTTACTTATGCCAAATCCTCAAGCACCGAGATTGCAGCTAATGTTTGGGCACTGGGAACCTTTTCTCTGCTTCCCCTTTCATATAATGAAGAAAAAACTGCTTTGGCAAAAAATATCCCTTCTAATTGCATGGATTTCCTGCAGGAAGAGGAGGACACTACTATCAGAGCAGACTTTTACCTCATCTACTTGGTGTTGAGTTTGCTGAAGCCGGCGATTGCCCGCAGCCATATTGGAGCTTCCAGAGACGTTGGCTGACCTGCAGTAAAGAAAGGCATCATTATACATCTGACTGTCCTGAAAACTGGGAACTTGTATCCTTGTAATAACTACAGGGCAGTTTCTTGCTGGTATTTTAGCAGCTGACAGCAGGCACAAGCCATGCAGCATCTCAAACATCTTGTCCACAAATTGCTTGCAGTGCTAAGAGCAGCAGTGGCTTGCTAACACCACATATTGCAATGAGGCAGGGGATAGCTCAACAATGGTCCACAGGGCTCAAAGAGGGAGAAGTTTGAGCTCAGGGGTGTCCTTGCTTTCCCGTATGAATACAAGTACTAAGTTTCAAGCAACAGTCGTTTACAAAAAAATTGAATTCATAAACTTAATACTTATTCTAACTATGATTTTCCAGCGATGTGTCTCTATTCTTTTGAAATGGTTGATATGGAGCAAGAGAGAGCACCAGAAGGAAAAAATATTTGGAAAACACAGGAATTTACCTTTGGTCAGCTTTGAATTTTTAAGAGAGTTCTTTTTACCAGCTACAGCACTCTGCAGCTTTATAATGGATTCAAGAGCTTCTGTAAATACTCCTCATTACCTTTTCACCACTTGGCCAGGTTTTTAATATCTCTAGAACTATCTGCACCCAATTTCCTTTTCCATGTTCTTACTTTCACATCAGATGCTTGTTTAGTGTATCCTGGCACTCCGAACAGCCAAGTCTCACTGTTTCCTGTATTTACACATTTGCACACTGGCTTCTAACTTGCGTGTAATGAGTACAGGCCCAAGGCGGGAGCCAGGGCAAGGCTCAGAGCCGGCCCTGTACAACACCTTATCACTGTTTTGGTGCTGCAGTCACCCTTTGGTGCTGCTTCAGTGCCAGTCCCAGGTGAACAGCCTCGGAAATGACACGGCTTCCTGCGAGGTTCCGAACAGAGCAACGCCCTGGTGCCCAGCAGGCGCTGTGCCGGCAGGGCGGGTCCCGCTCTGAGAGGCGCCCGGGGCTGGCGGGACAGCCAGGCCTGCGCAGCCCAGGCCAGCGCCCGGTCCCGGCCCAAGGCACAGCCGGCCCGGGCCTCGCCTCTGCCCCGGGCCTCGCCTCTGCCCCCGGCCGCGCCCGCCCCTCCGCGCGGCCCCTCCCGAGCCGCCGCCCGCGGGGCCGGCCCGGGCCCTGCTCCCGCCGCCGCCGCCGGGCCCGCCCCGCTGCCCAGCTCCCCCCGCTCGCCCCGCACTCACATCCTGGCGGCGGGACGAAAACGGAGCCGCGGCAGCGGCACCACCCGGGCAGGTCCAGCGGGAGCTGCGCGCGGCGCCCCGCGCTGACGATTCACGGGGCGGAGCGCGGGGCGGGCTCGGGGCGGGGGCTCGGAGCGGGGGCCGGGCCCGGGACGGGCTCGGGGCGGGGGCTCGGAGCGGGGGCCGGCCCTGGGGAGGGTTCGGGTCGAAGGCGAGGAGCGGGGGCCGGGCCCGGGGAGGGTTCGGGTCGAGGGCGAGGAGCGGGGGCCGGGCCCGGGGAGGGTTCGGGTCGAGGGCGAGGAGCGGGGGCCGGGCCCGGGGAGGGTTCGGGTCGAGGGCGAGGAGCGGGAGCCGGGCCCGGGACGGGCTCGGGGCGGGGACTCGGTGCGAAGGCCGGGCCCGGGGCTGGCTCGAGACGAGGGCTCAGAGCGGGGTCCGGGCCCGGGGCTGGCTCGGGACGAGGGCGATGAGCGGGGGCCGGGCCCGGAGCTGGCTCGGGGCTGGGGCGATGAGCGGGGGCCGGGCCCGGGGCAGGCTCGGGGCGGGGACTCGGTGCGAAGGCCGGGCCCGGGGCTGGCTCGAGACGAGGGCGATGAGCGGGGGCCGGGCCCGGAGCTGGCTCGGGGCAGGGGCTCGGAGCGGGGCCCGGGCCCGCGGCAGGCTCGGGGCAGGGGCTCGGAGCGAGGGCCGGGCTCGGGGCAGGTTCGGGGCGGGGGTTCAGAGCGGGGACCAGGCCCGGGGCAGGCTCGGGGCGGGGGTTCAGAGCAGGGGCCGGGCCCGGGGCAGGCTCGGGGAGGGGGCGATGAGCGGCGGCCGGGCCCGGGGCAGGCTCGGGGCGGGGGTTCAGAGCAGGGGCCGGGCCCAGGGCAGGCTCGGGGCGGGGGTTCAGAGCGAAGGCCGGGCCCGGGGCAGGCTCGGGGAGGGGGCTCGGAGCGGCGGCCGGGCGGGCTCAGGGCGGGGGCCGGGACGCGGCTCGGGGATGCGGCCGGGGCGGCCCCGGGGCGGGGCCTGGGGCGGGGTAAGGTCATGGCCGCGCCCCGATCATGGCCGGGCCCCCGCCGGCCGCTGTCGGGGGCCGCGGCCGCTGGGGGCGCTGTGGCGGCTCCGCCCGCCCCGGGCGGTGACGGGAACGGGAACGGGAACGGGATCAACGGAACGGCGCGAGCGGGCGAGCACGGACACTCGGACGGACAGACAGACAGACAGACAGACATGGACATAGACACGTGGGCACGGACAGACAGACAGACAGACATGGGCACAGACACGTGGGCACGGACAGACAGACACACGGACAGACAGACAGACAGACATGGGCACAGACACGCGGGCACGGACAGACAGACACACGGACAGACACACAGACACAGACACACAGACACAGACACGCGCATTTCGTGGTGTTGCCAGTCGTGTCCGCGCGCTCCGTGCAGCGCCCGAGCGGGGCCGGGAGTGTCCTTGTCCTTATCGTTCCTTGTCCCTGTCCCCCGCCCTTGTCCCTCGCCTTGGCTCCAGAGGCGCCCGGCGGGATCCCTGCGCTCGCTGCCCCGGGTTCCGCTGCTGCAGCCGATGCTCCCGGTACCGCTCGGGGCTGGAGCCGATGCTCCCGGTACCGCTCGGGGCTGCAGCCGATGCTCCCGGTACCGCTCGGGGCTGGAGCCGATGCTCCCGGTACCGCTCGGGGCTGGAGCCGATGCTCCCGGTACCGCTCGGGGCTGGAGCCGATGCTCCCGGTACCGCTCGGGGCTGCAGCCGGTTCGGTGCTGCTGGCCGTACTCCCGTGGGAGCTCCGGGGCTGCTCCGCCAAGGGAGCATCGACCTCCGCAGGCACTGCTGGGAGGGGGGCACCGGCTGCCTTTGACGTGTTCTGAGTTATCTTCTGTTTTTTTCCCCCTTATTAAACTTTATCTCACCCCAGGCATTTTTCCCCCTCATGTTTGGTCTTCCAGTTCTCTCCTGCCATGCCCCTGGGGAAAAGGGAGGAGGTGTTTTCTTTCAGGACTGGGTCAACCGGCAGGATGGCAAAGAACCCAGCAATTAACAGCCACGTAAAATGGAAAAATGGGAGAGCAATTTGGAGAGTTAAATGCTGATTTATTCTAAAAGAAAAACATAATTAAACTTTCTCTGCAGTCAAGAAGAAATGAATGAAATCTTCAGTTGTGGAGCTGGGTTTCGGAAGAGCTTACTCAGAATGGTACTAACACAGTCTCTGTGAGACCAGATGATTAATTTATTAAACTCTGTTTCAGGTTTTGCCTGCTGGGCTGGCCATGTAGTCTGGTACCAGTTTTGTTCTTAAAGACCAGTTCACGTAAGTCATGTATTTGATTAGTGCAATAGTGATTGTATCTCAGTTAATTGTATTATTAATTGAGACCTCTAAGGTTTCTGCCTCAGCAGCCCTCTGGAACTCTGCCATTTGACTCTGCTTTGTGTACACTGTAGGATTAAGCATTTTGCTACCACCTCTATCTATATGGTTTCCCACAAAAAACCCTAGAAATGACTGTCCACTGAAAAGGAACTGCAAACAAAGCCCTGGGGGCTGCACCTGCTCACGGGCAGACTGTGGACTATCACACCATAACCTGTAAGGAATCAGATGCAATATTCTTACAAGCAGGTTGTGTAGAGCAAAAACATTTTTTTTGGTGGTTCCTTGGAGTGATTAAAGAACTACTTTGCTCTCAAACTAGGATGGAAGGGATGTGTTCAGAAGAAGGCACACACTTTATATGGGGAAATTTTCTTTTTTAATTTACAGCAGAAAGAATATAAAGCATTCAGAAAACATTTTCCATATTTTAAGGGCAATTCAAAACATTTTGCATGGTTCCAGCAGCTGAGTTCTTCAACAGATCCATTGATTCAGTGATGCTTTACATGCACAGTTACAAAAATAAAACTTACAAAAGAGAAGACATCTATACTAGTTTTACATGCAAGTCTTGGGGACCCCCCATTGGGCACCAGCTATTGTGTGGAACTGCCATAAGCGTGCAACCAGAGAGGGGGTTCATGTTATATTCTGTATTTCTTTCACACAGTATTACTGCTGTCGAATGTGTTTCACAAAGGAGCAATTCTATTATCAGAAGACAGAAGATCTGGCTCCTGGCACTTGGGAATTTGAATTTTCCTAGAAAGCTGCACTTACTTATCTTAGGTGAAAATGTTAAGTTCCACAACCAAGAAGAGGGTTTGAAGAATCACTTCACTGGGGGGGAGTGCTCCTCCCTCCCCAGTGACACACTGAAGGGTTACTGCCCGACACAACAAAGCACTTGGGAGCTGAGCTGGCTTCAAGCGTGCCAGGAGTCCTGGAGCTGTGCTGCAGAACTGCCTGCATGGTTAACAGCCAGCACAGGCTTAAACGTTTGGCTGAAGCAGGATCTAGATTAGTAGATACACCACCAGGCCCATGGATCTGGAAGAGTAATTTGAAATAGCTCTGTATATTACTGAATCGTTTTCTGTATAGAACAAGGAGTTAAAACATTTCCACTGAGGTCACTACTCTTGTTAGGAACAGATCAATTCTATATTGTCACGTATTGGTTAATGGGTGCAATATTTCAGTTTCAAAATGTCAAGATTCTTCCAGTACTAATACAGAGCATTTCCAATTCATTCCAAAGGAGATTCTTCAGCGTCTCCTGTTCTGTTTTGGTGTGAGAGGAAAACTGAATGGTTAAGGTTCCAATTGCAGACAGTAAATCGAGGCTGTGAGGCTGCCCACAGGCACAGTGCGAGCGCCAGGCCATTTGTTTCACTTTTTTCCCTTTTTTTTTTTAAAATTGAATCAGGTCATAAAGCAGCAGTTCAGAAATGTACAAGAGAATTCTGATAATGAGCTATAGCACATCTACTGTAATTCAATGCTGGCAGTGAAAAGAAGTAATTAAAAACAGGTACAATTATAGAAAAGGCACCAAGAGCACTGACCCCAGTTTTTTTGCCACAATCTTTGTTTTTACTCTTCTTTTAAAGACACCAGTTTCAAAGCTTCCTATGTGTGAATATTTTTTGGCTTCACAACAAGCCTTGCGTTTAAACATTGCAGTTGGTGGCCGGGATCAAGCAAGAACAACTATTCCAAAACTAACAATCTCAAATTTACACAAGTTCATTCAGAAATTTTCAACTGCCACGAGTGAGACAAACAGACAGGAGCAGTTTCTGATCTCAGACACATGTACGTGACCCACAAGTAATGACACGGACTTCAGGAGTTTCTTCCCTTACATTCCTGTGTAATGAAGATCAGAACTGGTTCCCATTGTTGAGAATCTGTGACAGTTTTAAATTAGTAGTTCAATTTAAAAAAAATCTAATTTCTTTGGCTCCTCACTATGTGGAAATAGCAATATACCATGACACCCCTACAGGATCAGTTTGCATCTTTTTTTTAAGTTTTACTTAATTTTTTAAAATTTTTTGTGCAATTTTTATTACATTTTCTGACTTCCAGCAGGAGATATGAAAATGTGAAACGTATTTTCTACTTTCGTACTATTTATTTATTTTTTTTCATTTTATGTTCATTCTAAGTGTTCTTTATTGGAGTGAGTGTATGGTGTTAAGCTAGATACGGTTTTTGTACTCTTATGATTATCTGCTTTGCAAAAGTAACTTAATTTTCTTAAGCAATATTAGCATTCACATTACTTGGCACCATTGGCAAAAAAAAAAGGAAAAAAAAAGACGGGGGTAAAAAAAAAAGAAGGAAGGAATACATAAATTAAACCCAACTGAACCAAACTCCTGGTAGCCAAAATCAAATGTAAACATATCCTTTTTTTCTTTTTTTTTTTTTTTTTTAAAGTAATGTTGCTCTGCCTTTTTTTCCTAAGTCTAAATACAGTAGCTCTTTTTTGCCATTTAGTCATGCTTTAGCAAAAATGTTCTTCTAAAGAACATTTAAAATAAAGTTTCTTATAGTGAAATAAAGTTTTTGTTTCATTTTACAGACCATAGCCACTAATGCTTTGCTTTGTTCATTTCTTTTTCTTGAGTTCATGCACATATCTCTTTAATATATACAATATGTACAAACAATACATCCACACTCTCCTCGTTCATTCAGACAAAACTATACAAATAATAATTTTATCTTGCCAAGTTATTGACCCTTTGTGAATAAAATATTTAGTAATTAATCAATATATTCCCTTTCAAATATTTTTTCTCATTTTCCATTTCTACCTTCTATATATACAGAAACTGCCCAGATTTTGATGAAGTAGCCAAAATAAGAAATTTACTGGCCAGAATGCAGCACCACTGATCTTTAGGTGGCATAAAATGTCCAGGCAACATATGTACGTGACTCTGCAAAATGACAAGAGGTTTGACAAGTACATAAGAGAAAAAGCTACATGTTTTACAAATTATTTGAGAACTTAATTAAACAATAGTACATGAAGGTAAGGCTAGAAAATAAAGTGCTGAATATGAGAGAAAGTACATGACAGTTGATATGTTTGCAGGTTCTACTAAAAATACAAAAAAAAAAAAGTGTAAAACTTGCTTAAGCTGCTCTCTCCATTCCTCATGCAATACCCGTGTCTCTCATACACCAAACCCCTCCTGTAAGTTCCCACGGGATGTATTAAAAACCTGCAGATTTAAAAAGTTGCATTAAGTGTGCTGTAGAGGTTTAAATAAAACACAAAGGACAGGAGTGCGAAGGAAATGAGGATGCATGGACCCAATAAAGATGTACTGATCTAAGCCCCTCCACTGAGACTCTCAAAGCTTCAGTTTCTTGGAGATGACTGACAGGTGCAGGAACAGCATTCTTGTGTTGCTTGTGCATTCCCACCTTTTCTGAACAATATTTTTGGTATAATATTTGTACAGTTCCACATGTTGTTTAATACAGCCCTATATGAAAAGGATAATTAATCGCTTCTTCCTTCCTTCTCGGAGAATGAAGCAACTCACGATTTCCTCCCGGTGTCTTGTTTTCCCCACGATCCAACAGAAGATTGAGTTCCAAGATGTCTTGCTGAACAAATTAAAAGTTGTCCATGAAAGTGCAAATGCAATGACCAAAACATTACTGTTAAAATCCTGCAGCTGGTATTTCCAGAACTGCAGTGGGTATTTTTGTTGTTGTTGCATGTCTCTGCTAAAAACAGAAAATGAAAACAGTCTGAAAAGCAATGTCACATTGCTACGGGATGCTGCTGCGTATCTTCAAGTTCCTTGGCCTTTTTCAATTCTTTCACTCTGAAAAAACAAAGAGGAGCTTTGTAACACTTCTATTACAAATCTCTTGAAGACAGAACAATCAAAAGGATTCATCACTCCAACCTCCCGTGCAGAAGAGGCAGCTCCCAGAGACACGACAGGAGGGTAACACCTTCCCAACACCATAAACAGTTGGAAGTGCAAGAATGGGCCACTGGAGAGCCCAGACATAAGCATTTGGAGAGACACACGTGGTTCCAGCTACTGCTTCTCTCCAGAACTGCCAGCTACAAGCTGGGCTCTTTCTGTTGTTGGCCTGATTGCTTGGGGTTTCCTGCACTGCTGTTCCCTGCCTGACCCTGCAGCTGCTCCCCACTGTCAAGGCAAAGGGGCTGCTCAGTGCTGACCCCTTTTCTCTCACAGTGCTGAGGCAGTGACAGCACAGGGGGAAAACCCATCTGTCCAGCTTGGAAAGGAAGCCTGGTGTTGACAGAGAACCTCACATAAGTGTTTATGTACAAGCAGAAGAACGGGTATGGGTGTAAAGAAAGGCACTTTGTTGCACAGGGACTCCAGCTTCTGTGCCTGTGTGTTTTGTCGTGCCCTTGGCAGTATGTTCCTGTGTTTACCCAGCAGTGCAGGATGCTGGGTGCTGTGTGCCAAGGGAGATCAACCTACAGTGTGGAAGTCACTCTTCCTAGATGTGCCCCATTCTCACCTTTCTCAAATGCATACCATACACTACCTTCTCTAACTAATCAACACAAGAACTAAACCATCACTGAAAGCGGACAAAATTAAAAATTAAATTAAAGGATGAAGAGAAGGGAATATTTTCAATCCCATTAAGTGAAACAGAGCTGGGGCAGCAGGAAACCTTCTGCTCAGGCTGAGAATCTGGCTGTGTGTCAGTGCAGGCTCCCTGCAAAGGAGCCAGACCAAATCCAGAGGCATCCCTGTGCTGCCCCAAAGGTGCCCAGTTGTGCTTGGGGCTGGCCCTGCCTTCACTTGCAGGGAGTTCCTCTGCAGTGAGATCCCTTTGCCACCTGCCTCCACATCTTCCCTCTGCTCCTGCAAGGGGAAGGCCCCTGCAAAAGGAGCAGATTACAGCAAAAAACCAAAAAAAAGGTGATTTAGCTAAGCATGTATAGGCTCAAGTGCTCATGTGATGTTGCAAAAACTTGAAAGGACAAGCAACAAAGGTACAGTACAAAAAATAGTGTCAGAGAAGCAAGTTTGTGTAATGCAACCAGCTACAAGTGAAAGAATTTAACAAAACCCAAGTAAATAAAAGAAAGAAAACATGCCAGGAGAGCTGAGCAGCAGCAGCAGTGACAGTTTGTAACTACTGTGCATAGACTTACACCCACACATCTTTTGGCTCTTACAGCAGCCTGCTAATATAAGAGTACAATGAAGGCTATAAATTGATCTCTATAAATACACCTCCATTTCACAGTTTTATTTATTCCTTTTTCTGTATGTACTATGAGTCAGAACCACAGTGAAAAGGGAGCTAGCTGCTTTTACCCCTGTTTTAGCTGACTTAAAGGCTCTGGCATTCAAATGCATTCTCAGTGTTTGTGAAATGTGACCAACAGGGGTCAAAGCAGATTAACCTGTATGCATGTTAGACCTTTGTTAATTATCCTAATTCCACTGTTGGAGAATATCATGTACGGAAAGACAGAGGGCTCTGCCAGGCCAAATGCACACAGTGTGTTCAGAGTGTGAAGGGCTGGAGAGGCCCTGGCACTCCTGAAATCAGAGCCCAGCAGGCTCTCCCAGGTGCCAAGCAGTGCTCTGGTCCCCAGGCTGAGGAAGGGACAAGGTGGCCAACAGCACCAGGGGTTCTCAGTTCCTGCTTGGACAGTGCTATGCTCAGCCTGACTGCCTGCTACGACTTTACACAGAAATCTTCCACAGGAAGGTTCTGGCTCCACACAAGCTGTCTGTCTAAAAGAGCCTGTTGACATCAAGAGAGTGGAGGCTTCAGCACTGCACAGAAGGCAGCAACAGCCTGAGTTCTAAGTTCATTGGGGCTCTTTATGCTGAGTACAGCCAGATGCCCTTTTAATTGCAGGAAACATAGAAGGGCTGACACAGTAAGCCAAAACAGTCACAAATGACAAGTTGCTCATCTCCAGTATATCCAGTTTTATTTTCTTGGAGCAGAAAAGCAGCCTCCTCCTTGAATTTTAAATTAATATTTCTAGTAGTGCACCATTTAGAAGCAGGAGAGCCAGAATCCCTGGTGCTGTGCTAGAAAAGGTGTTGTGCCTCTGTGCAATACACAATTTTTAAGGCTTAGATTAGCTGTGTTTAATACAACATCAATCAATTGATGCATGATTTGCAGTGCAACTTCCAAGTGTTTTCTGTTGCACTTCAGTACTGTAATGTAAAATTAACCTGTTATAGATCTCTCACTGAGAACATGCACATTAAATAAGCTGGTGGCTCTTTCACTGAGACATGCTATTCCTCACTTTAGCACTCCACATGCAAGGGCTACACTAACAAAGCACTTTTACTGGAAGAATGCAAGACATGCTTTGCTGCAAACTTCAACCTACAGCATGCAGTATCTGTACTGGTGCAGAACTATTGCATCTGTTTGCCTGGAACACACATGCCAACAGAGGTTAATTACTGCAGCACTCAACATTTGCACTAAAACAGGTCCTGCTCAGAAACAGTATCACAGAATCATAAAATGTAAAGGGTTGGAAGGGACGTTAAAGATCATCTAGCCCCAACTCCCCTGCCATGAGCAGGGACACCTTCCACTCTCCCAGGTTGCTCAAGGCCATATCCAACCTGGCCTTGGACACTTTCAGGGATGAGGCAGCCACAGCTTCTCTGGGTAACTTGTTCCAGTATCTCCTAATGCTCACAGAAAAAAAAAAAAAAGTCTTCTTATATCCAACCTAAAGTTACCCTCTTTCAATTTGTATGAATTACTCCTCACCCTATCACTACAGCTCTGGATGAAGAGCCTCTTTTCAGCTTTGCTGTAGCACCCTCCACACACTGGAAGGGGCTGTGAGGTCTCCACACAACCTTTTCTTCTCCAGGCTGAGCAGCCCCAACTTTCTAAGCCTGTCGTTGTAGGGGAGGTGTTCTAGTCCTCTTATTAACTTCATGGCATCCTTTGGACTTGCTCCAACAGTTCCATGTCCTTCTTATGCTCGGGACACCAGAACTGTGTGCAGGGCTCTGACAAAAGCAGAGTAGAGGGTAAGAATCCCCTCCTCCCCTGCTGCCCACATTCCTTTGGATGCAGCCCAGGACACAATTGGTTTCTGGGCTGGGAGCTCTCAGTGCCAGCTCATGGGGTTTTTCATCAACCATGACCCAAGTCTTTTTCTCCTCAAAGCTGTTTTCAGTCACTTCACCACCCAACCTGTCTGTGTGTGTGCGAGTGCCCCAGCCCAGGTGTAGGACACTGTAGTGTAGACTTGTACTTCACTTTGTTGAACTTCCTGAAGTTCACACAGTCCCACCTCTCCACCCTGCCCAGGCCTCTCTGGATCCACCCCTTCCCTCCCATGTGGGACTGCACCACACAGCTCAGTGGTGTCAGCAAAGGTGCTGAGGGTGCCCTGGATCCCACTGCCCATGCCACTGACAAAGATGTTGAACACTACCAGCCTCACCCCTGACCCCAGTCAGCACTGGCCTCCATGTGGCCCACGAGCCACTCTCTGCATGTGGCCAGCCAGCCAGCTCTTCATCCACCCAGTGGTCCATCCTCAAAATCACATCCCTCCAATTTAGAGACAGAGATGCAATATGGGACAGTGTCAAACACTTTGCATTTGCAATGCTTTCATTAGTCAGGTGGGATTTACATTATTTACATGCAGGTGTAATAATTACTGCCAAAAACAGAGACACAAAATAGTACAGAATTTCCCTAAAAGTATAAACTGACATCTGCCACAAGTACATTACTGAGAGATCCTATTTAGTATGCAATGGCTTAAAACAAACCCTGCATTCCACAGCATTTCCACACTTAGGCCTCAAGATGATAACCAACCAAATTCATTAAGCTACTGAATTTTTTTTACCTAATCTCTTTGTTCAATGTAATAGTGTGTGTGCCCACTGCAGCTGGGAGTGCAGGTAGCTGCTGTGAGTCCTTTATTCCATTAACACACTGCCTGGTAGAAATGGAAACTTGCAGTCTGCAGCTGTCAGCCTCTCCTCTCTCAAGAGCTGGCCCTGGGATGCCAGGGAAGTTCTTCCTCCTGGCACAGGGCAGCCCTGCTCACCACAGACTCTGCAGCAGGCACAGCCAAGTGCACTGAAATACCTCCAAATGTTACCAAAAATGGAACCAATCCATGGCCAGAGTCATTGGGGAAGCTCTGAGGTGTTATTGTGAACACCATGCTGCTTCTTCAAACCATGATAAACAGGAGGTGCCAGAACCAGTGCATGCACCAATGCAGTAAATGTATTACTTATCTGAAGTGCTTTGTCTAGAGAATCTAAAACTGTCTTCAACCAATTAATTCTTTCTCAGATAGTCTGCACTGCAGCCTTTCCTGTGTCTTCCTGTCCTTTCAGTCTTTCCCTAACTCTTCTTGAGTTTCTCACTCAGTGGCACTTGATTTGATTACAACAATATAAAGTCCAATAGCAGGGACTGGTATTTCCTCTTCATTAATACTTGATGTAATAAACCCTCACAATTTTCAACCACAGTTAAAAAGTACAGGTTGACCAGGGAAGAATTTTGGGCAAATTAGGACACTTGAGAATAGAAATCCTCTGACTAAGTGCTGCTAGGAGAGATTTTAAGTAAACAATATAGCACTGCCTTCATGCTGTAAGGCAGTCTTCTTTGGTTAACATTTTTCCAGTCTTAAACTGAGGCAGGGAAGAGAACCAAAGCAAAGCATTTGCAATTACAAGCATTAGTAAACTGCTGTAAGGAAAAGAACACTACTGGGATTTATAGAATTGAGCAGCAGAAAGATTGTTCTTAGAGAAGATGTTTCAACCCAGTTTGGTAAACAGACAGCAGTGAGACTGTTTTTAAACAACAGAGGAAATGAGGGCAATGGAAGTAACAGCAGCAGGCCAGGTGCTGCTGGATGGTGTAAAACCTCTCAGGAGTCTACAAGCACTGTCATGCTGGCTTGGATCACTTCTGGGAGTGCCTCTCTGAGCTGAAGGGGGGCTGCAGTGAGGACAGCTCAAGTGATGCTCAGCTGTCAGTGCAGCACCCCAGAATGGGAAACAGGCCCTGGCTTTTGCAGGTCCCTGAACAAAAAGCTCACCCTATGCCAGCAGCTCTGACACCATGCACAAAACTGCAAGGACTGTACATCTGATTTTGCACTGATGAAGCCTTGAACAAACACCTCCCCAAATAACATATTCTCCAGACACTAAGCACTTCTAAGGCACAAAGTTATTCCCTCTGCAAGTGCTGAAGAGCAGATGGAAGGAAAAAGCACGTGCAATAGAGATGACCACTGCTGAGGTGTCTGAAATCACAGCCGTGATGCTGACATACAGAAAGGAAAGAGAAGATGATTTCAAACATGAGCTTTCAACCCTGACTCTTGGGAGATACATCCTGCTTCCCAAACTGCTCCAGCCAGCCAAAGTTTCTGCCCCTCACACCATGTTGCTCACTTGGACAGTGTACAGGGGGTGCATCAGTGTGTGCTGAAGCAATGCAGAAAGCAACAGCCCCAGCGAGTGGCAGCTCCTCTCCCTGTGCCCTCCCCAGTCCTGTACAGGGTGTCAGCAATGAACCAGCCCTACTCAGGAAAAGTCACAGCAAACGATGGCTTCATGGGAAAAGCACAACACAAAGCTGCTGTATCAATCAGAGTGACTCTGTAATGTCCAGCCAGGGAAATGCTGAATGAGTCCCAATGCTGAAGATCAGTTTACAGGACAGGGTGCAAGAGCCAGAGAAGGCTGGCTGGCGAGTTACCTGTTGCTCTGAGAGCTGAAATGGCCTGTGGGATATTTAAGACAAGGGAGATCTTGTCTTTTTCCAGATACCTCATTTAGGCAGCAAAACAAAAAAGACAGAAAGGCCCAATAAGAATGACGCCCCAGAGCACATGGTCTGCAATTTAATACACACATCTGAGCTTCAAATACATTCAGCCCCTGCAAGAGGTAAATGAAAAAAAGAAATTACTTTGAAAACTTTTGTTGCAGGTACAGAGACGCATATCCCAATATGACATTTTCACACATTGTCCTGAACAAACAAGACTTTCCTACCCCTTGAAATTTTCCCCCATTCTCTATCTTACTAAGAGAAGCAAGAAACCAGGTACCTCAACGCAATGTCTGCTGCATGGCACAGATTAAAACCACATAAAAAATACAAGTCCTAGATGCACAGGAGTAGGAAAAGGTTTGTTGCTAAAATGCAGAAAGAGGGAAGAGTATGCAGAGAACAAAAAAACACAGTAGATGTTGTTTATTCAGGTATGAAATGCAGCTGTACTTACCAGAGAAATTACTTCAGATGCTACACACTTACTCCCCAAAACTGGAGAGCAGCATTTAATCAAACCATGAGATTGTGGTGGGGTAAGGGGGTCTGTCTGTACATGAAAGGTGAATGAAGACAGTTTTTATTGCTCATGATCAGAGTAACAAGCGCCCTTGTTCCACCCCAGGGAGGACAGAAGTTTTGCTGTAGGCAGAAGGTGCCTGACTGGTCATCCCCTGGAGATGGGAAAGATTCATTCCTTGTGATCTCCTCCAGATCATTTTCTGCCAAGGGTAGGGCAGAGAGGGAAACACTGCAGGCAGCTGTGCAATTTGTTCACCTCTGGACTGGGAGCAAAGCTCTCTTTTGCAGGAGGCTACAGAGGATGGTTTGACTGATAGGAAGGCAAACCCACGTGTAGGGGGACATGGTGAGTAGCTGAAATCCCTCAACTGAAGCAGATTTCTTTGAGATGAAAACTGTTACTTGAAGACAACAGCAACTGGATGGGGTTTTTTCCCCTAAAATGTATTTTAATTTCTACTGCAAAAGGACACCAAGTCTCATCTCACTCAAGAATCAGCCAGTAGAATCTCCTGCCTCTCCCTCTTTACTGATCCTGGTGTAATGTCACCCAAATAAATCCAGAAAAAAAAAAAATCACTCAGTTTGGACAGGTTTTAAAACTGAAACCCAGGAGCAGATGCTGCAATCATTTATCTGCACACTCCAGCAGCACTTGTACAGAAAACACGCAATCTGTGTATTACAGACAATAAATGCAGGATTCCCCCAGCACCAGGGGCTGTGTCAGCCTGGGCACACCAGCAGGCCTGGGAATACTCTTGCACTCCAGCAACAGACACACACAGGGTGTTACCAGAATGCAAAGCAGCAAAGAACACCTTGCCATTACAGACTTACTGTGCAGAACAGCAGCCAGTACATTTTGAGATAGCTTTTACACAGTTTAATTTTTCCAGACAGAGAGCCACCCCATTTCCCCATCAATCACACATCATTGGTCATCCCAGGCAAAACCACCAAATGCTACCAAACTTCCAGGATCTGCTTCCTGCTAATTTCTCATATGCTGTTACATACAAAAAGCCTTAGAAATGCAACACCTGTTTCTCCTCCAACACTGACAACTGGCCTCTGCAGAAGCAGCCCCTGTGAAGTCTGCCCTCAGGGCACATCTGCCCTTTGCCCTAATTTCAACCAATTCTTACTTCATCTGTTATTAGTAAAAACTCCCCATTTTAACTTCTAAAAACCCGAGGACACACAACAAAAATGGCAGCATAGAAGTCATCATTTGGAAACAAATGTCATCAGCTGCTACTCCTTTGTTAGCCTAAATAGTTAAACAAATATTAGTGTCTCCAGCAGGCTCAGGCCCTACTCATGCTTTCAATTCTTGAGTGTTGAAAATTATCTCTGCAATTCCAAGTCAATAAAACTCCATCATCAACAATGCAGTTTTCTTTTTACAATGTCACATGGAAGTGCAGGCCACCCCTCCCTTGCAGAAAACAGGAGCAATAAGCAAACAAACTGTGATATTTCTGGCAGCAGTCTTTTACAAATACCCTGCTGCACCAACAACCTCTCAGGTGTGAGATGGAACACAGCAGCCTGCTGGCAGCTGAAGCACATGCTTTGAGAAACCTGTCATGGCAATTCTCCCACTGGTAGCTAAAGATTTTTAGCTTTTCCATGTATTTTGTAGCTTTGTAGGTTTCTAATATATAGTTTTCTAGTTTCTAGCACTTTCTTACTCTTCTTCACACTTTAACACAAGAGCTAACCCTTTTTAATACATTATGTCACACTCTTGAAATTCTATTTGGTTTTATAGAACATATTTTCTAGTAAGGAAATCTTGTTTTGCACCAGCAAAAATCAACACAAGATATAGGGCAAAGAACCTCTTGGAGACACTCCAAGGGGCAGGCCCAAGTGGATTTACCTGCTAGATACACTAATTAATTAACCCTATAATATTGTAGAAATCCTACTCATACCTATGTTTTCTGCACCTGAATGCTTTCATTAAAGAACTGCTCTTTATACCAGCACTTTAATAACTTTCAGAAAGCTTTTCTTTTGATTCCAGGCAACATCACCTCTTGCCACTCTGCTGTCTGGCAGCCAACAGCCACTAATGTGACTGAGCACACAGGTGAGTGGGCTCTTCATGAGAATGAGACTCCTGACAGATGCTCCCTTGGCACTTACTATAACCCAGCTACAGCATCTTCACTTTTTTTTGTTCTCCTTCCCAATATGTGGATTAATAAATGAGAGAAAAAGCTGGCCCTAGAACATGTGATTTACCAAAGATCAACTTCATAGAAGATAAACACTGGTGCTTAACCACCTTTGGGAGTAAAAAGCACTGTGAGGAGCTCTTCTGCTTCCATCTGGCTCAGGCAGAAATAAATGTCCATTTAGAGCAGGCTGCACCTGCAGTGCAGCTTCCTATGATCTACCCTGAATGCTGCTGCAGTCCATGACAACAGAACTCATTGAGTGTGTGTGAATGCAGATCCTGTCAAATTCCAACATCTACTCACAGCCACTTTGGATACTGAAAAAATACCCCACCAACAACGCCATCTAAGCATGCCCATGATGAATATACATGTCCTTTTTCACACATTCATGCACTGGTAACATCTACTGCAGAGCTCTGTCCTGTTACAAAAGCAGCAGTGTTAGTCATTGCAGTAGGGTTAGTTTATACAAGATTCTGTCATAGAATTAATGGAGGTGAAACTTACTGGCATATCTCGGCCGCAGCCCCATGCAAGCAAGCAGAAAGCAAATATATTTAAAATGGAAGAGAGGAACTGGCTAGCAGGCAGCTACACTCACCCTTTTGTACAGCCTATGGTCCACCAGAGGGCTTCAGAGTGCAAAACAATACCAAAGAGCCATTAGACACACATGGCAACAACTGTACCTTACCCAGAGCTTCACTTCAGGGAGGAGGAGACAGCACTTCTGCTTGCCTGGAGAGAAAGAACCCTTCCCACTCCTGCCTAGGGACTCCTCTTTACCAGGGAAGGGTAGTCCTGTGTTTAGGTGCTTTAGGGCAGAAAGTTATAAGCAAGTAGAAAAAACCCAACACTGTCATCCCCATGGCATTTCTAGCTGCATCCTGCCTTCCCTGGCAGCAGTCACCTCTTTTCTATCTCATTCCAAATACTACTCCATAGAATACACTGCAGATCATAATTCCATCTTAGCAACGGTCTAGATATCCCCCAGAAGAGTAAAAGTTTCCTACAAATCAGAGAAAGAATAGGAAATAGGAGGTTACCTTCCCAGTGCAAGCTGACTGTACCATACATGAATTCAGCTCAGCAAATCCAAACCCATTCGGAGCTCCCGGATTTCCTTGCAGCTCTAGATGTGTCACATCTGGGCATCACTAAGTAGGTGGAGTCTTTCCAAAATAATTTACTATGCCAAGCTTTGGTTCTGCCTCAGGACAGTGAGCCTGGAGGCAGCTCAGCTCACAGGAGGTGTTAGGGGCAAGCTTTAGGCTGGAAGTTAATCAAGTACAAGCTGACAGGTTTGGGAGCCATGGGAAGATGGGTGAAGCTCTCCTGGGAGACCAGGAAGCTTCTGTTCCTCATTCTCAACAAACAACACTTCTGTGACAGATCATGTTGATACTGTGTTATGCTGATGCATGTTTTTCACCAGATTTTTGAGAATATGACAATAGATGGATAAACATGGGGGTTCTGTTCAAAGTCAAAAGGAAACAATACATGTCTGACGGTCAGAATGACTCCTGCTGATGAATGATCGCTTTTGTCTCCATGACACTCAGCTACTAGAGCTCCAATATCTTCTCTGAGAATATATTCAACTAAAACTTATGTATTTTCTGATTTTCATCTACATCTATGCATCCACTATTGAGAGCTCCAACTGCAGAACCCTCTCATTAACTCTCCCAAAACCCTTGAAACACCTTCAGGTCAGGCAACAAACATTAAGTTCAGGAGATCAGATCCTCAAGATATCTCACAATTGCATTTGAGATATTAAGCCTTTGTGCCAAAAAGTTATTATGCAAAATAGGACAAGATGACCATTTAAGCTGTTCTGAATGCAAGCAAACAGAGCTCCCAAAATTGGCTTAAAGTAGATTTTGATCAATTTTAAACAGGAAAGAAACCCCACCAAGCAGACAGTTGCCAGGGGAACAAATCTCACCTAAAGGCTACAGAAGAAGCTCTTGAGAGTAAGTTTTTGGTTCAGCAACAGAATCTGCTCATGGACAAAATCTAGGTTAAACCATTCCATTTTTCAAAGGTTGAATTTCTGAACTTCAAGCATTTACTGCCTTCTCACTTAGCTCACTCTCCTTACAATAGACTGCAACTGGCTTTTGCAGCCTCTTCCCCCAGATCTATCAACTGGCAGAAATGTGCTGCAAGATCCTGTTTGTTTGACGTTCCCATGCACGCTCTCTTTTCTCTCACTCCCTCAGATTTTCCAAAAATATTTGTCATTTCTATCCCTTGCACTGTCAAGGCACTGTGGTTTTAAAAGTGGCTTCATAGTGCCATTTTTATACTACAGAGCATTAGCTAACATTAGGTATTACCTGTTACGGCTCACCCTAGATTACAGGAGCTTGGATGGCTGAAGTGTTTCTGGACACTGTGGCTTTCTTAAATTCTTGTTTATAACAGCAGTGTGCTAATTTTGAGTAGTACAGGGGGAGACTGCAACGAGATTTCAACAAGCAGAAAGAGTGTGTGTGGCTCTTAGCCCAAGTACCAGTCCCATCCTCATCAGCTGTGCCCTGTGTGAGTGTCACATGGGAGACTGAAGGGATGTAATCAGGAGGCTTACACAGAGGGCATCTGAAACTTTCTTAGCATTTCTAAGCTTTATTACTCTACCCTTAGGAAGAGGTAAGCAAGAAAAGCCAAGCAGGGAAGAATAATGTCGTTACTAAGATAAAAAGAAAATTCAGAAAGCTTGAGGAAGAGCAGGTGAGAAGGAAGTAATTCCACCTGGTACCCCAGTGTGCCTGCACCACAAGGCAGTGAAGAAAGAGGATTGCAGAGCCAGGTTTGGGAAGGAATGGATGTGTGTGCTCTCACCAGAATATGCCTGTGCCAGGGGAAGCACAGGGATCTGCCCCTCAGGACAGGGAGCAAAGAAACGAACAGGTCAGCCTGAGTCAGCTGAGATGCTGGAGTAAGTGAAGCTCCGTTCTATTAAGAAGATGATCTGGTTTATTTCCAGTATTATATTTTCCTTTACAGTTGTTTACACAAGCAAAAGGCTTCTAATTTGTCTTCAAAATCCTGCGTGGTAACGAAGCTCTAAGAACCTGATTTGCCTGGTCTTTGCACTGACTGCAGAGAGCAGGGGCTCCAGATCTGTGTGGTTCCAGCAGCCGGAGGAGCCTGAGGGTCTGAGACACTAAAGCAGCGTGACCCCAGGAACAAGGACACAGCCCAAGTGTACAAAGCATGAAGTGTACACTGCTGGAAAACACTCTCCTGCTTGCCAGAGCTTTTTTAGCAAGCAGAAGGAAATTGGGTAACAACACTGAAACCTGTCACATTTCTAAACAGTTCCATATATCTGGCAAATTTATGTATTTTTCAAGCAGATTCTGAATGCTGGTTTTGTAATTTTGGCAAGTCTTGCTTTCACTTTTAGCATTTACCAATGCCACAATGCTCCTGTTCAAAATTGTCAATTACTAATAATAGTTACCCTAACACAGTTTTAAACTCTTATGACTGCTTGGAGAAAACATGCAATCACAACACTGTGATCATTTCTATTTTAGAAGGAAAAGCAAGGCAGTTTTGAAACACAGTTAACATCTTCAGTGGAGGCAAGTCACTTTTTCCTTTTGTTGCATCCTAGCCAAGAACCACAGACTAATTCCTGAGCAACAACTGGTACAAAGTGCCTGTGGACACAGGACAGGACTGCACTGCTGCAGAAATCCAAGCACTGCACAGTGTGATGTGAGCCAGAGAGAGCCTAATAACAGTGAATCCCCCCCCTGCTCCTGAATTTGTCTGGAACTCCCCAAGAGCTAAACCCATCCCACAGGGATGCCCAGAGCAGTGACCATGCTGCTGGAGAGAGGAGACTGACCCTGGGTCTGGCCTGCAAATGAACAAGGTCTTTATACAAAGGGAAGAGGAGACACTGAGAAAGAGGAAGGCAACAAGCTGAAGTCAAGAACTGTTGGAATCATGGGCAATTTAAGCCCTGCAGAGTCTGTGTTACTCAACAGCTGGAGTCTTAACTGAGCCCTGCTGGGAGTGCATGGCACATCCTGGGTGTTGGTGGGAACCCCAGGGACACAGCCAGACCTGAGGCACTCTCATGGCCTGGGTCTGAGCTGGCTCTAAGAGCCTCTCAGGCTGATCCCAGAGACCTCATGGATGGAAAATTGGCATGTGGTTCCCCCAGGATCTCAAGCAGATTTGAGAAGATACAGAAATTCCGAACCTTCAGGACATGATGCACAACAAACACAACAAAACAACCCCTTTGATCTCTTCCATGTGCCCTGCCAAAAGTGAGAAGTCACTTGTGCTTCTTTATCCATGACTGTGGCTGGTTCAAGAGCTCTTGGAATCAGTCTAGGAACTACAAAGCCCTTTTTCTTGTCCCCACATGTTACTTCCCACTGAATCTGCAGCTAAGATGTGCTTCCACAGCATGAGCCACACTGACCTCCTGCAAAGTGCAGCTTTGAAATCCTGCAATAAAGACTGAGTCTGTTTCTAAAATCAGGAGCCTATCACATGCCTCTAAGAGCTCTCCTTGTTAATTGTCACTGGACTCAACTAAACATGCTTCAAAATGCATCAGATGTGACCAGCTCCTGAGTGGATGAAATGCATGGGTAGTGAGAATGGAGGGGGCAGAGTCAGAAACATCAGGATTCACCATTGTCCAGGCAAAGTCCCAGTTTGCAACTTGATCATAAAGGGGATCCTTTCAGCTAAAATCCACAGCAAACACCCTGCTGGTATGGCAGTGCTGGCTGCCACAGGGGAGCACTCTGGCAAGCCTGTGCTGCTCCCACGCTGGCAGGAGCTGATTCATCTTCATGTCTGTGGAGTGGCTGATGTGATGGCACTTAACCTGTGCTGCTGCTGCCACATGCCACCTACCCACACTGGAGAGAACAGCACTTGAGGAGAGCCAACCAAATGATTCTGTGACCAAACTAAAGGCATTTCCAGCACACACCATCACTTTTTGCACTTTCCCACGTACCATGAATGTTTTGGGCGGCACTCAGAAGCTGTATTTAATGATTTAATAAAATTTTTTAGACATTCTAAAGTCCAGCTTTTAAAGTTGAACAACCTGGGCTGTTTTACATTATAAGCAATGGAACTATACGCAATTCTCTTTCAGTCCTAAGTTAAAGATTTAATTTTTGACAGTACATCTTGGAAACAGCTCAGCTTTGTTCTTTGATTAAAAGATCTGTAGTGAGCTGGTTCTCTTATATCTACATTGCACTCATTGCAGACACACTTGAATATTGTCACATAGCTCTAAGGAAAGGCAGATACCAAAAGACAGTGTCATACCTGTGGCGGCAGCGTCGTAAAAACCGCATAATCTTGCGAGCAGCTTGATCCTGCTTCTTGGTAAGGAGACTGCTTCTAAACACAAAAAACCCCAACACTGAAGTGTAGGCAAAACTGGGGAGAATACTACTAAATGCAAGAATAATTATCCTATAATACACATTCCTTTTCCCACTAGCCTTTGTTAAGCACAGCCTCGAAGAGGATAAAAACCAATATATAAAGATCCTAAGAGCATCATCAGCCTGGGGCTCACCTGAGTTTCTGCTGCACGATGGTGGCTGCCCGGCGGTTTTGCCTCCTCTTGCCACACTCCTTGTAGCTGCGATAGTACTGCTGGATCAGCAGCGCGGCTCGGCGGCTCTGCTGGAATTTTTTCTGCTCATAGTAACTTCGGAATTTGCTCTGGATAAGAATGGCAGCTTGCGTCATCTTTTTATAAAGTGCATACTACAACAGAAACAAAGAGAAGCTGAGGCATCCCAGTAAGACCAGTAAGATGCAGGTTCCCTATGGTGAAAGACCTTTGAGCCACTAAGATGTGATGAGAAGTAAATGAGCATCTATTCCCTGACTGGGGACTGTGTAAGAAAATGGTGACAGCAAACTGGAACAACTGTAAGATTAGGGGCAGAACTTAGTCTGTTAATAACAGAAAATAACTGTTTTGCTGCCTATGGAACAGTTTGACTCAATTAATGGAATCATAGAATAGCTTGCCCTGGGAGGAATCTTTAAAGGTCAGCAGTACAAACCCCCCCAACATGAACAGGGACATCTTCAAGGAAATCAGGCTGCTCAGAGCCCCCATCCAGCCTGCTCTTGAATGTTTCCAGGGGTAGGGCATCTGCCACATCTCTGGGCAAGCTGTGCCAGTGACTCATCAGCTCCCTTGTAAAAACTTACTTCCTTGTATCCAATCTTAACCTACCCTCTTTTAGCTTGAAACCATTATCACTTGTCTTATTGCAACAAATGTCTGTCCCCATCTTTCTTAAAAACCAAAAAACCCTAACAAATAGTTATATGTCTAATACTGAGCCTAAGACACAGGCAAAACAAAATTTTATTAGAAATCCATAACAAGCATCCAATGAACTCACAAATTTGCATGAGCAGTCACACACTTCCCAAACTCCATCTAGCACTGTATTATTTCTAGCTGTATAATTTCTGTAACTGTAAACTATATAATTTCTATTTCTGTATTATTTCCACTTGATTCCAAGTAAAGCAGGCCCAAACTCTTAAAAAGATCTTTATTCTACATACTTTTCCTCTGAAAGCATGCAAGGTGATGACTACTTAACAGAAACCATGTGCATTCATGCATATTTTTAAGTCCTAAGATGGAAATACAGCATAATGTATAGAAGTTGCACTCATACTACTGTAACAGTAGTACTGCTCTTATTTTGGTAAGTTTTAATAGTTTTAACGCTTTCAAAACTCATGTGTCTATTGTTCTTGGATATTTTATGAGCTTTGATTTCTGCTTACTTTATCACACGGATGAATAGCAGCTACTGCCCCATACAGGGTAATGCCCTAACATAGCTCAGTATTTTCCACTCTGCTGGGACCAAAAACCCCAAAAGCAAACAAACAACCCTCCCAACATAACCCCAAAGCAAAAAATCCTCCAATATCATCACAGACCACCATTTACCAAATTTCACTTTTTGGAATTGAAGCAGTCATTACGAGCAGTTATATTTTGCCATTACTAATTTCTATTGGGTTTTTTGTTTCCTTCTTTTTAAGATTTTTAAAATTAATGGATCAGATTGTGATTTTAAATTTGCTGTTTTAAATAAGTCCTCTCATGGGCTGGTAGTGGTTTTCCTTCAAGGCTTTAGCCCAGATGGGACTTCTGTGGCTGAGTTACAAACCCCTGAACAGAAGGGTTCAAATACAAAACCAAGCCATGAGCAGTGACTGTTCCAATCCAGTCACAAACCTCAGATCAGAGGAGTAGGCACATGAAAGAGAAATTAGCAGTCACTGCATAGACCAGACACCAATGTTTGCATGCAGCTCTAAGACCTGAGTAGCTGCACCCTGTCCTCCTCTTGCTCCCTTCCTTCTGGGAAGGGGATCAGTGGAGATGTCACCTAAACTCCTCCCCAAAGAGGAAAGCCTTGGCAAGCTCAGCATCTCAACCCACTTGTGCTGCCAGGACAGCCCTCAGTCTGACAAAACCCCAGGGCAGGGGGAAGCTGTGGATGGATATCACCCCAAGGACACATTCTGCCCAGGAAAAGCACACCTTGCCTCCTGGTAGCTCAAAGAAAAGCCCAACTGATTCTAGAATCTGGTGAGATCAAGATGTTGCACAGTTGGGAAACCCATCTTTACAGCAGAGAATTATTGGCTGTGAACAGTTTAAGACTGGCATCAACAGTTGTGCTTCCAGCATGAGCAGCAGTGTACTGAGATGTTGGTATTAGGAATTCAGCACACAGGTATTTCAAAGATGAATGGTCAAAATACTTCAGCAGGCAAGCAGAACACAGAGGACATTGGCTCACAGGTGGGATAAATGTTCTGTGCTCCCCAAATGCCATGGCAAAGGTCACCAAGTGGCAGCTGATCAGGAGCACTAAAGGAAAGCCTGTCCTCTGGGAACTGGCTGCAAAATCCTCCCAGCAGCTCAGCCCACCCCTGCTCATGGGAGCTGATCCAACTGTGGCACAGCAGTCCCTACACAACTCCCACAAAGTCTGGTTTGACAGTGACTTCTCAACCACAGGCATTTATTAGTGGACAGTATCAAAACATTTCTCCAAAATGCCAGGTTCTCCTTGTTTATACTGAGTGTGAAAGTTAGTGAGCCAGGGGGAACTGTTTCCACAATAGTGTTTGTATTTGTATTACCTTCAAGGCTATCCAAGTAAGCTTGGGGAGAAACAGAAAAATACATAGTTAATGTTAGTTCTGCAAATAAAGAATGAAAAAAAAAGAGAAACTAAAACAAAAAGACCCAAATAATCTTCTTTCAAAAAGAAGCACTCCAGGATCCAAGACAAAGCAACTTGCCAAGCAGTTTTTGAAAGGAATTGAGCTTCCCTACCACAGGAAGCATCACTCCAGAATGAGAGCCATGTGATGGGTTGGATGTGAACCACAGTGCAGTCACCTAATGCTAGAAAGGCTTCCCAAATAAATGTTTTTGAGGGTTGTAAAAGAGCACAGGTGTCTTGCCTCTCTTTCTATAAACATGCTGCCAGGCATTAGACAGACTGTGTCTAGCAGGGTAGAGGGCAAAGAGGGATGTAGGCTCTAGTCCTCACCAAAAAAACCCAAAACCAACCAACAACAACAAAAAAAACCAAAACAAAACAAAAACCCCAACCAAAAACCAAAAAGGAAAGGTATCTTCTTTTCCTGGGGTTGAGAACTCAGCCTGAAAACATGTCTCCAACCAGAGTATGGAGAACAGCCTCAGTCCTGGAAAAACTCACATCAAGCTACAACATGTGACTTCCCATAGTTCAAAAGTTTAGTATGTGCAAAACAAAACAACCTGGTTTTCATCTTCACCTTTATCAAAGGCAAAACCAACTTCAATTTCACAATGAAATTTGGCAAGCAACTAGTCAGAGAATAGTCTCCTCAGGCTGCAGCATGCATGAAGGCCAATATGGAATACATCACAGCTGTCCATCTCACAGCAAAACCACAGGCATTATCACAAACAAATTTCAAGGATTCCCTCCAAACTATGATTCAGAACACAAATCTTCCTTCCTTCTCAATTCTGCCTGAGCAGGGTATTTTATTACAGCAGGCTGAAAAGCATATTAGAGGAACAGAGGGACAAAGCCCACTACAACAGGGTGTGTTCATGGCACTTGGATGTGCTTCATTAAATGTCACTTTCTTGATTACCTGTTTGTACTTTCGGTAGCAACGCTGAATAACAGCAGCAGCCACCTCCTGCTGTTCCCGGAGAGGACGACCCTGTGTGCAGAAAGAAAGGAGCAGCATCAGTCAGAGTGCACCAAAACCCAGGAGAGGTGATGTGGCTCTTGGCTGCTCACAGGGCAAGCCTCTTCTGTCAACACAACCTGGTCCAAGTCAGGCCCAGGCACTTCATGGAGATGCCTGTGTTTCAACTCACATAGAGAACAAACCTTCAAAATGCATCTCTACACCAAACTAAGCAGAACCTCTGGGGTACATTTTGAGGATGTGCCTTGTGAGTGCTGCTCTGGCACAGCAGGTGTGCCATAGCATGGCATGCACTCCCCATACAGTGCTTGTTGGGCAAATATCAGCAAGCAAATGTCAGAAGCATTGGAAAGGTTATGACAGAGACTGCATTTTTATCCCTGCGGTGGGTATTACCCACATCTTGGTTTGTAACAAATCTGTCTCTCACACACCCATCAAGGAAGACACTGGACATTTGGGCCACATACCTTGTATTTCCTGAATACTGTCTGGACGAGTTTGGCAGCTTCATAGAGTTCTCTCTGCTCATGATCAGACAGAGTTAACTGTGCAAACTCATTTTCTACCTTCTCGCTGGTGGATGCACTCAGAAATTCAGACCAGTCTGCTGCCGAGGGAAGGCTGGGTTTCTCAAAAGCTATTTCACTGATTGGTGAGCCTGCAGGGCTCAAGCTGGTGTTCGAAGAAGGGGTCAGGGGTTCACTATACAGACTTCTGAAATACCAATCACAGTAGGAATTATTGGCTTACAAAGCACCTGGGCTGGCATCACAGATAAGGACAACATTTCTGAGTTCAAGACAGAAGTTTATGCTCCCCCCCTTTCTCCAAGCAACATCCCACGCCCCTGAGCCTGCCTGTCCTGCACTGCACAGATGTGGTGCTGGAGTGAAACCCTCATTCCATGAATCTGAGCACAAGAGTGTGACTGGGCCTGCAAGACCAGAACTGAGCTGCACTGAGAACTGGCACCTGCAGGCTCAAGAGTCAGAACATGCTGCCCAGCATGCACACCACACCAAAACCCAGAGCAACTCCCAGCTCCCACTGACCTGATCTGTGCAGCACTGGGCAAGTGATCGACGTCAGCAAGGTAACTGGCCAGCCAGCTCATGGTGGTGCTCATGGCAGCACTGTCCGTCCTCTCCGCCAGCAGCGATTCCATTGGCACAAAATTCTCCCGCTTGATCCTGTCAGGTGTAGCTTCAATAATGTGCTCTGCAAGTGTCATCATGTTCACCTGTCAAGGGGGAAAGAATAGCAAACTTTAGCTGCCTTGTTCTTCCATGTTACAGCCCAGCTTTAGACAGAATTCCCCATTTTGCCCAAACCTGTGGAAGCTGGAGTCTACTGTTTGTTTCAGCAGTGGAGAGAAATCCATTAACCAGTGCTCATTTGCTTTTCTGCCTCTTCACACCAAGCACTGCAGGTTTTCATACTCCCCAAACCTCTTATTTTCCTTTATTGAGAGCCAAGAGATCTGGTGAAAGGTCTCTGGGCCCTCCCTCTACAGCTGTCACTAGTATGTTATTTCCAAAGGAAAAGCAACTTTGCTGCTCTTTTGCTGAGATGGGATTGCTGCACAGTTCCCACAGGACTACTGGGCCACCTGAGTCACATGCACAATGTGACCAGCCTCTGCTTTTTCCTTGCACAACTGCAAACAATTCTGTGCATTCTGTATGCTGTTGAAGTGCATGCCAGTGTACAACCCTAAATGCTAACTATTAGCCTTTATGTGTGTGTTGAAATTGGAAGAAAGTATGGATTGACTGTGCAACCACCTCCCTCCTCAAAGCACAATTCAGCCTCTAGAGGATCCACGGGAGTTTCTCACAGTCAGGATCCTCTGTGCAGCCTCCATGCTCTATGAGATTGCTGATCTGGGTGCTGTGGGTGTGTTTACCTGCAGCTCATCCATGTGGTGTAAGCAGTCCTCATCCCCTGCGCTGTCCCTGTAGGACAAGAGTTCTGCATCCACCATCTCCCTGTCGGCCATCATCAACACATTCATCTGCTCCCGCTGGCGCAGCCGATGGGCCACAGCATCCTTCCCCAGGGCAGTGCCCTTCTGGCTCCCTGCCACCTGCACTGCAGACACACCAATATAAATGTCTTTTGGGTTCCATTTGACGCCTGCTTGGCTGCCGGAGCCCCGGTACCCAGTAACTTCTGGGATGTGCTGGGAGAGCTCCCGGCCATAGTCCCTCAGCCCCTCACTGGGGCTGATTGTCTCAGTGGAGGATTGCTTGGAGCTGGAGTTCTGCTTCCTAATGCTTGGCTGTTCCAGGCTCAGTGCAGTGGAAAGTAGCTTTTCTTGCCGGGCTTGAAAATACTCAGGGCTCAGCTTATGCTTTTTGGGTGCAGGGTAATCTTTCTGAGTCTCACTGCTGTAATAGCTGGAAGGTTCTGATCTTGGCCGCCTCAGCTCTGTGAAGAAACAGATCAATGGTCAAAACTAAACATGCAAGACTGCTATAGGAACATCAACAGCTTCTGAGTCAGGTTGAAGCTTATGCTGTGCTCTATGGACACCTGAGAAGATGTGCAAAGGGAGTAACAACCACCCAGGGAGGAGGATACTGTCTCAACCACTCCTAAGACACACTAGTCTCTCCAAAGCAGGCATTCACTCCTCTTCCTGATGCATATGCAAGTGTATGTAGCACAAGAAAAGAATTAAGCATAGACAGCAAGGCTACAGGTGAGCTCCCTGCTCCCACATTTTCACATCTTAAATACCAGCAAAACAGAACATACCCTCTAGCGTGTTTTACCTGTGTTTGTACTGGAAATCACCGTGACTCCCTTCTGAGGCTCCTGAGAGGCAACAAGCTCACTGTGCCACTGGGACACCCAGTTCTCTGTGTTGGAGTCTGTGCTCGAGGGGCACTGAATCCTGGGGTTTTGCCCAAGCTGAGTTTGCTCATCTCGCTGCAGCTGCTCCAAGCACTCTGCCAGCTTCACGTGGCCCCGGGACCGAGCAATGGCCAGCGGCAATCTCCCGAGGGAGTCGGGAATGGAGATGGCTCGGCGGTCCCACTTGTACAGCACAACAGCTGCATCCATGTGGCCCAGGGCACATGCCCACATCTAAAGAAGAAAAGGTAATTGACCCACTGGGAGACTTGCCTTCTCCTTTCTTATTAATGCAGTGGAGTCTGGTCCCAGCTCAAGGAAAAACTGTTCTGATAAACAAAACCATGCTCAAAGCCAGCAGATTAATTTTATAAATGTCCCAACCCAACAAAAGGTCAATACAGAGGACTGAATACATGCTACTCTCTCCTACAATGGAGAAACCTCCAACTGACAAAGCTGACAGTTTGTTTTCTTTTGTTTTGGGCTTTTTTGTGATACTGACATCACTGCAGAAACAGATCCGCTTCACACACAAAGGAATCTCTGAGGTCAGAAACACACAGACAGGACCAAAGGTTGAGAACAATAATACTCTGAGTAGCAAACTGGCAGTTCTGGTTCCATCTGTTTTGGCTTTTTGCTTTTATAAGTTCTCAGTTATGATTTCATGGCTCCAGTGACCAAGACAGTTTATAACTTTACAACCTCTACAGTTAAACAGTCACAGAGGACAACGTGAAAGAAGGCATGCAAAGTCCTCTCCACATGAGAGTGGAGACTAGAGTCTGTGTAAAACACTGACCAGAACCATCTGTCTGCCTCCTTTCCTCACGTTTCTCAATGACAAAGTTTTGTTCTGTGTGCTCTCTCTCAACAAAATGCCAGGAATCTGATAGCACCATGTCTTACCATGTACACAGCAGGAACACACAGGAACATCTAATCTCCAGAGGGTGAGACACTTTAGGAAAGTAACACATCAGAAAGAACTCCCCAAATAGTCAAACCCTCTAAGAAGTTTCAGACCCTGCTCTTACCAGAGGAGTGCAGGAGAAATGATCCACATTCAAAGGGTCAACTTCCAGCTCCAGATCAATGCTGTCTGCATGTTTGGTGCTGCAAAGGAAACAAGAGAATGAATGATGCTCTGTAGCCATGTCAGGATCATTGTTTAAGTCCAGATTTATCCAAAGCACTGTACCACAGAGGCCATACACATGCCCACAACATGTACCTTTACTACAGACAGTGCTCCCATCACAGACATGAAGAGCATGATACATTTAACAACTGGACTTGCTCTTAAAAGACAAGTCTCATGAGATCAAGGGATGGGAACAAGTTCAGGGGCTTGGCTTTTAGTGCAAGACTACCAGAAGTGTGGACTGAGCAGAGTTTTTTTATGCTCTTGCCACACCTGTGCTGACACCCTAGAGTCCAGCAGGCTGGGTCTTACCGCCATTTGATGAGGGTCTGGATGAGAGTAGCATAGCCCTGGGCAGCAGCCAGATGGAGCAGTGTCATTCCTCGGAAAGTCTTTGAATGGATCAAGTGTTTGGACTTCGCCCAGCACGCACGACTCATCATCTTCTCGCACACCACCACCACGCGGCTCTCAAAGCAGCTGCCCAGGGTCCCAGTCCCAGAAACGCACTGCAACACCACACACATCCCAGTTTGACCATGGAGAGAGCTGCAGCTTGCCCTCAACAGGCAGCCTTCCACTTCTACAGGTACTGAGACAGTGGCAAATGCAACTGAAAACCAGTTGCTGTTAGACACCCACAAACCAAACTTGTTACTTAGGACAAACTATAACCCTTTCCAAACCCTATCCCCCAAAAAAAACCTTTGCTAAGCAAGCATAAAGCTGTGTCTGGACACAGAAGGATTCATACCTGCACCTGTGTTCCACTGTTCCCATTCCCATTGCTCCCGCCTCCTACTCCTTGTTTGTGTTGCTGGGAGCCAGTCATTTCAGCCATTCTCCTCTCCATCTGCTCCAGTCGCTCCAATATGGACATCCTGAACTGGTTATCTAGGTTGAAGAAAGCCACAGTAAGGGCATTTCCATGGAAAGGAAGCTCAGGTTTTGACAGTCAACTATAGGAAGTCACAAACAGCTATCTTGGAAATTTGGAAATCTTGGAAATAGAGATTTGCTCTGCTTGCAAACATACACACGCACTTGACCTGCAGTATCCTAGCTCTTCAACTTTCTGCAGCAACTCTTTGACTGCAATTCCAGAGAACTTCCTTACAGAAAACAGAAAGAAAAATGAAAAATGCAGGCAGAAGACAACTCCCTTGCCTTGTGAGTCCAGCTGCACGCACACAATACTAGGAGTAATGCAAAGTCTTTCAAAACACAAACTCTGAGCAAATATACCCATTCAGAGACCATGTCAGTCGTATCACGTCTGCCATTTTAGAGTCATACTCCCCACTTTACAACAGTCCTGAATTCAGCTTGGCTTGCCTCCTAGAATCATGCAATAAAAGTACCTGGAAGAAAAAGATGCCTCTACTTCCTTCTGTGCTTAGGAAAAGGAGCCTTTGACAGGGCATTTGCTACTTCCCTAGCAGGCTCCCTGTCCTGGAAAACAGCTTCAGCCAAGTGCCACAAACACGACCAGAAACTGGCACATGGGCACTGACAATCCTGTAACTCTGGAATGCTGTACAATTCTGGAGCCCTCTGGTCCCTGCAGAGGTCTCAGAGCTGTGCTACTGATTTTCCCCTCCTTGCTTTGTAACATAGCACAATCCCAGAGCTACTAAGGCTTGAATGGTGGAGCAGGGAAGTTCAGACAGATTAACAGATCATTGCTGAACCTGATGCCATAGAGATCAGTTGAGACAATGATTCTCTGGATAGGGCCAGTCAGTGAAGAGGGAATAGATGGAAATGCAGAGCTCCTTCTGTCCTGTGACCCATAAGGGACAAGTTTCATGCAGCTCATGTGAAGCTGGGCAGGACTGTTTTATAGATAGGGAACATTTAATGAATCTCGGTATCATGCTAAGAGCATAGGTAGTAAACTGTAAGGGAGAGACAGCCCTCATACTGCTCAGTTTCATGCATCCATACAGATGGTGTGGTGGTGCAGAACACTCATAAACCCAGAACCAAGCCCACTGACAGCAAAAGGAGTATGTGCACCAAAATAGACAAGCTCTGATGAGGTTTTGAACATGTCAATCTTCTCCAAGAACACCGAGCCCTCCCTGGAAGGCTGTAAGAGTGCTCACATGCTACACTCCAAGGCACAGCTCTCACTACAGGGTACTGGAGAGATGTGGATTTCTGCTGTACTGCTCTAAGGACCATATTGCAGATCATGGTACAAGACAGCTCAGGTCCACTGGCTGGAGACATCCCCTTCTCACCAAGAGGTTGCTGAGGTCTGACAGCAGGCAAGAGCTCCACTCCTTTCTGGCCAGCCTCGGCATCCCACTCGGGCTGCTCAAGAGTCAGGGACAAAGGACTGTGGCCAGCACCTCCCAGCTAACCTCATGTCAGAGGGGAGCTCGCTGGTCCAAAGGATTTATTATTAGTGCCCTACTAATCCTTCAGCTGCGCTGTTAACTGCAAAGCCCCTGGGGAAGGAGTGGCAGCTGTACCATGAAGCACTCCTGGCGCTGATGCGGTGTCACAGCCCCGTCCCCCAGCTGCGGTCAGCACACGGCAGCAGCACAAGCCCTGTTTGCCCAGCAGATCTTTGTTCCAGGAGTGCTGCAGTGTGCTGCAGTGCAGTCCACACCGCTGTCTCCTCCCTCCCCATTGCCAGGCAGAGCACGTCCACTGCAGAGCCCGGCAGAGACCTGGCCCTGCCGAGCCGTCCCCTCCCGCCCCGCAAACAGCTGCGACACCTGGAGAGGAGGCCACGCTTGCCTGCAGGGAACAGCTCTGTTCCACACAGGTAATGCCACTCTCCCTAGCTGGGTACCAGCACTTGCATTTATTAGAGCTGAGAGCAGCAAGCCACACTGGGTATCACCCTCAGCCTTGAACAGGCAGAAGCAGCACCTTTTTAAAAGAAATTGGGCTTGAACCGACGTAATAAACCAACAAGCTCAGGGCTGCAAGATTCTGGGATTTGCTCCTACTCATTTAGGGGTCAAGAGAATAATTCTGTACCCCTGGAAACAAACAGAGAAAACAATTCCAGTCAAAATGCAGAAGTACAGACTATTATTCCCTCTCCGCCCCCCACCTTTTATTTTCCAGTCTGAAACTACTCTGGAATAGAAATGGAGGGCCCTATGTTTGTGACTATTTTCCAGGCTCTTCTCTCCTGACTTTATGATCCACAATGAGTGAAGCCTCCACCTTTCCTAATCCCAGGCTAAAGATACTGAAAACTTCCTATCAGTTTTTGTTAGAAGACTGAACTGAGGTACACCTGTCACCCACCAATGTCCCCAGACAGAAACACTAAACCAAACAAATGAAAGCAGGGAATTTTTCTTAGGAAGCAGAATTCAGAACAGCATCTGGTGCTTCTAGATATTCCTATTCAGACACCTGACAGTGCTCCTGGAAAATACTAAGGGCTGGACTAACTGGTTTTGACCAGATCAGGCATTTTAGAGACATGCTGCTATTGGTAAAATGGGAAGTAGAAACAAACATTCTGGAGTGCCAACACACCATAGCCAGAGCCCTCTCTGTGTCTAGGAGAGACCACCAGAATTTACCCAGACCTGGGTAAATGCCCTCAAATGAGAAAGATCCAGGCAGCAAATGAGGTAAGTGGGGCAGCAGTGCAGGGAATGTGCCCCTATGCTGCCCATTTTCCAGGTGACTAAAATTGGCCTAAGCAAGCCACAACCAACAACAATTCCAAAATTACTAATGAATCATGTTTTTGTTATTCTGTAATATCAGTTACACCAGGATGTCCCTTTCAAAAGGGACTGATCACTTAAAATGTCTACCAAGAAAACAAACAAACCCCCCCAACAAACTAAAAACAACAACAAAACCAGCAACAACAGAAAAACCAAACAAACAAAAAACCCAAATCAAACTACAGAAAAGAAAAAAGAGGGGTCAGGGAGGCAGTAGGAGAGAGAGGACCTTCCCCCAAGGTTTCTCCTGAACTCAGAGATGAGGTAAAACGCTCCTCTCCCATCGCAGCCTGAGCACACACCAGATCAGCAGCATTTTGGACCATGTCCAGCCCTTTCACACACTGCTGGTGAGCCAACAGATGAACCTTGCAATACCTGAGAGAAGGGCTACAAGAGCCACAAGGCTGAACCTTACAGCTACCACTCTGAGAAGTTAAAGACCTCTTATCCTGTGTTATTTCTCATTTTTCTAGTCACAATCTTTTCTCTCTTGCTTATTTTAGGAGTCTCTGCAGGGCCACCTGCTTAACAGGCACTGAAGTTACAGGAACAGTTTCCACATTCTTGTCTTTTACAGGCAGCAGAGGATCTAATGACAAGCAAATCTCTTGCAGTGCACTGAAGATGAGAGCTCAACAGCATAAAAATCACTGTCCAAATAAGCTTTTCTCCTGCTACATTGCATAGGAAATCTAAACAGTCCAAGCCCAAGGAAACACCTCACACTGGAAGCACCTTCACTCTGTCCAAAGGCAACAGAGATCCACATAGATACAAACATATTCACATAGTTAAGGTTTTGCCCAAAAATTCTGCTTTTGATGATAGAATTTAATATCTTTTTGCAAGCTAACAAGTTAGACATGCAAATTTCTGCATTTGTTGAGTTTTTCCATTACATATCAGTCTAAGAAATGTTTTAATGTTCTTTAGGAAACTCTGACTGTTTCTGAAGGTGTTCTTCAAGGCTTCCTCCACAAAAGGCAACAAAAATAACCACATTTCTCCATCTCCAAGACACAGAATAATTTCACAGAAAATATTCTGAACACTGTATCTTTCATGGAAATTATTCTTCTTCAAATTTAACAGTATCAATGTAACACCAAAATTACTTTTTACTATCTTTCCTCTATCATAACAAGGGGAGGTGGTGGTAACCTGAGGATAGCTGAACTATCCCAGCTGGGAGGGATTGGGAGGAGCTGCCTGGTCAGATTTTGATCAGAACTAAGCAATTGGTTTGAGTTTCACTCTTATTTCCCTAAAACATGAACCACCTTTTAAGTCCAGAACAAACTTCATTTTCATCAGCATTATGAGAGAGCCTACTACTGACCACAGTAATGACAGCAGGTTATGCACTGAACCTATCTAAAAATGCAGAAAAATATTGGTACAAATCCTCTAAGGGTACATGGTTGTTTACATCAGCTAGCATCATACTGTTTAACATTATTACCTTTTTTTTTTTCAGGGTTGGTTTAATCCAGTGACGTTTTCTTACCCCAGGTCCCTTCACAATGAATTTAAAGCACATCTGTACCAACAGCTCCATAAGGCACCTTTGCAGGCACAGGGAGTGGAAATTGCAGAGAGCAGAGGAGTTAGTTTCATCTCCAAGATTCTGGAAGCCACACCTCCATTTTCTCCCTCAGTGTTCTCCAATAAACACTGAATTTCCTCAGTAAGAAGCTGAACAGATGCCAGCCATTTACGTGACACAAGTTTTTACTGGAGGCTGCAGAAGCACGTGCCTTGTGCAGCCTGGTAACAGCTCCTGACTGCACAGACCCTGTATTGACAGGGGAGCTGAAAGACAGCACTTGCACACATTTCACCTACACCCCCACGACAGCCCCTCCTCTGCACAGCCCTCCCCACTGCCTAACCCAAAACCTCTTCCAACAGCAGGATTTCTGGTTTTGAGCTGTGCACGCAGTGTCCCCCACGGGTGGGCACAGCTCAGAGCATTCTGCCCACACTTTATTACAACAGGTAGTAAAGGCACACCTTCATCAAACATCAGTTCTGCACTTGCTTTGTGTGGTACCCAAAACACCACCATGGCCCATGGCATGGAGCTAAGAGAACAGCAAGGCACAGCAGTAAGTGACAAGCCCTCCTCTGCTTAAGAGGCCAATTTTAAGAAATGAGCACAGAGAGCTGCTTTTCTAATCTCTGCACACTGCTGCACTCGACAAGAACACATCCCAAAGGACCTCCAGTCCTTTTGCCAAGCAAGCTTCAAACAGCAAGAAACTAACTGTGGCACACTTGACTTGGCAGTGCAGCCAAAAGAGGGGAAACACTGCTGAAAATATAGATAAAAAATAAACTGGTAGTTTGTAGTAGCAAGCGGTGTTAACAACACTCACTCTTTTTTCACACTCTCCCCTGGAGGTCTGGAGGCTTTTGCCATGCTGCACAACCAAAATGATAGACAGTGTCTGGCTGGGAGGACTAAAGCATGAGAATCCATGATCTTCTGCACATTCCACTGGGGCTGCATCTGCCCAGCATATAATTATTCCCCCCCAGAATTCTAAACACTGAGCTAACAGTGGTGTGCAAGATCTGCATCTGCACGTGTTCCCAAGCACTGTGCTTAGAAACTCTGGTGTGGAGGAGCCACTATGGGGGCTTTGGCTTCTCAGCCTGTGCTGCTTCTTTACTGGCAGTTTCTGTGTTAAATCATTCCCTGCATGAGAACACACAGACTGAACTAAACAAGTGTGACAGCTGAGCACTGTAAAAAAAGCCATGCAGCATGAAGACATTTTTCTGGTTTGCAGAGCAAGCCAGAATTCTCTCACCATATTCCCTCATCCAGTACAAGCTGTGGGTGGGGATGGAAGCAGTCTAAGGCCACGTCACTCACAGTGCCACTGCTCTGTTTCTATTTTGCAAATCATCTGTCACTGGTCCCTAAACTTGCTTAATTCTTCTGTGACATCCTCACCCCTTATATTACAATCCTTATGAGAACCTCTCTTAGGCAGTAAGCTGTTACAGGTCACAGTATCTACCAGCAAATAAAAGCATTTAAAAGTCATATTCTAGGACAAATTCATATCTATGTTAACGAGGCAGATCACAGGGCTTTTGATCAGTAAGAAATGCCACAACTACCGAGGTATGAGATGAGGGAAACGCCGTATTGTACACTCTGAGCCTAAGCAGCAGCTGAACAAACCCCATGCTTTCACCCAAGTAATGAACACTACTGGGCATGAGCAGGAATGATGAAGTCATCCTGACTTACACACACAGGTAGTCAGTCATTTTAAGCCATTAATTCACCTGCCAAGGCATGATTTCTTACTGTCAACACTTTTCCCATAGTTCTTCCAGTGCTGTAGGACTTGAGCTATTACTCCCATGTCATGTGGGATTACTCTGTTCCTCTCTGTCACCCCCAGTAGCCAGTGCTCCCTCAAAACAGGGTACTTATCTACTTTACAATGCCTTTACTAGAAAACAGAAGCAGGAGGGCTGACTTCCTCCCCAAGTAGCAGTCTCTATACCAACAGTAATAAAGCACTTGCTGCCCCATTTTTCAGACTTCTCTTCCCCAGGGCTTAGGGAGGCAAGATGTTAATGCTATCCAAGAACAGCTGCTTCAGGAATCAAAGGAAAGTTTTAAACATGCCAGGTGTAGTTTATATATTTTAGAGATAGGGCATACAGCTAAAGGCATTACTTCTTGTGCTGCTTTGTAATTTGTATCAAAATCTGGCTGCCTAAGGTCAGTCTCTGCATCTCAGGTCAGAAACTTACCTGACAGATACCAATACTAAGAAAAATGTACACTACTACGAAAAATGCTCTTGGATCTATGCAAAGAGCAACAGCCTGGGAGAACATGCTGTGCTGCTGCTCACCAGCCCAGTGCTACTACCCAGGGCTCCTGGAGATTTCCTCCTCCAAGGGCTACATGCTAAAGGGGCTACAAAAAGCAAAAAAGCATCTCGCGCCACACTGTGCAGTATCTGTGCTTACAGTACAGTGTATGGTATTTATGTATGCATATGGTAATGATTCTGACCCAAGTTTTCTCATCAAATCTGCAATCTCGACAGTCAAAATACTCACTCCGAAATCACCAGCATGCTATAAAATGGCCTCTATTTGCTGCAAAGTTAGATAAATAGGAATTGCTGCAAGCTACACAACAGTGAAGCACTGGAACAGGTCAGCAAGCGAGACAGAGAGCTCCTTTGCTGGAAGCTTTCATGAAGTCTGACATCAGTCACGTTTCCCCCATCTAAACTGCACGTAGTCCTCACAGCCTCCTCAAGTCCTCCTCCTAGTCCCGCTCTTTCTGGCTAAGCATGCTACAAAACAAGTTTTCCAATAACGTGGTGCTGAGCAGGCGTGTGTTTCCAGCATCCCCAAGATCCCCAAAAAGGTCTGGGCTACCGACCTGCTGCTGTGCTGTACCAGCTCAGAACACGAGGCTGTGAGCTGGAGGCGCTCCGATGTAATGTGTCCTGCCGTACACGTGATGCTACAATTAAAGTGCTGTCACAACTCTGAGCCTGCATCGCAGCACTCGGGAGGGGCTGAGGACCAACACGGGAGGGCAAGAACATGAAAACAAGACCGTGTCCCACGGCTGGGGGCACAGCGAAGGGGGGCACGGAGAGCAGCAAGGCGTGCGGTCATCGTCAAAGTACAGCAGAGTGACACAACACACAAACATGCAGATTTAAACCCAAACAAGCACTGTGCGACACTTTATCCTGCAATACTTACTGAAAGCAGCACTTTGTCACATGTGCACGTCCACCTGCAACGGGTGGGGGTCCCGGACCCCTCTGCAGTCCCTCTACCTGCTTCCAGGTAAATAACGTGACAACACCTGGCACCAGAGGACTGACCTGGGAGTCTACAAGGCATCAGCGGAGGCTCCAGCCAGCATCTGGCGCAGACCCCGCAGGAGGGGCGGGCAGAGCAGGCTCCCCCCAGACCTGCTTGTCGTCTCTCGCATCCTCGCAGCCAACTGGAGCCCCGCCGTCCTGTCGCAGCGCCGGCGGGTCTCAGCGGTGCCCGCCCCGCGCCCCGGCGGCCGCAGCGGACGGGCTGATGCTGGCCGGGCTAGTGCTGGCCGGCATAGCCGGGGCTCGGGGCGGCCCGGCCGGCCGCGGCGAGGAACGAGCTGGGGCGCCGTTCAGCGACCGCGAGCATCGCGGCCCGAGCGCCGGGGCCGCGGGGCCGGGGGCGGCAGCGGGCTCCGGGAGGCAGGGGCCGGCATGCGGGGACGGGCGGGCCGCTCCCCGCCCCGCTCCGGCCCCGGGACCGCCTCAGAGCCCGCGGCCGGTCCACGGCTGCCGCCCGCCCCCCGGCTCGCCCCGCGCCGTGACAAACACGGGCGGCCACAGAAGGCAGCGGCGTCCCGGGCGGAGGGTCAGGCGGGAGCTGGGAATCGGCGGCGGCCCCGGTCACCCCCACGGAGCCATCACGGCACCCGACACCGTGTCACGCCCGCAAGTCCCAGCCGGCCGGCACCTGCCCCGGGGCACTTGGCAAGGGGAGAGCGCCCAGCCCTGCCGCAGGGCGCTCCGGCTGCCCGGGCGGAGAGCAGCGGCGCCGGGTCCCGCCACCGCCCTCAGCCCACGCCGGGGCCCCCCGCCGCCCCCATGGCGGGACGCCGGCCGCGAACGACGGGCTCAGCGCCGGCCCAGTGCGGCTGCGGGCGGGCGGCGGCCGCCGCCACCTCCCATTGTCTGCGCGGCGCGGCCGGGCGGGCCCTGCCCCGCTGCCGCTCCGCGCCCGCCGCCGGGCCCGCCCCGCCCTGACGTCACCGGGCCCCATTGGCGGCCCCGCCGTGTTTACAGCGGCACCACACCGAGTACCGAGCACCGAGAGGCCGCCGCCGTGTTTACAGCCGCACCGCACCGGGCACCGAGCGGCCGCGCCGTGTTTACAGCGGCACCGCACCGGGCACCGAGCGGCCGCCGCCGTGTTTACAGCGGCACCGCACCGAGCACCGGGCACCGAGCGGCCGCCGCCGTGTTTACAGCGACACCGCACCGGGCACCGAGCGGCCCTGCCGTGTTTACAGTGACCGGACACCACACCGAGCACCGAGTACCGAGCGGCCCCGCCGTGTTTACAGCGGCTCCGCACCGGGCACCGAGCGGCCGCCGCCCCCCGACCGTGCCGCACGGGAGCGACTCAGCCCCGGGCCGCGTCACTTTCCCGCTCATACGCGCAGTTCTCCGCATTTCGCTACACACACAGCATTTGTACTTTTTGTTATTGCTCTAATCAGGCGAATTTACAGAGCGTTAAAAGCGGACGGAATTTCGGAACTGTGCGGTCCCACGATTCACAGAGGAACCGCAGACTCCTCGGGGCAGCAGGGCACGTTCAGTCATCGCCCGAGAACAGACACAGCTTCCCAGAGGAATCTCATGTCTCTGACTGTGAAGTCAGGCTGGCTCAGAAGACAACACGCAGCATTAGGAAATTAAATACTGCTTGCCTCAATTCAATCACATTACGTTCAAAATGGGAAAGGACAGTCTGGGAAATGCAGTCAGAGCAGTAGGAGACTGGCTTCCTGAAACAGTGTCCTTAATAGTGTGTGAAAGGAAAAAATTACCAAACACATCTCAGCAGGATATAGAAACAGAACCGACAAAACCTTCACTCTACAGAGGAGTCAGCAGAGGGAGGATGAATAGAAACTTGTGAAGCTTACTGGATAACTCCTATCAAGGTACTCTGTGTCCTCTACCAGTGCTCACACAGCTGCACCACAGCCTGGTAACAATGGTACAAAACATTCATCCCTCTTCCCTGAGAGAACCCAAACAGATAATCTTTTATGGTAACATCCAAGATATAAACACCAGTCACCTCTACCCAGGTGGAAAGAGGAGTGAAAAACAGTGATATTGTTTATCAACACAGATTTTTTTTCCTACTGAAAGTCTCTTAAGGCTGCAAAACTTTCACCAATACTGAACACATTTCTCCAAACTTATTCTGGTGTCCTGCATCTACTTATCCTACTAAACAGACGCATGCCGTGGGTTTTGGTGATGAACATCACCACTGCACAGGAACCATGTACCTGTCAAACTGTGGAATGCCACAGGCAGCACACACACACAGTTTGCTCACAGATGGTTCCACACCAAAGTGAGTTTAGATACCACTGGTATTGGCCACGTCACAACACAAGTGAGCCACCGAGCTACCCCCCAGTCTTTTTATGTTCTTCAGCTGGGAAAGACAGCCAGATGAAGAACTGAGAACCCAGCAGTAGCTGAAGGCTGCCTGTCAGGTGCTCCTGCATCAGTGCCATTTTCATTCAGCACCAGTCACACCCTTGGACAACCCATACACACTTGACTCATCAGTACACACATGGCATGCCCCTATTTTTAGGTTCTGTCCTCTTTCCTGCAGACACATAACTGTAATGCCAACACCACTTACAGCCATTTCCCAACACCATCTCTACAGACACTGTATGAAAGCAGCAAAGCCTTCTGCACACGTGCTTTCCATTGGGAATCTGTACTGAAATGTCTTTATAATTTGTTATGCATCTGCTGTGAGAAGATCTCTGCCCTTCAGCCTTCAGTTCTTCAAGCCTCATTTGCTTTTTGTTTTTCTTTCTTAAAAGAACCTCTCTACAGACAGTGAATGAAAAGTGAGGTCAAATGGCTATAAAAATACATGGCTTCTGAGAACTGAGTTTCACATAGAAAACAGAAAAGGCTGCCAAGTTTATCAGCAGAGAGGAGGATCACATGAGAGTACTTCCTTTATGAGAAAAAGGTTTGCTTTGTAATGAAAGAACACCACTATTCTCATTAACTAGAAAAAAAACCGGCAAGAACATCAGCAGCTAGGTCAACTGTCCATTTGTAAAAAATCTAACTCATCCATGGTGTGAAGCAAGGAAAACTCAGACTAAAACAAGAATCTCTGTATAGTTCAGAACAGGGTGCACAATCCTTCATGGCACAGCAGACGAAGGATCCCTTCAGAGGATGGTGAAGAACATGCTCCCTTCAAACTCCTCTGCCCATTCCTACACACGGCTCAATTCAGTCCTAGGAGGAGGAGTGTGGTGGGACATGGTCTCAAACCCTTCCCAGTCATTAGCAGGACTTCTCCCTGATCCCAAAGGCTAGTACTTGTGCTGTGCTCAAAAAAAAAGGATAGTGATTTCTGTCTGAAAACAGAAAACAGAGTTCACATATAGAGTGACTTTGACTTTATTTTAAAAGGATTTGTGGAAAGGAATTGTTTATCTAAACTTATTCTTTTCCTAGGGTGTTCCTGGGTATGGCTGTTAACCCCATCTCTCTGGTCATTCCAGCTGGAATCATGAACTGTGTTTTAACAATGCAGTGCAAACGAAATCAGAGTGTTCCACTGAGTTAATTAAAAAGAATTTTAAAATTCTTGTCAACATTTTGTGACTACAAATATTCCTCGAAAATCTTCCTTGAAAATCTTCCCTCAAGACTACATGACACTCAGTAGGGCAAGGATTTTAAGCAAGGAAATGAAAGCAAACAGAGAAGTCAGGGATTTGTGTATTTATTCAATTGATAGAATCGACTCACATTAGATTTTACCTCGGCTAGCTATGCTAACATTTGTTCTCTAACAGTAAATTAGAAGACGTAACTGGTCCTTTAAATAATAGTGTAATTTTCTCCCTTTGGAGCACTGTGCATCAAGGCAGAGGCTTCTGATAAGTCATGGTTAGTATAATTATTCAGTCTTTTTCCCTGAAGGGCCTCTGCAATGCAGCGGTCCTCTTACTTTTTTTTTTGCCTCCCTGTTAGCAATGCCCTAGTTTGTTCACTGCTGCAGTCCCCCTCCCTTCCACCATCACCACAGCATAACAACCTCTCATTGAGAGCTGGGCTGCTAACCAAGAGCACCCAGAGAAACTGAGGGGCACCAGAGGCTGCACTCACAGCCACCTTCTCAGCTCCTCCGAGTTCAGCAACACTGAGGGAACTGTCAAACAAGGGATTCAAAACCTGCCCACTTGGCACTGCAGCCCTGGAGAGACTGCTAACACTGAGTACCAATCACCATCACACGCTATCAGCTGCACTCCACAGGCAGCAGGAGGCCCTGACAGCAGATGAAAAGCACCTATAGACTCTTACAATCCTCTCAAGACAAGCAAATTCGATTTTGATGCTAAACATAAGACTTTGTGTAAGACCCAGTTCTATTTCTGTTTGCAGCCATGCTTCTGCAGCCACATCACAAACCTCTCTTCACTCTGCAATACCCACAGTGCTCTGTCTCCATGCTGCTCTTTGAAAGTGGTACCATCCCAATCTGTTTGGGATGTCACTCTTGTACATGCCTCACTATCTCCCCATTTTCTGATTAAATAAACACACATTTTTCTAGGCAAGCTCAAGTTTCAGATTTTTCAGGAAAGACAATTCCAGGGTAAATGCTTCTTTCCTTCTAGGAACTGAGCAGTATGATCAGCTTTCTGTTCAGACAAAAAATGCCACCCCTTTGTCACCCTGTATAAAAAGCAGCAACATTTTGTTTGCACCAACAGAACTAGTAAGACTTTTCAATGAGAGGACATTGATTAACATTGCCACTTTGATTAACATTGCTTCCTGTCAAAACAAACTTGCCCCTCTACACCCCTCCCCAGCAGGAGCTGCTCTGTCATTCACAGCTCTACATCTGGTGTGCTTTCTTAAGGAATATCCCATGCTCCTTACCGTCCAAGGACAGCCAGTCATGCTGGGAGGAAGGCAGGGTTGGCAGAGCTCTGGCTTTATATTCAAATACCACAGAATTGGAGATGATCTGATTGTTGAAGGCAACTTGCAAAGTCACAAGCCCAGTGTCATGAGCTAAAAGGAAAAGTACATGTTGTAAGACAGAAAACTCCCCAAGAAACCCCCAGCTAGAATTACCCCCATGTGCTAAGTATTGAGCTGAGAACAGGTGAAGAGACAGAGCACTGAACAGTATTTTTGTGACTATACAATTCAAAAGTCCAAAATACCAGCTGGTATATTCGGTCATGGAGATTTTCATCTAATGGGTTGCTCTGGCAAAAGGCAGAATAACGTGTTTCTAAAGACTGAGCAGCCTCACTACATTTCCAGTGGAAAGCTGGGGCCTAGCAATAAAACCAAGTTATTCTGCATCCACCTGAAGTCATATACTGAGGGCCATACTATTGAAAATCTCTGTGGGGAGGTTAGAGGTGTTCTCATGCTGTAAGTAGCAAAGGGCAAAATGTAAGCAAATCGAGTCAGCAGAGCAATCAGTGCACCCCTGAATAACAGCAACTCTTTAATCTGCTCTTTCAAAACAAAGTGAATGCTTAGAATTATTTTAAATTATTTCAAATAATTACTTTCAAGTTTATTCAGAGATTCTGAATAGTATTTGTTGTGATCTGTTGTGATGTATCAAGATGCCAAATTGCTATTCTCACACTAAATTGGTCAAAGAAAAATGAAAACCTTCTCAATGCCTATGCACTTTTGTACATGTATATGACATAACGAGGCTCTGAAATCACCAGATGCAGGAGAGCAGTGCTCCTTACCTGGGCAGTAGCAGCGCAGTACCCCTGGCTGAATTAAAGATGCAGGCACTGAGATCTGATCAAACAGACAGCTGTAATTATTGCTGGCTTCCTGCCACGGGCCGGTAATCAGGACTTTCACTCCTCCCTGTGAGGGAAAAAAGGGAGAGACCCAAGCATGAGAGGAGAGGCCCCGGCTGGGGAGGAGCGCGGCCGAACGCGCCCGCCGCCCCTTCCCCGCGGCCGTGCTGCCCTCGGGCGGCCGCTGCGGGCAGCGACACAGCCGGGCAGGGACAAGGACAGGGACACAGCCGGGCAGGGACAGGGACAGCGACAGGGACACAGCCGGGCAGGGACAGGGACAGGGACAGAGCCGGGCACGGGCAGCGACACAGCCGGGCAGGGACAGGGACACAGCCGGGCACGGGCAGCGACAGGGACACAGCCGGGCAGGGACAGGGACACAGCCGGGCACGGGCAGCGACAGGGACACAACCGGGCACGGGCAGCGACACAACCGGGCACGGCAGGGACAGGGACACAGCCGGGCAGGGACAGGGACAGGGACACAGCCGGGCAGGGACAGGGACACAGCCGGGCACGGGCAGCGATACAGCCGGGCAGGGACAGGGACACAGCCGGGCACGGCAGGGACAGGGACAGAGCCGGGCACGGGCAGGGACAGCGACACAGCCGGGCAGGGACAGCGACAGGGACAGGGACAGAGCCGGGCACGGGCAGGGACAGCGACACAGCCGGGCAGGGACAGCGACAGGGACAGGGACAGAGCCGGGCACGGGCAGGGACAGCGACACAGCCGGGCACGGCAGGGACACGGACAGGACCGGGCACGGGCAGCGACAGGACTGGGCACGGGCAGCGACACAGCCGGGCACGGGCATGGACAGGGACACAGCCGGGCAGGCACAGGGACAGGACCGGGCACGGGGAGGGACAGCGACACAGCCGAGCACAGGCAGGGACACAGCCGGGCACGGGCAGCCCGGGGGGACGGGGCCACAGGTACCGCTCTCAGCCCGGTACCGCTCCCGGCCCGGTGCCTCTCCCAGCCCGCTGTGGCCCCTCCCGGAGCCGGCCCGGTGCCGCTCTCAGTCCGGTGCCGCTCTCGGCCCGGTGCCATTCCCAGCCCACTGCGGCTCCCCGGTACCGACCCGGGCCGCCCGGCGAAGGCCGGGAATGTCCAGGCGCGGCCCCATCACCCTCACGGGGCCGCATCCCCCGAGAACCGCACAGCGCTGCGGGGAGACCGGCCCTGAGCAGCTACCGCACACCTCCGTACAGACACCACAGGGCTCGGAGGCCGGGCCTATGAAAACAAACCCCCCTTTTTTCTTCCTCTTCTTTAAGTGGCTCAGTCTCTTTCCTCACGCACTCCTTCACGTCAGCAAGTCTGTACTGCTGCCATTTTCAGCTTATGGGGCATGTGACTGATTTGGAAGTGAGATGGAGGGAAATGCTGAACTCATTAAAGCTGTGCTGGCCTTGAGTTTTTCTACTAGGAACATCAGTGACAAATTTAAGGAACGGCTCCAGTTTGCAAACTCTACTGTTCTACTGGGCCTAGGTAGCACCATGAAGCCATCATGTGGGAAAGACTCAGCTTTCAATGAAACAATACCTTTCTGTTCAGATGCTTCCTAAGTGAAGAAAGGGCCCTGTCAGGATAATGAAGTGCTTAATTAAAAGTAAACTCAGACATGCAAGTGGCCTTGAATGCTCTGACTTGGAGAGAAATATTTAAAAAGCCTTTTCACAGCTTTAACAAAACAGTTCCCTTTTTAAAGCAACGAAAAGATAAAGCAGTAAACAACAGTGAGTGAAAGCCCTGGACTTACCTCAGGGTAAGACCATTCTGGTGAATAATCTGTCACCATGAACAAGCGCCCACTCTGCTGCAGCAGCCCCAAAGTGCCTTGTGCCGCAGCTGCCGAGACCACCTCAGCCACGTGCATGTATGCCATGGTGCTGGCTCCGTTCTCCGTGCTGCTGAGCTGCATGTTGGCTTGCTGAGGGCTGCAGCAAGGAATGCACATTTCGGCCTGGTTGTACGTCGCTCTGTTACTGTCCTCAGGCTGAGACAGTCCGGCACTGTCACCTGATACCAGCTGGTGTCCATACAGAGCATTGCTCCCACCTTCTACCGATATGAAATCATTAATTAGATCAGAAAACTGGTTGCTGAAGGAGATGTCAAAGTGGTCTAAGTTAAGCTCCATGTTGGAGGAGTTATTTAAGCTAGGATGGGCCACAGGATAGAGTCCTTGTACCATGTTTCCTTGGAGAATAGGGAGGTTATTTCCATTCCTGATACCCCCGTTGGCCTCAGGCTGCAAGTAGTGTTCTGTGTTGCAGGCTTGAAGATCCCCTGATTTAAGTAGATTTTCATTTCCTTCTGCCTGCTGGGAGGTCTCCATGGGAACTTCAGCTTCTGCAGTCATAGCCTGGAAGTTTGCTTGGAACTGCATGAGCTGGAGAGAAGAGGTGGACTCTATTCTGGTTTCCACTGTGCCATTACAGTTGGAAGTGGTTTGGGACGAGGGCTCTGTTTTCACACTGGAGATTCCTAACGTGTTCACAAATGAGCTACCTGTGTCATTCAAATTGTTGTGAGTGTTTTGCTCAAGGGGAAGAGGTTTGCTGGCATCCTGCAGAAAGAAGCTGGGGGAAGGGGTCTGATGGACGTGAGGGCTCTGGATGGTCTGATTGAAGCTGGAAGAATAGTCCTTGTTAGAGTCAATGGCACTGAAGTCCATCTGCTCCAGGGTGGTACTTGGGCTCAGACCTCCTCCAGATGGAAGTAAACCTGAACCAGTACTGAGTGTGAGAGTGTTAGATGCAGAAGTGGAGGAAAATGCTTCTTTGGACATCTGTTGTTCGAAAGATGTGTCCTCAGTTTTAATTTCTTTTGTGAGGGTTGTATTGAAGTTGAAGCTACGTTCTGTTGTGGGTGACTGCTTTATGTTGGTATTGATGCTGTCACTTTTCATACCTCCTCCACCATAAGTCTGCCCTTGCTTGGGATTGTTAAGAAAACAGTCTGGGTCAAAATTCATGGTGGTTTCTGGAATTTTCCTATTTCCTTCTAAAGTTGTGGAGAGCACAAGTTCCTCAGAGACAGTGCTGGGCAGCATCGACAAGCTCTCTGAACTGCCAGTTGTTGGAAAAGCAAACTTGTGTCCATCTGAACTCACAGCAAGTACCAGTCCTTGTGCAGCTGCATCTGAGGACAGAAGGTGTTGATTTGGGCCAGACGTGGGTGACATGGTGTACACAGCTTCACTGGTGACTTCTGACATAAATACGGTGGCACTTTGTGACAAACTTCCCATAACTGATGCTACAGCCATACTGGACACACCAGTGACAGCTGGGCTATCTGCCATATCTGGGTCGCTGTTTAACCCACTGCTGATGGACACAGGAGAATTCTGGGTCGTGTCAGGGACCTCCACTTGGTTGGTGGAAGAAACCTCAGTGCTGTTTTGATGGAGCAACACTGGTTTCGCCACTTTGCCGTTCCTCTTCTCTCGGCTGGAGGCCTTGCCATGACTGTGCTCGTTCTTGCCTTCAGAGACATCGTTATTTTGTACCTCTGAATGAGTGCTGTACCCACCTGTCCTTGGTTCAACCTTTGGTGATATGATGCGGTGTTTGGCACTGTTACACTTGTGATGCACACTGCTTCCTGCCCCTGTGCCAGAAAACAACAGTATTTGAGGTTCAGTAAATGCAAAATTAGGACAGTGCTATTTGTGTATCTTGTGGCTGTGGCAAGGGACAGCTGTGCTTGTGCATACATGTGTGAGAGTGAGTGAGGACACACATGAGAGGGCAGAAGAGACCTTGGAAGTAAAACAAATTTCTCACCAGTGCCAGAAGCACAGGTCCTGTCTAATACACTGCACACAATGACAGCGACCTCACAAACAGGCACATAGGCACCCCTACCCTCACCCCACGTAGCATCTGCCCCCTTCCTCCCTGCCCCAATCAGGCAGAGGGGAATCAGCATCTGTGACAAAGTTTCACAGTTGTTTAAATGTGCCTAATCTCAGTGCAAAGTCTGCAGAGCAAGCGCTGCTGCTGTCAGTTGGGAAGTTTGACAAACACTCTAAGGGCATGGATGCTGATGAGTAATCTGGAAGTGACAGATGCCACATCATGCTCCTGTCCCTGGCATCACGCTACTGCCTAGACTGTAGCCCACATCTTCCTGTCATCACACTGTCTATCAGTTGCCAACCAAATTATTAAAGAAGTAACCCATTAGCCATGCAAAGCATTCCTGCCATCCCATGAAGATGATCTGTTTGACTCTAAGCCATTCCTGTGCTGACAGACACACTGAACTCTGAGAGGAGCACACAGAGCACACAGTCAGCACTGAAGATCCTGAAGAATGTTCAAGCAAGGGCCACCAGAAGGAAATCCTCCATGATTTAAACCAGCCAGCACCTTTACTGGCCTGTAAAGGTAACATCATTCTTGAGAGCTTGTAATCAGGCAGGATGAAGTAAACAATTCTGTCTGCAAAGCACCTTAGTCACAAACTCTGGTGCAGGGACTGCTTTTGCTGTTTCAAGAACAGCAGCCCATGAATTTTTGATGTTTCTTTCCTTAATTGATTAATTTTCCCTAGAATGAGGTAAGAACATTAATCACAGAATTGGAGAATGACTGAAGGGTGAAAGGAGCCTCCTTGCTATAGCTCATGGCTACAATTACAGATGCCATCTTCTGGGCACCATAAAGCAACCATGGAGCCACTGCAATTTGCTAAATCGTTTGTTGCGTGCCCTTGAAGGGGAACTTCTCTATTATGTGTTCAAGATTTGAATGAGGTCACTTAAAGTAGTTCAAGACAGTGCTTTTGAGACTAAATACAATATTAAATCTCTCTATTCTCCTAGGTATAGAAATGAGCAGGAACAAGGGAAAGGCTTTCATGCTGCTGTATTTGGGGATGACAATAAGGGATTGGGAATGTGTGTGTCAATGTGCAAGCCAGTTACAAAACAAAGCAATACTGTTATGTTAAAAAGCACTGAGCAGACTTAGCACAAGACAAAACATCAAAGGGAAGAATAAAAGGATTCATGTTCAGATCTGCAAGCCTGGATCAAATGCTGAGCCTTAAGGGGTGAATTTTAATCCAAACTCAGGTATTTCAGAGGTCATCATTCCTATTTAAGCCTTGATTGTATAATGCAACTGCTCAAGAAAAAAAAGGGAAAAAAAACCCTTTGAAGCACTGACAACTTTCCTTTATAAGTTTTGCTAAAGACTAGTTAATGTGTCATATACTTTATTTGACCAAAGTGCTATAAAGGAGCAGCTCTAAAGCAGATGAATTGGAAAGTGAATCACTTAGCTTCCCACTGTCTGTAGGAAATGCTAACACTCAGGATGCTGTTTCTTGCTGCTGTACTGTCATCCAAAACAAGGTCATCTCCTTTAACAGGAAAGAGACCTGTATTTTCATGATACCTAAATAAGACCTATCTTATCTCAGTGATACCTTGCCATTAACCACCTGAGCACTTCCCAAAAAAAGTGAGATGCAAGGCAATGAATTCAGAGGGTGACATTGGAAGAACATTAGATTTTGAGGCTTTGGTAACAGAATTTGCACATATAGAAGAGAATATATCTTTTTGAGCAGGTCATGTATGGACTGCATTTATTAGAATGCATTGACATTTTCCCTAGAAGTTCCAGCTGCTTTTTTTTATGCTTGAGACTTCTGTCAGCTCTGAGTTCATTGTGTCCCAGTGTTTCATGAGACAGCATTTTTATCACTTCAGTACTACAAACCCTGCTCCCAAACTGGATGAAGCTGAGTCACTCTGTGCTCTCCTGAGGTACTCACCCAAGGTACCAGTGCAGAGACAGTTGTGTGTTCGAGGCTGGGGCTTGGTCTGGTGGCTATCGAGGATCTGCTGCACGAGCTGTTCCACTGAGAACCCTGAACTGCTGTTGCCATTGCTGCATGTCCACTTGATGCCATGAACTGCAAAGAGAACAGTAAAATTTCCCATCAGAAACTTCAAAATCACACCAAAACCATCAAAAACCAGCAAAAATCCGTTCCTGCTGCTTTCTGTCAGAACTGAAAGGAGACCTATAAAAAGCAACAGTAATGGATACTGGTTTACTATCCTCTGCTCCTTGGTATCAACAGGCTTCTAAAGGCAATTCCTGAATTAGGTACATATAGAGGAAGAACTCCTCAGTGGAGTATCTGGCTCTATTTCAGTCTTCTGCTAACAGGGAACTCTGTGCACCTGCAATGACTCTCTGTACTGCCAGCAACCTTCACTGAAAACCCAAAAACAACAAAAGATTTGGTTCCATTGAAGTAAAGCAGTGTAATTCCAAAGAGTGTTTTAGAATCTTTTTCTGTCTAATATGAAAACAAAACCAGCTTTATAGTAAAATCAGCAGCCAAAAATACACCAGAGTAAAAGTAAATGCAAACCTTCTGCCAGGTCTTCATTGTCAGATCCCGGGTGGCAGTAGTGAAGGCTGACTCATTTTTTGGGAGTGACTAACAGACACTGTGTGAGTTCCTCCTCAGACTTGGATGACCTTTTAGTAATATGGGAAAATGGACAGGAGGGTGATGTTACAGAACACATTGCAAACTGGAGCTCTTTTCTTGGGAACTCTCTGGGCCTGTTAGCTAGTTAAATAAGAATGCTAGACTGCATGCAGGTACATGATCTGAATAAAGACTCCCTCTCAGAATATTTTAGTTGCAGAATTTCCTGTAACAGTGATATTTGCAACCTGACTTACAATGGAAATGGCACTTATAAAATATCTTATCCATAATAACTGACTCAAAGCATCTTCTGTCTCCTTTAATGTCTCTATGAGCAATTTATACGTGCACGTTATTTATTTATCCTTTAAATGCACTACAGCTCACGTGCAGATTTTGGAAAGTGCTGATAAAGGACAACATCATTTCCAAGGTGTCCTCATGCCTGGCAGTTTCTTTTCAGGAGTGTCTTTGCCACAGTCTATCAAGGCACGTTCCTTGCATGTTGTGTTCTAAAATCCTTAAATCAGAATACACAAAACCAAATCTAGAAGTTCCATGGACTTAGGCTTTGCAGTAAAGACACAGATCCCTGCGTGGTGAGGGTCCCTGATGTGAAGGGGTGAAATCCTGGCAACAGCACACTGGGCTGATGCTCCTGTACAGTGAACAAGCCAAGAGCAGCATTGTGTAAGGAGATCAGAAGCAAATGAAGGGATGTTTGTGACATCTGATGGCTGTGGTCACAGGGGCAGCATATCCAGTCTCCTGTTCTCCTCTTTGATGCTGCTCACTGAGTGTGTCACACGCAGCTGGTGGAACAGAGCTCTTGGATCTGCTCTGTGAAGCAGTTTTATTGCTTTTTTTGTTACCTGTTGCTGTACTGCCTCATCACCCACTAATGTCACTTTGTCTAACAGCGTCTCATCTTGGTCTAGTTTTATACTGCAGAATTCACATTGCTATTGGCCAGGCTGGATAACCTGCAGAAATACTCTAAATTGGGTTTTCAAGTATTCTTCCCCATATCAGTATTTAAAGTGTTGCAGATAGTTTCGTAATAAGTCCCTCTATGTTTGTTTGATGACCACATTCATTGTTATTGTACCCAACAGATTTTGCTTTCTAGTACTTTCACAGTTTTGGATTTCCTCTTAACACTCAGTCTCTGTTATTACATCTAAGACACGCTTGCCACTTCACTACCTCTGCTCCCATTCGTTTTATTATTTAAGATACATTGTTCTGTCACCAGTGATATTATGTCTAATAAGTGATGTTCAAGCACCAATTTTACAAAAAAAATACATTGTCAGGGAGATTACAATGCAGTCAAGTGTTTTGGATGCTTTCAGCTATACAACACAAAGTCACTGAACTGTATTGAGAAACTTTGCATTAAGTAATTTCTGGTTACTTCAGAAACACTTTGCTAAAGAAGTGAGCTGGTGTCTGTGTTGTTGGTACAGAAAATCTATTTTACTGCAGGATGGCAGAGCCGCTCCCTACTGCTTCTAAATCCTGGGATGAGCAGCCCATCGTGCTGGGGGCAAGTCTGGAGAGTGAATCATGGCTCGGGGTTTGTATATTCATGATGATGGTTCTTAAGTGTGAATCAAGCTGTGAGCTAGGAGCTAAGGCATAATGGACAACTTTATAGCTGGGTACTTAGAGAACCATGCCTATTATTTTCAGGTCCTTCCAGCATAGCAAAGTCCCATTGAGGATCAATTGCTGCTGAGGAAAGGTCCTTCCCTAGCCTTTCTCCAGCTGATCCTAAAGGGCACTGGCTCCAGCTTCTGTCCACGTGGTGCCACTTTTTTTGGTACTTATGTTCCCCATATGCTATGAAGGTTATAAAATAAAAAGCCAGTGAAGGGTGACAGATTGCGAAAAAAGAATGTCTGGATGCTTAATGCAAATTATCCACTATCTTGGCACATCCAATATGCAGATTTTCTTCCTCCCTCTTTTAAAGAAAGACTCCTGTGCCTGGTGAATTGTTAGTACTGAATACCAAACACTATCAAGATGGCTTTTAACATGTCACGCTTGGCTTCCTGACACATAATGAATCAGCAGGAAAGGAGATTTCTAAAGGCAAGAAAGTGCATTATGAAAGGAAGGCTAATAAAAAGCATACACACATACTCTTCCTGCTTCTTAGTGGTTTAAGAAGTGAAACCACTGTAGAACAATGTTTGATTAAATATAGCCATAATATATGAACACAAAAGGGGGGGAAAAAAAGTCTGAAGCTTAGCAGAAATTCTGGAAAGGATTTTAATCCAGATTCCTGTTCAGACTCCTACTGCATTTCCTGATAATTTAAAATGAAAGCTGTGAACTGCTTCAACACTTTCCTTTTCAGTGATAGCATGGAGGGGTCTAAAGCTGCTGCATTACAGCAGCAACACATTCCTCCTGCACAGCTCCTGCAGTGCGAGGCAGCGCAGCCAGGCAGAGCCCCTGGTGCTGCACTGGGTGCTCACAGCAGAGCAGGGAGCCTGGGGAAGGTCCATAACTCACAGTGCTAATGCAATCTCTTTCGATGAGCTTGGGCTCTCACCTTTCTTCTCTTTCTTCCCTTTTGAAGAAAAGGCAATGAAAATGACCTTCTGATAGTGCCCAGCAGCTCCTCGTTCATTAGCACTGCCAGGACTTTGACCACCATGAGCAAAGGAATGAAAGATGAGATCTGAATTACCAGCAAAAAGGCTGCTCAGAATCCAAGGGAAACTTGCACAAAGAAACATATGACTGTCCAAGTTTCTTAAAACACCCTGACTTCTTCTGCCTTCTGCTGCTGCTGCTGGTGCTCAGTCCTCCACAGTTTCCAGGTCTGCAGTCCTTCTGTCTTGCAGATATCTTCCTCCTCCCCATCACCTGAACTCCACCTCACTGTCTCATCATCATTCTAGCCCTAACACCATTCCCTGTTTCCCTCCCTCTGGTTTCTCTACCCTAAGCAAAACTTATCCCTAAAATACCCTCCCACATTTAAATCTGATCATTTCACCCTTTCTGAATACTCTTAGACATTTTTCTTTGCCACTTTAAGCATTTTACACTTCCTGATTTTATTCCAAAGACCTTGCTCTTCCATACCACCCCCAAAAACACAGCTTACACATACATGTACATGTACAGGACATGATGAAGTCATTCCCTATACCCTACATGTGGCTCCTTTGCCTCAGTTTGGTCTTTTGCTGCTTGAGTAACAACGATGACATCTCCTACATGAAACTGGTAAGTTGGTTAGACTGATAGAGCTGGGATATCTACAACCATCAAGGTCAGGTTTCTGCTTGCCAGCTTTCTGTTTCTCAATGTATTTTGAAGCCTGCTGCAAGCCCTGGTGTCAGAAGTCCTGCCCTCAGCCACTCCTGACCCACACAAAGCACTTTAAAAATCCCCAAAGTGCTGCTGGGAGTGTGAGTGGGTCCTTTGTCCAACTGCCCATTCCTGCCTTGCTGCCCATATCCTGCTCCACCAAGTGTTGACATGGAGAGGTGTTTCCATGGCGATGGTCAATTGGAAATGGCAGCCTTGTCCCTCCAATTTCCACTGCGTTTCTGTTGACAGAAGTAAAGGCCTTGCTCTGATTTCTCAGTTTGGCTGAAGGATATTTCTATTAGATTTATCCTTTCGTACTCAGACGCCCACACACAGTTTAGCTTTGATTTTCCAGCCTTCCATTTCCAGTGGTTACTGGTTGTGAAGGACAGCTTTACCTGAGCCTCACTGCTGGGGACAGCAGTGACACCCCCTGAATGCTAATGTCCTGCACGGACTCACACGGGCATTCTGCTTGCAGCTCTTCTTTAAAGAGATGTCTGCCTTCCAGAACAACACTTTTCCTTGAAGGTTTGCTCAGATGCAGTGGGATGATCTGAGGGACTGGGCAGATGTGCTGTCCAATGACCCTTGGAGGGCAGGACAAGACACGACTCTGCCGAAGCTGCTGGAGCTGCTCCCAGAAGTCCAAGGCTGCTCGCACACGGAGGAGCAGAGGGAATCCGCCTCTCCCCTCGCCCGGTGTGGCCCTCGCCCTCCTCCTGCTGCGGCTCAAGGGCACCATCACCATCCTCCCCCTCCTCCTCCTCCCCCTCCGCCTCCTCCTGCCAAGAGCACCGCGAACTGCGCCCGGCGGCCGCCAGGTGGCGCCAGCGGATAAGGAACGGGCGGCGGGACCGGGACCGGGATCGGACCTGGATCAGAGCCGGGATCGGGACCGGGACCGGGATCAGACCGGGATCCGGATCGGACCGGGACCAGGGCAGGGATCGGGACCGGGACCGGGATCGGACCTGGATCAGACCGGGATCGGGACCGCGACCAGGATCGAACCGGGACCAGGGCAGGGATCAGGATCAGGACCAGAGCCGGGATCAGGACCGGGACCAGGGCAGGGATCGGGACTGGGATCAAACCAGGACCAGAATCACACCGGGACCAGGGCCGGGATCAGACCGGGATCGGACCGGGACCAGGGCAGGGATCGGGACCGGGACCAGGGCCAGGATCAGACTGGGACCAGGGCAGGGATCAGGACTGGGACCAGGGCCAGGATCAGACCGGGACCAGAGCCAGGATGAAGACCGGGACCGGAATCAGACTTGGACCAGGGCTGGGATTGGGACCAGCATCAGCATCAGCGCTGGGACCAGCATCAGCACCGGGACCGGGACTGGGATCATGGCAGGGCTGGAACCAGGGCCAGGATCAGGCTGGGACCAGAGCCAGGATGAAGACCGGGACTGGGATCAGACTGGGACCGGGGCTGGGATCGGGACCAGCATCAGCACCGGGACCAGGACTGGGATCATGGCAGGGCCAGGATCAGACTGGGACCAGGACCAGAGCTGGGATCAGGGCCAGGATCAGCACTGCGAGCAGAACCTTGTGCCCCAGACCCACAAGAAGCCTGGAAAGGCCTCTCCATTTCTCTAGTGATTTTTTTTTCTTCCAGGGTTTTGGGGGGGCCGGGTTTGTGTGGCTTTTTTTTTTTTTTTTTTTTTTTAGTTTCTCCATTCTGTTGGGTTTTTTCAGCAAAAATCTCAAATCTCGCTTGGTGTATTTGGGGGAAAAATATTGCTCATAAGCACAGTCCGTACAGAGAGGACCTTGAGCCTTTCCCAAGGTTCCCAATCCTTCTCCCCATGGCCCTTCCCAGGGCTCCCAGCCCTCCTTCCCCCGGTTTCACATCTCAGAGGCACTGCCAGGAAAATGTGCACTGACTGACACCTTTGCAGATGCTCAAGGACTGAGTCTGCCACTCACCACAGCCAAGTGTTAACAGGGGACATAAAATAAAGAACAGGAAACAAAGGCTGGTGTGCCTGTAGCCTCCTCAGAGAGGTCTGGCAATTGCTGCATCTGGTTTAATACCCAGGTTTTAAGGGTTCAGGAAACTGTTTGGTTAAGGTTTCCTCAAGTTAGTTTCCATTACTGATAATGGTGGGTTGCTACTGGATTGCTGGCAGCACTCAGTGGGATTATTTCACTTTGGTGTCTCCAAATGCAGCTGAAAAGCACAGCTGAAACACAGTTCCTAATTCTGTTCTTTTGGCAAAGTGGGACTGTCTAAGGTAGGTAAAACTCAACCAGAAGGGAAACTGTTTCCCTACAGTGTGGCCCAAGCTTCCTCTGGGGCACAAAGGCCACTGCAGACCTCAGAGGGAGAGGAGAAGTGTGTTCTTGCATGGGGCTCCTTTTTAGAGTTGCACACCTGCAGGAGTGAAGGGTTGGGTGAAGATGAGAGGCTGAGCAGGTGGCTGATGAGCAGGAGGCTGATGCTGGCCACTCAGACAATGTGAGCAGGGCTACTCAAAGTCCAAGTGGTGGGTGAGATATAAGAAGCTACCTAATACCTTCAATCGTGTTCTCTTTTTAATAAAAACTCAGACTATTGCAGTAAAACTAGATGTCAGCACTACTAAACCCAATGTCTTTTTAAAGAATCCACGTGGCTTTCTACATGGTCAGCTGAGCTAAGCTGGCAAGCTTCAGTTTTCATTGAGGGGTACTTTGGAGCTCAGACAAACTGCTTGGGGAATTGTAAAATTCATCCCATGTAGCATTTTTGTACAACTGATCTCTTAAGATGAAATATAACCCCAATCCTTAAACAGAGTTACTGAAATTGAATATAAATTCAAGCCAAGATAAAACTCCCAACAACTCAATTCTTCAAACTGCATTAATGCCAATTGCTGCTCTCTGAGTTTTGTTCTGAGCTCCACAAGTTTGATGCCTTCTCCAGTGATGACAATGCAGGGATGCAGGCTGAGGTCACCTCCAGGAGGCCTGATGGCTTCACTGACACAGAATTAGGGACTTTGGAAAAAGGCAAGAGCAGCCCATGCCCACTGACTGATGAGCACACGTGGGACTTTCAGCTTGCCCAGCTGTGGCTGCGTGCAGGCAGCACAAACAGGAGCCCTCAGCTCCTACACAGCAGAGAAATGCAAAAAGCTTTTCCTCTGAAAAGGAAGATAGCTCTTAATTATAGTGGACCTGGAACAAGGATTGCAACGTAGCACCAGCTGTGAGTTCTAAGTCGTGCTTTGCCAGCTGAAGGATGAGAGAGCCAAAAGGGGATGATTTGGAGAAACCCCCAACATGAGCTGGCCCACGATTTGCTGATCATATGGAGTTTATATACAGAATTCTGCTGTGATGGATTCTGCCACTGAATTTGCTTTTACCACCAGATGCCTCTAAGGACATCTGCTAATCTGTTCAGAGAAATCTCAAAGCATGACTGTAATGGGGCATGGGGTGGGGGGAAATTGAAAACTAAGCCAAATTGAGGCTCATTCTTCACACCAGGCATCCTGAAATGACTTACAGGTGCCTCGGACAACATTCCTGCAGAATTTTCATGTATTATAGCTATTCACTTTACACAAATGCGCCCAAAAGTTGCATTCATACCAAAGCAACACACACACAACCCTTCTGATTGAGACACCCAGTTGAGATGCTCCCAACAGCTGGATTATCCCAGGTCTGCCATCTGTGGTGGTCACAGCCTTCCCTGAGCTCCCTGACCTTGCAGACACCTCTGAGACAAGGGGCCTCATCTCCAAGGAAAAAGGAATCATCCTGTGGGAGGTCAGGAATGTGTATGAGCCCTTCCAGGTTCACATGCTTCAGTCTTGAGGACTGCCAAATTGAGGTTTGACCAGACAAGAGTGATGGTCCAGAGAAGGTGATCAGGAGGTCATGGACATCCCAGTGCAAAGGCAGGTGACAAAAAGATCAGAAAATCGAAAACCATGAAAGCTGAAGTCAGGCTGATTAATTAATTATTTACAGTCTCAACTCAGCTGGAGGTGTTGAGAAAACCTCAAATCCTTAGAGCATCTGCAGCATTTACCTTTCACGGATGTTCAGATGGGTTCATTTCAGTCTCTTAATTAGTTCACACACCAGCAATGTTAGAACAAGTTAATGCTGTTTCCACAAAGCTCTCAGAGCTCTATGGCCACTCCAAAAATGTTTTTTTTTAATCCATAACCACCAGTGGAAGCACAGTCACAGAATGAGCAAACACCACCCCTGCAGCCAGCCAAGAAGCTCTCTCTGGGTTCAGAGGTCTCCTTTAGGGGCAGGGCTGTCTCAGTACCCAAACTTCAGTGCCCTGCTCTGCCCATGGGGGTGACAAGGCTGGCACCAGCAGCTGGGGCCTGTCCCTGATGCTGCAGAAGCCTGGACTGACTTTGGGATGATGCAGTGGGGAAGGAAGAGGGAGCTGAGCAAATTATGGATGCAAGAAATGTAAACAAACTCCCTGATCATCCAAGCCAGGGTCTCTCTGCATTTCAGGAAAAACAGTTTGATGTATTTGTCTGGCTTGGACTCCAGGACCGATGCTGCTCACCCTGCCAGCCATCTGCCACATTGCTTTTAGTTCTCCAGGCACACATGGCCAAGAGAACATGCTCCCACACCATGGCTGCCACACCACTGACTGCCTGCTACCCTCCATGCTGACTTTAGAAAAGCTTTAATACCTGACAGAGGTCAACAGCTTTAACACCTGACTGCAGCCCAGGCTGAGCAGGACTTAAACAAACAGCACTTGTCAGTGAGTCAAGAGCTGGACACTGCCACCAACCTCTGACCAGGAGGAAGCACATTCCCCAAAGGCAGAACTAGTGGTAGCTTCTCTCCCTTAATCCAGAAGACATCAGTGGTCTGAAATGGGAATCCCTCTGCAGGCACAGGAACTCCACACACACCCTGGCTGTAATCGTCACTAACTTGTCTTAAATGAGAAATTCTCGTGGAAAACAGCAACCAAGGAAACAAAAAAATCAACAAAACCCCCATACAGCTTTCAAGTCCAGAGGAATAAAACAACAAACCCCAACACAGAACAGGTAAAAGGGTGAGACTGTCACTGCACCAGTGACACCATGCACAATGCTTTGATTAAGCCATTGACAAACCTGCTTTAGGGCAGAGAAATTTGGAAACATCAGGCAATCAAACTGTGAAGTCTGTGAAAGAATGTGATTAATGCAAAAATGTGATGAAACTAATGTGCTTGGCTCCAGAATTTCATGGCACACCCTATACTGGAACCAAATCTGATGGCTTCTTGGCGAGCAGTGCCCCTCTGTGCTCCCCAAACACGGTTATCCGTGTCCTCTTTGTTTTCTAGGTCTGATCACAATCCAAAGCTTTTATTGTAGCCACATTTCTAAGGATGTGTTTCCCAGGATATGTACCCATAAACAGAGACGTGTACATGCATATATACTCTGAATAATTGCGCAGAATTTCACTCTTCCCTCCTGGGACATAAAAGAGCCAAGTGTTATTAAATTTACGGCGAGTTCGTTGTAGTTTTCACATAATTTTCTTGATGCACTGCAGATTTTTTAGCAGGCGGCTGCTTCCTTTCCTGTTTAATGTTAAAGTACTTGTCCAGTCTCAGCTACACCAACACCCTGGATTTCTGTCTAAGTTTATCAGCCCCAGGGGCAAATGTGTTATTTTCTCTATCCTCCTCTGCCCTCCAGCTTTGTGTGGAAAAGGAACACACGGTCTTGCACAGTTCAGGATGCAACAAAGGACTGCAAACTCAGATTATCAACGCTGCAGTCAGCACAAGGCTGATCTTTCACGGATGGCAGAGGCACATCAGGATGCCCTCCATGGCTGAGACCTCCAATTACAGGAGGCTGGGCATGACACTAGCATCCAGTCAGGGGCAGGGGGCAGGCACAGAAGCAGACCTGGTATTTGTTAACTCACATCTGGTATTGTGGCTTTTGCAGTTAATTTTCTCTTGGTTATAGACCCACTTTATGTCTAATTTTTCTTTCATTGCCAAAGGATGTTTGTGTGCACACTGGAATGTGCTCTCCAGGGAAGACATACAATATAACTGTGATGCAAAGGAAAATGTTATACACCAAGGCAGATGCAGAAGGGTTCAAAGAACTCCCTGTCTGCAGGCAAACCTCCCCATCACTCTGCACACCTAAGCAGCCTTCTCTTCAGGCTGCACAGTTCAAAACTGTAGGAAATGATGCTCAGCTCAAAACACTTAGTTCCATGGGGCCACCTGTAAGCTACAGCAACCCACTGTGACCTGACAATGAGCACCCAAACATGGAGTGCCCCTGGGGGAATCCTCCTGCCAGTGGGCAGGTCAATCAAACAGCCCTAGAACATGCAAGAACATAGGTACAATTTTTCCACAGTGTGCAGAAGGGACGTCTCTGGGGACAGTCTGGGCAGCTCTCACACCCAGAAGTGTTGAATATTGGAAAGAGAGTGTGCGCAGATGCAAGCCGAGTTGGATGGACAAATGACTCCTTCACATGATGGTCGCTGGTTGTGAGAGACACTGAACTCTAAACACACAGCAAAGAAGCAAAAGCAGCTCCAGATACTCACACATCGGTTTGAGCTGCCCAATGAGTTCCTCTTTTGTCCACTTTGCCCATTCCTTCTTGTCGGTGTTTATCGAGCACAGGATGGGGCCGCACGGTTTCCCGCAGTCCTCGATGGCCGGGACATTCAGGTAGTGCACCAACACAATGTCTGGGTTCTGCAGGGACAGCAGTGAAAGAGTTACAGCACTGGGGACAGCACTCTCTGCATTTAGCTTCCTAATTAAAGCTGTCACAGCACGCATTGTGATCAGACTGTACCGGATTTCCCTGAGATAAGAGATGTTCTTTAAAAGAGGTGCAAAAAGACAGCACCTGACAGTTTGCACATGGCTTCCCCCATCCTGAGGGCCCTCTGCTTGCAACCCTCCCCCTCCACAGTGTGAACCTCTTTTCCAACCCTCACAACACCAAATACTTGCAATAGTCCTGTGAACACCACTGACAATGAACACCAGGTAATGTGCTGTGGTTTAAGGGACCTTTTGTTCATTTGAGACAATGCTTCCATCAGTTCTGGTCCACATCAGTCTTTTTTAAATATACAGAAAGTCACCTGAGAACATCAGGAACAGCCTCACTCTCCATACAGTGACAGAAAGCAGGAGGGAAGAGCCAAGGAGGCTCACAAATAGTATTACAGAGCATCTTAAACATGGGCTCTTTGCAGACAAGCCTGTAATTCCTTGTCTTTTTGCAAACTGCAGGAGGTTGGGACTGGAAGAGCTCTTTGCAGGACAGCTGCAGGAGGACAGAGGTGCTGGCTCCTACAGCTGATCCTGCAGGAGGATCCTGCAGCTGATCCCACAGCTGATCCTGCAGGAGGATCCCACAGGCAGATCCTGCAGCTAATATTGCAGGAGGATCCTGCAGCTGATCCCACAGGCAGATCCTGCAGCTAATATTGCAGGAGGATCTTGCAGCTGATTCCACAGGAGGATCCTGCAGCTGATCCCACAGCTGATCCTGCATCTGATCCTGCAGAAGGATCCCACAGCTGATCTCAAAGCTGATCCCACAGCTGATCCCAAAGCTAATCCCACAGCTGATCCTGCATCTGATCCTGCAGAAGGATCCTGCAGCTAATCCTGCAGGAGGATCCCACAATTGATCCCACAGCTGATCCCGCAGGAGGATCCCACAGCTGATCCCACAGCTGATCCCACAGGAGGATCCCACAGCTGATCCCAAAGCTGGTCTCACATCTGATCCTGCAGGAGGATCCCACAGGTGATCCTACAGCTAATCCCACATCTGATCCTGCAGGAGGATCCCACAGTTGATCCCACAGCTGATCCTGCAGGAGGATCCCACAGCTGATCCTGCTGGAGAATCCCACAGCTGATCCCCCAGCTGATCCCACAGCTGACCCCGCTCCCCTCTCCCCTCCCCAGGAGCTGCAGGGAAGGACCCCGCTCTGACGCACTGCGGTGCTGTCCCACCGACACCTGGAGCAGGAGCCGAGCTCTGCGTTACCACCCTGTGAGTAAATGAATCATCTTAACAACAGCAGCAGCAACAACTCCGCCAGCTCCCCAACAGCGTCCCAGGGAGATTGTTCAATAGATAATAACAAGATTGAGGAGATGATTTCTTTCCCTTAAGTAATTTACTCCGAAGTTCGCAAACTTTAATGATTGCTTTGGAATTATTTATAAAAATAAATAGGATAATGGTGTAATTAAAACTCTAATGTTTCATTAATGCTGTTAGAGCCCTGTTCCGAGGGGGAGCACAACCCATCATCCTTGCACAGGTTGTGCTGATGGGAGCACTTGCTGACGAAACCAGGGGAGAGCTGGAGCAGGACACACACACCTTCAAGGAGACCTGTGGAGGAAATTTCTGATGGGCAAAGCACAGCACTGAAGCCCAGCATGCTGAGAGCTGCACCTGGAGCAGCCCAGGGCTGGAGGACACTCAGCAGGGCTGAGTGTGGGGTGACCATGACCCTCTTGTGTGCCCTGCACACAGGGAGCATCCTGCACATCCCCAAGGTCAGGGACGGCTGCTCGTGTCCCCCAGCTCCTCCAGGCTGCCTAAGAAGGTGCTGGCAGTGGGGAGGACACTGTGCCCATGTACAGCAACATGAAAAGCAGAGCAGGGCATCCCCCCTGTATCTGCTTACATCCCTCTGTCTTGGAAGGGAAGCTCTTTTAGGTTAGGAAAATATTCAAGCAGAAACTTGCATTTTCTCCCTCTATGGACAGAACTGCGAGCAGGGGATTCTCAGTGAAGATTCTGTGAGAAAGCAGTATTAAATTCTTGCAGTCAGTGCTGAAAGAGTTGTACTGCACAAGGAAGAGGCAAAGAAACCTTGTAAGGAACAGCTAAGAATTTATTTCAGAGAGCTTTTGGGAAGTGCTAAAGCAAAGAGAACCATTGGCTCTCCTATTCCCAAGATTCCTCTGGGACAAACAACTGGACCTTTTGTGTTCAGTTGTGAGGTGTTCAAAACCTTCCTTTCCACAGGGCACATCTGTCCCAGAGGACACAGAAAACCATCACAACCTCTCATTCTACAAAGGGGAGGTCTGAAACATCACTGTTCTTGTGCATAATTCAGAAGAGGTTCAGACAGTAAAAATGATTATCCATACACCCAAATAGTCTCCATCAGCTAATTTAACATAATTAGTGATCTAGATGATGAAGTAATAAAAAGTAATATGCTTCAGAGATTTCATGTAAATACACCTCTTGCTCCCAGGGAAGTTTCAAAGAAGGGAGCAAGGACACAGCACTGGGTGATGTGGCAGTTCTGCAGGTGCTTCTACCTTCCTCTCAGGTAAGCTGAGTTTTTCACAGCCTGACAGTGCTGGTTTGTCAGGATTGTGGGGCTTCCTGGCTTCAGTGCAGCACAAGCAAGTGGACCTCAGCAGTGGACAGGCACTACAATTTATACTTCTTATATATAAAAGCATATAAAATAAATGCAAACCAAACAGGTTTGCTCCTTATGCCCATATCTAAAAGTTGATCTCAGACTGATAAATCTCATGAATGCCAATCTACTTGGTGAACTGAAATGTTTTGACACAAATGAAGAGAATACATGTTTTAGAAAATATAATTAGCAGTGAATCCCTATTTGTGATAAACTACCAGGAGAGCAAGAGAGATGTGAAAGACTGAAAAAAAAATACAAATGTAACTTCCACACAGGAAAGGTGTCAGGACACTGGACACACCAGGGCAGAAACTCTTCACTGGGGTGGCAAGGGGGAACAAGGGGAGCCCTGCACTGGGCTGCAGATGGCTCTGGAAACATTCCTGCTGGAAATCCGCCCGTCATTCCAGCGCCTGGAGCCTCAGCAGAGCTGCTCTGCTTCCCCCACACCCGAGCTGAAGGCACTGCCATCTGTCCCTGACCTGCACAAGGCTCCTTAGCTTCTCCTGCCTCCTCAGTGTGGCAGAGAGCTGCCTCCACTGCTGCTGGGGGTAAGCAGGAGATGGTGCAACAAGTGATTTAACACAAAAACTCGTTGGTTTTGATGAAGAAAAATGCAACTGCAACATCTGTCTGACTCTTGTTTGAAGCTTCATCAGCACTAAGTGGTCAATAAATCAGACTGGCATGGTGTTACGTTTCTTCCATGGCTTAGCCATTAATCTAATGCCAGTTTTCACGAGAAATGAAGGAGAAAAACTACGTGATGGTGAAAGTGTACACGTTATCCAGAAAGTGATAATGGCACCTAATGGTGCTGCAGCCCTCCATCCATGTCTGGAGTAGCCTGGCAGCCTCCTCTGCTGCCCACCACACACCATGGAAATTATCTGACTAAAACAGGAATTGTTTGTTCCACCAGCCTGCTCCATATGGGGATTTTTCATGGGAGCAGAAACACCAAACTGGAACAGTACTGGCAGCTGGGGTGCCCTGGGCAGCCAGCAAAGGGCTGGCCAAAGCTGGGGTGAAGGAATGGTCAGTTCCTCCAGAGCCCCACGATGGCTCAGCCACAGGGGAAACTCTCATTTCAGCAACCACCTTTTGCTTCTCCTTCACCTCCCAGAGTCAGTTCCCCCATAGGGAAGTCTTCCTTCTCAGGAGAATAATCACAAAAACCCTCTGCCTTACCAAAGCATGCTGCTTCGGTTCTCTTCTTCTATTTCTTTTTCTTTTAAAAGCAAAAATCAAAAGCCATTTCTGGCCAGCTTCCAGCTGCTCTTCAGTTGCTCAGCCAAGGCAATCAGCTCAAGGCAAAATCTCACTGGCAGGGGCTCCCAAATCACCGATGACCACAGCTGAAGATAATTTTATTTGGAAAAATACCTCTGAGCTGAAAGTTTTGCATTTGTACTCCCTGCTGGAAGGATGAAAGGAAGTAAATCATCCTCAAGGGTGATGAGATCAGTGAATTTAATCTCAGACAAGGAATTACCCCCAAATGCAGCCACTTGCCCTGGCTGGCACTGGACATGTGTGTCAGTTCTGTTGAGTCAAACCTGTGAAGCCCAGCTCTAATAGCTACACCACAGAGCACAAGGGCAGGAGGAGTGGAGCATGACAGTGGCGTGTACAGGCAGCTCCTGTGCCCCCCTCCCTCCCTCTTCACCCCCAAAATTATAACAGGTTTTTTCTTTCCTAGCAGCTATTCATTCACAAGGTTTACTTTGTATTTCTCAAACAATCCAAAAGGAAATCTCAGCTTTCTGGGAAGATAATTCACATCCATTGCTGTGAGGTGACAGGATTAATATCTGACAGATTATCACCCCCCAAAAAAAGATAATATAAAGAGGTGCCATAACAAGATAATATAAAGAGGTTTCTGTGGTTTTGAGGGGCTACTATTACATGATGCTTCAGCACCCACAAGTAACTCAGGGACAGGTACTGGGAGTGCCTGTGTATCATCTGTATGTTATCTAAAAATCAAACCAATGAATGAAACTATTCCCAGACACATGGATGACAGAATCTGCTACTATCTATAGCAGTGTCTTTCTGGATGGTTTCCTCTGGATTTTCAAATGTTTGAGAGCAGAGTCTGAGATACCTGAAGAAAAAGGCACAAATACATAACACAGACACTGAAGTAATGGAATTTTTTCAGAGACAAAATGCTAGCTTTGGGCAAGATTATTGGTTTGAATCCCAGCAATTTCTTTATCCTTGAACTAATTTCTAATTGAGGTCATGCTATGGAAGGCAACCTGGTGGCTGATGCCTTAGAATATATTAATCTTCCACACTAACTGTGAAAACAAAAAACAATCCACTGCCTTTGAGCACACAACCTACTGCCTTAATTTATCTAGAGCTGGGCATGTTTAATTAGGGAGAACGAGACAATTACCAGAGACACAGCACAGCCCTGGCACCTGAGATGAAGCACTGGAGCACAGGCAAGAGAGTGGGACCCCAGAGCCAGACACAAAATCAGTTGTTGTGCTGCAGAGCAGGACTCCTGCTGCTGGAAAATCCCTTTCAGTTAGCACAGCACCTTGAATTAACCTTGTCCCCTATGGCTCCAGCTGACAAAAGAGCTGCTGGAACTTCTGGCCCTTCAATAGCTTCCTCAGGAAGAGAAGCTTGGAGTCAGCCAGGCAGAGAGACATTGGTGCATGTGTGGTTTTAATTGCACTTGAATCAGCATGCTGACACACACTTGCTCAGGAACTCGTGCCAGCTGTCACTGTCCTTGCCTGGCACAGGAGCTTTGGGTCCCCTCTGGGGTGGTGCCATCCCCACCATCCTCACCATCACCACATCCCAGCCATGGCTGGGGTCTCCAGATTTATACCCTGTGGATACAATGCTTGTCTCAAAAGCTCAGCCAGCCCACAACTCAAACACAGAGTCATCTCCCCAGTTTTTCAGCCCAAATTATTTTGAGGTTCAAGAATTTTTGAGACAAGAGATTGACTACAGGATGATATAGCTCCACATACTGCAAATATTGAAAGCAAAAAATTATTTTGAGATTATGAGATGTCCTGCAATTGTTTTAAAGAGAATCAAGATTTCATCTGGCTGTATACTTTATAACATGTTCCCCAGCTCCTCTTGAATACCTTGGTAAGGGCACAGCACACAGAGCAGGCAGCATTTAAATAGCATGAGCAGCAAAGTAAGGGAGTCTTAATATAGAACAAATCCAAAACACTCACTAATATATCGTCAAATGTGATACATTTGAAGATATTTTATACAGAAAGAGCTGCCTCTAAATACTCCTGAGGATCATGTTTACTTAATGTACACTTTGAAAGACACAGAGAAATAACATGCAGTAATTCCTGGCCTCCAAAGTTCCAAAAGAAATTGATTTCTGGGATGTTTTTTATCTTTCATAGCAATACCTCTAGTGCTAGTAAAAGATGTAACAGGAAGATGATGTTACACAACCAGAAACATGCAGCAAAATAAAACAAAAGGCACTTCTCTTTTCTCACACAGGTATTATTCTTCAGGACAATGGAAATTTCTTTTAATCTGTGTCACCTCTCCCAGCTGGAAGCTTTAACTTACACAGGCAGCTGATAGGGACAAGATAATTCTGCCATGAGCTGGGACTGTGTTTATTTATCTAGGAACATGCAGGCAGCTTTGCTGCTGACACAGAGGTCCCAGGGATGGAGATGCAGCAGGGAAGTCTCCCGTCCTGCTTATTACTCCAGAGACCATGGAAGTGGTTTCATGGAAGGTCTGAGGACACCTGAATCTGTGGCTCTTGTGGTGCTGGCACTGCCCAGCATGCAGGGCATCAGTGGCAGCACATCCCTGGCACAGCCTGGCTCCCATCCACATCTCCAAAGGGTTTTCTCTGAGAACCACGGTGAGGCTCCAGGCTGCCACCCACAGAGCAAGGCTCTTTTTCAAACCCATGGTTTGTACTGTTTGTCTGGATTCTTGAAAGACCAGCCTGAGACTGTGATGGCTTTGAGCTGTCGGTCAGAGGCAGCTGTCTGGCTCAGTTAATAGCTGTCTACAGCTATTACTATTGTGTATAAAAACACAACCATCATTAAAGCATGCAGAGAAAACTTAGAGAAAGCAACCTGCCTTACTTCAGCTTACTCAAGAGATACTCCTTCTTAACACCCCTGCTCAGGAGAAGTGTGAAACAGCAGCAACAGCTGCCTTTAACCCAGCTGCTGCATGCAGCACCGACTGCCTCTACAGGGAGACAGATTTGCCATGGAAATCACCAAGGCATCTCCTCCTCCTCCCTGTCACTTGCTCTCTGCAGTTTTACAATTCATTCTGCAAAAGCCTTGAGGATTTTCAAACAATAACGCTGAGGGCAAAGCAAAGGTTTCTTTGGGTTTGAACTCCTCCGAGATACTCCTCCTGACAAATGAGGCTTATTATAGCACACACATCTCTTGCTACACTGAGTATATTCTGCTACTCCAGCTCTCCACCTCTGAAGACTTTGCACAGTGCCTCTGTATTTGCCTATGTTAAACCTGTGTATTGCAACCACTTCCAGAATAGTGGAATTTCTTCTGCAAGGAAAGTGGTGCAGAGAACATCAAAGCCACATGATATTTCAGTGTCCTACACTTGAATTGTGCATTTCATTTTCAAAACATCTAAAAAAAATTACCAACTTATACAGCCCAATTTATGCACCAGGATTACTCGATTTAACAGCAAAATATGGCTCTTTATAGGGTAACACAAAGTAAAGGCTTGACTGCCATTAAAGCACCCAGAAATCTTCCAGCCACCAGAACTGCAGATGTGGAGCAGAGTTCTGCCCTGCAGCTGCATGAATACTTTGAAATCATGTTTGAAATCGTGTTGCCCATGCACACATGGGCAAAGTCCCAACAAATCCCAGACACAAATGTAAATACTGAGGTACTGCATATGCTGTAACAGTGTTGCTCTCTTTGCAGGCTGCTGATCTGTAAAAGATTTGCTACTGCATTTGGACTATTTTCCCCCACAAGTGTGAGCCAGAGATCCCTCAGCTGACATTTGTGAGGACTCTTTATATTTTTTTTTATTCTGAAGTACAGAATCTCTTCTCCCTCTTTCTGTTTTTATTGCAACCTTTACATGGGAATTCTGTCATTGCATTTCAAACGAGCTCAGGCAGAGCTCAGCTTGGAACACTTCCATCCCCATCACCGGCCAGAAATGCCAGCATTATAAATCATGCCCCAAGTGGCTTCTGCCCTTTCCCAGCTCACCCAAGCCAGAGATACAATAATAGTTAGTCTGAAATAAGAAGAAATTTTAATTTCAAAGCTCCACTGACATTCACCGAGTGCTTTCAAAGTTTCTATCAACAGAATGCGCTGCTTCCAATTCTAGTTGGAATGAAGATGGTGCAAGTTTTTCTCTCAAGCTGATGGCCTAGTTTGCCTCAATAACAATATTATCTGTTAAATATTAATGCATTTCTGTGAATTAAGAGCAGTTCTATGGGCACCTGCAGATGCATCACTTCTTACTTTTTTAATTGGTATTGTTGTAGGTGGACCAAGTAATAGAAAGCTGACATTTCCAAATACCAAACAAGAAAAGCCCAGGAGATTGTACTGAGAGCTCGTGATAAGCTTTCCCTACAGAGACATGCTGTCCTTCAGCACTGCTCCTAAATCTTCACCAAGCTCCAAGCTACATTTGCTCATATAAAAATGACTGTAAATCATTTGGAAGAGGATTGTCCCTCGCACCCTGTGTACGCTCCCCACAGCAGTGGCACGATGGACTGAGGATGTGTCCAAGAGTTGGCTCATCTGCACAAGGCAGCAGAGCAGCAGCTCAGCACTTCCCAGCCCCACACATCCCCCCTGCCCAGCAGGAAGGGAGCTCTGTGCAGTGCCAGAAGGTGACAGCAGCTCCAGCAGCATCCCAGGGGCTGGAGCTGGGCTCACAGAGCTCACCCAGCCCTGACCCCTTTCCCCACACCTGCACAGACACAGAGCAGGGGCTCCAGGAAAGGAGGCACATGTGAGCTTGATGCCTGCCTGAAGGAACAGCAGATAAATGCTATTTAATGTTCCACACAGCCTATACAGGATGTGGTAAGCCAACAAGTCCTTTTTATTTCTATTCTTTGCTCTTGCTCTGAGGGCTCTATCATTTATAGCTTCTTTAAATTTGTTACTTTTGATATCAGTGACTGGTAATACGATTCCCGGAGGAATAACATCAATAACCTTCAAAACACTTTCATAATGTTGCCTTTGATAGTATTGCAACACGTTTGTTCCTATGGCAAAACCCTTATGACACTGCTATACAGCACACAGGTTATTCACTGAAGGTTTTGTTTGCCTGGATAACCTTTCCACACATGAGTAATGCCAGTGCCAGGGAATCCAAGGTTCTCCTTTTGGAGTCCAATTTCACTTCTGCATTGCATGTGAGGATTCACAAAGTGGAGGGTCCAAACAAAAGATGCATAAAAGCCAAGCAACATGGGGCTGTGCCCAGTGGAAGAGATGGGCAGGTACCAGGGACACCCCAAACTGCCACACCAAGGACATTCCTCCCTCCATTCTCCCTACAATCCTGGCTGTGACTCGTTAGCCATGGTGTCCTGAGAGGGATCCACAGCAGCCAGCTGAGAACTGAGGCAGCACTTTAAGCCAGAAACATCAAATCCTAAAGCAAAAAAAGGAGTATCAGACTTGCATTTATTCTGAACTGAAAGAAAAAGATTACTAGACAACCTTCTTTCTTCTTCACTACTACTCAGAAGTCTCCTGCATACAATGGGATTAGCAAACAGGGATTAGCATCTCGGCACTCCTGCTGTAGGCTGGAGACAGCCCAGCTCTCTGGGCCTCCTCCACATACACTTTGAGACTCCCATGTGGATGCCTTGAAATCTTAAAAGGAAATGAGACCCCCAACAGTGCTGCTGTGCAGCTCAGATGGGCTTCTCTGACCTGCTGATAAGAGAGGAATTATCTCCTTATCAGACCTTTCCAAGGACTCTGACTCCTTTCTGGCCATGTAGGCATCCAGGTTTCTCTTGGGGAGATCTGACAAATGGATTTTGTTTCTGTTTCATTATGTCAGAGCAAGCACAGGAACACTCCCAGGGTGGACAAACAGCTCTGGTCAGTGCCAGCACAACTCTGAACTCAAGGCTGGGACACACATTCCTTCCTGGGCTCCTTTTTGCCCCAAATCAGGTCTCTCTAAGAGCAAAGAATTGTAAATTGGACAGTGAGTCCATCCTGCCTCAAACTGCCAAGTCAGAGCAAGCGACCTGGCTGCTAAGGCAGATGTTATCAGGGATGAGCAGAAGTTGGTACAGCAAAGCAAACTGCCCTTCAGCCTGATCCATCAGTCTCAAATTCGCTGCACAGGAGCAGCCTGGCAATCTCCCAGCACACGACAGTGCCCTGATAACCTCCAAAGCTGTGTTATTTAAGCAGAGAAAGGTGAGCTTTGTTTAGCCCTTGGGCTCAGGCTGAGCTGATGACAGATGCCGACACTTCATCCAATTAGATTTTTAAGTAGTGAGCGCAAATTTATCAGGTGAGCATTTGGAGATGTGGCACATGAGAATTATCGATTTCTTTGGTAACTCCATGGCTGCATCTCTCCTGAAGAGTCTCCCTCATCTTTTTATTTCACAGTATGCTCCAAGAAAAAGAGTGAAGTTTTGGCAATGCCTTCTGAAGAATACAACAAATAGCAATGCAGTTGCCATTAAATGCAGAAATTCTCTCCCCCTTCTTCTTTTTATCTACTTGCCAAACGTGACTATGAAGCTGAGATATTTTATACACTAAGTGCTGCTGCCTGTGGTGTACATTCACATCAGCAAGAGAAAAGAACACACAAGGCATATGACATTGTATGCCTTACAAAATACAAAAAGGCAGGAAAGCTTCTGAATTTCAGTTACAGATGCAGACTATTACACGCAGCCAGTCATTGCTCATTTTGCCCATCAGCTACTTGACCCAGCTACACACACTGGTATCTTCTGAGACATCCCAAAAAAGCAGCAGTGGTTGGAACATCCAGTGCCAGACACGGAAATATTAAAGTTTAACACAGGCACTTTTAAGTTGGTAAATGCTCAGCAAAGTAAGCACAGATCAAAGGGGTTTTTGGGCTTAGGCATCGATGCATCTGAAGAAGCATCTGAGAGAGGGGTAATGCTGAGGAACGAACAGCTTATGACAAGAGTCCTTGAAACCCCAGAAACAGCAATACCCTGCACTATCCAAGCTCAAGAGTGCTCTGAGCATTTTCTAACTTACTGCTTTTTCCTTTTTTTTCTGTCTGCACAGAACATGGAAGAGGAATGGAAACCCTTGTCTTGCTGTCCTTCAAATAAAGGACAGAGCAGGTTTTGTTCTTCAGCTTGGACCTCTCAGATCTGAACTTCATCAGACAGCACAAGAACTGACCTGAGGGTCTGTTGTTAAGTGTGCCAGACATGACTGCTGGTAGGGCTGGTTTTGAGCAGAATATTGAGAGTCTTACATGCCCACCCACATTTTAGCCTTTGTACGTATCCCACATAGGTTTTCTGCCTTTTATTCCAGCAGCAAAGACTGCCTGTTTGAGTCAGAGACCCTGCCCAGATGCCTCCTGTTTGTTGCTAAAGACAAGTGACTTCACTCATCCAGCCACAGACCGTTTCTCTCTGATACTGCTGGAATGGAGCTGGTGCTCACTCAGCAACAGCACAACTTGAGGTGACTGCAGTTGTGCCTTTGCAAACCACTCAACAATGAAGATTTTCATCTTGGCACAGACACAGGAGCTGCAGCTGCCTTCTCTCCTTCATCAGGAACATTTCTGTTGCCATCAGAGGCATTTCCGTCACCTGCCACAGCTGCAGAGAGCGAGGAAACGTCAGCTACAGCAGGAATTGAAGTCACCAGGATTCCCCACGTTATTGCTCCTCAGTTTCAGAAGGACACACACCAGAAGTGCAGGGCTGGACCCTCTCACTGTGTCTGCAGGACCAGCAGTGCCCAGCACCCCTGTGATTCCAGCACCACCACCCTTCCTGCACTGCGTGCTCACAGTGGGAGATGGAGCAGGGAGCAGCCAAGGGGATTCTGTTCTCATTACACATGCAACAGCTGAGGATGCTATTCCCAAACCCTGGGACTGGAACAACAGTGCTGGAGATGCTGTGATGTGAAAGCACAAGGGAGACCACGTCCTGCTGGGCCCCCCTGAGGAGCAGGCACCTCACACGGTATGTGCTGTCTGCCTGCCACTAAAGAACCTGTAAAGGAATGTGTAATGAGATACAGGCAACAAAACCAGCGTGGGTGAACAGGGATTCCCTGCAGAGCCTCCTCTTGACTCTGTGCTAGGAGAGCACTCTCTGAAGAACACAGCATCCACCTCTTTAGGCAGAAATACCCGTGCCAGAGGAGATCCTCCATCATCATTATTTGGAGTGCTCTCTGATGTTTTGGTGTTATGTCAGAAACATTTCAGTTGTCTCAGTACTGCAAGAACCTGGAAAACCACAAAAATCTTTCATCCCAACTTGTACATATAATTTGGAAATGACTGGAGCAACCATCACACCTAAGGAGATTAGAGCCTGTTTGCTGAAAACCAAAGCCCATCCCTGCCACACCACAAGTGGAGCAGGACAGGTAAAATGCACATTACTGCACTTTGGTTGATGTGGGATGGTAACAACAGCAGAGCCCAGAGCTTGAAGGCATGTTCCCAGCAATAGAGCAAACTCCCCACAATGTTCACCGTGTCCTCAAGTCATTCTGTTTTATAGATAGAGACACAAGGAAAAAATGAAATCTAAAAAGCATTGTCAACTTGAATGATTTTTCAGGTTCTTGTCACTAAACAACCATCATCCCTCAGAGCATACGAAAAGCAATAAACCCAATAGAGCTAATAAAGGAAAACTGTGTGGAGCTTGACAGATCTGGCTGTCCCTGGCATGTGACAGCCAATTTTCCAAGCAGGCAAATTGAAGCTGCAGTAAACTTGTCCACAGGATAAGTGAGACCCTGACAAAACCAGCACCTACTCCTGTTTTTTAACGCTAAGTTCTGCTAAAAAAAGGTCAATTTTGAAAGAACATTCAAAAGGTTCTGCAAGATACATTTGTGGCCAATATAAAAACTGCCCAGTAATTGCTGTTTATCGTCTCACCTCTGCTGAGCACCAGCAGGAACCCAGTGGTCTGTAACACAAATAAAGGGACAAACCTCACCTTGTTAACACTGACTGTCCACTCTGGCTGTGCCAGCCCCCTTTACCTGTGCTCCTCTGAATGCTGAAAACCCAACAGAAACTGTAGTTTGCTCTAAAAGCTGGAATTCCTCAGGCTGTGTGGCAAGCTTGCACAGAAAGGTTTGCAGGGAGAGTCTGTGATCAAACCAAGACCTAATTTAGCCAAGAACCCATTAACATTTCTTCTGTGTACTCACTGAATGAACATGCTTTTGAAGCCACTTATTTACCAATAAATTACAATGGTCTGGATTCATTAGAAACAAAGTAAATTGTTTTAATTGATCTGAACTTTTTTGCAATGTGGGAACTTCCTTCCTGCATAATTGTACTTTCTAGAAGAATGAAACAGCAAATGAAAACTCTCTTGGAGCTTCTTGTCTGTAAAATGCTTCCTATTCTGAAAGGCTGGAATTACAGAAATTAAGAAATCAACAACTCTTCCATTTTTGCAATGAACCTTGAACCTGCCTCATGAAGTTTATAACGGGTAAAGGAGTTTTCTATGTGGAACCACACACAGACAGCTCATGTAGGAGCTCTTGCTGCACTGTCCAAAAACTGTATTACAGAATCACAGAATATTCAAGGACTTTGTTATTTGTTTCGGGGATCAGAGGAGATGAAGACTATGCAGATTTAAACAACTGCAGTTCATTTGGTATAACTTCAGGCAGATGCAAAGGAGCAAAGGTCCTGTTAAAAAAAACTCAGGCCCTGAGAGTAATGGCAGTCACTGCAACCAGAAGCAAAGCTGCAATCTAAAACAAACACTGTGCAGTGCCATCAGGTATAAATACATTTCTATTCAAATTGGTTGGGGGCGTTCAGAGGAAATATTCAATTTATAAGTAGAGTATAAATGGCATCTCTCAAAATCAGAGTTTTCGGCACAGATTAGCTCTCCATCCCCATTGCTGCTGAGAGGGCTAATCACCTCCCTGAATCAGTGCTTCTGCTCAACCTGACACTGGAAATAACATGTAATTATACTGATTAATTCTGCTGAAAACATACATTGTTTTGCTATAGAATGTAAACATAATAAGGTGAAAGTGTGTTACAAATAGAAAAAGCTGCGCTGTTCAGAAAAACCCGCTCAGGTGCTACAGGCGTTGGAGTGACTGCATTTATTAAAAGAGCAGCACTGATTCCCACAGCTGCCTCCTGACTTCTGAGGGAAAAAAAAAAAAAAGCAGAAGAAAACTGGTGGATATATGACCCAGGAGTATAGTTACAGCCTACTAAAGGCATCCAATTATTTATATATACATCAGAATGAAATGAAAAAGAACAATAAAGAAGGACTGCTTCAAACAGCAGCAGTCCTGCACAGCATCTGCACATTGAAGGGCCTGATGTGGCCAAAGGACCCCAGGTTCAAACAGGGGGCTGATACACAGGGAGCTCAAGGGAGAGGCAGGAAGGAAACAGAAGGAACTCACTCCATCTCCTGGGAGCCAATAGAATAAATACAAAAGGAGCCACAAAACAAGGAAAAAAACCCCCTAAAATTAGGAATTCCTCCTTGCACAGAATTACAGCAACAAAGCCTGGTAATTTTGCAGAAGACAGCAGCATTATCACATAAAACCAAGAAACATGCCTTTCTCCTTAGCTGCATCTTGCTGTGCAATGATCTGAGAAGCCACTGAAAGAAAATTGCTTGAGTTTCCATTTTAGAGCTGCACTTAACCAAATACTATCTGTCTTCAGACATATTGGCAAGAAAAAGTAGAAAATTACTTGTTTTTCCTGCAGCACCCAAAACCCCAACAGCCACAGTGTCAGTCCCTTGTCACCCACAACCTCCAGTGCCACCACCCTGCTGTCACCATTCTCCCTGCGCGCTGCTTGCTCAGATTCTTTGGGTGCTCTTTTAATTTATTCACGGACACAAACCCCCACCTACAGCAAAGCACCCACATCCCAGAGGACAGCAGCACGAGTTCCACGGGCTCAGCATTTTGCAGGACCCTTTTGCAGCGTGGGGATGGGGCAGCCCCCAATACCTGGCTCCTGCAGAGCATCTGTGTCACAGGCAGCTCCTGGAGAGGAGGACCCGGGGTTTGCCTGATGATAAACGGAAGGGAAAAGGCAAACACAAAGCTGCAGCTGAGTAAGGAACATTAAGTCTGACATGGGGAAGCTGTGATGCATTACTCAGCCTGATAAGTTTAATGTATAATTTAGAAAGATATCACCAAAATGGAAAGGAGAAGCTGTTAAGCAGCTCTGAAGGGTATTTGGCTCAGGCATCACATGCAGTTAGTGTTCACAGGAAGCTGCTTGCCCCATGGCACAGAACCACCCCTTGCCCAATAACTTGATTTAGATGTGTCTCAGCACTGAAGCACTTCAGAAAGAACTCATTCCTTTCCATAGGCTTTTCACTGACTGTTAGGTATTGCCTCCCTGCTTGATAAGCAAAAGTCATCAGATGGAAAAGCCCTCCTCCAACTGCTGCTCAGAGTAATAGGCTCAACCAGGCAGTTTGCACCCTTTGACACCTTGGAAGTCACTAAAAATCCCAAATTACATTTAAAAGACCTTAGAGAATGCATCAACAGAAATTATTTTAAAAATAAAATAAAAAATCAAAAACAAAACCACATCAGCTGTTATGATATTTGTTTAAAAGAGTATAATAACAACCACCTTGCCACAGTCCTTTGAAGAAATATCTATCTTGGTGGAAAAAGAGCTTTGCTGGGGAGCTTAGGGAATCTTTTGCCCTTTTGGCTTCACCAGGACAATGCAGAGGAGGGATGCTGCAGCTGCTCATTGAGGACAGCTGTAGGCTGCTGAATGACAGCTCAGCACCTGCCTGACAGGGGAAGCATTGACAGGGAAAGGTATAAAGGTTTATTTGCCAGCTGAACTTGCCCAAAGTGTCCCCTGGAGCCCACATTTCAGAATTAATGACTTCTGATACTGCTCATGTGATCACCAGAGGGCCTATGGAAAATATTTTGATGATGAGGGATGCCATTTGTTAACAGGACAAATGTGAAGAGCAGAGAGAGGACACCCCAGGACACCCTCAGCACAGAGCAGACCCTGCTACCCTGACACCAAGGATGGGACAGTGCAGGGGGCCATGACAGCACCTAGACCAGCCCAGCACTGCTGTCTGCCCAGCACCACTGGAAGGATTCCAGCATCCCTGATGAACCTTTAGCTGCTGACTTTAATTTTCTCACTGCAGGGAGCTCAGTCAGGTCTCCATGCATGCCCTGGCCTTGCACAGAAAACCATCACCCTAATTGGGGGGGACTGGCAGGCTGTGCTGGGAGCACAGTGCCTGCCCTTCAGTGCAAATCCACACTGTCCCACCAGGGATGCTCCTCCACACATCCACGTCATGGCTGCCAAGGGCACTGACAGCTGAATTTCAAGCAAAGTAGAAATGATGGGTGGCAGCAGGTGAGACCTGAGACAGGAAGGAAATTCATCCATTGTGGCATGGGAGGGAGGAAGGTCACCCAGCAGGACACAGACAAAAAGCTGTAAAGGGCCCCAGCAGTGCAGGCAGTCCCAGAAAGATCCAAGTTTTGATGTCCCTTCTGGCAGTCTCCCCAACATCTCTCACCATCCACACATTTTAATTCCATTTTTAAGTTTACCACACTCGAGAAGGGAATAACATCCTGCAGCAGTGTCACTGTATTTCCTTTCCTTAAATCAGATTTAACTTGTGTTGCTCTTTAGCAAAATTCATTGTCCTCTTATTCAGTATTACCAGATAAAAAGGACAGAGCTGTCTTATCTACGATTTTGGGAACAATTCCTCATCTGACACAGTATTTGTACGACACTGCCATTTGTCTTTTCCTAGCCTGTTCATATCGACCTTTTCTAGTTCCTTTAAACGGGACCTTTCCAGAACTGATCTCTCCCCATCCAGCCCCTGTTGAATGGGACCATCCAGCACCACCTGCGGCATCTTGGACAGGGCTGTGACACAGGAATGGGACAGTTTTATCCAATCCCTCTGTTCTTTATTTTTATATCAAGTTTTTGCTCTTCAGTTCCATATTAAGAGAAACACTGACAACCCATGACTCCCTCTAATGATATCCCAACCACCCTCAAAGTGCCTGCAGGACTCAGAAACAGCTTTCCTATTTTGTCCCTGTTTCCCAGCTCCATTAAAAATACACATTATAAAAGGTTCTGATTCTTGCTGGCTCATTATCCAGAGCACCCTGTGCTCCAACACCAGTCTGAACAAGCCCAGTGACATTCCCATCCCAGTGGCATGGCTTTTCTGGCTTCCCACTCCCAGTGAAGGGGGAGATGCTTTTCAGGACACACTGTCACTGCAACTGCTCCAGGAACTGCTTTATCACACATATATTTTAAACTCTTGACAACACTCACACAGAGATAAGGGAACAGGAACTTGGGCCACAGTTTTATAACATTTTCCCTATTTCTAGTGGTTTATCTCCAGAAAATATCAGTATGTCTCCCAAGTCCTTACAAATCAGTGCAGCTGCAATATCAGCCTCTCCGACCTCAGCCAGTACTGCCTGCAATGATTCACTCAGAATAATCAGCTCAAAAAGGGAGCCCTTGCTCCAAAAGCCTCCTCCTCCAGCTCTCCAACAACCAGGACCCACAGTTGCAGTGAGACCAGAATTTCTTGGTGTAATGTGCTGCTGTTTCCTCAAAGCAGCAAGTGCACCTGCCCCTGCCACACAAGGAGTGTGATTCTGAATTTCCATCCTTTCAGAGGTTATGGTGTATCATGCTTTATCTTCTTTCTTCTTCTGCCAGAGTCAAGATTAGAGATGGTATTTTGTGTTTGGACTCAGATGTTTATTAGTTCTTACCCTATATTACAGCGAGTTCTACAGCACTTCAGCTAACAAGCTAAAAATTGAGATGTAGCTCTCTCTACAAGGCCCTTTAAGGCTTAACTGTCCCATTAAGAATGCACACCCAAATAATTTTTTACTTTTAACCCAATAACCAAATACCCATGACCCACAATGTGGAATTTCTCTATGCAATTACAAAATACCACCCAGACCCAGGAAGAAGAAGGTGAAAAGAAAGAAACCTCCACCCTAAAACTTCCATATTGCCTTCTATATATTACTATGTTCTAAAACCTCAAATTCCAAATGCTCCATCACACTTCTATTCAAACTATACACCAGTGGCCCCAGTTTTATCACTCAATTTTGGAAGCCTTTTCCATGGCCTCAGGTCAAAACCAGTGCTTTCCTGTCATCACAGAAACTCTAAAATTCTCAGTATCCAGGGTTCCAACAAAGTGTGGGTGGGAATGAATGTGTGACGAGTGTCACACTGCCGCACCAGCCACAGGCCACCAAGCACCTGGGAGGAAGGTGCTGGTGGCTGATCCAAGAAGCTGTCACAGACCAAGGTCCAGGAGGATCATGCAATACACACAAAAGGGGTCTGGGACAGAGAGATACCAAGCACACAGACAATCCCAGCCAAATCATTTAAAAGCTCACAGTTGGATCCTGTGATTCTGTGTACAGCAGGGAGCAACTGGCCCCTGGCCACCCAGACATCCTGCAGCCGTGCAGGAGCAGCACCTGGTGATGTGCTATAATCCCTGGCACGCTGTGAATGCCTCTGCTCCCTCTGGATACGGAGGAACTAATCCTTGGGAGTGCTTGGTGCAGCTCTGCAAGGAGCTGGTTCAGTCTGCATGGAGCAGGACCAGCACTGCTCATGAGCCAGAGCAGTCTGAGGCTGCACTTTGGTGGGTTTTTTTTAACAAGCACAGACTGTGCCCACAGAATCTGACATAATTTGAGTTCAGAGATGCAATAAAAAATAGCACTCCCTTCTCAGAGCTTTTAGACTCAAAAATCTCATCAAAAAGAAATGCAGGTCTATAAATTATGCAGCCCTACCCTGCCTATCACATTCAGCTGATGTGTAGAGTCTCTTCACTTTCTCAGTGGGTTTGAATTACGAGAGTTGGTAAAAATGCTGAGGGCTCCTGCCTCAGGCTGTGGGAGGACAGCCCTGTGCTGGGCTGCTGAATAATCTCATAGCCAAAGACAACGACTGCTTTTGCTGCAAATGCTCCTGAACAGAAGGTTATCTGGCTCAGAGGGGCAACACACTTGGGCAGGAATATCCCAGCCAAAGCATCCTCCTCACACAGGACAGCAGCTTTCTCTGAAGATATCCCCTGAAGGACACTGGCCCAGAAGCACAGCAGGAACAGCTGTGCCAGTGCTGGGCACTGCCTGTGCTACCTGTGCTCACACACAAGAACAGGGCAGCACTTTTCACTGTAGTCAGATCTTGGCACAGCGTGCGATGAAAGACTTTCAGCATTGCCAGTGTGCTGAATTTAGCAGAGAAGGGAGCTGGGGAGATGGGATTCCTACAGACAAAAATAGAAAGTTTTAAAGCTGCAGCAAAGAGAAAAACTGCTGGAACATGGAGTCCTCTAGCAGCATCCAGCCAAGCAGCAAGAACCAAAAGGAAACCTATAAATAATATAGAGCAGATCTGCTCTGATCCACTAACCTACTTCAGGACAGGTTTACAGTGAATAATAAAAAGAATTTAAGCATGATTGTGGTGATTTAGAATGTGTACAGTGTTGATGTGTATTCCTTGCCCTGGTTTCTCAGCTGGAATTAAACCAGATAACTGAGTCCATGTACAGGGAAAGCAATCTGTGTTCTCTGGTTCTGTTTTTGGAGAGGAGAGGGGAGGCAGTGCCCTGCACTCTCAGCTCTGTGTGCTCTGCTGGTGGCCTGGAGCTGTGCCCTTGGGGCAGGCAAGATCCCAGATGCTGTGACAAAAGCACAGCAGGATTAGAGCACCCTCATGGGAAAGGAAAGCAAACACATGGATGTCACCATTTATCAGCTCCTCAGAGCTGTCCTGGGACACGAAGCATGTGTAATATTTGTGTACTGACAGGACACAACATCACACAGAACACGGGTGGTTAATTGCCACTACAGAATAACTGTTTACTTGATGGTGGATGAATGGAGGCAGTAAAACGAGCCCAGGTTTCCTAGAGGGTGTGTGGCAAGACTGTCAGCAAACCCAGGGAACAGTCCTAACTTTACTTAAATTATGGTGAGCAGTAATATCTTTTATATCTACGCTGAATACAGCAAAAGGGTAGCATGTAACTTTGCAGTGGATTCCTCAGCCAAGAATTCATGGCACAGGACCCCTCAATCTTGTGTTACAACCTCCTGCCCTCCTGAGGCACCTGAATGAGGTTCCAGATGCCATTTCATCACTGGCTAAAGAGTACTTCAAAGAACATCTCCACGCTGCCAGTGCCCCTGGCCCAGGGCCTTCTGAACCTCCCTCTCTCCTTTTTCCATCCATCAGCACCATCTTCATTTCAAGCACACTCTGCTGAGGCAGACAGAGCCATAAATAGCCTCCTACCTCGCTGTCCCTGCTCCCTGGGAGTGCTGTGGCAGCCAGCCCTGCTCCTCTCACGGTGTGTGCTGTGCTTTGCCCAGGTGGTTTCAGCATTGCATTCCTCGTGTGAAGAACATCCATCCAGGAGCCTGCATGCACACCTACTCCAACAGGAAACCTCAGCATGACTGGCACTTGCACAAACTTTAAAGACTATTAATTACTGTTACTTTCCTGAAAATGCTTTGAAAAATAATTGTGAACATGATTTGGGCTTAATGAGTTTGTGCTTTTGATACAGGCACAGTCTAGACAGGTGAATTGATAGCCTGCAATCTGCTAATTTATTATACCAGATTCTACTGATGCTCTTAGTGTCCTACTCTTCCTATTCCCATCTATTTCCATTTCCTTTTGACCCCAAGGAGATCATCCAGTTTTGCAGGTACATGTTCCCATTTTTCCAGTCTTTTAACAGAGTGGAAGCAGGCACCACTCTGAGGGTGAGGGGGTTCTTGTCAGTGCCACCAGAGCAGCTCTCACAGTGCCACCAGAGCAGCTCTCACAGTGCCACCAGAGCAGCTCACACAGTGCCACCAGAGCAGCTCTCAAAGTGCCACCAGAGCAGCTCTCACAGTGCCACCAGAGCAGCTCTCACAGTGCCACCACAGCAGCTCACACAGTGCCACCAGAGCAGCTCACACAGTGCCATCAGAGCAGCTCTCACAGTGCCACCAGAGCAGCTCACACAGCGCCACCAGAGCGGCTCTCACAGTGCCACCAGAGCAGCTCTCACAGCGCCACCACAGCAGCTCACACAGTGCCACCAGAGCAGCTCACACAGTGCCACCAGAGCAGCTCTCACAGTGCCAGTGCCTGCTGGTTTATGAGGGATAAACATCAACCTCCTCCAGGAGCCTTTGGTGGTTCCCACCTGCAGCAAACCAACTCTGAGACTTCCCCTGCTCCAACCAGCCAAGAAAACCAACAAGGCAAAGATCAGGAGTTGCTCTGTCACAGACCACCCCTCCTGTCCCCAAAACTCAAACCTACTCTGCAAAGCACAGCTCAGGGCACTGGCAAGCAGTGCCTTGGGAAGTCACACACTGCTGCCACAGAGCTCTCATGCACTTCTGCACAAGGAAGCCTGCTGTGTTTTGCCTACATGACATGCAAATTCACACATTTGTGTGGGTAGATAATTTCCATAAAAGATTTCCAGTGATCATACACAAAGTCTGGCACTTCAGAACAGGTTCCTGTTCTGTGTCAGCACCTGAATTTTTTTTTTGGGTTTTTTTTTGGGGTTGTTTTTGGAGGTATGGCATCCACAGCCCACCCTGAGAACAAGACAACCCGAACAGCTCCAGCACACCTCAAAGCCAAGCAGCACTTCATAGAAAACAAAACAAAAAAGCTGAATTTTAGCTCTGTGCTCCTGGATTTTTCTGATTAGAGAAGCCCATGCTAAACACTTTTAAAAGCTCTTTTGGCCCCAGGTAATTCCTGGCATAATGTCCTTCCCAGTAAATTGGTTTTGGGGGCGGGGGACTTGGTGCAGACTAATTCCCTGTGTTTTGCTGCCAGGTCTGTGACAAAGAACTGCTCCATTGTTCCAGAATAAGGTAATCTCTTGCTCTCAATCAAACACAAAATCACAAAAATACATTCCCCCCTCAATTCAGCTGAAACCCTGAGCTGTTCCCCAGGTAATTAATAATGTTTGCAAATGTGCCTCCTTTGAAGGAATATTATCGTAGTTTAGGTGACAAGCTCAGACTTGGATTCCTCTTTATAATTCCTAACATCTACTCAGGTAGCATTAATTGGATTCAGAGCAATTACAAAGGAGTCAGTTTGGCCACTTTATATCAAATTCTTGAGGAAATTTTGCTTTGGGCTGCTGTGAGCTGCAGTGCTGCTTCCCAGCCTCTCCACCTCCAGTGCCCAGCAGCACCAGCACAGGGCACTGGGCAGGTTGTGATAGGGCTCAGCAGAGCAGAAATGAATTTATTGATGCAGAGCAGTGCCTGTAGTGTGGGGTTCATTACAACCTGAGGAAGGACCACGAGATGGAGAGTGGCCACCTGAGGTGATGGTGGCTCATCCCACCTTGGTGGGCTCTGGCACAGAGGGGCTGCAGTGGAGAAATCCCTTGGCCTCTGCTGTCATCCCAGAACAGATGTAGCTCCAGAAGGAAAATTCCCTCAAAGGGATGTCTGTGTCTGTGCAGTGCTGACCCATCTCCCCAGGCTCAAACAAGGAAGTTTCTTGGCTCTTTTATCCTGCACAGACCCACGCATGCAGACAAGCAAAATAAACTGAACCCAAGGGCCTGATGGAAGCATGCCGAGGAAGTGTCTTGAGCAAAAACTGCTGAGAAGTGCCTAACACTGGAAAAACACCAGTGTGATTCACTTATTTCATAATCATTTAAGATATCCAATACATAATTCAACAGAATTTGAGGATCCTGGCTGGAGCCAGGACCAAGGTCTCATAAATTCTGCTGTAGAATTTCTGAGTGGTTGAACATGTTGGGGGGTTTCGTCCTGCAAAATATAAGCTTTGAATTTAATTCCCTTATGTGTAAACAAGATGCACCATTTTGCTCGGGAGTATTTTCTCTTTACTCATTAGAGACTACCAAAAATAATAGATTATTTTAATAGCAAGTCCAACACAAAGTCCATTTACTCCCAGACCTGCTGGGCAAGCCATGCTGGCAGCCCTGGCTGGGTCCTAGGTCCTGAACCTCTGCCAGGAAAGGGCTGAGACTGACCCAGTGCATGGGATGGGGATGAGGGCTGGGAAGAAAGCACAAAGCAATCCATGAGGAGGCTGGGGCTGCTCCTGGGGTCCCTGCCAAGAGGGCTCCACACCCAAAATCAAAGCAGCCAAAGTCTTAGGCACAACATCAGAACTCCAAAGAGCAGAGGGGCTGTCAGGAGGATGAGGAAGAAATGGCTGGGATTGAGGTTCCAGCAGATCTGCCAGGGATGGAGCAGAGCAAGCTGTAAAGGTGCCAGTGGGCTTGCCAGAGCAGAGCCAGAGGCTCAACAAGGTCATGGCAATGGGACAGTATTAAACCCAAGGAATCGCAGAACGATTTGGTGAGATGTTTGCACCACACCTTTTGTTGAAGCAGAGCAAGTTAAGCCCAGCTCTGAGCCATGATGATAACTTTCAAAATTTTAATACACTGACTCTAATATCAGCACTCCAGTTATCCCTGGGAACATCAAACAATCTGTATTTTGCAGTGGTTCCCAGTCACACCGTGTGCCTGTGGAGGAGGCATCTGCAGAACCTGCTCTGATAGAGTTAATGGGCTGCTCTGCCAGAGACTATTTAGAATTCCAGGCAGCACCAATTTAGTTTTAATGGGCACAAATTCAATTCCAATGGCTAAAGTATGCAAATAACAAATAAAAGGGAACCACTGCTCCAGCAGCTGCTGGAGAGAAAATGAACGGGCGCCCAGCTGCCCACCTTGCCCCGAGCTGCTCTCTCCTCAACCCATCATCTCCAGCAGAAGCAGCCCCACGGCCATGCAGGCAGCTGGCAGGGACAGGGCTCACCCCCATACCTCCAGCTGATGTATTTATTTGCCAATGAGTGCAGAAATGACACTAAAGGGCCCTCAATAATACCAAGCCTCATTAAATTTTAATCAGGGCAGCCTCACACTCCCTCTTCAAACACCAAGGCTTTGCAAGGGAGGGGATGCAATGTGGAGCCTCCAACGGGGCAGGGGAACATCCTGGGAGAGACTTCCCAAAGCAGCATCACTGCAATTCTGCCCACCAGACCTGGAGGAGACAGGCTGCTGCTGTGAGATGTGGCTTCACTCTGACCCTCCTGCTTCATCACAGCACTGCCCCTCCTCTCAGGGGATCCCACACAAGAGGCGGGTCTGTCCTACAGGGTCATACAGGAACCAGCAGAATTGGATTTCTGCTTTGAGCAATACCATAAAGGGCTTTGGCTTCGAGTTTGAGTCCTGAGCTGCAACTGGGGCAGATTCTGTCAACACTCAACATGTGGTGACCTCTGTACAACTCAGGAACAGCACTGTCACCAGTGTCTTCCCACCTGGAAGCCACTGGCACTGGGATTCATTCATGGGAAAGCTGCATACATTCATCTGTACACATTTGTGCCTTTAACCCAAGGGCTGGAAACACCTGAGAACAAAGAGGTGGGTGAGTAAAAAATTCTTTTCTCTCTAAATATCATACTGGCACAATATGGTGGATGCAACAGTTGGTGACTCACACTCTTGAAGGTGGTTTCATTGCTTGTCATGGGGAGGAGGTAAAAAATAAAGACATTTGAGACAACTGACAAGCCAAGAACAGACCCGAGGAACAACCACCTGGCACATCCCAAGCTGTTCTTCAGGTAAGTCCAGGTTGGGCACCAGAAAGGAGCTGGAAAAGGCCAAGTCTCGGGTTTGCTACAGCACGACATACCAGAGTGCCTGAGGAAACCTGTCAGGGGTTCCATAGTACCAACCAAAGATCAAGTTTCCCCAACCTGGGGTCCCCTTTTTTACTCAGCTGCTACAGAATCTGAACTCAGATTGAGTTATGTCACCCAGCTACACAGCAAAAGTGCTGAATTTAACAGCTTAGTAACTTTAATAACACACTCAAACCAGGTCAAAATACCATAAAACATACTGAACAATGGCTGCCTAATGTAGATTTCTTTCTTAAAAATGGCTAAGGCAGAAACTAAGAAGGCAAGCACCAAGAGTTTATGTCCTCTGTAGCTGTGGCAGACCTGTCCCTCTTTGCAACATCATCTCTGCAGCCTCTCCTGAGATCACAGGGGCTGCAAGGACACCAGAGGGAAACCAGATGTCAACAGCTGGGAAACAGAGAAGCCTAGCTTTATCCAGGGGAACTGAAGATGCTTCTCCCTGTTATTCATTTCAACCTCTATTTAGCAGGAAAAGGCTGCAGCAATTCCCTGACTCCCATCCTCTTCCTGCACTGACTGCTTGCTTCCCAGCCATGGCAGTGAAAGACTGGCCAGGGCATTGGGATTCTGGAAAAGCCAGCCCTGTTCAGCACCTGTGGGCACCCCCTGCTCCACCCCAGGCAGCATCACTCACCACTGACCACCTGGGCCAAGCCATTCCTCCTCTGAACAGATTCACTCCTTGACAAAGGCTCATTATGTCACCAGAGCAGCACCAGAAAAACACTGGGGGATGAAGGACTCTGCAAGGACACTCTCAGAGTGCTCACAGGAGGCTGCCAGCCCAGGAAGGGGACAGCAGGGTGACACGCCACGGGGATGAAGAAGGGATGCAAGAATCTGCAGCATATCCTGCCCCAGACCTGAGACTCTTCCATGCGATCTGTGGCTCTGCCATGCAAAAAGCTGCTGGTTACAGTACAGATGCACCCTTGACTCCTGTGTGGCACATGCAGGGCTGTCCACATTGGCTGGTGTGACACAGCACAGCGTGGCTGTGTGGGGTGGCACTGTCCCCAGCGGTGTCCCCAGTGCTGCAGCGCCAGCCCCGAGGTGAGACAGCACCTCTGCCCAGGGAAGGCAGCACCTGCAGGCACAGGGGTGGAGCATGCTGCCAAGCACAGCACCCTCCTGCTCCAAAAATCCTCCTTGCCCTGCCAATAAGCAAGGACTCCTGGGAGGATTTTTCCAGCAATTGCCTCAGCAGACGTAGAAGGCATTAATATTGCTGTCTGCTCCCTGCAGGTGCACTGAGCCCTGTGCTGCCCATATGCTGCACTGCTCCCATCACAGGAACATCAGCATTCTCCCACTGTGGCTCACAGCCTCTCTCACATGTTTCAAGATGGGGTTTTCCCTTTAAAAAAAAAAGAGAATTCAAACTGGGAAGTAGTTTCTAGGAATCTCTCCAGTTTGGCACTGAAGGGCTGGCACTGAGGGCCCACAGCTCCAGCAGGCAGGAGCCTGCATCATGCTGCCTTCACTAGCTCCAGATCCAGTGATGCCCCAGCTGCTGTGCTGCAGCTGGCAGCCCAGGGCTGCCTCCTTCTCTGGCCTTTTTCCTTGGCCTGGCTGTGCCTGACTCTGGCTGTCAGCACAAGCTCCCAGGTAAGGAGCCACAGGTAAAACTGAGAAGTTTCTCCCTTCTGCTCTGGGAACAGCAACCAACACTTCCTTGACCTCAGCTGCCATAAATACTTATTGTGGGATTCACACACATTTACAGTATCACAACAGAAATGGAAATTGAGGTGAGATATTGAGATGAAGTACAGGAATGTCCAGTGCAGGTGTTCCTTAGCCCACTGAAAGAATCCAAGCTGTGTTGTGCACCACATGCCTGCATCCCCTCCTGTCCCCTGTGACCTCAGCAGAGCCCTCCAGCACATTCCAGACACTGCACTGGAGGAGTTCCAGGAGCAGCTACAGCTGGACACGACCTGCCAGGCACCCAGCACACCTCATCTGCCTTCTGCAGCAACAGGGTGGCACCCTTGGCCTGTCCCTTGTGTCCAGTCACCCAGGACAGAATGAATATGTGCTCTTTTACAAGTAAGGATAACAATTTGCGAGGTGCAAAGAGCTTTCTAAGTCAGGAAATTGAATCTTATTCAAATTCAACAAAGATAATGGGAGCGGAAGAAATGCACATCATCAGGGCACAGCAGACAGAGAATGGACTGGGTGAGCCTGATCAATGGCTGCACTTACTGCAGCTGAAAAAAGGAGAGCCTGCCTCTTTTCAAACCTTGGGCTGCACAATATAATTTTAACACCATAGGATTATCACAATCAGGCATTTTTCAAAGACTGTATCTTGAGTACATTATATCAGTGATTTCAGTTTAAATCTGAATTCACAATATGATTTCTATTTATAGGCTCACACTCTATTTTTGAGAAAAAGAGCAGTTTATTTCAAAAGTAATACCTAGTGTGATAAAAGATGGTATTTCCAGAAGAATTAATCTCTAAAACGATGAGCACTGTTCACCTGAAATGTAATTTTATAATTAATTGCTGCAAGATTGCCTTCCAATGGCAGAAGACCTCTTTAAAAAGTCTCTTCAAATCAGGGCAGTAACTCTGGACTTTTTATTGTAGCATATCTAATTTTGGAAAGCACCAACTACACTGGCAAATGCTAATACAGAAAGGAACAACAACATGTGCATTCTCCCCAGAAATAAAGTGCCCAGGAAAGCAGAAGGTCAATGCTCAAAGAAAGGCTGAGAGGGAGGATCCAAAAACACAGCAGTGTGCAAAGCCGCATCTCCTGTCCCAGGGATTCTGAGCAAAGGGCCCACCACACATCTGCTCATCTTCATCAGAAACACACTCAGCATTCCTCTCCTTTGTGCTTTCCCAGAAAAGACTCACTCCTTAATTTTGGAGACTGCTGTTCCCTTGGCTCTGGGGTGGAAATGACAGTGGTATTTTCCTAATATTGGACACTGGCATGACCCCTCTCTGCTGGCTGCACAGCCTCAGTCCCTCAGCAAGGACAGGGTCAGTGCTGCATGTGGGAGCAGTCACTTGGGGCATCACATTTTCACACAAACCACAAGGAGTAAATAGACAAAAAATCAGCTACTGCTAATTACATCGTGACGTTTTCACCTTCAAGCTTTTAAATCACAAGTGACATTTCCAAATCAATCCTATTCTTTTGTGGAGAGTTTAACAAGAAACATTCAGTCTCCAAGAGCACTTGGATTTATTTCTTCAGTAATTTGACAAGAACCCATTAAAATCTACTGGAGGTTGTTTTACCCCCCATAGAGAGAGTTTAGTCCAAGGGCTTTTTCACAGTTGCCTTTTGGTAAAAAGTGGAAATGGAAACTCATTGTAACAGGGCAAGTACTGGTAATGAGGAACTCCAAAATGCTAATCCAAGAATCCTTTCCATTCTGCACCTGATGCTGAGCTGTACTGAAGTGCTGAAGCACCTGTAGCAGCTTCACCCCACGCTGCAAAGCACCTGCTCTGTTTCCTAAACTGGGAATGCCTTCCTTCTCAGCCTAAGAGGAGAGTAACCCCTGGCTCCCAGGTTTTCTTCTGTCAAGAAGGGAAATGTTCAGTTCCCCAGCAGGTTAAAGATGCTTTCCCCCATTGTCTTGATGCTGCTTTTCCACTGATGTTTGACTCAATACTGCACACTTCATTTACAATTCAGCTTTACAAAGCAGGGCTTAACTAAGGTTATTTAGCACCAATTTGGGCCTGCAGCTGAAAAAATCAACCTTCTCCAGAAAAGGGGCAAACCTTTTCTAAAAGACTTTCTGATTAGCAATATTTACCAGAGGAAATAATTGGGAGATGTGCTGCTTTTGCAACACCCTGAGTCTACAAGGAGATCAAAGTGCAGATAGAGTCACAAACCATCAGCTGATTGTGAGCTTTAATTGCTGCCAGTGGATCCCCAGCAATTAATTCCTTATCACGATGCCCCCAGCTTTATGCCTAGCCAAGGAACATACAAAGTGAGTGTCAGCCACAGGATAATTATGGGATGAAACAGGCACCACTCTTCCTGCTCTGAGCCGTGGCACCCTTCAGCAGGAACAGCCAGTGTCGAGTCAGCTTCATTAGGTATTGTCTAGAGCCCCAATCCTCATTTGTTTGCATCAATAATACATTCAAAGGGTTTATCTAACTTGCAAATGTGAATTCATTTATTGGTCCCATAAGCAAGAAAGAGCTGTGACCAGAGAAGTGTTTCATGTTACAGGTTGGACACTAAACTGGAATGACTTGCTGAAATTTAAACTATTACACCCTAACATAAATGTTTATATTAGTGTAATTTCCCTGTGCACATTGTAATAATGAATTTTACCATAACATTGCCTGCAATTTTAAAGACACATATTCCTTATGAGAGCAGTGCAAACATGTGAACATTAAGTGATTTGTTTCTACAGAATTAACTTAGAAATAAAGTTAAGCAACAGAGTCAATGGAGTGCAATTTGCAGAGGCTTGGCAAACCACCTGTGTTGACCCTCAATTCCTCCTTGGAGTACCACTATTTTTCTACACAGCAAATTTCAATTACAGCTGCCTTTTCTGATATCACATTTTACAATGACACATCCAACTTTGGTATTCCTAGTCAGTAAAAATGGTCCTCCCTGCATTTTCTGCCCTGGCTGTACAGTATGAAGCAATACTGAATGCTGCTGTTCCACCTGAGATTACAGGTGATCCCACATCCTGGATTTTCTTCTTGCTATCTTGCTGAAAACTTGTGCAAGGATGCAGCAAACCCTCACAAAAATGGAAAAAGCCCAGACAGAAAAAAACATCTGAGACTGGTAAGATTCAGATTCTGCTATTAACTGGATCACTTCCTATAAAAACTATCTTAAAATAGTGACAAATCTGTCTGAAATGGCCACCACCCATAGCAAAAGCTGCCTGCCATTGCCATGGCTGTCACCAGCTCTGAGGAGCTTCTAAAAGCTTTTTTGTACATTGAGACTTAAATGAAGATGGCAGGGCAATAATCTGCCATAAGAACACGCTCAGAGGTTTCTGCCTGTTCACTGAGACTTGGGAAAGCTCAGGGATGTTCTGTCAGAAGGGTCAAAGTCCTCCAGGCCTTACTGGCTGCACATTGAAGAAAATCAAGATCTGCAATTTGCTTTAAGGAAAATGAACAGAGGAAGTGGGGACTAAGAGAAGATAAATTTCTTTGACAATCCATGCATCACTGTGATGGCATTCCCTGTGTCAGCAGAGCTCTCTGCAGCACCTGCTTGGAGGGGCAGGAGGGGGCTCAGCCAGTTCAGATTTGTTGGACTGAAAATACTCTAAACTGGTGTAAACCAAAGCCAGCAGCAGAGCCTGTGCTGGTGGGAGCCCATCAGCCACTGTGCTGAGCAGAATTTTGATGTGATTCTCAGGGAGGACCAGTTGATTTCTTCCTTGAGGGAATTAAAAAGTGATTTGGCTCAGGCCAAGGTGCCCAGCTTTGTGCTCCCCACCTGCTGGAGCTGCTGGCTGGAGTGGACTGGTCCTGGAGTGGGTCTGGGTGACAGTGCTGGACCCCTCCACACCCCAGGGTCACCTCAGAGAGATACACCCATGGCAGCAGGACCCTGAGCCTTTGGAAGCTGCTGGCTCACATTCTTACCCTCTACTTCCCTCTTCCAGGCAGCATTTGGGTCTTTGGAATGAAGTCTGATAATATTTCTGAATAATTATGAGAATCAGCTAAAGTATGGATTTAAAAAGAGGCTCCCCAAATTCAAATGAATCCCCAAAAAGATGGAGCAATAGCTCAATGCAGAGACAGAGCAAACTTTGCCTCCTCTATCTCCCCTTCTCCCACCATTCCAAACCCTTTGATTTCCCTCCAGGCTCCCAGCACATCAAACATTAAAGGACTAACGTTATTTTGAGCACACAACAACCCTAAAGTTCAAGATATTCTGCAGATGGATTTTAAAATCTTTTAATCCATTGTGAAGCCAAAATCCTGCCGTAAACACTCTCTGGCATGCTCCAGTTAGCTGCTCATGCAGAGAGAAAAAAAGCCTTTCCAGCTTACTCTGCAGATGACCTTGCAGTCCCCCATCCCATGTTTCATGAACCTCAGGGGACCAGCGAGGAATCAGATAAAAGGATTTCATTTATTTTTGTTGGCATTGTTTTATGAAGCTTTCATTTTATCGACACCTTAACTTCAAACCATTTTCAAACACCCAGCAAGGCACCAGAGATCAGCAGATATTCAAGGGACATGTTGAAGGTGTCTTGTCTTTGTTCCCATCAACTCTTCCTGTGAAGGGAACTCTATCTTGCACGTGTGCTGAGCTTTAACCTAAATACTGGTGGCCCCATGTTGCTGCTCTCCTGCTGTGCTGCCCACGCCAGTGACACCCTTTGCTGAGGAATGAGCCATGCTGGATAGCTAATTAAAGATCTGCAATTAAGCCTCACATGGTCCTGAAAGCTGTTTCATCACAAGGCTAAACTCTGACCTCATTTCCCCAACAGAAGTCATAGGAAAAATTGGATCAGATGCTTTTGCCCAGCTTTCCAGACAAGTAGAAGGTCTCTCGTAACACGTCGCGTGCTCACACGTGTAATCATTTTCCTGGCTTTTCAGGCAGGGCAAATGGAAGATGCAAGGCTGGTACTGCTGGAAATGGAAGCCAGCTGTTTTCCCAGGGGCTAGAGATGCTGAGGATGCTGAGTGTGTGGGGGGTGATTACTGGCTACCTGCTTCCCACACCACAGTGTGCAAACACTTCATTTAAGAGGCTCATATATCACCAGTCTCCCAAGCTCCTGCTGAACATCCTCTGATCTGATCTGCTCTCCTCTGCATGACAGGAACACGTGGATCTCTCTGGAAGCCAGGCAGGAGGTAAATTCATGACATCTTGGCTCCAGGAAGGGGAATGGTTTTGTGTGGCACACCTCCCTACAGTACACCCTTTGCTGCCATGATCAGGGATCTTTCTTTGTCCCCAACAGACTGATTTCCCATTTACCAATACACTGCCAATCACCAGTTAAATTCAACAAGGAAATACAAACGTTTTTAAAAATATCAGGTTCTTTTAACACCCCATCCCCTTCAAATACAAAACTATAAAGGCAAAGTGCTTCTGGGGCACCTGCCGCTGCTGTTGCAACAAGTGCCCTTCTCAGCCCTCAACCCTCCCCTGGGGCTGACACCAGGCTCCATTGATGCCTTAAGTTTTAGCTTTTATATTTTTCAGATTTTGTACTGCCTTAGGATGTGACTCTGAACTTCATATAAAGTGTTAGCAAGTTCTCCTCACAGTTCAGTCAGACAAAACAATCCTTTTCCAGCCTGAGAATCAAGGACACCATCGCAGCTTCAGGCCCAAAAAATACAAACAACAGAGAATTGAGGAGAGAATCTGGGAGCTGCAATTGAACAATTAACCCCAATATAGAAATGGACCAAAACTTGTAAAAGTGTGAAAACTCATGACCCATTGTCCATCTTGGGTCCATCTTGGGTGGAGCCATGGCTGGGCTCTTGTACTGCCCAAGGTGAATCCTTTAAAGGCCTTTTAATAAATACTGTTTTATTCCTTTAACACTGTCTAGCCTCTGTTCCAGGTCAGCCTCCCAAGGCATCACCATGGTGTCCTGCCCATGCTGGCAGCCCCAGCCCAGTCCCCACCCCTGCCTGTGACAGGCTCAGCTGGGGCTGCCTCCTCTGCCAGTGTGTCCCCCTCTAAAGAGAGGGGCACCTCATGCTGGGTCTCAGATTTTCCTTCTGCTGTTGATTCACAGTTCAACCTGCTGTGCTCCTCCCCAGCACTCTGCATGTGTCTGTCTGTGCAGCCATGTCTGTGTTGTGTTTCTTCCACCTGGAACAGCCTTTGGACCAGCACCCCCAGAGTCTTCTGAGATCCATCAGAAAAAAACAGAATGCTGAGCTTTGTTCTAAAAAGCCATCCAAGCCTTCTTGGAACTATATTCAGGTCCAGAAAGCTCCAGCTGAAACTCATACACAGCAAAATGCACTGGGTTTATCCTTATTCCTAATGGGTATTTAGCCATTTAATAAATACAGTTGCTGCTCAATGAAGTTATTGAAGCCTGAGGCATCTGGGAGCTCTTCCTGCAAATCTGGGACAAGGAGAATGAGAAGCCTTGCAAAGGATGTCTGCTGGGAGGTTGGGTCTGCTACAAACCAGCCAGCAAGGTTCCAGGGAAGGGCTCTCCTTACCTTGCACTTGACCCTCACACCCTCCCTGTCACTGTGTCACACATCAGTGCCAAAATAGCATCAGGAGAGCACTCAGATAATGGTGCATTTACAATTATAATTGCTCATGTCCAGGAGTAATCCAGTTTAAGCCCTTTACCGTCTCAAATATTTAGAGAAATCCTGCCAGTTGCCTGGAGGGGAGAAAGTTAGGAGCCTTGGGAGAGCACAACAGATTTTCATCTTTCCAGCCCTGACAGCCTTTCACACATAAATATCTTCTCAGCCCTGCTTCCCCCCTCTTCACAACAGAGCCACTGTCCTGCCTGCTGTCCCAAATCTCACTGCCTCCCAAATCTGGCTCCCATCCCACTGAGCCCCAAACCACCACAGCAGCCCTGCCCTGGCAGCATCCTCCAGAGAGAAGCTTCCATTTGGCTGGGATATGCATTTTTACTTTCTTTTTTTTTTTTTAAGTAAGCAGCATGTGTACATCTCCTGGACTCCCTGATGCCTCAAACCCACCTCCACCTCCACGAGCATCCCAGACGTGCAATTCCAGAGGTTTTCCTTCTTTCACAAAGACCCCTCCTGCCATGCAGGATCTTTGGGCAGAGGCCCTCCAGACCTGCAGGTTCAGAAAGCTGCAGAGCTCATCCTGCAAATTTCTCTCTTTTCCTGTTTTTCTAGCTTTTAAGGCCAGGGAATAGCAATGCTCACACCAATCCTGTTGTCCAGCACAGATACACATCTCCCCAAACACAGCACATTCCAGAGGGACAGTCCTAGAACAGCTCTCACTCTCCTGGTAACCACATTCACCATTCACACAGCAAACACATGTGCAAGTTTTCATTTTGCTGACTTGGGTCCTGTGAGGTCTGTCTCTTGTTGAGCTTTTATCTGCTGCAACTGCCTCAATGCAAGTGAAGTTAATAGGCTGTGACCAAATCACTGTGGCTGCCTCTCTGAGCTGCTCTGTCCTCTCACCAGAATCTCTTCTCTAAACCTCTGTCATTTCCCACCTTTGAAGCAAAAGGACCATGGCTGGCTGCATGCTAGCACTGCTCATCACAGAACTGAACAGTGTCCCCATGTCCCCAGATCTGGACATCCATTACCCTGAAAGCCTTCTTCTCTCACCTTCTTTTCATGCAAAAGCTTGCTTTTCAACTCAAACATGTGCTGACAGCTCTACCCATCTCTAATCACCATGTTCGGATTAATTTCTGTGACCAGTGTTCATCAATATTTATTACCCTGCAAAAACTTCACAAATCAAAGTGGTGATGAAACTTGCAGGTAATGATTTTATAATTCCTTTCAGATGATTGATAAAATATTGAATACTACTCCAAAGCTACCTCAAAAGGATGCTGCCAGAACTGCCATTGCAAACTGAGAAGCTTCCCATTAGCAAGGAAGTGGCAAGATCCACCAGTGGCTGCTGGAAAACACAGCCAAGAGCCCTTGCACATGGGGTTGATGTTTACAGCATGGGATTATGTTTATGCCAAAGAAGGCCATGGCTCCAAGTCAATGCTTAATCCTCTCCCAGCCTGAGTTCCCAGCAGGACAGGCTGTGTGTGAGGTGTGAATGTCACACTGCACACGACAGTGACACACAGCACTGCCTCAACCACTGACAGGACAGTCTCTACAAGGAGCAACAGATGCTCTTGCAGGCAATAACTCCTGAGGGGTGGCAGAGCACACCATGGATATTCTCCACCTTTGAATCCATGCAATGGATGCTCAATGAGACCTGAGGCTCCTTCCAAGGACTGCTCCATGTTCCTGAAGTGTGCTCACCCCAGGGTCCATGCAAGACCTGGGCAGGAGAGCCGTGCAGGTCATGCAGGGATATTTTTTAGCACTGCAGCTGGACACAAGCAGAATATTGAAAAATACATTTCCACATACATCACTAAAATGACATTCAGCATTTCTCCTCTTTGCATCACAACTCCCAGTCATCAGAGCACCAGCGACTCCCTGGTATGAGGGATTAGATTAAAAAATTATCATACTGGCTTCCTACGCTTTCTCCATTTGCTGTCTAATGCTATTCTGGAGCCCAACAGGATGGAAAACCTTTGCATCTGATGAATGCAGACAGGTTGATATTAAGAACTGTGGCAGTTTTGTCAGCAAGAAACCATCAGGCCATCAATGTAATATTAAAGAGAGAACACTTGGAGCTCTCCTGAGCTTTTGTGTGAGCACAACCATGGCAGAGCGAATTGCCCCATCAATACTGCACTGCCAAAGAGAACCATTCATCATTGCTGCTTCAGACTGGTAGGATGGAGCACTGTTGAGAACACAGGTCTTGTCCAACTTGCAAATCTCAGACTCAATCACAGAATAGTTGGGGTTGGGAGGGCCCTCTGGAGATCATCCAGTCCAACCCCCCTGCCAAGGCAGGGTCACCTGGAGCAGGGGACACAGGGGAGCATCCAGGTGGGTTTGGAATGTCTCCAGAGGGGGAGATTCCACACCCTCCCTGGGAAGCTGCTCCAGTGCTCTGCCACCCTCCATGGAAAGAAGTCCTTCCTCATGTTGAGGTGGAATCTTGTGGTTTAGTTCATGGCCATTCCTCCTTGTCCTGTCACTGGGCACCACTGAAAGCAGACTGGCACCATTCTTTGACATGCACCTTAGAGACATTTATGCTCATTAATGTGATACCCTCTCAGTCTTCTCTTCTCTAGACTAAACAGCTTCCTAAGTCTCATCATCTCTATCAGTATCTGCCATCAGCCATGGTCATATGAGCTATCAGCACCAAGGAAGCTCTCTGGCATCTTTTCTCATCTCCTGTTTTATCTAAGATGTTTTATTCACAATGGAGTTGCACCTTTTTTTTTTTTTTTTACAGAAGTGGCAGCAGAGCATCCCAAACTAAGTGAAAATGGCTTGGGGAAAGGATGTGTAGGCTGGCTTCAGCACATCCCCTGTGTACCAGAGGGAGCAGCCACGAGTGCCCAAAGCCCCATCCCTCCTGCAACATCTGCTTCTCCCCTTGCCATGGCACTTGTTTTCACCAGGAAAACAGCATTTGAGGTGCTGGCTCTGTGTGTGATGTAAGGAAAGTGGGGAGAAGCATTCATCAGAAAAACCCCAAACAGCCAGAAACATGGTGGGTTTGTCAGATGGGTCTGGTGAGCTGAACTCACGCCTCTCTCTCAGCAGACATTTATCTAAGTCAAGGATAACAGGTTGCCATGCAATGGGAAAAGGAGAACACTCTACATTCCACTCATCCCTGGTGTGTTGTCAGGTGTGTGCTGGCACTGCTGGGGGAGGAGGGGGAGCAGGGAAGGTGCTCCATGGTAATAGGCTCCAAAGGGACCAGAAGGTACGGCACAGAGGGAGAGAGCCACTCTTCATCCTGGTGCACCTTCTGCTTCCTAGCAGGATGATGAAGAGCTTGCATACCTAGAGCTGGCTGAGGTGTTGCTGCAATAAGATCCTATGACTGTCCTTGTAGTCCTGATTACAGAAGAACGTCCTACATGCAAGTGGAAAAGATTTGCCACCAGCAGCCTCCGCTTCGCAGTCCCCATCTGAAAGCACCTGATGTATAACCCTCTTCCTTGCTTAACAAATTCCTCCAGGCCTGCCACTGTTATTCTGCATTATTTTTACACTCCTCTCCTGCAGCACCAGTTTAATGAGAGTGCAGCTTCAATTAATGTGTTCCCCAGAGTGAAAGGGTCAACCCACGTACGTGAGGAATTTCTGATCTGGTTACGCAGGAAGGGAAGGATCTCCTCTGACAACTTCCAACAGCACAGAAAAATTAATTCCCCTTTCCCACAGAAGTTTATAATGAGAAAGCCACTATATCAAATTGTTAATAATTTCATAGGCACAAATCAGTGTTGCTGAGTGTAATCTCACTCCTGTAACTTCACTTTTAATGAAAGGCCACAAATGTTGGACTGTATTTGCATTACAACTTGAGAAATGTTTCATAGTTTAGACCTCATCTGTGTGGTTCTATTAGCTCTATAAGCTAATCTGCATAAATTTTCCCTTGTACCTGTTCCCAGTGACCAGGACAGTTTCAGTGCCAAAACCCAAACAAGTTTTATTGACCACATTCTCACACAAGCTCTTGGGTCCCGATGCTGCTCAGAGCCCAGCACAGGTCCCACAGCTCCACTACAACAACCACAGCACATGGATCCAGTCAGCTTCCAACTGACATGAGCTTCTTCATTAAATTATTTGTTTGGTCTGTCCTTAAATGCAACCAAAGGATTCCATTATTATAAGTAAAACGAGTTTTCCTTTCCTACTTACATACTGAACTGATGAAAATTCAAACCATTCTTCTGAAAACCATGAACTCAGCTTCTCTCTCATTCAGCCCTTGCAAACCTGAGGCAATGCTGATATTATTGCAGACATCATTTGCATAGGAAGAATTTTTTCTTTTGATTAAAGACAAAAAAGCCTTTCTATATTTCTTAGTCTGCCTGTGCTGGAGACAACTGTGGCAGCTTCATCCCTGTGCAGTTTTCCCAAGATCTGAGCCACCACACCATGGGAGTTTGCAGGAAGTCTGATGAATGCATGAGTCAACCCCCTACTCTGCATCCCCAGATGCACAAAAAGCACTAAAAAGACACCCAAATTGGATGTTCTTCCTGAACTCCTCAGCATGCAAAGACAACGTCTTCAGATGTGAAAGAAGCTCTGCTTTAGCAGGTGAATGACAGAAGAGGTTGAGACTCCATGGCCAGAATGCCACAGGTGCCTGAAGGAGCAAGGAGTAGAGGACAGCCCAGCCCTGCTCCTGCTCCTGCTGCTGCTTCCTGCAGGACTGGGGTCCTGCTGCATGCCATGCTGCCCAGGGAATCCTCAGCTCCAGGGCATGTCCACTGGCTCAGGATTGGATTCCATCACCATTTTAGGAAGTGCTCACTCCAACTGTTTTGCTGAGCCTCTCTATAATAATCACATCTCCCTCCTGCTACTCAGATGATTAATGGGTGGATTTGATAGAAAACCTGGTGCTGTGCCCCTTTTTCCCAAACCTTCCTGACAAGAAACCTTATTCTGCTATTTTGAGAGGAGACCTCACCCTGCTGCCCATGCCATTAATTGAATAACTATCAGTTCCAATTTATTCCACTTGGCTACAAATTAGATTTCAGCTGGCTACTTCCAAGCCTGCTTCAACACAAACTTATAAAGCTGAGTCCCTTGGCTGATGCCACTTGTCAACCTGCATCTGTTCTTGGGGTATTAAAAGACAACAAAGCCAGAAACCCGCCAGTCTCTGATGAACACAACCCAAAACGTTTGGCTTTGCTTTTTTTGAGTTTATCAGTACTTTAATGGAGCCAACTAGGCTTAGTGTTTCAGAGGCTCAGCCTGGCTGCCTGCATTGAGAGCAGAGATAGAACAGGGAGGTAAGAACTGATTTCAGGAAACCCAGCAGCCCCGGTGCTCCTTCAGAGCTGGGCAGCGCTGCAGGAGCATCCTCCAGCTCCACAGCAGCACCTCCGGTGGCACTTCCAACTGTTGTTGTGTGAGTGCAGCCTGATTTAATTCCTGTTGGGGTATAAAAATTAATAACAGTAAAATGTCATGATCATCTCACACTAATTACGCATCTAATGAATAATTAGCTGCGGACACATTTGACATTTTTGGTCATTAATCTGAGCAAGTGTTTTAAGCCTTCAACAAAACTCTGCAAACTTGGTGCTGAGCAGCTCAGACCTGCAGCATTGATGCTCACATCTCCCTGTGCCAGACAGAGACTATCCATTGGTTCCTGTGCCCTTCCCTGGAAACAAGGAAGCTCCTCAGATTTCACAGAGCAGCAGAGCAGATCTCTGTCTGCCACTATGATACCAGTTGGTGAAAAAAACAGGATTTAGGAAGGAAATTTCTGCATGCCACCTCTCTCTTTCCATCAAACCTGGCTATTTATACATGTAGCTGTGAGAAATACTTTTCCCTGAACATGCCATGAATTTTGTATAAACCGTCAAGACTTAAAATTTCTGTTATAAACTGTCATTTTTAATGATAAAATCATTGTACAAATGATGGAAGAAGGCCTAACTTTGCATCTTACATATCCATGCACATGTATACACACATCTTTCTCTGCCTGGCTCAGGCTTTTCCTGCCTTTCCTTTCCCTCCATCTCTAGCATTTTGCCTGCAAGGTGTTGGGAAGAAAGGAAAACAATAAGGAAATCTCTCCACAAGGGTGGAGATTAACTCTGTTCAAAGGTGCAACACACATCCACAGCTAATGAACAAACATGTCTCATATTTAGGATGAGGGGGCATATAAAAAGGTCACAAAAGGCCAGGATTAGCACCAGATTGAGCACTTAAAACCAAAACAGAAAGCAACAGATGTTTCCCTCCTAATTTACTCCATTAGGATCTTCTCCAGCTAGCATGCACTGCTGCTTGCTAATGAAGCATTTCCATCTCCTTGCTGCACAGCTCGTAAATAAGCATCCCTGAGGTTGGCGGCAGGAACTCAGCCGCCCCTCCCAGGCAGGATTTCTCTCTTTTTATAAACCCTAGGTTTTGTCAAAGAGAAAATAAAAATCTGTTCCCAAATTCTCAAGTAATTCTTAAACAACTTCATTGCCTCCTCTTGCTGAACTGCATTTCTTCAACAGGGATGCTCCAACCCCACGGTGAACCCCTGGTACCGTGTGCTCATCAAAGCAACTCTCCCCATTACCAACAGCTGTGGATGCACCAGGTGTATTGATTTTTAAACTGCAGGAGCAAGGCACAATAGACCTAAAATAACAAAGTATTTCACCTCCTACCACTCTTGGTATTTTACACTAAACTGAAGAAACACCCCAAAGTTGTTCCCTGTGGCAGACCCCTCACTGCTTCATCCCCGCCTGGAAATAGCCCCCAACTCCAGCCTGTGGTAAATAAAGCACCTGCAGAACCAACCTCAGCATTGAAACCTGCTTCCTGTAGCTGCCCTAGCCACCATGGGCACGTCTGAGAGCTGCAGTTGTCCAGTGAGCTGAGAAGTGGGGAACTGCTGCCTTGAGAGGTTGTTTTCCATCTCTCCAGCCTGTGAAACATGGCCTGAGGCTGAAACAGTGCCTTGGGGGCAGAAGTCCCCTGAGGCACAAGGCAGAGGAGCCTGCCTGCTGTTGAGACACTAAAGACAGACATTTCCCAAGCGAGACACACAGAATGTTAAGTGCTTGGAAGGGTCCAAGCACTTTAAAGACCATCCAGTCCCAACCCCCCTTGCCATGGGCAGGGTCAGCCATCCCAATGTTCCAATGTCCAGTCCAGCCTGGCTTTGAACACCTCCAGGGCTGGGGCACCCATCACCTCCCTGGGCAACCAGTTCCAGTGTCTCACCACCCCCCCCAGTAAAGAATTCCCTCCATTAACCTAAATTTCTCCTCTTTCAATTTGTACCCATACACACATCCCTACCCATTGCGCTACAGCTTAATTATAACGCTCCTGCAAAGAATTTCAATTTATCCTATCATGGGAACAAGCTCTGTAATGAAAAGGCTTTATTAAAATAGAATGTAAAACATGTTATTAATTAACGAGGCTGTGCAGGTGTGTTCAGGAACGTGGCTGAGCTCTGTTCACATTGAAGGGAGGTGGAGTAGGGGTCAGCTGTGGCACAACATCCCCATGGCCACAATGCCACAAGCCCCTGTCGTGACATCTTACACAATGCTGCTGCTGAGGTTTGAATTCAGATGGGAAATACCATGGAGCACCTGGGGAGAAGATGATAAAAATGTGCTCCTGGCAGGAATTCAATGAGACTTTTAAAGCAGAACCAGCCCGTGCTGTGCTCTCCACCACAGCACCTGAGAGATCTGACCAGGCAGAATTTTGAGGTGAGAATTAACACGGACCAACAGCACTTAAGGTCAGAATGCCTTATCACACAGAAAAACACGAGCTTAAAGACAGGCCTGTCTGACACTGACATAAAACTCCTGCAGATGGAAAGCCAACGAGAGCCAAAATGTCACGGAAGACGCATCTAGCTGCACTGAGGTTCTCAACGACTTGCAGATTCTGTGGGGCTTTTTTTTTTGTTGTTGTTTTTGACATTCAGCTCAAATCTGTGTCCTTCATTATCTGGGTGTTTGCAAACCTTAAGCACCCCTGTGCTGGAGGCTGCTGAAGCTGCAGTAGAAAGAAACCCTCACATTGTGTGATGGCAGAACGCGGTGCTGGGCCACATCCAGCCCCAGTTTTTCTCCTTTAACAGGAGCTCAGGGCTGATATTCTTCATTCCCTTCAGCCAGCTTATTTGTGGAAATGCAGCAAATTGTACTGCAGCAGGTGTGAGCATTATGCAGGGCTATTAAAAGGAGGCTGTTGTATCTTACTCATACGTCAGTATAGGAAAACCCAGCGATGGCAGACGTGCACAGCCACGTCAGGCTTGTAGATATTACAGGAGATACAGCCTGGGTGCAATCCTGTTCTCAGAGTCTCTTCTGGTAGAACAGAGGTATTTATGGCCAGTTTTTATTGTGTGGGCCAGATATACTTTGGTGAGTAAGTTTATCACTCCAGGTATGCAAAAACCATCAGCCCTGAGAAAAGTTCTGTCCTGTCTCCTCCTCTGGTTCAAGGAAACCTGACCCAGCCCCACCAGATCAGAACCCCTGAGACCCAGCACCCCTCTGACAACTCTCCCACACCTCTACCAAAGGGAGCATTTCCTGACTTGCAAACAATTAACTCTGAAATTAAAACAGCACAATGCTATACTGAGTTTTAGTACAATTTTACAGAGCTCTATGTTTAAATGCATGTAGGAAGTGTGGGTTTTTTCTGCCTAAAGGGACTACATGCAAGCACCCCCTCTGCATAGCAGAGCTGCAGCTTTTATACATACACACAGCCAATTTTTATGGCTCAGCTCTAAACCTCTGAAAAATAAGGTTTATAATAGAAACCCTGACACCATCTAAAATATGGCAGCACTACTGGGTGCTGCTGGAATATGGCCTTAATTTATAAACCAGGGAGAAATCCTGTTCCATTTTGAAACTTAGAGACAGTAATCTAGAAAAAGGGTAAACCACAGGGAAAAATGGTAGCGTTGTCCATGAGCTATAGTGTCTAGTCCATCCAACAATTCAAAAATAAAATAGGATGCCACAATATCTAGGCCACACACTGAATCTTGGACTGTCACAAAATAAAAACATGGTGTATCCTAGGACGGGGGTATATTTCATAGAGCCATATGCCATTTTCCAGCCTTCTGGGTAGTATTTTTCCAGTGAAAATCTGATATGAGAACACTAGAAGTAAAGAAAAAAAATTTATGAGAAAAGTAGAACCCACAACCACCAGTTTTGCTTGATACAATAAATGTTTTTGCAAGAGGGTTTCAGTGTACTCCCTTCTAAATTGAAAGAAGTGGTGAGGCAGCAGATTGCTCACTCACAGGAGACACAAGTTTATCACTAAACCTTAGGAAAAAGCTCTCAGTTGCCTTGAGGCTCCAGCTTTGCATTAAAATGCATTGAGGAGGCGGTGATTCAGGGGGCAGTGGACCAGAAACCTGTTTGAGATATTTCTGGTGCCCCTGAAACACTGAGCAAAGGATTCTGCCTTGGGATTTCTGTTTGAAGAGAGACTCTGTGCCTGCTTGGGCACCACAACCCTGGGACACTGCTGCCAGCACCAGGACAAACACTGGCTCAGGAAATGCTGCTCACTGGCAAGCTTGGGAAAGAAACAGGAACCTTTTGGAACAGAGAAATTAGGAGGCCACTGAGGATTTCACTCATCACTGTTACTTGCTCCAAAGCCTGGAAATAATTCTGTCTCTTCTCCCCTACACACCAACACTACCCTATCCCAGATATTGGGGTCACCCTGATACAGCCCAAAGGGACATTATTCCCCTGTAAGAGTGATGCTTTTGGGGCTCACAGCTCTACCCTGCAGTTTTCATTGTGGCCATCCTGGATTCCTTCCCTACTTTCCTTAAACTGCCTCCTTTTGCAAGCTGAGCATCAAAGGAGAATAAATCCAGATTTATCACAATTTTCCTGCTAAAACTATTTCCCAGCAGACTTGTTACAAACCAAGCACACCACACTCTTGTTGGCCACATTACTGTCCAACATTTTACTTACCTCAGGCTCAGCCCCCCTGCTCGACTGAGCCCTGGGTCCTCTGCATTCCTCATGAACAAAAAGCAGGATTTGCTTTTGGAAAAAGCCAACAGCAGCAGCCTTAAGTAGTGCTCCACACAGCTGTGCTTCCCCCCAAACCTTCCCCACAGGCACTGCAGGAATGCCCAGAATGAGGGCAGGAGAGGGGCTGAACTCTTCATGAGCTGTTAGCAGGCTAACGAGGGCATCTGCAGGAGGAATAGGCACTAAAACTGAAACTAGATACAAAATAAATATCCCAGAGCTGGATTTCTTAAAAAAGATTCTGCTGAGCTATAGTTCCACATCAAATTTTTATTGAATACATTTTCTTCTGAGAATTTGTGCACTAAAACCAGTCAGAATCATATGAGAGGAGTATAAATTTCACGTACAGTTTTCACTGCAAACATCCTTCAGGAGAAAAAGCAAAAGCACTTTTTAATCAAGCTCACTCCACATCCTCTCCCTCCTGCCATGGAACCCAAGTGGGAGGGAGGGAATTGGAGCCCACGCAGTCCCTGCAGCACTGGGGCAGTTGGGAGCTCAGGGGAGGGATGAAGGTTATGGGGTGGGGACAAATTATCTCCCCTTTGCCACACCTGAAGGTCTGCTTTACATACAGTAAAGCTGTGAAGAAGGTGACATTTAAAAGCAACTGATATTCTTAGCTGACAATGTGAATTCACATAATTTCAGTTGTTAAAGCCCAAACGTGACACTGCCTCTTCTCCCAAATTCAGAGCTGCCCCTCCAAAACTTACTTGGTCGTATTATCTTTTGAATCTGCGATGGATTTCCTATTTGATTCTACAAAACCCAAAATAAGGGGCTAGTTCCCTGGAAGGATGATGTTTCTCACTGTACAAGTGATTTCGGGTCACTTTGAGCTTGAAAAGGCTCTAGGATCTGAAATGCTATTAGAAACAGAAAAGCTATTTTAGTCAACTTCTTTTAGCAGCATCCCAGCACCCAACACTTTTAACTTCAACAACAAGGTGAACTCAGAAAAAAACTTCTTCTCTCCGAGGTTTCCTGATTTCTCACTATAATGTAAACTTTAAACAAGTCTAAAATTGAGCACCTTTCAGCACTTGAGCAGGTCTTGGTGGCTGTGTTGCTCAGATACTCACATGGCAGTTCTTCCTTGGATATTGAACTACCTGGACCCCTGAGAAGAAAATTACACTGAAGAAAAGGTCAATAAATGGCAGAGAGGAGATGACATCCCATAATAGTTATAATTACTGTTTATCAGAGTGCTGCACTGCACAGGTAGCAGGTTACAGGATGTATTTCTGTATTTTTTTGTATTAAAACAGGACACAGCTTCAGGACTCCAAGTGGGTCCCATGACACGTGGCTCTGCTGTGTCACAGGACGTGCCACACAGTCACATCTCCTCCATGGAACCAGTGACCTTGAGAGATGTTGCATTCCTTTTACTTTCTGCATATTTTTGTGATGGATTTATCATTCAATAAACCCAGAAGAACAACAGCATTTGACGCTGGAGCTCTTTGTGCCAGTGCCAAGAGCTGTGGGAGGAGCTGAGGCTGGATCTGCATCTCACTCAGACTGCTCATGGCAGAATTGATGTTGTGGCTCCATTCTCCACTGCAGGCCAAGGAGGGGATGAATCCTCCATGAGGATTCCTTTTCCTATAAAGTTTTACATTAGGCATGTAAAGCAAATTCCCAGCAGGACAGCTCCAGGAAATGCAAAAATATGAGATGAACTAAATTTGACTGTTATGCTTCAGAAAGTCATTATATATCAGTATGGGGACACTGTAAAACCAGACAGATTCAGTGTGTCTGTGCTGGTCAACAGGGGTTGAAAGACTCTGAGAAGCTTGGCTGAACCAACCTGACAAGGTCCTTGCACCCCAGAACACTCAGACACCAGTGCTGTGTCTTGAAAACAGCAAAATCCCTATAGAAAGTCTAAGTTATAGGAAGGGATGAACACCAGTGCTCTGCACTCAGAAATAAAGAGTGCGATTATGGAGCTGTTCATGGCAGTTTTTGAGGAGTGCCACAAAGAAAGATAATTAAAGAATGGTGAAAATCCCAGCAGCCTCCTCTCTCCCTTCTCCAACAGAAAGTGGGTGTGATGGCTCAGCTGCATGGTGACTGTGATGAGAGGTCAGCAGGAGGGCAGTGCTGTGTGTGCCATGGCTCTGGCCAGGGCAGCCCCAGCTGCTGTGGGAGCAGCCATTCCCTTCTGCCATATGACAAGGACAACAACGTGAAGATGTGAATCCAACAGACTTTGTTCTGGTTACATTATTGGGAAATCTACTTTCCTGGGAAGAAAACTGATAAAAATTTTCACTCTGTCATGCCTCCTGTGCTGCCCATGGCCAGCAGGCAGCGTGAGCCAGCAGACAGTTGTATGATACACACCCCACGGCAGCACGAGGAACAGAGGCAAAGCTGACGTTCAATGGAAAAAATGTACAGTGATAAAAATTGTGCACTTCTTCCTTGACACAGAAAATGATCCCCTTAGGAACACTGCCTGCTCAGAAGCAAAAGCCTTTAGGTTGGTCCTTCTCTGGCTTTTGCCAGACCATTGTGTGATCTGACAGAGGATTAAGGCTGTGGTCCCTACACACCATTTCCACAGTGCAGGTCATGAACTTGGGGCTCTTTTTAACAATTTTTACTTTCACTAAGAGTAGTGTAGCAGGTACAAATTCATGGGTCTAAGAGCCACTTTGCCATCCACTGATCTGATCCAGGACATCACCATGGGTGTGGAGAGAGGATGCAGTGATGCATCCCAGGTGGGATCAGGTGGCAGGATGCAGGTGGCAGCTGTGGGAGGTGACAGGGATGGAGAGTCTTCACTTCACACCTCTGCGGCAGTGCGAGACACAAGAGGCATCTCAGCTTCATTAACCCAGGGCAGCACAGACATCAGTGACAGCTGAGGCAGCCAGGTGATAGAAAGGGAGTAGAGACTCCTTCAGAAATGAAAGATTATTTTGAGAATAAAAGCAACCTGGGTAATAAGCAAGACATTTACAAAGGCAGAGGATAGAAGGAAGAGCATTCAAACCTGCAGGCACCTGGGAAGTGATTTATCCAAAACACTTACAGAAGTGTTCCTTAACAGATAAAACACAAAGGTAACTCACTGCAGGCCAAAACACTGTGTATTAAAGGAAAAAATATCCTGCATTAGAAAGAGCGACTTCAGCCTTGGCAGCATCTGCTGCCCATGCCAGGACAAACTCCAGATCTCTAAACTCAAATTGTAATTTGCTTCACTACAGAATTCCCAACTCAAGCCCCAATTATAACTCTCCAGTGAGGGTGAAACTCCAGCCAACAGTATAATACATTCACTGACACCTGCAGACCTAATAATTGACCAGGGAGGATGTGGATGAGCTCAGCAGAATCACTGCATTGCTCCTGCAAGGCTCGGTGTCCTACACCAGGAAACAGCTTTGCTGCTGCAAGGTGCATAATTTAATAAACCATTAACTCAAACCTGAGGTGAAGTAAATTCAGCGTATTATATATTTCAAAATAGCATTAGAATTCAATTTAAGTGTCACCAAAAGCCTAATCCTCAGTATACAGAGCATATTAATAAGTGTCTTGGAGCCTGTGGTTTGATTTCATTTCCAGCTGGGCTGTGCTGCTGCATGGCTGCGATCCCTGCCGCGAGGATGTCTCGGTGACAGCACCACTGGCCTGAACCGGAGCAGATCACAGGGATGTCACTCCCGCTCTCTGGGGTCTTCCCGGGAGAACACAGGGGTGGGCGCTGAAGCAGAAGTAATCCTGCTTCCAGTCATGTCACTCCTTGGTGTCCCTGCTGAGATGCTGATGTTCCCCACTGACAGAAGGTTTCTCTCAGGCACCCCCAACCCATCCCTGCTCTCGGGTCCCTTCGCAGCCACAGGGGCACAACTCATTTCAGGTAAGGCAGGGGATGCTGCTCGTGCTGAGATGCTGGATGGGGCACAAGAAGCTGCTCTGGGGCTGCCCCCCAGCTGTGCCATGGTGCATGAAAGGGCTGCAGCCCTGAGGAAGGACAGAGCCAATGCTTTCCCTCCTCTGGGTCAAGTACCCAGAGCAAATGGGGCATCATTTCCACCAAGAGCTGAAATCACAAAACCTACTCTCCCTTTCTGTGGGAGTTGGACATGTTTTGGCCTTTTCTCAGTCACCCCTGCCAGAACTTCTCTCCATCAGCAATCCAGGCACATCCCCCAGCAGTTTGGGAAATGCATCTCTTCTATAAATGACAACAGATTATTTAAGCAACAACTAAAGCACTCTGACTGCTTTTTAGTTTGCTCGCATTAACGTCAGTCTCCTCATATATCTAGGGAACGAATCCGGGATTTTCTTTAAAATGGTGGAGAGCAGTACAAAAATAGAAGCCTGCTTGTCTAAAATAAAGTTATGTGTTTGAAAGGGCTGGAAATTGTTTTTTAATCACAGGCGTCTTTCTTCTGGAATATAGTCTGCCGTCTATACATTCTGCTCTTCCACCCAATTTCTCAGGAAAATGCAGCAAGTGTGTTAATAAATAATTTATAAAAACATTACAAAAGATAAAGCACTCCTGCTAAAATGTTTCCAGCCTTTGACACACCAGTTCATTTGTAATCCTCTTTGCCTCCCCTTCACTGGAACGTCAGCAGAGGGTTCATGCTGCTGTCACAGCCCCACTTCAGCCACCCTGCAGAGTCTCTGGTTCAGAGGGATCCAGGTAGATATGGACACATCCAGTCCAAGCCACAGCTCAGTGTTATCTACTGTAGATTTCTGTCATGGGAGCTGTTTTTCATGGAAGCAACATCCTGATTTATTTTTGCCATGAGGATGGCTGAAAATGCAGGTTACTGTCCCAACAAACAGAAAAAAAATCAAAATAATAAAACTGGACAATTATTACAAAAGAGTTCACAGAACCTTTGGAATTTCAGTTGAACTGAACCAACTGCCTGAGTATTTCAGATCTTTAATAAATCCTGAAAAACGTGATGGGAAGTCTTGAGACATGGCTGTTGCAGTGACTGCATGGCAGCAGAGACACAGCAACGAGCAGGGTGCCTTCAGAAGAGCTGGTGAGAAGATGAAAGGAGGGAAAGAAGAGCGCATCCTTCAGAGAGATCAAGCCAAAGGCAGGTTAAGGAAGCATGAAAAGGGTATCCACAATTTCCTCATCCTCTGAAACCGCTTGTGCATCGTGAAGCCGAGTGATAACACAAGAGGACTGACTGCTGCATCCCCCAATGTCTGGTACCAAAAGCACCTCTGCTGCTGCTGAATCAACACAGAAGACAATTCTGCTCTGCTGGCACTGCTGTCTGGTCTCCCCACACACAGTCTCCTCTGCAGCACAGCTCCACATGCACAGAGGGCACTGAGGAGCCAAGGCAGGTGAAGCAGAGCTGCTGCTCTGTGAGCACCCACCTGTATCCTGAGAATGTTTGGGATGCGCAGTCACACTGGTGGTGGTTTGGTACCACAGACCATGCTCTGCTGTACTTCTACACCACTTAATTTCATCACACAGGCTAAAACACACTTTGGGAAAACATGCCAGCATGGCAGCAACACTTTTTAGCAAAAATGCAGAGGCTTGTTGTGCCGAGGCCTTGCTCACACCCTACCCCAACACACAGGACCCAGCTCAGTGCCCATGTGCAGCACAGCATCCTCTGTGCTTTATTGCCCAGCCACTTTTATTTCACCCAAATGAAAAATAAAAACCCATTACTAAGCAAAAGTCTTGATAAATTTTATGAGATTGTAATGCTTCCAATTTATCTTGAAAAAGCCCCAAATCCTCAAGCTGTCTGTCAGCTCCAGCCAGGGACGCGGGAGATGCTGCTGACGCAGCGCAGCACGAGCAATCAGAGAGGGAAATGCTGCTCTGATGGGGTGCTACCAAAAAGAAATGGGAAGGGCTTCTTCTCTTTTAGGGCATAATGGAAAACCAAGGTGAAAAAATATAGAGAAAACATTAAATGTATGCAGGACAGTGACAGATGTCATGTAAAACGTTTTAAATTATTTTTAGGTCTCAATACTTTCTGCCCACAGCTTTCAGAAAGATGTATTTTAGGAAGGGAACACACTCGGGGCATTAGGCATCTAGTGCAGACATTCATAGTAACAAACTGCTGAATATTCAAGTGTATCAGAAAGAAGAATTCAGGAAAAAACAGAGCAAAGACAGAATATTACAAAAACCTTTGACATTCAACCAGTGCTTACACATACTCTGCAAGGCACAACTGGTGCACACAGACCACAGGAACAGTAATTAAAGACTACTACCCAAATACTGCCCACCACCAGTGCCCCCTCAGCATCTCCCACTTGCTCTTTCCATGACTGACATCCTGCCTGGATATTACATCTGGCACGACTGCTGATGTCCCTGACCTTCCCCTGCCATTTCCTACCCTACAGAAAACTATTCCATGACTGCCATGGCTGCTGGGAGCATCCTGTGAGAACAATAAAGATGAAATGCAGTTTTCCCCCAGGCTCCCAGCAAACTGGATTATCACATTTCAGCAATTACTGCAAACACTGGATTTACAGCAGGGCTCTGTGGAGCTCTGGTGTGTCCCTGCCTAGCTCAGCCTGCATCCCACTCTGCTTCCTTGGCTCACCTGCCAGAACAGTGCCACTGACACTCTTCTGCACCAATTCTGAATTATTCAGTGAGCAGTTAACGCATGTATGATGTGAAACAGCTCTCTGCCAACACACCTCTCTCTAAGGCTTGTTAGCCTTAATTTGCTCAATGGGCCAAGAGGTCTAAATTTACAAGTTTTTAGCATGATCCTATAGCACAGTTTATGTACTTCTTAATTAAGAAAAAGGGCAACATTTTAAAAATATGTATTCCCTCCCATCTCCATAGCACCTGAACACCAGCACTAAAGGAGACATCAGCACTGCTACAGGTGGAACACGATGAGATCCAGTGAGCTCAGCATCTCCAGCTGTGCAGCACAGGGGCCCATTGCAGGCCAGGGGTGAAGGCAGAGCCTGCCTCTGTAACCCTGGCAAGCAGCAGCCCGCCCAGAAGCCTGGCAGCCAGATTAATTTTCAGTTCCTGGGGTGCCAATTTCCAGCACACAGAAGGAAACGCTGCATTTCTCTGCTCAGCCGTGCCAATGTTTGAAAATCGTCTGTGTCTGAGAATCCACATTTTCCTTCCATTAGTCAGTACAAGTACAAACAGGGGGTTTTCTTCTTTCTCCATTGACACAAAATCTGGTACTATGCTGAAGGTCTAACATGGGCAGCCTGAGTCCTGCCAGTGCCAAACCAGCACACACAGAGTCACAGCTGCACCAGAGCCTCTGCAGGAGTCTGGGACCTGCCATAACCCACATCTCAAACATGGTTTCAGCAGCTCTGCTCCACACTCAGTGAACTGTGGATGGCCAGGGCTCTGCATCCTCTCAGAAGTGAACAGATAATGCAAAACAATAAAAACTGAAGTTCTGCTGAGGTGTCTTCCCCAGAAACCAGTGAAGAGGCCACCTGTGTCCTCATCCCCATCTTCTTCTCTGCCTGTGTCACTCAGAGCATGATCTCATCTTTTTAGAGATCCCATAATCAAAACAAAAATATGAGAACCAAATGCAGAAAACCACCACCTCGAGTATGCTTTCTTCATTCAGGCCCAAGAGTGAATGTCCAAGAGAGCATCCATGCAAGAGGCTGCCAGTGCCCAGGTCTGGACCATGTCCAGCAGGAACATCTCAACGCTGGCTTGCCAATTAAAACACCTGTTGCAAATATTAAGGGTCTTTGGGGTAAGGTAGCACTTAAAATCTGTGATCAAGAAAGCTTGAAATGTATCAAAACAGTGAAACCCCTTCAGAAGAGAGAGGAAGTGGAGCTACAGCACCACAGTCTCTGCCGACAGCCTGAGAACTTCTAGCAGAGACCCAGAAAACTGCATCATGCTCCAGATGATTGGTTCTCATATCTCAACCCTCTGACCAGCCTGCAGGGAGCAGGCACATCATGTCAATCATAAATGACAACACAAAGTTGTTTAAGTAAGATATCAGACATCACCATAAAATTAATGGCCACGGCGCCATATAAATGCATGAGAAAGGCTGTGAGTCCCTGTGGCTGCCTTGAGTCCTGGCCTTTACGCTGAAAATGTGAGGCAGGAAAGATCAAGAACAATTGTGTGGGGATTTTTAATCGATATCTAACCTGACAATAGGATTTGGAGGAATATCATCCCATAAAACATAGATGGCATCGCAGACTAATTGTATTTACTCCCTATTGACCAGAGAGACTCACAGAGAGAGCTCTGCATGTCCCAGGAAAGTGCTGAATGTCTCCCCAAAAAAGGGAAAGTCACCCATGTGCCTCTGTGAAGTATAAAGCCAAACATTGCTGGAGGTTAATGTCACACATTGCCCTGGCTATACCTATTTTTGAATATCAAACTCATTTACCAGTGAAAGCTTCTGAAGGAGATGCACAGTGCACCTTCTGTCTCTCTGGAGTCACTGTTCCTGAATTCACTGTGGAGCTGAACACAAACACTGTGCAGGCATAGAAAAGCATCATCTATTCCTGGCCAGCTCCTTTCTGCCAGCTGCATAACCTTGAGCTCATGACTGAAGGATGCCCGTTTATGCCTGGGAGATGCTGCCATGAATCACAGACCCCTCTTCCTCCCACAGCGCGTCCTTGTTGAGGAATACCAGTGTACCACAGCCACAGTGAGACATCCTGCAGCACATTTTATAAACAGGCTTCTAAGAAATGTGTACTTCCCATCCACTTGACAAAAAGTGATTACCAGAGCAAAGAGAATGACTAAACATTGATGCACACCCTATGAAGGTGAAGGAGCCAGACTCTGGGAACAGCTCAGAGATCCAACAGTGCTGCAGTACAACCCATCAGGGAGATGCTGGCTAAGTGCCACAGCAGCCAGGGCCAGCAGCACTTCCAGGGATCACATCACAACAAGAAAAAGTAATACAGAGCTCAAAAACGAAAAGAGGTGACCTATGGGGCCAGGAGCTCTCGAGGAGGGCAAGCACAGCCTGGGCAGCCCATAAGAGAACAGGATCAATGCAGTCACACTGTGTTTTCAGAGGAGCCACAATTCTCCTTTGTGAGGTGCAGTGCTGCTCCCACCACTGCAGCCAAGCATCTCCTCTTTCCTTGCGCACTGCATTTACACGGAGCTGAGAACACACAGGTATCACAGAGGAGGGTGACATCTGATGCATATTTTCTTTGATTATGTCTGTGGTGTGGGCACCATCCTCTGTGGCTTGTGAGGGGTCTGTCCTGCCCCAGTGACAGCAGCAGTGTCTTTATTTTAATGGGGAAGTGCAGTTGCAAAATGGGAATTATTTTCCATTTGCTTCTAGAAACAGATGTCACTTTCCTCAGACTTGTTTGTTTTCAGGACCATGGGAGTTTAATCTTTAAAACAATATTTTTACAGTATGTGTCAAGTGCCATTTCATAATGAAAGAAAACAAATTGCTTCCACTTTGTACACCATGGTAACCAGTCAAGAATGTGAACAGTTCCTCAAAGGTGGGGTCAGCAAACACCCCCCAGGCAAACCCTTTGAGATCCTTCACACACCCCCACAGACCCAGGGGAGCTGCCCAAACCCTGTGTAAGTAAGAGGAAAATTTGGCTTGACTCCTCCTGGGACTTTGCTGTTCCCACAACAGCCAGAAGAAAAATCACTGAGTGACTTCAAAATACTCCCTGGAGACTAAACATTTCACTGGAGGAAAGCAGATCTACTGCAGGGCCAGCTTCAAGGTTCACCCCAAATTCAAACACAGCCCCAGGGTTCTCCTCAAAGTCAAGCACAGCCCAGGGCTGGTATCAGTCCCACACCATGGTATGCCTGTGCAGCATTTGCTTCTCTGGCTCCTGCCTTGCTTCAGGATGGAACAACACAACCAGAAAACTCCAGAAGGTCTCACTTGAGCCAACTCCATGTTTACAGAACATATGAGCTGGCACCAGCTCCGTTTTGCTAGAGAAAATATATAATCCCTCCAAACAGAGACATACAACTAAGAAGACCTATTTTTCTTTCAGACAAACAAAATCCCCCAGACAGTAAAACATGGGATGCTGGCCCCCCTGGCAGCAGCTGAACGTGGCTGCAGCAGCTCGACCAAGTGAACCCAGAGAGAGAATTCATTGTCATCCTACCTGCAGAAGCCAGTAGCACCTTCTGTGAAACGTGGGGATGATGGAGGAATGGACATAGCAGCCATACAGGCACTGGGGACACAAAAAGAGAGAAAGCAGAGTCAGGTTAGTGGAGGAACCATCCTGAGAGGCCGGGCAGGGGATGGGGCAGCAGTGTGTGACCCATGAATGGAGGATATTGTTCTGTCCTTAGTCTGGGGCTGGAGACACACAGCACAGCTTGGTGGCACCCTGGTGTAAGCACTGTAAGCATTGCTAAAGGTCACAGAGCCCCCTCCCTAACAGCCCCTGCCCTGCCACCTCCTCCCAAGGGTGGCCAGAGCCAACGGGGCTCAGCGCCACGATACAGACAGGGCTGGTCTGGGGACTGCCTTCAAATCTTTGCTCCATCGTATTTTTATTTTTTGGCAAATAGAACACGTTCATCTCTTTTTCCATGGTTTATCTCCTGGGTATTTCAGCTGAAAATGTTGTGTTTGTAAACTGAAAAAATTGCTGTCAGATATTTTAGACAGTAAAATGCCAAAATATAGTTTGTTTCTTTTATTCTTTTTTTTTTCTTTTGAAACGAATTCTGTTTCTCTGATTAACTGAAATCAGCAAGTCCAAGGAATTCTTTCTGCAGGGAAAAAAACCCCACATTTCCAGTATGTTAGAACTTTTTTGGTTGCAAACCAAGCCCAGTGCCAAGCCATACACACAAAAGTGGTTTTAACTGCAAAGATCCCAAGCAGAGGGGTGCCTGTGCTGCTGGACATGCGCGCATGGGAGGCTGCTGCAGTCCCCCCTCCCCAGGATCACTGCTCACAAGGTCGGCCTGAATTAAACAGGATTTAAGGACTGGCTGCTATCACCGAGTTATTTTTAAAACACAAATGACAAAGATTAATAATGTTTTTTAAATGTGTCAAGGGTACATTCTACACACTGAAATGCGGGGAGGAAAAACAGAGGAGGAAAAAAGCCCTGCAGAAAATAATCCAAAGAAAAGCTTAACATTTAAATCCCTCCTGAGGGCTGGGGAACAGCTGCCCTGACAGTGACTCCTGGCACATGGCTGCATGGAAAGGTCTGCAGTGTTCAGTTCTGCTGACTCAGAGCTGGTCCCCCCACCCCAGAAAGCAGCTTGTGAGGTGCAGCATCTCCCAGTCCAACCTGCTCCCCAGTGAGGATGGGAAAGCTGGGCTGGAGCTGCTGGAGCAGCCTGCACAGCAGCCAGGGACATTCCCAGCACCTTGTGAGATATGTACCAATCTATCCCAGCACCCCCTGACTTGTTTCCCACCCCAATTTGCTGTGGAGTCGATCGAAACTTTGCCCTGATTAAAACAAACCCCAGCACTGGGCTCTGTGCAGCTCGTGGTGCACAACAGGCGGGAGCGCTGCCCTCCCTCTCAGAGCTGTCTTGCAGATAATTCTAGAGCTGTCAATAATGAATCACACAAAAGCCTCCCACCTCCATGAAACTGCTTCTCAACATTTCAGCAAATCATTAAAAAAATTCTAACAGCTCACAGAATCCAAAAAGCACACAGAACACAGAAGGGATTTCTTAAATTTTTCTTTTGTTTTTTTTTTCCCCATGGCAGCAGGACATTGGAATCTGACTCTGGATGGATGTTTTGAGACTGGATGTCCTAACTTGGGCAGCTGGGATGAAGGAGAACCCACACACTGAGCGAGCTGCTGGCCTCAGAGAGACAGCAGGGACTGTCCCCACGGGCACTGAGAGGTACCACAGCAGCAGAGAAACACTGCAGGGGTGAAACACAACCTGGGAGCCCAGCATGTGCAGTGCAGGCAAAATGAGTGATGACAGCAATAAAAACTACATTAATTTTTGGATAAAAAGGCATAGGAAAAAGTTGAGGATATAAATAGAAACCTAGGAAATCTGTGTGTCATTGTTTTGGAGGATTTTCAAGATTAATGGGTTAAGCACTGTGGATGACACAAAATCTGCAGCCAGATGGCTCAGCACAGGGGGGCTGTGGGGAGGTGGGGGTAGGGTGTTCCTACACCTGGATCTGCTGACCCCTGCCTGTGGCCCTGGGATGGCCCAGGGCTGCCAAGCACTGGGCTCAACACCTCCCTACAGCTAATGAGGAGAGTGGAATTACCACCCTGCCTGGCCAGAGCAGACAGGTAACCAGGGCAGGAGTAATACCTTTAGCTAAAGCAGTCTTTATAATGAATTCTCGCTCAAAACAGGCAAAGGGGGTTTCATTAGCTGTGTTTTCTTTTATTTTTTTAAATTATTTTTTAGTGGGAAGGTAAAAGCTGCAGAGGCCTGTGTGTCTGTGGAGATGTTAATGCCAGGCTGGGCGCTCAGCCAATGCATTAAGTGAAATCGAATTCCTGAAACCAGCTTTAATCAGCAGATTTTTAAGGTTAGAACGACTCTCTCCTCTGCAAGGCTTGCCAAGGTTAATTCTGTCCTGAGCAGGCTGAATTAATGGGCTGGACGGAGGAGAACATTTTTTTTCATGATTCCCTTTTAAGTTTACAAAATCTCCAGGAGAAGAGAAAAGGCATTTCTGAGCAGTCTGAGGAGAAACGCCACCTCAGCAGCTCATTGACTGCTGTGTGGAGAGCACGGTGGGGCTGGAATCAGCCTGACCCCGAGGAGCCCTGAGCTGAGGGACACCCAGGGGATGTGAGGATGCTGTGACATGGCTGTGGGGATGCTGTGACATGGCTGTGGGGATGCTCTGACCCACTGCTGGGTGCCCATGGAGCTGCCCCTGTGGTCCCACCACCAATCAGGGATTGTGTCCTTGTCCCTGTGCATATGGCCAAGGATGCCCTGAGCACCTGGGGGATCCCTCCTGTGCAGCTCCCCTGGATGAGACCCCCACACCTGCCCCAGGAACCAGCTACAGGCACCTTCTGTGCAGCCCCCACACTGACCCTGCCCTACTGCAGCTCACCCCTTTACAATTCCAGAGGTAATTAAAGAGAAAAGGTCTTCTCTGGGCAGCAGGGGAGAGTGTGCAACTACAGCTGCCCACCCTGCCATTTGTATGCAGTGCACATTTGGTATTACCAAACTTTTGAAAACTGGAGGGGGGGGGAATATAAAATCAAATTATTAGTGGATTTTTTTTATCCTGAGCTCCTTAAAGTGATTGTGGCTTATTTAAAAATAATACAATAATGCTGAGGTGTTCTTCCTTAACAAGCATACCTTGGGAATGGAAACAAGAAAGTAGGAGAATCAAAAATTCAAGATAGGGTTGGACAGGCTTTGAAATTCTTCTCCCTGGTGAGTTACACTAGTGGATATTTAAAAAACCCTAAAAATCGCCTAGATTTTGTTCAGATTTTCACACTGAATTCCCAATTCCCTTAATAAGAAGCTAAATCAATCTTTAGAGAACAAATCACGTAAGACCTATGGCTGTACATTATTAAAATATACTTGAGTAATTTTCTGGTGGCAAGGCTTCAGCTTTCAACACCCCAGCAGCCTCTGGACACCAGGAGAAGGATCTGTGCAGGTTACTGGGGGAAAAAACTGTACCCACTGCTCCTGGTTCCGTGTGGATATTGGGCAACACGTGCTCAGCCCAGCAGCTGATCAGCTCCCTGGTACATCCCTGTGCTGCTAGGATCTCCCTCTGTAATTACTGACCATTTCAGAGCCTCCTCACCAATTTCCATGAGGGAGCAGCACACTGCTGGCAGTAGCAGCACTGCTGCCATGGATCAAACCTCCATGGAAAGCCAAGAGAGGCGCTGGCTTCGCTCCTCTCACCATCCTGATGACAGGGTACAGGTGTCCCGGAGCAGTGGCTGCATCTGAGCCCACCCACGCTCTGCTCTCACCCTTGCCTGCTGTGACACTCTGGGAAGGAGTGCTGCAGCACATATGGATTCACAGGCATAGAAGGGAAACTGGAAAAGCAGCCTGGAAGTGCTCAGATGAGCATCCTTCAATGCAGCAACCTGTGTTTTGGTGATACAGTAAAAATGAAACCACAAAGCTCACTCTCCATCCCTACCACGATATACAGAATCATTCTGTGATTTTATCACAGAACCTCCATAATCTGTTCTTACAGGTACCACTGCTATCCCATTCTTTTCACCAACATTTCCATATCCCAGCAGAGACACCATCCAATCTTCCTGATGCCGATTCCTCTGGATTTCATACAAATCATGACCAGAGGAATTTGTCAGCTATTTGTAGTGATACATTTGGTTTAGGTGTAGGAGCAATTGTCCATCTGCTTCCGTAACCAGTACCCACGAAATCTCTGCTGACCCTCTGAGAGGGCAGAGCCCTGCTAGAAAAGCAGCTAACACTGGGTTTTGTGGCCACCAAATTACAAACCACTGGGGAAACCCCTCAAATTCTGCATGTCACCTCTGTTCTCAGAAGTGAGCGCCTCCTGAGATTGGTTATCTCACAACAGATGATCCTTCCTTCAGGACAGGGATGCTGAATCCACATTCCAAATGCATTTCAGCGTCAGATGAGGCTCGCCCCTGTCAGCTGCGGGAGCCGGGAGACAGCGGCAGCTCCCGCCCACCCCATTAATCAGGATTCAGCGAGAAAAGCCAAAGTGCTGCTATAAACCCCCTGACTCGATGCCAGCACCACGTGCCATCAATCTTGCCTGTCCCCCTGCAGCAGGGGAATGACGGGGGCTTGTGACAACTCTGGTGAGGCACAGAGGCACAGCTGAGCAGACAGGGAGGCGACAGGAGATTCTCAGCATCTCCCCGTGCACATTGGCCCCAGTTCAGCTTTTTAAAGCAGTAAACAGGGAGGGGAAACCATGTCTGAACCCTGGGGAATCCCAGGGCCAGAAGGCTGCCGCCAGAGCTCTGGTTTTGACTTAAGGAGTGTCATAATATAGGAATGGATCCAAAATTTCCCATTACTGCCGCAAATCAGAACCAAAACACTGCTAACCGTGTATTCTCACTCATCATCTTGGAGAAACACAGATATGAGACAGGTTTGGATTTTCCTCTGTCGTTCATAAATAGTAACTTTGATTCAGCAAAGCGCACAACCACGTGCTCAGATCTCCGCCTGGGCTGAGCCACGCTGCTGGCAAGGTTCGCCTTTTATCCATGTCAACACAACTTAAGCAATTGCTTACGGTTTGCCAGGTTGGGCAAGGAGTCCCTGGTACTGACAGCAGATCCCAAAAACATTCCTAACATTTCCAGGCAGCTGCAAAACCCAGAGAACCTGACCCTTTGCTTTTCAGCTGTGGCATCACAGCGCTGTGCAGCCCCGGGCGCTGCCCACTGTGCAGGAATTTCAGATTTGATCCTGTCAGTTCTTTTCCTGACACATTTCAACCCCCCCATGTGCCCTCGATGCCACTGGCAGCCATACCCAGATAATGGTTCTTGGACCTGAGCCCAGGGTTCTCATGTGATGGCTGATCAAGGGAGGAGAGGTTACACAGCCTGTGCATTGCAGGGTCTCGTCACTTCTTGTGGCTTTTGTTAACAAATATTGTTCTGTTTACCTCGGGACTCGTTAGAAAGCAATTTTTGAAATGTTCAATATTTAATGAAATATTTAAATGTTTAATGGGTTCTTTTTTCAAACCCTGTTTTCCCTTTGTGGGGTTCTGAAGTCTCTGCAAGGATTGCAAGATTTTACATTTCTCACTGCTAGAAAAGAATCCTCTAATGACATTGGCTTAACGACAGAAATCAGCGTACGTGGGGACTGATGCTTCCACAGGCAGCAACACCCACTGCTGGCCCACTGCAGGATCATTGGTATGCATCCCCACACCCCCACTGCAGTGCTTGCCTCTTCATAAATGCATATTTCTTTATTAATACGGGGATACTTTAATCTCAGTCTAATTTTACCTTTAGGGAAGCTCTATCCTGAGGCTGCCAGGAGCTTAGACCCTCCAGATGCAGTGGTGTGATTTGTATTCAAAGCAGCAGGTCTATCTGTCAACATGTTTGTCTCCCTTCTCTGCCAGCTCTTATTTATAATCCCATTCAGATTAATGAATGACAGTAGTTCTCATCACAAGAAATTTGATTAATCAATTTAAGTGCTTAATCACCCTGGCCTGGGTGAAAAGCATACTGGAGGGATGCTGCCTGGATAGGGGCAAAGTTGTGAGATGTAGGAGGAAAACATCATCACTTCACTTCCAGAACAGCTCGAGCCAGGAATGTGCACTAGATCCTTGACGGGATTATGAGATTTCCAAGAGCTCAGAATTTCCTTAGGGCCAGCAGTCATGGCCAATTAGTAATGAAATATCCTTTTCAACCCACCCCTTGATCTGACACAAAAGGCTTCATACTACTCACCTTCCCTGATACCCCTACAGCTCAAATTGAACCCAAAAACTGTGAATCATAAAACCCCAGCAGGGTGATGACCAGGATAACACACCTGGCATCCTGCAGCATCCCACTCCCCAGCACTCCTGCCCATCACTTTCCTGTACCTCAAAGACTCTCACAGCTGTGTCATCAGCTTGAATACTCCAGAATAATCTCCAGGTATTTCAGGTGAGGGATAGGAGCAAGGCTGAGCAGAAATCACTGGTTTGTAGGACAGTGTGAGCACTGCCTGTAGCTGCTCTTGCAGATACTGTGAATAACACGATAAACCCAAAAAATACCCTGAAACACAGCTACAAGCAGGCTGTGCTCAATCAGGTATGCAGGACACAGGAATTCTCACTAGAAGGATTCCCACATTCACCTCCATTACCTAAACTCAAAGGGATTTGGAGGTAGGTGACCCATTTGGACCTGGGCAGCACGAACTCTGCAGACCATCTGGTGACAGCTGTGTGCAAGGGGTCACCAGGAGCACATCTGGGTGACACATGCTCCACGAGAGAGCCAGGCTCCCACACTTTCAGCTAAGGGAAGAGCATTCCCAGCATCCCTGATGTGAGTGAGCAATTAGTAGGATGAAAAGAGGTACAAGGGACTGCTCTGACTCCACAGGCCTATGTTCTAACCCAGGTGGTTCTCCAGTGGGATACAGCCACCCTACAGGACAGGAATTACCTGGGTCCTTACACATCAACCCCCCCAGTGTCCTCAGCCTGTGCCATCCCACTCCATCCCCCTGCCAGAGCTTCCTGACTGTCACCACACGGTGAGAACTGTGAGCTGGGAAATCGTGGAGCATATTAATGTCATACTGAAATATGACACAATACACACAAGTACTTTATATTTATTCTCTTTTAGAAATGTTAGAAGGACAATATAATGAGAACACTGCAAACAAGTCAAGCGTTTTCCTCCTAATCTAGCAATAAAAATGTCAAAGAAATGCCTAAAATCCTAATAGGAGAACAAAAAAAATAATGGGGTGGGCTGTAACAAGGATTTAGCTGCAACTTTACTTGACGGCTTTAATCATGTCACCTACAACATCAATGGAAAATCAGATACACAGCTGTATGAGCCATTAATGTCTGTGCTAGTTGCCTCAGCTGCTGGGAGGCTGAGACCAAACAGATCAGGCAGAGGCTAATGAAAACAGGCTGACATCAAAACACCTTTATATCCGGGGAAACTTTGCACAAAAGAAGGATTATTCAGCTGGTCTTGGTGGCAACTTGACTAAGCAAAGGCTGTGACAAGAGCAGCATCACATCTCCAGCCCAGCTGCCTCCACCATGGCCATCATGGGCAGGCTGCACCCAAGTGGGAAATGTGGTTATTATCTGTCTCATTCTCTTTTTTTGGGAAAGAAAAAAGACCATCACAGCATGGGGGAACCAGAAAATGTGACAGTGCCCTGGGGAAATGCAGGCTGAGATGGTATTTTTGCAGACACACAATAGAAACAGCCACATCTGGAACAATCCCAGGGTGTGCAGGGCATGAGGACAATGGCATGAAGGATGCTGTCTGACATGTTCACTGTCTGTCTGACACGGGCAAATAAGGACAAGTCTAACAGATCCAATTCATAGGAAATATATAAATATCTAAGAGAACTTTTGGGAGCTATTAATTATACATGCAGTTTTATCTTGGATTAATTTTGTGCTGGAATGGACAAGAAGCTTTTGCTGAGATCTTTTTTTGGCTACCTCCCTTGGGCAAAATCAGCCCTGGAGCTATCTGCAGACATCCCACACTGCACAGGGCTCAGGTTCTGGGTCCTGCTCTCTTTACTCCACTTGCTCACAATTAAGAGCAGTAGGTGCTGCAGTGAGTGACTCAATGACCAACACATGTCCATCCCTGACTTCAGGCTCCTTGCAAAGGTGCCACAGTTCCACTGCAGCTCTGCACAGCCTGAGCAGAGAGCACAGAGCTCTCTGGAGTGGCTGGATGCTCCAGACAGGGAGCTTCCAGTAGAAGTTGATATGGGAAGCTTCCCTTCCCATTTCAGGAAGCCATTAAAGGTTTTCAGTAGCTCCTGAATTCTGGAGATTGAATCCAAGTGAATAGATAACTCAGAAGGACCTGATTTTCAAACCTCCTTCCAGAGAATCCCTTTATTAAAAAGCATTTTCACAACCTAAAACAAATTATTATGTATGCCAATACTAAATCTTCCCATTCTGATTTTAAATCCTTACAGCCTCGCTATGGCTCACAAGCAATGTCAGGAGCTACAGTAAGCAGGCATTTAAGAATGCTGTTGTAGAAATACTAAGTTTGTACTGCTTACAACCAACTTATCAATTTTTCATTCCTGTCCCAAAAACCCAAACAGAAAAGCATTAATTTCTCAAGGTTAGTACACCAAAATTTACTGAAGTTCACCACCAGCAAACAGCTGAGAGCTTCTGACGTTCAATAAGCAGTGAAAAGGTCAATGTTTTACTTGCATTAAATTTTTATCAGAGAAGGGAAAGCTAATTTTCCTGACAGATAATGAACGTTGGAAGAGGTCTGCTAGGGCAAGATACACAAGGTGGGGATACTCTCCACATGAGCAGCTGCTGAAACTCAGAGCCCTTCCTGGTGCCTACCTGAGGTGACATCATCACTGGGATTTACCTCAAGTGACATTATCACTGGGACTTCTCCTTCTGAAGAGCCCTTCAGGGCTATTTAACAGTTATGTCACTTGGACAGCTGAGGAAAGAAAATACAACTCTAAACACAGAAGTAAATATCTCCCATATGCTCTGAGACATTCTGGAGGGTAGAAACAGAGATGGCAAGCTAAGAGCAAATTTTCTTTTTGTAAAGTAATAGTGGTTTCTACCACTGGCATTCAAAGTACAGCTCTCCAAAGAGGATCTGTCTACACATTGCCAGTAAGTTATTTGTATTCTTTCAGGAATGGGACTAAGAGGCAGTGGCATCATGGACCGTGGGTCTGGACCATCCCATTCCTCCTTTTTGGGTTATTCCACCTGGGGCAGAAAGGCTACAAGGCTGCCCTGCCAAGAGCTGTCCCTGCACGCTTCTGTCCTCCAAGAGACACCTGGAGTCCTGCCATGGAACACCAGCCAGCACCTGGCCCCAAGACCTCGAGTTCCCCGTGCCAGGACCCTGAACCAGCTCCTGCACCTCCCCAGCTGCAATCACAGTTCCTGGACATCACTGTGAAGGTGCAGCTCCTCAGGACATCACCTGCCACATCTCCTGACCCAAAGGGATTTACTTTCACTTTAACTGACTTGTCACCACTATCTAATAACACATCTGGGAGGCTTTGCTGATTAATTAGATGCAAGGCTTCACACAGATGAATCTTAATGGGACCTCACACATCCCCCTCCAACAACTCTTTAGCTAAAAAGCTGAAAATGTTCACAAAGGATGTGAGTGGAATTGCAGGTTCTTTAGCAGGTCATGAGGGCTGAAAAGTCTCCCACAAATGCATCACTGGAGGTCATCCAGACCCCACTGTGTGGAGAGGGATGGTGGCAGCAGAGCAGTGCCTGGCTCCAGCACAGCCTCCTCCAGCTGCAGGGTCCCCCCATCCCACAGCCTCTGGTGGCAGTGCACAGAGAAGGGGACCTGGCAGTCACACAGCATTGACAAATGAAAGTCAAGTGATTAGCTGGCAGGTTCAACAGTTTTGCTTCTAAAGTGCTTTCTGCATATTTCCTCAATAAAAGCAAGACAGCGCTGATGAGCTATATGACAAAACAGAACGCTGAATCATTTTTAGTACATCACCTCTTCTCATGCAGAGGGAATCTTCCGTCTTCCCCATCACAACCAATTAGAGCATTCATAACATTTCTTCAAGGCTGACAGTGATTGGAAAAGATCATGAGACTCATAAGAGAGAATTCCACACTTAATGCTGTTAGATCTGTTCTCTCCATCCTCCTGGTTTCTGGGTGTTTTACTGGCAATAGCAGAGCAGCATTTTGCTCAACCCAAACAATATTTTCCTTAACTGTGAGTACAAAGTGCAGTTTTGCTGACGTCAACAGAAAAGATGGTTTTCCATCAAAGCAGCAGGGCTGTGTCTGGAGTGTGGAATAGTAGCTGTGAACCCTGTCCCCTGCTCCTGTAGGAAACAGCACCCTGGAAATCCTCTGTCCTTCTGCAGAGGACACAGCTGGCTCAGGAAAGAGAACTGCTGGAGAATGGTGCTGAGCAGGAAGTGAAATGTCATTTGTACATGAAATGACTGACTATTTCAGCTTTTTTTCAAGACTGAAATGGTGAAATGCCAATCCCTTGAAAGGAGTCCCCTCTTCTTAGAAAACCTGGACCCATACATGGAAACTTGAATCACTTTCTAAAATGTTCACTGGCTGAATCCAGCTCAAAAGGAGATCAGTGCACTCGTGGGTAACTGGGGGTTCACAGAGCTGACGAATCACAAGAAGATTCACAGTGACACGTGTCAATTTAAACATTTTTGTTGCATTTTTGTAAGCAGAAGTTTTTTAGCATTTGGGAGAAAGGTGCAGACACTCGTGTGCTTGTTCACTGCCAAGAGAAAATGCTTTGCTGAGACTGAGCACTGGCTGCAGCACAAAACTGAACAGCAAAATTTTGTCTTGTTACTGAAACCAAGTTCAAGATTCAAGGAAAAGCAGAAGAAAACAGAAAATTCTGGGCTACTTGCTTCCCAACCTCCCACTGACATCACAAAACTGTCATTAGAAATGAGTCCCACGGGCAGGCAGAAATCTGTTCCCTCGGTCACACAATCCATCATCTCTATCCAATACACTGCCTGTAGGTTTACAAATCACAAGGAATTTACCAAGTGGCTTTCATAAGGAAAAGTGGACAATAAATCATCATCACACCAAAGCCACTCATGTAACACACAGCTTCATTTTCATGCCAAATTTCATAATTGGTAGCCATAAAAAAACACAAAGCCTACAAAACTTCCTCATCTGAGCAGTCTTCAAATATAATGATGCAGTATTAAGGATGGACATTAATTAAATTTTTCACCTGTTCCTTCTTCTCTAATTCCATGCTGAACCTGAAAGCATAGGAAGTTGGCTCTCACCAGAGCCAAGGCTACACTTTGCCCCAAAGAGCTTTTGAAAACAACTGGTTTTACTTGCATTAAGCTCCAGGGTCTGAAAGACAGGGACAATCCCTCTGGAACTCCTGCCACTGCTGTGCAGCTGCTACAGCACCTCCTCAAACTTTTGATAAATCCTCCTCTGAAATGGCAATTAACACCTTTTGCAGGTCACTCCACAAGATTAATTTTCCAAGCACAGATTAATGAAAACGCAGGCAGGAGTGTTTAGAAAATATTTTCCTTATTAATCTTCATCAGCAGCAGATTACCAGCAGGGCGGCTAATGAAGACATCGGCTCGTTAAGGTGAGAGCAGGCAAGGGAGAAGGACAGGGCTGCTCTCCCAGGCACCATAAGCAGCTCTGTCACCACCATGTCCCAGTACACTGCAAATTCAGAGAAACCACTCAGGCTAGCCCAAAATACTGACTGGGTCCAACCCATGTGCTGAAGGGCAGCTCAGAGGAGGGAACTGCCCAAGAACCACAATTGTCACAAACCCCCAGAGCCAACAGATTTCAAGTTCCACAACAGGAGCACAGACAAACACATTTAAAAACCTTCAGTTCCTCCAAATCCACCAACAGCAAATGCTACTCCCGGCTGAAAGTTTACCCTTAGGATGGGGAGGCTCCTTTTTGACAGAACTTTTCTCTGCCACACACAAATCTCAAAGGGATGCTTAATTGAACTGGATAGAGTTTAAAACTAACACAGAGGATGCTGCAGAGGAAGCCTGCCCCTGGTGACTAGGAGAGCTCAGGGATGATGGCTCTGGAAAGAGGACTGAGTGTCCTACCTTCCTGAAGCTGGACTTTTTGACTTCCAGAACCCCTGTATTTTCCCAAATTACCAGAGAATGCTTCATGTTTCTTTCTCTACCAACTGTGTCTCCTGCAGTTCAAGCAAATAACACTCTCTCTCCTCATTTTATTTTCTTTTCCAGCACTAACCCTCTTTTAAATTGAAAAAAAAAAAAAAAAAAAAGAAAGCTATTCTACCCTTATTTCTCCAGGCTCATCGGTGGCAATGTTGCATTTTGATACAGCCTAGCTTAGAGCCTGGTTTGGGTTTAAAAAGAGTCAATGTGTCAGTTTAGGAGCGCGCTCCTGCCTGGCTCACTACAGAATCAATCAAACCCGCACTTAATGGAAGGACGGGAAGGCAGTGGGAGGAGAAGCCGAAACCACATCCCCTGTCCTTTGTCAGCACACAAAGCTGCGCACTCCCGTACCCTTCAAAGCTCCTTGCAGGCGGGTGCTGAAGCAGTGCTGCGGCTGCTCCCTCCTCATCCTCCTCCTCCTCTGCCTCCTCAGCCTTCGGACCAGCACCCAGGGCTTGTGCCAGCTCACAACTGGGATCAACAGACAGCTGGATGTCCACTTAGCAAAGGTGACCTTCAAACCTTCTTGGTGTTTAAATTCAGTGTGTGCTCCTCACAAATTAACCATTACTGTTTAATACGAGGGATGCTGCTTCGCCATGCCAGCGTGTGCTTTATAACATGAAAATATTGCTGCTTTATGGCAAAGTTGGCTTGTAAGTTTAGTCTGTAATAAAAAGGTGTATCTCTAATGATAAAGGTATAGCCTCTAATATCTTAAAGGCAAAGGACCTGGGCTAAGCTGGATCTGACCATGACTGTAAGACACCAACTCACCTCTCCCTTGCAGAGCAGGGGAGGCCCAGTAAGTATAAAGTTTAATGCTACCCTGTTTAATGATATTTTCACTTCAACCGAACTGTAAAATTAACTGAGAACTTACATTAAAAAAAGACTTTTATTTTATGCTGATCATTAACTAAGGAGGTTTCACACTTGAGATCTGTTATATTAAAGGAGACTGAAACTGCTTGTATCAATTACTTTCTTCTAAGTGGACAGACTTCTCACAAAATATTTAAACTGTTTTGTGACTGTAGAGGAGATAACAGCCAAATCCTGGGTGGGAAGGGATCTCTGGTCTGTGCCTGCTGCCTGTGCTGCATGGGGCAGCAGTGTCAGGGGAGCTGCTACAGACTCCAGGCTTGGCACATGGCACAGTCCAACATGACCTTTGGTGGACCACAGGTCTTATTTTCTGCCACTGAAACAATCTTCTTCAGGTTCTACTACCTAAACTAAATGAAGGTACACTCCACTGGAGCCTGGTAACTTTGCTGCCTACCTTGTCAGTAAATAAAATACATCTATGAGTGCAGTTCAAAAAATAACAAACTAAGGAGCTCAGGGGAACCACCCTCAGCATCTTCCAGACACTGAATGAGTGGATATATACACAAGAATGAAGGGGAAAACTGGTTAAGCAAAAAAGCAGCAAGAGCATGAGCAACTGGGAAGATGTTAAGTGAGTTCTGCACCAAACTGGCTGCTCCAGTGAGCGAGAGTGAAACACAGCCCCTAAAAACTGATGCACTCCTCCAATGATCTTGCTATGGCATCTCTGATACAGCTCAGTACCATTACAGGTATGCAATTAATTACAGACCAGCTGTAATGCACTTTGCAAATGAAAATTCTATTAAAATGTGATTATTAATTCTACAAAAACGTAATTATTAATTCCATTACTATTACTGCCAATGACACAAACCCAGTTTGAAATGTAGAACTCCCCTTGGGTAACTTTTAAGACACACAAAAAATGGTGCAAGGAAACAAAGTATTGTGATCATCCTCATCATCCTCTTTTAACACACAAGAAGAGGCATTTTCAGTCACAGAAGGTGCTGACTTTGCACGATTGGGCTGCCAATGAAGTGAAGGATGGGTTATCCCCGTTTATACAACTGCACAGTGTTTATTTAAACACGAGCCAAAGCTCAGCTGTGTGAGGGGGACGAGCACACGGCAGTGCCAGCATCCAGCTCTGCTGCTGGCACCCATGAGCAGAAATGCTCTTTGTCATATACCCACAGCCAGGGAGGGAGGCTCCATGAAGCCAAGCCCTAAATTTAGAAGTCATCATCCCAAAGCTGTACGTGGAACGATTCATCATGGTGACAGCAGCAGCATGTGAAATGGAGCTGTTTGGAGAATAATGCAGACAGGTATTTGCACAGCACAGTGTTGTTTGGAGTCTCAGGAGTACAAAACATGCTACTTCAGAATGGGGTGGGGCTTTTCCAGGGTCCTACAATGACTCTGCCACAAAGCTTAACCTCAACATTCCAGCCCATCCTAACACGTAACAAAAATCTAATTATCTTCTGAAGAGGAGGGAAAAAAAAAGTAATTCAGTAAGAAGAAAAAGGACCCCTCCTGCCCAGCAGCACCAATGACTCCTGAGCACCAAGCCCAGTGGTCCCATGTGTGAACACCATGGACAGCCTCTGTGCCAATGCCAGCCCTCATTTTACATGATTTTCATCTCCCCACTTTATTTCTTTGACATTTGCAGATGGAACAACTGCATCACTTCCCAGCCCTGGTTTTGCCAGATTAAACAAGCTTTTTATTTCTGCTCATAAAACAGCCCATTTTCCTGATCCGACCTGTCGTTTTCTGTTCTGCTCTGCACCAATGTCCCCTGAACACTGCCCTCCTCCATTGTATATGGAGCTGTAAATGACACAGTGCCACCTTGCTCATGGCCCCACTGCTTCTCTGAAGCACCCAAAGGATTGTACATGCCATAAGAGCCATTAGCACACGCTGTCTGAGGTTAAGGAACTCCAAATAACATTCAACAGTGTGTGCAAGCCACCTAAATTGACATGAGATATTAATTTTAGCTGGAAAGATCCTCCAGTGTGCAAAATGTTAGTAAACACAGGAAATTTAACTCAGCATGGCCTTACCTGGCCTGCAAACAGGACATCCCCAGGCTGAGCAGAGGGAAACTAGAACACACCTCCGAGAATAAAAGTGATGTAAAAGCTAATATCTCTCTTTCTCATTGCTGTATTCCCAGTCAGAAGCCACATGTTCATTATCTTCCATTAACGTATTGTGTCCTCTTCCTTAACTAATAAAACATTTATCTCCAAGGAAATTCTGCAGGAAAGACTGAATTTGCATATACATAATAGACATGTCAAAATGTAAGATGTGAGGACTTGGTATTCCAGCTAAGAGTGTTACAAATGATTTGTATTAGTTTCCCTAAATTCCAGAACAACTCCAGTGAATCCCATCCCTGCCAGTGGCATTGTAGGACCAACTGCAGAACCAAAAGATTGCATTTACTGAGGGCACAATGCTGAGCAGGTACTGCACATTTGGGCTACACGTTTTGGGGCAATTACTCCCATAATCTAAATGCAGCTGCTTAATTGTGCACTTCATGGAGGAAAAGCCAGGTGACAGTGAAGCATTAGGTGGGATAAAATCTGAAAAATGAGTAGTAGGGAACTCGTGTTTCCTGAGGAGGAGGGAAGGTCTGGAGACAGGAGCAGCACAAGAGCTGGAGTACTGGTGCAGCTGGCTGCCCCACAGCACCTCACATCACTGCCTTAATCACCACTGCAATGGCTCTGTGCATGGAGAGTCCCAAAGGAGAGGAATCTCTGCAGATAATGATCCCTCACAATGGCTTTCTGTCAGAGCCAGAACTCCCTGGAATGCTGAAGGTGAACTTCAGTTACAGATCTATTGTGCATTTTGCTCTAGACTGTGATAAAAACTTCTTCCCCTGGCAACAACGAAGTCTACCATGAATTCTTTTTTCTTTTTTCTTTTTCCCCTGAAAACTATTTCTGAAAGCCCGCTTAGAAGGCAGATGTGCTTCAGGGGATAGAGAAGGCAGTGCCATATGCACAATGCAACACTGGGAGGCACAGCTTAGGGTATTGACATTATAAAACCCAGTAGCAATGGGAGATAATGTTTTTACAAAGGTTACAAACAGGAATGCAAGGTCTAAGGGTAATTTTCCAGATGCTGCTCAGTAATGCAGTCTTGTGCATTCCCTCTTTTCCTACCAGTGAGGCAAGGAGAAGCACACTGGCAGAGCTGTGATGCTCACCAGGCTCCCTGGCCACACTGGTCAGTGTTCTGTCACCATGAGCAGGCACATCTTTCCTTTCCTGGGAAACAACCTCCCAGGTGATAATTCACCAGCACAAGGAGCATCATCCCAGCTCCACAGCTGAGCTGTACTCCAGTACATCCCCCCCATACCAATGGCTCCTGCAGTTCAGCTGCCGTCATCTCTGCATCCATAAATCAACTTTATGGAATGCACCAATTTAGGAGCAGTGCAATAAAATACACCTGTATTATTGGAATATCAACTATGTTTGCAAAAGAAACCATTTTTTTTCCCATGAGCTCCCCAGTCACCTCCCCAGTATCTGCAGAGCTGAGCACAGAACAGGACAGAGGCAACTCTGCCCGAGGTTGTTCACTGGACCCCAGCCAGCTCCTCACACCCTGTGCTCTTCTGGGCATCAGCACTGAGTGGGGCAAACTGTGCACAACCCGTGGTATCCACAAATCCTGGATAACAGAGACTTCTCACATCCATATTTAAAAAAAAACCCAACAAACTATTTCAAGTAGTGGGGCAAACATCACCCAGATGGCAAGTTTGCTGTATCCTTGCTGAAAAATACTATGCAGCCAACAAACCCATATGGCCAACCAGAGGAGCCACATAAAGATAACGATATGCCTATACAGGCAAAATGTTAATGAATTGGGCCCAAAGTACATAAAAATCTGCTACCTGGTCCATTACACCTGTTTATGAAATCAATGCTTGTATTTACCTTAACATTTAGTAGTTCATAAACACAGGATGGGCAGGCAGGGTCAATGCAAGGTGCTGGCAAGAAGCCATCTCTGCAGCCCACCCTGCTTCCCACACCTCAGTCTTTGCCCCCTTTCAGCTGGAAATGGGGTCTCACAGTCTTCAAATTCCCCTGAAGGGGAAAGGGATTAGACATACAAGCAGATGGTCTATAAATAAGGTTCTGGAAAAATCTCCCACTGCCTGTGGATTTATCTCCTCTAAGAAGGTCAGCCCGTTCGCTGGAGGGTTATTAAGCTCTGCCACGTACGTGCAGGCAGTAAAAGAGATGCAGAAAGGGCTGCATCACCTGAACCACTGACTCAAACAAATGCCAAACACTGACGCCTTCAAGGCTCTGCCTTCGTCACCACCTTCTCCATGGCTCCCATCCATGCAAGAGCCATTTCTGTTGTCTCCAAGATGACACTGAGCTGAAAAAGATGTGGAGGGAGATAACAGCATGAATCTTCTCTATTAGGATTAACCAATTAAGTGGCCATTAAATCAGGAACCATCAGGATGCTCGATGGCCAACAAGACCTGAATTTATGCCCTGCTGCCTGGAATTCCCCATCAGTGATTTACACACACACACCCCCGAGGCTTATCCCGAGCATCCTGCCCTGAAAAGAGGGATGAGAAAACACAGACACTGGGGAGGAAGGGGTTCTGGCAACCCCCAGGTGCTCAGAGATGCTGGTCAGACACAGGTCAAAAGGCTGAGGATGACAAAAGGCTGAGGATGCCCGGAGCTCTGTGCCACTGCCGGATCGCGGGTGCCCCCAGCCCCGGGGACCGCGTGGGTACCACCGCAGTGGTTGCCACGGCAACGGCGCGATGTGAGGCAGGATTCCTTTCTCATCACTGCGATGGCTCAAGTATCCATTACGTTCCGGCGGCGGCTTGAATAACAAACATGAACGCCAACAAATCGATGAGACGAGCAGGATTTTAAGCCCTGCAAAATGCTTGTTTTCTTCTGTATTCCCTCGAGCCCGAGGCTCCCCAGCCAAGTTAGAGCAAGGGGATTTCAAATTTGGCAAGAATCTAGGCAACAGATCCTCCTGAAGTGCAAATTGCCACAGTTCCACTGAAGTCAGCAGAGATATGACAATTTACACCCACTTAGGTTCTGCCACTGGGTAATTAGCACATTGCAAATAACTGGAAACAGATTCCCAAATAAGAACACTCTTAAGCTTGAAGCAAGAATGTTTAAATTAAAAATAAAAAAAAAAACCTCCCCAGTTTTTGCAGGATTAAGGAAACTTGCAGGCTTCTCTGCTGGCTTCTGCTACTACATTACTGGATAAAGTAAAAACTTGTCACTCATTTTGTTCTCCTGATGACCCAGGTTGAAACCACAGCTGTGTTATCAGCCTTGCTGTACCTGATGTATTTGATTGACACATCTCCCACCAGGTTCAGCCCAAATGCCCTTTCACTACCAACTCCCCACACACCCCCAGGGACTCAGAATCCCAACCACTTGTTCCAGTCATGCCTGGGTTTTGTCACCTACCCAATTTTACAGACTTTTATTTCAAACACAGAGGCAACAATGCACATGTTGATCAACTGCAGGATGCAATATGCAAGTTCTGTGTAATTTCTCTCTTAATCAATACCCAAAAAGGTCAAGCAGAATGAACCCTTCATTCTTTCACGTTGGGCTGACTGGTCAAACATCAGTCCTGGGCAAAGCAGTGGAAAAATTGATATGAGATTCAATTAATAAGGAATTAAAGGGTGTTTTAATGCATTTAATGCTCACCAACCTGGTTCCATGGGAAACAGCTCTTGTCAAGCAAACCTGATTTCCTTCCTCTAGGAGGTTCAAATTCTGGTTGACAAAGGCCACATATTTGGAAGGCACTTAAAATTTTGTATGGCATTTGACTCCGTACCAAACACCATTTGAATGTTGAAAACACACACACATTTAATGGATTAAAAGCTGTCTAGCAGACAGATCTTGAAAGCACTGGTCAGCTGGGACCTATAACTGAATCATAAGCTTCCAGAGACAAGGCTGCACCTCGGGAAGTGATGACCCTGGAAGAGCCCAAGCTCTGGAATGGAAAAATGGCTCAGCCCACATGTGCAGGCAGCTGTGAAAGCCAGCTGCAGTTGTGTCAGTACTATCAGCAGAGATATGTGGTTGGTGAAGGTTCCTGTAAAACAGTTGGACAGAGACAGCCACAGATCTCCTTTGCCTGAGTAGCAACTGCCTGGCTCTGTCACACTGGTTTGCACAGTTAGAACAGAGGGGAAACATCTAAATTGGCACAGCAAGGATGCTCTTCCCTGTCCTTTCCCCAGGATATGGATTCTCCTTGCACCCATCCATCACATGAGCTGTTACATCACAGCAGGAGGTGCAGACCATGCATGACTGAGGGCATCTCTGCCCTTACCCACTGACCATGTGCAGGCTCTTCATCCATCAGCCCACATGTGATCTTGCTGGGGGGGGTCAAAAAGGCAAAGACACCCAGCAGTATGAGGTCTCCTGGATCTGATTCCTTCTGCCACCAGCAGCAGACACTCAGGGATTTCCAAGAGCTGGAAAAGCTGCCCTGCCTGCAACTGCCCTGTGCCCTGCTTAGTGTCTGACCAACAGCCTGCCTTTCTTCTCAGCAGGTTATTCTAAATGCCAGAAGTGCTGAGTCAGACAAATTTAAATGTCATCTTTACACCTCAACAACAAGCAAAGCCACAAAAACATCCCTGTGCTCACCTGCCAGCAAGTCACTGGTTCTCTCATCTGCATGAAGAACCATCTGGAGGGAACACTGGTGGGGAGGGAGTGCAGGGCAGGGGATCCCTGGGAGGAGATGACAAGCACTGATGCTCTGAGGAAAGATATGCCATGTCTGCTCAGGCCCCAACATCAGCCAAAATAAAGCAAGAAAGCAAGAAAGAAAGAAAGAAAGAGGAAGCCCCAAAGGTCCAAAGAAGGGGTTGTGTGGCCCCAAAGTGGCAGCACTGAGACACCCACTAGCACTGCTCAGGGTGCCAGACTGCTCAGAAATCAAGCCTGCTTTAGCAATGTCTATGGCAGCTGATAACTCACTCTAAGGAACATGGCTGTAAGGAACATTCGTGCTTTAACACCATCCAACGGGGAGAGGGAGCTTGTCTTCCCCATGTCTGGTGTGCTGCCTCTGCCCACAGCAGAGCCATCCCTCCTGTCCCCTCCTCACATCAGAGCCATCCCTTCTGTCCCCTCCTCACAGCACAGCCATCCCCCCTGTCCCCTCCTCACATCAGAGCCATCCCTCTTGTCCCCTCCTCACATCAGAGCCATCCCTCCTGTCCCCTCCTCACAGCAGAGCCATCCCTCCTGTCCCCTCCTCACAGCAGAGCCATCCCTCCTGTCCCCTCCTTACAGCAGGGCCATCCCTCCTGTCCCCTCCTCACATCAGAGCCATCCCTCCTGTCCCCTCCTTACAGCAGGGCCATCCCTTCTGTCCCCTCCTCACAGCAGGGCCATCCCTCCTGTCCCCTCCTCACAGCAGAGCCATCCCTCCTGTCCCCTCCTCACAGCAGGGCCATCCCTTCTGTCCCCTCCTCACAGCAGAGCCATCCCTCCTGTCCCCTCCTCACAGCACAGCCATCCCTCCTGTGCTCCTCCTCACAGCCAGGCTGGTTATTAGCCGGGGAAGCAGAGGATGTCCGATGGCAAGGGGGGAATAAATCATTATTCCCAGCTAAATGGAGTAGTGCGGATCTGCTGGAAACGCTGCCTTCACCAGCAGTGCAAATAATGGAGATTGCACGCGCCGGGGCCAAGGCAATGAGCCACCACACTATTGATGGGGCATTTGTACAAGTGCAGGAGTTGTGTTTCACAGCCAGCTCTAACAAAGGCAATGTTGCTGCTCAGAGCTGAGGATTAATTCTGCTCTTCACCTGCACAGGTTATCCCAGCCAGACCCCAGAGAAGCTGAAGGACAAGTCGGTGTCTCCCCCTCAGCCACTCCTGTGTTTGTGAGCTTCAACATTTGTGTGTGAGGGAGGATCCTTAGAATGCACTGGTAAACAAACATTCACAGAAACGCATTCTGTGTTTACTCTGGGGGAATTATCCACTGGCAGACATGCAATAGAGCCATTACCATACTGCATCCATCCCTGTTTAGCCTCAGTTCCTCTTCCTGTCAGCCACCAACACAAGATGCACTGGAAGAAGGTGAAAGGCTTTTGCACAAGATATCAGGAACTCCTGAAGGCATTATCCAAAATCCTAAATAACCTTCCACGCTGTAGCTATTCCATGGCAGAGAATGAGATCTATGAGAAACATGATTTATCTCCACAATTATAATTTACATTTTAATGAATGATGCTGCAACAAACACGCCGAAGTATCTCATCTCTAGCATCTAATTCTGTTGATGCCAGTCAACATGTTATACTATTCACCATTTTTACTTGAAACTCCTGGCACAGCTGGCTGTGTAACCTCTTTATTGAACTCCCCAAGTATCTGCCATCTGCATCTTTGCCCAAATTAAAAAAGGAAAACACCCAAGTGGTTGACAGGCACTTCCCAGTGGGAACCACGATGGGGGTAGTGACTGGAGAATTCCCAGAAAGCCATTCTGGTAGAATTCCCAGAAAGCCATGCATTCAGTAGCAGGATAAAAGACCTGAATGAACCCAGGGTGAGACTTACACAGGCTTCCTTCTCTGCAGCAGTTTGCAGAAAGTGCATAACAACATATTATTAGTGTATAAAGATGAAAGGCCTATAAATCTGTACAAGAAAGCTTAGAATCTCTACAAAAGAAATACAATGAAAAACAAAATTACAGATGAAAACTAAGCATCAGCTGTGATAGTGCTTGCTCAAGTCAGAATCAACAACCAGGATGTCAAACTGGTGCAATAACTCACTCTTCAGGTTTACTTTTTTAACCAAAGAACTGCAGCTTCTCATTGATTTTTTCAGCATATTTAAAAATAGATCAGTACATTACTGCAATTATTGTGGGTTTTTTTAAACAGATATACATAATACATTACAGATACTCCAAGGCTTCGAAATTTTTTTAAATGTCACTTGTTAGGTAGTTGTAAGCATCAGTAGGTAATTTTCTACGAAACAGGAAAGTCAAAGAGGCTTTTCCATTAAAAGCATCTCTGCCTTGATCCCACCTGTTCTGCACTGGAACCTTTTATTCCACCCTGTGTGTGTGTGTGCCTTTACAGAGATCCTGGAACCCTTGGGTTCAACTGAGCCTTATTACATTTTAAAGCCTTTGGATGACAGCAGCAAAGTGTTCTGCACTATAAACCAGAACACAGCTGAGCTTTGATGGGTATGCTGCTTCCTTCTACCCCACAAAACACTTTCTAAATGCTATTAAAATTTAGCATACGCCATAATAACCAGGCTGCATTTTTTTCTACATTTAAGTCAATTGACTTTCAAGTTTTATCTTTCCACATATTTTGAATCAAATAAAGTTGTTTCTGCAGCTCAGGAGGAGGATGTGGCTCATCTTGATGAGCAGCAGTTCCATGAGAAAAATTCTGGATAACCAAATAAAACTGCCAGTGGCCAGTAGAGACAAAGTAGAAAAGTTCTACATTTTCTGTCTTTTCCAGCTGTTAGATTACTCCAGAGTGACAGGGAATGCAGAAAGGTCCTGTCAGCATATTCTCAAGGGAGGGAGACTGTGCAGGGAGGACAGGAGCAGGAGGATGCAGGCAAAGGTCACTTTTCACATAAACTGGAGGGGTACTGATATGAGATTGGGACCAAAAATAACTCCTGGAAACATGAACCCAGGTGCAGTAAGGGAAGGGAACCAGACAGTGGGGTCAGGGTCCCCTGTCTCACCTGGAGGGACCCCACACTCCCACTTCATCAGGAGAGCTGAGCACAGCCCTGGTTTCAAACTGTCTGGTTTCATACACTTTTATATTTAACCACACTGTGTTGCCCAAAAGGCAGATAATTCTGAAGGCATGTCACTCAGGGAAGAATCTTCAACTGGAGCTATTGGACTCTGTCTCTAACATTACAGATATAATTACAACCATCAGCCTGTGCTAACGAGTGGGAAGGGGAATGATTTGCATCCAAACTGCAGCCACGTCAAAGCAGAAGATGCTTCTGAAATAGGACCCAGAAAGGCACTCAGCTAGTAAATCCTTCCATTTAAAGTTTCAGATGATATGTAGGGAGTCATGCTAGAAACTCCTCTCTAGCTGAGTCAGGATGCAGAGGCTAAAATGAGCCAAATCTGAGTTATCTTCAAAATCACCAACACGGAGGATGAACAAAAAAAAAAAAACCCCACCACCCACCCAGCCAGAGCTGGGCCCTGTCCCACTACCTGTGTGGGTGGAAGAAGGATGTGCCTGGAAAGAGAAGAAACCATCAGACATTGGGACTAGGACTTATGCAGACTGCAAGAGATTTACAGTAGGGAGAAAAAAGGAAACTCTTCCTCAACTCAAGCAGAATATCACAGAAGCCTCAGTGGCAGAATGATTTATCATGTGTCAGACTCACCTCCTGGCCCAGCGATGGAAGTTTCATCATTTGGAACATTGGAGGTTCTGCACAACGTTAGGGAACACACCCCAGGGCATAATCCACCTTTGGTTCCAGCAGCAGGAGGAATCACCTGATAGATTTTCCCTGCATCTGGTTTCTACGATTCAAGGCTTTGGAATTACAAAGAAGTGAGGAAGAAAATATTGCACAGATCATATTTGATTATCATTTCCTTCAGTTGATGGCACTGGTGCCACAGAGGGGGGTGGAAGCAAACTGGAAGGGCATTGTCCAGCGGGTCACTTACTTGTGCTTTTCACAGGTATTTATTTATGAACAGCCTGAAAACCTGGGGCATTTATCTTCCGGTAATTTCCTCCCAAAGCAGGTGACCAGACAGACACAATGCTTACCCCACAGTGACCAGAGCATGTGCTTGCTGTGACTTATTTGCTCACCTGCAGGCAGCCTCCTGCTGTGTGCTGGATTGGCTTCTACAGAGCACACAAGCAAGCCCTCCCTTAAAATACTCAGGAAAACTCTTTCCCTGCATTTTGCCCCCTTTCTTAACCTCCCCATTTCCAGACAATACAGAAAGTGGCAAACACAGCACCTATAAATCCAGGTTATGATCCAGCATCCCAGGGATGCTCTAGGACACTCTTCCACCTCATGGGATCTTTCCAAGGGATGTTTCCAAGCACACACAAGCACTGTGTGTCTCTTAGCCACACACTGTTGGCTTGAGGAGGGTTGTTTATAGTCACTGGCACTTCCACAAACATCGATGATTTAGTTCCCCAAATATTTGTCTCCCATGAAAGTCGGGAACCTCTCAATTTTACAAGAGTTGTTACAAGTCAGACAAAAGCTATTAATAAAGTGTGAAACCCACAATATCCCCCGAGGGGGATGGAAAAAGAAATCAGCGCTGGAAAGAAAGATCAAGTGCTGCTCCAGTGACAGATGGTGCTCCACAAAAGGTCAACCCTTGGCTCATTCTGCTGCTCATTATTTATTAACAATCTTTCTGACATTGGCATTACTGCAAGAGTCCAGCGTTATGCAGATAATAAAACGCTATTTTATAGTCCAAGGTCTCCTGCAGGTACAGCAAAAAGTTTGCAAAGTGATTTCAGTGTTGCAGGGCACTTTTGAGGATGCCTGTGCCAGCAGAGCACAGCCAGCCTGCAAAGTGAAGATGAAATGGAAAAGTTTCATGGCTCACCTGCCTGGCCTGTCTCTTGCCCAGACTTTTCACCACATCTCACCCAGAACAAGACAGCCAAGGTCACAGATGTCACAGTCTTCACCAGCTGTCACAGCTCAGGGGTTACATCTGCCAGGCTGACAGGAAACCTTCCCTATCCAGCTTCCTGAGGACACTGCCAGGGACTGCCCTGCTGCTTCCACAGCAGGGGCAGGAGGTCACAACCTCCTCCCACTCCACACCTGGAACAATCCCTGTCGCATGATGGACACACCAGGAGACTTCTGTGCTCCCTCTTTACTGGAGCAAAGAACATGTAATTGCTTTTATTCCAGCTTCAGGTGTGAACACTGAGGAAAATGAGCTCAAACAACAGCCAGGACACTGCTACAAACTGCCCAGCCCAAGAGAACCCAGAAAGATCCCACTGGCAAAATAAGAGACACTTCCATTGGAGTGAGCCCACTATTGCCTCCGAGGAAAGATCAGCGTAAGTATGATTATATCAATAAAAAATAAAAACATCATAAAAAGTAGTCGGGCAGAGATAAGTTTATGACTAATTATGAACAGCATGTCATGCCCTGACTCCTTGTAAAATAAAATATAGTCTATTTTTACTATCTGCTGCCATGACTTCCAGATAACAGACACGTTTCCTTCCAAGGTCGTACCTTGTTTAACACAGTTTCAACCCCATGCAGAGAAACCACCAAAGGCTCCTGAATCCCAGAGAACTCACAGGAGCATGACTGTGTTTGATCCTCCTTAATGTGGCTTATCAGTAAACATCAACTGAAATTCATTGTAGAGACAGGTTAAGTCCTATCTATACATCTACAGGATTTATGAAGTCCTAAATATTTAGGATATTTAGGTTTTTACAGAAGAACAACAGGAGCAGGCACCAGCAAAAAATAAATGCAAATCTGGTACGATGTTGGCAGCAGTTTGGGAATCAGAGCTACAAGCAGGGTGGGAATTCACATCAGTGACTCAAGTACCCAACCACTTTACTTTGACAAATTCAAAACGGTGATTTAACATTTGCACTACAGATGCAGACAAAAAACCTGCAGAATTCTCCCACCAACATCCAGAGGGAGCTGCTGGCATTGCCTCTGTGGTGTGATACATCCAGTGTGACTGACTCTGGAACAGTGACACAATGCTGGCAGACAACACACATTTTCTGAACCCTGCTTTGACCATCCAAATTGTTTTGCTAAAACAAAGTCAGATCACTTGATCAGGAATGGAAAAGCCTTTCATATTAAGCCCATGCTAAACTCCAGCAATTTTCAGCACTTGGAATTAATGTCTGAAATAAGTTTAATGAACTTTCAAAGGATTCCAGGGAAGGAGGGAGTAATGGCAGGCATTATCTCTGGGAACTGGTCCTGCTGTAGCACATGCGTGAACCAAGAAATGAAAAGCAACAGAGGGTCCCTTGGGCAACTCAGGAAATGCTCCAAGGTGTAAGAAGATGAATGACAATCCTTGCAGCCTCCTAATGGAGTGATAGCCATGGGACATTCCTCTTACTGGGAGCTTTTCAGAGCCCGGGTTCTGCTGACTGGGAACACAAATGTGTATAAATAAACACAGAGCACACTGGCAATGATGTTAAATGATGCTTCATATAATTATCATTATTCTGTGGTACCATTAACAGGAAAAAGCACAGAATTTTAATGACCAGGTTTGCATGGCAGCCTGGATTTGTTGTCTGACACCATGTGGCTGTAAAACCTCCCCATGAAGTCAGCTGCTGATTGCACAAGACCCACAAGGCAGACAGCAAGAGCCTGCTTTAGCAACAGACAACCCATGTTGTGCATGAAACCAGCAGAGTCCTCCTGCTGGAACCTGAAGTGAGGCTTTCTCCATTTACCCAACAACCTGACAAGAACAAGGCTCTGGTCCAGCAGCTCTGTATTCCCTCCCTGTGCAGGAATTCCCATCCAGGATGCTCATGGACCAAATGTTTGGGGTCAGAGCCTGCAAAGATCAAGTTGGGTCCTGCTGACCAGGGGCTCTGCAGTGCCTCTGCCCTCACTTCAACTCTAAGAACAAACCCAGGTATTTCAGAGTTCTTGAGATTCATGTGAACGACTTGAAAGCTTCTCCACCGAGGCCAAGAGCTTCAGGCCAAATGTTTGAAGGTTTTTGTGGGCAGACTGCACACACCACTTCTAGTTACAAGAGAAGCAGCAGCAGGATTGGACTTAGTCAGTGCTGAAGCACCTTCCTTACAACAGAGGACACTCTTTACATCATGTAACTCTTAATGAAACCGAGCCACAATCACAACACAAACCCTACACAGCTCCGAGGCACAAAGCCTCGGTGTTTTATTTCTCAGCTGTGTACCTACCGCTTAACTCTGGAAAGTATTGCTTATAAAAGATGATTCCTAAAAGCAAAGTTTGGAATTTTATTATGCCTCTGGGCTAGATTGGCTGATCTTTGAAGAAATAGGGTTGTACCCTTTTCATCTGATATCCACAGGACAATATTTTAGCAGTGAGAGAGATCAAACGAAGCAGATCCACAGGGCTCTTGGCACGTGATGCACGTTTAGCCAGCAAGGCCAGCACTGCCAGGCTCAAAGGGCACCACACAGCCTTAATAACATGACACTCTGGAATTTGATGGATTATCCCTACCAAAGTGGGAAGATACCATCCAAAAGGCCATGAAGCAGATGGAGCATGTGAAAAACACTCAGAAATGCAGACAAAAATAAAAGAGAAAGTAGTGCAAGAAGGAATTCCTGTGACACTACAGTCATTAGCAGTGACACAGAGACTTCTTAACCTCAATAATCAAACATCCCTTCCCACTTTACAGAGCACACAGATTATAATAACCACTTCTGTTATCACTACTGTGTTTTATCTTCACTTTGCTGTGTGAGAGACCACAGTTATCCCTTCCAGAGCTTTATTTATTCCCTAGAGAAGGCAGGACACCCAGGCAGAGACAGCCAAGATGGATCATGGTGTGGAGGAGCTGGACACTGACCAAACTGCCCCAGTGCCAGCAGGTAACACCTGTGGATCATGCTGGGGGGGAGAGGAGGGCAGAAGGATCCCTCAGCTGTTCTGGGCCCATCCCAGTTGGCTGCTGCCAACTCCCCATTTTTAATGCTCTATAGCCTTGAAAATGTCACTGTGTGTTCAGCAAGGAAATGGCTTAATTAGGGGTCATTTAGCTGAGGTGAAAAACACCTGCTGTTTTAAACCCCCATTAAGTCACACTTTCATTTCCCCACCATTCCCTAATTTCATGTCTTTCCAAGTCTAGGTCTCTGCAGACAGTACTTGGGTTCCAAGGACAGCTGGTGAGCCATCCACCCAAGGTGCTGGAACTGCAGCAGGGACCAGCCAGGGACACCAAAGGAGCTGCATGCTGGGCTTCTTTCCCTTCCCTTCTCCCTTTGTCCCAGCCAGCCATGGCTTCTGAGCTGCCTTCCTCCTCTGCCAGAGGACCTGGGGCCTTGTCTGCATCTGGAACAGGAGAAATGTTCCCGCAGGCAGTGAGAGGGGAAAATCAACATGGACAACTGAAACAGTCTGGAATTGCTATGTATTGAAAATTAACTTCTATTTTAACTACAATTTAATCCATGCTTTTCTTTGGTAAATGTGCCAATAGGTGTTTGCTGCTTGCAGATTGTCACGCTAAGCAAAACATCAAGTCAATTTGTTTTAAAAGAAATTGATTTGAGAGCATTAGATTCATCAGCATTCCCTTTTTCCAACTGAAAACAGGGTCTGACTAATGACTCAATATTCTACCCCAAAACAAATCTTTAGTTTAACTTTTTAAAGTACCTGAATAACTTTTTTAAGCACCTGATTAACTTTTTAAAGCAACCCATGGCTGGTGGGACACTGCCCATCCATCACCAGCGCGTTTCCCATCCAACCACTGCCAAAATGTTCCCAAGCAGGAGCTCTGCAGACAAAGCTGTTTGTCCTGAGCAGACCTGCATCAGCTCCAGCGAGCAGATCCATCAGCCCAAATTGCCTGCAGATTGCCAAAGCTGAGCTCCCTCCTAAATCACGCCATGCCCTGTCCTGGTTGGAGAGCCGGCTCTCACCGGTGCTCCAGATGCTGATGAGAAGTGCTGATGTGTCACTGCCTCCAGAGCCATTTGCTACAGCCTGCAAGGAAGGCAGCTCTGAAATTCAGCTGTGCCCCACCAGCACCAGGAGCTGCCTGTGGAGAGGGGAAGGTAGGGACAGCATCCCTGCCCTCGGCTGTGCCGCTGCTCCCGTCAGCAGGAGCTGCTTTTCAACAAACACCAGGCCAGGATATTTTTAAACTGCATCCAAGGTTTGAAGGAGCTGCCTCCTGGGAAGGTCAGCAGGGGATGGAGGCTTCCCTGGGGAATCTGGCTGCTCACTCTGTACCATGTGGCACGTGGCCATCGCCCTGTGCCGCACATCCTGTACCAGGGGAAGGACTGGCAGCCCCACTGCTCCTTCCACGGCTGTAGGGGCATGGCACAGGAACTGCCCTCTGAGCAAACCACCTCCTCAGCTGTGGGATGGGACCAGGCAGCTGCTCCCACCACAAGGCAGGAATCACACCAAAACTGCTTCACTGGGCAACACTGCCTGCCCTGCCAGACCCCCAGTACCGAACTGCCAGGAGGGCACCCATGGAGGTGAACCAGCCTCTGAGAGTATTTGTCCTAACTGTAAATGTTTGGACACATACTCTCAAAGCTTATGTACTTTTCTTAATTTTGGTTTTTAAAACAACAGTATTAAAGGTCTCCCTTTCACCATGAAACAAAGAAATGTGACTTTCTACTTCCCACTCATTTTATTCCATGCTGACACTGCTGAAAATTCTATTTTTAAATAGAATTTCTTTCCAATGATGTATATTGGCAATCAAATGCAGGCACAGCATGGTTTTCTGACAAGTTAAAATTCTATGGTATTTTCTCCTAAATAGTCTTATGTACTGATTACTTAGAAGAGTGAATTCCCTGCAAAGCTGTACCCAGGCACTCGGTTTTTGCTCCAGCTGATAAATGTAAGCAATAAAAATATGTTCCATTCTACAGCAGTGCCTATTAAAATGTAAACACCACTGGAAGATTTTGAGCAGGCTACAGAAATGCTTTATTCAAAAGCAAAAGGCTGTCTGAGGCTGCCAAAACCTGGCATGGTGAGTCCATTCATCAAACAGCACCTTCCACCAGTCAGTGGGACAGTGACACAGGGTCAGACTGGGAGCACTGGTGCTGGGGCTTTTCCTACTCAGCCTACAGAAATCAGGAGTTGCCATGGGAGCAGGACATGAGTTTGATGGGTGCACAGCACCCTGTGTTCTGCTGGGCTGATGGGAGAACACTGGCACCAGGGGTTTCCCCTTAGCCATGCTCTAAAGAAGCCTCTGCCAGAGCAGAGGGGAAGCAAATGTGTCCCATGTAGAGACAGACTTTCCTAGCTCTGAGGTCAGAGGTGCATCTATAGCCTGCATGAAGCAAGATGCTGATGAATCAAAATTCAAAACGTCCCTCATGAATAATTCACTGAATGTGTGCGAGTAAGCTATAGCAGTGTAAATATATGTCTGGCTACAAAGAGATATGTATATATTTAAATTAACAAAGGAATGGCTCAAGTTACCATATGGAAAAATACCAGTGACCTGAGGATGTTTGCTTCATATGGCTCAGATACACCAAACTGTAACTAAAGAAACAGCCTCAAATTCATCAAACCATGACAGGCAGGACCCGTTCACTCGAGACATTACAAATCCTCCTCATTTATTTATATTTGTTTTTTTCCTCAACTCAAGTTTTACTCTCCCAACCCATCATCTCTGCCATGTTGGCTGAAGTCCCCCACTCCCCCCACTGAAATCACCACAATCAGCTCAGCACCACCTCGTCCTTACTTGGCAGTGAAATCACATGAATAACCATTACCATGGTAGGCCAGCAAGTGCATTAAAACCCTGGAATTCATATAAACAACAGAAGAACATAAATGACAAACATAGGTGCAGGGTCCATCGATCATTCCCTTCTCCCTCACAGCAAGAAATGTGGGATCACATTAAAAATAGAACAGACACCTGCAACTAGACGGGTATTTATACGGAATATTGTGACAACTGTCATTTCACATTAGTCAGCAAGATCCCACAGGACTTGGAGAAATATTAACTGTGCTGCATTTTTTTTTTTACTGGCAAAATATAATAAAATCCACTTTCTTGATGGCTTCCTGGTGGGGATTGCTCCTCTCCCTGAAGTCATTCATGAAATAAGGATGCTCCTCCAAGAGCCTGGATAGAAAACACTTCACCTAGGCACTGGAGTATGGAGAGAGGGGGAGGTTTTGTGATTCTTCACTTGGGACTCATCCACACTTTTCATGATGTTTTGATGATGCCAAACTCAAAAAATAACCATAAATGACCCAAAGTCAAGGTAGATCCAATGAGTAGTGGTTATCTAATTAATAAATTGAATTATGACCCTAAAATTGTGCAGATCTGAGAAGGACTGTGCACTCCTAAGAGCCCATTTCTTGAATAAGTTCCTAAAAGATATGGAGGAGGAAAATTCCAAATTACAGAGTCAGAGGTACAGAGGCACTTGTGTTTATTTACAATAACAAAAATGCTTTTCCCATACAGATGAAGCATTTCAAGGTCTTGCTTGTTGCCCTGAGCCTCATGCAATAAAAATGGGACTTTTGTGAAGGTCCTAGACACTCCTTTTATTTGGTGAGAGACATTTACATCACTGAAAGCAAAATGCATCCTCAACAGCAGAGTAGTTCCTGTCAAAAAACACCCTGTGCCCTACATTTTACCATCATCACAGTTAATCATTTATACACCATGCAGAGGCATGTGGTACTCACTGACAAACACCAAGGCCACTGTGTGTCCCAAAGAACATGCAGCAAGTACAGGCAAGATGAAAAAGGTCAGGGGAAATACCTTGGATACAACCTCTGATGGACAGGACTAGAAAGACAAAAGATGATGGAAAAGGAGATTTGGAAAGGACAAAGAAAACTAGAGAAAAACAAGGGTGAAATCAGGACAAGAACATGTCAACAAGGCAAAACTCAAAAAAAATATGATGAAGAAGAGGGTCTTGAAACAGATGCAGAAGGGGCCAAGATGTCACCAGTGGGTTCCAAAGAGAAGGTGACAGAACTGGGATGGCAGACAGTGCTGAGGGCATCAGTGGTTCAAGGGGAGCCCCTGAAGGAGAAGGGCATTATCAGGACAGGAAGGCTTTCAGCAGCTGAAGGAAATGGGCAAACATCTGTGGTCTTCTGGAAGGAGCCACAAAAATGTTGTTTTAAAACAACTCACACAACAGAAGAGGCAGAACTACCCTGAGCAGAAATGCATGGTAAAATATAATGTGGCACAGTGCAAAGTGGAGAACTGATCTGCCTGTCATTTGATGCCACCAGAAGCATTTATAAACACACATTAAAATTCAGGTTCTGTTTCTGAGTGCCTCTCGCTGAGGGAACTGGAGAGGGCATGGCCTTGACTCATGTCCTGGCTGGCACTGAAGTCCCCAGCTGTGCAGACTCAGACCTGTGCTCCCAACAAAGGCCATCTGTCAGTGGCCTCTGACACCCCAGTTTTCCCCTGCCTTGTCCCCATGTCCAGGGCATCTGGGCTTGTTTGTACCAATCACACTCATGTTGAAGCACAGCCTGTCACACAACTCCTCATCATCTGGGCTGGGAATTGGCTCAATGATTCAATCACGCTTCCATCCCATCCCATCCCATCCCATCCCATCCCATCCCATCCCATCCCATCCCATCCCATCCCATCCCATCCCATCCGTGGTTGGGCCAACCCCAGTTGTCACCTGCCCAGCAGAGAGGGACAGGCCACCTGTCCTAGACGACAGAGCTTGGAGGAACCTGTCATGGCACTCTCAGCCAGGTGTGAAAATGCAGCTGTGGGCTCCTAAAAGAAAGGGGATGGAACCAGCATGGCCATACACAGAATGTTTGACCAGTACAAGTGATCAGCCCCTTGGAGCATCATTGCCAAGCCTGCAGAAAGCTCTCCACCTTTGCCTATCTCTACATCATGACCAGCATCTTTTTGGAAGATAAATGCACAACAATTGAATTCAGACATCAGTAGGTGGGATTTTCCAATGTGTGTTGTGCAAGCCAAATGATCCTGATGCCTTAAGTTTTAGTTTTCATATTATCCAGATTCTGTGCTGCATTAGGATGTTACTCTGAACTTCATATAGAGTGTTAGCAAGTTCTGCTCACAGTTTAGTCAGACAAAACAATCCTTTTCCAGCCTGAGAACCAAGGACACTATTGCAGCTTCAGGCCCAAAAAGTGCAAACAGCAGGAAATTGAGGGGAGAATCTGGGAGGACGGGACTGCAGAACCTGAAACTGTAATTGAACAATTAACCCCAACATAGAAATGGACCAAAACTTATAAAAGTGTGAAAACTCATGACCCATTGTCCATCTTGGGTGTAGCCTCAGCCAGGCTCTTGTTCCTTCAAAGGTCTTTGAAGGCCTTTTAATAAATACCTATTTTATTCCTTTAACACTGTCTAGCCTCTGTTCTAGGTAGCCTCTCAAGGCATCAATCCCAGTTGCTCCTCTTGACCTTGCAAACTGTATTTTAATTAATGTGTCCTCCTGGTTACAGAATATCAAGGATATCAAGGAACATTACAGCTAACGATCTTGTGCTTGGGGGTTTTCCTCCCACCATGGATTTTCAACAACTGTTACACATTTTTCTTTGATTTTGATAATCTAATGTTAAAATCACGACCTATCCCAAATCCACTTCAGATTTTGTTCGTTTAATCAAGAGTTGAGCAATTTCAAGGATGTTTTTACAATTCAAATATTGGGTGGTTGCACGCTGAGCCAATCCTTTGATTTCTGAAAAGTTCTCCAATGCCAACCTCATGTTTTTAATCTTCCTGGTATTGCAGGCAATCTAGTTGATCTTACAGACGATTCTGATTAAATGAGCTTTTTTCTCTCTTCAGTTCTCACAAAAATACATAAAATATTTACAAATGTGATACAATGAACTCTATGTTCTTCTGTTTAGAGCAACACTTAGTGCACAGGTGATGACATTTCCCAGTGATTAAAGAAATTAAACCTAAAATTCTTTAAAAACTATTTTATTCAATACTCTGTTGGGGTTTTCCTCTAATAGCAATCACTGCACAGCTCTCATAGGTTATATATAAGAAGAGTTATTTTTGTGGATAAAAGACAACAAGAAGTCAATAATCTTTGGCAGACAGCCTTCACAGTTCTGCTAGCACCAGCGCATCCAGCTGCTGATGAGCCTTAATGTTTCCCTGATATTGTTTTCTGCTATAAAATGGAAGATCTAATCTATGCTGAAGGTCAGTCCCCACCAAAGACTGCAATCAGTGATAGCCTTCATAAACTCACTGAAATTTGTACTATTGTCCAGCATCCTCTGCCCTGTCATAGCAGTGGCTCCATCGATGTGTCCCCTCTGCCTGGGATGCTGCAGAGCTGGAAGAGCCCACACTTCTGCATGGATCCTGATCCACAGATCAAATGAGAGCTGCTGGCACAGGCAGTAAAACCCCATGCACACTTCATGAAGAAGGAAAAAGCCCTGCCCACATTTCCCAATGGCCCCCCACCTCTGCTAGGGACACACACTTATGGCACCAGCAGGAGAAAATCCATCCTTTCAGTGATCAACTCTAAATGCACACCATCTTTTAGAAAAATCATAACTAAAACCTAGACTTCTGACCATACCTTGGAGTCAGGCAATTATGAGGGACTTTTAATGAGTAATTCAGGTAATTAAAAAGTCAAATATACAATATGCAAGAAGCAGCATCAGCATGTCACTGTTCCTGATCCTGGTCAGTGCTCATGATTGCACCAGTGCCATCTCCTGCCAACACATCATTGTGGCTCCATCATGGCTGCAAAGGACTTTCCAAACAAGCCTGAGCTTGGCTCATGTTGGAGCATGTTTGACACCAACATGTATAAAGTATGTTGGGTAACTGCTGCTAAAATTCAACATACGCTGTATTTCATGTAGGAGATGCAATTTGCTGGCTGTATTCCAGTAAAATAACTTTATGGCTTTCTGTCATGATAAATAACTGTTAATAGCATAATGGAATTAATATTTACTTTGAAGCTATGCTGTCTGTTCAAATAAAGTTGCTATATATAGAATCATCCCCATGCTGCTGGGCTTCTAAAATGTTGAGAATTGACAAGACGACAGGCAAATATTAAATTCCAGTTCCCTCCAGCCATTAATAAACTTTTAGACTTTGCATTTGTGATTGAAACTCTTCTATATATTTTATACAGCTATGATAGGTCAAGAAGTGTTAATTCAAATGTGGGACAGACAAGACAAGAAGGGCTTTTGGGGTCTGGGAGCTCCCTCTGCCTGCCCTAAGAATGGAGACAGTGTAGAATGGTGGGTCTGGACCACCAGGCTTGGAGCTAGGGGCAGAAACCTCAGCAAATGTTCACAGGACAGTTCATCTTTAAATACAAAAAAATTGATCGTGTTTTTATCATTATAAATGCACTTTTTATAATCCCAACAAGGAGTAATTAATGAGATGCTTAAGTCTAACCATGTCTCTTCTTCACAGGCATGAAGGGAAGTACACAGAAGGCAGGAAAGGAGATGGCATTTCACCTTTTTAAGATAAAAGATATGCTTCCTTTTAGTAGGAAAATGCTAAAATAAATAGTCCTGGCTATAGGAGGATATTACACACACAACAGTGAACCTGACCAACAGAAGGACAAGGAAGGGCCAAGCCATTGCTCCCATCATGCATGCTCAGAAGAAGTGCAGCAGGAGGATTAGGCAGTGCAGCAAAGCCACAGGTGCTGCAAATCATCCTCACAGTGCTCCAGCATGCTGGTGTCACCTCATCCTGCTTTTATTCAAAATTTCTTCATGGCAACAAGCACACAAAAACTGCAGGCAAAGTGTAACCATCAACAGAAACGCCCACGCAGCATCAGAGAGTGTCTGGGGTCAGAAGAAGGCAGAATCTCCACAAATATATTTATAGTGCTCTAAGACGCTGCAGTCCTCTGGAGCACGGAGCCTTTTAATGGAAAATCACCACATATTTGTCGTGGCGAGTGACAGGGAGATGCTCCAGCAGCACGGAGCTGTCCAGCGGGGAGTGCAGAGGGATCCTGGGGGCTGCAGCGGCCAGAGCAAAGAGCTGCTGGGACAGCCAGCCCTGCCACCACCACATCCCCCTGCATGGCACTGAGACATGTCCTCAGAATCAGATCAGAATCTTCGCTGATTGATTTGGATGCTCCTCACCTTTAGAAGAGTTCAGAGCTACTGTACCTTATTCTGAGAACTCGGGCGAACACCAAACCCAGCACAGCTCTGCCAAGCGCTGCAGCTAGAGACGGACATGGAGCCCTCCGAGGTGCCTGGAGCTGTGTCCAGCTGTGTCCAGCTGTGTCCGTGGGGGACAGAGGGACTCCAGCTGCAGGGGGAGTGTCCCCACAACACTGAGAGGGGGGCAGCACAAAGGATGGGGGTACGGGCCGAGGGTTGTGCCACCGGATAGCAGCGGAGTCTGTCCCGCACACTGCTGATCCCCCGCAATCCCCGGGCTCTTTCCCGCATGGAGCTGATCCCCGCAATCCCCGGGCTCTGTCCCGCATGGAGCTGATCCCTGCAATCCGCGGGATGGCAGTGGGCTCTGTCTCGCACCCTCCTGATCCCCGCAATCCCTGGGCTCTATCCCGCACGGAGCTGATCCCCGCAATCCCCAGGCTCTGTCCCGCATGGAGCTGATCCCCGCAATCCCCGGGCTCTGTCCCGCACGGAGCTGATCCCCGCAATCCCCGGGCTCTGTCCCGCACGGAGCTGATCCCCGCAATCCCCGGGCTCTGTCCCGCACACTGCTGATCCCCGCAATCCCCGGGCTCTGTCCCGCACGCTGCTGATCCCCGCAATCCCCGGGCTCTGTCCCGCACGCTGCTGATCCCCGCAATCCCCGGGCTCTGTCCCGCACGCTGCTGATCCCCGGCAGCCACGCGATGGCAGCAGAAATATGGGAACACCGGAGCGGACGAACGCATCATCCCGCCGCTCCAAGGAAAAGCTGTTCTGCAAAGACGAGGCAACTGCTACATGTAAGTCAAAGTCTGAGATGGTTTTAGGACAAGCAGAGAGTAGAAAAACGGTTTTTTTTTCCTCTGAGTACAGTAATTGACACTTTCTGCATCCCTGGTATTGCCAACAGGGTCACTCGGGCTTCCCCCGGCAGCTTCAATCCGACCTAGAGCAGACACATTAAGATTCGGAGCACAGCTCCTGCCTCTCTGGGTCAGATCCCGGCTGGGAACCAAGAGAACCCCTTGCTGCTGGCACTGCCAAGCTCGTCCCTGCTCCCCTTCATCATCCCCTTCATCTCCCTTTCACGTCACTCCAGAGTGCTAGTGGGCAATTAATGCTTTTTATGTCCAAAAAGTGTCCAAACACCATGTAATTAATCCTTATCCCTTGGCTGTAAAAGAGGGAAGTAAATAACATCCTACAAAGGGGCGGCCACCCAAACATCCCAGATGTGTCCACACTCTAAAATCCCCTCTTGCCAGGTTCTGTGTCTGTGTTGCCTGCTGGGGACCACACCAGGCTGTGTTTGGGAAATCCAGCACCTTCAAATAAGACTGCTCTCCCTGCTCCCCCTCCCCACGCATACCTTGGCAAGCAATACCCCACTTTCCAACAGGAACTCAGGAAATTAAAATGTTTAATGCACCCCCGACGCACACAGAATTAGCAACAATACAGCAAATGAGGTTTGCCTTCCTGCCCAACACACAGTGAAATAAATAAATAAAGAGGCTCTCACTAAAAGCCAGGCAGGGAAGGCAGAGCCACCGAGGCTCCTCGCTTCCCACGGAAGCCCTTATCTCCGTCACAGCCCACAATGCAATTACAAGATTACAAGGCACATGCTGCTCCAGCATCTGGATCCTCCATGCAAGTACAGGGATCCCTTCAGAACCAGGAAACCTCTCAAAATTATGAGGAATGGCACGGATTCTCCTCGCAGCACGGTTCCCACTGACCCCTCTCCAGGCAGCACCTCCAGGGACAGACATCTGGAGTTTGTATCTGTCCATACAGCACAAAAAGAAACTGTGTGGTCAAAAAGATAAATGCTGACCACCAACTCTGGTCCAAAAAGCATTGAGGTTTATTTTGTTTTGCTGTAAACTGTCTCATCTACATTGTAAAGCCAGGGATAGACCAGTATCCTTCCATTCCCATCCCAGTCCCCAGCAAGTTAAACCCAGACCACAGAGCCAGCAATCCAATCTCCATATATTTTATTCTCAATATATTTCATTTCTGGCCACCGATCTTTAGATCTCCTATTGGATTTTGTTTTCGTAAATGGATTTTCCCACAGAGCTGGCAGAAAATAGATTTAATTTCAAATTTCTCTAAACTGAAATAGTCAATATAAATGTCAATGTATGTTTGTGCCATGCAGCCGGTGAGGCGACAGAAGCCTCACATTTCAGAGGAGTGTGGGGCCCTGAAAGTGTGTTTTGTGTCTGTATACTTGTTCTGATGCTCTCTTTCATAAGAATGACTAAAAATGTACATGTATTTATTAAAATTTTTGTTTACCTGTTTTGTTTTGTGGGTGCAAAAAGCAGTATGATGTCTAGCACTGCTCTGCAGGTAAGTCAAGAGGAAAGATTCCCTATTAGCAGAAGATTTTGCAATCTGGCATCCCCACAGACCCATCACAGAATGGTCTAGATTGGAAGGGACCTCAAGGACACCCTGCCATGGGCAGAGACATTTCCTCTACTGTAGGTCCCCAGTTCCCTCTCTCCCCTCAGCACGGGGTGTAGTTGCAGCACCAATTACTCAACAATTCCAATCTAGCCTGATGTTAATGTCATTAGTCCGCAGAGATCCTTTTGGAATCATTTACATCGAAACTGTCTTTTTACATCCTAAATGAAAAATGCTCAGACTTCAGTGAATGGGATTTGAATTATAACCCTACCACATGTGGCTCAGCTTTATTCACGCTATTTATTAAACAGGGAAAAAAACAGTGATGCAGTCAATTACAGAGCAATTACCTGAGCATTGCTGCAAACCTGTTGCCACACACTGCAGGGACAGGGGTTGCCCTTGACTTGGGCAGAACTTGCCCATGGGGCACCTGCCAGGCAGAGCATTCCCCTGACCTCAGCTGAACCTTCATTTTGAGATACTCAGATACCAGGAAAACTTTTACTGATGAAGTTAAATAAGCCATGACAATTAAAGGATTAGGAATGTTATGGGTCTTGTAAAGAAAAAAAAAATCTTCTGGACATGTATAGAGCATTTAGGAAAAGAAGCCAAAACTCAAGAGAATTTGCTGTGACTTTATGTTACTGCAGGAGAATACACCAGGACCCTGATATACAAAAGGATTACTGATATCTATGTTCCCTTCTGAAGAGACTCCCACGAGATCCATTCCAGATTTAACAATAATCCATACTCCCCTTCAGAAATGGCAAAACAATACTCCCATTTCCCAGGACTGCCTCCAACACAGGAATCATTAAGATGCCATCACAATCCTGCATTCCAGGTGCCATAAACACCAGCTGGAACAGGAATAAATCCCAACCACAGCTCATGAGCAGTCAACACCTCCACATTTCTGCACCAGCATCTGCCTGTGGTGCCCACTGTGGAAACATGCACACTGCAAAGGTGAGTGTGCCACAGCAAAAGTCGGGAGATGCTGTTGGACTCCAAGGTCTCTAATGTGCCACAGGGGGTTAACAGAGAGGCTGCTTATAAAGGGGACCAGTCAGATCTCAGGAGAGGTGTCAGGACAATGCTATTTGCAGCAATAATGAAGAACAGAAAAGTGCCCCTCCTAGTGAGCAGCTTCTCCCTTGTTCAGGGCTGCTTGTTTGTCTTAATGTCTGCCCACGTGTGTGTCATGTTTCCAGAAAGCCTCTCACATTAAACTCTCTCCTCCAAAGCCATTCCAGAGTGTTTCTTTGAAATACATTAAACAGACTGACTGAACAATGTGATCCTAATTAGTCTGCCAGCTACACAGCTCACCTCTGAGGGCGAGCAAAGCCCATGTAAATTAAAGTGAATTGGAGCGAATTGGCTTAGGCTGCCCAAGGAATCACTCTCCAGATTAGGGCTGCTCCAACGTGCCACCTGCAAGGCTGCTGTCACCCTCCTGTGACAACCGAGGAGATTTCACCCATGATAACGGAATAGAGAGATGTAAAACCACTCTGCAGTTCAATATTCTGTGGTGGGCTATTTGGCACGATGCAGAGGAGCCCATTTGGTCATTTCTCAAAAGCAAAAGGTCTGGTCCTTCACAGGTGCCCCCAGCCCCAGGCTGCACTGATGCCATCCCCACTCTGGTGACCCAGGGACGCTGCCAAAACCTAAATGCTATGGAAACCTGTGTGAAGTTTTGATGGTGATGTCCCAGGGTTTATGCAGTAATTGAATAATCTTAAATTTTCATTCCTGTCCTCATGGACTAATCTGCAATAGTGTTAAGGGACTGTTATGATATTAATTAAATACAAGTCCTGCATACAAAATTGATACTTCGCATCTCCATCTCCACAAGGGGGTTTCTCTCTTAATAAGACTGAAAGCAAGTTTTACTTTTTTGGGGGTTTTTTGGGGTTTTTTTTAAGGAATTCATAAAGATTATCATATTGTACAAAGGTAACAAACACCCAATCTTCAAGAGACCAAGGTATCTCACATACAGAAGCTCTGGTGCTTGGAGTGGGACTAGGGGCACAGCTCTGCCCCAGCCTTGGGACAGCCCTTCTCCATAGCCACTTCTCAGGCACTGGGGCTTGGAGAGACTAAAATATCCTCAACACAGGAAGAAGAGCAGCAGGATCAGTGTCAACCTTCCAAAACACAGATGACAAGAAGGAAATTCACTACAAAAACATGACCTCGTTTTAATTTTAGCAGCAGTTTACTACAAATTCACGTGAAGGCACAGTTACACTCTCCTGGAAAAGTTCACACACAAGAAAAGGCAGAATCGTATCTGCTGAGCCAGAAGCTTGCAACGTGGAGCAGCTCCATCCAAAATCATGGCAAAGCTATTCCAACACTCCCCTTACTATTATTTATTAGTTAAAATTTTTAATTATGTGAATTGATTAGGAACACATCACCAGGGATCCTAATTAATTAGAATTTTAAAAAGGATCACAGACCGGAGAGTCCACAAAGAATTGCACAAAGAGGTGTATTAAGGGAAAGGCCAAATTAACTTCTCCTTTCTGGTTTATCCAGCCTTTTCTAACAGGACTGTGATCAGATTAACCAAGTAATACCCAAACCCCTCCTGCACAGCAATGCTAACCAAGGCAACAGCTTGAGGATTTCAGGACATTTTCATTTAACATCCGCTTGGTTAAGTAGTTTATTCCTCCTAATCCATATTTATTTAAATGAGTGTACTCCTAGTTAAATTAGTTTATTCCTTATTTTTGTCCTAAATTTGCTTTAGCTGCTTCATCCATACTCACCAAATTCTTCTGTATGGTTCTGATAGACTTCAAAATCCCTCAGGATCTGATGTAGACTTTTTGTTTCAAAATGTATTTTTCTATTTACCCAAAACTTGGACGAAGGTGCCATCACATTGACAACACTTGGGAAGGAATTAATAATTAAATCCTCTAATACAAATCCCTGTTCAGAACTGGCTGGTCAGTAGTTTCACAGGCCAGCATGTTCCTCCTCCCTGCCTCCAAGCTGCCATTTCCAGAGCAATGTTTGGATGCTATTGATGCTCTTGGCTGTCGGCTCTGCAAGTACTTTTCCATCAGTGCGACAATGATCCCTATTTATCTTCTGGCTGCAAGAGTCGCTGAGATGATCTGGCAGTGCCACAAGGCAGACAGTTATTTCATGCCCTGTTAAACCCTAATGCAGCTAACTACGGTATCACTCCAAATTTGAAAAAAGCTTTTTTTTTGTTATTTTAAATCTGCTGCCTACGTGTCCAAGTGGAGAACATTGCTTCCTTTTAGAATGGTATCAGAAACCTAAACCCAAAACACTGTCTGTGAAGTACCATGGTGCACTGATTGAGTAATTAATTAACAAGGTTAAAACTACATCATTCTGCCCAAGAAACACCTGGAAGTGAAGAAAACAGACTTCTCCTGCAGGTGCAGAACAGAGACTGCAGTGACCACCCAGGTGCTGCCTGTGGATGAGAGGGTGCAAGTACCTTCTTGAAGACAGAAAATCAGATACTAAAGGGCTCTCAAGCTGGAGAACTATGTAGGAATGAATGGCTAAACCCTGGTACATCCAAATCACAAAGCAAATGGTTTAACACTTATTTTCCTGAGTGGTGAATGTGATCAGCCACAAGGAGAAACCCTGAAAGCCTCCAGCTCCCACGATGTGCCCATCTGTATTTGTTACTTTCCAGGAGCCACACTTCAGTAAAACAGAAATTAATGGGTTCAGTGCAGGGCTCTTTGAGCTGAACATGATCACCACTACATTCATGCAGTCAGGCATTAAAGGGCTAGATAACTCCAGCTTTGGAATAACCCCAAGAAAGTCCCATTTATTTTCTCATGTGCTCATGTGGCAGCCAAAGGTCATCAACAATCTCTTACTAGAGGTAAAGGGACAGCACAGGGTCTGGTGTTCTGCATCACATTCTGCAAACCCAAAACAAAAACAAGGCAGCATTTCTGTGATGATGACTTTTTTTGTGTGCTTGTCATAATAAAACATTGTTATTGGATGTAAAAATTATGGAACAAAGTTATGCCTCTCTGGTGTAATATAATGCAATCCATTTAATACTATTTTAAACCCCAAAACCTCATTAGAGCAGACAGAATGTAAGAATGACAAATGGGCTAGGAGGAAGCTGGAGCACTAGAAGAATTCTGGGCACTCCTCCCCTTCCCAGTGCTGGCACTGACTTTGGGGATGCTGGGGGAGTGTCAGCCACCAGCAGCATGTGGGGAGCACAGGGTGCCCATCACCCCAACAGGAGGAAGGTTCATGCCTTGCAAAGCATCTGCCAAGGCAGGCCTGGGGTGAAGCTGGAAAGCTCAGCTTAGCCCAAAGTCCAGCCTGGCAGCTGCCAGACAGGCCTGGAGACACAGGTGAAGCTCTGCCTGTCATGGACACCCCAATTACCCCAACCCTGGCCAGGCTCACAGGCTGTCAGCTGTAAAATCAACCCAGCCTACACAAACACACACCCGGCAGCCTCACGTTCCTTGGCCAAAATAACACAGCTGAACACTGCAATTAAACATTTCAATAGCTTTGGACCACTCTGGCCCTCAGTTAGGTATCCAGTGTTGGAAATACAGCCCTGCTGCCTTAGGAATGAGCTGGTCACAGCTCTGTGAGTGGGCTTCTGCTACCAGATCAAGTAATTGCCATTTAATAAATATAGAACTTGGATAAATGCACTTGTTATCCACACCTGTGCAAACCTTTAACATCAGAAGTGACCAGAGTAATCAAAACTGCTCTCTCCTCATGCAGGTGGAGGTTAAGAAAGAAAAGTGGTGTCAAACAACGACATATTTTTAACAAACAGGCTTATTCCAGAAATAATGCCTCAGGTGAAATCACTTGCATGAATGTGTCTGAGCAGCTGAATACCATCAGCAGAGCAAAGGTTCTCCCAAAACACACATGTATTCTGGGCCAAATTCGACAGAAACTCTACTCCTACATACTGCAAGACCAACACTCCATCAGCACACAGAAATTACAGCAATTGCTACCAAAACCTGGCTGAGATTTGTGAGAATCAAACTGAACCCATTCCAGCTACCATGGTTACAGAGCACTGTGCAGCCCACCCTGAGGTGTCAGGTTGCTCTTGGGCAGTGCCTGTTAAATAAGCCACAGAGTCTCCAAGAAGATGCTCAGTGTGGAGACACTCTACAGTCACACAGCCCAGCCAGCCCACACAGGTGGATGCTGAAGCTGTACTCACAGCTTGCTCAAAGGAGTCATAAAGAACAAGTGTATTTCTGGGGTGGGGCGAGCTGTGGTTTAACTCCAGCCAACAATTAAGACCCAGGCCAGGGGGAGCAGGGAGCAGATGGAATTCAGCAAATAGGAGTGTTTTTCTGAAGGTGTGGACAGACTTTGTTGGGTTGAGGTGTCTTGGGGAGCTGTCACCTCCCAGCCCAGCACAGCCCACAGCCACCCCCACCATGCTCCTACCTCCACTCCTTGCACCTTCAGTTTCATGTGATCCTCTCTGGTGGTCTTCCCATCTTTCCTTTTTTTCCAGCAATATCCATCTTTCCTGTATTTCACTTTCTTTCTGTTGTACAGGATCATAGAACCATTCTGTGGTCTAAAAGCAAGAAACAGGTTTGGGTTACATAAAGCAACAAAAGCCAGACTGAAAGTGTCTGTGGAACAAGGTCCCACAGACCAGCAAAAGGCTCCACAGAAAAGCAAGAGTCAGGATTTGGTGTTAAATAAATGGTCCCCTTTTGCTGCTGTTACTTGGCTGAAGTGATGTCTGCAATCTGCAAACTCTTCTGTGAAGATCTTGTACCTAATGCAGGAAGTGCCAGTGATAGGTTAAAGAAAAAAAAAAGGAAAGTCTGATGAAATAGCCAGCATTTTCATGGATGTATTTTGACTGCTACATGCTGAAAATTAGAAAAACAGAAAATTTAAGGGGAAAAAGGATTGTTGTTATTTAATTACAATTTCTCTCCCTTGCTAACACATCAGTAGAATGAGATTCCAACCACCTCTAAGGCTGCACCAGGACATGGATAGTGGCTTAAAGTGATAATAAACAAGCAAGCAAAAAAAACAAAACAGGGAAGGATAAAAGCACAAGCTTATACATTGGTTTCACTGTTCTGCTTAGATCAGTGCTAGACAGGGAGTAAACTGCTGCCTTCTGAGCACCTTCTCAACTTCAAAGACACAGGAAAACTTTTTCCACTCAAAAACTACGATGGCAATTTGAAATGTCCTTAAAGCATGGTGATGCCCAGCAGACAGGAGCCAGTGTAGTATGGGTGTAGAGACATTTAGCTGTTTGCTAAGGCAAATCACAACCAAAGCAAGCCTGTTGTAACACTGAGAAACAACAAATACCCTCCAACCTGGGAGGCAGTGAGCATTTTTTCCACATACACACAAATATTTATTGCTTGTGGCCAGAAACCCATGGCCCATCCTCCCAAACTACACCTCCTCCTATCCCCCAGGTCCCAGCAGCCTGGACCCAAGGGCTCGGGGAGGCTGCTCCTCCTCTCTTCCTCTTACACATCACCCTGAAAATAAACACTTGGGTGTCAGCACAGCCACAGTTTGTGTTTGACAGCACTGTAGATAGTGCATTAATTCAGTGGAGGTATCATCTATCTCATTTCAATATTTATTCTGTAAACCCCCAGTCACTGCATGTGTCAGCTCAAACTCTTCTCACACCACCAGAGATCCTCCAGGCACCGTCAGTCTGTGTCCCATGGTCAGGATAGGCCATGAAAAGCCAGTACAAGCTGATCTCCTGCCTGATGCCTCTGCACTGACACACATGGCTCTTCCCAAAACACAAAACACAAAGGACCTGGAGGGTTCTGATGCCAGGGAAATCCTGCTTCCCTCGCCCCCAGTGCCACGTGGGCACAGGCAGGGCAGAGCTGAGCTCGGCAGCCTCGCTGCTGCTCTGCAGGGCTGGAGCCAAGTTTGTTGGTTTACTTCTGCAACAAAAAGGGAACACAGTGAGAGGGCACTGGCAAAGCAGTTAACGAGATTTATAGAAAATAGAGCCCAATGAAACAAAATCTCTTAAGGATCTGCGGAGCGGTTTTCGATTTTGATAAGAGTGTATCGAGCTGCTTTAAGGCTCACAGAAAGCAGCTGGTTTTTAAAGATAACTTCATGAGATGAGACTCAATTTTAACCTGATCTACGCTGCTGCTGTATTTCACCCGCTGTAAGAAAGGAGAGAGGAAAGCTCTGCCCTGCTCATCCCTCAGCACTCAGACATAGCCCTGAGCAGACAAGTGATGGTGTGGGAAGATGCAGCAGGCGAGCCCTGCCGGGGATTCCCAGGGCATGTGACAGATGAGACGCCAGCCCAAACCTCTGGGGGTTTTGCCACTCAGCCTGAATTTGGGGATTTCCTTTTTCCCTTTGCAGAAGAGAGGGACAAAGTCACAAGCCTGAGCACAGGCTACAATTCTTGATCAGCTCTGGATTTCCTCTCCTTTAGGAGACTGTGGCATTTAAAAGCTGCTAATCTCTGTTTTGGTTTCTTGTCTGTGGTCTGAGGGAAGGAGGGGGAAGGACAGGAAGAATAATTGCAAAGCAGAAAGCCTTTTGTCTCAAGTATTGATGAGATCTGGGATGCTTTCCTCCCTCTCACCCTTCTATCCACCACCAAGGCTCTCACAAATTGCCACAACATCCTAAGAGCTGCTTTCGCCCAAATTGTTCCTGCTACAGCCAGGAAGAAGATCCTAAATTCTATTTTCCTACTTATTTTTAACATGAACAATCATCCCCTGCAGCTGATGGGTCTGGGAACCTGCCTGGAGATTGAGGTGACCCAGGGCTCCTGGCAGTGCTCAGGAGTGATCCAGGCACTGGATAAACCAGTTTCCCTCAGTAAGGCACAGAGAGGAGGAACAGAGGAAATGGGATTTCCAGGGAAGATTTTCCAGAGATGGCATTTTGGATTTGACACCCAACTCAGCTGTGCATACTGACCTCTGGTCTAAGTCCTGCTCTGAGTGGATTTTGTTTCTTTTGGATTAAGTCCCTCGCCTAGGTCATAGGAATGTAAACCTACTTCTTGTTAACAGGAACCAGATGCAAAGAGGGAATAAACAAAAAGCAAATTAAGGTTAGGATATTTTTGTCAATTGATGCTTCCTATCTGCCTCTCCATTAGTGCTCCAATTTAGGTCCCTCTGGCCTGAAGGACAGAGATTTCCCCCTAATCACATTACTTCAATATTAAAAATGCTGTTCAGTTTAACCAGTTCCCTCTAAATTGTCACATCGAGATGTGGTAAATGTCAGACATATCAGTTAATGAAAACTACGTTTTACTGCCTCAGGAGCTGGGGGTGCCAAAAGAGAATTGCAAATATTGCAAATCCAAAAAAATTCTCTTTTTCAAGATAACAGAGCAAGATCAGCCAGAACCACTCCTTGAGAAGGTACATGGCTCTAAGAGTTATTTTTTATTATGTCATCTGCATTCATTCTAGTTCCAAACCAAGGAGGATATTTAAATATGGATGTTTAATGCAGCTGCCATAAAGCAGAGGTACCACACACCAGACCCTCACCAGGGCACGAGCAGAAGCTGCTCCAGTGCCTGAGACAAGTCCCCTCCATCCCTGCCACCCAGCACACTGAGAAATGGCTCCTGCAAACAGCCTGGATGATGCTATTTTTCATCTGCATGATATTTTCTCTGGCTATGAAGTTATCATGGAGCCAAGGGAAAACAGGAGGGGACTATTTTCCATCTTCTTCTGCATCTATGCATGATAATAATGAGAAATTAACTTCCGCTTTCCCAAAGGAGCAACCTACTGATGCAGAAAGTGGCTGGGAAAAGCTGAAGTCCTGGAGGAAGCCATGAAAAGAGACAGCCTTTCAAGAAAATACTGCACTGAATCCTTGTTCTTATTTCCTTAGGAATGCAAAGAAGCCCAAGTTCTTGAACCTGTCTTCATCCAGGCCAGTTTAGGAATGGGGAGAAGTGCCAAGAGCGAGTGTGACAAGGTGCCTCCCACCCAGCTAATGCCCTGCCATGCAGCAGAGCAGGCAGAGCTCTGGGGTTAGCAAACACTGCAGGTGATCAACTCCAAGTAACCATCTATTTCCTTCTTTTCTGCACTGCAGCAGTGATGGACAAGGACTGTCAGTCAGGAGTGCTTCCTGGCTGACACCATGCTCTCAGAAACACCTCACCTCTCATTTCTTGCTTCTGCCCAAGAAAAATATCTGATGACTGAAGTTATTTCTCCCTGGAGGAATGCTGCTCTTGAAGTCTTCATTTACCTTGACATTTCCCCCCACTGCACCTGTGGCTTATCAGAAGATTAAAGCCCAAATGGAAAACTGAAAGAGGAATCTCAAGCAGCTGCAGCCCTTGACATCTCACCTGCCCCTGGCTATGAAGATACCTGGACACTCACTGTTGGCTTAGGAGGTCACCCAGACTCATTAAGGATGGAGGCACCCAAGACCAAGGCAAAGCCATAACCCTTGCCTCAAGAGCATCACCCCACCACCCCAGGGATGCACCTGGAGGATGCTGTAACAGGTAGATCTCTTCCATACTAACAGAAAGCTTTAAAATTATATTTACATGGGCAAATGCTTTTAAGACTGTGGGGACTTTGTGCATCATAGCTGTAACACTGGCAGATCACACAAAAATTTGTTTGACAAACACTTTTTTTCCCCCTTCTAGATAAATACTTGGCTTTGACCCTCAGGCAATGATTCACACCTGCCCTGAAAGAAATCCCAGCATGTGCCCAGCCTGCACCAGTGGGACCAAAAAACAAGGAAAAGCCCCTCAAGAACTTAATGTAAATGTTCAGGCTTCACCATAACTGCTGTAAAGCCATTGCATCTCATGGGGAGAGGCTGCTGCTGTTACAACCTCTGCTCTCTTCACTGCAAATTGGGATTATTGGCACAGCAAATGAAGGAATCACAGATTATGTGTTTGAAATTTGTCTGATCTTTGAACTCTGCAGGGATGAAATAGACTTCAGATAAGTTTTCATAGCCATATAGGAGGAGGTATAAATCACAAGGAAATGTAAATACGCTGCAAGTTTTTTGTATCTAGAATTAAATATCATTTGCATTTAAGATGTAAGTGAACTTCCTTCATATCTACAATATTTAAGAAGTTAAAAGTCTAAAGTCATAGACTTAGCAATTTTATCCAGAGCTGTGGTTTAACACAGTGGCTAATCCCATCAAGGGGGCGTTAATTGGTGTCTAGATGCTCCTTCTCATAGCAGCAGTAGGCCATAAAACTTAATCCTTACCTCCTCTTTCCAGCATGTAGCCTCCATGTTCATCAATAAAAGTAATGTGATTCATTAAGTATGGAAGTAATTACCTGCAGCTCCAACAAACAGGACTGAACGAGCCATGCCAGTGCCAAGTTGGCTTTTATGCCATTGTACAGGGCTGCCAAGGAAAGCCCTTCTGCAAGATCAGGATAAATGCTGATGGCTGCAACACAAGCTGCAGACCACTACATAGCTGCTGGGCATCTCCTTGGTGTGGGCTGGGATACCCATGGACAAGTCCTTCCCCAAAGCAGCTCCTTGGGGCTTTTTAAGGAGTGATCAGGATGTGCCACAAAAACACATAGTGAAGATACTCTGCATGGTGTTTGGTACAGGAGTTAATCCCTGGAACATCTGGGGCTCTGTTGATGGAGGCAGGACCCTCCCAGCAGTGATGTCCTGCAGCACAATGCAGGCAGGTGCCAAGCACAGCAGCTTCACTGTGAGTGACATGGAAGCAGAGCCTTGCCCGTGTCCCCATGGGTGTCCCTGTCAGGCTGCAGAGGCCAAGAGCAACAGGACAGCTCCAGGCACCTCAGCACAACAACTCTGACCATCACCACTCCTTCTGTGCTAAGAGCTGTACTCATCAATTTGTCAGAAATAAATGTCTTTGCTCTGTGTCCTTGCTCTTGACACAACTACAAAATAGGTAACAGTGCTACCAGCACTAAGAGTGATACAACTAACAGCAGGATCTGCCTTCTCAGTAGCCATTTACTCTGCTGCCATTCATGTTTAAGAGTATTGCAGCTGGCCCCAAAGTGTAAACTCCACAGAAGACTCACACAGCCCATCATGGTGACTCAGTCTGATGAATTTCACCAATATAATTTTCTTTTTAGAGCCAATTTAAAAAAAAATACCCAAAAAACCCCACCAAAAGCCAGGTTAAAAATGAAGTAGATATGTCACTGTAAGCACAACCAGGTGGGTGAGCTCTGCTCTCCCAGTGAATAGCAGGTCAGAACTCAGTTCAGCACTTGTCTGGACCTCCCTAGGCAGGAAGATCCTTCCAGAAACAGCACTGTCCCTGCATATTTAGTTCAAGTTTTCCACACATTTTACTCAGCAACATGATAATTCACGTGTTGATGGCTCTGAACTCTGTAAAAGACTTGAAAAAGAAATTAGAAACAATCTTTATGAACTCCTCAGCACACTGAGCAATTGAAGCCTCCTCGTAACGATGTAGGGCCAAAGATGGAATATTAAAATTGCCATTAAGTGGAATGCACATGAAATGCTAAAAAGTCTTTCTGCAAATTATTTCTTGATATAATGTCATGCTGTAGAACTAAATCTTAGTACAAGGTATGAAAAAAGCCAGTTAAATCAACTTTGTTCATTTAAATATAATTTTTAAAGAACTGGCATTCATCTCTTTATTGCTCAAAGATTTTTATCAATTTCTTTAGCCTTCATTTATTTCTCTTCCCTACTCCCAAGGGGATACCATTTGATTTATTGGGAATTAATTCTTACAACTGATGAATGCTTTAAAGTATTTTCAGATTAATCACCACCATCTCCACTGGTGCACGGAGGAGAGCCCCATTCCCTCTCTGTGCTCACACAGACCAAAGGGCTCCAGCCCCTGGGTGCCAGCAGCCATTCTGCCTTATCAATTACTCTCTCCATGGACACAGATTGTTATGGCAAGGACCAAGGGCTCCAATTAACTTTTAAAATACTTATTTGGAGATGGCCTCCTCCTGCGGGTGGTACTTCAGTTCTGAACATGGTCACCTCTCAGCACAGCAGCAACACACGTGTGTGCAAACACTGCTGCATTCCTATGGGGAAGGAAGAAAATGGAAGAAAAATTCTATTTTTTTTAGTTAACTTACTTCCTGTCCAATTTGTAACAACCACCAGCTCCAGGCTAACAGGGTTTTGTCCACAACTGTGTTGAAGTAGGGCTGAACCTTTTTGGTACAAAAAGGTTTTGTCCAAAGCATCACATACCAGGGAAATTTGCCAGGATGCACCTGAACCACGTCCTTGGCCTCTAGCAGGTGTCACCTGCACAGAGCTGGTGGGAGCCACGTAGGCTTTGCTGGTAATTGGGAAAAATCTCACTGGGGATGGGAGGAGAGCAGAGGTCAGAGGAAGAAAAAAGGTTCTCCCTCTGCTAGCAGCATGCAGCCTGACTCATGACTTGAGACACTATAAAAATCTGTAAATATTTGAAAATTGAATAATAATAAATTAATTATAAATTTTAATTGAGAACCACTTCAAATTGTAAACGCAGTTCAATAGCTGATGAACTTCCAACACTGCAGGCAGTGAAACAGTGAAGACTGGAGGAACTGGTGATGCTGGTATGGGAGGGAGCAACTCCCCAGCTGTGGTCCATTAACACATCTGCTCCCATCAGCACAGCCAGGTCCAACAGAAGATGGGCAGAGCACTATGGAAAGGGCTGGAGAGGGGACACAGTGCTGCTCAACAGCCACCACCAGCTTGCTCTGTCCAGGCAAAAGCATAGTTTGCAATATTGCAATTGAATTTAAAATGCTGATTTGCCTTGGACTCCATCGATTGTTGAGATTGTTAATTCCTGATTAATGGTAACTGTGTACATAAATCTGGATTAACCTGGAAACCAGAGATGCTCAAACTGTCCCAGAAGTTGGGCTAATTGGGCTGCCTCTCCTAAGCCCAGAGCCAGGCCCATCAGCTCTTTGTAGGGCTGAAGCTTAGGACTGAGCCAGCTGTTGAGGTCAGTTTTAAGATGGGGCAACACCAACCCTGTCCAGGCAAAGTGAGCTCCCAGAGCAGGAGGGCAGAGCTCACTGTGCATCCTCCAAATGGGTTTATAAGTGTGGCACTGACCAAGCCTGAGCTCTCTTTAACAGTCACCAAGGAGGCAGGTGCTGGAATGCCCCGCAGCAGCCTGTTCTCAGCCCTTCCTCTCTTTCAAATGAACCTCACAAATATAATCTGTTTATTTATATCAATTTAGTCCCATCAATTAATGATGACAAGGCAATTAACTAGAATGCCAGACAGTAAAAAATAACCACATAATGCCTTCTTTAGAGGAAATCTATTATGTAATTCCAATCGGTCTTCATTAACACAAAGTATTCCAGTAAAAGGTAGTAATCTAGTTATAGTCTGTGAAATATGAAGATCCGCAAAGTAATTTTTCAGAATTAAGGGTATTTTTAGTCAATAAGAAGAAAACCTGTCTGCATTTTTTCTGCAAAAAACTTTTTTGCAAAAAACCACCCAACTCCATAACATAAGGCACAGAGAAGGCTGAGCAGTATCACCAAAGAGGCACTGAAGAGGCACATTGATCACCTCCCTTCCCCACAGCATTTGGGGCCTGGATCAAGCTGAGATCGTGGCTGCTCCCATTTTTTCCATCCCTCATCCAACACTCACTACATAGGTGCTGGCACCAGAGAAAAGAGTCTCAAACCACCGACTGTAGTGGTTTTCAAACACCCTGACAAGCAGGTATTGCGCTGATTAGTGTTGAAATCAGTGTTCACAGCTTTATTTAGATGATAATGCAATACCCCACTCATCCCAGCCATGAGCTCTCCTTCACACACTGCCACAACTGCCATTAGTGACAGGAGAATGGCACAGCATGACCTGACCTGGCTCATTCCTACCTGACAGACTGAGCAAGTCACTTGTACACAGAACAAAGACAACATATTTTCCTTCAGTATTTCATGTGAGGCACTTCAGAATTACCAGTGGTTTAATGGTACTAACCCAATTTATCAATTGTATATATTAAAGATTCAATTTTTAGGGAAAATTAGATGAAAAACATGAGTCCACAAAACAACCAGCTTCACATGAAAGTACACATTTTCTAATTTTAAGCCTTATTCCCCTTCAAACTTATTAATAAACTCGGAGTTGATAAGAGAAAATTAACCCCAAATATAGAAAATCCTGCAAACAAAGAACACAGACAAATATAAAAGCAGTCAACCACTTCTCCAAAACATGCCCAAGCTGTTAAGTACTCTCGACTTAAAATTTGAAGCAGCTTAAAAATCCCAAATTCCTACAGGAATGTGTTTACAATACAAACTCAATTATTGTCTCACTCTGATGCTTATCTTTTCTTACACCCTCTCAGCTCATCCTACTTTGGAATCTAATTACATTCCAGTATTTTCAGTTCAGATGAAATTACACATTTTCAGATTAATTTAGCCTAAACCAACTTTTGATAACAGCCTTTTTCTATGGTGCCCTAATTTATGACCCTACAAGTCAGCATGAACTGCTCTTTTAAACCTTGCATCACCCCACCATAAAGCCATGCTCTCTGTCCCCAAACCCAGCACAGCACCCAGCATCGCTGGGTCAATGTTTGCCCAATTTCCTTTGATCAAAACCCTCCTTTTCCTCTTACCTCTGTTATTTTCTGAGCTTGGTTGACAGAGAACAGTCAAGGGGTGACTGTTCCCTATAAGCTGGTGCAGGAAAGGCACAACCTTTTCTGTTTAGTTAAAACCCAAGGACATGTTCTCACAAGGACACTTCAGCTCAGCTGTCACAGGAGGAGCCCAGGATGGGAACCCTGGCCCAAAGCAGGCCTGGCATTCAGCTTTCCCCAAACCAAACCCCAGGACATGAAGCATTCCCTGAAGGACACCTGATGCTTCCCACGGAACGCCCTGCCAGCGTCGTGCTGGGAATCCCGGCCTCTCCCCAGGCTGCCTGAATCCAAGCACGGCCTCCACAGCTTTCCTCTCACCTCCTTCCCACCAGTTGTGATCTCATGCAACTGTCAAATCCTCAGCATGTTTGAAACCTACTTGTTCAGGCGCCAAGTGGAGACTCATCTAATCCCTGCAACGAGTCAGATGCTGCAATTGTGTTAATGCCATGCAAGACTTTCACCTTCCAGAACTTCACCAAATTTTTAATATCGTAAGAAACTAGGATTAGATGTTAGCTCCCCTACAAACTACATAATCAAATCCTACTCATTTGATCCTCTTCATATGCTACCTAAGGGCAGAACCTTCTCTCTTACCACTGCCCACTCTGGAATATCAACACTACAACAGTGGGACTGTGCCCACACATCACCTGCTTTGGTTTGTCTCCCACCTGCACATGCCTCTGGCTGCAACCAAATACTATCTCACCCAGTACCAGGGATTTTGGTAAAGACAGGTGGGCAGACTGTAGGAAGGCATAATAGATAGAACAGTCCCTCCAGATCTGGGATCTGTGCAGGATTAGAAGTGACTTTTTTATAAATTTCAGTAGTTGAGGAGATGAGAGTGAGGATTGAAGAGGAAAAGAAACCAGACAAGAGCAGCAGTTAAGAAAAGCCTGGGAGTAAAACCAGTGGGAGAAGAGGAGGCAGAGCAAGCACACAAAACTGCAGTTATAAAATCCCCCAAATCTTTCACATCCTAAATTTAAAGCAGCACACAAAATACTGCCCTGCTCTTGGCTAGCACTGCTCTCAAAGGCCACCATTTATCAAAAAAAGTTTGTTGCACAATTTAGCACTGGATGGGTCTTTTAAAGGTGTCTGGGATTACAAATGCCACATCAGTGTTAGCATCCCTGGCCTGAGGCATCTTGCCTGAACACTGCAAAGCAGAAATAAGAAGCTGAACAGTGGTAGAGCCATGTTTCACTTTGGTATTGGGAGTTGGGACTGTGCACTATTCTGTGAAAGCAACGTCACCTTACGTGGGTATTTTCTTGACAGCTGGTCCAACAGTGTCACTCTTTCTTAGCTGTTGACAAATCCTGTTACAAAGCAAAGATTTGTACCAGAGCTTTAATTTAATTATTGTAAATAAACCCAGCAAATTTGCTGAATGGTTTCATGAGTTACTGGCCCAACCAGGACCTGTAATCCTCCTGCAGTGCTGCTCCGTGTGACACCCCAGGTAATACTGCTACAGCATCCACTGCTTCCAAGGACAGACAAAGCCTTCAAAACAACTTGGGGTTACTGCCACAGAGACACAGCCCCAACCCTGCACCAGCCCACTTCAGCCCCTGACTGTGCAGTGGTTCCAGGAGCAGCCCCACTGGCGTCCTTCAGTGCTGGTGCTTCCAAAGCCCTTGCAATTGTGTTCAGGTCACAATTCCAGCCCATGCCGTGCTTCCATGCTGCTGTGAATGAGCTCTGTGAGGCTGCAGAGAGAACTGATGGCACCCCAGAGAAACAGGTCAAACAGAGGCTCTTAGACATGCTGCTGAAAGAGGTTTTAGAAGGTCTCTCTTAAGGAAATACGGAAGTTTCTCGCAATCACCACTTTGCTTCCTTTGCGTTGCAAATCAACCCCTAATACCTTGTTTACTCACTGTGGCAGCATAAGAGCAGGGGGAAACACAGGAGCCCTTTAGCCAGAGAGAATTAAATAAAATAACGGGAACATCCCACAAATACCAAAGTCAATTAATTCATTTGTTACAGGGCAAGAGTCCTGCATAATTTGTCCTCTGAGTAGTTTATTTTAGCTAATTGCTTATCCAGCAAGAAGATCTCCCCTGCATGACCCATTTGCTGTGCAAGAGGCTCAACTGATGAGAAATAAATGGTCACCTTCCAGAGGGCACGGAGTGACAGCAGGGATGTTCCACATGCTGCTCTGGTCCTCAGACCCACATCCAAGGAGAGGAACACACCCACACCCTGACACTTCATAATCAGGGTAAGCATTGGTGTCCAGATTCTCCTGAGGAAACCAGGAGTCCACAGTTCCCCTTTCCAGGACAAGCAGGAGAAGTGAAGGATGCAGATTAGGCACCCCCCACTAAAGCTTTACTTCCACCCAGCTGCATTGCTGCAACTCACAGCAGTGTGTTCACCCATCACTCGCCTTTTACAACAGCACTTAAGGCAACACAACAGTTCCAGTTGTGAGGGTGGAGCTGTTTGTCAGCCACATCACCCTCTCAGCTTCTCCACCAGAGGCAGACAGAGCAGAGGCAGAACCAAATGGCTTAATTTGAGGCTTAGCCTCACTGCTACATCCCCTGTCTGTAAACATTCCTGGGGAACAGGTGGAACAGAGCTGTCAGACCCACAGCCACCTTCAACTGGCCAAAAGATGGAATCAGGACAGATGTTATTGGTCTCATCAAAATTTTGTAAATTGAACAGTGAAATGGAACAGCCTTATTTATCTTAATTTAGTTCATCCTTGACATTTACAAAATAAATACAGGAATAATACTATAAGCACAATTCACTCTCACTGATGGCAGCAGGAATCACACATGCTCTGACAAAGGACAGGAGTGACATGGCCACTGTTTGCTGGTAGCAGAGCAGAGGGTGCCACAGGATCCCCAAGGATCCACCAGCACCTCCCAGCTCAGCACCTCCCTGCAGCACCAAGTACATCCTCGCTGGACAGACAGGCAATGCTGAAAGGAGAAAGGGGAGGACTGCAAGGTGGTGATTTGAGATTGGCTGGGCAGCGGGTTTTGAGTCACCACCAAAGAGGCAACAGGATTTCTGTCAGGAAAGCTTCAAGCTTTCACATTCCACAGGGAGGCTTCTGATGGGCTTTTACTGATGCTTCATCTCCCTCAGAATCAATAGAAAAGAATAATCCCACGGCTAGGCATAAATCATGTTGCACAACTTGGCAAATCATCACGTGGGATGCCTCGGGACGAGGCCGTTTCTTTATTTCCAGAAACAGCACCATTAATGGTTTCTGCCTGCCAAGCAACAAGATTCCCACTTCATAGCACTGGAAATCTCCATCCTGCACTGAGCCCAGCCACTGTCTCCACTTACTGTGGAGCAAATGTGGGCACAGCTCATCTCAGCTGTGGGTAACTAATGGGTGTTGGTGCTGGGGACGAGCCAGAGGGGCAGAGGGGCTGTGGAGGGACAGGTCCCACCTGCCCTGACACCAATCCTGACAGGCCCCCATCTGCCTGGGGCCACAAAGCCACTCCTCACACCTGCCCCAATACAGCTCACCTTAGCAGGACTGCAAAGCAGATCCTAAAACCCCTTTCAGCACTTGTCATGCTGGTGGTGCCACTCCAGGTGCAGCAGCCCCAGGCAGGAGACTGCGCTGTCTGTTTATGGGAAACAAAGCAGCCACAGCACGAGTCAGAACTCAACGCTCCCACAAAAAGCAGCTCTGGAAAACCCCAGCAGCACCTTCCCTCATGTCACTTTACATCCTGTCAGTAACGTACAGGAAACAAAACAGCCTGGCAGAGTTATCCAAGGGTGTGAGACTTTAGGTACATCTGTAATTAAAAAACAGACACCAAAGCTGCAAAGCAGCACCATAAAGCAGATCATTTTACAGCTGGCTGGGCTCTCTCTGATGTACTTGAGAACCATTTTTAAGTGACATAAAGTTTAACATACCAGTACATCTGCCTACCCACCAGATTCTACACGGAATTTAAAATTTAATTATATTAAAGTATTGTTACAGAGTGCGTAGCAAGAACGCCAACCAAGTGTAACTTGAGGAGAATCTTTGCCAGATTGTTGTAAATCTGTGTTTTCAGGACTAGGAAGAAAAAAAAGAAAAATTCAGACCTGAACACCTGTATCAGTGCTCTCAGCTTCGTTATTGCTCCCCCACCAACTGCTCCACATTTGGGCTGAGCAGAATCACACACTTGTCCAGTGTTTCACTACAATATCAATGCACACCTACAGCACCTGTGCCTGCCAAGCAATTGCTCCTCACACCACAGCAAAAGCAAAGCCTGCTCACTGCCTACACACACTTATTCAGCACCAAAAGGAAAACCTCAATGTCTGCAGGCAGCTCCTCATCTTCCAACAACCACAACACAAACCAATCTGTCCTCTCCAGGCTGAGCAGCAGGTCCTCTGGGATGCTTCCAGCTGCTCTGCATACACAGGCACAAACATCCTCCCCCCAGTTCCATGTTATCAGCACATGCTGGCTAACATGCCAATGGGCAACTTAAGTACCACTTGTGCTTGTCATAGAAGACACAGTCCCCACCAGGAAATCAAAGCATCAACCCCCTGGACACAGGGTACCCTCTGCCCCAGGCTCAGAGGTCCAATCCCTGCCAGCACAAGATGGTCACAGTGCCTTGCTTCAGTCCTGACTCCAACCTCAGGGACAGGGTTCCAGGAGGCAAAAATCCTTGTCAATAAATAAAGAAACTAAATAAATAGTTTATTTTTCATCAGTTGCTATTTGCAGTCATTAAGGTGCAACAAGCAGTTGCTGGATGGTGTTTTTGACACAGAGAATATATTGGAAGAAACGAGAATATCATTAAGGGTCAATTAGGAGCAACTTAAAGGTTATTTTTGCATATCTCACCTCCCGGACAAAAGAAGATTCTTCAGTGCCATATGAGAATATAAATTAAGTTGCAAAAGTCTTTAAAATGTGACAAAGATTTTCATTTTCTTGCTGAAGAACAAATAGCAGGTCTCCTGTCACTCTGAAGCCTGCACATATGAGGCAGGAAAGGGCAAGTCCAAGGTGGTTCCACATCAGCCATCAAGCCCTGTCCTTCACAGCCCACTTCAACAGGAAGCACAGAATGCTGGACAATATGGAATTGTCTGCCAGGTCTGGTGTGACCATCAGAAGCCCCAGCCCAACACCTTTTCCAGCACACCCTTTCCTTTCCTCTGTTCTACCCAGGGCAGCTCCTCACTGATCAGCCTGGGATCCCCCATCCAGACCCAGCACAGGGGGCTCACACCAACAGAGCAGCCTCCTCAGCCCTAAGCATCCTCCCACTGGGATCAAGAACAGTCAGAGCCTGCCAAATACTGAATGTCAGTGATGTCCAAAGCCACACTGTGTTGCTTGGCCATACCCATTGACAGAAAAACCCACCAAGCCTTGCTGCAGGCAGATGGGTTTGCTGAATGATTTCACTGCTTTGTTATCAGATAATTGCTTTTTCTGACAATTCCATGTTTTCCAGAGTTCTCTTCCCTTCCAAGAGGCAATGCTGCAGGACTCTTATGAGTCCACAGAAAGAGGAGAAGGAGCCTTTGCATCCCTGTGTGCCTGCAAAGCCAGGCAGTGAGGGCAAGTGTTTGTGTGCATGGACCAGCTGTGAGCCACCATCTCTGACACACATCCCTCTGATATGTGGGGAAGCCCAAGCCTGGTGACCATGCACAGGGGCTGCAGAGCCTTTGCTAGACTGGAAGAGTTAACCCTTCAGCCTCTGTGCCAGGTGATTTCACAACAAAAACCTCTTGCCTTGGTTGTCCAAGCTGGCCAGTGACATCCTCTGCTGTGACACAGCTCTTCTGAGCTGCCAGCTAAACACAGAGGGAAACCAGCTCTCCCAGAGGACCAGCACACACCAGGCTGGATTTGCCATGGAAGAATTTGGAAGGAATACTTGAAGACCATTGCCAGGCATCTGGATGGCTCCCAGCAACTCTGACCTTAGGTCACTTTACAATCAACACAGTGAGCTGTTAAAGGAATTCATTATTGGTGTCTCAACACCCCTGGACCACAGCAGCTAAAAAATCTATATGAACTTAGGGCTCTTAAAACCATCTGTGCACTGTTTATTCTCTGCAGGGAAAATAAAGAGAAGAAAATACTGAAAGTAGCGAGAAGAAAGTGTTGAGAGTCATGAAATCTATAAAGTGTTAAGAGAGATGTGCCACATTTAGCAGGGATTATGTCAAGCAGCATCCCGAGCCAGGAGTGCTGACAGCACACACACACTGCCTTCAACAAAGGAAAATAGGTCGTACACGACCCCAAACATGCTGGCAGAGCTTCCAGCAGCATGAGCAGAAAACCCAAATTTCAGCACTGCCCACGGGCAAGGTTAATGGCCCTGGATCCTATGGAGAGTATGAGGCACATGAGAGAGCAGGACCTTTAAAACGTGCCTTGAAAGTCTAAACAAAGTCTCAAGAGGACTTTTATTTGCAACAAGCATAAGGGGAGATGGACAAAACTTTTGCCATCAATCACAGCTCTGGGCAGTTCCTTTTCTACAGCCTCCAGCTCCCATGAGCTTCTCCTCCATGGGAAGCCTCTGTTTCATTTCCTGGCAGTAGCATCTACCCCATGCAGTGGGACAGCTCTCACACAGCACACTGGAAAGAAGGCTCATAAGGTAATTCAGCACAGTGAATTAATTCCAAAGCACAATTGTTTTCCATCTTCATTTAAACCCAACCTTACCTAATCTCACTTTAACGACATAGGAAATGGAAATTCCCTTAATAATATAAGTTATGAATATTTATTACCCTATTTTTTACCTGAAAATTGAGTAATTCAATTAATTTTACTATTAATTATTTAATAGAGGATTAATATATTGCAAGATCCTAACTTTTCTTTACGATGCTGCTGATAAAGATATCCCAGATAGGGGATGTTCCTCACACTGGACTGATGGACAGGTGGCACAGGGTGTTCTTCTTGGGAGAGGGGTAGCTGTACAGAAGGTGGGGAGACTCCAGGGACTGCACCCACCCTGCTGTCACTGTGGAGTAGGGCTGGTCCCCAGCAATCCCCCTGTGTCCCTTCCAAGACATGAAGCAAGCAGGGGCAGAAATACATCTAAACTGCATTCCCAGATGGAAAACTGACCTTGCAGCTTCTGGGCACAGTCAAGGCTTTTCCACTGCCTGAGGCCCACTTGTGAAATAGTGAAGTCACCTCGGATTGCTCAAGAATATTTTTAAAATACTGTAAAAATGCTAACGGCAGAAGGCACCTGGAAACAGAGAAGCAAAGTATCTTCCTCTGGCAGAATGCTTCTGGACTCAGAAAATTGACTTTGTCATTGAAATTCCAAAGTAAATAACAATTAAGTTCTACTTGATATATAAATGTCAAGTAATTTTTTTTTGTCATCGTGATTTGCATTTAAACTTGGAAATGTCAGACACTTGGCCCTGCTGCATTAGCAGAACGCTTCCCCCGCCCCGCTGACGGAACACCCGCTGCGGATTACCCAGCACATCATCAAGTAACCAAACACCATTCCAAGGGAGCCTCAAGGTCGATGCTTGCGAGGTGTACTCGCTAATTTATGTTGATCAACTGGAGTGCTCAAAAGAATATTGTAATAATGCTCCAGTACATTTATATCAGTGTATTCAATCAATTGGAGTCGTTCAACAAGAAGTTTCATTAAAAAGTAATTTTAGGGTTCTTTTGCAAAGGTTTGTCATAGCTCCTTCAATGCCACCACAAGGCAAGAGGGCCTCTCCTCCATGTTCATGACTAAAGCAATACCCAACTGTAAACATGGGGACCTCTGTTTGGGAAAGAGATGAAAACATTCCAAACTGCAAGCTCGGCTCCAAACCAGCTTGCTCCTCATTGCCACCCTCTGCCTTAGCTCAGTGACCTGTGAGGCATCACAGCCCAGCCTGGCCTGCCCTCTGCAGCAGTTCCTTCACTGGTGGCTGAGCTGGACAGCACCAAAACCCCATCACCAGTACCAACCCTCTGCCAAAAACTGCAGCAGATCCCACAGGCACCATCCAGCTGCACCCGCAGCCCCCATCCAGCAGTGACTCTTCACAGCACACCATACATCACTGGATTAGGAAACTCTCTGTGTGTCAGTGGTGCAATTAATTTTTATTAATTTTGTGAGATTAAATTAGCAGCACCCACAGCAGCAAACAAAGAACAGGGAGTGTTCCAGTTCAGTGCCAAATCGATGTCATTAATTCTGTAATACTGGGAGCCCTGATTGTAGCAACTCAGCATTTAACTCTTCCAATTAATTTTCATATTAAAAAAATAGAAAACTAACTCAACAATTTCAGAAGGACCTTGAACTCATGTCACAACTTTCCTTCTCCTGGGACATTCTTTCTTCCAAGTGTAAACACAAAAGAGGAAGGTAAGGAAATTATTTTCATGCATTGCCTTTAGCAAACCAAGCTCTTAGGATCAGAAGACGCTACAAAAACATCCATAATCTCATATCTTTAGTGATGCCATGTAGAGCCAGATTAGTTAATGTGTTTTCTGACTCCTTAAAAGGTTTCTCTGGCAAAGGCTCAGCCAGAAATTGTTTTGAATTAATTCTGAAACTGGGATTACCAACCCAGAAAAAACCATTGCTAATATTAGCTGAATTACCTGCTGTTCTGCAGCCAAGGAGAGTCTCACAGCTGCCACCAGCAGGAAAGATCCATTCAGGGCCCTTCCACCACCACGGCAGTTCCAGGTCTTGGAGAACCACTGAGAAAGCACTTGGGTTTCCCACTCTCCTTCCCAGGTGCTACATGTTTTAATATTACAAGCAAATGCATTACTTACCAATGTCACAAAAATATAGTCTGGTGGGGGGAAAAGCCCACAAAAGTAAAACAACACAGCTCTTTTGTTCCCATATTTCATGGAAAGCAGGTCCTCTGTGTGCCCCACCTGCACTGCAGAGGTGCAGAGAAGGCCTCCACGTCCATCCTCTCCTCAGCTGGATGCTGTGGAACACCTGGAATCAATCTGTGCTATTTGTTAGGGTGGCACTGCTCCCTGTGTCCCACTGTGATCTCTGTCCCTGCTCATGGCAGCAGGAGGTGATGCCAAACCTGGAGCACGCTGCTCCGGGCACCTGCGGCACCGGCCCCTGCAACGGATGATGCTGGGATGCAGGATGCTAGAACAGGCTTTTCTCTCACCTGGGTCCCAGCAGGCTCCTTCCAATGGCCCAGCCCTCTGCAATAGGAAAGGGGTGGATTGGGAGAAAGAAAAACAGCAAAAGCCCAGCAAGACCAGAAAGCAAGAGTCGTTCTCTGCATTAGTGAGACGTATGGAGCCAGAACATAGCTGAAACAGCAAGAAAACATCCACAGCCAAAACTCCATGTCTGGGTTCCCAGGGGAGGGAGAAGTTAAACATTTATGGCAGCACGAAGAAGACATGACATTTACTGAATAATAAACTGCAAACATGTCTGTTAATGCAGCTTTTTGGGACCTCCTCACCATCAAACACTTAACCTCAGCAAGGGAAACACCAGAACGCAAACAATCCCCGTGCCTGCCTGTGAACAGGCGGCACATGGTAGGGCTGGTGCTTTTTTATTTATTTAAAGTTAGAAGCAAGGGAGTTCTGTCAAGATAAACAGCCCATGACCTTGCTCAGAGGCTTCAGATCTGAAGGGATACAATTAAATCCTGAGCAATCGGGTTAAAACTTTAAGCTGCCAAGACTGTAGCTGTTCCATTTTTAATCAATCTGATTTCATTCAATAAAATGCTCATTAAGGCAATTAATGAGAGTTTGGTGTCACAAGCCATCAGGCATGACTGGGAGTTTCCACTTGGTGGTCAAGTCATTGATCAGTGAGTCAAGTCATCAGCGCGAGAGAGTCAATGTGCTGAGCAGGAGAACATTACCTGGTTTTGGGGGAGGTTGTTAGCCACTCCTCATGCTTTTCAAACGTTATTAAATAAGCTGCAATTTCCTGAAAGAGAAACGCAGAAAGAAAACAGAGTTACTTGCATGGCTGTGCTGGCAACTGGAAAGTTTTATAACAGAGACACGGAGCCGCCTACCCCGGGACCAGGCTGCAGCTGAAATCGGGTTTTGACTGACAGAGTGCGCTCAGTAAACGTTCACATCCACGCCACCAAGGCCAGGCTTAAACAGGACAATGAAGAGATGCAAATGAGGAAAGGCATTAACATTTTCCAGCACAGAGAATTTGCTGGTAACTGTGGTGACCACGGCATCGCCGCGAGCCCGGTGTGACGTCAGGAAGCAAAGGGAAGGGTAGCGACAATACGGACACGGGGAGCTAAATAAAATATTTATAAATAGAACAGCATCACTGCAGAGAGAATTACTGAATTATTAATCGTTGCCATAAAAAGCCAGCGGGTGACATCAACGTAAGTCATTGCTCCCACTTGCAGGAATGATACGGGCGATTACTTCCAGATCAGAACTGATTTGTTTGCAGGAAATTATCGGAGCCAGCGAGATAATTCACGACAGTGCCTGTAAACAGGCCTGAGGAACACGGGACAGACGTTCATCCATTTCCTGGATACAAACCTGGGGTGGTCACAAGGTGGCAACTGTCACCACATCAGCAGTGTCCCAATATCTAGAGATGGCCACGGACTCCTGGGACTGTGCTGAAAATAAGCTCCCTGTGATATACTCAGAAAAATGTAGGGTTTTGATGGTTATCTTCCAAAATCACCTCCCAGCCCTCTCAGAGGGGTCTGCATAGCAAAAGCTGAACAAGTAGTAAGGCCAGTAAAACTGCCTTCAATGCACAAATGCCTCAAATCAGACCCCCAAACCACGTGCAGTATCATCCCCAGAGCCACTGCAGCAGAAGTGTCCCCAGGCTGTACCTCCCAACAGCACACGCCAGCACCAGGGCTTTCCACCAAGAGAGGGGTTTTTATTATTTTTTTTTTAGCTAGCTCTATATAAGGGCTGTCGCTTACAGTACCAAAGCTAAAAATCCCCACAATGCTCTCCAACCAGCTGGCCCAAGCATCTGCTAGAGCCACAAAATGCAATTATATTACTCCCAAACGAGACGTAAAAATATCTTGTTTCCAATACTCTTGGTTTTAAGACTCATACTTAATGTCCTCTGGGCATTGCAGCGGTGCCAGATCTCCGTGTTATGTACTTTATTAGAGCTGTGTGAATGTCATATTAATGACTCCTGACCAACATGTTTACACTGCAAATAAATTCTCCTGGAATCCATCGGTGCACCCCTTGTTTTCCAAGCCAGTCTCTGCAGGTTTAAGGGATCCCCATACACACAGATGACAGAGCAGCGGCATGAAACTCCAAAAACTCCTATTTTTAATTTGTGGCTAATGGCTGAATAAAATTCAGCATCAAAGAAAGCCAATGCAGATCTCCACCACCAACACTGATGACCTTCCCAATCCTCACAGTTTCACAGCAGCTGCATTTGAATCAGATGCAAGTGCTGGAATCTGGACACTACATGGCCAAAAAGGTCTGACCTGAGATTTCCAACAGGCTAAAACCGCCAAAGAACTCCATAACTAAAATTCTTTGGAAAATACGAAAAAATATCTCTGGAGTTTTTTAGAGCCAGTGCAGTAATTCCACCAAAACTGCTGCAATCAGCAAAGCTCTATTCCCAACCCATCCCACGTTATGTGTCCTCAGCTCACTATGCTATAAACCTCATGCTGTACAGTGAGATGAGCTCTGGAGATACTGAGGAACACTCAGGAGCTCTCTGCACATCCTCTCCACCGCCAGGCAAGCAAACATTTACAGAAACAAACCCCTTCAACGCCTAGACAGCTTAGGGGGTTCAGATTAGTCTGGGATTTTGCCTATTCCTACTAAAATTCAACTGCTGTAAGGAGAATTAAGCCATTTTTAACTTTTCTGGCTGAACAAATATATTGCTATGGCATAGAAACCCAAAGTATTTCAGGTGAAGGAAGTCAGGTTTACCCATGCTCATTCACTCTGCTCCTTCCTGCCAGCCCATGTCAGGCACACATGAAAACCCAACCCCAAATTGTCACCAAGGAGCTGAAGCTCTGAGAGGCTCCCATGCGGGGCAGAACACGGGTTTTCAATCTGCTGGCCTGGCCCTCTCATGTTTGGGCAGAGGAAAGGCCAAGCTGCCAGTCAGTGCCACAGATACACATGGAGAAAGAAGGATGCTCTTCTCTGCTGCAAAACCCCTTTAAACCCCATTCCTTACATGTTCTGCTTTCTGTAACTACAACTTTGTGTCAGCTCTGCAGAAGAAAGCGCTCAGCCCAGCATGGGTGGTTGATCAGAGGTTTGCAGATGCTTCTGCCCAGTGGCTCCCTGTCTACATGGTGGGGCACAGGCAGGGCTGTGGGTTCAGCAGTTGCATGGGCTGAGTACCCTGCTGTCACACTAACACCCTTTTTCCCTTTGAAAAAAGAGGGAAGAAATAGATTTATCACCAGAAGACACAAAGTCATTAAATAATTAAAAACAAAACTATGGGCACAATAAAAGCCCTCTGATAAAACCCTGCATTTTAATGCGTGTTAATTCCCCTAATGATTCTTTCTGTGTCTCACAGGGTCAAATCAATGTCCTCACAAAAAAAATCCAATTATATCCCATTCATCGTATCTTTGGAGCAAGGCTATTGTTTGCTTTTGTCTCCTATCAAACCTTTTTCCCATTGCTTCTTGCCCAAGACTACAAACAAAAGGCAGCATGGCACCAGCAAGGTCAGACAAGACAGAGCTGGCTCTGAAACCCCAGCTGGTCCTGGCTCCTCTGTGACTGCACAGCCAGCAACCACATCAAGGGACACATGCATGTGACACAAATGCTCATTCTTGTCACCACCAAGTCCCCCTGCAGCACCAGTCAAGCCAGGTGGCACTAGGAGGAGCCCAAGGCCACCCAAGTTTGTCTCCATGGGTAAGGGCACCACACACCATGGGAACAGCCCCTGAGCCAGGATGTCCCACCCAGACCCACATCCCCTATCCCAGCTTTGAAATTACTGTCAGCATAACCTGAATGAGCATTGCTGAGGAAGTGTGAGCCACTGAAAGCTGTGTGGATCCAGCAGTGCTCAGCACATGGCTTTCCCTTCCTGAGCACCTCCAGGACCGAGCCCACCACTCACACTGGTGAGAACAGGCTGGATTGACCATCTCAAGGAATCAGCCCATAAAGCAATGAGATTACTTAACATTCAAATCACTCGAGTTGTGTTTTATCCTAAACTTGGTCAGATAATTCTGTGGTTTAGTTCAGACTTGGTTGCTGGAGATGAAAGCATTATATCTAAGTGCGCATTTATTTTCATTTTACACTTCCCAGTTTGTTTAGATTATTAGTGTGAATGCACCAGGGAGCCACCAGCTGGGAAGCCCAGCAAGCTGCATGAGACAGGACACAAGCAGCTCCACTGTCTCCAGACAAGTGCCACCGAGGATGTTCCCACTGCTCCCTCAGCCTCGTGCCACCGTGGCACCACTCAGCCTGGCGCTCCCAGCTCAGGCCACCACACGCTCCCCACCCAATGCTACGTGACTGCAGCTCCTCAGACTCTTCAATATTTAATGTCAGCACATAACAGCCCAGAGCAGTGGCACATGGGCGACCTGAGCTCACCCACCGTGTCCCAGCCGCCGCGCTGAGGACGAGCAGCAGTGCAGCAGCCAGGGGCGCAGGGACAGGGATGGCAGGGAGGAAGAAGCTCCCTGGCACACTCAGTGCTGCCCAGCAGCTGCTGCAAAGCTGTTTGTCTTCATGCACAGGAGCCAGAGAGGACAAAGCACAGGGCAGAATGAAGGGCAGGGTTCTGACAGTGTCAGAGAGGCCCACGACCCACCATGCACACAGGACGGTGCCAACTCTGCTCTGAGTTGAAGGGTTTCCAGTGAATACACACATTTTTTTGAAAAAAAGTTATAAAAAACTCTGAAACAGTCAATTAATGGGTTCCCAAAAGCCATGGATTGAGTGTTGGCTCCTTCCTCCCTCAACTCCCTCCAGTTCATCCTGCATTATCACAAGGTATCAGCAATTCCCACCTGACCTCTCAAAATAAAAAGAGAAACTGTAAGGGAGAAGGACTGCAGGATTCCCTGGGCCAGGCCAGCTGTGGTCACCATCTGGTCTCAAAGCAACATATAATTCATTAAAAAAAAACCAGTCTGAATTTCAAGTTATTACTTTGTAAGAATTATACACACTCGAATTAATAAGCCTGAATCTATGCATGTGTTAGGAGAAAGCAGAAGAGTTTGTACTCATCCCTGGATTTAGACCACAGAGCTAATAAAGCTACAATCTCTTAAGCAAGCACATTTATTCTCTTAGGAATTCACCATGTCCTCTCTGCTATAAAGACAAATTCCAGCCCATCACTTCCTTATCATCCTTCTCTGAAATGAAAATAAAAATTCATGTTGACTGTGGACCATCTTCTCAGCTGGGATTGAGCCATTTTCATTTTCTACCCATCCCCACTCCCAAATCTATTAATATTCTGAATATCCCAACCACAAACTGCTCCGAACACCATACAGAGTGGGCTCACACCACCCTTTTTCATGGGAAGAAAAATCACAATCCCATTGCATTCACCCAGTTGTTTGGCCTGCATCAGCAACACTGTCAAGGGGATATTGCTCATGAACTGGGTGAAACAAGGAGCAGGAGAAAGGCAAAGCAAACCCATGAGCATCCAGCAGGGACAGGAGGGTAAGGTGACTGTGGGCTGACAAAACACTCCTACACCAGAATGTTTCACTGCCATTTCAGGCAGGACTTGCTTTGGTCTTAAAGTGTTACCTGTGTGCAACTTCTCAAAGCAGAAACATTGATCGGCCTATGCTGAAGCTGAGAAGGGGATAAAGCTCAAATATTACTGCTGTTTTGCTGACAATCTATGTCAGCACACAGACTGTGGCTGGGGGTCAGAGGCTGCCCAGGGCTGCCCAGCTGGAGCACGTGTCAGACCAGACTTGCACAGATTCGGTTTTCCAATTCATACCATGAATTTCCTGCCTCACCATTTTGGGGCCCAAAGTGCTGCCCTCCTTTGGTTTGCAGAGAGCAGGAGATGATTGCTGTCCCCCTCACCCAGCCAGCCTGGCTGATCCCATCTCTGCCCTGAGGGCAGCCCTGGCAGCACTGTCTGGTGCCACAGGACACGAAAGCCACCAAGTGGGAGATGTCTGTGGTTTGGAAGATGCTCGCCTTGGTTCCCTGCATGGCAGTGAGCGGTGGGATCGCAGGAGGGGGGATGTTTTCATTAATAATGGTGTCTCACCAACCATCTGCTAAAGGTCCACACTATTAATTTAACAGGAAAAAATGGAATAGATTACTCTACAGTTTTCAATTAAAGTACATGATGTCTTCAAACCGCAATCTTAATTAGATATTATAGGGTGACATTTAGGAATCCTGAGCTGTGATGGCTGATCAAATCATCTGACTGCAACGGTGTTCTGCAGCACTGCTGGGGCCCTGTGCACCCAGCACCGTCAGGAGAGCTGTCTGTCCTCGGATTCCAGTGCTGCAGCAGCTCTGACAAACTCCTGGGGTTAAAGGATCACAACAGTGAAACACCCATGGCAGCACTGGCACAACAAAAAACCAGAGTGGACACAGTCCCAAGGAAAACTTATGGAAAGGGGGAGGACAAAGGGGAAAAAAGTAAACCAAGTTTAAAAAAAAAAAGAAAATTAGCAAATGGACAACTCAAACATTTTATTTTCAGTGTTAAATCCAATATGAAAAAAATAGATTTGGACAAGAAATAATTTTCTCTGAAACATGTGAAAATTAGAAGAAAAATAACCCAAATCAAGAGTACAAACAGTGAATAAGAGGCACTGGAGCTGAAAAAGATCTGCTCAGCTCCTTCACCTGCCAAACACATGGACAAGAGCAAACTGAGACATGCACTGGGTCTTTAGAAAAGCAAGAGCATAATTGGACACAACCCCCCAGCCATGGCTGCCCTGAACCACTCAGAAGCGCCGTTAGTCACAAGCAAGAGCAAAGTCAGCCCTTGCATCAGCCCATGCCTAATAGGATTAGGATGGATTTTATCTTCCATTTAGGCCCCACACTGAGGGACAGTTAGTAAAACAGAGCCCAGTCTTGAGTTACTGGAAAACACCTACAGGTCATTATGTGATTTTTTTTTTCTTTTAAATGACCTTTGACTAAACCCTGGGATTTAAAGAACCATGAATACTGGCATCCTGTTGGCACTGCTGGCTCAATTCACTTGTCCTCTGCAGCCTGAAAGAGTCAAATACGTGGTGGGACAAAAAAAAAGAAAATTCACTAAGATCCCTGTGCTTACAATGCATTAATTACAGCATAATAGCAAAACCCTCAAATATTGTACACAATTCGCACAGTTATGTGGCTTGAAGATGCCAAAGCACATTCCTCTGCTCCAGAGTGGGCATGTGCTGTCAGAGATGCTGCCCTGCTCTCAATTCCCTCAGAAATCAGGAGGAACATGGAATGTTCTGCAGCTCTCCTCCACCAACAAAATCTAAATTGCACCATGGGGGATGGAGCAGATCCCCTGTGAACCTGCCCATGCTGTGCCTTCCCCTAACCTGGATGGTCCCTCCTGCCATGGGGGATGCACCAGTCCCACTCTCAGCAGTGGGATCACTGTGCTCAACAAGGTGAGAACACCAGGGCCTGCTCCATTTTCTCTCTCTTGCATGCAATCAGCAGAAAGCCCTTCCAAAGTCGTTCCAATGCAAGAATCATTAAAAGGGAAATATCCCCAGAAACTGCCCCTTTCTACATACTCCTCACTCCCATATGCTCTGACATAATAATGTGCCAGAAATGTCTTTTCAGCATGTTTTTGCATTATGCCTAATTCTGTCAGAGTTTTTTGGTCCCACGTAACAACAGCTCAATGCAGAGTCAGATATAAATCTGGCTTAAGAGACTCTCACCAGGAATTCATTTAAAACTGTAAATGTTAAAAGATTCTGCTGCTGATTTATGGCATTTTCTTACTTCAAACAGAATTAAAATCCTTCTTAAAAGATACATATTCAATCATTATAAAAGCTGCATTCAAATGATGCTGCTGGCCAGAATGAGAGCCATGAAGCCCAGAAATCTCAGAGCAGTAGGCAATCCAGGAACAGCAGGGACTGGGACATTTTACTGGTTACCCCAGTGCTCTGCTGTCATCCCATCTCCTCAGTCTCACATCTTAATTAGTGCAAACAGGAGTCCTGGATACTGGTGCTTTCATGCTCCATCTATCCCACTCCAGCACAAGCACAAGGATCCCTTTTCTGGAAAATCCATCTGGACAGAGAAGCTGCTGCACCTGAAGTTATTACTGAATGGGTTTATTCGTTTTCCATTGTTTACACTGAAGGCTCTGTCAATACCACACAAGTGTCCTGTATCATTGTGCAAATAACATTTAGTGTTTAAAAAAATTACCCATGCTACTCATTACCATCATTCCTATAAGAATTGTTCATGTTTTGCATTTGTGAACAGAGAACATGGTAGAGCCTTGAGTCCCATAGCACACCCCTGTTCCCAAGGACGGCCAGGCTGATGAAAACTCAGGAACAGTGTCTGGAAGGAACCTCTGCAGCACCAGTACAACTCACAAAGGGGTTTCAAGCATTCAAGATGCTAAAAGAACCACAGTGTATGAGAGGGTCATGGCTTCTGGGTCTCCTTCCTAATCTCATGCTGCTCCACTGAAATATAAAATCTAAATGGAAGGATCAGTATCAAATGCAAGAGTAAACAAACAGAAGCAGCCAGAAAAAGCATTATTCACTTATTTATATAATTAATTGTTTGTTATTCAGAAACCACAAAGCCATTAGCAGAAAGCCATGGCTCTCTGCACTGCACTGTGGGAGATGCCTCCAACTCCTTAGAGAGTTGTTCTGTCCCAAGCCCAGCCCAGGCTCAAACCAGATGTGCTGATGTCCCCAGCTCCTGGATGGTGCTGCTGGGTTGGTTGGTTTTGGCAAGGTTTTTTGGTTTGGGGTTTTTCTCTCCTGATCTTCCCTGGTAAATTCAGAATCACAGAATATTCTGAGTTGGAAGAGATCCTGAAGGATCATAAAGTCAAACTCATAACTGCACGACACATATGGGGATTGAACCCGTGACACTGGCATTATTCACACCATGCTTTAACCAGATGAGCTGATCTCAGGGTCACTTTGATGGATTCTTCACAAAATAAGGAGCAGCAAGCCCTGTTTCTGGAGGCAGCTCCCAAGTGCTGATCAGCTCCAGTGAACTCACAACACTCGCAGCTGTCATCAAACCATCCTCCCTTCCGTGGAGGCATAAAAGGGAAAGTATTTCTGCCCCATGTCAGGATCCAGGCATGATGATTAACCAGGGCCCAGGGGACACAGCAGGTCTGTCCTCAGAGTGGCTGGCAGTTGCCAGCTGACTTCCATCTGGGGAAACTGCCCCTCTGACCTGGAATTACTGTGTGTTGGCACTGCAAGGAAACAACCATAAAACCAGAGCAGCATCAGGGAACTGTAAATTCCTTGTGAGTTATTTTCAGACTTCTAAAAGTTTAGTTAATCCTCGCCTTTAAGAGAACATATAAGAAAAAAATGACAAGGGGAAAAAATCACCAGAAAAAACGGATGTTTGTGTGAAAGAGCCATTTCCCATTCTGAGCAGTGCCAGGACAGCAAACTGACCAAAGTGCCCAGGATTCCCTGTATTTATCCTTGAAAAGGGGTTGACCAGAAGGTCAGTGAAAGGCAGGGCTGATGCCATGTCATGCCAGTGACCTCGGGACTGCCAGCACACAGAACATTGCTGCAGGCTGTGCTGGGGCTGCTGTGTCCTTTCTCACAGAGAGGAGCCAGCAGAGAGCATGGATGCTGCTTTCCAAAGGTTAAGCATCACAGGCGATTTCATCCTCTTTACATTTGTAAGTGGTTGATTTTGGTTTTGGTTTTTTTTTTATTTTTTTAAATAATCATAAATCCCAACATCTGCTCCCAGGGCGGGAGCCCTTTGGCTCTGTGCTCAGCCAGGGAAGGGAACGTGGCTGCCAGCGGCTGCTGCAGGTGTTATTTTTAGTGCGACAGCTATTTACCAGCTCCATTCCCAGAGGGAATTCAGGGAGTAAAACGGATGCTGATGCATTTCTTACTAAATATAGAAAAGGGGGCGAGCCACCACACGCAGTGTGGCTGTAGATTCCTGCTCCTGAGGGGGATGTGACCCCAGTGGTACCCGACACCGTGGTGGGGTCACCCCAGCACAGGATCCCCATTCACCACATTCTAACCTTCAAGCTGGTGTTTGGAAAAAAGCTTTGTAAAAGTAGCTCTTATAACTAATTGGCTTCACTTTGAAGCCCTGATCCTGTAATGAATGGCTCCCGAAATCAAACAAAGCATTCTCAACACCAACAAAATTGCCTGTTATGAAAGCAGAACATTTTTAGGGTAATATTGACTTTAACGCTCTGTCAAGGCACATTGACAGCAGGATGAAAACAGCCCTCCCTCTGCTCACCCAGCTCTAATCCAGCTGCTGAGAGGGGACCCTGAACACTCGTGCAAGGCTGTGCTCTACATCCCCAGGAGTGGGCTCATTTCCTATTAGTTTAAAAATATGTATTTTAAAAAAATTTAAATCTTGCTGATCAAAGAAAGGGATGTATTTCAGAATTACTCTGGTCTTCTCTGGTTTTAAGCCTTTAAAATTCTGGAGAGGCAGTTTTGACATCCAGCAGCTCTGCAGACCCAGACAGATGGGGATTCCTGGTTGAACTCCTTTTATATTTCCTTTATTGCTTCATATTTACCAATGACCTGGAAATGAGCAGTGTGAAGGTGCCACTTGAACATGACAGAAGGCATTTCTGAGTGAGGCTCAGACAGGCTGGAAAACCAGCCCAGAGCCCTGAGCAAACTACAAACTGGGCAAATGACTGACACAACATCAAATGCGTGGGATGCAAAAAACTCAAAGTAATGGGGATTGGAAGAGCAAGATGCATTATTCATCCAGCCTGTGAGGGTCAGTGCTAGTGGCATTACTCTTGAGTAAGTGAGGGCATCAGGGCACAGCATGGTGGACACCTTGGATGTACCTGCATCACCGTGAGCCACACTGGTCAGCCCAGACCCACTCTGAGCTCCCCAGGGCTCCTGCTCTGGGCAACCACCCAAACCCCACCCACAGGATACAGAGACACCTATGGATCTATAAATCTATATACAGATACTCAAACACACACTCCTTGAACACTTAATTTCCCTCCACAGTTTCCTGAAGGGAGATCACTTACAGAGCAGAAGAAATAGAGTTTAATGAATTAAAGTGCACTTAAGTTCGGGAACACTAATGAAGTCACACCTTAATCGGGTATAATTGAGAAGCCAGCCCTGCCATTGTTTGGATTATGAACTGCAGTTTGTCATCACATGGAAATTAGCAGCTACCTCCTCGTGGAGCAACCTGCTGAGAATGAAGTGCTGGTCACCTGTTGGATTCTCTCTGTTTCTATGGGGGAAAGCACCAAGGTTCCCCCCTTTATTTCCCATTCCTGACGTTTTCACTGCCTTACTTGACCCTGATTTACCCAGCAACCATCTGACAGCAGTGCCAGCTCAGGGATGTCACTCTCAAGGACACTCTCAAGCATCCCCAAGGGCAGCCCAGCCACAACTCCAGAGGGGCCAGCGGTGCTGAAGGTGCTGTGTGCACAGGGATGCCACAAGGGCACAGCCTGGCAGGACCATCCCAGGGATGGGCTCTGTGCCAGTCCCAGCTACGCTCCAGGAGTATTTCAGAGCAGGCCAGCTCTCAGGCCCTGCACATCGTGCTGCCAAGAGGAGTCTCTGGCGTGTGCAGACAGCTTCTTGTCTGTACTTAAAATACTATTTGATTAAGAAAAAAAGAAAAGAAAAAAAAAGAAAAAGGAAATAAATTGTGTTTTGTGGGACTGGGAGCATCAAGAGCAGAAATGGCAGCAGAAATGCAATGCTTACTCAAGTCATGCTGCCAAGCTGAAAACACTTCAGCTGTGCCTGTGTGTGCCCTTGCCTTCAGCTGGGGTGGCTCCCGTTTGCTTGGCTCCAAATGGGGAGGAAAAATGCCATTTCCTCAGTGCCTACCCTGGAGCACTGTGAAGAGCGGTGAAAAGGAAAGGCTGCACTGTTCCAGATATACAAAGAGTACACAGAAGTAGAAAAACGTCATCCCATCACTTAATATATGCAAATTATGTTAAATATTTCATTCATTAAATGGCTAAGGTTATTACTGAATTGTACCTTAAGCTGTTCAGAAAGTTCATTCTTCTTGCACTTGCTCGGTAAAGTGAAATAACTGACTGAAATGAATATTTTACAGTTTGTGCAGACAGAACATTTATTAACAATTCTTTCCCTCTCACAGTCCCTTTCCTAAGCAGGTTTCGGGCACCGTGTGACTTAAATTATCCAGAGGGAATGAATTTTGGTTTCTTTTTAAAAGTTTGATTTATTCCCAGTTTGGAAGAGCCCAGCAACCTGGGAGGACCCAAACACAATCCTGATGGGAGAGAACAGCCACAGAGCCACTTCCCAAAAGTTGGTGGGGAGAGCCAGAGGGAGAAGAAAGCAGCCACAGAATTTGGGCATTTTCCTTCCTCTAAGCCCAGACAGCTCCACTCTTACAGGGAAACAGCTCCTGCAATGGCCCATAACGTGCCATGGGTCCTCTGGGATTTCATACGAGTAATGTGAAGTGACAGGGCTCTGGCTCCTGCCATCCCCTGTCCCTGCCACTCCCGGGCCAGCCAGACAAGGGGGAAGGGGCCACTACAGGCAGCTCCAGCTGCTTCCAGCCTCACCAACAGCCCAGGCAGCAGCATCCTCCCCCATGGTGGCAGTTCCATCTAGGGGAGCAGGTCCTGATTAACCCACCAGCACATTCCAGCAGCTCCCAGCCCCGTGGCCAGCATGCAGACCCCCCTTTTCTTGGGGTGAGGGCAGGACACAACATATCCCAACATACTCCCAGAAGACTGACATCACACAGGGAGTGTGTGTAACACAGGCAACTCCACCACCCTCCAGGCACCGCCTCCTACCACGTCTCCAGATGACTTTCGCACGCCATGGGCAGCTCCCAGGGAAAACCCACTGGGCTTCAACCCAGCTCCTAACACGGCGTGGCAGCCACATCTCTATGAACTTCCAGGCTTAGAGGAGACAGATGGATAAAAATAATTATCACTGGAATGGTGGCTCTGGGATCTAAGTCAGACCCAGGAAAGGCAGCTCCCTCTGGCAGGAGTGTGTCCCTGGGATGGAGGTTTACAGTCTCAGCCAAGCAGACACCCTGCAATGTCTCATCAATCTCGGCTGGGAAAAACCTTTCCATTTCCAACGGGAATATGCAAACCAGGCTCTGCACTGTAAATCTTCCTTTGCGGCGCTAAGGAGATAAGTAGGACCTATTAACCTCCCATGTTATTTCCAACTTCATTATTGGAGCTGACACAGGGAGAGCACGCGGTGACGGCTCTTTTTGGCAGAGTGCATGTAAATCGCTTTCTCAAAGGAAATTACTTCTCTGGGCTGAATGTTATTAATCTAAATTCTCTCTTAGTCAAATTGTTGCCCGTAATAAATATGGAACAGGTTGCTACGCTCATCTCCGAGGGCATCCTAATCCAGCTGCAGGTTTTCCCCTCAATTTGAAGGAGCTCCTGAGGAGCTCCTCTATGAGAGCAGCCTTCACCCAAGGATGGGACCATCCACCCCAACGTCACCCAGCACACAAGTACCCTGTGATTTCATAATGAAAATGTATTTTGGCCCTGCCAGTATCGCATGCACCAGCAGTAAAGTGTGAGCAGGAGCAAGGCAGGGCCTGGTGAGGTCAGGGAAGGGACACAAGGAATGCCCTTTTCCAGCAACATGAGGTGGTGGCCTTCCATGGCCAATATCTTTCATGGCTGGTGCTTCATTTATGTCAGTTTTGGTACTGTTAAAGCAGTTCAACTTGCAGTGTTTAGGACTTCATGCTCTTTTCCAGTGGATACACACTTGATATCCTCCTTGTGCAACCAAAAAACCCTGGAGTTTAAGCACAAACAGATCAAAAACCCCATAAAAACCAGATTCAAAGCCAAACTGAACTTTGCCAGAGGTGGAGCTAGGAATTTTATTTGCATGGTATTCCTTCCTTCATTGAAACCAGCTCCTTGCCAGTAAAGATTTTCACAGAAATCCTCACAGAACACCCTTCCACAAAAAGCTACAATCCCTTCTGCTCAAAGGCACACCCCAGGTATGGAATGGATTTGGAACACTATAAATCCAGTGGCACACACAGCCCTTCTCCTCATTTGTTACCAGCCAAGTGTGAAAATGTTAATGAAGGCAGCTGTAATAATCTACGGGAATTTCCCAATTAAGATTTTGTTCACGTCCGCCAGCTCCCACTCCAACGCAGCCTTTGAGCATCCTCCCTTCAACCCAACAGCAGCCATAATTGCTGGGCTCCATCCAGGTACCCTCACCCGGCCACCCTGATGAGGGAAATCACTGCCACTCTATTAACTCCAGCTTCTACTGCATGTATTCCTAGAAGAAAATGAATGCAGAGAGATTTCAAGTGTGTGCCTACTCCCCTACACGAGTGCGTTTGAAATGTAACACGCTAACAGCACTGAGTCAGGCAATACCACATCAGCCACTTTTACTGAAAAAGAAAAAAAAAAATTCAAAATTAAGTTTTGGGGGTGGCTTATGGCAGCCCTGGCTCGTGGGAAGCTGATGAAGCTGATGCCTTCCTGGTTCAGCAAGGTGAACCCTGGGAGCCTGTCTGGGTGTTGGGAGCACACCTCTCTTCTGGCAGAGCAGAAGGGAAAGAGACTCCATGATAAAATGAAGGCATCCTCGCAAATAAATTACTTTTCTACCACAGTCGTGTGATTTTTAATTTTCCTCTAATTTCAGGACTGCAGCACTGATATAAAACCCCTCTAAGTGTTTTAGGGGGATGGTAATGGTCCTATACTAAAATAATTCAACCAACACTATAATTTTAGTACCACTATCAAAATGAAATAATGGCTGTTTACTGTGTTACACCTTTCAAATGACCTTCATTTGAATACAAATTGTGGCTCCAAACTCCAAAAGCTGTTCCATTTCAGGAGGCAGCAAATTGAGGATGTTTACCCGGGGTTTGCTCTGCCAGCAGATCCCTCAGCATAACCACAAAGGCCAAATGTGTTTGGGGGGTTCTTTTCCTCTGAACTCACCTAAGACCAGCCTAAAGGACACACCTGGATCTGACAAGAAGCCTGAACCACAGCCCTTCACTCTGCTCCAAGCATGACAGGAATCACACATTCTGTTTTATCTGGAAATACCTTTTGGTGATGAATCTGTTCACTCACAGCTCCCTCCCTCCCAACCATCTCACCTTGGACAAAGGACTAAGATTACTCCAACAATAATCAGGTACCCAGATGAGAGGAAGAGGTGGATGGGTCCTGTCTCAGTCCGGGCCTGGAAAACACTTTATTAGATTTGATTTTTTTACTGTTAGGCTCTGTCTGCCCATCACAGGCCCTTGCACATGGGCAGCCACCTCTGCCCAGAGAAGCTGTGGGTGCCCAGGCTGTGGGGAGCCCCTTGGCACAGCCCTAAAGGTGCTGTTCCCAACTCCTGTGGCTGTGTGGCATTCACAGCTCAGCCCACACAGCCACAGCGGGGGCGGTCACAGGCGAGGAGCTGCAGAAAAAATTTCACTACAGACATTTGCTGATATTCACTCATACACCTGGGAACCCCAGTCTATCACCAGCTATTTCACTCTAATAATGAATTTCTGCCCTTTCATCAACATTAGTCAGAACAAGCTCTGAGAAAATTCCCATTTGGTGCCAGGATATAACAGAAAACACTGACATGAATGGCAGCAATCAAAGCCAAGCAGTGTGCCCAGCTGCAAGGCAGGACAAGCTGCCACCACTCAAATCTGAGCCCTTCCAAGATCATTCCTAAGAAGGGGAAAAAGTAAAATAAAAAAAGTTTCTCTGTAAGTTGCCAGAAGTTGTGCTACAAACTCCCTTCACGTGGATACCAAAGGGCCATGATCCCACAAGGATACTCCATGCTCAAACATGCTCCCTCCTCTTCCCCAGCTCCCAACCAAACCAGTGGTGATCCAGGCACCAGGCTGAGTGCTGCTTTTGCTGCTGCTCACAACCCAAGTGCTACAGTGGGAAAATCCCACATGCTGAAAATACGGAACGTCTGTAAACACTCCCGTTCCACACCTACGTGTAATTACTCACGATGAGTGAGGAGGAGGAAGAAAAACCCACTTTTTGTTTTTAATTCTCTTCTTTGTGCATAGAAGCTATTGCAAGAGAAGCCCCAGCCAGCCAGCATCTCTGGAGGGCAAGAGCAATGTGTGGCCACAACAGCTAGAGGGAGGGCAACAGTGCAGTGCCATTTTGGGGCAGCAGAAAGGGAAATCCCTTCTATAAAGGACAAGCTCTGCCTTTCCCCAGAGCTGCCTTTCCTTGGCAGATGCAGCCCTCCCAAGGGCAGAGCCAAGCCAGCAGTGATGTCCCAGCTGGAGATCTTGACCCAACACCCGCCTCTGCTGTAGTGACATGTGGAGAAACAAAAGGATTTTAAACAATAGGTGTTGTATAAAACATCTGAAAACAAGACAAATTAGTCATTAAAAAATAATTTTGGAAAATTACAGTCTTGTTAATAGACACTGTCGTGACTTTGCGTGTTCCTTTTCAGGCAGGAGGGAGGGAGGGAGGAAGGAAGGAAGGGGACTCAAAACACATTTTACTTGATTTCAAGAACTGAAGAGGTAGATACCCATGCCTTTGGAAGCCTGTGCCATCCCAGTGCTGGCAGCATGGCCCTGTATGGTGAGGTGCCAAATGATGTGACCAGGGCAGGTGAGCACCTGCAACCCTGCACTGAAACCCCCACCATGAACCTGCCTGTGGGATGCTCCAAAGTTATTTTCATGCACTCAACAGCGAGGACTATGCCAAAATACTCAAGGTCAAGAGACCAGCATGGTTCGAGGCAATCTGCACCTCTTAAAACAGTGACAAATATGTTATTTAATTTTAATGAGCTTTTTTGCATCTCCAATCTAATTACAGCATTATCAAGCACTGCTCCGAACTGCAGGTGGCTGCTCATTACTTGGGGTAAGGCTGTCACAAGCATTTTTCATGAATACTAAAAACTACCTCGTTTCACCACCCACTCTAAAATATCCCCAGCTGATTGCTCCACTTCTGAATGTGGGGTTTGGTGTGGTTAAAAGAGAGCAGTACCCACAAGCACAGCCTTATGCACCTGCCCAGCTCCTGTGGCCAAAAGGAGAAACACCACATCCACCAAAAACAAAAAAAAGTGAGTTTTGGTGTGCCAGAAGCGTCCCCCAAAAGCAAACATCTCCCTGTTCTGCACACAGCAGTGAGGACACCCTGTGACAGGGCACTGAGGAAAACCCCTCATTTCCAGATGGCTTCTATTTTTTGCTTTCAACTAAGTGGGTTTTTTAAATCATTATTAAAAACAAGGAAAACTCCAATGTCAAAAGCATTTTGGCAAGATTAAAATTCTTCCATTTTCCGCTTAAGCTTTGCAAAAAATCAGATTTTTCTCTTCCTTTCTTGCTAATTCTTTTGACCACCTCTCCTCATGGGCTGCTGTTTCCTCCATGCAGCACAAAGCTGCTGGAGCTCACGTCCAAAAGGCTCAGTAACCAGCAAGAATCAGATATTTTAATCCACCCCAAATCCCCTTTTCCCTGCACGGTTTGGTGAGCACAGGCAACAAACAAGCGATAACGAAACCCCAACAGCAGCTTTTCCTCTTACAAAGCAGGGAGGCAAGCAGGACACCCCCCCTCAACAACCCCAAATCTTCATCCCTCAGGGAGGAAGGAGCTGCCCAGCTCACCCTTGGATTGCCTTTCCCTTCTCACAAAAAACTGGTGCAGGTGGTGGCAGCCCGCAGGTCTGCCTGGCCAGGATCACTCACTGGCATCCAGGGGGGCATGGAGGTGATGGCAGGGGACCGAGGGCTGAGGGGACATTGGGCTCTGCACCGCAGGGACACCCCAGCAAAGCAAGAGCATCCCGGGCAGGCTCCGGGCTTGTCTGAGTTCCCCCGGCAGCTTCATCAGTGCTGACAGCAGCTGGGAGAGGCTGCGGCACCTGGGGCTGAGGCAGCTGAGCAGCAGCACCTGGGCCACCTCCCCCAAGCCAAGTGTGCACGTGTGTATGTGTGTGTGCACGTGTGTATGTGTGTATGCATGTGTGTGTGCACACGTGTGTATGCATCTACCTGTGCATGCATGTGTGTATGTACGTGTGTACGCATGTGTGTGTGTGTGTGTATGTATGCATCTACCTGTGCATGCACGTGTGTACGTGTGTATGCACGTGTGTGTGTGTGCACACGTGTGTATGCATCTACCTGTGCATGCACGCATGTGTGTGTATGTAGGCGTGTACGCATGTGTGCGTGTGTGTATGTATGCATCTACCTGTGCATGCACGTGTGTATGCACGTGTGTATGCATGTGTGTATGCATGTGTGTATGTGTTTGTGCACGTGTGGATGTGTGTATGCATGTGTGTATGCATCTACCTGTGAATGCAGGTGTGTGTATGCACATGTGTATGTGTGTATGCACATATCCATGTGGTTATGCACGTGTGTGTGTGTGCATGTGTCTATGCGTCTACCTGTGCATGCACATGTCTGTCAGTGTCTATGAATGTGTATGTATGTATGTATGTATGCATCTGCCTGTGCATGCACGTGTGTGTATATACGTGTGTAGGCATGTGTGTGTATGTGTGTATGCATCTACCTGTGCATGCGTGTGTGTGTATGCATCTGCCTGTGCATGCATGTGTACATGTGTGTATGCACGTGTCCACGTGTGTATGTATGTGTCTACCTGTGCATGCATGTGTGTATGCACGTGTCTGTCTGTGTCTATGTATGCATCTACCTGTGCATGCACGTGTGTATCTTTGCTCTGGCGTGTATCCCTGTGTCCATGTACCTGCCCGGAGCCCCGCACCCCGCGCTCCACCGGCACACGGAACGCTGCCGGAGCCGCGGTTCGCTCCCGGCGCCGCTGCGGCAGTCCCGCCGTGTCCCCCTGACCTTGCTGCAAACCGCAGCGGCCTTTGGGACGCGGGATCGCAGCCGCACGGCGGTGGCAGCGGACGTGCCCGCTCTCTGGCCGGGGGATGCCACCGGGGATCCCCCTTGGCAGGGACACTGGCCGGCGCTGCGGGGAATTCCAGGGCTGGGCTGGGAGCGGGAGGGCCGGGGATGGAGCAGTGCGATGAGCGAGCGTGGGGAGAGAATCGCGTCTGCTCAGCCGTGCCCCGCAGAGCACCCGGCTCCCCCGGCCGCTTCCCCCGGCCCCTCTCCAGATAAGCACACTGACTTTAGTTAACGTGTGTGTGTGCCAGCTGCAGCCCCGCGACCGGAGCAGGCACAGACGTGGCGTGGAATGATAATTAAATACATTCGCATCATCTGTCATTTTTTACTGCAGGTGCCGGTGTAATAAATCCGAGCTTGACTCTTCTGTCAGCTGGTAGCGAACATGTTTTAACACCAAATCCCAGGGGGATGAATTCAGAATGGCTTGGCCTTGCACGGGGAGGAGCCGCCTGTAACACGCCAAGTGGGTAACGCATATTTGATTGCTTTCATAGTACTTTTATTATTTTGGTGAGACGTGCCTGATGTAGCGTTCCAACCCACTCCCACAGGGAAGGGAAACATTTCCACCACCGCATTCCTTCCACACCCCAACCCTCCAAACACAGCCCTGGCTCTGATCTCCTTAGCCCCAGAACTGTCCCAGCGTCTTGATGTGCCCATGACCTGCTGGGGTTATTAGGATTTTGGTCAAAGAGGGGAAAAAAGCCAAACAAAGAAAAGGAAAAAGGCAAACAAAAAAAATTGCTAATTAATTTACATAGAACAACGACAACTTAGAAAATTAAACATTTAAGTTACTATGTTGTAAAACCTAACTCATCCCTCTGGTGCACAGTGAAGGAACACCGTGTTTCCCCATGGATTGTATATAAACTGCTTGCCAGTCATTCTTTGGAGAACAGCAAATCCTTCACTGCAGATACTGCTGGACACCTCATAAGACACCATTTTCCACAGGTATCCACACACCTGTGATGCAGCACCAGCCTCTTAAGTGCACTGACACTGCAATAATGAACTGTTTTGGTTTGAAGTCGATTTACTATTTTACCAAGTTTTCTTCTCCTTGCCTTCCACACATGGCGCAGTTGATGCACACATCAGGTACAAATCCAGGTGCCGCAGGATGTTCCTGTGTCCAAGCTGGCCCCAGTCCCACGAAGGATAGCCAGGCCTGGCTACAGGAGCCAGTCCCTGCAAGCCCAGGTGGGAAAAGCACGGAGTGCAAAGGTAGAAGCCAAAACCCCAATGAGAACAATCCCCGTGGTGTGCCATGGCTGGGGCTTGCCAGCTGCACTGGTTATTTATAACCCTGGCACTTACACAATTACAGCTCGACAACTTACAATACAGGCCTGGAAATCAGAGCACTTTATTTACCCGGCCAAAGCTTTATTGGTGCAGTTGGATTTCCAGTGAGGGAAGTGGTGTTTATGAAGAACTCTCTTGTAGGTGCCTGTCTGCCTTTCAGCTGTCCTGAACAGCCTCTCCCTTCTGGCAGCACAAGCTGGTGGCAAACATGCAGGTAAATCCTTTGGCAGGACCCTCCATCTTCCAGGACTTGCTGCACTTTTAACCTAATAAAGTCTCGATTCTAATTTGAGGCAGAAAATGCAACTGAAAGGGCAAACAGTGGTGGGTCCTGCCCCAAAGTGGGAACAGGTGCCTGCACTTGCCCCTAGGTGATTTCTACCCACATTCACTGTGTGTTCCACTCCTTGTTCAGTTTTGACTTTGTCATGGTACTTTGCCAGCCATACGTGTGTCCTGGAGCCACACATCTTTTTTAACAAATTATGTTAAATTAAATCATAAGTAAGCTGAATGGCTTCAGAAGAGCAGAATCCCCCCTTTTGTGTGCAGAACAAAACCCGGTGCTGCCTGCTTTGCGGTTTCCTTGGCAAGCACACGGTTCTGCTCAGCTCTCCCTTGCTGGAGCAGCAACAGCCCTGTAACATCATCAGAACACAGGAATGATTCTGAATTCAGGGGCAGGAATTACTGACCCTGAACTTACAGCATGGTTACAGACTCCTTCCCAGCCACAGGCTGTCCCAAGACAGGGTCCTTACCACTCTCCCCAGCATATTCCTAAACCCGAAATCCCCAAATTCAGGATCCACCAGTGTGAAAAATTCCTGATGTGGGTTTGCAATTCCCCCCACCAGCACTACTGCCTGCAGCATCACTCCATGCTTTAAACAAAAGCACAGTTTTCCTTTCATTAAAATTGTTCCCATGGATTAAAGATTTGGAGGCCACAGCAAAGCAAGTTAAACATTTACTTTCTATTAAAACATCTAAATGAGAAGATTAAAACCTGTTTTACATTTAACAGGCAAAGTCAAATCAGCACAGGAGCAGCTTAGTAGAGCCAAGGCCTTCTGACGTGCAGAGGTAATCAATTTACAGAGGGAGGGATTTCCTAACCCTACTCAGAAAGGGGTAAAAAAAATAGCACACATACATTTGAACAAATCTTTCCCTTCTGTCCCCATGGCTGCCTCCCGGAGCTGTTTTGCTGCAGCTCCAATCAGCTCTCTCCCACTGACAGCTCTTGCCCCAGATTCCCCCATAAAATATTTTCACAGCTGATTAGTCTATTTAGCACGTTGCACGCTTAAGCTCTTTTGTTTATTTTTCATTTGAGATGGCAGGAAGAGACAATCCAATGGAATGCAGAAGGGGGTTATTGACTGTGTTTAATGGCAACTGTTTGCAGGAGTAGCAGTTAGAGGTCACAGAGGTGACGCAGACACAGCTGACTGCTGCAGGAATTTCTGCTCTAATTTTCTAACATCCAAACAGACTCTGCCTGGTAACAGAAACCACTGAACTACAGCTGGTTTCTGCCAAGGCAGAATTCCCAGGGGAAGCTGAAAGTCTCCCTTCACAGGGCCAAAATCCAAGTCTATTTGTATTTGCCTGCAGCTGATCTAACAAGACCAGCTCAGTTCTGCCATGTGGGTACTGAGGCAAAGCCCCCGCTGCTGCCAGGCTCCTCTTCCACAGTGTGTATTAGCCAAACTTTGGGATCAGCCAGCCCACCAAAAGGGTTTTTTGGTGATGCAATTTCAGATGAGCGCCAAACCCACAGAGTTACACAAAGCACTGTCACTGCTGGACAGAGTCCTCCATGCAAACACCTGGGATCCGAACCCAGGTACTGAACCCAGGTACTGAACTGGGACTGCCATGATTTCCACATGGCCAGCAGGGAACCCCACAGGGACTCCCACACAGATCTCAGTCCCAGGTTTCCAAGTGAGGTGCTCTGATGCAATGAGCTGATTTTACACCCCCTCTCTAACACAGCTCCATCAGCTGATGCTGCTGCCATTAAAAGGAGAGATCAGAGCTCCCTCACTCCAATATACAAGAATTAGACTGAATCTCCCCACATGTTCTAGAGGTCACCCCAAAGAGAAATCTCTACTTCAGTTATATAATCCTCAGTTTCAAAAGTTTATTCAAAAAGTAAAAAGCAGCAGGAGGAAGTGAGGGCCAGACCAAATGTGTGCAGTCCCTGGGGTGGAGGGCTGTGTACTTTTAAGTGATCACACAATTCTAGGGTGAAGCAGCACACAGCTAAAGACAGAATCACGAGAAAGTGCTGCTTAACTGGCTTTGTCAGACAAGTTTTTTGGCATGAGCGTGTATTATGCAAAAGGAATAATCCCTTTAACTAAAATATTTGAAAGAGAGTGGCACAGCCAGGAACCAAAGGGAGGTTTTGCCATTATTTCTCATCTGATCACGCTGAATAAAATGGTCCAACTTACAAAGTATTTTAGGACAGAACTTGGAGGCTGCCTCTACCTGCAAGCAAATGTACTTTGCTAACTTGTGCAGACTAAACATACCACATGCAGACAGGAAAGTAGCTGGGTGGCCCCATGGCTCATTGGAGAGAAGTCATACAACATCCGCTGGCCAGGGATGATGCTCACAGGGGAAGGGTCCCAACACCAGCCACGAGCAGGAGGAGGGGAACAGCCCTGGGACACTTTGCAGCCAGCAAGCCCTCACTGAGCCCCGCAGCAGCCGAGTGTCAGTGCTGCTGAGGCTCACACTCACATTCACACTCACGGGAGCCCCCAGCTCCAGCCCCATCTCCCCCCTCGCCCTCCCCGGGCACGGCTCAGGCGCTGCCCTCGCCAGAGCCACGGCGTTGGCTGCCCTACAATCGCCGTCTCCTCCAAGCCTTGATCTTCCCTGCAAACCTGCACATTCAGTGCCTTCGCAGCACCCTCCTGTGGGGATTCCGCGTCCGTACAGACACGGGGGCAGCTGAAACGGGGCGCGATGGAAACCCTCCTCTTCCTCCTCCTCCGGCGAGGCGCGGGCACGAGGCAGCTCCAGCCGCCCCAGGCGGCTCCGAGGCGCCCGCGGTCCCCGGTACAGCGGGGCTGGGTGAGGAGGCGATGCCCAAAGCACCACGGCCACCGGCACAGCCCGGACGGGACAGGACAACTGTGGGGACAGCTGAGGCCAGCGGCACCCCCGGCACTGCTGGCCCGAGTGTTTGTCTACAACCGACTGACTCACACAGCCACCAGCGCCAGCGAATGACAAAAGGAGTAAAAATTAATAGATTTCTTTGCAGCAATCTCTGACATGTACAAAGTGCTCCTCAACTCCTTCCCTGGAGCGTGCAATTGCCCCCCACGGGGTTTATCACTGTTCAAAAACCTGTTCTCAAAACCAGGAAAACCTTCATTTAGCAGCACCTCGTTTGGAACCACCTTCACATTAACACTTTTGTTTTCATGGTGATACTGCATTTTCATTCAGGTACTTGAAAGCATTTTTGCACAAGTTGCAGTGATTTTACACAACACTTTGCACCTCAATGAAAACCAAACAGTACACTCATTTTTAAGAGAAAGAAGACTTGAGAAAGTTTGTAATTTTTATGTTACTAAATATTTAAGTTTTTTTAAAAAATTGTGTTATCTACACTCTTAATATACAGCATTCAGACTGGTGCCAAGATACAGAGATCCCAGATATTGCAAGAATGCTGCAAAATTAGACTTGGATAAATCTCAAATCTGAATCACTGATTACCCTCCAGGTTACACAGTAATTTAATATCCTTCAGCACATGACTTGCAGAGAGCACACAAATCAGTTCACTTGTGCAACGGGCAATAATAACATGGATATAGCATCATTCACTTTTGAAGCCTCTCACACCAAATTAATTCATCTTAATAGATGATGCTTCTGCAGGAACAAACCAAATTTTTTTGCCTCCCAAATGAAGGATTTTCAAACAAGTCTGGCAGATGAGTGTTAGGTGAGGTGCAGACACACTGCAGACAACCTCTCTAGTTTAGATGTTCTAAAGCAAGGAAAGAGCAAATCATGGGAGAGATGATAATCCCTCATCTTTTTCCTCCACCTATCGAGAATTTCTTTCTATACCCTCATTGCCTGGCAATGACCACTTTCACCTATCAGGAGTGGTGCATTGCTCTCATCCCTGGAGCACTCAAGTATCCTGTCATGGAAAAGAACAGGCCATAGAATCAATCAGACAGAAGCTGTCAGAGACAAGCATCTAGTCTGGAAAATTCAGGTGCAAAACTGCAATTAAAGACTGCCTTCCCATTGCCTTTCCAAATCATCATCCTGGACAAGAACTAAAACCTTCTCTCCAAAGTTAAAAATTCATTGCACTTGTCAAACTCTCAGAAAGGAAGAGCTGCTCAGCTACTAAATTCTGAAGACATAACTGAGCCTTGCTCTTCCAGGGCAAAGAAGGGAGGCAGGTGTACGGAGGCTGGAGGCGAAGGCAGAAAATCCATCCAGCAGAACCCAGGGAGGCAGGGAATCAGATGTGGCAGAACAGAGCAGGCAGAGCTGGAGGAAGATGAACCAATCACATGATTTTTGTCGTTACTGTGCCATGAGGTCTGTGACCAGGGAAGGCAGAGTAGGAGAGAAGACTCCCGTCATTACCGGATATATGATGTGACTTATTACTACCATCAAAAACTACAGCACCTTCCCAGCGGCAGCAGCAGGATTTTCTGGATGAGAACACTCTCATTTCTACCCTGAAGAATATCAATTCTTCCTCCACTACACTGCCCTGCTCAGGGGATAGTAGAGCTATTCCCAGCTACAAAGAAAATGCGTCCTAAATAAACGGAGAAGAGAAAGGCAAATAAAATGTTTGATAATAAAGTCTTGCAAGCTGTAGGCTTTTACAGGAGGGAAATAATCTCCACAGCTGGAAGGACACCTCTCCTGGCATCAAGGTCAGAACTTCTTAAGGAACAGAGGCCACTAGGCAGCACAGACTGGCCCCAACCCAACTGGTAACTCGGTAGCACAGTTCCCTGGCTGCTGCCTTCTACATATCCCCAAGAGGAAAAACAAATCTACAGCATAAACCCTGGCTATCAGATCATATGTGGAACCAGTTACTGAATCAGTAATTCCTCAGCCCCTCCTCAGCCCACAGCCCTGTAACACACGAGGGTGGAGGGGAATGAGAAGTGAACAGAAGGACCTGGGTGACAGGGCAACAGAACTCACTGGGAACACATCGTGTGACACAGCACCTTCCAGGCCCCTCCCAAAGAATGGAGAAAAGCAAGTTGCAGTATTTGTTTCATACGTTCATCACAACAGGAACATCAGCCAGATCTAGACTAGGTCCAAGGGATAATCACTGTAATTAGCACTTCGTTCATATAATTACCAGCAGACCCTGTAACATTTTACAATGGAGGTAATTACCCACATTTTACAGCTGAGGAAACAGATACAGTGCAGGTGAGTAACTTAAAAGAAATCATCAGTGAAAGTGTGGCACAGCCAGAGGCTGCAATTATCCTTATTCCCAGCCAAGGCTCTCCCCAACAATCCATGCTGAATTCACTTCTGTCTTGTGGGAAGGAATCCAGAGAAAATAAACACAAACTGGAATTTCCAATGTCTAGAAGAGCTGAAAAGCAGACAAGCCAAACCTGAAGGAGAAATAAAAACACATGTTTATCACTGAGCATTTTCTGAGCTGAATGTGCAGCTACGAGCGGAGAACAGGCAGAGGACCCTGCTCTAGCAGACACAAAGCCAATGCAGGGTGTCAAGGGCTACAGTTCTACTTCTGAAGCAGAGGAAAAGCAGAAGCACAGGAGAGGGTCAGGGCTGGCTGCCCAACGGCGCCAGCTCAACCCCTCAGCCATCAGAGCCCTTAATGCAAGTCGAGAAGTTAGAGATTAAAGCAGGAGCAATCATTAAATTATTTAAGGACTTTGCAAACCAACCCACACCCAGAGCAGCAAGCAGGGTGACCAAGCCTGAGAAATTCACCCCCACCCTGAAGAGAACCTCCCTGCAGAGTGGCTGCCGAGGATTGCAGTCCTGCCCCAACAGCCAGTGTCCCAGTGTGAGGCCAGAGCAGCGCTCAGGCTCTGCTCTGAAAGGAGGAATTCCTTTCCCCTACGAGCACAGGAGCAGCAGGATCCATGCCTAGAACTCACCAGCCCTGAAACGTGAGTAGGGTTAGCTGGCACTCAGTCAGTTTATTGCATAGGGTCAGGTGCTGCACAGAAATCTGTGTTTTCCCAGGTACAGTCTTGGGCAGGGGATACAGACCTGTCCTGTACTTTCATACTGCACCTCTGGATGAGTTTCAATGGTATCAGAAAATGGTGTGTTTGTGCTGACCAATACATCTGATTTTCAAAAGTAGTCAGACCAAAGTGAGCAATTTGCTGCTGCCTATGTTTTATTAAATAAGCAGCACATGCAGATGACACACAGGCATCTATTAGGTTGAATGAAGCAGATTAGGTTAATCCAACCCCAGCTGCATTACCTGAACTGCAAGACATGCAACGCTCTGAATCTTGTATGTGTGCCAAGGATTTCATTTCAGCCCTTCAGCCTTCTGTTAAAGTTAATACATAAAAGCCTCCAGCAGCAGAAGATATTGCATAGATTTCAAAATTAAGACTTGTTTCAGGAGTGGATGTTGTCAACATTCTGGCTTTGAGTAACAGAAAAACCTCGTAAGCAGGAACAGATCTCTCAATAGAGTATTCTCTCAATACCTAAATAGACAAATGTTTTGCTTTGCAAACATTTTGCAGCATTTGTGTAGTTCTTTGATTAAGTGTTTGATGAAAACATGTATTTGAGTTACTGCTCAGTGAAAAACAAGCTCAGTAAAGTGAATTAAGTTCCATCATCTCTTGCCATCCAAGGGTCAGCTGTTGGTGTTCCTGCTGTATCCAGCAGCAGTGCAGCAAAAGCCCAGGGACAGATTTTACACTGGGGCAAACAATGCTATTTGCTGGTTGAACAAAGTGGCTTTTCTTGCCAATATTTACTGTGTTTTATAAAGGAAAAAGAGGACAATTCCTATCTCCTCCCTTCCCAAAGGCTGTACCTCCTCCTCCCTCAGCAGCTCCAGCATCCTGGAAGCCCATGCAATAGCTGAACAGGCAAACCCATATTATTTACACTAATATCTGCAAATAACCATCTGCATCTAACACAATACATGGAAATATCACAACAAAGCATGCATCACTCTGTCATCCCACCACCTTGGGAGCTACACCCAGAGAATGCCATGGGTCAGAGCGCTTACCTTATGAAAGAAGGCAGGATGGACATGACAAAACATGAAATGAGACAAAAATGAAATAAATAAAAGAAAAAAGAAAAAAAGAAACAAGACATTCTAACCATCTTTTAAGCTGTTTTTATTATCGACTCCAATTCCCAACACCAGACATTTTTATTCCATTTATTCTCTTTCCCTGCTATTTGTTCTAGCAGGAGGAAGCCAACAGCCAGCCCTCTGCTCAGGGAAGGAGCTTTCTTCCAGTTTCCAGACGTTTAAATAAAGGTTTTTAAGAATTGCTGCCCTGGAAAGTCAAGGCATTCACATCTAACTGCTGCCAACATAAAATATATGTTACAAGGAGAAAAAGAGTCTTCAAGGAGTTTTCTTGGGAAAAGTACTTTTTCCCATTGAGTTTTAAAACCCTGTTCTGGAGACTGGAGAAATGGCTTAAGATGGTTTCTGGAGGATTCTTCTTCTCAGGCTGACAGGTAGCATTAAACCCAAGCCAAAGCCAAATTCCCAGACAGGCTCTGCAAGGAGCAGCACTCTGTGTACCAGAACTGACAACTCTAGGTCTACAAAAACAAAAAAAATCCAGCTAAAATCTGGAACAGGAGGGGAAAGAAAAATCCACCTGAATGCTTCAAGCACTGATGGAGGCTGTGACAATCCAACACAGCTCAGCCACAGGGTCAGGAAAACTCACACAGTAACACAGAGGTGCTGGGCGGGGAATTCTGTGAATACTGGATCTGCCACTATTTTAGCAGGCAATTCTGCCACACAAAGGCAGTTTAAAAACAGGGATCTTGCAGTTAAGCACTGAGATCAGTGCTGGAAATACCTTTCTCAGGCAGGGATGCAAATTCAAATCAGCTCTTTTCTGAACCAGGTTCTGGACGATGGTGCATCTCCACCATCCAGGCAGAATCTGCTAGGGATGAATCCCTAAAGACTCACAGAGGACTTGGGGGGAAGGAGACAACTCAGGCTCAGCCCTGGAGGTCAGCAGGACCCCCAGACAGAGGAGCAGAGCCAAATGCAGTCCAGTTTATCTGGGGAAGAGTCAGCAGGAGGTAGTTCAGGTGAGCTTCAGGTACCAGCAGAGCCCAGTGGCACTATGAGAACAGCTCACTACAATTTTAATCTGTAGTCCTAATGAACGATATAAAGTTTTATAAGCATCAACAAGGCTCTGAGAAGACCTAAATCCATTTCAGTGCTCATTTAGCAGCTTCATCTGTGTGCAATTAAAACTTCAGCATTAAATGTTAGAGAATAAAATAATGAGACACTTAAAAAGTAATCTGTACTTCAGTGGGCCGTGCTCAGTGGATTTCATGTGATCATTTACCAGATAAAAATAGAATCTGGCCAAAATCTGTCTTATCCACTGCTTCCCTTTCAACAGGAAAATGGAAAGAACCAACTAAGCTTTGGGGGCTTTGCCATCCCACGTACACACAACGCTGCTTCCCTAAGCACAGGCGTGCCTAAAGCACAGCTCCAAGCATTGATAACTTCCCTTTGGGCTCCAATGATAACAGAAAAATAAATGCAAATTGAGTTTCAAGTGAGATTTTCATTTTGGTCTGAAGCCTAATCTTTTATTAAAACAGCTATCAGTTTGGAGCTGATGGTTAGGAAAAGTTAACTTCAGGACAGGGAAAAAAAAATTAACAGCGAAAGAATAGTTCTTATTCATAAGTGTATCTGAAATGCTCCCAAGGTTACTTTAAGCTATGAAAGCTGACTAGAAAGGGACATGGATGGGCCATGGACAGGCCACAAGCATGGGTTTTACTGAACAAAAGAACTGTAGAAAAAAATGTGAATTAAAAGCAAAGATGTACATAAATATCAAAATAGATTAAGTGGGAGAACACAGATCAAAAGAAGTGAAGTACTATACAGGAAACATACACACAGTTAAACTTAAAAGAAAAAACAACGAAAAATACATATTTTATTAACAACTGAAATAATGTTTATTCAAGAAAAGCCAACATTGTGCATCCTCATAGAAAAGAAAAGACATCTGGGGAGGTCAAAGAACGCTACAGTTTAAAATGATGAAATGTTACAGCTTACACACCAAAATTAAAAATGAAATGAAATTTAAAAAATGAAATGGTTACCAAAGTAATGCAGGTCAAGGGATCAAAGGTGAAGGGTCACACACTATTAAAAAGAAATCCAAAAGGGCGTCTGCATCAAGATCTCTGCAAAACAAAGGAGCTTCAGTGAGTAACACTAGAACCTTCTATGGAAGCACATCAAAGCTCTCGCACTCCACACCCAGCCCACGGCAGCATGCTCAGCTGCTCTCCTGTGCTGGTGGCTACTGACCCTGCTGCAGCCCCTGACCCTGCTGCAGCCCCTGCCGCAGCCACTCCTGTGGCTACTGACCCTGCTGCAGCCCCTCCTGCAGCCACTGACCATTCCTGTGGCCACACTGCCCTGGCCACCCTGGTGGTTCCTGCTTCCAGCCACTTTGGCTTGTTATTATTAACCTCCCTGGAGACAGGCTTCTTAAAGTTTTTCGGTTTCCATGTTGGAGCACTGGTTTCTTGTTTCACAAACTGTTTCCGCCCAAGCATCGGCTCCAGGTCCTGCATTAGCACTGACCACTACCTGTGCTGAGGAGGCCCTGCTCAGGTCAGACCACTCCTGGCTGTCAACACAACTGCTAGATTGCTGCTTTTCAGGGCAAGTTTGACATGCTTTTTCAACAGTTTTCTTTATTCACTGTAACGGTGGAAATCTGGTAATTATTGACACACACGCACACTGAATCCCTCACATCGTAACGTATTGCTTTAACACTCCAATAAAAAAGTAATTCAAATGTGGTTTCCAAGACAAAGGCCTCTCCTCCTGGAATTTCAATTACACAGAAGCCATAAAACAACCTTTGGTACCCATTTCCAAGCAAGATGCAGTAAATTATCTATACTAAATTTATGCAGAGAACGTAATATTTACATCAGATAACTTTTGGAGAAAGACAACCACCAAGGGCACTGCATCCCTCTTTATTCCAGCATCCCTCCCCCAACCTGGCAAGACACTAAGTTTTGGGAGACTCTATCTGGACCAAACCAGCTCTGTGCTTGAAGCCAAGAAACAAACTCCCTGCACAAAACCCTGCCTTTGTAAGGCAAAGAAGCCCCCAGTGTCAAATAATCACGGTATGTAACTCTGAGTTGTAGCACAAGGATCTAGTCTGCCTGGATGTTTTCCCAGAAAGTGTCCCACCTTCCATGTCATTCCTGCTTCATACATGTCACAATCAGGAACCTCCTGGAGAATCCAAGAAGGTCCAACTGTGTCTGGCAAACCCTGGCTAAAGCTACTGCTTGTTAACCTCAAAACTGAGTTCCTGCCATTATTTCCAGCATTTATCAATTCCATTTTCTGTGAGCCAAACCATTAAGTCCACGTTTCTGCTGTTCCTCACTTCTGTGCTGGGCTGCCTCCTCTCACCACATCTCACACTGTACATGTGCCAGACGACCTGGATATCTCAAAGGGTTTGGGAACCCAGCAACTTTGTAATAACTCAACAGCACAGACACACACTTGCAGTGACTCATCAGATAATTAAGTCTGAAGGCATCAATATGAGTTGTGTGAGCAGGAAGACCCCAGAGGTGCATGACAGGGACATGCCTGCAGGACACACCAACGCAGTAGAGCTCCTTCACAACTTCTCAGGTAATAAAAAGTTTGCACAGATGACTTTTAGGTAACTGCAGGAACATTTTAGCCCTAGGACAGCAATGGTGGGGCACAGCCCCAAGGTGGGACAGCTCTCCAGGGCTGTGTGCTGCAAACAGCTCCCAGCTCCTGCAGTCTGTCAACAACAGGACACAGACACCAGACACAAAGGAATGAGCACAGAGGTTTGGCTTTTCTTTCCCCCCCACTGCAGTGGATTATGCTTTCTCCTGCTCTGCCTAGGACACTGTTCCCTGCAAAGACCACTGCTTCTTTCCCTTTTTCCCTTAGGCAGTGCCACAGCAGAAGACAACCTTTGCTTTTGCTGGCACTAATTTTTCCTTCATATCTAGTTTTTCTTTTCTTTCTCATCTAAATTCTCTGATTTTTCTCTTCCAAATGAAACAGCCACCCTTAGAAGCAGCAAACCTGAGACCAAGATGACAGGATTTCAATCCCTTACAAAATATAATCTCCTCAATTCCCATTCATTTGCCAAGTAAACCAATTCCTTTGTGTGTGTACATGCCAGGCCGTGGCAGAGAGAATGAGTTTCTAAATTGACTTTGTTGTAACATTTTTCTTGCATAACATGGAAGTACACCTTGTGTAACACCACTGAGTATTTTTTTCAGTGCTGGGCAAGCCAGAGACCCAGACACACAATGCAGTGGTACCTACCACTACTGCTGGTGGTGCAGATAAACAGATAAATACTGAATTAATCCACTCTCCTGACTCCCTCATGTTTCAAGAAGGGTTCCCATAACTGATAACTCCAACTTTTTATTCCCCCCACACCAAATTCCACTTTTGCTTTTGATACTACACTTCAGGATAATCACAGTTAACAAGGATGAGCCACAACAGATGATACAGGTTAGGAAAAGCACACCAGGTCCATCAACTGGAGGAAATAATACTCCACCTTATGTTCCCAGGAGACACACTAAGGATTTGGAGCCACCATACAGCAACGGTCCAGGTCTCTGGACACACATTTGTTACTGCTGAACTACAGTCATCTACAACACCCACTCTGCGGAGGAACATGAAGTGTCAAACAGCAAAAAAACCTACTATCACTGATCAACATTCAGAGGTACTTTGACAGGTTACTAATGACAGTCAGGTGGTTAAATACCATCAACATTTTTATATTTTGTGTACAATATGCTAAAACTAATTATGAGGGGTTTTTTTTTCAGGCTATCATTAAGTATAAAAAAGTTATTTCATTTATTTAATTTATTCAAAAGAGTTCACTTGGAGAAAAAAAATAATTAAAATAATAATAATATTAAAAAAATTTTTAAATAAATCAGTGAATTACTGCCAACCCTCCATCTGCTTGCTCTGCTTTACAGGAATCACTCTAGTTCCAGCACTCTGACATACTAACTGCCCAGCACCACAAGACCAGCTCTTCTTCCCTGACCCTAACATGAACCAAATGGAAGGGAAAAAAGCCAGGTTTTCATAAGAGACGAGGATCCTCTCTGTTTGAGCATGAACAGTATAGCATGAACAGGTAATACTGCCCTTGTTAAAAATCACCCGGATTGGTAGGTAACCTTCCAATTTTGCTCAATCCCCAGCCCACTCACAGCAGTCACTAGGGCTGTAAACACAACTGAGGAACTGCAAACACAATGCCAGCACCACACTCCTGCTTTGCACATTAAGCAAAGCACAGAATTTCATTAATTTCACAAAATAAACCCACAATTAAGTGCTTCTGTTAGAGAAATTGCCGTCTTGTTCACGCATCATCTCAAAGCCCAACCACACGCGCAGCGGAGGAGCCACTCCCACATGCCAGACAGCCCCAGTCAGGTGTACGAACATTTCCCTCTGCTCTGCTCTCCTCACACTGCAAACACCCTTCCCCTTGCATTTCACTTGCTGAGCTCACTCTGAAGTAAGTGGGGTTCCTCACATTGCTGCTACTGGCCAGAGGAGGGGCAGGCTCTGGATGCACAGTACCACCAGCTGGCAGCGAGGGCACCCAGCTCACTGGTGACAAAGCCAGGTGGGAAAGGTCTCTCTGAGGCACAGGACCTGGCAGACCACCACCACTGAAATGAAAGGTGAGAATCGACACAGCACTCTGGATTTCATGGAATCTCTTGGCTGCTCCAGCACTTGGCAAACACTTTGCTCCCAGCAAGGCATCCTCTGTCATTACCAAACCCTCGTTGTAACGTGCTCAGTCCCCAGCTCAGCACCACACAAAGGGCACCCCCAGGTACCACAGCAGCAGGGGCAGGAGGAGTTGCTGTGTGGGAGCTGATCTGCAACCACTTCCTTGCTGCTCCTCCAGCCGGGGATCATCAGGCGGAACAGAAACCAACAGCACTTCTAGTAACAGCATTTGCCATTACCCTCGGAGTATTTTATACTGCGATCACGTGGGCAGCAGGCAATTAGTCTAAATTCAATATTCTTATTGCTTTTGAGAAACCCCAGAGCTGACACAGACCACGAGGATGTCCCAAGCCCTGGGAGTGCTCCTAAGCAGGCACAGGGCTCTCACAACAGCCACCAGTGGCCCCTGGCTTCAGGAGCCCTGCACTCCAGCTCAACACATCTGAATTAATTGATGTAAAGCATTAAAAAAAAAGCTGGACTTCAGAGTCCACAGGGAACTGTATTGAGCGCTGCTCCTTTTCCACGCAGTTTTGCCATCTTGAGGGGACACAGTGACCTGGGCCAACAACCCTGTCCTGCTCCAACTGTGCTGGTGACACAAAGCAGTCCCATACACTTGCTCAACACCACAAACTGGTACCACATTCAGCTACTCTGGTGACAGGAATGAACTGGAACATGCAGTGCAGGGTCACAACACACCACACCATCCCAGGCAGCCTTAAAACAAGGAGGTTACGTTTCTGATGTAAGAGTCGATTCTAAAACACACTTAGAAACATTAAAAGGAAAAAAAAAAAAAAAGCAGTAGCAGTAGGCATGCTGCTGTAGCAGAGCAGGGCTTCGATGAACAAACACGTGGCGACAGGAGCCGTGCGGTGACCAGCTGCCCGACACTCAGCTGCCGAGGGGAGCTGGAGGAGCAGGCAGCGGGGATGTATTGCTTCCACTTCCTCCCTGCCAGCATTTCAGAGCATCACAGCCAGCCCAAGGCTCCAGACTTGCTCCCCCTATCAGTCTGGGTCCCTCATGTCCCTCAGGCAATTCTCCAAACCTTCAAGATCTTCTCTGTGCTTTAGAGAAAAGATGGCAAATAACTCGTTGTCAAGTGAAAAGGAGAATGTCAGTGTCATGCGAGCAAAGCAGCAACGCCAGAGCACATCGAGATGTCAGTGAACACGCGACTTGGGCCCCCAGGCAGCAGAGGGTTTCTTCCTACGCTAAATAATGCTCAAATACAGACTTTCATAACTGCATTATTTGAATACTCTCCCAAACAGTACCTGAGCCTGGAATCTGCAAAATGTGGATGCTGGCTGACTCTAGAGAGCATGGCAGCTCTGCCATTCCCCTCAAGACAAGCCTAAGCACATGGAGCGATTGCTGCTGGCTTTTCCTACCACGGAAGTTCTGGGCTTCTCCCAACAGACTGTAAATAGAGAATCCTGTTGGAACCAAAGCCCAAGACAGCATTTTACATTTCCAATGTTTAACTTTTTCCTCTTTCTCGCACCGTGTCATTAAGTGTTTACAAGGATGATTAATGACTGCGGCTGCCAACTGTTAACAAATGGCATCTCTGTTCAGAGCTGCAATCCAGTGCCTGGCAAGCGATGTGCACAGACAAGGTTACTCCAACATCCTTGAGCCCCAGCACCCCGGGAAGCTCCTGCTTCCCAGACAGAAAGTAGTGAGATGCATCTCCTGCAGACAACATATCTTGCTGCCCAAAATGACTAGCAGGTGATGAGGCACCACCTTCAGCACCTCTGTCAAGGAACACTGGAGTTCAGCCAGGGCACCTGGAGCATGGCTCTGTCCAGCCCAGCTTTGGGAGCCCAGCCCCACTCCCATGGAAGGAAGCCGAGATCCAGTGCTCCCAAAATTCTCGCTCAAGGCACACTGCCAGCACACCAAGCCAGAAGCCTTTGCTCCATCCACTTGCAGAAACCAAATTGGATCTGCATTTCACAAACCCTAAAATGGTTCACAGCAAACAAAAACGAAACCCTTAGAGTGAGGGACTCCCTCACAAGCACAAAGCACTGCAGAACTTTCTGGCAACTAACTCATTTGTCTTAATGTGAGAAATCATATGAAAGCCCCATCTCTATCCTCTCCCAGAACCGGAGAAATAAGCACAATGCACCTTTACAGGCATTTCAAAAATGTAAATCTGTAATTAAATTGCTAGGTTTAACTTAAGATTTTCTATCTCTGGTAAAAAAAATTGAATTAGAAGGAACACTTCCTTCAGTAGGAAATATAAAACTGCTATAAACTTGATTTAAGACAAGATGACTTCTTGGTATGGAAATGCATTTCCATCAAACATTTCAGTTGCAAATGCATGATCTGACGGAAAGCAAGCACCTCAATAACATGTTTGAGCCATTTTTAAGTGCTCCATTTCTCTTGGTGCTCATCACGTGATTTTACTACGTGTAAAGCCATCCACAGCCCAGCCAGCTCTCAGAGCACAGCTTCTCCACCCCAACTACCCAATCCAGAGTAACATCCTACCACCATTCTCAAGCTGCAGGTGTAAGTGCTCAGAAAAAGCTCTCTGCAGTGTTCCCATGGCGATGCTCTACCCTGACCTCTGCACCAGCAGCACCTGATGCAGTCCAGGCCCAGTGCCTGCACATGCCCATCCTGCTGCCCACAGGTGGGAACACCTGTGTGCTGGGCTTCAGGGCCACAACAGACAGGCTAGAGCTGTCCAAGTTTCCTTGAACCATCCCCATACAAAGAAGCATAAAAGGGAATAGTTAGGAGTCAGGTCATGGCTGGATTAGGGTCCCACACCAGTGCCTGCTATGCTCACACTCTGCAGCTCACTCAACACCTGTGACTGCCCAACACACACCACTTGCAGGAGGACAGCACTGTCACAAGCATTCAGATCTGCAGGTTGTTTAAACATTTCATTTCTTTTCCATCTATTACTAAACCTGCCTGTCCAGGAGACACATCACACACAGGACCAAGGATTCTGAAATCAGTACAAAAATTCTGGAAATACCATTTTATGAAATACAACTTTTTCTTCTCTACTTTACAACTTCTGTCTTCACTAGCACAGGCAGAACACCTGTGTACTCAGATGAAAAAAATTATTCCCTTAGGAATGCCTCAGGAATGTAGTCCAACATTATTATTCAATTATACCCTAAGAAAAATTCAAGTTTTATAACAGTGCACAGAATTAAACTTTCAGATGGGGGTGGGGAAGGCAATAAAATCTGGAAGCTCAGCTCCTTCCTCCCCCATAATTAACACAAATTTCCAAGACTTCATCTAGGCATAAGACTCTGGCTTTTTCTATTTTTTCCCCCCCTCTGAGCTAATGGGGCCAAAAATCTCTGGCCACAAGAAAAGCTCTTTCATTTAAATCATGCATCAGTGATATTGCACCAGCCACACCACACAAGCTGGCAGAGTCAGCACAAGCTACAACCCATGGACAGACCCAGCTTCATCCACACCCCCATGGCATGAGAGCCTCAGTGAGAGATCTGTGAAGAGGGGATACAAATGAGAGGGAGGAATCTGACATTCAAGAAGACAGACAGAGGCTGGGTCTGGTTTTAATATCCCAGTTGATGACCTGTGTCTATCAGCAAACAATCCATCCAGAATTACAGCAGCAGACAATCCCACTCCAGCAATACACTGGCGAGCACCAGTAGAGCACTCACTCCTCGCTCCCCAAAATACTAACACACAACCCTTATGAGTACAGCCACGCTCCCAAATTCTCCTCCCTACATAATACACCACACCAAGCACCTGCACTTTCTTGCTTCTGCTCATGAATAATAACAGTTTTCAGCTGCATAATGAACTTTGCCACATGCTGTACCTGTCAGTGGTGTCTCAGGAGCTCAAGATGACCACCTGGGTCTGTTAAAAGTCTCTGTTGTCCCAGCCTGAGCACTGGAGAAAGAGTCAGGAGTCGTCTTCTGCAGTTTCCAGAGGTGTTTATTTCATCTTATCTAAGAAGTTCTTTCCCTGACCACTGCGGTCCGTTCAGCAGGTCAGTCCCAGGCACACTGCCCACCCCTGGGATGGCATTATCTTTTCATACTATAAACTACACAAACATTATTTACAATTATCTTCCAATACCTATCATTTATATTGTACAGTCTAGTTCTACTCTAAACCAATCTAAAAGTGCCAACATCACCCAAAAGATGGATGCCAAGAAGGAGAAAGAAGGACAGAATATGCCCAGATTCCTCCGTCTTGACCCCAGACCCTTATTATAAAAAATCTTAAAAATCTACTTTTTTACCTTGTCATAAACTAACTTATACTCTACTTATTTTTTGTGGCTTGTAACTCTTCATACAAAGGTGGTTATTGTTCCCAGGGGTTAAAATCAAAGGCACAGGGGTCTTGGGCTCTGTGCCAAAGCTTCTGAGCCCCCTACCAGGGTCTCAAGCCATCCAGGGCATGTCCTGGGTTCCCACATGTACCCATAGGAAGCTCTACACACCAATCCTGCCCAAAACCACATGTGCAAGTGTGTGCACAAAGTTCTGCACTGGGGACAGCAGCAATATTAAAGTGATTAAACCTCACACCAAGCAGCTCTTTCCAGTAAGAGGGAAGAACATAATTCTGTCACAAACCTGTGCAGAGCTTGCTTTCCCCCAACTCTTTGTCCTAACACCATGTATCAGAGCCACTAGAATTGCCACTGCTCCATGTCCTGTCCCCATTAGTACCAACACTATCACAGAATAAACTGCAATCCACGTTTTCTGCAATTTACATTTCAATTCAAATGACCCAAGACAAAAACATCTACACAAAAAAGCCAAGGCCAGCAACTGCCCCAAAGACCCGATTCATTCCATCACAGTACTGGGTATGTTAAAAATAGATACCTGATTTTAACTTCCAGACACCAAAAGGAAGAGACATAAAGACTCCAATTTTGAAAAATACACACAGTCACTGCTCTGTGATTGATTCTACGCTCAGCAAACACACACACACAAGCGAGCAGTGTTTGATCCTGCACTCAGCTGCCACTTGCAGGTGTTAAACTCATGAGCACAGGTTCTGTTAACAAGTTTAGATCTACAAACGAGGGATCAGAGGAACAGGACCAGTCAGCTCCCAACAAGCAGACACTAACCAGAGTTTTACAATCATTTCTCCAAGTGGATTGCCTCTATTATTAAGTGATTCCCATAAATATGGCAAAGCTATGCTAAGACAGAGCTAGTAAAAACTAAAACTACCCACTGTGGGTATTGCCATGGGACATTCAGCATTTTGGCACAGCAGGAATAAAGCCTAGGAATTGTAGAGCTACCTGGGTTGTTCTTTAACTTCACCTCGGCCCACAGAATTTTAAATACTTCTTTTTTATTTAAATTACCCCAACCATAATGCAGTAAGAGGTGATTTGTGAATCAGCACACTCAGGGTAACTGGATTCCAGTAAAAAACACTCAGTTCTGTGTTTCCCTTGTTCTTAACAAGATTACTCAGACAGAGGTAAGCTGGTTATTTCCCAGGACCCTGCACGGCAGGAAAGAACACACACTGCTTTTTTGTTCAAAAGTCTTCATGTACAGGAAAGTAACACTTTATTCATCACAGTACAAACACACCTATCCAATTTTGAACCATTCTGAAGCAGGTCATTAAAGTCATATGAGATTTGACTCTGAGACAAGTACACACACATGAGCAATAGACTCCTACTGTACTAGAAGTCAACTCCCACATTTGCCTTCCAGTCTCACTTAAGGCTCACTTTCAGCATCTACTAGGACTTATTATTTATGGAATAGATTCCAGAGCCAGGGAACTCATATCCTGTAACTTGCATGGCATGCTCTCACAAAACAATCCATAAGCATTAAGTAAGCTGGTACATTTACGAATAAGAGATTTAACTACCTCATTAGTGTTCCAGCGGTGCCTCTCTTTCGGTAAACTTGAACATTTTGGTAGACATTCAAGCAGCTTCTTCGGTAAAAAGATTTTTACATGACTGCCATTGCTGTTCCCATGATCATCTAGAAAAAAAGAGGAGACACATGATGCACACACATTCACAGGAGAATGGGTGATTGCAACCAGGAGACTCAAGCAACTAAAAGACTTGGAAATCCCCCTGTCCAAAAAGAGCAATTTGCCATGGCAAGAAGACAAACAGTAGCTTTCTCTTGAAACTGCAACTTTATTTCAGAAATACAAACACAGTTTAATTATTTCTGGGTGCAAAGTTTTAGAAGAGCTTTGATGGATTTGGACACAAAGAGCCTGTGTGTGCTTACCTGTGCCTATTTTAGCTCATTATTTCCCTCAGTGGCAAATTTTACAAGCAATAGCAACAAAACACTGTAGAAGCTGTGACCACAGCGGCACGACCTGCCAGGGAAGTCATAAATGAAGTTCACACTTGACAGGATTTGCAAGTAAATAAGCACTGAGCCCCAGCACCTGCTATAATTTTGTCAAGCTGCAGCAGAAATGCAACTCAAGGTCTATTAGTTCATTTAAAACTAAAAGACGCCATACCTGATCAAACCCAGGTTACTTCTATTTCCATTCACAGCTCAGAAAGTAATTGTAGCTCTTCAACATAAGAGTGAGGAAGAGGGATGGAAATTTTACAACCTCACCATGCCCAAAGGTTTCAAAAGCAGAAATATTAAATAGTACAAAATTATTCTTTTTTATTGCTAAATATGTAGAAGGTTCATCAATTCCCCTTAAAAGACCTGCGTACCAAAAAGCCCTGTAATCCCACACCAGCCTGTAGCAGTAGCAACAGCATCACCTTGAAGATGTCTATCACCCTCTAACACCATCAAAAGAATCAGAGCACCCATGAAATGCATGTGTTTATCAACCAAATCAGTCCCCACAGGAAAGGGAATTGGAGCAGCAGCATAAGAGAGACGAGGCACAATGCAGAACTTTATCAGTTCTCCCTCCAAACACCGTATTTCTGTCGTCTTCCACCAGCCTCATGCATCCCATGACAGATCCTGGGCATTGCTAAACAAGCAGTACAGTTACTCACTGGCATTTTACCCTACAAAATTAATTTATAGTCATTTCCCACTTGCAAATGTACAGAAAAAGGATATTAACTTCATTTTACACATCTAATCATTTTATGTCATAAAACACATGCCAGCACTATGATAAAAACTCCTCTGCAATTTCGTACAACACAGACATTCCCTGTGACCTGCAGTGAACCCAACAGAGCCTGGCCCACGATCATTCTTAGAAATTACTCAGGAATTGTAGAGACTTCACACCAGCAGCCAGACATCCCTGGTATTCTTAAAGCTTGATTAGACTCTTGGATGTGTCAAGTTCAACAATATACATGCTGTTAAATCAACTGCTCGTGCAAGCCCAGCAGATGAGTTTACAAGATAAGCAGCGATGTGTATGATAAACGTGAGCTGCTCTGTAATTTATGAGTCCTGCGTGCTCCCTGAGTTACTGGGAACTTTACTGTGCAACTGTGTCAGATTAAATCAACAGGGCTGCCACTTCCCAACTTCTTTCTGGGTGAGGAGCAGCCAAGCAGGATCGATCTCTGCTGGACTGTTAAAGAAATCATGGAGAGGGTGCTCTCTGTTACGCCATTCCAGGATCTCTATTTGGATATTGAGTATTTCAGACCATGACTCTACAGGGCTTTTTGGCCACGTCCTTCTCCCCAGCCAATGCTGTGCACATATGACTGTCACCACTATTTTCCTGCACTTGGGCCACTCCAAGCCTCACAGACACCCAAGCTGTGATACCTGGGGTTATCCACAAAAATACAACTTGCCTGTGCTAAAGACCAGAGCCAGGCAAGGCCTGCCATGCCAGCAGCTCCCAGCCATTTCCAGATCCACCACCTAATGCAACCAGTGCTCAATTCACACTCCCTGCATTCATTTTACACCATTTCCATTTCTCATTCAAAACACTGCATTGCTCTACATTCAATTCATTAAGGCGCAAAGTATTTTACAGCACACATTATTGCTTTTATCAGCCAAACTACATCCCAGTTACATCTCATCAGCTTATTTTCCATGGGCACATTTTAATTGACATTAATTGTATTACTTCCCCTTACCTCCGTATCAGTCAAGCCCTCTATCACTCATTCCATTATTTTGCAGGGCTGGCAGACCTCTAATTATTCAGCTCGTTTTATTAACTTTCTTCCATTGTCATCAATTATCAGTATTATTAATCCAGAAAGTGCCTATGGATAATAGAGCCCTTTAAAATGTTTTGGTAGAAGTTGTCAGAACTTGCTGACGCTAAACCTTCCAACTCCCGTTGTTAGCATCTCCCACCTTCTGTTATTACAGCAATGGAAGGTCATTCTCACCATCCTGTAACACGACTACATCTCATGGATGCCTCCCTTTTCTGCATTTAGCAATGGCATTTCCTCACTCCAAAAAAATCCCCTGTGTGAAAAACAACTGCCTCCTGTCTCCATCCAACCAGTTTTTCATTATGGACTCCTCAAGCTGTGTGCTCAGAACAATATACAACCATCACGGTATGGGATGCAAATCCCAAATCCAGTGACCTCTAAACCAGGTCTGACCTTGGAAAAGGATGAAACCAGCCAACCAGCTATGAGGGTGAAGAACCCATAGATCCAAATGATGTACACACATTTGCCTTCAAACTTGCTTCTCAGCCCTCTGGAATCACAAAATGTATTTCTACAGGGAAGAAAGTCTGGGGAAGCTGGGAACAGAGAGGAAAGGAGGATTGCTCAGTCAGTGGCACTGAGGGTACTGGTGGAACAAGAATTCCCATTCTTCCACATGAACCACCCCTTTCCTGCTCCTGTTTCTCACAAATAACACCTTGACACCTTTAGGGAGGTGGAGCAAACCCCTCCCCAATGCTATCCCTTGGCTTGAATCAAAACTGCCATCGCTGGTGCAGCTGATGAGCCCATCCACCACCACAAGGCCTCCTGGTGAAGGCAGACAACAAGGGTCCACACTGCCCTGCAGCCCTGCTCATCCTGCAGAGCACCCAGCAGGCAAACTCCTCCGTTTATCACCAACTAAAATTTCCTCGGTAGCTAAAAACAGGAGCTGCAATCAGTGCTTCCCAGCACTGATTTGGTTTTACTGTGCAAATCCAGATTTTTACTTGAACTTTCTCCTCATTTATTTTTGCTACGGGTGCGACTAACAACACCAAGATCTGCAAATCCATCCAGTGTCAATAACAAGCGTCTGTGCAAGCAGGGCCACACTGGCACGGGGAGGATTTGCCAGTAAAGCTCTATCAACACGGGGGTTTTTAGTGCAGAGCTGGCCACAGCTCAAAAATGTTTCCCAAGGCAGGCACAGCCACAGCTGAGAACTCAAGTAAGGAAGCTACAGACTAAAATATAGCAGCCTACAATGTGTCCTGTTATAATTCAGGATGAAAATGCAAAATTTAAGTTCCATTAGCAATCTTCAAGATTACTTATTAGCAAACCAGAAACTCATGTAGAATTAAGAAAGTGTAAGTATTATAAAGTTCATGGAAAGTTCCACATTAATTATACCACATAAACCCTTCGTCATTTTATGGGTTTCTTCATGCTCCTTGCACTTTATCCTCCCAAGGGATGTACCATGGGCCATAAAACTTTAAAGTGCACAACAGCAAATCACAGAGAGTCTGTGCTCTACCCCCACTCTCCAAACAACCCCCTACCCCTTTTCTTTATCTTTAACTGATTCTTAAATCTTTGGTGGATTTAGATCTGCAGCCCCGTTAGCTACCACAGTTTTCCTACATAACGTGTAATTGGAAAATAAAGAAATCCTCAAAAGGATGTTGATCAGCTGCTGATGTGAAGACAGGTCTATACTGAAAATAAATAACACAAGTAAGCTATAAACTCACAAACACAAATTTTATAAACCTATAATTATGAAATAATAACTTAGGGTTGGCCATCTCCTTAAGTACCTCAAGAGAGGGAAGAGGTGTTTAAACATTACAAATGGGCACTTTAGTACAAAACAGTTTTTAGTAAAATCCCAATATCATTCTTATTTGGAAAAGAGACAGGCATCCAGTTGATCCCACCACCACTGACCACTGCAGTGGCAGAGCTATGGCCCTACAGTGTACAACTGGCACCACAAAAACAGTGCACAGAGGCTACCATAGTCACCCAGTCACTTGCTGATCTCCAGACCCAGACAAATCCAACAAACTCCATCTGGAAGAAATAAATGCAAAGCATGACTCCAGATCCAAACAACTGCAGGACTGCTATGCTATTTCTCTCAGTTAAACTTCAATCCTGGCATCTTCCATCCATAAACAAGCAGCAACAGAAGCAAATGCAACAGCTCTTGGTTTGTTTGCTAGAAATATTTGTATGATTACAGTAGTAAATCTCTTGGCAACAAAAGCAGATTTCTAAATATCAATCAAGGGTGGCTAAGAGAAGATAACCAGGTCCAGCTCTGCAGTGCTGCTGTCTCAGCAGGGCTCCGCTGGATGCCAGCACTCAGTCAGACACCGGCTGAGCAAACGCATTCCCAGTCCTCCAGCATGGGATGCAGCCTGGGGCTGAGGGGAGGACACAAGGAAAGACTAAGCAGTTCAGGCAAAGGTAAAAAATGTACAACAGGAGCAAGAGGCCAACACCAACCAGCACATGTATGGCCATGACTGCTGCCTGCATGGACTAAAACCCACAAAGGATGAGGAGGGGATCACAGGTATGGTGGCAGTCTGAAGGATGAGCAACAAAACAATTTTCCTCTAGAAGTTGCTGAATCTAGCCTTAGTGTCTTGGAATATTTGTGATAAATACTTTGTTGCTATGGCAAGCTCTACAAACAATTCTAAAACCATAAGAAACACAAATATAGCTAAAGCTGCTGTTGTGCATCACTGGCCCAGCTCTCCCCACAAGTAACGTGCTACTCCCAAGTCCCTTTGTCCTTTTCACATAGCAGAAAGTTTCTTGACATTTTATAACTAAATTCAGTGTGAACACCAATTAGGTAAAACTACAAATGGTGCGTTTTGGGGAAGAGCTGAGAGCCAAATTTTCCCTAATGAAGCCTACACACTGGCTGAGGGCTGGGTAACACAACCAGCTGTTTATTTCTCCTGCCATACGCTCAGCACCCTGCACAACACTTCCAATTCCACTTTCCCTCACCAGCAAAACAAGCTCCACCTTCCCTCTCCCACCCAGGCAGGTTCAAACACTTGCTAACGGAGCAAGAGGAGAATTCTTCACAGTCAGAAGGTACACACAAGGACCTACTCAAAAAGCAAACTTTGGGAGTGTTCAAACAGTGCAGTCACTTCAGCCTCTCCTTGCAGTTCCTCATGTTCATGCCTGACTTTCACTGCTTGGCTGTTAAATCTGACAAGCGCACCAGAACGATGAAAACACTGCTCACCATCACCAACAATACTTTGGTTGAGACATGTCATCAATTCCTTCACCATTGGTTTTCACTAAAATTGCATCATCAAATTAAATGGCAATGAATCCAAGGACTGGTGGATATTACTGGCCAGGTCTAGCAAAAAATAATCTTTACTGAGTTCCCAATACTACAGGTGTTCTCAACACTACAACGCATTTCTCAGAAGTCCTGAAGTATTGGCTAAAGCCAAGGCAATCACTTACTCTGACCCTACATGCTGGCAAGCCACCAGTCAAATATTTTCACTTCTTCCCTGTCAAACCACAAAGAGTTTGAGTTTGGAAACCTACCTGGAGAGCTGGCTGGGAAAACCCAAGTGTGTGAGGCAAGCAGAAGGACAGCAAGCACTCCATCTCCAATGAGAAGAGTTTGCTCCCGTTCACCCAGTGCCACAACTGCTACTCAGCACAGAGTGGTCCTTCAGCATTGCCCTGGGAGTAGGGCAGGTGCTGTACCCCAAAGGACTGGGGCTAAGACAGGCACCAGCACACACAGGCAAACCTGCCTTTCCAAATCCAGGGGGTTTAACCCAGCATTAACACAACACAAGGCTGCCAGGAGCCAAGGAAGGTGAAAACAGGACATAAAGTGAGGGGAGAAAACTACAAAGCAAAAACTCAGCAAGGTGTGGAAGCGGAATACCGAAGCTGCAGGAAGCTGCTGGAAGCACTGCATTTCTATTAACCAGACCAGTATTCTACAAGCACTCCACCCAGCCTTGCTTCACTCCCTGGCAATATTTGGGTTTGTTGGCTGGGGGCTTTTTCCCCTCAGACACATGTGGCTTATTGAAGCAGAGACAGAGGGACATTGGAAAAGAAAGGTCACATTCCAGCTCCCTCTTTCTGAAGCCTGTCTTGATAGAGGGAGGATAGCTACTGCCCCTTCCTCCAAAAACATCCACCTTTGTAAGGAGGTCTTCATAAGAACCATTTAAGACCACTACTAATGCAAGGGCAGCACTGAGTCTTTAAATACTGAATTTAAAGGTATCCATTTTAACTGTACTTCTACGTCATCATTCCACTACATCATTTTCTGATACAGAAAATTAAATCTGAGTTAATACATCTCCAGGAAGGTTTCCTACATATGTAGCTTTAAAATTGACAAAAATAAACCAAAAAACCTTTAAGTCAAAGTAATTGTGAAAAACATTAACAAGAAGAGATGCGGAATGAAATTTAAAAAAACAGAGTTTTAAATAAGCCCTAAGCCTCACATCAGGAATAACACTATTGTAACACCAAAAGTACTCAAAAAACTGACCTCACAAACATATAGTTCCTAATGTTTGGAAAAAGGGAATGAAGCCCACTCCCTAAACTTGTCCTGCTGGCTGACAGTCCACAAAGACGGTCTAGAAAGTTCACCAGGAGACAGTTTGCTTTCAGTTCTGACAACAGAAATTTTGGTAAAATCCCAGCGCTGAGATTCAGCAAAAATTCTTGGGCAAGGAGTGGACTGAGTCGAGCGTCAAATGCTGCCTCCTCCCCGCGACAGTCCGATCCTGCAGCACACAACCCCGGCCGTCAGCACACCGTAAGTTCAGGTTTGTTTAAGTAATAAAACCTTAGGTAACACTTCTACAGAGGAAAGTAAATATTTGCTGTTTAACAACCAAATCGGGGATGTTTTGTTTTCAAAAGGCTGTTGTTACCCAAATAGTCTATCCAAAGCCAATAACATCTGAGGTTCCACTTACCCTCTTCAGTCAGCCCACGCCACCAGCACCCTCAGGAGCTGCAGGGAGAAGCACCACCTCCTCCTGCCATCCCACCTATGACCCTGCCTCAGCTAACAGACAGAAAATTCAACAACCGCACATAACCGAACTCAGCGCACAACAAAATTCTGGGCCTCTGTGCCAGCGCACGCAAAACACTTGGGCACTACTCTCTGCAAAGCTCTTGGTTAGAGGTACCTGGCTGTGAGGACACAAAAAGGCTGTCCGTGTATATTCTTCCCGTCTTGAACTTTAAATTAGAAAAATAAAGATTTTAAGAGGACACCTCCCTTAACACCCTCCGATCAAGTTCAGAGCTGTCACAGTTGCCAAGATGGCACCGGCAAGGGTCAGTCCTCCCGGCTCAGCTCAGATGCACAAAACACAGCAGGAACTACAAAACCCACAAACCCTCTGCTGCAGGATGGCAAGAGCCGCTGGGTCACTGAACCAGCCTCATCCTGCCCGAGGAAACCAGAAAAGAGGGAACTCACCCGAGTTCTCCAAGCCGTGGAACTCTCTCCTGCAGCCAGGGGACAGCGGCGCCAGCCTCATTCCAAACCTCAACTCCCGCTGGGGATCTCCCGCTGCTCGGGAGGGCACAAGAAGCCCCGAGGGCAGCTCGCAGGGAGCTCCAAGGCCAGGCAGGTCTGCAGAGCCGTGTGCTGCTGCTCACAGGCTCGTCGCTGCTGCACCGCACTGGGGGGATGGAGCAGGCGGCTCCCCAATGAAAGCAGCGCTGCTCCGCAGCCGGCCCGCGAGCTGCCATTTACATCCGCTTTTAACTCATTGAAGTAACTAAAATCTAAAGCAACTTGTGCTCTCTCCTCCCAGCACCTGCACTACTGGTGAAACACTCTGCTTGAATCATGCCTTTAGAACTCCCATTTAAGTTTCTGACAGGTGGAGTTTAAGCTTAAGGAATGAATGGTTTATATGTCGTCTCCTTGAAAATCCACCGCAAAAGTAGGTCAGCGGGGGAGCAGCTCTGTGACTTCGTACGACAACACCCCGGGCGCCGGTGCCGAGCCGGGGTTGCTCCGCTCCCACCTCCGCGATGCTGCGGTGCCCTGCACGGGCACGGAGCGGAGACAGCGCCGGCCCTGCCAGCGGAGACGCCGGACGGCAGCGCCGGGCACAGCGGGTGTCTCGCTGGCAGCTCCTGCACAGCCCTACTCGAGAGCGAACACGGCTGCCGACCCATCTCCCCAGTAAAGACACACCTCACCCGCTCCCTGAAACCACGTACCAACACCAAACATGACAAAAGTTGCAGTAAATAACAAGCGGAAAGGACAAGTTACGTTGCCAGCAAGGAGCACTGACCTGCCTGGTCCGTAGAGCCGCAGCCTCACAGGGCTGAGCACACTGAAAGCTGGGCTTTACGGAGGAAAAATCCATCGTACGTTGGCACAGGAAGCTCGAAAAGTGATTCGAACCCGACTGTGCTTTGGTGACAACACTGTCACCCCCCAAGAGAACCAAAACGTCACAATCTGAGCCAGGAAGTCCAGGTGAACGCTCGCTCTCCTTGCACACACCCCTGTTAGCCAGGTGGCATTTCACTGCTTCAGTGCAGTTAATCATGTACTTCAACGCAAGTGAGAAAAGAATGAAGCCCGACGTTTTCCAGACCAAAGGAAAGATCGAACTAATGGATTTGGGAGCATCAAAGAGATTAGTAAAAGATGAAGCCAACAACACTCAAAATCACCTCTACTACTTAAATTTTAAATTTTTGCAGAGCCTTTGAATTTCACGGCGCAATCAAAACTCAAACCTATGCCCAGAGGGGCTCTACAGCCGCCAAGAAACAACGCAAAAAATATATTCCCAAAGCAATTCAAGAAAAAAATCCAGACAAAAGGTGGGATAAGAACCCTTGTATTCTACGAAGGGGTTTCCCAGTAAAGAATGCAAATGGGTTCCAAGCAAGGATGTACATCTGCTGTGGCAGATAAAGAAAAAAAAAAAGAACAAACCTATTACTTACTACTAAACACCGTCCCTTGAAGTGCCCAACTACAACCAGGCCAATCTCTGGGGTGCCGGCATAATCAACCGGATTTAGGCAGGGGATGTGAACTGTCCTCTGCTCTCTCCTCCCGCCCCTGTAAGATGGAGGCGCCGACACCGGTACCGGCCGCGACCACCCGGCCGCCAGGGTCCGGGGTGGCACCACTGCCCGAGCCAACCGGGAGAAACTTATCTGAAATAACGCGAAATATCCAACCCGCCTCCCGCCGAACCCGGGCCACGGCCCCGCTCCCGCCGGGCCGGGGGCAGGAGCGGCGGCGGAGCGGCGCTTCCCCCTTGCGGACGCGCCGGGCCCGCTCCCGCCGCTCCGGCAACTTTCGGCCCCAGTCGGGAGCCCCGGGGCCCCCAGCGGGGCCGGGCCCGCACCGCGCTCACCTTCGCGCCTGCCGCTCCGCCCGCCCCCGGCCCGCCCGCGGCGCGGAGGCCCCGGTCTGGCGGGGCCGTGGCCAAGGCCACCCAGCTTCCGACGGGCGCGCGCCCGCGAGGCACGTGCACCGCCGCCGCGGGGGGGGTGGCGGGGGCGGCCCGGCCCGGCCGTGGCGAGCGCCGGCCCCGCGCCGGCCGCGCCGCCGGGGCCTCCATGTTGGCGGCGGGCGGGCACGTGCCGGCGGGCGGCGGGAGGCGGGACCGTGCCCGGCCCGGCCCGGCTCGGCCGCCGCGGCCCCCGCGCCACGCGGCCTTCCTGCCGCACATGGCCCGCCCGCCGGCCCGACCCGGCCCGGCCCCGCGGGGGCGCCGCCGCCGCAAACTTCGCGTCGCGCGGCCCGGCCTGTGCCGCCGCCACCGCCCCGCGGCGGGGCCGTGGCGGGAGGCGGGGGCGGCCCGGCGGGCAGGCCCGGCGCGGGGCCCGGCGCGGGAGGGGGCGGCCCGGCCGCGTTCTCACCTTCCGGCTTGTTTTCGGCGGCCATTTCCCCTCCGCGCGCCACATCCTCCTCCGCCTCCTCGCGACCGGGACCAGGCGCGCGCCGCCTCCTCCCGCGCCGCCGCCGGCCCGGCCGCCCCGCGCGCACCGCGCACGCCCCGGGCCGCCCATTGGTCAATCCGCCGCACTGACATCCCCGGCGTCCAATCGCGGCAGGCCGGGGGCGGGTCCCCGGAGGGGATGGGCACGATGGACACCGCGCCCCACCAATGGCAGTGCGGCAGCGCTTCAGTGGCACGCGCCTCAGCCATTCAGCGGCGGCGCTGGGCGGGCGGGCGGGGGCAGGACAGAACGCGTGATCGACGGCCGCAGCAGCCACTGGAAAGCCGAGAGCGCGTAACTGACAGCCGCCGGAGCCAATCGTTCCGCGGGGGAGACGGGACTAAGTGGCTGACGCACGGCACCGCGCGCGCCGGCGGCCAACGAGCAGCGCCGTCCGCTAGAATGACGGCACCCTGCACCAATGGGGTGCGCAGCCCGGCCGGCCGGCCGCGGCCCCGGCCCCGCCCATTGGCTGCGCGCGGCCCCGGCGGGCACCGCCCCCCCCGCGCCCGGTGACCCCAAACAAAGGCGGCGATTGGCGCGGCCGCCAGTCCCCGCCCGGCGGGGCCGCCCCGCCCCGTGCACCGGAGCCGAGGCTACACCGAGAGAGCGAAATTACCCCCGCCGGGATGCCCCGGGGCCGTTTTGTAAGAGGCGCCACCCGAGCCCCGTGTTTGTCACCGCCCTCAGTAACGCCGGTGCCGAACCGGCGTGTCCGGGTCAGAGGGTCTGCCCGGGTGTGCTGGTCCCAGCGCTTCCCGGAGGGACGGACGTGCCGAGCCCCTAGAGCGGAGAAGAACCCTCGGGCAGGGAGCAGCCCCCGGGCTCTACCCCCTTTCTTTGTAGCAGACGAAGCCCGGAGCTGTTGCCCTGCCCTCACCGGCGGCCCCGAGGCTGCAAAGGTTATTTCCCCATTTTTCAGTACTGCTGAATATTCGGGGTGCTGTAGGCCCTCTTCCACGGTGCAGAGCACGATGCTGGGGTGAAACAGGCGTTCTTGGCACTGTGCAGGGAGATGAGGATTTGTGATTTGTGGAGAGAACCAAGTTATGGTGGCCAAGGAGATGTTAAAGGTTTGAGAGAGTCCTGCCCATCCCTCGGACAGTTTGTGAGACAGTGTCAGATCCCACCAGCGTACAATGCACAGGGCCGGGGGGTTGTGAAGGAGCTCCCACGACATCCAAAGAAATCAGTGTCCTTCTCAAAGCTGACGTGGCCCAAGGAGTGAAATGTTCTGGCCTGGCTGAGTCTGCCCCATCTCCGTCAGAACTTGATGAGCACGGACACTTCAGCCTCCTCGAGCAGAGCCCTGCAGAACTGGACCACAGCTAATGCCTGCACAATGCAAACCAAGACTGCAACGGTTGTTTCCTTTGATGTGTGTGACTAAACACACAAAAAGGATATTTTCTCTTAGATCCTCCTGGGAGCAGAACTTCTTTAAAAAGACCTGTTGGTGCTTTGGCTTTGCTAAGGACCGAAGCTGTTTCCAAGCCCAGACGAAAGGAGGATGGTGTGATGGGCCTCTTCTAAGACAGAAGAAAGGAAAATTCCTTTTTCCTATTTTCAGCAGCTGCTAATCTCGTGGAGCGTGAAAGGCACATTGATGAAGAGGCTTCAGAATGACAGGCTCACTCCCGACGGTCAGAAAGCTCATCTGGTACAGTGTCCTATAAATACCCACAAATACTAATGCAGCCACAGGATCAGCTAAGACAGTTGTTTCCTTCAGCACTTCAAAATATGCTGGAAATGGAAACTTTTCTAGCTGCCACACGGGCAAAGAGCTACCATTTTCTTGATGAATTCTAGGGAATTTATGTCTCTCCTTGGTTCTTCTTCAAGACAATCCATATGCTTAGCAGAGACACGAGGTAGCCATACAGTTGTTGTACTTCATAGTTTGCATTATAGCAAAAGATAGTATCAGACTAACAGAGGCATCTCTTGGTGCTGAAGGACAGGAAGCAATCTCCAGATGCAAATCACAGACCTTTGGTTGATGCCTCATGGAGATGTGGAGGGCCAGTCCATGCTGAATTCCTCCCCAGAGTTCCCCTCAGAGAGGCAGGTGCTGGAGCCCCTGTGGACAGACCTGCTTTGCCTCCTCTTCTTCAGCGAGAAATGGTTTAGCCAAGGAGCAGTGTTTCTGCCCTGGGCCAGCTCACCTCCAGCCCCTCCAACATCATGCTGGCATTCTCAGACAGCTTGAGTTTCCATGTGGGTATCCAGGCAAAACCAAGTAATGAAAAGAGATGAGAGAAATTATGGGACCAACACAGCTCCTCTGATTGACACAGCTCCTCACTGGTACCAAACACAGAGATGATGGAGAGCTGTTGGGTTTGTTTTTGAGCCCCCATGCTCCTGGCAGGAACTCAGGCTGCTCCCCACAAACAAACAGCAATTGCTGGCACAAAGAGCCTTCCTGTTCTTGCCAGGGAAAATGGCACAACCGTTCATTCCAGTCCCAAGCCTCGCTGCAGTATTCAGTGACACCCTTTGGACAGGTAACCATGGGGACTCTACATGGGTCACATCACCCTGAATCACCCACAAACTAAATGAAATGCCAAGTCAGCTCTGTGCACACACAGGTGTACGTCTGTCTCTTCCCTCCAAGGCTTGAGCAGTTCCTTCTGCACTTCTGTGGCTCATTAAAGAACAAGGTCCATGCTCTGAGGGACAAGGTTGTTCAGGACAGTGCCTGCCTTCTCCTGGCCTGCACAGCCTGGGAGCATAGGAAGTGCTGCTGCACTAGTTGGGAACAGCTCTGCTGCCAGGACTAACACAATCCCCCTGACTCCACAGCAGTGTGTACCCTGCTCATGTGTCTTTGGGAGCACTAACTGGCTTTCTAGATCCTTCCTAGTCTGTAAAGACAATGAGATTTTGTGTGGATGAGGATTAATAAAGCATTTTAAAGGGTTACTGAAGCAGTGTATGAACTCTGCTCCATCTAGCTAATGAACCCATTCTCCTCCTCAACATGAGGTTTTCTACCAGGAGACACAAACCCCTAGTGAACTGAATCTCCCACACCTGAAATTATCTGATGTTAGGTGTCATTCTGTACACACAGGTTACTACAGCAGTGTGACCTGTGTAATACCAGAGATACTCAACAGGGATTTTTTCATCCAGCATGCCAGCAAAGCCCCAAATATTTTAATTTAATTCCTGTGCAATAAAATGATAAGAAAGAAGCCATTTGAATTGAAGTGCTGCTGGTATCTTTGAAGTTTCCTAGCTCCCACTGTTTAAAACTCAGTCCAATTGCTATTAAGGCACAGAGGTACTGAACTGCACAACACTCCATGCATGGATGGTGTGGGATAAACTTGCTCACTCTTACCTTTCCAGGGGCACCCGCACAGAGCAACCTCCAGCTGATAAGCAGCAAGACAGGAGATGTGCCAGGAGTTTGTGCAGTCTGAATCATGAATAATTTTTTATCAGCACACTGATAAAAGCTGCTGCTATGCTGGTGATTGGTGTCTGGGTTGGTTGCATTAAAAAGGAGGTGAAATAGCAAGTTCTTTTAAAATTCTTAATTGTCAATCTGTGGCAGATGTGGGTCTGGCTTGGTTAATTGGGTTAATGTGATGATTTGGTGATCATATTGAGCTATATGCAGAAGTAAAAGTGTTAAGAATATATTCAAATATCCTGTTACGGATATTCAGCACATCACCGTTGCTATGGCAAGCAGCACAAAGGAAAACAGTTCAGACAGGTTTAATAGCCATAATGGCAATGTTGGAACCCCATTTCTTGTGAATTGTTTGCACAAAGTTACTTCATGATTTAGAAGCAAGGAATACCAAGTGTTTTCACAAAAACACTCTCAGAAGTGTGAGAGGAGATGATTAGAAAAAAACCTCACATGATAGAAATGAAATGCTTTTGCCCTTTTTACTCTCTCCACATACAGAATCTAAAGGTGCTTCTTCTAGGTGTTATTCCAGGAATAAACCCAAGACTTAACTAAGACAATGTGTGTGGACAAATGCACCTCTTAAAACATATCACTGGATTTGTGATGTACAACTGCCAAAAACAGGTAAATATTCCAAAACATGCACTTGTTTCAAAAGGATCTCCTAAGAAGTATACTCCACCTAACGCTCCACCATGCAAGTAACTTGTCCAATAATGTGTGGGGAAGTTGAAGGGAATATACATTACCAGGAACTAAGGATACTGGACTGAGAATGGACAAAAGCACATACTCCCCTAGCAGGAGGTTGAGTTCAATCACTTTCTACACAATGGGCTTTGGGTCCATCATTCTCTCCATTCCTTCTGCAGTTCTGAGCCCATTTGTTTCCCTCAGAAATACAAAGGCTACACTCAAATCACCTCTAGTTAAATTCTGCTGGCTACAGGAAATATATCCCAGGCTAAAATGAAGTACAACTCCAAAATCCCAGCCCCTTTAATGGAGTCTTTGAGGAAGTGGTTTTGCTGTGCAAAGCTCCATATAGAGTTTACAGATATTTAAACCAGTAGCCTCAACACAAAACACAGCATTTATCTGTTTAACCAAGAACAGGATCAACAACAGTTGTTCTACAGGAACACCAGCTCCACATGGGAATCCCATGGGGTTGCTGTGCTGGAGCCTCAGTCATCCCAGTACAGGACTGACAGAGTTGCCAAGGACCAGCCTTTGCTGCAGGCAGCAGGGCCAGAGAACAACTGGCCCACCATGCCCTACACATTGCCCCTGCAGCCCTTGGCCTTTGCTCTCTGAGGTCTGCCTTCACTTTGCTCCCAGCACCCCAGTAGCACTAAGAATGTAACAATCATTTTGCCCTAATATACACCCATAAGCCAGTCAGAGGAGAAAAAAATGAAATATGAGGTAAATTAAAGCTTCCAACTAAGGGGATTTACCAGTAAGTCACCATAAAATTCAGATAATTTATTTTTTCAATTCTGCAGCAACTTTCTCCAATTCATTTGGATTAGCTATTAGAAATTATGTCTCAAAAATTAAAGAAAATGTCTATTGACCACTATATCAAATTCTAATTTTAGCCAGGGAAAAAAAGAATAATTAGGCTGTGATTTACTCTGGTAGTCAACTTACATTAACAATTTTCCCCCATGTTTATGTAATTCTGGCAAAATCAAATAATATATACAGTGCTCATAAACGCTGGGCTAGATTTAGTAAGGACAATTTCCTACACTACATCCAGGACATTTCTCTTTGCTTTCTTTTCTAATAAGACAATTGAGTTGTTCTGTGTGAGGAGGGAATATGATTGTCATGCGTGGCCTCCTCGGTTGGAATTTTAGTGGAGTCTTCAAAGAGGGTCATGGAAGGATTAGTTTTTTAATTTTTTTTTTAAGCTGTCATCCTCTTGTAACTGTATAGCGTGCCTGCTCTCCAGGAATGGTTTATTCCACATCCTAACCCTTCTTCCCAGGGAGAAAGTATAAATCCTGCAAACTCTCAGTGCCAGAAGCCATCATGCAGTGTTGGCTCTGCAGTGGATGCACAGCTCTCAGCTCAGCACAAGTGAGTTTGGGACTGGATCTCCAGCCACAGCTGGAACAAATGGGGAAGGATGTTTAAGATCCCTAAAGTTATACTCCTAAAGTTGTGTTCCTGCTTTTAAACAAGTATCTTTTCCAGCTCCTCTACAATTGGACTGCTACCTACATTAATTGAATAAATAGGGATCTGGGAGCCAAACCAGTCACCAAGGTATGAAAGTGTCAGCCTCAGGCACTGAGAACAGAAGAAAGAGTAATGAAAGACAACAGAGGAAGAACAACAGGAGAGCCAAAGGAAGTAGAACTGGTGATGGTAACAGAGGCAGAAGGTGCTCAAAGTCACATGGATTCCAGAATTAGAAGCCAGCAGCAAATTCAAATTTACCTGAGTCAGTTTGCTCAGATGGCACCGCCCCAACACTGCCCTTTGCCCAAAAACCCATCCTGGCACTTCTGAACCAAGTCTGTCCTGTGATTTCCTCAGGGAGCATCATTAACACACAGAGCACTCAAGCTTTCAATTAAAACGCATCATTGCTGAAAGCATTATCCCAAATCTTTAAAGGACTCCATCCCGACTGGGCTCTGCCATGTTATAAATTCACAATGAGAAGGAACTTCCCTGACTTTTCCTATCATTATTTATGAATGGGTAAACCAAATGGAAGAGTAATTCCAGTGTTACAAACTAGAGTCACTCGTGCTTTGCTCCGTGGCACCATGGCAGAGCAGCTGCTCCGGTTCTCTCAGGGTGGTGTAACGGTGCCTTATCACACAAACCTTTCTGCTCTGTCAACAAGGGTACACAACACTCCTTATAAACAAAAATGATTAGTTTAATATTTTCTCACTAGTTTTAGCCACAGAGCAGTTTCTTTCCAGGTCTGCCTAAACCTCATCTAACCTTTAAGACTATTCTTTCCCATGTGACCCATGAGAGTTGCACGAAATGAGAAATATATCCAAAGAGTAGCTGCAGAAAATATACAGGAATAACTCGTTTTCATTGAGATGTGTTCATTTCTGAGTTCTGACTTTCCCCTGAACTTCCTCCCCTGAAGTACTGGAACAATAATACCAGTACAATAATACTTTTTCTCCTGAAGTGGAGTAAATCAGTTCCTCACTCTCAGTAGTGAAGTGAAAATTAAGATGAAAAGGAGCACAGAATGCAGAAAACCCCTATTACTCCAGAATAATACAATTTGCTGCTGATCCTCAGTTGGTAAGACAGGCACGTCAATTATTTACAGAATTCAGAGTGTGAAATATGAAGTATTTCAGCCTGGGACACCAAGAAGGTAAAACCAGGAACACAATCCTGTCAGCACTGGCAGACAAGGACAGAATAGGCAAGCACAGAATATTTCTACACAGATTACCCTTTTTATTGAACTACAAATTGTAAAAGGTCTCTGTGAAGTGCCACTTTCAGTGTTAAGTGAGCTACATCTTCCTTTTGACAGTGTCAGTCTGTATTTAATGTTTATTTAACATTTGTCTAAAGGGCCATCTCTGCCAGGGAAACAACGTACAGTAAGTTAGCCTAACTTCACCTGAATATTTACAGGAAGCCCAGGATCTTCTCCTGGATCTGTGCTTATGTCCTTCACCAGGCTGTCACACACACTGTAAAACCTGCTCCACATGACCAAACTTTGCCAGCAATTTTCATAATCAAAATTCCAATTTATGTTCTCAGTAGTGATACCAAAATTTATCTGCACAAAAGCACTTGTATGGTTTATAGCAAGTTTGTTGAGAGCAAGTATCTGGATTAAAACTCCCAGGGTTGCAATGAAAGGTTGTTCATAGCTCATCTGAAGAACTAACAGATACTATTCAAAAACATCCACAATTTCTTGGGGAAAAACCCAAAGCAAACCAAATAAAACCCCCACAAAAAAAAAGCAGAAAACCTTGGAGCCTCAACATCTAGTAACAGTCATTGATACATGGCATGGCCTTGCTAAAATACTTTGGTATGTCCATGCAATATTCTATCTCAAATCAAGTATTTCAAAGCTGCAGGAATTCTAAGTGCATCTCCTCCTCCTGCCTTGCCTCCAACTCTGAGGGCAAAAGCTTCAAATACAGTGACTAAGAAATTACAGAAAAGGAGTAGCACTGAACTTTCAGATCAAAGGATACAGAGTGATTCACCTTCTTTTCCTGACTGCTTGTGAGACGTGGGCTAAACACCAACAGTCAGGTGCTCTGAAAAGCTCCACCTCAGTAAGAGAAATTGTAGAGAGGCTACAGGACTCTCCCTTAGACAGGCTCCCTCACTCAAGAGCTCTGTCTGTCAGCCCATGTCACCAGAGGGGTGACACACACCACCTTCCATTGCTGCCAGTGCTCACCGATGCCAGCGTTTGCAGGACAACCAGCAGATCACAACAGGTATTGCCCATTGCTGTCCTGCAACTGAAAACCTGAGTGCTGACACGACTGAGGGAAAAGCTAAAAAACCACAAGCCAGCCCTGCAGGCTACTGTCTGTCCCCAGGGTCACACCAAACACCACGTGCTGGAAAGAAGCAGAGGCAGGGAGGACTTGGCAGTGCCTGAAGTACAACGCCTGCAGAAGCAATTGTGCTGATGCCAGATCTGGTCCTTTCGGAGCTTTCCAGCCACTGCTGAGCGGACAGCACGTGTTGCAATGCTGGAGCTGGCAAGGGCAGTGCTGAGCACAGATAGTGGCCACTGGCCACCTTAAAGCACCAGCACCATGCCCTGAGCCAGTGTTTAGCAGCGTGAGCAGTAAAATAACACATCTATTGAGCTCTCAAAACTGCAGCAAATATTGTTCCCTGTTCCACATTTCACCCAGCCTTGTGGGTGCTGTAGCTATCACTGCTCTGTGCTGGCTGGGTGCCAGGACCCCAGCCAGGGACCAGGAGGAATAAGGAATGGCCACACGACCTGGCTCTAGGGAACCAGCACTCCTGTAGGGACACGGGTCCTGCCAGCACTGGCTGCTCTCCAGTTTTATAGACTCAAAGCTCTCCAGACTGATGGTGAAGAATTTTGAAACCCAACGAGTATAACAGATTCACATCCAAGTTTATAGAAATTGCTGAAAAATACATCAACATCCTTCACATACACATATGCAGAAAAACAACTAACAAAACCATCAGATCTCCCAAAATGCAGATTGACAACAACAGAAACTTGCTAATTACTATTTTAAGTATCCTTAAATTCTCATCTCTGGTGCTATTAAACTAAAAATTACATAATCATGGATTTGAACTGTAGGACAGCTTATACAAGTTAGGACCATTCCAAAAAGTCAATCAGTGTTTTAGAGTATATTTAGTGGATATTTTGAACATGGGCAGAGGAAAGAGCTCTGTCCATGACAGGCTCTTGTCATTTTGGGTTGGAAGGCTCCAAGTAGACCAAGAGTTCTGTTTGGCCAAATGGCACGAACATCTGAACTACAGGGAATTCCTCCCTGACTGCTGTTTTGAAAACAATACTTTCAGCAGAAACTATTATATCAACCCATTAGACAGTACTGAAAAGATCCTCTGCTTGCCCCACAAACACCCTGTGTCCAACACAGCTGCTGCTGGAGAGAGATGAGAGGCAGGGGCAAGAGACACATCATCACTGCAAACCTGGAGCACTTGCAGGAAGACCATTTGCTTTTGACTTTTGAGGGATTTAAGGCAGTCTGCACAAACAAGCATGAAAATCTCCCAAGGAGAGCTACATGACTAATGAAGATTTTCTTGCCCCTCATCAGTTGCTTCAGCCACTTCTGCTGCTACTGAATGAGCGTAACGGGGCCTTTCTACTGCATGGTGCTCTGCAGATATGACTAAATCTGCCTCTCACCTCCCCAAGTCCCCAGGTAGACTATCACACCTCCATTACAGAGAGAATTTCGCAGGATGAAAGAGCCAGTAAGAAGTGTTTCCTCTGGGCATCCCAACAGCATTATCACAAAATGCGGTAAAAGGCATCAGAGCAGCAGAGGCACCTGTTTGCAGAACACTCCCAGCACTGCAGCCATGTGCACCTGCCCAGGGCATGGCCACAGCAGGAGCAGGCCATGGCTCACTGACTGACTCTCTGGAGCACGACACTGGCTGCAAATGGACTGCATTTCTGTTTTTGCCCTCAGCACAACCACAGCAGCAGAAGCGTGGAGTAACTGCTGGGCGGATGGGGCAGGGAGAACTCTGCACCTGCCAGTGCACACATGCAAGGATAGGGTGGAAAGGATGAGTCCCATGGGCTTTAGGTACAGAATGATGCAGCTTTGGGGAAAACCCGAGCAAAGAGAGAGCAGGTCAGGAGTGAGAGGTGGCACTGGGACTTCATGCAAAATGGAGGAGGAGGGAATTCAGAACACTGAGCTCTGGTTTGAGGGGGTGTGCCGTTTGCCTCATGAGGAAAGGTACCCCACAAAGTCCCACAGGCTCTGAAATGCACTCAATTAGCTGTTCCTTTTACCTTTTTGTTCTACCCAGCATTTCTTCAAGAGCACTGTCATCTCTGGCTTTGGCATCCTACTCATCATCTATGAATTCATGTTGCCGTTTCCTCCCTGAAAGGAAAAATCCCATAGTCAGTCATTTGCTACACAGAGGAAAGGACAAATCTGACAGTATTTTGGCCACTGTTAAAGTTCAAAGACCACCTTGCTCTTTGAGCTGACAACACTGCAAGTTGTGCTCTTGGCTATGGTGTCGTTCAGCCATGATCCATCAGTGTGTGCTCACTCCAGAAACTTATCCCAAGTTTACCTGTAAGCAGCTGAAAAGCTGTCAGTGCCTCAGCCCTGTCCAGAGAGAAGGAGCAGGGCAATGACTCGCTCAGACTAAAAAAATTCCCAACAACAACAAGAGAGACTTGTGCCAGGCAAATATCTTTATTTTACTTTAAAACATCCTGAAAGTGTTAATCTATATGAAAGAGAAGCAATACAAGACTGAGAAAGCATTTTTAATGTTAGGGAAGCCTTCACATCACATGAACCAAATTAAAAATAAGACTAAACACAAGTGTACAAAGTGGAGACAAAAAAAAATCAATTTTCTCAAAGACATAACATAAGGGACTCCCACAGGGGCCAGCAAATTCTGGAAGGGAGAAAGAGATTATATTTTATGGGAAGAGATTCAATAAGCATTCTTTTCCCATAAAGCTAGTGATGGAGGATTGTCACTGCTCCATAGACACCCCATGCACATTTCAGGACAACAGTAACAGGAAATCAATAGCACCTTTTATACGTGCAAAGACATTATGTCTCTGGACTCCTACTACTAACAAATGGGGCCAAGAAAGACCTTTACTAGAATTTAGCAGTCAGCATTACTCTGGCTGAGAACAGAGGGCAAGATGCTGGTCTACACCCTTGGATTTTTAGATTATTTTTTTTTAAAAACTAACTCTGCTCAGAGCATCACCCTCGAGTGGTGCTGAGGAGCCCCCAATGACAGAACATCACAAGTGTAACGGTGCTGAGCCCCAGCACCGTCACCCCATCGCACACATCCCCTCCAGCTGATGCTGTAGTCATTACAGACAGGAGCTTTGTCAGGGGGTAACTTGACAGCTTTGACAAGCTCGGCTGAATTTATGGCACTTTCTAGTTTTTCCCTCCATTGAGCTGTGATGGAGCTAAAGTTAATATTACCAAAACCACTGCGCAAGGGGACAGGTTCCCAGCGCTGACTCCGTGATCTCAGTCACTGAGAGAATCTGCTGCACTGGGTCCCTCACAGTGTCCCCTGCCACCCTCAGGGACAGGGATGGCAGCTCCATCCAGCCCTCTTGCAAGAGGAGATTCCATGATGGTCTCTGATACCTCTGGCTCTACCACAGCACAGGTGAATCACCACTAGTAGGGCTACTCACAGTTTACTAGAGAGCACTGAAGCAGCAGCCACAGTGTCACAGGTCTGACAACACATGCCTAACTAAACCCAGGACCTGAGTCCTGGGGGCTGCTTCTCCTGCTGTGTCCCACACAGCACCACAAAACTTCCACCTGCAAGTACCAATGTGGGAAGAGGAATATTGCACCCCAAGCCAAACCCTGGCAAGTCAGTAAAGCACAAACAAGTACTTTTCTTTTTTTTCTTCCTTTTTCTTTTTCCCATTAGACTGCTTTTTGCCATAGATGTTACATTTCTTCTGTTATAATGCAAGGTTTTAAAGAGCTCTCTCTACATCCTTAGAAAGCACAGTTCATATTTAGCTCCCTAAACTCGTATTTCTCTCTTCCTATATTTCCCTGCCAAGATGTGACACCTGTGGAACGTTCCCAGAAAATTCCCCTGAATCATCTGTGATGCAAGGGAACAGCAGCCAGCGTTGGCAACAAGCAGCTGGGTCTTTTAGGAAAGCGTTAGATCAATCTGGTGAGGGGAAGGATCCCCAGTAACTCTGGCACTAACATCCCCAAGGACCACAGAGCTCCCAAATCAGTTAGAAAAAGAGAATAATTACGACAGGACCAAAATCCATGGGAAATAGCGTTGCCATGGCAACTGACATCCTCACAACTTGAATCTCCTTTGCATTCTTGCACAGACTCAATGACTCCTAAACCAGGAGAGAAAAAAAAATCTGTCTAGCAGGTGGGTTCATTGAGGAAAAGCAGTGCTAGAGGTGCTTCCCCGCAGAACAGACCTATTTCCACATGGTTTCTCAGAAAGGGAGCCTTTGTGCATCTCTCATTCCAAGCATTGCATCTCACTCACCAGGAGTGCAGAGGAACTGCTACAATACAATCAATACTTCCTTGTTAACTACCCTTGTATCAGAAAAAAAAAATCTTATTAAATATTAAAATGTTCCTCTTCAAAAACGTTCCTTTTCAAATAAAAGTTACATGAAGATAAAATCCAAAGCAGACTAGCTGAGTTTTGGAATGGGAATGTGGTTCCAGCTTCACACTGGGCTGCACTGGTGTTAATGAGTGGTCTTTCAAACATTCCTCTTTACAGTTTGCAGTACTCAAAAACCACTCCAGCATCCACACAGACAGATCGGATCCAGCCACTGGGCAACATCCATACATGAGCAGGAAAGGCCTTATTTTTCTTCCTGACAGCCTTATCAAGCATTAATACCCAGTCTGTCCACCAGCACGCTTTAAGCGAGGTTCACGTTAACGCACCGGCTGGGCAGCTCTGTTGCTAAAAGCTCTGAGTTTTACACACTTTGGGGGCATTTCCCTTCCATTTGGGTACTGGTCGGCCCTGGGGAGTTAACCCACCCTCAGGGAGGGCAGCACACCGAGAACCCCAGGTCCAAGCAGCGCTATTGATCCAAGGGAAACTGCTCCGGATCTACCGGTGACAAACGAGGGCACACGCTCTGCCCACGGTGTGACCCTGCCCGCCGGGCCGGTCTGGCATCGCCGTGCCCGCCTTCGGGTGCCGTGCAGGCGGATCTGCCCCGGGACCCTCCGCTGTACCGGGCTGCCCCGCTGCCCTCCGCCAGCCGCTCACGGAACAGCGACTCGATGGTGACAGCACGGCTCGGAAATCGCCCTCTTGTTACGGGGGAGAGGCCTCATCTGTACCTACAGGTTCTGCAAATGACCGGAGCGAGCGACTGCCCTTTAGGCAGTACCGAGGCCCTGCGGCACCGAGACGGGCACCGGCAGAGGAACCGGGGAGGGGCACCGGCGGTCGCGGTCGCTCTCCCTGCCGCTATGCCCCGGGAGCGGGGCGGACGGAGGCGCTGAGCACCCACGGCACCGCCACAGACGGTGGGGCATAGAGCGGCATGGAGCGGCATGGAGCGCCGGCAAATACGCGTCAGAGTGCCAGGGCGAAGAGTGAGGGGAACGTGGCCGGAGTGGAGCGCGGCGGAGCAGGTCGGCGCCGGTCCGCGCTCCCTCCCTCCCTAGATCACTCTCTCTCCCTCAGTCCCTCCCGCCCTCACACTCACCCCTCGCCGCCTCCGCCGCCGCCGCCGCCTCCCGGCTCGCGCGCCACGCACACGCACGCGCGCACGCCCGCGCGAGCGCGGGAAGGGGGGGGAGAGTCGGGGGCGGGGGCCGTGCCCGCGCGCGTGCGCGGGAGGTCGGACCGCCGGGCCGGCGGGGGGCGCCACAGCGCGCGGCGAGGGGTGAGAGGTCGGGACGATGGCGGCGGCCTTGGGCGAGGAGGCGCCGGACAACGAGGACTACTACGGGCTGCTCAACGTGCGCCGCGAGGTGCGGCCGCGGGGCCGCGCGGGGCCGGGGCCGCGCGGGGCGGGGCGGGGCAGGGCGGGGTGAGACCCTCGTGCCCGCCGCGGCGGGAGCGGCGCCCCTGCGGCGTGTCCTCCGCGCGGGCCGGGCTGCTGCCGCCGCTCCCGCTGCTGCTGCTGCTGGCGGCGGGGCGGGAGGGCTCGGGCCGGGCCGCGGGGATCCCGGTGGAGTGCGGCGGGTGAGCGCCGGCTGAGGCCGAGAAATGCGTGGCTTGTTCCGAATTGCGGCGGTTTGGGCGCTCCTGATGCAACTCCGCGCACGCGGGATGCAGCCGCGTCCCCTCGGGCACGGCTGTGGAGGATTCCCGAACGTTTCCCGTTTGGAAGCAGACAGGGTTTTTTTTTTGCAAAACATTTTTCCCGCCAAAAAAGGGAGGATCGAGAGTCCTTGATTTCACTTTTCAAAATAGATGGATATTAATTGGTGCAGGTTTGTTACACCAGAACAGTTTGGAACTTATTGGGAGGCAGCTGCTTTTTCGTAGTAATAATCAGGCAGATCTCAAAAGATCTGGATGTAGGAACGGTGCTGTAGTTTGTTTCAGCAAGTGCAGCTGCAGTATAGATCTATATATATATTTGTGTGTGTATAAATCTGTATAAACAGCCCGTGAAGTCCATCAGCCTGGGTGTGGCCATTTCAGTTGGACAAGGCTCGTACTGAATCACCACTACTGCGTGCAATAGGAGATGCAGACTTGGAAGCGATTCAGTCTGGTATATTGGAAGAATTCCCTTTGGGACTCCGTCAGTCCCTGAGCTGAGTCTCCTGTGTCTCATATGTGAGAATCTGCTGTGCTCCTGAAGGAACAGCGTGTGATGGTCACGCTGCTCGCAGAGCTCCACGATGCTGAGCTCCTTTTAAAAAAATTTCGAGCACTCGTCTGGTTCAAAGCCGGCAGGGTCATGCTTGAACATTCCTTGGGAGCTTTCGTAATTCAGCTCCAAAACGTCAGCAGCGTGCAGAGGTTAAAACAGAGGTGGGAACCGCGCAAGGATTGTGACTGCTGGGGGAGGTTTAATGGTTAACTTAGCCAGGCTTCCAGAGCAGGATTTTCAGGTTTTGTACAGCAGAGAGCTGCACACTGAATTACAGGGGTCTGCAAGGGAGTCATTCCAACAGAGTGGAGCTCGTGCTTTGTTAATTGTCCCTTGCTAATTATCTTCAGTAGTACTGTCCTGTAGTGGATGTTGTGAATAGGATGTCTGAGTGCTGAGCACAGGTGTGACAGCTGAGCTTGGAACTGCAGAGACTCCACAGAGGCAGCATCTTCTGAGCAGGAATTGCTCAGTGTGTGTATGAATGGTTCATCTTTTAGAAATGTTAGTCTGCTAAAAACGTGGTGCAGTGTTTGAGATCTTAAATGAGGCACTCTTAATGTTGACCAGAGTTTTGGTAATAAAAATGTAACTTTGTGCAGTTATTTGTGACTACATTTCCTGGCAGTCTAAAAACTGTGTCAGGGTTTCTTTAGTGGTTTTGAAGAGGCTATTGCTTGTGGAGTATTGAACCAATGACCCAAACTACTCAGTGATGATGAAATGCCCAATCTAACATTTTATTGAACATGGCATTTATGAAAAATGAACTTGCTCATTTTTATTATATAATCGATAGCACATTAAACCATTTATCATTAATTTGATTTAAAAATGCCATTTTGGGCCTATATGTTCCCTTGCCTTCCCAGTCAAGTTTAAATTTGAGATCCGAGAATGCACAAGGTAATCAAAAGAAAAAAGCTAATTGTAGCTGTCCTTACTGTCTTGGGACCAGCAAATTTGGCAGCTCCCCTTTTGCTGTATCATTTCAAAATATTAGTAAGCAACTATACAAACGTGCAGAAAAAACATTCTGAGCTGTCCTCAAATCCAAACAGATTCCTGGCATTGTGACACAAAGGAGTGTGTTTCTGTGATGGAAACCCTTCTTGCCACAAGTGATAAAAAAGATGTTACTTTAGGAAACTACCTTTTAGGAACTTTATTTCCCCAGTGAAAGCTATGAACCTGTGAAGAGTGTTAACAGTAAATGGAATTTTTGTCTGTAAATCTGCTCCTCTCTGAGTGCCCCCCTCACTGACTGCGCTGGGTCCTGACTGTGGCAGCCCCTGGGGACAGACTGGACCATCAGGTTTTGATTATTTTACTCTGGGCATTCCTCCAGGAATGGCTTCCTGTGCCCAGGAACTGGTTCTTGCCTGGACGGTTTGGGAGCTGGATGGTTGGGCTCTTTCAAGCTCTGCCTGGGGGAAGTTCTGCTTGATTTTAGCACCTGCACTTCTAAAAAGTAGATGTTAAGCAATCTCTAAGGAATGGGCAGGAGCTGCAATGCAAGGGATGTAACAGGGTGAGGTGAGAAAGGGGAGATTACTGTGAAGTCCAAAAGACTCTCAGAAGTCCAAAAATAACATTGCTGGGAGATGGTAATGGAAGGAGCAGGGGTTTTTCTCTATCGATTCTGAGAGAGCCATCCATATCCTTGGAATGATGCCAGGTGCCATCTGAGGTCCCAGAGTGGTTGTGGTAAAGGACAAGGTGGGTTCGTTCTTGATGCATTGGTGGCACACTGTTCTCATGGTGATCTGCCTGTGGCTTTGTGGCCAGATGATGCACCTTCCTCCTCTGCTGCACAGCACAGACCCTGCTGGGGAGCAGAGTGGGGTACTGGGGAGCAGAGTGAGGTACTGGGCAGGTGCTGGGATGAGTGTAGAACCACTGATTTACAATTCTTACCTCTACAGCTGTGGGAGGTCAATGATTTTTGGGTAGTTACAGTGTCCCTTTGAGGGTTAAGATTGAAATATGAATAGAATGTGTTGTACATCTCTGGATTTGTGTATTTTTATCTGAGGCAATTTTGCTTTTTCTTGCTCTTCTGATTTGGAGGGGATAGTAATTGCTTGATACAACAGAAGTCTGGAGATGGATTGCTTGGGTGGTGGGGTTTTTACATAATATTTTATACCTGAGTATACACTAATGAGCTGTTGAGGTCCCTTGTTGCACTACAGATAGTGTGGACAATCCTGGTGTGATAATTGAATATTTTCTTAATTTATGTAATGAAGCAATAATCCGTGATTGATTTGGGGCCAAAGTATTGCACTGTAACAGCTGACAGACTTCCCTTTCAGGGCCAGTCTTGAGAGTGGCCTTTGGAAAAGGCCTTGGCTGTCCTTGAGATGATTTTTGGTGGTTTCCACAGGCCTCCCAGGAGGAGCTGAAGGCCGCGTACCGCCGGCTATGCATGCTGTACCACCCCGACAAGCACCGCGACCCCGAGCTCAAAACCCAGGCTGAGCGGCTCTTCAACCTTGTCCACCAAGCCTATGAAGGTCAGGGGGAGGTTGAGCTTTGCAGGGGGTTTCTGGGAGAGCTGTACCTTCATGCTTTTTGAAGCTATTTATCATTACCAAGTGATAATTAAATTTGCTGATACTTACCAATGCTGTTTACTGCTTCTCTACCATAATTCAGAGGAGAAATGCCGTATGAATGCTGCAGGGAATGAGATGTCTTACTTCCTGCATGTTATAAATGATCTTCTCATCACTTCTCTTACTTGTGCAGACTTCTTCCATAGGAGAATAAGACTGAAAAGCTTCAAACAGAGAGACAATTTCATATTGCACTGATTAACTGCTACATCTCTGAGTTCTGTTCCCTGTCACTTGGCTGTGATCTCCATTTCCAGCAAGTTCTTCTATATGCTCAGACTGAGAGGAGGACAACTGATTCATAGCAGTTAGAGTTTATTCTTGTGTCAAAGCCCTTTTCAAATACTCTGAATTTAACTGAAATTTACTTAAATCCCAGTGTGCAAGCACTTGGAGGGCAGGTGGATTAGAAGCTGGTAGGAGTCATCCTGTTACAAACCTGGTGCACCCAGTCCTGGAACCTAAAGAGAAACTAAACCAAAATGCTCAATAATTATTCTGCCATTCAACCTCAAATATGAGTGAATATTTTTTACACCCCTGGTTTTGACTGATAAGCATTTGTTCCTTCCAGTTGGACTTGAGCATGTGTGGAGTCTTTCCTGTTGTCCCTGTTAGGACATGTGGAAGCTTTTGCTGGGAGAGCAGGGAAAGTCTGACCTTGATGACGTGCAGAACAAAAACTCATAATGCTTCAGTAATTTCACTTTAGTGTGGTGAATTACATTAGAGGCAGCAGCTTCCCTTTGAATTTTCTGGCTGCTCTTAGCTCTGCCTTGCAATGAACATGGAAATTGGTGCTCCTTTACTACCAAATGTGAGTGTAGTATGCTACAAGCAAGAATTTTGACATCTTGGAAATGAGCCACTTCACCTCCTGCCTATTTTCTCTTTCTCCTCTTCCATCTCCTAGTATCACACAACAAAAGATTCATTTTATCAGAATTCATAAAAAGCAGTGTGTGCCTGTGACATTTAGCAAGTCAAATAATATTCCACTAGTTCAGACCAAAACTCAATTACCAGTATAATCCTCTTTTTGCCTTACTCTACTCCCCCAGCTCCCTGGGGACACATCAGTTTTCCCACAGCCTCAAGAAATACGTGTTAATGATAAAGCTGGTCTTGGAACCCTGGAGGAGGAAATAGTGATGATTTTTTTTATTTATTTTTTTCTTACAGAAAGGTGTGCTATAGGAATTTATGCATTTAAATATGCCTTACCCTTTAGAGACTCTTCCTAATTCCGTGCCCAGTCTTTTTCTAAAGTAACTGTTCTGCAGTCTCCTGTTGTATTTTGTGTTGTCCATTGTGCTGGCTGACATTTTTGGATGTTAAGATTCTACACAAACCTTTACTATTACCCCTTATTGATGTTTGGCAAGGTGTGAACTGCCTCATGGAAATTGCTTTGTTGGTGCTTGGCATGTACCATGTGTGGGGACTAGGTGGGAAAGGATCAGTGGACATGGATGGTGAGGAAGATCAAAGGAAGCACCACAGAGCTTTGAAAGCCAGACAGAGCTGGGTGCCAATCCCAGGAAGGGCCCAGGGACAGCTGTGGCCAAATTGTTCATAAGTTTGTTAGGGGACTTGTGTCACCTTCAAAGAAAGCAATGTTAGAAACCTCCCTCCCTGCACATTCACTTAGGCTGCATGTCTCTTGTGTTCTTTCCACTTTCTTGTTTTAGAAAAAGAAGAAAAAAATTGGATTTTTGGGGGGGAAAAGTCAGTATGTCTTCTCAATAAAGCACGTGGAAGCATCCAAGGGGTTCATGTGCAACTGTAGAACAAGATGTTTCCAGGATCTGTGCTTGAATTCCAAATATCGTGAGTGTTTTGGTCTGAAATCTGAGGAGAAGACCCAAAACTGAGTTCTCTCCTCTCTTTTGGTTTCAATTTACAGTGCTTAGTGATCCACAGACCAGAGCCATCTATGACATATATGGGAGGAGAGGACTGGAGATGGAAGGCTGGGAGGTGAGAGAAATTGAGCACGTTATGGCCAGTGGCCTTGACTAAGCCCACCTTTATCTGCCATTGTTCTATCAGCTGCACTGACACCTGGCTGGTGATAAATGCCTGTTGGTTTGAAGCCATCCTTGGTTAGTCATTTCTGTCTCTCTCTGTCCCTGCTGGAACACCATGATGGATTTTCAAAGAGCCCTTTGGTTTTACACTTGACAAGAGAACAATAAACCTGACATTCAGAGTTCCCTGGAAGGATATTACCATGACAGGCAACATCTTTATCTGAGACAAATGTGTCATTATTGTCCAACTAGTCCCATCTTTTTCATCTGAAACTTGTTTTTTTCAGCATTGACTGGCTTCTGAGTTTGAAATTACTTTTTCTTCCTGGACTTTTTAGGGTGGGGTGGGTTGGGGTTTTTTGTGTTTTTGGTTTGGTTTACTTTTGGTTGGGTTTTATGGGCTTTGGAATGGAACTTGTCCATTCATGTCTGTCCAGCTCTCAAAAACCTTCCTGGCCTCTGCCAGCCCTAGTTGATTGCATTATGCTGCTTGAAGCAGAATCCTCTGGTATTGGGTCAGGTCAGCACCAAGGTCAAACTTGGAGTCAGTTGCTAGAAATGTGGAGCAGGTCCAGCATTTAACAGATGTTTTTGAGCTGCTTTTGGCAGACTTCATCTTATTTTGAAAAGCCAAATCCAATACTCTTTCTATCCATTCCAAAACTGGGCCTGTGTAAAACCCTCATTCCCTGAGCCATGTCAGGTAAGCATCTGTGAACCAGCATAGCCTAAAAATCACACAACTCTCATGGAATCAATTTACCTCGGGTCTGAGACTTTCAGTTCTTTTCATTTTTGTGTCCACACCTGGTAGAGCAGTTAATGGATCACTGAGGGTAACAACTGCACTACAGTGTCTTGTAGTTGTGGTTGGAAAACTCTTTGCTCTGGTTTTGTCAAGGGAACAGAAATAACCAAACCATTCTGCCTTCTCTCAAGGCATGGGTTTTTCTCTCATACCTGCCCTTTGATCTGGCCCAGGTGCTTTGTTCCAAACTCCAACTATTGAAATTGGTGCAGGGTGTTAGTGCATCCTGCATCCAAGGGCCTCTGACCCCCCAGCACTGCAATACCCTGAGCAGCCTCTGTCTGGTAATTGTTTGGTTTTCATTTCTTTTTGAGCAGGTTGTGGAACGAAAGAGAACTGCAGCTGAAATCAGGGAAGAATTTGAGCGTTTGCAGAGAGAGAGGGAAGAGAGGAGACTGCAACAGCGAACTAATCCAAAGGTAAGCAAAGACTTAATCCTGGTCTCAAGTGTGGGTCTGTTATTATCACCAGTGTGCAGGGTGTGCTGAACCTAGGTGAGGGCCTCTAGGAAAGAGCCCCTCAGGTGTACACACATGCTGCATGACTTTCTGTCTTTTGCATATGCAGTTTCTCTGCATAATATAGGGCAAACAGCTCATTCTATGAACAATCCCCTACTGAATGTTCTTCTTTTCTTAGAGAAACATGTTGGGAAAAATACCTTTTTCAGCAATTTTCAGAAAACTGAAATATTTATGATTTCTTTCCAAGTTTTCTAAATAAAATGTAACTCACTGCAGTTACCTGACAGGTTTTCCCTTTGGCACTGCTGCAGTGTCACAACAATGCAGGGAGCTATTCAAATGCAGCTTGAAACCAGCAACAAATCTGAGGCAGCCCTAAGCCAGCTGGGCAGCAGCACAGTGAGGAGAGTCAACCTGAACAGGGTTGGGGTCTGCCAGTGTCGCAGTTAGTGCCTGTTTTGGAAAGTGTGATTGTGCCCTCAGGATGAGAATCATCCCAGATGCTGTTCCCATCTCAGTCTGAGCAGCAGACTCTGACCTGGAGTGATTCACCTTGCAGTGACCTTGGCTGGTCAGAGGTGCTCAGGAATACTATTGGGATGGCAGGGAGAGATGGACATGGCCATTGGCCAGAGTATCCATAGCTCAGTGTCTTTGCTGGCTCTTGGCTTGATGGGTGTGTGAGACAGCCTGGGGTTTGTCAGTATGATCCCTGACTGAAGTTTCAAAGCTTGTTGAATCACAAAAATTTTGGTTCTTATGCAGTGACTAACATTATCCAAGAGCTGCATCTATTATTAACTAATGAGTGTGTAATTCATATGAGAGTGTAAAATCACAATGTCTTCTGAGTGGACAGATATGGGATTGAAGGGGTGCTTAGGACTGGATCCTAAGGAAAACATCCATCTAAGCAGAGCTGTAATATTTTGAGACATTCACCTTGGCACAACCTTTGGATCTGCACTGCTCTTAGCAAAGCACTTGGTCTGTACAGATCCCCAGGCTGAGGGTAGTGCATAGACACTAAGAACTGGTTTGTCCTGGAAGGGTAAACAAGCATAAAGTGTTGTGTGAGTATCTGTTGACAGCTTTATTCCAGGCAAGAAGGGATTTCTGGGTGCCACAAGCCAGGCAGGGCAAACTGTCCCTGCTGGAGGTGCAGGTGAGTGGGGTCAGAGATGTTTTCAGAGAGGGACATGGTTATCTCTCACTGTGCTGCTCCTGCTTCAGGACTGTGACATTTTCCCTGGGCGCCTCGCCGTGGCTGCAAGCTGCACTGTGAGCCTCAGCCTGTGTCCTGGGATAAAATTAGCCATCTGGGTGTTTACAGCAATTGCCGGCTGGCAGCCGATGGAAATGCCTCTCCAGGCAGTGTTCCCGTGGAATTGGGGAGCGCAGCTGTGATCATTTCATACACGAGCGCAAGTTATTTTAAAATTTCCAACATTTTGTCGGTTCTATAAAACAGTTCCACAAAAATAAAGCATTTTAACCAGAAATGTTGAGCAATAACCAGATGTAGGCAATTTGGAGGGTTGAAATTAAGTCTCCTATTTGCTTTTAGAGCTTTGTTTTTGCTTTCAAAGATGTGCAGAAGGGTTGAAAAGTTCATTACTAGGTTTAAGAAGAACCGTTTCCTGTTAGGAGAAATTAAATCCAGTTTTTTTCCTGCTGTGGAAGGTCAATATGCAGGCCCCCTCAAGGCAAAGCCTGGCACAACTTCCAGGTATCACCTTCCTGAAGGTAAATCCCTAAGAAAAAAGGGCTGGCACATCTACAAATTCCATCAGTGAAGTCTGTTTTGTATTCACAGGCTGGCAAATAAAGGTGACTGTAAAAGCTAATCCCAGCTCTGATGGTTCCGTAGTGCCACTCCTGCTTCCTGCCTTGCTGAGCTGCTGCTCTGTGCAGTGCAGTGCTGGCACCTCTGACTTCTGAGCAGGGGTTACAGCTCTCTCCTGCTGCTCTTCCTTATCAGGGAGGGTTCCTCATTTCCCGTGGTCAGAGCAGGTGGCTGATGGGAGCTGGGAGCAGCAGCAGTCCCCCCTCCATTATCCGGAGGCATAGGGGTGCTCTCGTTCTCTGGGAATATTTTTAACTTTACCATCTGCTGCTGTTCCTGTGCTTGTGCCTGAACGAGTTTCCTTGCCAGGATCCACAGACCTCCAAGGGTGACTTCACCTGCTTGGCAGGAGGTGGAGGGTCTGCCCAGGGCCCACCTCTGACCTCAGGGGAAGGCAGAAGAGTAGGAGTTCAGCTGGGGAGCAGGGAGGGAATGGGGAGACACTCCTTTTCTCTGAACACATCTTGTGGATTTTCATGGAGAGGTTCAGGTGTTTTCCTTCTCTCCTTAGGAGGGATATTTGCTGTACAACTCATACTTGTGAAAAAAGAAATCCTAATGTTTTGAGTGTGTTTTAGAGAAAGAAGGTACACTGAATTTCAGGAATGTGGATCTTGCTCCATCTTTCCAAAGGGTGCAGCACCAGTAGACCAAGCACAGCAAGATAGTCTCCAAATAGGTGTTTGCTAGCACAGAACTGCAGCCTTACAGGGTGGTTAGAGGTTTTCCATTGCTTCCCTCTTTTTTTGGCCATGTTTCAAGGAACAGCATGGCACAGGAGAGGGCTGAAACTGGAGAAGCTCTAGGGTCTGGAGTTGCTTGAAGGTGACTTTGCAGATGGTTCCTGAAAGTGCAGAAAGGGCAGGAGCTGGTTGTTGGTGCCACAACCACACAGAACAGTGAGTGTGATTGCTCTGAAATGCACCGCCTGCCAAGGGTGGTTAGTAACCAGCTGGAGTACAGCCCCTGTTCCAGGGTTCTTCTGGAAATAACACCTTTCAGTTTTAAAATATTTATCCAATTTTTGCTTCATAAGTAATCAGAAAATAAACACTGAGAAGAAGTTGGGAATCTCTACAGCAAATAGATAGGCTGGGAGCCCAGGCAGAGAAAAGGTTCAAGTCCTGTCAGATTCTGTAATTCTTCCTTTATTTACAGTCCAGCATTTGATCAGAGTGGAGCGATCAAGGGAAAATGCTCCCTCAGACTGAAATAAGGATTTATTCCAGCCATGCTTGGCCTTAGTGTGGTGGGGTTTGTAGCTACCCAGCTATTGAGTCTCCATATCCAAACTGCTCAGAGTTCAGTCGGTGCTTGTACACAGAGGGGGGTTTTATTGCACTCTGTATGTTTTATAGGAGCTGGGATGCTGTCAGATGGGTCCATCGGGAAGGTTTCCAAAGCCTCTTGAAGTTATATGACCCAGACAAGTACCTAATTGTGCTCTTTTCAAAGAAACACACTCCTGCAGTTAGTCTGAGGGAGCACAGCAGCAGGTAGCCAGACTATTGAGCTGTGGCCTAGTTTTTTGTAGGAATAAGTTTTTCTATGGTCTGAGAAAGGAAATATTTACCATTTGCTAAAAGTGTATCTTTGTTAAGCCTTCCTTCTGATCACGAAATAAAAACTAGAAAAAGAAATCAAAATATTTTATTAACAAGGTCAATTGCAAGTGAATGATACAGTTCAGTAGTAGGTCAGTTTAGGTAACTCATAAGAAGAAGCCTGTAGAGGTTTTCTGACCAAGTTCCATTGAAGAAAATAAATTTCTAGAATATATTATTTCAACTTTTAAATACTGACAGAGCGCAGTCAGTTGTGGGGAAAGAAGAAATCTGCTGTATAAAGGTGTTCTGCCTGCTTCTGTAGTGTGTCACAATAGAAAAATGACCTCCTAGAATTGCAAGTTGAGTTTGTGTTGAGAAACTGCCTTTTCTCCAGTCTGTTTGATGATTTATATTGCTGTTTTGAAATATTGTAATCATTCCCTTCTGTCTTGTGCTTTAGGAAATGCATTTTAAAGTGGTAAAAGTAATTGCAGAACAATGGAAAACTGCACAAAAATGTAATCATACACAGGGATGGTTCAGCCACTTGTTCTGTGTGTGCCAGATGTTTGCTCATGCTAAATGCCTGTTCCACTTGTCATCCCTCAGGGAACAATTAGTGTGGGAATAGATGCCACTGACCTGTTTGATCGCTATGATGAAGAATATGAAGATGTGCCTGGGAGCAGCTTTCCCCAGATTGAGATAAACAAAATGCACATATCCCAGTCCATCGAGGTGAGGAGGGTGGATGCTGCCATGAGAGCAGGGTGTGAGTGAATGAAGCACCTCAGAACACAGAGCATGCTGCTCAGGGGCTCTCAGTGGGATTTGGGGGGGAACACAGTGACCAGCACAGGTGGAAATAGGTATTTTGGGGCCAGCAGAATGGTGGGTTGGCTCTGTAGCCTTTGGGCAACTGCTCTGTGGGCTGCAGTGGTCCTGCCCTCCTGCCAGTGGAGGTGATCAGTGCCCAATTCTCACTGAACAGGATGTGCTCAGTGGTTGAAAGCAAGTGGCACCAAGGCTTGAGGATGTGCATAAGGAAAAGGATGGGAAGCTGTGGGTGATACAATTCCTCCAAAGCCATCTTCCCCTGGCCCCTGGAACTTGCTATAATAGATAAGGTTTCCTAGATACCAAGGCTGAGTCAAATTCCTTAAGAATTTGGTCACACTCTAACACTTTGGACGATAATTGGTTAGAAATTAGTTTGTGTAATTGGTCAGTTCACCTTTAGAACTCCTCATTTAGATTGGATGCTGTTTTTTGTATAAACTTTTTATTGGCTGTAGTTTGGATCCCCCTTAAACCTATAAATATGACTGTCTCCCCTTTGGGGATCCCTTCACATGAAATAAAGATTTTTGTGGAATGTGTCAAGCAAGGCCTCCGGTCTTTCTCTGCTGGCTGATGTGAGCTCCTGAGAGATGGCTGATCAATATTAGCACTCTCAGGTCCTGGTAAAACAACAGCCAGGGGCAGAAAGAAAGCTTACAGGGAAGCATTTCCTCTTTCAGAGAGTCATAGAAATTAAATCTGCTAGAGAGATGAGAATGGTTTACAGCTCAAGGTCAGGACTTCAGGGTGGTACATTACAGGTGTCACAAGTGTCTGGTACTGTAAGACTTATCTGACTTTTTGCCATGCTTGATGTTTACACTCTGCCATTTACACTCTGTGGTGGTGATTATGTCCTTGCAGAACATACACTAAATGTGTGAACTGGGATCAGTTACTGGAAACAATATATTCCTTTTTCAGGCACCCTTGACTTCCACAGATACAGCAATACTGTCTGGTAACCTTTCCACCCAGAATGGGAATGGAGGGGGATCAATTAATCTTGCACTGAGACGAGTGACATCTGCCAAGGGATGGGGAGAGGTAAGAGTACACCTGTTATGCAGTTTTGTATTCAATCTATTACCTGGTGTTCTATTTTTTGGGGAGGAACTTCAGCTGTGGTTCATCTCTCATTTTCTATGTTCTGTAAAATGTAGAAAAAGGAATTCTTAAAGGAATTTTAGACAAAGGGAAGACCAAACTTTATTTTTTTCTTATTTTTCTCCCTTCTCCATTTGGCCACGCAATTTGGACTTCACTGTGCAGACAGAATTGTTACCTGATGTCTCTAGTCTTTGTGATTGCTCTGTCTGAAGGCACAGTGCTGTGAGCAGGCCTTTTAGGGCAGTGTGATAGTTGGCCTTTGCTTCCAAAACTGTTTTGCTTGCACAGGAAGAGGTTATGGGGGAAACAGTTTGATCCCCCCAGCAGATATGGTCTGAGCAGCTGGAAGGTCCTGTGTTGCAGCACCTGCAAGCTGAGCTGTGTTTGAGGTGCTTGAGTCACTGGTATAGCTGACAGCTGCCTGTGCCTTCCTTCCTGCACACGAGCTCCTGCTAGCCTGCCTCCTCAGCCTGGGAGACTGTGAGTCTTCCACTCGTTTGAGATGGACAGACTGGATGGAGGCTTTTGATTTGCGTAGGATTTTGTGAGGGAGAAGTTTTCTCCACGTTCCCTGGAGTGACCAAAGCAGGTCCCAATAGCAGTCACAGTTTTACAAAACTTTGTTTTACCCATGAGCTCCAAATCAGCGAGACACCTTTTATTCTGAATGCAAAGCTGCAGAAAATGGAGGGTGCTGAAAGAGGTGGTAAATGTTAGTCAGATGTGTAAAACAGCTGTGATGAAAATGATGCTTGTGACATACTTTGTCACTGTTGTAAAGGATGTTTTCTTCTAACACTCTGGCACTCTGCATTCCAACAGTTGGAGTTTGGAGCTGGAGACCTTCACGGGCCTCTCTTTGGGATGAAGATATTTCGTAATCTTACACCAAGATGGTAAATATTAGAAAAATGGCCTAGTGGTTAATATTCCACAATAAGGAACCAAATGACTTGAATTGTCTTCCACATTAATTTTGGATTTGTTTTCTGTCCTACAAAATAAGGTAGATTTAAGGTCATACTTGTATTGCCAAAATGCTTGCATTCTTTCTGGGTGTTGGTGCCCTCCCTTTTTATATTTCCAGTTTAAGGGAGATCTGTGTTCCACATCCTTAGATTTGTACTTGATCTTGTCATGATTCATCATACTTGAGGCAGGATCTCAAATCAGAGCAACAGAAGTTTGCTCTAGGAACAGAACAAAAAAGGGGGAACTCTTCTGAGGCTTCCATGTGTGAGAGGGAGTTTCTGACAGCAAAACAGGAGATGATGTGTCATATTTTGTGGAAATAATGCCAAATTATTTCATGTCTGTTCACAAATGAATAGAGGTCTCAGGTTGCAAAGGAGAATACAAGGTAAGGCCTCTGATTGGAGCCACATGTCAGAGCATCATAGGAGCTCGTGTAGGTTCCCTCTGTTTATTTTTGAATTTAGTGAATCTGCCATTCCTCAGAGCTTGTCAGGATTCTTGTTCCCAGAAAGTGCTTTAGCACTGGTTTTTAGAGCTGATGCTCAAGGATTATTTAATAGCAGGGCTGCTCTCTGCCAGCAGCCCAGTGTGCTGTTCTGCAGAGACCAGGATGTTATCTGCACAGGGCAAGAAGGGGAAGGCTGGATGCCTGGGCAGCATCATGCACAGACAATAAACCAGGGCACAGCCTGCTCTCCTGGGTGCTGCTTGTGCTCAAGGCAGTCTGAGTTAGTTTTTACTTTTCCCTGAAAACCCCGAGCATCATGCTTTATGCAGGATGATCTCTGGGCACTCAGCAAAATTCCTGGGCAAGAAGGACACTGAGGCCACCTGGGAACCTGTGTTTTTTCACTGATGAGTTTTTTCCTCATTTCTCTAGTTTCATCACCACAAACTGTGCCCTGCAGTTCTCATCCCGTGGGGTCCGCCCCGGCCTCACCACGGTCCTGGCCCGCAACCTGGACAAGAACACCATGGGCTACCTGCAGTGGAGGTGGGGCATCCAGTCAGCCATGAACACCAGTATTGTCCGGGACACCAAAACCAGCCACTTCACTGTGGCAATGCAGGTGAGAGCCACAGGTGGGACATGATCCTGCCCCGTGGGAGAGAGCAGCCTCACCTTCCTGTCCCAGCAGTGTTTTCCATGGGATTAGAGGTTAAGGAAGCAGCTGGAATATCTCATGTTAGACCTGATATAGGTAACCAGCTGTCTGGCAGAGCACAGCTCTTGGCATTGTCATAGTTGACATGAGTCAGCTTAGAGTAAGGTCAGGACAGCACAGACAGCAGAGGTTGTAAATGGCAGGCACTGCTTTGTGTTCTGTGCTTCAAGGTTGAGAAAGGAAATTGGGGAAAGCACTGGTCAAAGGTATGTTTTGATACACTTGTGCCTTTGTGTTTCAGCTGGGAATCCCCCATTCTTTCATGATGGTCAGTTACCAGCATAAGTTTCAGGATGAGGATCAAACACGAGTGAAAGGTTCTCTCAAGTAAGTGCTCAAAAGGGAATTCACATTGCTCACAGCCTGAGGACTCTCCTCTCCTGCTGCTGTAGGCCTCCAGGCTCCACACAAACCAAATGCTTCTGTGGCCTTTGGGAGCCTCTTTAAATCTGATAAAGGCTGAAGTGAATGTCTTGGAGGCTTGGGCCTTTGTGCCTCTGCAGTTAAGTGGAACTTGTAATACCTTGTGTGTGATATCTCTATATCATCCCAAATAAGAAAGCCAGAAGTTCTTGTTTACTACTTAGCAAGCTGGAAAGTCTAATCTCACCTTGGAGATACACCATGAATCTTCCAGAGGCCAACATCTGCTGCAAACAGATGCATTTTCATGCTTTACTTGTTTGGGAATTACAGGATTCAGTAAAGAGAAATTGAAGTGTCTTCTCTGTCTTAACAGTTCTTGGTTCTGTCATCCTAGGGCGGGTTTCTTTGGGACCATAGTGGAGTATGGAGCAGAGAGGAAGATTTCCCGACACAGTGTTTTAGGAGCCACTGTCAGCGTTGGTGTTCCTCAAGGAGTGTCCTTGAAAATCAAGTCAGTTCAAGATCTCAACTCTTTATTGCAGAGGCTGACCATAACCTCCATGTTTCTATTTCCAGTATTCAGGTGGGAAGGTCCCAGTCCCAGGTCAATACAGGTGTATTGATACATCACTGGGAGAGGGTGCAGCTGCCCTCAACTCTAATGCAAGCTGTGAGCCCATTGTAAGCAGTGGTACCTTCCACTGGTGTGACTCACAGCCTGAGCCACCTGTCTGTGTGTGTGTGTGTCTGTGTGTGTGTGTGTGTGCATCAGAATATTCTGATAAATACAGCTTAAAGTGAGGTTTGGAGTAGTCTGGTAAGTGAATGGAAGATTTCTGAAAATATTAGTAGAGTTGGATTCCATGTGTATTATGCTATATACAAGTGACTGCTTGAATTAGGGAATTACCATTACCTAATGCAGGTGATTGTAGCATTAACAAGGTGCAGTTCACTGTGGGACAGAGCTCATTAGTGTCACTTGAATTGGGGCCAGCTATGGTGGGGTGTGAAACTGCTGAAAGGCCTGAAGAATTCAGGCCCAAAGAAACTCATATTTTCTAAAATAAATATTGTTACTGACATCAGAAAAATATTCTGCCTGCCCTGAAGGCCCGTGCCAGTGTTACGAGCACAGGCTTTCTCTAGAAGCATTTTCTCTTCTTGCATGAGGATGTTCGTCCCTTTTTCTGTTGAAATTAATGACCAAGCAAATTCTCCTAAGATTAAAAAAAGAACTTTAGAATGGTCAGGTACTGTCACGAGCTGCTACTTCAAAGTCTGACTCTGACTGGAGTCAGCTGCCTTTCCTGCCGTTGGCTTTTTCAGTTTATCAGGCTTTCACCTTTTTGAGCTCCTCATTCATCTCCCCTTGGTTCATCAGCACGCGCTGCTAAGTGTGCTTCATCAGGCACATCCAGCTCTGCTTTTCCTCTTACCATCCCTCTGCTCTTCTTTGTTGCAGGCTGAATAGGGCCAGCCAGACCTACTTCTTCCCTGTCCATCTAACAGATCAGCTGCTTCCCAGCGCCGTGTTCTATGCCACTGTGGGACCTCTCGTTATCTACTTTGCCATGCACAGGCTGGTCATCAAACCCTACCTCAGGGCACAGAAGGAGAGGTGAGCTTGCACATTCCTGGGGAAATCTCACTCAGGCTCATTTTGTGAGGTTGTGGGTCAGTTGTAATTGGGTGGGTAAAGCAGACCCTGCCAGTTTCTGCCTGAATCCCAGCAATGTATTCCTGATGAGATGTTGTTCCTTCTGCCAGAGAGCTGGAGAAGCAGCGGGAGAACACAGCCAGCGACATGCTACAGAAGAAGCAGGAGGCTGAAGCTGCAGTGAGTCTTTCTTGTAGCTTGGTCCCCTCAGTGAAAGGAAACTCTTTTCACTCTAGACCATTCTCCTTTCGCCACAGTGTCTGACCATACATGATTTCTGCTCTGCCACTTGTGTTGTGACAGGTCCGGTTAATGCAGGAGTCAGTCCGAAGGATAATTGAAGCAGAGGAAGCCAGAATGGGTAAAGATTATTTAATTTATTTGTTCTATAAATTTGGAGAGAAGGAGGAGTGCAAAGGTGTTGTTTCTTCATTCCCACTCCTGATGAAGTGCAGTGTAGCTGCTGCTGCACATGTAGTGGAGGAGCCCCATTATGACTCAGCTCCAGGTAGCTGAGCTTAGGAGGGATCACAGAATATTATCTTGGGACATGGTGTGAAGTGGATCAACAGACTGAAGACAGCAGTCTGGATTCGCCTCTCTCCCAGATCAATAGGTGCAAAAGCTGTAGTCTGAAGTTCAGTTTTCACTGATTTCTCCCTTACGTGGTTTGCTCCTGGGTCATAGTGGGAATCTGATCTCTGATGGTTACTAGCAATTTTCCACAGAATATTCCAAAATGAACTGAAATCCACTTGGAATGTCACATCAGTGTGGCACCAAGGTCCTGTCACTCCATTCTAGTGCTGAAGGTTGCTAACAAACGCCCAAGTAAAAATGTTGTTCTTTTTTGGGAAGCATGGGTCCAGGCCAGGAGAATTAAATCTCACTGAAAGCAAGAGAAAATGCTGGTGTGGGATGGTCTTTTTGTCAGTAGAAGCCTTCCATCACAGCTGTGATTTCCTGGGAAATGCAGGTCTGATTGTAGTGAACGCCTGGTATGGGAAGTTTGTTAATGACAACAGCAGGAAGAATGAGAAGGTGAAGGTTATAGACGTGACTGTGCCTCTGCAGTGCTTGGTGAAGGATTCTAAACTCATCCTTACAGAGGCCTCCAAGGTATGTAGCTGTTCTGTCAAAGCCCAGGTTCAAGGACTCAAATGTGTGGCCCAGAATTTCATTTGAACCATGTGGTGTCCTGCCAGGGGATTTCTGCAGTGGCTCTGGATCAATTTACAGATACCATTTGCATACCAAGTATTACAAACTTCCAGGAACTTCTGTTTCTCGGGGCTTTTCCAGTGCCACTGTTTGCATTGTGGGACAGTGGGTGTTACAGACCTTGGGGCTGTACACCAGGAATGTCCCAACCCGCTGGTTTACTTTTATGCAAGAGAACTTGTGGAGGTGATTCCCCAGTGTTATCTCACCTTGCTGGCAGCAAAACTCCCCTTTTTTTTTAAATGACACATTGTCCAGGCACTAATGGCTTTTGACCAGCTGGAGAACTTTGAAAGTCCATTCCCTGATGTTCAGTCTGTCTTTCTGTGGTTCAAGGCTGGGCTTCCAGGCTTCTACGACCCCTGTGTGGGTGAGGAGAAGAGTTTGAAAGTGCTTTATCAGTTCCGAGGAGTTCTGCACCAAGTGATGTCAGCTGACAATGAGGCCCTTAGGATACCAAAGCAATGTAAGTAGCACAGACTGCCCAGCATCTTCTGGGGAACCAGTGATGGACTGCTTCAGCTCTGTGGTGAAGCACACAGTACTGGGGTTCTGGGCTTTAGAACTGGGGTTACTGGAATGGACTGACCATGACTTGCCTCTGCAGTAAGGCCCAAAAGAACTCAGCAGCAGCTCTGCAGCTGTTTGTACCAGCTAGTCTGGTACTGGGGTGGAAGCAGAGGCCTCCCACAGATACCAGTGTCCTTCTGGGTGGCCATTTGGGCTCTGAATGTAATGTATGGAGGCCCAAGTCAGATTTTTTCCTTGTCCCCATTTATCTTACCTGCCAAAATACTTTCCCTGCTGGAATAACTGTGAAACTAGAATCTGCTTGTGACAACTTTTACTGGCACCCCAGTGGGTCTGGTGGGTTGGATCAAGGGCATAGACCTTTGTTTGCCCTAGACCAGCTCCCTGCCCAGTATGAGCAGCACGTCCAACTGACAGAGCTCCCAGAAGTGCATTGGAGGCGTATTTGAGTTGTGTCTAATTAGCAGCCAGAAATGTTCCTGCCTGTCCTGGTACAATGGTGGGCTCCAGCATGTGTCCATTCCTTGTTCTCCCCCACAGCTCACAGGATTGATGCCGATGGCTAATCCAGGGAACTCGCATCTCTCACGGTACCTGGGTCAATGGAAAGTGCGAAACCTCCCCCGGACGCTGCGAGTTTGAACAGAGACACTTTTATTTTTACTGTCTGTATAGCAGGTGGTGTCCTGCCAGTTCTGTTAGGGACAAAAGGACAGACCCTGCTGCTCCAGGCGGCTCCCAGGCAATATCTGAGTTGTGGCTTGGTACCCAATAAAGCAGCGTGACTCTGAGTGCACAGTGCTTTCTGCCCAGGGGCTGAGCAGGCATCCTGCTCCCAGCTGCCCATGGCCCCTCCGTGCACTCACACCTCTCTCCTGGAGCTCAGCAGGGATGAAGACCTGCTCTCACCTCACCATGTGCTTCCTGGGGTAGGTAACACACCTTCTTCTCGTGAGGGGAATTTCAATTCTCTGGCCACTTCCTGCAAGTCCCCTGTGCAAATACTTTTGGAGAGAGGTCAGTGATTGTTTCAATCTCAAATCTGTGTTTGAAATGCACTTGTTAAGAAAAGTATGTGCTTAAGTATGAATGAATTTGCCTTTTAAAGTAATATGGACCTCTTCAGTACCAATCTGTCCAGCTGCTCATTTCCAACACTGCTCTTCCAGACAAGAACACGGTGTATCCTAGGTTTATTAATTCTTCTGCCACCCACAACCATGTATTGTCAAGGATTTCCAGAAAAGAGGAGAGCAAGTGAGGGAGAAGGACACCAATTAATTTCATTTGATTCTTATGCTGCAACTATCTCTTCACATCTAATTTATTTCTAGCAAAAATAAATGTAGTTTATAAAGTAAACCATACCAAAGTGAGGAGAGAGGCCAAAGGGACAAAGAGCTGCAAATGTAAACACTCATCTCCCCTTTCTGAAAAGCAGCCATTACAGCATAGATCCATTGGCTTTATCTTGCCTAGAAGCCCTGCCAGGGATTTCCAGCAGAAGGGCAGTCCTGGGCTGCTGACACAGCAGCTGGAAAAACAACCTGTAGAATCTGCTCCACACTGGGCCCATCAGCACATCTGAGGCTTTTGCAGAGAGACAAGGAGTCGTGGTGGCTGTTCTTGGTCGTGGTCCAGACCAGCCTTCATTGCTCATGGGTGAGAGCAGAGGGGAAAACACCTGTGTCTTGGCAGTACAGAGTTGCTTTTGACTCCTGCCATAACTGCTTTCCTGACATGAACCTGGCCCCTGTTCTGGGCAGCTGTGGTTCTCTGTGCTCAGGTCACTGCACCAGGAGAATGAGATTTCCAAAAGAAATGCTTTCCCCTGTGAAAAACAAGTTCACATTATGAAGAGGTGTTCATCTGTTTTTATTAAAACCAAAACTTCTCAGTTGTGATCAGTTCCTGGTGCAGGACTTTATTTCACTTACAGCCAGCATTCTGTCGATCTGAAATTAAATGTAAAATGTGCAATAAATTATATTCAGCTGAAAAGCAGCTCCCATTCCCTTTGCATCTGTAGGAAGTTCCTGAGATTAAACCTCTTGAAGGCAAGGGTTGCAGGTTTTGTAAACCTAACAGCACTCTCCATCCCATCCAGCTTATTGACCTCTGCTGGGTGGGACTGCAGAAATCTCAATCTCCAGTTCCTTTTTGATGTCCCTGTGTGAGGTGTATGGCCAGACTGGCACAAGAGCATCCCTGAGGGCCAGACACTTGGGTCAGTCTCCCCAACCCTCTCCTCCTTTCTTCCTTGTTTTCTGTGAGTGCTAAGTTTTGTCAGAACTCTAAGAACAGCCCCACTGCAGAACCACAGCCTTCACCACCATATTCTTGCTGTGAGCAGCTGCCATTTTACAGCCACAACTCCCCTGGGACTTCTTTTTATGACTCCCTATAATTCAAAATTACCAACAGAATTAAAAGAAAAGCTCTAAGCAAGCAGAGCTGAGCTTCCAGCCTAGCTTCCAGTGCAACCTAGTGCCATTTCCATAAGGTTGAGCCACCTTTTCAGTTTGCCATGGTGTTCAGGCTGCTGCTTTGATGGCAGCTGGCTGAGCAGCAGTGCCTGCAGGGCTGTGGCACAGAGATGAGCTGCAGGGTGGCACCAAGGCTCTGGCAGCTCTTGGGTGGAGCCCTCGGTGCTGCCTGGGGAGGGGGGGAAGCTCTCTTTCAGCACAGCTCCCAGAGGGTTCACTGGGGCTTGGTTTGGATCAGACCAAGCCTCCAGTCCTTGCAAGGGAGTGCAGTGCTGCTGCAGGGCTGGTTCTAAGGCTGCAGGGACCTAGTGCCAGGACTGTGCACTCTGCCACCATCAGCATCCTGACCTGACCCCTGTCCCTGAGCTCAGTCATTGCACCCTTCAACAAGCTCCTGGCACAAGCCCAGCACTGTCCCTGCTGTCTTCAGCTGCTCTAGGCAGTGCCTGCCTCCCAGCCCTCCCACCCTGCCCAGCCACAGGGCTCCATCACTATGTCCCACACTCTAAGAAGAGGCTAGCAAGGAGCAGCTGCTCCACAGAAAGGTGGGGATACCTTGCCAGCTCTTCCTATCCCCACTTGAGTGTATTGTTTTGAGAACAGCACTTCAAGTGTCAAGTCTTCCTGCTGCCTGGCACAACAGCTCACAAACCAATAAATCATAACAGCAGACTCCCGAGTTTGGAATATAACAAACTCATTGTTCATTTGTCTCACATTTAAGAAAAAAACATGGTTCATTAAAAGTTTTAATGAAAAAATAAAGTTCTGAATTAAACTATAATTATACATGGCTGAAAGTGATGAACTAAAAGAATGGAGATGTTACTTTTTTATTTCTCTCTGCTGATATTGTAACGTGCTGGACACCATCCACTGGGATAAATCCAAAAAGGGGACAGAACAAGAGTCAGTCACATTGATTAGTGTTGAACCTCTGTGAAAAAGAGCCAGTTCACTTGACAGTGCACCATTTCTCCCATAAAAGCTTCAGGAACACAGTCCATGGAGGTCCAGTTGAACTGCAGGCATGCTGTAAACACAAGAGATAACAATTTCAGATCAGGTCCAACTCTTGTGCAGTTGTGGCTGAGATCTTCCAAAGCATTTCTGGGGAAATGGCAGCACTGGAGAACTTTGGTTATTTTTCTGGCTGCAAAGGACAGTCAGGCAGCCGTTGGGGGCAAGTCTTTGGCAAACTCCTTGGTGGTTCCACATAGCTTCTGAAGGCAGCATAGCACAGTCATGGTTGAGAGATTTCACAGAGCTGGTTTTCTGAACCCAGTCAGCTGTTACAGCTTGGTGGAACGAGACTTTTATCAGGAACCAGGAGAGAACAGTTACATGTTGTGCACTTCTGTCATCCTGCCCACACTGTGGAGCCCCTGTGGTACTGGGGCCAATGTCTGAAGGAGGGCCTTTGACCCTGTGTGCTAGCAAGACCCTCAGTCATCACCAGGATGCATCTCCTGGTGAGCCAGTCCTCAGACAAGGCAGTGCTCCAATGCTGTGTGAGTGCAGAACTCATGGGGACTTGTTCCTGCTGGCACAGCTGGTCTGGCTGCAGCCACTGTGCCAGCCAGTGCTTCTCTTACTGGACAGAGCACACACTGTTCTTCAGGCATAACTTCGAGAAACACCTCAAAACACCAACCCGGTTTGTGTGATCCTTGTGGAGCTGTCTGGTCACTGAGGAACAATGCCAGCATCTCCCTGGCTTTGTGTATGAGCTGTGACTTCCCATCGTGGTCCTGAAGGGATTTCCCATGTCTGCAGTGCTGGCCAGGGCCTCAGTGCTCTCCTGTCCACTCCACACCAGACAGATCCTCATTGCACTTCATCCTGTAGCTGCATTGCCTGCATTCACTTTGATATGTGTCATTGCTACCAATAGAATAAAGATTCTGGCTTTTTGGTTACAGTCCAGTTTCAAAAAACAAACAGCAAAAGCAAGAATCAACTCAGCTGTCGTACTTCAATGGACATGGTCAAATTCCAAACCAGACCTGCCAGGTTCTACATTTCCTTTTGGCCCCTTTTACAGCCCATGTTTGAATTCTGGGCTGAGAAAAGGGAGTGTCATCATCTTAAAACAGCACCATAGAGGTTAATGAAGGGACAGGAGATGGAGCAGCTTCCCCCCATACACACATTTGAGCTGATCATGCAAACAAATCACAAAAAAATCACTGTAAGAAGAGACCTTCTAGGAAGGAATCTGATGCCACTGATCCCCCACGCTGCCTGTCCAGGAAAAGGGCTGCTCCTTCCTGCCAGGGCGCTGTCCCTTGGCACGGGAGGGAGCCCTGAGTCTCGTTTGCACTTGGATGATGCCAAATGACAGAACTCCCCTATGCTCAGGCCTGTGGAAGCAGCAGCAGATCACACAGAGGCCGGTAGCACTGAGGCTGACTCCTATGGAGCCTTAGGATATCTAAGATTGATCTATACGGACAAATGGGCAGGTATAATATCACACTGAATTTAAAACACAGGGCCATTTACTTTTCAGACTCTTCACACAGACTCCCTCCTCCTCCCCTCCCTCTTTGGGAGGAGGAGGAGTTTTCTAGCACAGAGAAGATTTGCAGTTTCCCAATGGGATGAGAAAACCTACTTGGCAAAGGTATTGTACATCACCCAGTCATCGTAACCAGACAAAACTCCAGAGAGCTCAGAGAGTTTCCTCTGTCCCTCGAGACAGTCTCTTGCCAGAGTTCTGCCCAGCCGGCCGCTCCCAGCTCCGGCTGCCCACGGCTCGGCGATTCCTCGCTCCTGGGCCACAGGCCGGCTGGGCTGCCCTCCTGCCTGAGCAGCAGCAGTTCAGGGGAGCCCTCCCCGGCCTCCCAGCCGGCACCCACAGCTCGCCCACCCTCGCAGTGCACCAGCATGTGCCTCCCCCCTAGTCCAGAAAGCGCCTGCGCGAGCCGGTCCGGGAGCGGTTCGAACGGCGAATGTCAAACTTGGAGTCCCGGCACTTCTGGCAGATGTAGATCTCTGGGACGTTTGACTTGCGGATTTTGGCGCAGGAGAGGTGGATCCAGGTGTGGCACTCGTTGCACTCGATCATTGGCCGCCCAGCGAAAGGCTTCATGCAGAAGCAAGTGACCAGGTCCCAAGAGTCGTCATCTGCAAAGAAAAATGTCAAAGATACGTTTTTAGTGCCTGACACCTCTCACACCAGGAATTTTCTCTCCTTTCATGCTAAATTAACTACCTGGATTTCAACAACAGGCACTCTGCCACTTTTTCCAGGTCTCTCTTGCAGTAAGAGATTCTCAGCAGTACACAGGAGGCCATAATCGAGGAAAGGAGAACCAGCTGCTTCTATAAAGTTGCAGCTTTTCACTCGGTTTATTGCCGAAAAAGCCAACTCACCTCCCTTCCCCCAAAAACCCAACTGTTCCCAAATTCCACCCAGGCAGTGCTCCTCAGCATTATCCTCAGGCTACAAGTAAAGGACCACTACTTCCACCTGGCTAATTCTCTTGGACAGCCAGGCCACCTACCTGAATCCACCATGATGTCCTCATCATCACCAGTGCCGTCCTCATCCCGAAAAACCACCTGCTTGCCCTGCCGAATGACCGTTCGCTTGCCCACGCTCTGGATCTCCACTGTCTGCTCAGCTGTCACAGCAGGGTAGGAGACACTGGATGGGGTGTCAGAGTCCCACACCGAGCAGTGCTCAGTCACAGACTGAGGGTCACCCTCTGACGAGGGGCTCATCGGCGTCTCTGCGTAAGAGTCCTCTGCCTCCAGATCCAGCAGCTTCTCCTCATAGTCCTCCTCTGCAGACACCTCTGTTTCCCTCCTTTTCAGCTTTTTCTTCTTCCTGATCTTATCGATTTGCTTTCGCTCTGGCAGGAAGTTGCTGGCCTTTGCCCGCTGGAACAGGGAACCGTACGGTTTTGCTCGCTTAAGCTGACTAAAGTTCTTTCTGTTCTTGGCGGGCAGGGAGACAGAGGAGGGGGTGTCATTGAAGCGGGGGTCCCAGCTATCACTGTCAATCGTGCCTCCGGTGCTGTTGGGAGGGCTGGGGCTGTTCCTCAGCGGTGTTTCCTGGAACACATTGGGGAAGCAGGTAACAGTTTGACCCGGAGCAGACTCACATGTGGGCAAGGCGCTGTCCCCCAGGGAACTCTGCCCCATCCCTGAAGTGCTGTGCCCTGTCCCCTAGAGAGGTGTCCCCTGTCCCCAGGCATGCTAAAGCACTGTGCCCTGTCCCCAAGGCGCTGAGCCGTTTCCCCTGGGTACTGTCCCCTCTCCCACGGGGTGCTGAACCCTGGACATCGAGGTGCTGCCGCTCCCGCTCTCCCTACACGCCACCCCAGGCTTTCTACGGCCGGAGCTCCCGAGCCCGGGGAGCAGCAGGAGCGATGCCGGATCCGACGTTTTTCACCCCGCCCACGCCGGGCACCACCCGCCCCGTCCCCAGAGCCTCCAGCCGCCGCGGTTCCCCTTTTGTTCGGGCCCGGCGCGGGGCCGTGACCGCTGGAGCGGCCGGTCTGACAGACCAGCCCGGTGCCCCCGAGTGCCCCCCAGTGCCCCCAGGGCCCCCCGCTGCAACTCACCTCCTGCGGGTACGGGATGTAGCCGGCGTAGGCCAAGACGAAGGTGCAGAACTTATTGAAGTCCTCCACGGTGCGGTGCCGCCGGGAACCGGGGGAGAAGTCCTGCAAGAGGCGGGGGTGAGCGGCGGCCGCGGGGCCGGGCCCGCCGGTGGGAGGCGGCACCGCCGCTCCCGCCGCGCCCCGCGCCGCCCCGCCGCCCCCACAGCGGCGGAACCGGGCAGTGCCCCCCCCTCCTCCATCGCCCCCCGGTGTCGGTACCGGGCCCCCAGGCAGCCCCCCCGCGGCGGGCACGGCGGGGCGGCGCCGCCGCCATTCCTCGCCCCGGCGGCACAAGATGGCCCCGGCCCCCCGCCCCGCGGCGGGGAACGGGCAGCGGGCACCCTTGGCCGGACAGGGCCGGGCCGGGCCGGGTCGGGCCAGGCTCGGCAGCGGGTGACGGACCCCCTCCCCTTCTGTTTCTTCCCCGCTTCTCCCTTCCCTTCCTTTTTCCCCTCGGGACTCCGGCTCACCTCCGGGGCGAACGGCGAAGCGCAGGAGTCGGAGTCCATGTCCCGGCGCGGGTGACGCGGGCGGGGCCGGGGCGGCGGCGGCGGCAGCCGGGCAGTGCCGACACCGCGAGCCGCTCGGTGCCGGCGGGAGGCGGCGAAGGGGCGGCCGCCCGCGCGGGGCCGCCGGGAGCCGTAGTCCGGGCGTGCGCAGTGCCGGGCGCGGGGCGCGCTGGGAGCGGCGGAGGGGCGGGGGCGGTGCCGGGAGCCGGGAACGGAGCGGGAAGCGGAGCACGAAGCAGGGCGGAGAGCGGAGCGGTGAGCGGGGTCTAGGGGTGGCTCTTATCGGGTGATTGTGGGCCCGGGCGGGAGGGGATGGCGCTGGGTTCGCTGCGGGGCCTGGCTGGTGGCGGTGGTAGGACGGGCAGGGCGCCGGAGCGTCTGCTGCGAGCCGGACCCTCAACCGCGAGCCGGACCCTCCGCCCGCACTAACGGCGGTACCCGAGCCGGACTCAGAGCGGAGCTCGCTCAGCGCTGTCTGCGCTTGGGGCCTGTCTTGTGTTCCCTCGGTACCATTAGGCGGCTCCTTGTGAGCTCCAGCCCGGGGCCAAGGGCGCGGGGCTGGGCGCGGTAGCTGCGGGGCCCTGGAACCGGCCCGAGCGGGACCGCGCTGCCAGCGCCGCCGCGTTACGCAACGGCCGCGCTCGGGGGGCCCCAGCCGGGACGGGCTCCCCGAGCCCACCCGCCCCCTCCTTGCCTGATCTCCAGCTCCCTTTCTCGCCCCGGGAGTCGCTCGGGGGTCGGTCCCAGCGGCTCCGCGCAGGCCGTGACCCAGGTGCGCTCCCCACAGGAACGGCGGCATGGCGAGCGGCACCGGCGGGACGGCAGCGGCAACCTCAGCCACGGCGGCGGCGGCGACGGGAGAACCGGCACACGCGGTGTCGCTGCTGCGGGGTCTGAGCGCGCTGCGGGCCGAGCGGAGCCTGCTGGACGTGACGGTGGTGGCCGGCGGGCGAGAGTTCGGGGCTCACCGCGCCGTTCTGGCCGCTGCCTCGGGATACTTCCGCGCCATGTTCGGCGGGGCCCTGCGCGAGTCGCGGGCCGAGCGTGTGCGGCTGCACGGCGTCGAGCCCGAGTGCCTGGGCCGGCTGCTCGACTTCGCCTACACCGGCCGCGTGGGGCGGCTGGGCCCCGACATCGCCGAGCGCCTGCTGCGCGCCGCCGACCTGCTGCAGTTCCCCGCTGTCAAGGAGGCCTGCGGGGCCTGGCTGGCGCGGCAGCTGGAGCCCGCCAACGCCCTGGACATGCAGGACTTCGCGGAGGCCTTCGCCTGCCCGGAGCTGGCAGCTGCCGCCCACCGCTTCGTGCTGCGGCATGTGGGCGAGCTGGGCGCCCAGCTGGAGCGGCTGCCGCTGCCTCGCCTGCTCTCCTACCTGCGGGACGACGGGCTCTGCATCCCCAAGGAGGAGGCCGCCTTTCAGCTGGCGCTGCGCTGGGTGCGCGCTGACCCTGCCACTCGTGCCCCGCTGCTGCCGCAGCTCCTGGCCCACGTCCGCCTGCCCTTTGTGCGCCGCTTTTACCTGCTGGCCCACGTGGAGAGCGAGCCGCTGGTGGCCCGCTGCCCTCCCTGCCTGCGCCTCCTGCGTGAAGCCCGCGACTTCCAGGCTGCTCGCCTTGATCGCCACGACCGGGGGCCCTGTGCCCGCATGCGGCCCCGACCCTCCACTGGCCTCGCTGAGATCCTTGTCCTCGTTGGTGGCTGCGACCGTGACTGCGATGAGCTTGTCACCGTCGACTGCTACAACCCACGCACTGGCCACTGGCGCTACCTGGCCGAGTTCCCCGAGCACCTGGGAGGGGGCTACAGTGTCGCTGCGCTGGGCAATGATATCTATGTCACTGGTAAGGCATACCGGGAGTGAGGGGAAGCGCCAGGGTGGAGGGTTCTGTTGAAAATGTGTGGGTTGTAGTGGCAAATCTTGGCTTTTCCTGGGTAGCAGAGAGTTTGGGACTTGGCTTGGGCGCCTGCACCCTGCCAGCAGGCATGGAGACTCCTGGAGTCGGTGCTGGATTTAGCAGCTGGTCTCAGTCCAGGAGCTATTTTGTCATGACTAATGCTGTTGAGCATGCTGGCAGAAGTCACAGATCTTGTAGTTAGAACTTTTTAACCGTCACTGAGGACAGGGGTGATGTAACAAGGTTTTGAGTTTCTCTCTTTGAAGAAAGTGCTCAGGTTCAGAGCCCCCTGAATCACAAGCTAGGCACATGCTTGAGGCAGAGGTATGTCAGAAAGCCCCAGGTTCCTTCACCAACCCCTGTGAGTCACAGTACCTTCCCCTGCACAAATCCTCCCTCCTTGCTTGGGCTGCAATTACTTCTGTCAAGGTGACACCAGTATGTAAATTCGGTTTTTAAACTGCATGCAAATGTCTTGTTTGAACTACATCTCTGTGACAGCTGTAACAATCTGAGGCTCAGGACACCAAGTGCTGTGGAACAGCGTGCCCTTGGTGTGCAGGACACGCTGGCAGAGTTTTGAAGAGCAAGTCTTAATGTGGATGAACAGAAAACTGTGTGTTCTCTAGTCACAAGCAGAAAACAAGGCCCTGCTTTAAGGACAGGACTGTAAAAATGACAGGCTGCCACATGGATGCAAGCATGTTTTTACAGAAACCCCTGTAATGTCCCATGGGAGCTTCTTGGAGTGATCCCAGGCAGGTCAGTCCTGCCAGGAGCTGTGTGCAGGCTGCTGCTGGGGATCTTGGCTTGTTCTGGACAGTGTCAGTGTGATGCAGGCAGGGCTGGGGGGTTCCCAAGCTGCCAGCAGCACCACAACTGCCTTGGCAGCTTCTGGGCAGTGACAGAGCAAAATGGGAGAGAAGTGGGTGTTAGAGGGTGGAGGTAGTGAAACATGGAACACTCATTTTGAGTCACAGCTGGATATGGACTAGGAATGACATGGGAGAAATCCTCCCTGGCTTGCTGGGAATGAAACAGTGCAAAACTCCCTTTAAAATCCTTGTGGCTGAGCCATCTCCTCCATCACCCTTCCCTTAATGGAGCCAGGCTCCTGACACGTGTCATGCTGTGCCACAGGGGGCTCGGACGGCTCCAGGCTGTACGACTGCGTCTGGAGATACAATTCCAGTGTGAATGAGTGGACAGAGGTGTCACCCATGCTGAAAGCCAGGGAATACCACAGCTCCACGGTCCTGGACGGGCTGCTCTACGTGGTTGCCTCTGACAGCACGGAGCGCTATGACCACACACTGGACAGCTGGGAGGCCCTGCAGCCCATGCTGTACCCCATGGACAACTGCTCCACCACCTCGTGCCGTGGGAAACTCTTCGCCATCGGCTCCCTATCTGGCAAAGAGTCCATGGTCATGCAGTGCTATGACCCCGACAGTGACCTCTGGTCCCTTGTCAACTGCGGCCATCTGCCCCCCTGGTCCTTCGCCCCAAAGACTGTCACACTCAACGGTCTCATGTACTTCATACGGTGAGTAGTGGGAGCTTCCCTCTTCCTTCACTTCCCTCCCTCCCCATGTCCCCATGAGGAGAACCCACAACTCCCCTAGCAAGGATTTTGGGGGTGGTGGAGGGAGGGCACTGGGTTGTGCTTCCCTTGATGGTGCAGGGAGGGCTGTAACACCTTTTTCCTTGTGTTGGTGGGCCTCAAAGAGCTGCCCATAAACTTGTGTAAAAATGTCTGAGTGTAACCCAGGGCTGGGGAACAGGCAGGTGTAAATCCATCTGAAGTCAGCAGCACTGCTTGGAAATTGGCTTCTCGGTTTCTCCGGCTCCTGGTTCAGCCCCCTTCATTGCTATAAATAAGCACATAAGCTCCAAGAAAACGTTAAACTCTGATGCAGGAGAGGACATCTTCCGTCTCAGCAGAGATAAGAGCGCTGAAGATGAAGTGATTGGTCACTATTTTTAAGCACCTTTCCAAACTGGGACTTAATTACCCATCTGAAGCTGTCCTGGTGGCGCAAATACTTCAGTTATCCGCTTAATTAAAAATAAACGGGAAGGCATGCTAGGGCTGGAGCATTTCATCTCTCTGTGTTGACTCTGAGCAAACAGACTTCTGTGATGGCCCACAGGCACTTCTCTTTTTTTAATCTCCTCTTGGCTTTGCATGAAGTAGCAGCTTTGGCCCAAGACTTTTTATTTGATCCTTTTGGGTCCAGCCAAGTGTCTTGCTGGCGGCTGTCCTGGTCAGCTGGTTTCAGTCCATCCTGCCAGGGTGTTGTAGCTGCTCAGGTCACAACCTGATTCTATAGAATTTCCTTTTTCTTATCCATTTTAAAATACTGGTGATTGGCACTTCAGGATTTTTGGATCTCTTTTCATCTGCAAGAGTCAGTGAGGAGATGATTTGGGTTAGGTGTTCTTCCCTCATTTCACGTGCTGTGCGTGGGCTGCTGCTCCGTGTAGAGCTGTGGGATAATCTTCGGAGGGCAGAGGAGTAAGCTGCAAGTAAAAGTAGAAAATTGGCTTAATAGCTCAGGCTAAAGGCTCTGAGTGATGATCCTTCATGCTGGGACTAGTTTTATAGCTTTAAACAAAGCGCAGCAGTGAGGTTCAGGTGCTCTCTGCAGTTGCCCCAGAGCTCACCCAGAGTTGGGAGAGGAGACCCTGGTCTGGCTCCTGGCCCTGCCTGGAGCTGCCTTGCAGCATCTTGATCCCATCTGTACCAGGATTGTCTTGGAAAGGCTGACAGCTGCCCTGACCTTGTCCTCCACACATTCTTGTGTCAGCAGCGCATGTCTCTGAGTCGCAAACGTCCCTCACCTGTCACTGTCGCCCTCCTGTCTGCCGAGCAGGGTGGGTAAGAGAAGCCTTGAGGGATTATGCTGCCTCCCCAGCTCTTTTCTCCCCCTGCCCGTCTAAATTTGGCTTCGATGAAGAACTCAAGCAGTGTTGCTAGAATGCAGAAGAGTGATTTTGTGTTCTCCTCCCCAGAGATGACTCGGCCGAAGTGGATGTTTACAATCCATCAAAGAATGAATGGGATAAAATCCCTGCCATGCTTCAGGTAGGACATTTTCCTGCTTCTGGGATGTCTTAAGTGTTACAATTGAGTTTCATTTACCTTTGTAAAACCAAGAGCTTTTTAGAATCAGAACCCCTTGCATGTGAAGCTGGTTTAAGTGTGTTGGAGTCACTGGGCAGACAGTCCTGGATGTAGTGGCATGTCTGAGCGTGCAGCCCGGCATGTGAGATCTGTGGGCAGCACTGGTTCAGAGCCCAACCTGCAGCTGGCAGGCATGAAGCTCCCTCCAAGGAATAGCCCCCACATCCCACCAACCCCCTCGATTGGCTGTTGGATGAGGCAGACCCCCTTGATCACTGTGTGTATTTATTCTTATGTTACAGGTTCATGTTGGAGGGAGTGTGGCTGTGCTCGGTGGGAAGCTCTATGTCTCGGGGGGCTACGATAACACGTTTGAACTCTCGGATGTCCTGGAAGCCTACGACCCCGAGACACGAACGTGGAGCATCGTGGGCCAGCTCCCTGAGCCCATCTTCTGGCATGGTAGCGTCAGCATATTCCGGCAGTTCATGCCAGAAACCACACAGGAGGACGACAGCATCACGCTGGACAACACCATCAGCTTGAGCAGGCAGAACCAAAACCTTCACAACCAGAACCTCAATGAGCTGCCTTAGCACAGGAAGCAGCTTGACGGAATCCCTCATCCGGAACCTGGGCTGCTTTGGGAGAAGGCTGAGGCAAACCAGTGCTTGGAAACAAAACCATACTGATCACAGAGGGAGCAAAAACTCTGGCTGTTGAACGTGATGCTGTGGGCCTGCAGGCAGCAAGGCCTCCACTGCTTCCCTCGGCCCTTCAGGGCGGGAGACGGCACCGCGCTGCCCACAGGGATCCGAGAGCTGATCCCTGGGGAAAGTGCTCGTGGTGAACTGTGCCACAGCACCGCTGCTTACAGCTTGTGACCAGACACCTTTCACTGGGAGCTCCTTCACCCGGTAGTGCTTCATTTGCCACCAAACTCCTTCATTCAGTTTCTGTCTTGGGAGGGGTCTGTCTGGTAGGGCAGTGGTGTGGACAGCCCCCTGCATTCTGTGCCTCAGAGGGAGACAGGCTTCCTGTGCACGTGTTGGGATTGAAAGGTAGTTATTTTAGGATTTTTTTCTTCTTTTTATTTGGGGTTTGCAGTTTTATTTTGGCTTGTGTAAGATTTGCCTTTATACTTGCCCAAGTGCCCTGGCCAGGTGGGCTCTGTTTATCTACCTTTGCTGAAGAGCAGTTGCGTGCAGTTTACATGTGGAATGTTTCTGGAAGAAGCAAACGACTGAACCTGCAGCATGGCTCCCTGAGAGCAAATGCTGCACCTTCAGGAGAGCCCTGAAGTGTGGAAGAAGCTAAGGTGTGGCTGGATGCATTTGCTTTTTTGGTCTTTAAATTTTAGCTAATAGAGGAAAAAATTGCATTTAAACTGAATTCAGAGATGGAAACCCCGTGTACTCGATCTCTCTCCTCCAGGCTTCCCCCTGGGTTGAGGAGCATCCGAGCCCCATTTCTACAGCATCAGCGTCTTCACAGCTTTACAGAAGCATATTTTGCCCCAGTGCTGTCTGACGCTGCTGCACCCCTCAGCCACGGGGACGCCGGGCTGTTCCCCAGCCTGGAACCCTGACAGTGCCTTGAGACCGCCGCGTGCCAGCAGGGAACGCGCAGGGCCCGGCTGCCCCTTGGTGTGACACCCATGGACAGAGCAGGGGGGCACAGGGGCCCACAATTCGGGGCAGCTGCTGCTTTTTTGGGAGCAATGGCCAATTCCCGACAGCGCCGCAGCCTGAGGCATTTCTGCTGAGCTATAAATAACGCACCCCGGCGCTGTGCACGCGGCTGTGCTCGCTGCTGGACCCCCCAGTCCCACCTGCTGAGCAGCTACAGATCTGTATTTATTTTTTGTAGAATTCATTGTGTTGAATCCTCAAGTACAGTTGAACTCCATCCTTTGAAACAAAGGCATTTTACATTTGCAGATAATGTATTTTTATTCTCATAGTTTGTTTTTAAATTTACTTGCAGCAGTCAAGTTAAATAAAACCTGTTACACAATTCTGTTTTCTATGAGGCGAAGGGACCTGGAAAGAGATTTTACTAGGAGTTTAATTTCTCCTTCCAGATATGCTTAAACTGGAGCCTCTCTGCCTCCTTGGTGAGGGGGAAAGGGGAGAGAGCACAGCTGCAACTCTGGGATGTGGGGGCACACACAGAGATCTCCCCCCACCCTGACACCAACTCAGGCTGTGGTTCTCACTCTCCCAGCAACCCTGGATTGTGTCTTTTCGGACAGAGTACAACTCCACATGTGAGCACAGGCACTTTGTGGCTGCTGGAATGTGTTTCAAGTGAACTCACAGCTCAGTCATCCCAGTGCTGAGCAGATGGGGGTCATGCTCTGCCTTTAATGGGGGAAAGAAAGAGCAACTGACAAAAGCTGAACAAAACAAAGGAGAAATAAGGCACAAGTTAAAAGGGGGAGTTAAGGAATGGGCAGAGCTGCTCTCTCTGGGGGAAGGTGAGCTTTAATTACAGGCAGGGTCAGAGGGCAGGAGGAAAGGGGAGGGCAGCACCAGCTCCTCTGGTGTCAGAAAGTGAATCAGGATGACACAGGGAGATCACTCCCATCCCACTGCACATGGACACTGACTGAAGTGACCATGCTGAGACACTTCATCTGACACTCACATCATGGTGACTTCCTTTCCCTGGAGCCTGGAATGGGAGATTGGCAGAAAAGGAGGGGACGGAGCTCAAAAGAACAAGTGTGGCAGAAAGTGGCTCAGCTTAATGCTTTACTCTGTTGCAGTGTAAGGGGATGGGTGACAACACTATGTCTCACAGTCTTCAGGAATCGTTGTGGTTATAATCAGCGATTGCTCAATCACATCAGCAGGGGAGAAGTTCTCGTTTGAGCAGAGTTTCTGTGCAGGGAGCTCCTCGGGCAGTGGCCCACGGGCCAGTGACTCCACAATCACCTCAGCTGAGCCCACCTCCAGCTCTGCTGGTGGCTGCAGCACCACCATCACATCCTTCTCATCCTCGATGATGAGGTTCCGCAGCTTCCGCTGTCGAGGGTTATAGTTCTCCACTCGGTCGTGGATCTCCATGTGGCGCCTCAAGTGAGCCTGCAAAAGAAGGGGAATTTGGAGAGACAGTGAAGGCTGGCTCCCCAGTGCAGCACAGGGGCCCTGGAGCTGGGGAAGGCCTCACCTGCCGTGTGAATTTATAGCCACACTCGATGCACTCAAACTTCCTCACTCCCTTGTGCCGGCGAACATGAACACGCAGCTGTTCTACCGCTGGGAAGGGAAAAAAGAACCTGTTGTCAGCAGCTCCATGTCATACAGCAATGCCAGCCCACCCATGGGAAGGAGGCAGCTCCTGCAGAACCCCATGTTACCTTTGAACGTCTTCCCACAGATGTGGCAGAAGTGGGGCCGCCCCTCCTGGTGCCGGCTGGCGACGTGCCTCAGCAGCGGCCCCTTCTCGGTGAAACGCTGCTCGCAGAACTCGCAGCTGAACGGCCGCTCCCCGGTGTGCGTCCGGTTGTGCTTGTCCAGACTCGCTGCCGTTAACAGGGGGACACAGGGAGAGTGGCTGGTCAGAAGCACAGCCCATGCACCCCATCCCAGGGGCTATCAGGCTGGGTCAGGCTGGTCAAGAAGGAAAGAGCAGCACAAGCACAAGCTGCCTGGTCCAACTAAGGGTAATGAGCAACACCAGCTCATTCCCTTTCAGTGCAGGTGACAGAAACGTGCTTTCCTTGGTATCAGCCTGCACTCAAGAGCATGGCTTTGCTCCTGGGGAAGCTGCTTTCTGGAGGTCCTGGATGCTGGAGCACAGCACTTGGCATGACATGCCATAGCCAGGGGTACCTTGTGTCCGGAAGGTCTTGCCGCAGAGATGGCACTGGAAGGGCTTCTCGCCCGTGTGCGTGCGCAGGTGCATGTTGAGGTTGGCTTTCTGTGTGAAGGCGTGGTGGCAGAACTCACACACGTAGGGCCGCTCGTTCCTGGGGGCAGGGAAATGTCACCGTCACCTCTGCCTCTGCCAGCTTCAGCCCCTTGGGTCTCAGCCCAGCCCCTCTGGGAAGGCCCCTCTGAAAGTCAGCCAACCCCCAGGCCTGTGGGGCAGAGACTTCAGCCAGGGTGACAGAGGACACATTGTCACTTGTACCTGTGCTTAGCCTTGATGTGCATCTGGAGGCCATTGCGGCTCGAGGCCCTGTGCCCGCACTCCTCGCACACAAACAGCTTCTCTCCACGGTGCTTGAAGGCCTCGTGCAGGCGCAGCTCTGTCCGGGACAGAAAGCACTTGGAGCAGGTTGAGCACTGCAAGGCCACAGGAGAGGAGGGTGTTAGGGTTGGGGAACACCCACCCTAGACCCACTCACACCCAGCCTTTCCCCAGCTCCTCCAGGGACCTCCCTGCAGCAGCACCCCCAGCTCAGACACCCAGTGAGATGGGACAGCCCAACAGAGATAAAGTGCTGGTCAGTGCTTGGATCTGTGGGCTTCTCCTGTCCCCAAAAGGGCCCATTTCCAGTAACTCTGTGCCCTACCCCGTCACTGACAGAGCCCAACATAATATTGTGCCATTCCTTAGGCCAGGTCCACACTCAGGATCACCCCCTCCCCAAAACCCCCGGTCCCTACCGCATGGGGCTTGGGTGCGCCGTGCAGCTTTATCATGTGGCTCTGCAGGTCTTTCTTCTGCATGAACTGCTGTGAGCAGGAGGAGCACTGCAAGACAGGAGAATGGAGTCAGCTTCCAGCTGCCCCCAAAGAGTGGTTTCAAAGCAAGGAGGGGACCAGCGGGGCAGTAAAACACAGATTCCTGGTACAGCTACAGGAAGCCTTTGGCTGTGGTGCCTCCCCGGATCACATTTTGGTCAGAGACAGGGAACAACCCCGAGTGGGCTATCATGGACAGGGAACTGGTGCACTCAGCTCTGGATGAGCTGGGCTGCCCTAGAAGGAAAAGGCTTGCCCCTGCTCTGTGCCAGTATCCAGCAGCATCCATAGGGACGTTGGATGCAGGCCCTGCTGACCTTGTATGGCATCTCCCCGGTGTGTGACACCATGTGCAGCCGCAGCTCCATCCGCCGCTTGAACACCTCTGGGCAGGCCGAGCATGTGAATACCTGTGAGAGACAGGGTAATTTTGGCTTCCCCAGGACCCAGAGCCTGACCTGGAGCCCAGAGCACAGCCCCCTGCCCAGCACATGGCACTGGCACCCTGCTACAGCATTCAGCCCACACCCACAGGAGCCAAATCTTGTACACACTGGTGTGCTGAATGTTGTGCATCAGGTGTGAGTCCCAGCTGCAGGGGCCCCAGCCATGGAACATGTGCCACACGGTGCTGACATGGGGTCTGTTTGGAACTGAGCATGGGCTGGGACTGGGCAAAGGTTCCAACTCCCCTCCTCCCACATGGCAGCTACATTCCAGCCCAGCAGGGCAGCTCCTGGGCGTACCTGTTCCGATCGGTTCATGCAGTTCCTGGCTTCATGTTCCAGGAGATTCTCTTTTCTAAAGTAACATTTGCCACACTTGGAACACTCAAATGGCTTCTCTCCAGTGTGTTTCCTTGGGGTATGCAAATACAGAATCCCATCACTGCCTGCCAACAGCATCTATACTGTCAGGTCCAGGAGGTCACAGGGAAGGGTGAAGTGGGTGCTTCCCCCCACTCCCACAGTGCTACTGTTCACAGCTGCCCTAAAGCTGCTTTGATGCCACCTTTGTGTCCCCTCAATAGCTCAATAGCTGTCAGTGCCTGTGACGCTCCATGGACCACCAGTTTTGCAGGGCCAAGAGTCCTCCCCAACACAAATGAAGCAAAGCAAAGCAATGCCCTGCTCTTGGTGGTCCACCCTGGAGCTCCTCATAAAGCCCAGCCTTGTGTCCCCCACAACCTCAGAAACTCCCCCCCAGGAGGATTTGCCATCTCCCACCTGCAGCTAGCACAGCCCCCAGGAGCCCCTCACATGGCCTTCCTGAGCCACAGCTCAGGGCAGTCGCTGCAGCTTTGGGGACGCCTTTCACTGACATATAACCCTCCCCCAGGCCAGAGCACCCCCAGGAGCAGTGGAAACCCTCCTTTACCACCCCGGGGGATGCCGAGATGTTCGGACCAGCTGGCAGGACCGGGGCCGCCCTTTCCCCCCTCCCGGGCAGGGTCCGAGCCGTGCAGGCGGCGCGTCCCCCCGCGTGCAAGGAAAAGGAGAAACCGGAGCGTTTACCTGTTGTGCACTTTAAGGTAATATTTGCTGAGGAAGGTTTTATGACATGTGGGACACTCGACCGGCACCGCTGTACCTTTTCTGCTCCCCGCTGCCTTTCCCGGAGCGGGGGGGCTCTTTTTGCTCCGCAGCACCTTGTTCTCGGGAAGGGGCTCGGCGTCGCCGTCCCCCCGCCCGCCGCCACCCACCGCCGCCTCCTCCGGGGCTGAGGGGGAGCCCTGCGAGGGAACAGCGGCGTCACGGCGCCGCCCCCGCCGGGCCCCGGCCCCGCCGTCCCCTTCCCGCCCCCCTCACGCACCGCCTGCCCGCCGGGCTGCGGGGCCGCCGCGGGCTCCGGGCGGGCGGTAGCGGCGGCGGCGCGGCGGGGCCGCGGGCGGAAGGCGCGGCACAGCGCCACGGCGTCGGGCACGCCGAGCTGCTCGGCGGCCGCCAGCAGGCGGGCGCGGTTGTGCGCCGTGAGCGCCAGGCGCCCCGTGTAGAAGAAGTCGAGCAGCAGCTGGAAGGTGTCGGCGAGGCCGTCGGGCAGCGCCACGGGCCCGCCGGGGCCGCGCGCGCGGAAAAAGCGGGAGCAGCTGGCGAGCACCGGCCAGTGCGCGCGGAACTCGCGGCCGCCCACACCGAGCGTCGCGTCGCAGAACTGCCCGGCGGCGCGCTGCCGGTTCAGCTCCCGCAGCACCCGCACGCTATGCGCCGCCGCCGCCGCCATGGCCGAGCACCGGGGCCCACCGGCCGCCGCCACCGCCGGACGTGGCGTCAGCGGGCGCCGGCAGTGACGATGGAGAGCGCGCGGCCGGGGCGGGCCGGGGCCGAGGGTCGGTCCCCGCGGTGCGGGCGGAGCCGCACGGCTCAGGCGGCGGCCAGGCGGCGCGTGTACTCCTGGATGGCTATCTGGAAGTGTTCGGCCGTGTTTTTGTGCGGCCGCAGCAGGATGACAAAGGCCCGCGGTACGAAGTACCCTCCCAGCAGTGCTGCGAGCGTGCCCAGCGTGCTCAGCACCCGCGCCGCCGTCTCGGCCCGGCCGCGTAGCGCGCCCTGCGAGCACAGCACGGCGGCCGAGCAGCCCAGGTGGAGCAGCAGGCTCACGGTCAGGCTCTTGGCCTCGTTATAGGCGGCGGGCAGGTCCGTGCCCGCGTAGCTGAGCACGAAGCAGCCGGCGCTGAGCAGCACCGTGTAGACGATGGCAGCGTCGGCCGCGGCGTTGTGGCCGCACTTGAGCACCACCCACTCGTCCCTCTCGCCGTACTCGCGGCGCGGCACCGAGGGGCTGGCGGCCTCGATGACCACGCACAGCAGCGCTTGTGCCGCCGTGCTGGCGGCCACGAACAGCACCGGCCCCTGGCGCCGCATCCACGCCTCGTAGAGCGCAGGCCAGCGCGCGTTCAGCTTGAAGATACAGAGGATCTGGAAGGAGCGGGTCGCCACGCAGGAGAGGAATACGGTGAAGCTGATGCCAAAGAGCGGCACCCGCAGCAGGCACGCCACCCGCGAGGGCTTGCCAAAGTAGAAGAAGAGGCTGCTGCAGGTGCAGGCCAGGGAGCCCAGCATGAGGAAACACATCTTCCCACCCGCAGACTTGACCACAGGTGTGGAGGCGTTGAGGGCGAACAGGACAGCCAGCGCCACTATGAGCAGCATGAGAAGAACAGCCATGGCCAGCAGCGCCCAGGAGAGGGGCTCAGACCAGGACAGGAACTCGATGGTGCGGTGGAAGCAGACCTCGCTCCCTGCTGGGGCCCATTCGTCCAAGCCACATCTCTGGCAGTCAAAGGGGTCTGCAGAGGACATGGACACCTCATACACCTCGGAACTGGTAAGAATTGTGCTGCAGTGCAGAGCCCAGCCTGCAGCTCCCTGGGGTCTGCTCACCCATCACGCTTGCTCCTTCTTGCAGGCACTCCCAGGCCTGGGGTAGCAGAGGGGGCTCGTTTCTCAAAAGACCCCCCACCTAAAATGCACCCCATGGACTATCCCAAAATCCATGGCCTGGGCTGAGACAGGGGCTCAGCTGTGTGAGGCTCAGGGCCATGGGCGCTGTGGGTGGGAAGGGGCTCATGCATCAGCAGTAACCTGGGAAGGATCTGCAGCACTGCTGTTGAATGGGACAGTACCATGTAGGGGTGCTTTCTGCTCCCACTGTCCCCAGAGCTGCCCCTGCCCACTCCACAGGCCAAGGGTGTTGAGGGACTAGCTGCCAGGAAGGGGTTTGTCATTGTGGCTAGAGACACAGGAGGCTAGAGGCAGGAGACATTTCCATATGCCAGGTGCTGATGACCACATAGTGCAGAAGCCCCGTGTGCCATCTGGGGCACAAAGGCAACCACTAGGTTGAATTTCCCTGGCAGAGGATGTGGTGCAGGGGACAGCTACCGGGCCGGACATCCCGTTCCCTGGCCACAGGCAAAGGGGCTCTGTTTGCCCAGGTGGGCTCACGTGTGGGCAGTATTCCCCGGAAAGCACAGGGCATGGGCTTTGCATACCCACTGGTAAGCAAACAGTAGCCAGACCCACTGCCTTAGGTCAGCTCAGAGGTTTTACTGACCACAGGAGGTGAGAGGCTGGGAGTGGTGAGACAGGAGCAGGAGGTAGGATGTGGGCAGGAGCAGACCCTGGGGTGTACTGACCCGATGTGTTCAGGAAGGTTCCCGGTGGACAGGCCACACAGCTGAAGCAGCATTTGTGGCGGCTCTGCTGCAGCCGCATCTCCCCTGGCTGACAGGCCTCAGAGCACACGGAGCTGGGAGCCTGCCAGGAGCACAGACAGGGTCAGGCTGGCAGGCAGCAGCCTCTGCCCTCAGTTTTGCCCTGATGTGAGGAAACACCCCAGAACTGGTGGCATTGGAATGCACTCAGCTCAGAAGTGAGCAGTAAATAAGACCTGGGTGCAGAACAGTACCTGGCCATCTTCTGTGTGCCACAGGATTTTGCCTGGGTCAATGCTCAGTCTGTCAGGGTTCACATGGAAGGTTCCTATCACATCAGCAGTCCAGTTTGGGCCCCTCCACTTCCACATGATAATGTCATAGCCTCTATGAATGTCCCCATTGGCATCAAAAGAGATTCGGCTCTTGTACAGGGTGAAGTTCACTTCCCTAATCTTTTGTAGGAGCTGTAAAACAGAAGAGTAAGAAAGGAGCCCTTCCAATGGCACAACTCCTGCCATTGGAAGGGAGATGTGCTGGAGGACACTTCCTCTGTCCTGCAGCTGCTTTCCAGTCCCCCGTCATTCAGTGAGGGACTGGTGGTAGAGGAACGAGTGACCTAGGTTAGAGTCTAGATCTAGGTCTTGGCTGCTCTGACTGTGAGGGGCAGCTGAAGCCCACAAAGGTCTTCAGCTGAGATTTGAGCCTTTGGGAAAGACAGGAGACCTTTGGGCACAATGGAAAAATCCTCCCCTGTGGGAAAGGATCCTCATGGATCTTCCACAAGGTTGCTCTTACCTGCCAGGGATAGACAGTGTCTCTGCTGCAGGCTCCTGAAGCACAGCCCAGCAGGTCATGGAGGCCATGGGCCACGGCGTATACAGCCGAGTATACATTGAAGGAGCCTTGAGCATCATACATGTCAGGGACAGTGGCGAGTGCACGGCAGCCAGTGCAGCATTGGGTGCAGTCCAGCTGTGTGTTCCCCCCAGATTCCCCACCTGCCTCTACACTGCTGGAACACTCAGCCCCAGCACCTTCCTCCAACATCTTCCAAGCTTCAAAGCGTTCCAGCATCGTGGACTCTGGCTTCTCAATTGCCATCCCAAACACTGAACCAATATTCTGGATGCCAGGCACCTGCCAGATAGACTGAGACAACGACCAGTCTTCAGAGGCCACCCACACCATATCCGTGATGTTCCTCTGGACCACCACCTCGAAGAACGGCAGAGCGATTCCTCTGGTGGAGAACACAACAGTGACATTGACCTTGACATCTGTGAGGATTCGGACCAGGTTGTGAAGCTCTGGGTTGTTGGCGTCCGAGTTGGCAGGGATGGTGCCTCGGTAGGCCACACACACATTGCTCATGCTCAGCAGCTCCTGCAGGGCATCCAGGCTGGCCCTGCCATAGGTGTTGTCGCTGCCCAGCAGCACCACCCAGGTCCAGCCAAAGTGCTGCAGCAGCAAGAAGATGGCCTTCACCTGCTGTCTGTCGCTGGGGATGGTGCGCAGGAAAGAGGGGTACAGCCTCTTCAGGCTCAGCGACTCCGTGGAGGCTTCGTAGCTGATCTGCAAAGGGAGCCAGGGAAAAGGGGGGATGCGCTGGCCCAGGCAGCTGCACCCCTAAGAGCTAATGGCACAGGCAGCCTGTTTGTAGCTGGGCAGGCAGTAGACCCAGTGCCAAGCGTGCTGAAACAGGAGAAAGCAGTGATGGATGGCAAGCCAGCCTACCAACTGCCTGGGAAGGATCCTGGAACCGTACACACAGAGGGACTGCATTTCCACGTCTACCAGGCTCCTCAGCTCTAAGCCCACCCTCCCTGAAACCATCACTCATTCAGATCCCTGTTGTTCATCAGCTGCAGGAGCTGCACTTACCTCTGGTACAAGAAAGAGGCTGAGAACAGCGGCTGTGGTGAGGGCCAGCCGACTGCTGTCGGGGCCAATGACAGCCACAGCCTGGGGTTCATAGTGTTGGAAACTGGGGAGCACCTGGACATCCTGCCTCCCTTTACGAGCAAGGGCACACAGCGTGGCGTGGAAGTTGGTAGGCTCAGAGCAGGTGTCGTAGATTTCATAGCCCAGGGTGACATTGGGGAGCAGCATGCTGGAGTTGTTGATCTCCTCCACTGCGAAGCGCATGGCCTGGGACAGGCAGTAGCCGTGGCTCTTGAAGGCAGCGCTACGGAATCGAGAGTGGTTGTTAGGGAGGACAGCGCGCTGGGGGCACGGGCAGCACAGACACTCACTCCTCGCAGCCGCGGACGAGCAGGTTGGCATCGTCCCGGTACGGCGCGGTGTGCAGCGGGAACAGCCCAGCCAGGCGGTGATCGCCGCGGAGGGTGAACGAGGCGGCGGCAGCAGCCGCGCAGAGGCACAGGCGGAGCAGCGCGGGTGGCGGCATGGCAGGGCAGGGCAGCGCGACCCCGCACCGCGCCGCGCGGGCGGCTCTTAACGGGGCGGCGGCGGCGGGCGGGGCTCGCACCGGGCGAGGCGGGGCCGGCCGAGGGGCGGCCCCGGGAGGCGGAGGAGGCTCGGCGGTCATGCCCGCGCGGCGCGGCCGCCCCCGCCGGGCTCCGGCCCGTGCCCTGGCCCGCGCGAGCCGGGCGGAGGCGGCCTGGCGGGAGTTCGCCGCCTCCTTCACTCGCATCGGGATGGTGCCGCCGGCCGAGCCGGGGCTGGTGGCCGTGGAGGCGGCGGAGGGCACGGCCGTGCTGCTGCTGGCGCCGCGGCAGGTGAGCAGCGCCCGCAGCGTGCCGGTCCCGCCGCGCCCCGCACCGCCTGACCGCCTGCTCTGTCCTGCAGGCGCTGACCTTCACCGGCAAGTGCCGCCTGCGCTGCCTCTACGGTGCCGTCCGCCTGCTGGGCTTCGCTGTGGCCTCGCACCACCCGGGACTGCCGGTCTTCTCGCCGGCCACGCACTGCGCGCTCAGCCTGGAGGCGCTGCCCGGCGCCCGCCCGCCCGGCGCCGCGCTCCGCCAGCTGCGCGCCGCCGCCCGCGCCGCCATGCGCTCGCACCGCGTCCGTCGCCGTGAGTGCGGGACGGGACGGGACGGGGGCGCGGGCGGGCGCCATTTCACGGGCGGTGCGGGGAGCGGCCATTTTGTGCGCGGGGCGCTGCGGAGCGGCCGGGTGCCATTTCGCGGGCGGGCGCGGGGCTGAGGGTGATGGCGGCACTTGCCTCTTGCAGAGGCGCGGGTGAAGGTGATGGCAGGGTTCTCGCCCGACTGCGCCGTGGTGCTGCTGGAGCACCTGGACACTCCGGTGACGCGATTCCTGCTGAGCCACCCACCGCTGTCGCGGCTTTTCGAGCCCCAGGTGAGGCGGCGCGGTGCCCCCTGCGCCGTGCCCGCACCGCCCGTGCGGAGCCAGCGGGGCCGCCCCCTTGTCAGCGCCCAGGCCGTGGCCTCACACCCCCTGTGCTCAATGCTCGCCCTCTCGCCTAGAAAAAGGAGGAGTCTATCTTCACGCCAGAGGACGCGGTCCTGGCGTCCGTGGGCATCGTGAAGTGCAGCCCCGACCGCGGGCTGCAGGTGTCGGAGAGCATGTGCCTGGCGCTGGAGGAGCTGATCCAGGCCTGCTGTGGTGAGTGCAGGCCTTTGGCCAGGTTGTGGCTTTGGTAGCTGGGAAAAAAAAGAAAATCCATGAGGCTTTTCATTGCTTGAAGTTGGGAGAGTACGCGCTGACCAGTACGTGCTGATGGGGTGTTGTATTTTTCTGTATAAAGAATGTACATCTAGAGCTTAGGCATTGCCTAGGGTGGGTCGGTGATGCCAGCATCAGTCCAGTTCACACTCTGCTTTTCTTTCTAGCGGAAGATGAAGGTGTGCCTGTGGTGCTGGTGTGTGGTCCAAAAAACACTGGGAAATCAACATTTAACAGATACCTAATTAACCTGTTACTGAACCGGTGAGTCTTTCATGTTCTGCAAACTTTTAAGTGCTGCATGAGATTTAGGAGAAGGAAAAAAAAAAAAAACATATGTTTGACAGGTCTCTCAAAAGAACCATCAGAACTGGAAGGTGCATGGTTTTTAAACACAAACAAAAATTCAGAAAAGCAGGCCTTCTTGTCTTGAGTGATTTCAGAAAAGCAGTCTCCTGAACATTTCTGTTGAATAGTGCTAAATTGCTGCCTTGGAGTGTAGGAACAGATTTGGCACCAAGCAGTTTGGGTTCAGTAGAGGAGTTACAATGCTTAAAAATGTACCATGAGCGTGGTAGAGGGAAGGTGAGATTTTATTCATGAATTTTAGCTTTGCAACCTGGAACAAAATCAGATTGCTCTTCTGATATGTTCAGGTCATGCTGTAGTTCTTTTGGTGGATGCTAACACACAGTGTCCCTGCAGCCTTCCTGTGGTCGAGTACATGGAGTGTGACATCGGGCAGACGGAATTCACGCCGCCTGGGTGCGTGTCCCTGAGCAGCGTCACGGAGCCCGTTCTGGGTATGTATTCCGCTGCTTCTGCGGTTACCAGAGGCCTGTTCCGTTTCTGAAATGAGCAGGGTGTTCTAGGCAGAGGCTCTGATTCAGGGGAAGCTGCTGCCACAGCTGTCAGAGTTTCCTGGAAAGAATAAACCAAGCGGTGTTTGAGTTTTCTTGTAGGGACATTTAAGCTTCCTGAGTACCATGGAGCTGTTCTTCTGCTCGTTTTGTCTGCTTTAGAGAGAGATGATGTTGTAGAGGTGGTAGTACTGAGGTGTGTCAGTGGGGATGTTCTGCCTTTCAGATGTGAAAGGTCTCCTTGGGAAAATGTGTATCTATAGATAAAACTAACTTGAGCAATCCAAAGTGGATCTGAACAGATTTGGGTTGTTCTGATGAGTGGAGAAAATAAAGTGCAGGAAACTACTGGTGTTTGTAGTCTTGCAAATCGGGGTCACTGTCTAAAAGGATGTGGCCAGGCTGGTTTGTCATAAACTGTTCTTCTAAGATTTGCAAGTGTGTGAGCAGTGATTTCAAACAAAAAAACCACCCAGTATTAACCTGAAACAAGCAAAGCTCCCAGCCTGCAAGACCAACAGACCAGTTTCCCCTTCTTGCAGGCTGTGCAAGGAGGACAATTGGCATGTGGGAAGAACGTGGGTTATTTCAGGAGAGGAGGTGTGTGGGTACTAAAGGGTTGGGAGTGTTTTGGTTTGACTTGGGGAAGCCACTGGATGTTTGGTGCTCTCTTTGCCAGGTCCCCCCTTCACTCACCAGCAGATGCCCCGTAAGATGGTGTATTATGGTCAGATCGGCTGTGAGCAGGACACAGAGAGGTACCTTGATGTTGTGAAATACGTGTTCAGCTGCTACAAGAAAGAAGTGCCTTTAGTCATCAACACTATGGGCTGGGTGAAAGGTAAATGGGGTCAATCTGCTCTGGAGAGGTGTGGGAGGGAGGTAACAGTGGCACAGAACCACGTGGAACAAGAACTCGCAGCGCGTCTACCCTCAGCTAACGCTGCTGTCCCACCTGTTGCAGTAGTAGCAGCAGTTGTGTGTTTCCTGTGCTCCTGAAGGTGAAGGGCTGCTGCTCCTCATTGATCTCATCCGGCTGTTGTCACCCAGCCACATTGTTCAGATGGACATCTGTGACTGGAAGGCCATGCCCCCGCTGACACCTGAGCATGTCTGCTTCAGCGCTGGGCTGCACACCAAGGGCAAGCAGCAACCCAAATGCAAGCAGCTGGGAGCGGACAGCATGGAGAGCTGGAAGTACCCTGAAGGGGAGGACATGTCAGCTCCACAGCACAAGCTGCTATATATCCACCCTGAATTCCCTCGGGCAGGGCAGGCGGGTGAAGCGTAAGTAGGATGTTAAGTGCTCTGTGAGGTCTGTGGGCTGAACAGAACCGCACATCATACCTGACATGGGGCTGTCCTTTCAGGCGAGTGCACAGCGGCATCCTGCGTGACATGTCCATCCTGGGATACCTGGGGCACCTGCAGAGCCCAGACATTGGGGCTGTGCTCCCACTGCACAGCCTGGTGCCATATCAGGTAAAGGAGCTTTTTGGGATGGCTTGCCAGGGGGGTGTGCAGAGAGCACAACTTAAAGTGATGGGCAATTCTGTTCCTACTGCATATGTTTCTCAGAAGAGGGGTAAACACTCTAATCTGCAGAGTGACTGTATGCAGGGTGTCTGGAAGCTGAGCTTCTGTCGAGGTGCTGGTGTGGCACATGTGTGCTGTGTGTTCTGTACGTGCAGGTGTTGGTGCAGAAGCTGCTTTGTGTGCCTTGCCTTAGTGCCTGTGTGAGAGTGTGCAGGGTCTGTACTCAGCAAGGTCTTATCTCTGAACTCAAACTCAATCCGTGTGGAGCTGATGAATCCTTTTGTTTCTCCTCTTTCCCACCCCAGGTACCTTTCAATGCTGTCGCACTCAGGGTTATTCACACGGATGTTGCTCCCAGCAACATCATGTATGCGGTGAACGCCAGCTGGGTCGGGCTCTGCTGCATTCCAGAGGAAGTCCGGTGCCAGACTGACGGGCCAGTCCTGCTGACACAGACACCAGTCTGTGACTGCCTGGGCTTTGGTGAGCACCCTGGAGCTCTGCTCTCACCTGCTGTGTTTTAGCAGACAGGTTGCAGATTGATGGAATTACTCTGCTCTTCTAAAACCAGCTGGAGAAGTGGGATGAGTGTTGTGTATTCTCTGCTGTTAGAGATTGTACTGCAAAGTCCTTGGACTTTGATTAACAGGTGGTAAGAGCTGTGGGGAATGTCCTTGCACAGTGCCACTTGGAGCTTTTCTCAGAACTCCAGTGACTCACTTTCTGGTTCACGTTCTCAAAAACAGACTCCATGTGGCCTTTGCAAAATTCCAGTAGTCTCAGTTTCCTTGTGTGACTTTAATGTTCTAGTTTGGACTTTGGTGCTTAATCATGAGTAGGGATGTGCCAGTGAGCAGGGATACCTAGTGACTGAGCTTTTCATGTGTGTTTTTTTTAGGAATTGTTCGAGGGGTTGATATGGAGAAGAAACTTTACCACATCCTGACACCAGTGCCTCCAGAGAATCTGAGACTTGTGAATTGTTTGCTCCTTGGGAACATCTCCATCCCTAACTGTGTGCTTGTGGGCCAGGTAGGAGCTCATGGGAGGGGTGAGACTTGACTGAGCTACAACTGGCTGGCAGATTTTCCATTTTTTTATTCCTGCGGCTGATGCGTGCTGGGAGATGCCTGGGCATCAGCAGATGGTTATCTCTCTGTGAAATTGTCCTTAAGCATGGAAACCTTGGGAGAACACAGTGTTCTGTTCATGTTTCAGATGCCAGAGTGGGGTTTGGTGGTTGCTGGGTCCTTCCCACCATCAGCTCTGTCAACCTGGGGAGGGATGTGTTTCCTCCTCTGAAGGTTCAAGTTCTTAAACCTGTTTCTGGTTTAATTTTTCCCCTTTTCCAGCAAGGAATTGAGGGAGAGATCCCCTACGTCACATCTGATTACAACTACAGCATCATGGGCTCAGGGAAACTGAGGAAGAAGAAGCAGCATTTGAAGAAGAGGCAGTTCCCCTTTGAGTGTGATTACACTTGAAACCTCAGAGCATTCAACCAGGGATTGTTCATGTGGGACCTCAGGCGGTTGCAGGAGCCCTGGGTGCTGCAGAGGCCCTGGGCATGTAGATGCTACAGTGGGGCCGGTTTTGATAATGTTTTGTATGTTCAGTTTGTATTTTTTGTGTTTTGTAATAAATATCTATGGTAAATGTTGGACTAGTTTGGATCTTTTCCTAGGCCAAGGCTGACACATGTGGGGGCACAGCTACCATTTCACTCACCCTGGTCAGGACCCCTCCCCACTGCATGTCTGGCCCTCGGGGAGCTCTGGTTGTCAGCAATCCACAGTGCCCTGAGCAGAACTTCACTGTCCCCTGGGTCTGGAGAAGGGCCCATGGTGGGTTTCTGGCACTGGGTGTCATGCTGATCAAGGAGAGGGGAAGGAAGGAGCATTATCGGGACATGTCTGTCCCCCTGAGTGACAAAGATGGAGCCACTCGGTGCTGCACTGTCACAGCCCATCCTGTCTGTCCACTGTGACTGCTCTCTCCTGCCCTGTGCTGTCCCAGCTGCATATCTGGTGCTGCAGGGTGAACTCAGTGCCCTGAGCACAGTCTGGGAGCAACTTTGGCTTTGACGTGGCCCCAGCTCTAAGGGACTGTGCCATGGATGGAGGCTGTAACAGGATGTGACTGGGGAGTAACTTGTCACCAAAGTGCTGCATGGGACACTGGGGTGCATGGCCTTACCTGACCCCATCTGCTCTGGCCCAGGAACTTTATTTCTTTTTTCTTCCCAATCCTTTGTCAATTAGCAATTTGTTCCCAAGGGAAGCTGGGAGTGGTGGGAATCGCACAAGGGTGAGTGCCTTGGGTGAAGTTGAGGATGTTTTTGGAAAAAATCCTTCTTTATGGGTAAGAACACACAGGGCTCTTACTGAATCTGTGACTGCAAAAGTAACCTGGCTTCTGACAGCATCTCCTGTAAAATGAGGAGTGGCAGCAGCACAGAGTGGGGAACAGTCCAGCCCTGGAGTCTGCAGCCCCCCGAGCCCAATGGTGGTTCAAATTCTGTGGGCCAGGTCTGTGGAGGAGGGAAGGAAGCAGAGGAAGGAGGAATGTGCTGTACCACTTGGGGCCAGAGCTTTTTGGCTGCTGTGGGTGTGAGGGATCTGCAAAATTGCTTTTATCTGGTTTGGGAAGTGATTTCCTAGAACTACCAAATGAGCAGCTGTAAACAAACAAAAAAACTGGGTTGAGAGGTGAGGAGGGGACAGAGCTGGAGAAGAGCCACAAGAGGCTGTGCAGTGTTGCAGACTTGTAAAGAGTTAAACTTAATCCAGGCCTAATTATCCCCATATGGCTGGGTCTGGCAGCAAAGGAAGAAGTTGGCTAGCATTGTGGCCTGAACAGTGGCTAAAGTAAATAAAGGGGCCACGGTGCAGCCAGGGGGAGCATCCCAGGCGGGGTGAGACGGGAGTTTAATCACGAGGGAGTGGGTGGAAAAAGCTTCAGGAAAGGTGAGATAGACAAAGGACATGGCAGAAATGCCCAACACTAAAAGCATCCTCCCTTAGTGTTGTCACCAGCCCCCAGCATCCACCTTACCCAGCTGAGGGCAATGGATCTCACGGTGTCTCCGTCCCTCAGAGCCAGGGAGCAAGTGAGTAACGCCTGTGTGCTGAGCTGCATCTGGTTTGGGGCATTTTGGGGGTGGGCAGGGGGGTGCCAGTGCCTGCTGGGCCCCAGAGGTGGATGCTGCAGCCGTGGGAATGGCAAACCTCTGGCTTCTGGTGCTCCCTGAGGAGAAGAGGGACAATGGGGAGGCTGGGGGCTTTGGAGCATGAAACGTCCCATCAAGAACGCTGTTCCGTGATCAATGGAAATCTGTGTCAGCGTTCTTAGTATTAAGGATGCACTAAATCAAGCAGGATTAATTTTGCAATACGTTGGTTGGCATCTGTTACTTTTGCAGCAGTGATTTACGAGTGAATTTCTGGCAAAGGGTGCCTAGAAGCAACAAAATTCTGAGAAGCACCTGGCGCCTCTGGAAGGAGATGCTGGGGTGAGTTTGGAGGTTGGGATGGGTCTTGGCATGAGGCAGGATCAAGGTGCCATTTTTGTTGTCTTTGTGGGGTTTAAGCCCTATCTGGTGCTTTCTTGGATTAGCAGGAGGAAAATCCCCCTGAAGATCCCTGGTTTTCCCTATGTGAGCGGGGGCCCCCGTGTGCCCACGGGTGCAGGGATACAACTGGAGCTCGGGGCGGCGCATTCCTGCCCCCTCAAGAGCCGGGCGGTCAGCAGAGCCGCCAAACATCCCCCTTCTTAATGCTGATTCTTTCCATCACAAGCACGTCTTGTCTCCGTGGCCGAATGTCTTCCATAGACGGTGGAAAGTGAAATTTGTGCAATGTCTGTAGGAGGCTGAAGAAAGGCCCTTTGTGCGCCCCCCGCGCGGGCGCTGGGCAGCCTCCAGCAGCACCCTCGGCCGCCCCGCGGCTCCCGCCGGCGGCGTCAATGCACCGCTTGTCCAGAGACCGGGACCCACTCTTAAAGCCCGAGCTGGTCTCCCCCGGTTAGTCCCACCGGTGGCCCCGCCGGGGCGGGCACGGCTACGGGGGGCCCCCCGGCCGCAGCCCCAGGATGTTTCTGTACTGGAAGAAGCGGGGTGCCTACGAGCTGGAGGCTTTGCCGCCCGGCCTGGCGGGGCTGGAGTGCGGGGCAGCGGAGCGCTTCTCCTGGAGCTCCAGCCTGGACGTCAGCGAGGAGCTCGGGGGTAGGTGGCTGGGGCACTTTGGGCAACCGGCAGGTTGTGGCTGAGCGCGGCTGCCCAAAGCCTCCAGCTCTAGCAACGACGGTGAGGGGTTGGGAGAACATCCTGAGTGCCGCCGGGATGCCGTGGGAATGCTACAGGTGCAGCTGGGGAGCGCTCAGCAAAGCGCCCGGTGCCACCGCCGCTTCCCCCGGCCCAGGCAGGCGTTTGAAAGAGCTAGCTGCTGCTGCTGCTGCTGCTGTGCGCTCTGCCGCAAGGACGATCCGGTTTCAAAACTCGTTTGCCGTCACCGGGTCCGCCGGGTGTAATAGCACAGCCGGCAGCAGGAGAAGGAGGAGGTGACCGGGCGGGGAGAGGAGCTGATGGGGACAGGATCTCTCCTGCAGCCCCCGGAGTGTCTGGTGGGGATCCGGACACGCTCTTGCCTCTGACACAAAGCGGGGCTCCCTGCGAGGAGCTCCCAGCCCGGTGTCCCAGGCCCTGGTGTGTGTGTGTGACCCGCGGGCAGGGTCGGCTTTTGGGAACGGCCACGCGGCTCTGGCTGATCCCTGGCACCGCCGGCCGCTTCGGCCAGCCTCTAGTTTTTGGTGAGTTTGGAAAACTTTCCCTTGGGTGCATGAAAGAATTTGTTATTTGTTTCCGTTATTATTCCCGATAGGTCAAGTGAAACGGCAGCGGCGGGGGGCGGGGGCCGACCAAGGCCGGCGGGCGCTGCGGGGCGGCCGCGGGGACAGAGGCCTCATTGTGCTCCTGCCGCGGGGGCAGCGCCCGGCCCCGGCTCCCAGCCCGGCTCCCAGCCCGGCTCCTAGCCCGGCTCCCAGCCCTGTTCCCAGCCCGGCTCCTAGCCCGGCTCCCAGCCCTGCTCCCAGCCCGGCTCCCAGCCCGGCTCCCAGCCCTGCTCCCGGAGGGCGACGAGCTGAGCCCTGCCCGGCTGCTCCTGCACCGTCCAGCAGCGTCCATGGTGCCACAGCAGCCCCGGCATCGCCTCCCAAGATGGGAGCTTGAGCAGCCAGCACCATTCCGAGTTGCTTCCCCCTCTCCAGGCAGAAGCAGCAGTTTTTTTCAGAGCTGCCTCAAAAGGCAGACTGTTCTATCCCGCAGACTGTTTCTAACCCTGGCCTTGGCCGCGGTCTCGCTCGGGTCGGCGTGGATGCTGTTTTTGTTGGCAGGAAGGATGCGGGAGAGGAAAGTGGTGCGGCGGGGAAGTCCCTGTGCCGCTGGGCTGGTGTAATAGCCGTGACACCTGGTAGAGCAGTGCCATTGTGGCAGAGCCATGCCATCTGGCCTCTCCACATCCCCGGCAGTGGCTCCCTGCCCAGCAGGCAGCTTCCCAACGCTGCATCCCTGCCTGCAGCGGGGCTGTCCTGCCAGAGGGTGTCTGTACTGCTCGTTTGCCGCTGCGAGCAGCGCGGAGTCTGTTATTTTTAAACTATTAGGTTCGACACATAACAAAAGCCTTCAAAATAGGATTTGTCCGTAAGGCCGATTTAACTGTCAAGCTCCTAAGCCCCATTGGGGGCTGACAGCGGCAGATTTAGTGTTGCTGCTGCAGCCCCAGGCCGTGCCAGCCCCAGGGGAGCTGGGGCAGGTCCGTGTCCTTATCCTGTACCCTGGGGTGCTGAGCAGGAGGTGCCGGATTCTGTAACTTGTGCGTTTCTCCGGCGGGGATGCACCACTGGCTCCTTGGGCATGGGGCTTCATCGCCCTGGATGAGCTGTGGGGCGGGCAGGAGCGGGCTGAGCCCGAGTGCTCTGCCGACCTCTGAGACCCGGGATTCCTGGTGTGGGGGCTCAGCACGGACCCGGAGGGGGCTCACCGCAGCGCCCAGGCACTGACCCTACTCTCTCCACAGCCGAGCCGTGCCCAGAAGAAGAGACAGTGCTGCACTGCCAGAATCCCGACTGCGCTGGAGAGAGAAGGGCGACCAAGGTGGGTCCCGCGAGGTGCGGGCAGCGTCGGGCAGTGCTGCCTGGGGTCTTGGAGGTGAGAAGGGCCAGCGAACAGCTCTGCCCAACCTGCCTCTCCCTGCCTTGGTCGGCAGCTCCCGGCCTGCCGTGCCGGGTGTGTATTCCCTGCTGGTGTCGCGGTCCTGCTGACATTTAAGGGCACATCGGCGATTTACGCGTTTCTCCAAGCTGCCCTGATTTGGGCTAATCCACTACAGCCCGTCTGTCCCCCCGCTCGCTAACGTGAAGCCAGGGCGGATTTAGGGTCCCTTCTCTCCTGTAGGGAGCCAGGCCGGACCCACGCCCTGGCTCCTGGCGAGTCCCCGGGGCTGCAGTGCGGGGCCTCAGGCGGTGTCTCCGGCGCAGCAGGCAGGACAGCCCGGGTGCACCGGGGGTGTGCCGCGGTGCTCTGTTTGCACGCCGGGCTGGCAGGGCCGGTGCTGCTGGGGCACACGTGGCATTGGGCTGTAGCTGCCCAGGAGCGCAGGTGGGACTGCCGAGAGCGACTGAGGCCACTCCGCCGCTGTCGCCAGACCCCTGATGCCTGCCAGGTAGCGCTTGGGGGAGGAGGACTGGTCAGGCTGGGGGCTCATCCTGCCGTGTCATGGTGCAGGATCACGGTGTGAACCCACTCGCTTTGTGAGGCACCTGCTGAGGGGCGGCGGAGCTGTTGTGTGCTGGGAGTTCCGTGGGGCTTGGATCAGGAGCTGATCCCTGGGGTGGGCAGAGGGGTTCGGCCATTCCGCCTGGCACCTCCTGTGGGGATGAGTCCACGGATGGGCTGCTGGAACAGGGTGGATGAGAAGCGCCGCATCTCTCTGGAGCGGCTGCCAGGGGATGTCACAGAATGAATGCCAGCTGCGGGCACTGGCTGGACCCTCGGCCATACTCCCACACGCAGGTGTCACGATGGCCACGATGGCAGCAACGCCGTGCTGGGAGAGGAGGAGGGCTGAGGGGCGTCCTGGGGCTGAGACTGCCTCGAATTCTAGGATAGGACACTGTGGATGGCAGGGATGGCAGAGGGGCCGGCGGCCCCTCGGAGAGAGCGCGGGTGGTGGGAGCGCGTCAGCTCTGACCTCAGCAGCGCCGGAGGAAGGAGGGCAGGAAGCGGGGGCGGCTGGAGCTGCACAGGCGCTTCCTCCCCGCTGCAGCGCGGGGTGCTGCAGGCAAGCCCGGGCAGGGCTGTGTCCTCCCAGCACCCTCGCACCCCTCCGCGGGCAGGGTGGCCGTGAGGGTCCCACACGGGGACGGAGATATATCAGCGGTGCAGCAGGGCTTGCTGGCAGTGGCCGGTGGCGCCACATCCCCAGGAGCGGGGCCAGTAAGAGCCCCAGTGAGACGGGCACTGGCCAGGGAACACAGGCTATGCACTGTGCTGAGGGCCTGGCTGGGGGTTTAAAAATAACCCGCTGTGAATGCCTGGAGGGGTTGGGGCCGTGGCCGTGGCCGCACACAATCGGAGGAAACTCGCCGGCTTCGAGCATTGTTTGGCTGCAGACGCTCGCTTCCTCCGTCCTGCCACGGGGACACGGCTCTCGTCAGCACAAAGGGGCTGTGGGGTGCCAGGGCGGCCTCCTGGGCCGCTGGTGAGGTGCTAGTGCCACGGTGCAGGTGACTGTCCCGCAGCTCCTTGTCCAAGCCTCGGCATGTGCAGGTGTCCCAGGGTCTCTGCTCATTGCAGTGGGGCGGGGGGGGCTCTGCGGTGCACAAGCTCCCGTGTCATCACCACGCCCTTACAGCACCCACTGCCATATAGCCATGCCCTGGTCATGCTGCTTTCCCTGTGCCCACTCTGGCTCCAGCATTCCCTATGAGCAGCGTGCCAGCTGCATTTGGGGGTGGGAGAGGGAACCTTACTGCTCGTGGTGCTGACCATCCCTCCTGCCAACACGGCACAGCCGGCAGCCCCGGGCAGGCCCTGTCTGATGGGCACATGTCCCCGCAGGAATGCCACCACGCCGAGTGCCGGCAGCTGAGCCGCAGCGGCCCCCTCAGCCTGTGTGAGCTCTGCGACGGCCGCCTCCATGGCGCCATGCACTTCGATGGCCACATCCGCTTCGACCTGTCCCCGCAAGGTGAGCCGGACGGGGCTGCGGCACCGCTGTGACACCGCTGTGGCACCGCTGTGACACCGCTGTGACACCTCCGCGGCAGAGGTGCAGCGCAGGGATGGGAGTGATGAAATGCGCTTGGGGCTGGTGCAACTCAGGGATGGGAGTGGGATGCAGTGGGAGCCAGCACGGGGCTGGGGGAGCTGTCACAGCCCAGCTCGATGCCCGTTTGCAGGCTCCATCCTGGCCCGCAACATGTCGACACGTTCGTGCCCCCCGCGCACCAGCCCTGCCTCTGATGTGGAGGAGGAGGAGGAATGTCCGGCAGAGAGCAGAGGGTGAGCGCCTAGCCCTGCACAGCCCGTGTGCAGCCCCAGCCCGTGGCATCCCTGTCACCCTGCCCTCCCTGTGCCCGCAGGGAACGCAGGAGCTCAGCGCTGAAGCTTCCCAAGAAGAAGGCTTGGCGCAGGCACACGGACGTAAGACACCAGCTCCTCTCCGTGGGGCACTCGGCAGGGCAGCAGGATGGCCCTGGTGGGAGGGAGGGAGGAACCCCTGGGCAAGCAGCTGCCACCTGTCCCCAGGACCCCAGCAAGGAGTGTTTCACCTTGAAGTTTGACCTCAGCATCGACATCGAGGCAGAGATCGTGCCAGCTGTGAAGAAGAAGTCACTGGGGTGAGTCTGCTGGGAACAGGACAAGGTACAATGTGGGTACAGATGCAGAGACAAATGTGGGGCTCATGTCCTGCAGGGAAGTGCTGCTGCCAGTCTTTGAGAGGAAGGCGATTGAGCTGGGCAAAGTGGACATCTACCTGGACCAGTCCCACACGCCTCTGTCCCTGCAGTTCGAGGCGTATCGCTTCGGGGGACATTACCTGCGGGTCAAAGGTGCTGCGGGGGCCCAGAGGGAGGTTTGGCTGCTCCAGAGTTTCCAGAGCACACTGACAGCCTGATGCTCCCACAGCCAAGCCTGGGGATGAGATGAAGGTGGAGCAGGCAGTGCGAGACGCCAGGTCAGCCAGCCTGCCCATCCTGCATCCTGCCAGCAGTGCTGCATTCCTTGGACCGGCACTGGAGCCGCTGCCAGGACGCCGGGAGGGCAGTGAGAGCCTGGTGAGTGCCAGTGCTAGTCTGGGGAGGAAGGAATTTGGGATGGGATGGCAGTGTGTGTGATATCCTCCCACAGCCATTCTTTCTGAAGATGGGTCATGGGGCAACAGCGTGGTGTCTTCTCCATGGCCTTGTTGTGGTGTGGGCTGGAGATCCCCCTGGAGCCCCCAAGACCCACTTTTTCCCCTGGCTGTGCCATGCTAGCTGTGCTGTGTTGTGCTGTGCTGGCTACACCATGGTAGAGTAGCAGCTCAAGCAGCAGCACCAGCCCATCGGCTGTGCCAGGTACAGGCTGGCACCAAAGCAAAGGCAAACAGGAGCCCTGGGGGCCCCGGCAGTGGCTGCCACTCGGTGCCACCCCACCCCTGGGACTCCTCCTGGCCCCAGGACTCGCCCTGGCCGCTGGCCCTCCTCTCACTGCGACGCCTGGTAGTTGCTGAGCACAGCAGCTCTGTCCTGCCCCATGGACCCTGGCCCCAGATAAGGCGTGGGACCGTGCTGGGTGTCACTCCCATGGCAGCAGGGTGCCAGGCCCGCGGGGAGCAGCTCTGCAGGATCTGGCCAGGGGGCACTGCTTGGTCCTGTGCCAGCAGACCCTGAGGGTGGCAAGCTGGCTGCATGGCCAGGGCTAGTGTCTGCCCGTGTCCAGCACTATAATGCCTGGCTGCAGGACCCGCAAGGCACTAGCAGGGCCAGGGGTCAAGCGGGCAACCAGCCACCTCTGTGGGGGTCTCGATCCCGACCACCTTCCTGGGGACAGGTGGGCCCCAAGCGGCACCGAGGCGATGGGGCTGGTGGCAGCCGGCGCACCTGGAGAAGTGACAGCACAGTGAGTAATGGGGATGGTGCCCGGAGCAGCTCTTGCCGCCTGGGTCTGCGAACGTGGCAGGGTGTGGGGCCGTGCTGGCGGCGGTGGCAGCAGCATGGGGCTTCCCAGGGCTTGGTGGCAGGCAGGGAGCCCCGAGCCTGTTGAGTTTTGTGCCACGGTGACGAGATGGCAGCGGCCACATCCCGGCACGGCCCAGGGACACACAGGGAGCAGCCGGTACAGCGGTGCCCGGGGCTGCGGGAGCCTCTTGGCCGTGACCCAGCTCTCGCGACCAGCCGGGGGGCTTTGATCTCCGCCGGTGAATTGTTCAGCTCTGGTAGCTTATCTGCCGAGGAGGGAAATTAGGTTTTCGGCGCTGGCCCCACCTCCTTTTGTTTCGGAGGAGCTCGGCCACAGCCTGCCCGGCCCCGGCTCTGTGGTCCGAGCCGGGAGTGCGGCAGGACGGGCGGCTCGGCCGGGTGCTGCGACCCTCGGGATGCCCTGAGCCCCCGCGCTGCAGGGGCCGCTTGTCCATGGCCGGCCGGGCTTGGCCAGGTAGCACCCGGGGTCCTGCACCCCCGGGGCTCTGCACCCCCGGGATGCAGGTAGGCAGGTCAGTGCGGGCAGGGGAGCGTGGCCCCGGGACCCCACTGCCCGGGGCTGCCATCTGGGTGTCTGTCTGTCCCACGATGCTCGAGGTCAGCCAGGCTGCTGTCCCCATCCCAGTGCCATGGCCGCACCGCTGGGCACTGACCCTGGGGACACTGGCTGTCCCCGCTGCAGGCTCCAGGACGGCGAAGGAAGAACATAACAGAGTTCCTGGGGGATACCAGCATCCCCAGCCCTGAGCCAGCCCTGCACGGCAGCAGCTCTCTGCCCACCAATGGCACCGACACCTGGAAGAATCGCGCTGCCAGCCGCTTCAGCGGCTTCTTCGGCTCCGGGACTAACACGGGCTCCTTCGTGCGGGTACGTGCAATGCAGGCATGGGGAGGGGGTGTGGGGACATAGCCACTGTCTGTGGCTAAGCTGGGGAGCTGGGATGGGTCCCCCTGGGGCTCGAGACCCTAGTTCCACAGGTGGGGTGAGGTGGTCCGTGGCACAAGCCTGCTGGCCCCTGCCGAGCCACTCTGTCCCACACTTTTGGCCAGGACACTGAGAAGCTGGAGCAGCTGGTGAACAGGCTGCACGCCTACAGCACCTTTGGGCTGCCCAAGCTGCCGCCCCAGCTCCGCTTTGACCGCGACTCCTGGGAGGAGGATGGGGACGAGGCTGGGCTGACGCTGGAGGACAGCTGGCAGCAGATCATCCAGGGCACAGAGGTAGGGACAGGGCCTGGGGAGTCTCAGGGGCTCTGCCCAGGCCCCAGCACAGTGCTGACACTCAGCCTGGCAGGTCCTGTCGCGCCGGCAGTGCCACCAGCAGGAAGCCATCTGGGAGCTGCTGCACACAGAGGCCACCTACATCCGGAACCTCAAAGTCATCACTGATGTGAGTATTGGCAGCTGCTGCACTGTGCTGGGCTGGGGACTGTGGCTGCAGCTCACTGGCTCCCCACTCTCCCCACAGCTCTTTCTCTCCTGCCTGGTGAACCTGCAAGAGTCAGGGCTGCTCTGTGAGGTAAGTGGAGAGGGCTGCAGGGGACAGGCTGTTCAGAGATGGCTCCTCAGCCGTGCCATGCTGCAGGGTGGAGGTGTTGTTCCCCAGCACTGCCCACCTCACCCCCACAGGTGGATGCCGAGCGGCTCTTCAGCAACATTGGGGAGATCATCCGGCTGCACTGCAAGCTGTGGCGCAGTGTCATGGCCTCAGTGCTGGCCAAGGCACGACGGACTGGGGCACTGCTTGACCCCATTGACTTCCTTGATGCCTTCAAGATGGTGAGTGGGGATGCCACGCCACGGTGGGGAGCCAGACCACGGTGTGTGCTGCATGGTGACCCCCTTGTGTCCCTCAGTTCGGGACCCTCTTCAAGCCCTATGTGCGGTATTGCATGGAGGAGGAGGGCTGCATGGAGTACATGCGGGCACTGCTGCGGGACAGCGAGCTCTTCCGCACCTATGTGACGGTAAGGGGAGGGCGGGGACCGGGCCTGGGGCTGGGGCCAGGGCGGTGCCGGTGCTAATGCCTGTGTGCCACAGTGGGCTGAGAAGCAGGAGCAGTGCAGCCGCCTGAAGCTGAGCGACATGCTGGTGAAACCTCACCAGCGCCTCACCAAGTACCCGCTGCTCCTCAAGTCTATCCTGAAGAAGACAGATGACCCACGCGCCCGTGAAGCCATCACCACCATGGTAAGGGATTGGGGTGGGGGGCAGCAGGGTCGGTGGCCCCCCCCTGGCCCCTCAAACCCACTGCCACTCCTGGCACAGATCAGCTCTGTGGAGCGCTTCATCAACGATGTCAACTCGCGGATGCGCCAGCGGCAGGAGCGGCAGCGCCTGGACGCCATTCTCAGCCGGATCGATGCCTACGAGGTGGTGGAGGGCAGCACAGATGAGGTGGACAAGGTAGGCTGGACATGGCAGAGCTGCCATCTCACGCCACACCATGCCCTTCAATGCCATCCTCTGCCACCCTGCTCTGCCACCCTGCTCTGCCACTCTATGTCACTTCATGCCAAGCCACCCCTTGCTATGTCATGCCATGCCGCCTGTGCCATATTACCCCATGCACCCCATGCTGACACTGAGGGCTTCTGGCAGCTGCTGAAGGAGTTCCTGCGGCTGGACCTGACTGCCCCCATCCCTGGCACCTCCCCGGAGGACACCCGGCAGCTCCTCCTTGAGGGCAGCCTGAGGATGCGGGAAGGTAAAGACAGCAAGGTGAGGACTGCAGGGGACAGGGAGATCTCGGCTCTGACCCCTGCCTGCCCGCCCTCACTCTCTGCACGGACTGACGCCCACGGCCACATTCTCACCCACAGATGGACGTCTACTGCTTCCTCTTCACTGACCTCTTCCTCATCACCAAGCCTTTCAAGAAGGCTGAGCGCACCAAGGTGATACGGCAGCCCTTGCTGGTGGACAGAGTTGTTTGCCGGGAGCTCAGAGACCCAGGTGAGAGCAATGGGCATAAGGGGGACTACAGGGAGGTCCCTGGACACTGCTGACAGCCCCTGCCCACAGGCTCCTTTCTCCTCATCTACCTGAACGAGCTGGGGAGTGCTGTGGCCGCCTACACCTTCCAGACCAGTGGGCAGTTGTGCCGCAGCTGGGTCGAGGCCGTGCGCAATGCCCAGGTGAGGGCACATGGGTGGGTGGGGGACCCGTGGGTGCCCTGTGCACGCCCCATTCCTCACTGATGACTCCCCCTTCCCAGAACCTGCTGCAGCGGCTGCGGCAGCGCTGGCGCATGGAGGAGCAGGAGGAGGAGGACGAGGAGGATGAGGAGGATGATGGTGAGAGTGGCACCTCAGCTGCCAGTTCACCCACCATCCTGCACCACAGCAGCGCCAGCCCGGACTCACAGCAGTGGTAGGGAGCAGGAGGGGGGACCTGCACACCCCCAGCCTGGCACAGGCCCCTCCTCACCTTCTTTTACCCACAGCCCGTCCGACGGCTCCACCGAGACGCTTGCCATGGCGGCAGCAGAGGGTGGCGATGAGCTCTCCTCCCCAGACTGGGACACAGGACCCTTCAGTTCAACCTCGGATGGCTCGTCCATCAGCACCAGCACCTCCATCGGCACTGGCACCTCTGCTGAGACCCCCACCTCTGCCGAGACCCCCACCCAGGAGCTGCCTGCAGGCGCCCTGCCTGTTCCCCTGCCCCACGGCGTGGCCTCCCCAGGCAGCGGCTGCCGCTCGTCCTCCATCGACAGCGCCTATGGCACGCTCTCACCTGCCTCTCTGCGGGACTTCAGCCAGCAGCCACAGGGGACGGCCGAGGAGGGGCAGGAGCCCTCCCTGGCCCCTCCTGCGCCCCGGCCTGCCTCGCCCCGGCTGCGCCGCCGGACGCCCGTGCAGCTCCTGCCTTGCCCAGCCAGGGTGCTTAAGTCCAAGTCGGAGGCCAGCTTGCCCCAGCTCCTGTCCCCCACTTCCCCAGGCCCCCTAAGCCAAAGCCGCAGCCTCTCTGACCTCTGTGCTGGTTCCCCCCGGACTAGCCAAGACCCCACAGCTCTGGCTGCCCCCGGCAGCAGTGGCAGCTCCACATCAGAGCTCTCAGAGCCAGAGGCACCAGTGGAGAGCCCAGCATCCCTGCCAGGGGAGCTCAGGCGCGACTTCCAGCCTCCTGCCCGCCGAACCCTCTCGGACCCACAGTCGGCGCAGCACCGCAAGCTGACACTGGCTCAGCTGTACCGGATCCGGACCACGCTGCTGCTCAACTCCACGCTGACGGCCTCGTAAGCACATGCTGCCTGCTCCTGGGGGACGGCCAGCCCTTCCAGGGGCTTCCCAGGGACAGAGTCCCAGTGCTGAAGGCATCTCTCCCCACTCTATGTCTTGCAGGGAGGTCTGAGAACCGCTGGTGTGGAAAAGGACAGATGCACGGATGTACCAAGGAGCTTCTCCTGCTTCTAACCGTAGCGTAATGCCGGGGCTGGGCAGAGCAGGCACGGGGATGCCACGCTGGTGGGGACATGGATGGGGATGCAGACCAGTCCCCTTGGCAAGGACGTGTCCTGGGCATGGCGGTGCAGGGCTGGACATGGCACGTGGCTTGTGCTGAACCCCCTGTCCACAGACATGCGAGTTGTCGGGCAGGGGATCCTGGGGCTATGGGGGGCTGTGGGAGACTGTGGGTCAGCTCCTGCAGGCGAGGAAGGGATGATGATGTTGGCAGTGGTGAGTGGAGAAGTTGCTGAGAGGGTCGTGGTGCTGGTGGCACTGTGCTGTGGGCAGTGCAGGGAGGAAACTGGGGCTGGTGGCAGGAGAGGATGGCGCAGGGCTGAGGCAGGTTTGCCCTGTGGGGTGGCAGTGGATGGCAGCACCTGGGACCGGAGTGCGGGAGCCACGGTGGGACATGCACGGAGGCAAGAACCCCGGCTGCCCCCCCATGCTAATCTGCACTCCACGTCCCAGCTGAACAATAAAACCAGCTGGTGCACGCTCATGTCCGCCTCGCCTTTCCTTTGCCTTCAGCAGCACCCAAGGCTGGGCATCACCTGGGTGGGTGCGATGTGGCTGAGGAAGCCCCACCGGGACAGACAAAGAGGGGCCAGTTCCAGCCTCCCATTTTGGAGCTCAGGGTGGGGATGGAGCCCTGGGACGGAGATCAGCCCTGCTCCCCACCTACCCTGCGTCCCCCTGTCACCCCCGCAGCCGTGGGTCTGCGCCAACGAGCAAGGGAGGGCGGTGGCCGGGTCCGAGGCGAGGCAGTGCAGGTCCCTCCCGCGCCTAGCACTCCGTCATGTGGTTTCGTACCCCCTGGACTCATTTCCAAAAAAGCATTTCCTCCTGCTGCGGTTGGGTGTAAAAGCCTGCCTCGGGAGGGCTGGCGCTCACTCACCACGCGTCGCGTGCTGCTGACGGCAGCCATGGGGTGCCGGGGCACCCTGCCCGGGCACTGAGCTGCCCCGACACCCCACTGCACCTGCTGCCCGCTCCCCTCACCGCCCCGGCATGACCCAGCCGCATCGGCCACAAGGATGAAGTGTTGCTGCCCTGGGGTGGCTTGGGTGAGTGCGGTGGCGTGGGGGTCCCACGGATCCTGGGCACCAGTTGTGGGGTGTCGCATGGCTGTGGCCATCATAGGTCTGGAGGAGGGAGGGAGGGGGGAAGATGGATTAACCCCAGTGCCCAGCGCCCCAAAACCGCTTACCTCTTTGGCTAACAGCTGGGGCTGGGCTCTGCTGCACCAAAACATTCACGGTGTGGCGTAACCACAGGGGCCACAGGCCATAACGAGACACACAGGCTGCGGCCTGGGAAGCGTGGGGTCAGTCACGGGGCTGCAGGCAGGGCAGTGCCGCGGGGAGTGGCTATACGGACAGGGGCTGCCTTCGGGGCTAGCTGGGCGCACGGGTGGTGACCACGGCACACGGGCGCGCACGGGCACCGGGAGCGGCGGCTGCGTTCCGGGCGGGACAGGCGTTTGCTGGGCACAAGCAGCCGTGGCTCTCCCCACCGCACAGCCAGCCCTGGGCCTGCCCCGTGCCCACCGGTCACTCCGGGTCCAGCGGGCACCCGCTCCCCGCGCTGGGCAGGGGCCGCTGCCCGGCTGCAGGCGGGGTGCGCGGGCAGGGCCCCGCTGCGGGACGGCCGTGCCTCAGCGGTGACTCAGATGTGCCACTGGCAGTCGGGACTGACTGAGGCAGCCGCCCGGATCTGCCGGCAGCGCTCTGCGAGCGGGACGGCCCAGCGCGGTTTCCAGTCTGCCGGTGGCGGCGGGTTTAGTAGAAAATGATTCAGCTGCCGTAATCGGGGCCATCACGGCTGGGAAATCCAGCCCCCAGCGAGGAATCCCCTGGCTCCCTGCCCACACTGTCAGTGCCACGGTCCTCTCAGCCCCCGGCCCAGCCTGTGGAAGGGGTGTCAGCGTGGGCAGTGCTCTCTGCACCCACCGGCGCTTTCACGGGAGCGGACAGCACCTGGTACCCCGCGGGGGAACAGTGACCTACTTTGGAACGCGCGTAACGAGGCGCGATAGCATCGGGGAGAGCGTGAGCCAAGCACGGCTTCCTTTCGGGGAGGAAATCACCTCCTCTGTGAGGGAGATAAACCCCAGGAAAGTCAAAACTGGCAGCATTAACCCCTAAGCGCCCGGCTACCGGCACCTCCCTAAGCTGGCCATCCCTGGCAGCACCAGCAGTCCGAGTTCCTGACTCTTTCGTCCCCATCCCTGGTGATATGGCAGGGGTCCTGTTGGCACAGGCGGCCGAGCATCTCAGTCCCCAGCCAGCCTGGCAGCACCATCTGCAGAGCACACGGGGGCACAGCCCCCTGCACAGGCTGTGGCACAGTGGCCCCCGCAGTGCCAGCAGGAAGTTGCTTGCTCGTGTACTGCGGGGAAGGCAGAGCACAAGGGGCTGTCGCGGGGTATTCCCGGCCCGGGGGCAGCACACCCACGCGGTTTTGGGGCAGAGGGCCGCGGCTCCAGCCGTTCTACCCGGTGCAGGCACCGGTTTACACGCAATTCCAGGTACGGCTGTGTCTCCGGTATAAGCTGGCGTGAGCCACGGGCGCCCAGCTCCTGGAACAACCCGGCTGCCTGCAGCCCTGCTCTCTCCCTGCTTGCAGGTGATCTTGGCAGCGCTGTGGCTGGCGGCCAGCGAATTGCAGCCCCCAGGGTGGCGGGACCGCGCCGTGCCGCAAAGACAGCCGGTCCTTGTGCAGCCACTCCTCCGCCTGCGGAGACATGCCAGCATCTCCCGGTGCCCCGCCGGCACGAACTGGGTCGAGAGTGCTGGCCATTGCTGCCTTCCGTGTTCCGCAGGTGAGCGCTGCCCAGTCCGTGTGGCATGGCACAGCACACCGTGGCACAGCAGGGGCATTGCTCCGAGTGGCCGTGCTCCCTGTCACCCCACTGTCCCTGCAGGGACATTCCTGTCCGAGCCCTGCACAATCCCTGAGACTCTCGGCAAGTGCCTCCCCTGTCCCGCTGGCACCTTCCGCACCCAGCCCAACACCCTCAGCAAGTGCCAGGCTTGCTACGAGTGTGATCTACAAGGTGAGCTGGTACCCTCCACACCGTGCTGTGCCAAGCAGCGTGGTGCCATGCTGCTCACCGCCTGCTTTCTGCAGCTTTCCAGAGTGTGCTGAGCAACTGCTCGGCCACCAGCAACGTCGCCTGTGGCTGTGAGCCCGGCCACTTCCGTGACTGCCGTCACGAGTTGTCTTCTAAGTGCAGCGAATTCTCTTGCCGAAAATGCCAGCCCTGCACCGGACGCCTCATCCAGCAACCCTGTGAGTGCTGCCACCTGCCCCATGGCACAAACTGTCAGTTGTGCCACCTCTGACTGGGCTACCCTGCCTCATTCCCACCCTCTCCCCAGGTTCGGAGACACAGGATGCAATTTGCGACAGCAACTGCAAACCTGACTTCTACAGAGACGGTGACAAGTGCCAGCCATGCCCCACGTAAGCATTGACCTTCCAGCTAGGAACCCATGTGGGGCCCATGGCATGGCACAGCATGGCACCCATGGGTCCCATCTCCTTGCAGGAGCACACTGGACGCGTGTGGCAAAGAGTGTCAGCAAGTGTGCAGAAGCAACAATGACCAAGGTACGGGGACAATGGGGCCAGGGTCGGTGGTGTGCAGTAACCATGCTGGACAGCTGATGGGAACGCTCCTGCTCCTCCTTTCAGGCTCAGGTCTGGAGTACATCCTGCTGGGACTCACCGGGCCTCTCTTCCTGGGTGCCCTTGCCATCTACCACAAGAGGAAGAGGCTCTGGCATGGTTCCCTGGCAGGTGGCTCCCTCCCCATGGCACAGGCCACCTCCTCAATGGCCGGGGCTGCAGCCACACCGTGGTGCCGGAGGTGGGACAACCTGTGCTGCAAGCAGCCGTGCTCCCCACAGGGGACAGAGCGTGCCACTGGCACAGCAAAGCAGAGCCTCCACCACCAGGCCTTGCTGCGTGAGCAGCCCAGTGATGAAGGGGAGCCCTCTGCACCCCCAGAGCCCCGCAGTGCCCTGCTGCAGGGCAGCCAGCTCTACGCCGTCATCGATGTGGTACCAGTACGGCGTTGGAAGGAGTTCATGCGCATGCTGGAACTGCGGGAGGCAGAGATTGAGCTGGTGGAGCTGGAGGTGGTGCACATCCGGGACCAGCAGTACGAGATGCTGAAGCGCTGGTGCCAGCAGACCAGTGCCACACTGGACCACGTCTTTGCTGCCCTGGAGCGCATGGAGCTGGCCGGCTGTGCCGAGGCGCTGCGCCAGAGTCTGCCTGTGGGACCCTAATCCCCAGCGTCAGCACCCTGGCACAGGGAGGTCACAACACTTCCACATCTCACTGGGCACCTCATCCCAGCCATACCCCTAAGTATTGTTACTTATGACGTGTAGACATTTTATGTCAGTTTTATGTCCCCTTCCCACTTGCCTGTCCTCTCTATTTATGTCCCCCTGCTCCCAGGGCCGGGGAGGACCCCATGCCTCAGCACGTCGGCTGCCCAGCCACTCGCGGGACGAGCGGGCACCGAGCCCACCGCAAACCCATGGGATAGTTCTCAAGGCTGCCCGCTGCTGGGCACTCCTTCCCCCTCCCCAATAAATGGTGTGTTCTCCATCCACCACGCCTGGCACTTCTTCGCAAAGCTGCGTCGGCCGGGCACCAGGGCACTGCTGGCCTCAGGACCGCTGATGGCGATGTGGCCACCACAGGTGACAGGCAGTGTGGGTGCTGGCAGAGGTACAGGCGGTGTGGGTGTTGGGGGTGATTGTGGTGATGTTGGTGAGGGAGGCACCGCTGTCGGCGAGCATGGTGTGGGTGGGGAATGGTGTGGGCAGCCCCAGGAAGGCGCGGGGCACTGCTGGCGGGGTTTATCGTTTTAATCGCTGGAAAGGCAGGCGGTCTGGGCAGAGGTGAGCCGGAAGCTGGCCTTGAGCGGCTCTGGAGGGACAGGAGCGAGGGCGAGCACGCTGCAACGGCGAGTGGTGCCAGCGGGGTGTGCGGCGAGCCCGGCCGCAGCGGCCGAGCCGGGCAGTGCGCAGGGAGCCGCGTGTCCCACACCGCGGCAGCTCGCTTTGCAACGGGCAGCACAGGGTGGGCTGGCGGCAGCGGGGTGTGGGGATGGGCGGGGGGCTACGGGTGCCTGGGGCGGTGAGGGGTTTCTCTGGGTTGGGCTATGTGGCCATCCACGGCAGGAGGAGGGTGCCGAAGCACGTCACGGTCCATGGGAGGACCTGCCAGCCTCCTCCTGCTGCGAAGAGCCAGGATGCTGTGTGGCGTGGCTAGTGCTTGGCTATGTCCCCCTTCTTGAGGATGATCTGTCGCTGCCAGGGCGCCAGCTTTGTCTCATCGTACCCGAGAGTCCTTAGCTTTTCCGACTGCTCCTTCTCCTTCTCCTCCTCCTCCCGCTTCAGCTTCTCCTGCTCTTTCCTGCTTATCGGTAGAGGGCACAGGGCGCCGCGGTCACCAGAGCCGCGGGAGCCGCCGTGCCCGCCCACCCAGGGAAGGGGCTTGCGGCACTCACCGTTTCTGCTCCCTGCGAAGGCAAAGGGAAGAGTGAGGTTAACAGAGCCGCGGGAGTGACCGGCTGTGCAGCATCCCCCGACCCTGGCTCACCTCTCTTCCTCCAGCTTCTTGCGCAGGATGTCCCTCCTCCAGGCTGGCATGCTGGCCAGGCGCGCCTCCTCTTCTTTCTCCTGCAATAGACAGCCGTGTTACCGGCACTGCCGGGGGCCCACCCTCACTGCCGGCTCCATGGGGCCACAGCATCATCCTTGGTGCGCGGCATCGCATCCTTCTGGCAGCCGCCCTCCTTGGCACGGTGCTGGTGGGGTTCACCAGCACATGGCTCGCCGACGCGCCCCTCACTGCCCGCCTTCCGCCGGCGCCGGGAGGAGGAAGGAGCGCGTGGCGTGGCCAACCCTTGCAGCACACCACAGCTTTATTAGACACGCGGGGGCCCACGCTGCCCCGGCACCGCAAACACCACACCAGAGGGGAGCGCAGCCCCGCCGCTGCGCCTCCCACACAACACACAGCCACGGCAAGCCGCACACACTGCAACCTCGGCCCGGGGCCGCGCACAACAACACCCAGCCCTCTGCGAAGCTGAGCTGCACCACGAGCCACAGAGGCAGGCGAGCACACCCGGGCACCAGCCCACAGCTGTCCCCTGAGCTTGCTACCGCCCCACGCCACACCACTGGCACAGCTTGCAGCATCCTGCCGGACTCAGGTGTCAAACATCTCTGCCTCCTTCTCCTTCCAGAAGGAGAAGCTGCGGTCAATGAAGCGGCAGACGTCCTCCTCGCTGAACTCTCCCAGCTCTGGCACTGGCACTGCTGCCCCCTGCCCTTCTGTGGCCATGGTGGGGGTGTCTGGCAGGCTCTCTACCACTGCCACAGGGTCATTCCCAAAAAACTCCTCAACGAGGTCCTCAAAGCCGTCAAGCCAGTGGCGGTGGCCAGCCTCGACCTGCTCCAGCACGGTGCGGTGGAAACGGCGGACGCGGTGCCAGCTGTGGCTGCCCAGGCGGTCAAACATCTCATAGCAGAGCAGGTGGCGGAAGCGCCGCTCCTCGGGGCTGAGGGGCATCTCCAGCAGCTGGAAGTAGCCCAGCATGAAGAGGTCGAGCGGGAGGCTGTCGTGGGGCATGGGTGAGCCGCCGACGTGGGGCAGGAAGTGTTGGGGCCAGTACAGCACCGTGGTGCGGCTCAGCCGCCGGATCTGACGCCCTGGGACCCGGCGGGCGACACTTCTCCAGCGGGCCAGCAGCCGCCCCGCTGCCGGTCGCCGCCTCCCCAGCCGCCGCGGCCGCTCCTCCCCGGGCACCGCCGAGAGTGCCCGCTTCTTCCAGTGCTCCAGGAAGAGGAAGACGGCGCGCTCCTTGCACCCCTTGGTGCGTTCATGCGGGCTGCTCGGCTCCGGCAGCGCTGGCCTGCTCCGCCGCAGAGCCCCATCCCCGTATTCCTCCTCCAGGATGGGCCGGCGGGTGCTACCAGGGGGCTGCACCCGCTTGCGCTTAGTGACCCTGGGGGGAGGTGCAGGGGGCCCCCCTGGCCCCTCGTAGTTGGCCTTGAGGCTGCGGACAGAGACTCCGCACCCCAGGATCTCACGCCGAGCGTCGTGCTGGGCACCGGGGCTGCCCACTGCGCCCCCCGCCCCAGGGCCCTCCCGGCCGCTCAGGGTGGCTGGTGCTGCGGCCGCGCTCCTCGGCAGCGTGGGGGACTGGCTGCCGCGGGCAGGCGCGTCCTCGTGGGCGAGGCCGAAGCGCCGGGGTGCCGGGGGCGAGGAGAGGGGCACGAGTGGCGGCAGCTCCTCCTCCGGCCCCCCTGGAAGCGGCTGCGCCTCGTGCATTACCCGCAGGCTCCCCAGCTGCCTCTCCAGGTGCTGCATGTCCTCCTCCCGCATCGGCTGCCCGGCGGGTCCCGGTATGCCCCCGCGGGCAGGTGGCCCGCGCCGGCACAGGGGCGGCGAGCGGCTCCCAGGCTGCGGCGGGAAAGAGGGCAAAGGGGCTCTTGAGGCCATGCCGCACGCACCTTGTGCCACTGCCGCCGTGTGTGGCATCCCCGGGGTACGACGCCCCTGCATGCAGGTAGGGTGGTCCCCAGACCAACTGGGAGCCAGAGGCAATGCCACGCACGCCATCTCGCCAGGTCCTGAGCTGCTTGGGCCATGCCCGCGCCGCGCTCGCCGCCGCAGCACCTGGGACCCCCTCCCTACCTTGCGCCGCTGCTCCTCTTCCTCCTGCATGCGGAGCTGCAGCTTGCGAACCATCACCTGCCGCTTCCACTCGGGGATGGGCCGACCCTGCTCGTCCTGGCTCGGCACCAGCGCCTCCACCTCCACCGCTGCCCCAGCGCTTGCTGCCGGCACCGGTGAGCTTCCGTTCAGCACCGGCTCTGGTGAGCCCCCCGCCAGGCAGCGCGGTGGCCCAGCAGCCTCGGGGGTGGCCGGCGGGGTGGGCGTCCTGGTGGGTGACGGGGAGGACACTGGCGACTCTGCCTGTGGAAGGAGGGAGGGAGGGCGGTGGGCACTTGCTGTGCTGTGCTGCGCCGCACCACCGGCTCCCCTGGCCCCCATCACCACCTACGTTGGCCCCTGCCTGGCCGCTGCCCGAGAAGACGGTGGTGAAGCCTTTGCTCTGTGGCGTTGGCTTGAGGCTCTTCCCAGCTTTGATCTCGGCCAGCAGGTCCGAGTTGTCGCCGGTGGGGGACATCATGTTGAAGGATTTGGTGCCTGAAGGGAGGCAGGAGGGGCAGTAAGTACCGCACCAGCACCATCTCCCTGCCCCTGTGAATCCCCCATTAGCTTGCAGGGTAGGGGGCTGGATGGGTGGCTGGCTGGCTGACTGCCCCCCTCCTTGCCATCCACGAGCCCCTGCAACACCCCTGAAGTAGCATCCAGACACTCAGCTCACTGGTCCACAGGAACAGCACATCACCAAATTCCTGGGTCCATCAGACCCCAGTAGAGCAACCCCCCAGCACTCAACAGCCCGGCACCCCAGCTCCACAGATCCGTAAGACCAGCACTCCAACAGCAGCTTACAGGGTCCATGGCACCCTGCTGCAGCAGCATCCCAGCACCCCAACGCTCAGCTGCAAGGGTCCCAGCCTGGCCCCAGCTCCGAATGCCCCTCCATGCCCCCGAGGCACTATGTTACAACAGAAGGGTGCCTCTGGAGGGACAGCTCCATGGCCGGTGGCAGCCCTGCCACTGCAAGACGGCCCCTACACTCCCCTGGCAGCTCCCGGCAGCGATGCACCGACAGCCTGAGCCAGACTCCCTGCCAGCCCGGTGCCCAAAGGGCTGCGTGGCACCGGCACCCCGGGGATGCTTTTCCCACTGCTCACGCCACCCGCCTCGCGAGCACCCACCGTCCGTGCCAGCCATGCGTGAGTCCCTAACGGCCCATGGTACCGTGCCAAGGCAGAGCCCCCTCCCCGCGGCCGGCGCCCGCAGCTCGCTCCGCTCGGCTGCGCCACGCCGGAGCCAGAGGGCTGCGGGTGCTGCGGGCCCAGCGGGACGCGCGCGCTGCCATCCAGCGCCGGCTGAGACCCCCCGGTCCCGGGAGCCGGCGCTAATAAAGCGGGCGCCGAGCAGCGGCCAAGCCCGCCGGCTGCAGTCAGCGGCGGGGGAGCGGCCGGTGCGCTCACGTGGCGGGGTCACGCCGGCCGGCTGAGCGCGAACAAAGGCCCTCTGTGTGCGGGGCCGCGGGGCTCTGGGGCCCGGCTGCCTGCCCAGCCCTGCTAGCCCTGCCTGGCGGCTCCGGCAGCCCCGCACCAGCACTCAGCCTCCCGCGTGGCACGGCCGGCCGGCGACGCGCAGGGATGACAGCCCCCGCGGCCGTCGATGCGCAGGACGGCACCGGCATGGGCCCTCCGGCTGTGCCCCGCGCCAGGGCACCCCCTGAGCAGGGACAGCGTGGGACCGCGGTACTTACTCTTCATCTGCCTGAGCGCCTTTCCTCCTAGGGAGAGAAGCAGAGAGGCGGCGCGGGGCGCGTGGCAGAGGAAGGATTTGGCCACCGCGAGACAAGAGAGAAGAGAAGCGGCCAGCAGTGAGAGCAGGCAGGGGCGAGCGGGCGTGGGAGCCCCCGCGCCGACACCGGAGGAGAGAAGGACAGAAAGGCTGTCAGGAGCCGCGCGGCCCAAGTGCCCAAGTGCCGCGGGAGGAGACGAGCCAAGGAGGTCAATGCCACAGTACAGCCAAGGGGACAGTGCCCAGTATCACTCCCCGTGCCCACCCGGCACCCTGCCACTTACTTCCCGTAGAGGAGGAGGAGCGGCGGGGGCCGGCGGGCGTCTCGACGGGCGGGGGCGGCGGTGGGGGCGTCGGGCAGGCGGTGTCGGGCAGTGGTGGGGGCGGGGGCGGAGGGGGCAGCTCGGCACCGGGTTTGCTCTCCCCGTTGCTCATGGTGTCCGCCGAGATGGGTGATGCCTGGAAGAGAGCATGGGCAGGCGTTGCGGTGCGGTGCCACTAAACTGTGCACAGGCTCGCGGCGCGGGGCTCACCTCCTCGGTGTGCGCCATTCGCTGGGGGCCTGGCTGCTCGGCCACGACGTGCCCCAGGTGCTTGTAGTAGTCACCGGTGCTCGGCTGCTTGCCGAAATTCCTTGACCGCCTGCTAGAGTCGGCCCGGCGCAGGCCCTCGGGACTGCTGTCACGCGATGCCAGCTGCAATGGGGAGCCCACCTCAGCACTGCCGCGCCCGGCTATGGCCGTGGCACAGGGCCGTGGTGGAGTGTGACTGTGCCAGCGGTTTGCCTTGGGGCAGACGCAGAGCTGGGACGGACAACAGGCGCATGCCCTGGGGTCTGTTCGGCAAACGGCTCTACCAGGGGCTGCGTGCCATGGTGGCAGCGTGCGGCATCAGTGCCTGGCACTGTGACCCCATAGCCTGTGCCCAGGATCCTGTCCAAGCCTCCCCCGGGATAACCCCCTGGGAACAGGAGTGCCGAGCCCCAGCCCCGCGGATTACCGGAAGCTTATCCCGCGCGGGGCTAGGGCCCGGTTCCAAACCTCCCTCTGAACAGGGCTCTCAAGCAGCGCTGCCTCAGCTCACCCCGGCGCATTCCACAGCGGCTTTGCGAGTTGTGCTGCCGAGTGCTGCGCTGCAGGGGGCTGTGCCTGCTCCCTGGGTTTGGGGCGCCACCGTGGCATAGCCCTGCTCCCCTTGCTGGGGGCCCCGCTATTTGCATTTCCCCGTACGCCACCTCCACCCATGGCATTTTCACGGTGAGCCCGGGTGCTCGCCGCCGCCGCCAGCCCCAGCTAAGTCAACAAACGTCAGCTCGGTGCTTCCTACTCCGGCTGCCATGGGAGTTGTGCCAAGCTTGGCTCCTGCTCCGGCAGTCCCAGCCCTGGTCTGGCACAAGGGTCTGTGCCGCTGAACCCCATTTCATGGGGCACCCACACCAGTGTGGCACCGCTCTGCCACACTCCCACAGGCAGCCCGTTACTCCGGTAAGCACTAAAGAGCCAAGGCCATGTGCAACCAGCACTGTGGGGTCCCGAGACCGCCACGTGCCTAGCCCACACTGCTCTGCCGAGACCCCCACCCCATGTGCCCCCGTTCCCCAGGTCGGGGACACAGGCAGTGTCCTGACCATGCCCAGAATCCTGTCCCCAGTGAGGTGGCGAGAGCCATGGTAGGGGGTCAGGGCGGCCCCAAAACTCCTGCATCCTTATGCCCCCCCAGCCCGCCATGGAGGGCTGCACCCCTCTTACCTGTGCACGCCTGGCTGAGCCCTCTCAGCTCCTGGCAGCGCTGGCTGTGCCACCCGACACCTGTGGCGCGGGCGACACCGGAGCTGGCCGCTCGGGTTACCGCCTGCGCAGCTGCCCACGCCCAGCTCGGCATGGTGCCGGTGGCATCGCCGGGCCGCATGGGCGCGGCTGCCATGGCATTGGCATGATGCTGCCGGGTGCCCCAGCCGGTGCAGCAGTGGAGTGGGCCCACCCAGTGCCACGGAACCACCAGAGCATCACTGGCCCCAGCTTGCTGCATCCTCGCTGCTGGTTGAGCCCCAGCCCCCCCAGTGCATGCCAGCTTTGCAGGCATGTGGCCTCCAGCTGGGACCGTCCCCTCCCAGTGCAGGCAGCAACTCCTCAAAGGGGATGGGTGCTCGGTGGCATGCCCCCCCCGGTGGTATGTCCCTTGAGCTGTGTATGGGGCATGGTGCAGGGGACACGGTGCATGGGGCCGTACCTCTCGGCGCAGCGCCTGGCTCTCCACATGCCGCAGGTTGTTCTTGGCCCGCACGTAGATGTCAGCGGTGTGGGGGGCAGCGGGGGGTGCAGGTGCAGGGTAGCCGGGGGGTGGCGGGGGTGGCCGGGTGGCAGGGGGTGGGGGCGGTGGTGGGGGGAAGGCAGGGGGTGGTGGCGGCGGGGGACCCTCGCCTGCGGGGCCCCGGCCCCGTGGCCGCATCTCGGGGTCCAGCATGTCCATGTACGCCTGCATGTCCGCCAGCGCCGGCTCAGGCACCCCTGCGCAGGGCACGGGGTCAGGGGGGGCTGGACCCGCACCCCCCGCCCTGCGCCCCCTGGCCCCGCACTCACGGGCGGCGGGGGCCCCTGGGGGGCCGCCCCTCTTCTCCCCGGTGCTGGACTGGCTGGAGTGGCAGGAGTCGTAGTTGGAGAGGGTGCTGGCAGGGGAGCCCACCTCGAAGCGCGCCTGGGGCACTGATGCTGTGGTGTTGGGCGATGACATGCCCGAGTCGGGCTGTCGGCATTCCCCATCCGCCGAGGGGTCTCGTGACAGCACGCGGTGCTCCACACTCTGTGGCACAGCCGTGGGGTCAGGCAGCAGGGCAGAGGTGGGGAGGCCCTGTGTGTTCCCCACGCCCTCATGCCCAGGCACTGCCATACCATGTTCTCCACGGTGCGCAGGTACTGGGCGCAGTGGCTGTGGCCATTGTACTCGGCGAGGTCGGCTGCTGTGTAGCCATCCTGGTCACGGATGCTGAGGTCGGCACCGTTCACCACCAGGATCTGGCAGCACTGGGGAGAGTGGGGGTGCATGGCAGGGCTGGAGGGAAGGGCCCTCCCCTCACCCTGACATCCTGTTGGCCACCAGCACCCACCTCCAGCTCGCCATTCTCGGCGGCATCATGCAGCGGCGTGCCGCCCCAGCCGTCGGCACTGATCTCCCCGCCGTGCAACAGCAGCCAGCTCAGCACCTTGGCATGGCCGCGACTGGCGGCGAAGTGCATGGCCGTGGCCCCCTCGGCGTCCCTCTCCGACAGGCTCACCGTCGTGAAGCTCATCTGTGTGGGCAGGTGGGCTGAGCACCGGGGCTGTGCGCCCTGTGCTGTGCCACTGCACTGTGCCACCACGCCGTGCTTGGACCGCGCTTACCAGCCATACGATGACAGTGTTGTGGCCCATCTGGGCGGCGGCGTGCAGTGGGGTCATGCCATCATAAGCGCGCGCGTGGGGGTCAGCCCCACAATCCTGCACCAGGTACTGGATGATCTCCAGGTGGCCTTCCTGGCAGGCGAGGTACAGCGGGGTGGCCCCTGTCTTGGTCTGGGCACTCAACGTACTGCAAGCAGGGCACAGCGCCCGTCACCTGTGGCCACTGCTATTGCCAGGGCTGGGACAGGGGGCTGGCAGGATACAGGGATATGGGGGCTTGTGGGACACAAGGAACATGGGCAGGTGCAGACGACACAGCTGTGGGCAGGCAGGGCAGTGCCAGGGCCGGGAGCTGTCCATCCCACACCTTCCCTCAGGTTCTAGCGCTGTGGTGATGGCTGCAGCTGCAGCGGGAGGTCACTAAGTTAATCAGCCTGCTTAGGCTAAGCTCCTTCCTCCGGCTGTTTTTGGACACTGCAATTTAGTCGTATTTTAGAGTAAGCTGCTTACACAGCACCAGCCCTGGAGCCGGCTGGGAAAGGCGAACCTGCACCATGGTGCTGCCCGGCCCAGCTGCTGCACACGGTGTCCCCTCACTGCCCCAAAAGGCCTTGGTATCCTTGTGTCTCTCGTCCTGAATTGTATATCCCAAACTGTGCAACCCAAATCCTGAATCCCACATCTTTTACCCCACATTCCCCACAGACCCACATTCTGCAACCCACATCCCGCATCCTGCCTCCCGACCCCACAGGAAGCTGTTTTATTAAGTGCTCCATAAAAAAACCTGTTGAATATTTAAAAAAGGAAGAGCAATAAATACTCTGCTCTGTTATCGCAACGATCGCAGTCCCTTAATAATTGATCCCTGTAACTGTGAGACGCGCTGTGGCCAGCACTCCCTTCCCGCTGTGCCTTGCGTGCTGTGCCACTGAGTGCCTGCAGTTCCAGGCTGCAGAGTCCTCTGTGCTCACCGAGATGGGACTGGGGCTTGGGGCAGCTGCAGACTGAAGGTGCAAGGAATAGCGAGAGCACAGGCACAGAGTCAGTCTCTGATTCCCTTTTCTCAGTAATTGGGAAGGGGTTAAGACCCTTGTGCAGCATCAGTAAACTGCTTTGCCAGATGGCTGAGACCCCATGCTGGGCCACCGGCTGCCTGGGGGCCCCGCGGGCCGGTGCGAAGGTGGGCTGGGAGAGCCAGCATCCCGCTGGGGATTGGATTTCGGAGCTGTAACGGAGCCTCCGGGCAGGCGCGGGACTGGGAGCAGGGCCAGCAGTAAATAATTCAGGGGGAAGGCGGTGACAGCAGCGGAGCAACCCCGGCAAGCAGCGTGAAAGGCAATGCGAGTGCCGTGCCACACCTGGGCTGACACAGTGGGCACCGAGCAGGAGCAGTGACTGGTTTGGGGCTGGGCTCAGGCTGCAGGGGTTAATCCCAGAAATGCTCAGGGCTAAGCTGGCACACCTGGAGCAAGGAGATAAAGAACTGGGGCTAGGACAGCTCTGGGCAGTAAGCACGATGGGATCCAGGGATCTCTGTGACCCTGCCTGGAGGAAAGGATGCAGGGCTCTGGTGTTGTGGCACACAGAGAGAGGGGTGCCGAGTGCTGGTTCACGTCCTGCTGCCTCGAGACTCCCTAGATGTGGGAGAGCTGTGCAATCCCTCTCATCCACATCCCTGGATACTTTCAGGGAAAATGTAGAGCAACAGCGCATACCCCCGACTCTGCTTTGGTCGGGTCTACGGGTTATTTCTAGTGGCCTCTGACCACCACAGGAAATCGGATTAGCGGCCACCTAATCGCCTGCTGCAGCCTCGTGGCGAGGCCCGGCATCGCGGGCCCTGTGGGCTGCTATGCCAAGTAACCCAGGGACCAGTCTGGCCCCGGGTACCGCTCAGGAGGAAAAGCAGGGATGCTGCCACAACGGAGCCGTCTGAGAGAGGCTGCCACGTCCAGCAATGCCCACGGACCTGGGCAAGCGGAAAGGTCGTCTCCGGCGCAGGGAGCAGCCTCTGCTCGGCGGTCAGCCTAATCCATTTACATAACAGCGGGCGGACAAAGGCGGCTGTGTTATCGCCCCGCGCCAGCAGCCGACTCAGCGGCCAGTGACAATATTTCTGCCAGTGCTCACCCCTGTCCTCCTCTCCCTTTCTTTCTGGGCCATAAAGAAGGTGCAGCTGGCTGCCCAGCCTGATAACGTGGCCGCGTTGCCCTTGGAGCTGGGGGATCAGGGTGGCTGCAGCATTCGTCCCCAGTACTGGCACCCTGCCCAGTGGATGGAGGGAGGGTTGGGGCCACAGCAGGCACCCTGTTCTTTCACTAGCCCCTCTCCTGCTGGTGGGTGCCAAGCTTCCTGCAGACCCTGTCTCGCTGCCAGCAGTGGGTGCCTTTACCTGGGGCAGTGTCCCAAGAGGAGTCGCAGGGAAGGGAAATCCCCTTTCACCGCGGCGTAGTGGACGGGCAGTGCTCCCGTGTTGGTGGCTGCCGTGGGGTCGCTGCCTCCAAAGCGGAGGAGCCAGTCGATCACCTCATGGTGACCGAAGCGGGCTGCCAGGTGTAGGATGGTGGCACCAGAGTTGTCTGTGTCCTGCAGGAGGAAGTGGGACGGCTGTCAGTAGCAGGGACCAAGCCCTTCCGGCAAGGGGGCAGGGGACCGCAGGCAGCCGTGGGGCATCCCCCAGCCCGGAGCTAGTTCCGGGAGGGTGGGGTGGCCAGGGCGGAGTTCCTGTCCGTAAGGAGCGGGGCTGGAGCAGGAGCACAGGGCATTGGAGGAACCGTGGGACCAGCATGCCTGCCCTCCGTCAAGGGCCTGCGTCCGCACACAGTGAGTGCAGCACAATGCCCTCCTTGTTCTGCCGGCCGCGGAACCCCTGAGCGCGGTAACTTGCCACGGAACCCGGCTGTGCCGCCGGCCCGTCCGCCCTCCACGCTCGATGGGGCGCGGGCAGGGCTGGCCCCTGGCCAGGAGGTCGCCGATGCCTGCTGACCCCTTCCTTCCCGATTAATCTCCGCTCCCAGCCCTGCCGCCGCCTCCTCTTCCTTCGGCCGTCACATGTCTTTAACTCTCGGCCGGCCCCGGGGCAAGCCGCTTACCGCCCCGGTCCCGCCGTTGTGTAACCCCGGGAGGGGGCGGCGGCCCCGGGGAATATGTTCTGCCCTCGCGGCTGAACCCCTCCGGGATGCCGGGGACTCTGCGAGTCCGTCGGATGCCTCCCGCTATGCACGGCGGAGCCCTGCCCGTGCCGGCTAGGACAGATCCCGGCTCGCCGTCGGCAGAGTTGGGAGCACCACGCGTGACCGTCTCCCCGCGGCCACAGCCACCCACACGGGACCGCGAAACGCCTCCCCGGCCGCCCGAGCCACCGAGGGACCCTCCGCCGCCCCCCGCGACCCCGCTCGCACCTGCACGCCGCAGCCGCCCTGCGTGAGCAGCCACTGGAGACAGGCGAGGTTGCCGGTGGCGGCGGCGTCGTGGGCCGGCGTGGCCCCGTTTCGCGCCCGCGCGTCCCCGCGGAGCGCGGCCTCAGCCGCCAGGTACCGGAGGCAAGCGAGGCGTCCGGCCCGGGCAGCGTGGTGTGCGGGGGACGCGCCCAGGGCGTCCCGCAGCCCCGGCCGCAGTAGCCCGGCCGCCCGCAGCCCCCGCAGCGCCTCCACGTCTCCCTGTCGCGCCGCCTGCAGCGCCCGCTCCAGCGCCATCCCGGTGGCGGGCCCGGCCCCAGCGGCCCCGGCGGCGGCCCCGGCGGCCCCGGCCGCCGCTTGGCACTGCGCGGCGCTCCCGCCTCGCCGCCCCCCGGCCCCGCCGGCTCCACCTCTCCCTCCCCCGGGGCCGCCCCTCCGCCCGCCCCGCCCGACGGCGCGGCTCTTGCCCGCGGCTCGAGACCCCCGCACGGCTCCCCCCGGCCTCAGCCGGAGCAGCCACCCCTTGCCGAATGGCAGCCGGGACCAGGAGCGGGACCGGTGCAAGTCCGGGTGGAGCCCAAAGAGGACGGCACGCAGCTGCCGGCGCCGCTGTCCGCGGCCTTGGGCAGCAGCCCCACGGGTGTTCACTCCCGCCGCCCGCCCAGGAGAGAGGAGCAGCAACGACGGGCTCCTCCGGCAGCCCCGACGTGCGCTGCCGGTCCTAGCGGAGCAGGCAGAACGGGGGGCGCTGGGCGGGCGGCTGCCCCGCCTCTGCCGTCCAAGAGGTGCCGGCAGCCGGGCACGGTCCGCTTTGGGCTCCACCCAGACTTGCACCGGTCCCGGTCGCCAACTCGGCAAAGTGTTTTTATGAATCGCTGGCGGGGCAGGGGGCGGTGTGGGAGCACAGGCGGGGACCCCCCTCCTTCAGGACCGCGGACAGCGGAGGTGCCTCTCGATCAGCACCGAGGACAAGGCAAGGCCGCCCTGCCCGCCTCCTTCCGTGCCTGCACCCCGCTCCCCCTGCCCGGCCCTTCTGCCCTGCCCCGCCGGCGGTTCATAAAGCCGGTAGCGGTGTAGAGAGCGGGAGCGCCATGTCCCCACCCCGTGCCCGTGCCCTGCAGGCACCCCGGCTCCTGCGTCCCCCTCCTGCCTCCGCCGAGCTGTGCAAGGGGGAGAGCTCTGGCATTCCCGGCCGCCCGCGGGCTGCCCCGTCTACGCGCACACCCTCCGGTCCATCACGGAGACGCGGAGCCGCGCTCGCACCAACGACAGCCCGCGGTCGGCGAGGCCGTGAGTGTCGGGAGGAATGCTGAGATCCTGGACCCCCTCCGGACCCTGCGTGCGCTCCACTGCGAGATGTCACTGCCTGCTCGGGACTGTCGCCACCACCAGACCCAAAATCCCTGGGCGTCTACGGGAGCTTTGTTACAACCGGGGAGAACCGACGGCGCCGGGAACGCGGGCGGGGATGGGGCGGTGCTCCCCGTGCCGACTCGAAGACAATGACGCCCCACGAGTCCCCGCGCTGACAGGGTGCGGCAGGGGCACCCCAGTCCCGGTGGGGTCACACAGCAGCGCCGGAGCCGCCCCCCGCCCCGGCTCCCCGCGGCCCCGGCGCTCCTCCCCGCGCGGGGGCGCGCCCGCGCTGCCCGCCAATGGCGCGGAGCGGCGGGGCGTGCCCGGGGCGCGGCGGGGCCCGGCCGGGGCGCGGCGGGGCGTGGCCAAGCGCGCCGGTGCCGCAGCGCCGCTGCGGGCGGGGCGCCGGTGCCGCCATGTCGGAGCCGGGGGCCGCGGGCCCGAGCCCGGCCGCCATCCAGGTGTCCAGGTAAGGCCCCACCGCGGCCGGCGTCCCGGGCAGGGCTGGGCAAGGAGGCGGGCGTGCTGGTGCCCGCGGGCGGGTGCCGGTCTGCAGCCGAGATGCTGCCCGCCCTGCTGCCGGCATCGGCGGCGCCGCCCGCTTTAGTCACGCTGTCAATGACAGCGGCCGCGGGCAGAGCGCAGCAGCGCCGCGCCCGTGCTCCGTGCTGCGGGGGCTGGGAGCGGGCAGGGCTGCTGTGGTTCTTCCGTCTGTGTCACCGCCGCTCCCGGTCGCGGCCGCCCTGAAGCAGCAGCTCCTGTCCGGGCCAGAGCTCAGCCGCTGTCCCGGTGTCCCCGGGCCGTTTTTCGCCGTTGCAGAAAGCGCGGCTGCTCCGGGAGGCCGCGTGCAGCACCGGCACGTGCCCGGCTCGGTCTGTGCCGCACCGGGAGCCGGCGGGGTGCGGCCCCAGAAAGACGCCGGCTGCCCTAGCACAGGCGCCCTGCTTCCTTCCGCTCCCAGCGGTAATTTGGAGCGGTTTCAATCGCCGCTCACAGGAAGCCAGCCGCATGCGAGTTGCGATGGCCCGGCAGCTCAGTCGGTAGGCGATATGATGCCTCCGGGGCAGCGGCACCGGGGCTGGGCTGGGGGCGCGGCACGCGTTATGAGCTCTCATGTGCCTCTTTCGGCAGGATTATGCGCCCAGATGATGCCAACATCGCGGGAAATGTCCACGGGGGAACCATCCTGAAGATGATTGAGGAGGCAGGAGCCATCATCAGCACCCGCCACTGCAATTCCCAGGAGGGGGTGAGTAGATGTCGGAGTGCCTGCCAGCCTCTGGCATGGTGACCATTCATTCCCTGCTGTGTCTCAGGGGCAGCAGAAGTTCCACACTTGGGAGTGTTTGCTCCTACATGCAAACCACTGGTGTCTCTGGCTGCAGCTGCAGCTAGGAGCGTTCTGCTGAAATTGTGGTTTACCAGCAGAAACATTATTAGTCATTATTGCTGTTAATGTTTTAATTCCTGAGAAAGGCGAGTTGGGGCAACCCCGGTGTTGGTTACAGACGGGAAAGGAAGCATGGCCAGAGGTTGATAAGATGGCGGTTGCAGTATCCGAGCCCCACACTGCATGGCCGGTTTGGCTGGTCCCAGGGAGCCGCCAGCTGTGGCCCCACGTGGCGAGGCTGTGATCACTATCTTGGCTGTCTCACCATCCCCAGGAGGCCTGCGTGGCTGCACTGGCACGGGTGGAGCGGACAGACTTCCTCTCACCGATGTGCATCGGCGAGGTGGCCAACGTCAGTGCCGAGATCACCTACACCTCCCGGCACTCTGTGGAGGTGCAGGTCAACGTCATGTCTGAAAACATTTTAACAGGTGGGTGGCTGCTGGTGGCTGTGTTCCAGGAATAACAGTGTTAAGCCAAGAACTTGAAGCAGAGACCCCATCCTCTGCTCCGTCACTGGCAGCATTCGGCAGGGAGATCTGGGGTGTTTATTGACAGAGCTGGGGTGCAGGGAGGGCTGGTGCTGGGGAGGGAGGCCAAGCAGGCTCCCTGGGATTTATGGCTCCATTGTAGTAAAAAACAGCAAAACCTGCTTGTAGCTCTTCCTGCCTGATTTGCTGCCTGTGGCTGCCTTTGGTCTGAAAAAGTCCCTTTTCCTGCCGTTGCTGTGACAACCAGTTCCGCTTGCTGGCACACCTTCCCTAAAGTGCATTGTCACATCCACTACGAGCTAAAGCCTGGCAGGAGCCAGCAGGGGAAGGAGCCACCAATGCCAGTGGCATTGCCGGTGTGTGCCCAACCCCAGACCGGTTGTTAGGTGCAGCACTGCTGGCCTTGGCACCATCACCTGCTGCCCCCTTCTCCTCCAGGGGCAAAGAAGTTGACGAACAAGGCGACACTGTGGTATGTGCCGCTGTCCCTGAAGAATGTGAATAAGGTCCTTGAGGTTCCCCCCATCCAGGTAGGACAGCATTTGGGTCCCTCAAAACTGGAACTTGTCCTCCCTGCAGAATGGGACTTACCTGGCCCTGTTGGCACTCCCAGCTGTGCCAGTGGCTTTGCCAATCCCCTTCTTACCAGCCTTCTATTCCAGTATGCGAGAAAGGAGCAGGAGGATGAGGGGAAGAAGCGTTATGAAGAGCAAAAGCTGGATCGGCTGGAAACTAAGCAGAGAAATGGTGACGTGATGTTACCTGTCATCAACCCAGGTAACACGGGCAGTGTTTAGCCAGTGCAAATTGCCCAGCAGTACTGGGAGACAAAACTAGTACCCAGGGCAACTCCAGCCGTTCTCAGGGCCCTGTAGCTGCAAGTGTGCATTCTGAAACACCACACCAGGGGTGGGGATGGGATTTTGGAGCCACATTGTGTGAGTGGAGGGGGAGCTGAGTGGATACCTGTGATACCCTGCAGGGGCTGGTGGATGAGACCCCCTCTCCAAAACCCCGTTCCTGTATCACTCCTTGCATCCCTTGTGTGTTTGTGTGCAGCTAGATTTTGCTCAGCAAAGGGTAAATGCAAGTGCTGAGCAAGGGTGGCCTCTAGGCCTGGCTGTGGTCTTCAGGCAGAGGTGGAGGGGTGGCACTGAGAGTGTTGGGGGAGGTGATGGGGGATGAAGTTGCTCAAATGCTTTTTTCTCCTTTGTCCTCCCTGCTCACAGACAGGCAGACAAAAGGTAAGGCTCAGTGGGAACTGCTGCATGGGCGGTCACCCTGAGTGGGACTTGACTGCTTTTCCTTCCTCTGAGCTTCTTTAACATCTTTCATTAGATAGAAAACAACAGCCACTTCTGAGAGAGCATTTCCTCTGCTGGGAGTTTGGGGGTGCGAATTCTGTCACCTGGAGGTTGTGGTGGGACAGGGGTCACCGGGATGTGACTTAGGGGCGTGGGGGTGAAGATCTTCCCACCAAGGGGAAAATAGGAGCTCTATGCAGCAGGGTCTGGGAGATTCAGCTGAGGGGGGAAGCATACAGCCATGTGACCCAGTTCACTCCTGTTTGCTTTCATGTTCTTTGAAAGCTTGAAAAGAAAGAAATGAGCTGAGCTAGAATAAAGTGGATGGGTAGGGATTAGAGGGAGGTGGCAGCCCGTCAGGTGGTGAACAGTCTCTGCTCTTGGAACTTCTCCAGCCTGGTTTAATCACTGGTTTCAACATAGTTCAGATTTGCACAAGCCAGGCCCATGTTTTCTTGCTTTGGGCAACTTAAGACAGGGCTGTATGATGGTGTACAAGCTGAGCAGCTCTCACCTTGCTTTGCTCTCTAACCAGAGCCACACACTGTTGGCTACAGCCAGTCCAGCCTGATCCACCTGGTGGGCCCGTCGGACTGCACACTGCTGGGCTTTGTGCATGGAGGTGAGTGAGCTATGAGGCAGCTGCGTTGCAGGTCCAGGTGGCTTTTTCCTGGACGAAATTGTGGTTGGACTCAGTGGTTTTGGTGGGCTCTGCCTCTGGAGGCACACAGGCCTCTTTGCATTGACTGTCAGGGTCGGAGTTGCTTTAACTGAGACAAAAGCTTCCTCTTTTTCTGTGCCCCAAAAACTCATGTACTCAAACTGTAAATCCTACAGTTTTGTCATCACCTCTGAGATTGCAAATCCCAGAGTACAAACACCCAGCGTGTGACTGCAATTAGCTGAAGTAATTTGCTCTTAGCTGGCAGTGCCCATCCACCTGCAGGGCTGGCACGTGTGGTATAAGCCCTAGAAGAGGTGTGTTTGCTAAGGGCTGGGAAAGCACACACCTAATCCTTAAAAAAACAAATTAACATGGCTCAGAACTGTTTCAAGGTTTGTGGAACTGATCTTGTCTTACAAGGGTCAGGTTTGCTCAGAGAAATTCGGGAGAGACGGAGCTGACCTTAATCACAGGTCTGTGAGGATGTTGCTCTGGTATTGTCAGGAGTCCTTGTGCTGGTACTGGATTCTCCTGAAGTTGGGACTTAGTCTTGGGTCCAATTCTCCAGCGTAACTTTGGCCATGCTAAGGCCTTACTGACCTTTGCATGGTTTTCCTGAAATCCCACTGACTTCCCTGAGACAGGACCCTCTGCTTCCCCTCACAGGTGTCACTATGAAGCTCATGGATGAGGTTGCTGGCATTGTGGCTGCCCGCCACTGCAAGACCAACATCGTCACTGCTTCAGTGGATGCCATCAACTTCCATGAGAAGATCAAAAAAGGTACCAAGGGTAGTGGCAGGCACTGTGATCTCCTGTGTTGCCACACCCTGGCTCCCTTGAATGCACTCTCAGGACATTCTGGCAGAGAAAATTAGTCCCTGTTTGATTTATCCCATGCTCTGCTTCAGACACAGCTTAATCACAGAACATGCAGGACGTCTTGCTCCCTTCACCAGCCCCTCTCTGCTTCACAGGCTGTGTCATCACTGTCTCAGGACGTATGACATTCACAAGCAATAAGTCCATGGAAATAGAGGTCTTTGTGGATGCTGACCCGTTTGTGGATGAGCCTCGGGAGCGGTACCGTGCCGTCAGCGCCTTCTTCACCTATGTGTCCCTGAGCAAGGAGGGGAAGCCCCTGCCTGTCCCGCAGCTGCTGGTAAGAGCTTTTCTCTCTGGGCTGGAGCCAGCAGGGCCATCATGTCTCCTGCCCCTCCTGGAGCAGAGCCCAGCTGGCCTTTTTGTCCAAGAAGTACTCTTCCCTTGAGTTAGTCAGCAGAAAAATATGAGCACAAACAAGACTTTCTAGGGCAGGCTTCAGGGGGTTTTGTTTTTGTTGTTGTTTACTTTTGGGGTTTTTTAAAATTTTGTTTTTATTTTTTATTTCTTTTGAAAATTGCCAATGTGGAGGTTGGGGATATTCTCTTTTCTTGTTGTTCAGGTCAGGCTGTGTGCATTGCCACTCAGTGGCAATGGAGGCTCCCACATCCCTAATTGCTGCTCCCCACGGTGTCCCCATTCCGGCCTCCTGCCTCTGTTAGCTCCCCTAATCCTGTCAGAGCTTTGCTGATGTGGTGCTCCCGACTGGGGGTGTTGGTTAATATTTGATGTGGCAATTTGATGCTTAATGCAGGAGCACACTGGCTGTCGTGTATTTGACAGAGGGCAGCTTTTCCTTCACGCTGCTGTGAGGGGAGGCTTGTTTCCCTCCTGCACACACTCGCAGCACACTGACACTGCACCTTTGCACTCTCTCTGTGGCCTCAGACGGAGACAGAGGACGAGAAGCGTCGCTTCGAGGAAGGGAAGGGCAGGTACCTGCAGACCAAAGCCAAGCGGCAGGCGCAGATGCAGCAGGCTGCCCAGCAGTGACCTGGCTGGCACCCTCGCCTGCCAAACATCCAGGTTGTTCCTGTTCGTTTTGTGTCCGGTCCGCGCCAGCCCCATGCCTCCGCCCGCCCCAGCCTGCTGCCGGCGCCGCTGCTTCGCTGCTGATGGGCTCAGCACCGCAAACCTCGTGCTACAGGTGGCTGAAGCTCCCTGAAAGCGCCCAGGAGTCTTCCCAGGCACTCGCCATCTGCCTCCAGAGCCGTTGTTGCTGTTCGATCCCGTTGGCGATGCTCCTGCCTGTGTCAGAGGCGGGATGGAGGCGTGTGGTGGCTTGAGGGGCGCGTGAGGCCGCGAGTCTTTGTGCTGCTGTGTTCGACTCGCTGGTTTGTCCTACCATGCACACCAAAGCTTTCGTACGTGCTGTGCCGCGCCGGGGCCGCACTGAATGTCCGTGACATCTCTAGGTAGTTCTCTGTGCACATCTTAAGTTATTTAAAGAATCCTGTGGCATAAATAAAGTCTGTTTCATTGACTGGAATGAAAGGCTGACGTTTTTATTTCAAACAATTGTGCTTTTCCTCCCTCCCCCAGATCCGCCCGCGCTCCCCAAGTGGCGCCTGGCGCTCCCGACGTTGTTTTTAAGGAACTCTCGCTGTTTTAACGGGACCCCCAGAGCAGAACCCATTCTTGGTTTGGGATATTAAACAATAAACCACCTGACAGGAGGTTGTAGTGAGGTGGGGACTGGTTTCTTCTGCCGTGCCTACAGTGCGAGAGCATGGCTTTAGGCTGACAGAGTGGAAATTCAGAACAGCTATCAGAAAATATTCTCCCTGTTCGGGTGCTCAGGCAGCAGGAAGGTGGTGGAGTCACCATGCCGGGAAGTGTCCAGCAGCGTGTGCACCCTACGCTGGGTGATGTGGTTTAGGGGTTACAGTGGCGGGGCCGGGCGGGCGGTGGGACAGCACGATGCCAAAGGGCTCCAACCCCGCCGGCTCCGTCACCGCCGCCAAACCTGCCCCGCCACCCGCGGCCCGGGCCCGCCCCACGGCACCGGCGGCAGGCGCCGCCAAACTCTCGCGAGAGCAGCGCCGCTCTGCTGCTGCCGCGGCTGCGCGGGGCGGGGCTCTCGCGAGAGCGGCGGGGCCGTTTCCCGGGCGACGCGGGCGGGGCGGGGCCGCCATCATGGCGGCGGCGGTGGCTCGGAGAGGGCGGCTGGGCCGGGAGGGCCGCGCCAGCCTTTGCTCCTTCCTGCTCGGCGCCTCGGTGGCGGCCCTGCCACTGCTACTCGGTTCGTCCCCCTCCCTGCTGGCTGCTCCCGGTCTGCGCGGCCGCCTAGCTCTCGCCCTGCACGTGGCGGGCGTGAACGCGGCGCTGCTGCTCATCTATCCGCGGCCGCTCTACAAGGTACGGGGGTGGCCGGGGTGAAGTGCGGCTGTGGAGGGTTCGGTCCCGGTCCCGCGGTGCGCCGGTAGGGATACCCGGTCCCGGGGAGCGGCGGCGGCAGCGCGTTCTCCCCTCCCTGTGCTTGCAGATCGCCGTCCGGGCCTGTTTCTTGGGCTTCGCCTTCGGCTGCGGGCTGCTGCTGAGCGCCGGCCGCTCCGCCTGGCGCCACTTCGGATGGTAAGGGCCGTGCTGGGCAGCCGGGCGGGCGCGGTGCCCCCGGCCCTACTAAACCTGGCCTGCCTCCCTCCCGTCGCAGGTATATGTGCTCCCTCTCCCTCTTTCACTACTCGGAGTATCTGGTGACAGCCATCAACAATCCTCGCAGCCTCTCGCTGGACTCCTTCCTACTCAACCACAGCTTCGAGTACAACCTGGCTGCCCTGTCCTCCTGGGTGGAATTCACGCTGGAGAAGCTCTTCTTCCCAGGTCGGCTGTTCTGTCCCTCCCTGACTGCCCAGTTGCACGTGGTTCGCGTGGGGTCCATCTGTCTGGTAGCAAAGTGCGGGTGACCCTCAGCTTGCTGCCCCGTGACAGCCCTGCAGCAGCTTTGCCATGGTCATAATCCCTCAGTGCTCAAAGCCTCTTGGGTTGGATCTCGGGAGGGCAGGGGGGAGCCCCCCTCACTCTGACATGCCAGGCCAAGGGACCTTCAGCCCTTTCCTACCTTCGTGGTACAAGAGTGATGTGTCAGGTACACCTGGGTGTCGCCTTTTGACAGGAATAAAATGAAGTAGTCAAAATCTGTTGCTGGTTGCCTAGTTTGGAGCAAACTGGCTGTGCTCGTCTATTTATTCTTAGGACAGGGAAGCTGTTCCCCTTTGTTGTTTTGTAGCAACCTGAGCATGTGCTTGGCTATGCTTTGTGTTGGCTTTGCTCAACCTCTACAGCTGGGCCCCACAGACTAATCCATGCTAACACCAAGCAGGGATTGCTGGTTTTGTCTGTTTGGTGTGGGATGGCAGCACATAGCTGCTGCTGTCACACATTTTGCTTTGAGATGAGGGGGCAAAACCCATTCATTGACCAGCCCCCTGCACCCCTCGAGACCTGTACAAACCCATTGTGCCCCTCCCTGTCCATGCAGAGCTGAAGCAGATCACCTGGCTGAGCACCGTGGGGCTGCTGATGGTGATCTTTGGGGACTGCCTGAGGAAGGCGGCCATGCTTACGGCCGGCTCCAACTTCAACCACATCGTTCAGAACGAGAAGTCTGACACCCACACTTTGGTGACAAGTGGGGTGTACGGGTGGTTCCGGCACCCGTCCTACGTGGGATGGTTTTACTGGAGTATCGGAACACAGGTACTGTATCCAGTGTACTCAGGTTCTTTTGTGTCATGACCCCGGTCTTTGCTCTCAGTGCTGCCCATGCTGTGATGGAGTGCAGACAGCACCTGGTGCTGGGCATGGATTCTGCTGCCTCCCACTGGCTCACAGGAAATCAGGAATTCCTGAGTGCTCTGCTCCATGTGATCTTTGGGAAGATCCTGTTCCCTTAATTTTTTCTGTGCAGTAAGAAGAGGTGGTGGAGCTGGGGTGTGATTTGCTGCTGGTTTAAAGCTGGTGTCCAGAGTTTTCTGTTTTTCTGTGGTCAAAATGCCTTCCACGAGTGGTCAAACTCAACCTGGCTCCTGCCAAACACCAGCCCTGCACTTGAGGTCTAGGAAACTCCCTGACTAGAGTGTCAGCTCTGGCCAGCTGCAGCTGAGCCCTGTATCACTGCTGTTGTAGCTGTGTGTTCTTGTGGCTGGCTGGGTGCTAGCATTAGATTGTCTTTCTTTGGAGAGAGTTTGTAAGGGTGGCACATGGAGATTTTGAGAGCTGGGGCACTGAAGCCAGTGCTGCCTATGCGCTGCTTTCTTCACTCTGGAGAGAAACTAGTGCTTATGAAGTTTCACAGGGAGTGTTGGGGTCTTTTCTGTGTCAATGTTGCTGCAGGGGGATGAGCTGTGGGGCCAGGGCAGCCTTGTGTTCTCGAGGGGACGCTCACCAGCAGCATCTGTTCCAGGTGTTGCTCTGCAATCCCATCTGCGTGGTGGGCTACGCTCTGGCGTCCTGGCGCTTCTTCAGGGAGCGGATCGAGGAGGAGGAGATTACACTCATTCATTTCTTTGGAGAAGAATACCTGGAGTACAAAAGGAAGGTGCCATCAGGTCTCCCTTTTATTAAAGGAGTCAAATTGGAACTGTAACATGGGCGAAAACCAGACTGGCTGAGCAGATGCCCAGCTCCTGCTGCGCCCAGTGCCTGTGTGGTGCTGGCATCGGGAGGTGCTTGTTCGTATTTCCCAGCCACCCAGGAGGAGCTGGTGGAGGGCTGCAGCATTGGGCAGCCTGCTGGGTCACTCGCAGATAAGAAGCTCGTTCCTCCTTCTTGAGATCAGTCCTTCGTTGCACATTCAGGGATCTTCCAGATAACTTAGCCTGTAGCGACCCTAAAGAGAATGAATCCTGCCTGCAGCAGCTGAATTGTCTTGGAACACCTCTGGAACTGATTCTACCAGAAAACAGCACTGCCCTCCTGGCCCTGGGTGGGGAAGGTGCTGGGCAGCAGATTGTTCCTGTTGCGTAATTTGATTTTAAAGCTTTCTGACCTCGTGAGCCCGGTGACACGGCTTTAATCTCCTCGGGCCAAACTCCTTGAGCTGGCACTGGGGTGGCCATGGGAGCAGCCTCCGGCTCTGCCTGCCCTCGAAGCACTAGAGTGCTGGCAGCACAGCACCACTCAGTTCTCTCTAGACCTTGGGGTCTGCAGGGAGAATTCTGCTGCTCCCCTCGTGCTGCTGGATCCGAGCACCTCTGGGCCCTCTCCTCCTCCCTCAGATGCTGCTGCGGATGCAGTGTCACTGCTCCAGCCGCTGCCTCCTGCTGCCACCTCTGTTCCTTCTTCCTGCTTCCAAATCGCGCTGCTTCCTATCCTGCCAGGCTGCCTCTGTCTTGCAGAGATCCCAGGATTTTTGGGTTGTGAAAGAACCACAGCTGCCAGGCTTGCTAAGGGCTTTAGTCCCTGAGATCCTTCCCTGCTCTTTTGGGCAATGTCAGGGCAAGTAGGAGATGCTTCTAGGGAAATCTCCAACCAGAAGAGTTGGGCTAGCTAACGCTCTTTTATAGTAACCATTTGGAAATGGTTCCCACTGAGCTGTGTGGTATAACTTTGTTGTTATATACCAAAGAGGTTCACTGTTTTCTTGAGTTCTACATTATTCTTCCTTGCTGGAATGGAAATGAGTTGCTTGTCAGTTCATGCTTGGAGCTTGTGGTGTTCCATGGGGAAGGCGCTGCAGTACGGCTCAGGAATGGGTACTTGGTGAGAATGACTTGGGTTTGGGTTTAGATTTTCTTTTTTTATTAAAAAAAAAAAAAGAAAACATTTCCAACTTCTGTCTGATTATTTGAAGGTCTCTTGAGGTGCTGGTGGCATCATCATGAAAATTGGAATCCTTTATAATTCCTGGTGGGTTCTCAGAACATGCCAGCACTGCGTTGAGGCACAATTGTGACTCAGTGACTTGTGGGGCTGTGCAGCCACAGGGATGAGGCTGACCCTAACCCTGACCCTTGCTGAACCTGATGCAGGGTCCATCCTCCACTGGGCTTGCTTGATTACAGAATATCTGCCTGATGTACTCAGTGGTGATTTGTCTTTTGCTGAGTGGGGTTTTGGCTTGGGAGAAAAGAACAAAGGTGAAAACTCACCAGTTGGAGAGTGCTGATTTGTGCTAGGCACTCAGAGGCTCCCACTTGGGCTGTTCTTGTCTCAGGGAAGCCCAGGGAAGCACTGGTTGCAGCCGGTGGCCCTCAGGCAGGTTAATCTGTAACTAATTTTTTTTTAAGCAGTGATGTTCCTGCTGTGCCCTTGATCAAAGGAACTTTGACACAAGAAATTATCACTTGGGTTTGATATGCTGTTTGACAACAGAAACAAAACCTCATTCCCAGATTGTTCTTCATAGTAAATGCACCTTGATCCTAATTTCACAAGTGCTGCTTCCAGCAGGGTCCAAGCAGGATGCGTTGGCACCAAAAGGAAGGGATAAACTCTACCCTGAGCAAAACCTTCAGTGTCTGTTGACACTTTTGAGACCAACAGCTTCTCTTAACCTTTTATTTTCCCAAATCCTGTGACCAAAAGCTCTGTGAGGAGACAGAAGCTTACTGGGTGTGGTGAAGGCATGTGAACTTTTAGGGAAAAGCTGGAGTAATCTGTGAAACCCTGCCCTCTGTGCCACAGAAGTCAGTGAGTTCTTAGTTCCCACATGTGCAGAGAACCTCTAGAGCAGCTGTTCCTGGCACCCCCCGTGTTGGTGCATGGCTACCTGACACTTCACGGGATGCTCCATCACCTGGCTGTGTACCCCTTGCCCTGCCCTGCACTTGGAGTTGTTATTTTCCCCCATAATTTGCTGCTGTTGTGGTTTTAGGAGCAGCTGGATACCCTGAGCCAGTGGATCCTTTTTGTCATCACTGCAGAACCACACAGACACGGACAACTGCACCCTTTTATTTCAGTCTGACACGCAAGGGAGAGCACAAAGAGAGCTTTTCAGAAGCAAGTCCACCTGAGGCCTTTGTATGTGCTGCAGACATGACTGCCCGTGCTGTTTCCTGCCCTGGCTTGTGGCACTGGGCAAGAGGAGCTGGTCAGTGACCAGGACATGGTTCTGCCCAGCAGCTCTGCCACATGCCCAGCACTGGGCTCTATGGTGCTGGCTCTTTCGGGGTAGCACTCTCTGCTCTGCTCTTCTGCTGGCCCCTGCAGCAGTCTTTGTTTTTTGGGGAGGAGTCTCCAGGAGTGTCCCTGGGCATGAAGCCCTCCCCAGGGCTGGCTGAAGCCTCCTTGTTGCTGCCAGGAGAGGCATTTCTGGGGAAGGGAAGGCATCTTAGACAGGGTCACTGTATGGGAAAGGGTGTGGGAGGAACTTGGCACTCAGGTGCTTGCTGTCGCCTACCTTGGCACCACTTCATTGTCGTCACAGATCTTGAGCAGCATCTGGGCCTGTTCTTCTTTAGGCTCCTGAGGCTCCTGCAGCCTGTGGCAGGATGGGTGTGAACTGTGAGCTATGTCCCCCCTGGCCCTGAAAGCCCCTGCACCCCTCACCTGGGCTCCAGCCGCTCCTTCACTTTGGCGATGGAGCGGACGTAGGGCGCGATCTGCTTGGTGATGGTGCTCAGGCAGCTGTTCTCCTGCCGCAGCTGCAGCAAGTCATGGAGCTGGGCTGGGGGTGAGAGGAGCGGGCTGGGACACAGCCAGCCCCACAGTACGGGCACAGGGGGCACATGGAGGGAGCGTGGGATCACCAGTACCTTCATAGATCTCCTGCTCATTTGCTACTCGCTGGTAGGTCTCCTCCCAAACCTGGAAGGAAAAGAGGGAGCTGGGCAGTCTGCGGTGGAACGGCACAGAGGGGAGCTGCTCTGCCAGGATGTGCCAGCTGTACCTCCTCAAAGACGCTGCGCATCATCTCCACGGCAGAGTAGTGAGCTGCGATCTGCACGTCCATCTGCAGCGACTTCTGCAGGATCTCGCTCATGATCTCTGACTTGATGAGTGAGTGGTGCTTGGTGAGGTCACGATGCAGCTCCTGCACCTGGTCCTTCAGCCCCTGGATCTCCGTCTGCAGCATCTGTGGGAACCGGGGCGCACAGCCACATGAGCAGCAGCAACCTGGCCCGTCCTGTGCTGTCCCATCCTGCTTTGACCCATCCTCCCTACCCGGTAGGTGTTCTCGTAGTTGCGGCAGTGCTCGGCGAAGGGGGTCTCGCGCCCCTCGGCCAGCAGCACCTTGGTGCTGATGTACCGGTGCATGGTTGGCTTCTTCACTATGGGGCCGGTGGACATTTTGTCACTGGTTGGGGGGCAGCTGGGCACCATGAGGGTCTTGGAGCATTGGCCACCAGGGAGCCTGCATGGAGAGATGACAGTGACATGCTGCAGGTGAGCATCAGTGAGGGTGAGGTGCCAGGGACCATGTCGCCAGCTCAGCCCCACTGCCCCTTGGCTCCGGTGAACCTGGGGATGTACCAGTCCCACATGTCCCTTCCCTCGCCTGAGCACAGGGGTTCAGTCAGTGGTCCCTTATGTTGCCCCAAAAATCAGATTTCTGTAGGCTTCTCTCCTGATTCTTGCAATTATGGAACCAGCTGCGGCAGTGAGAAGCCAGGAGCTGAGCTCAGCACCCTCCAGATTCTAAAGGGGGGGATAGAGCTCACTCCCTCACTGCTGGTATCTCCTGGCCCCTTGGCAGGCACTGCTGCCCCTGTGTTTCCCACCATCCCATGGTCTCCCCATGCTAACCACCACCACCATTGGTCCTACCGTGCAGTGCCGTGCTCCCCCTGCCCGTGGTGAGGTCAGCAGCCCCCAGGAGCTCAGCCACCCTGCAGTGCCAAGCCTGCCTGGGGGCAAGGAGCAGTCCCCATGCAGTGCCTGTCTGTGCCTCTCTGGCCGGGAGGGCCTGGCAGGGCTGGTGCTGCCGTGACATCAACAGGCCTAAATATATCCCTGGTGAAGAATGGACGAGCACTTCCCTGAAATTCTGATAAAAATAGTGGCGGGCAAAGAGGCTGTGGCACCACGGGCATGTGGGCAAGCAGGAGCTGGCCCAGGTGGAGCACCTATGGAGAGGGGCCAGATCCCACCAGGGACCATTGCAGGGGCTGGGCTGGGGAACAGAGTGAGGCTCAACCAGGCCCCCAGCTGCCAGCCTTGCTACTGCCCGCCCCTCTGCCACCCGCCCCACTTCCCAGAAGTGTCACTTGAAGCCTGTTGTTCATCAGTGCAGCTGTGCTTGTGCTGTCCTGGTACCGCTGCTGAGGTGACAGGCTCAAGGGCAGCAGCAGGGGCAAGCTTGGCATAGTGAGATGCTGAGGGGACTGTGCTGTGTGGCACGTGGCATGGGACACAGTAGCACATATGCCTTGGGTGCAATCCTAGCACCTCACATGTTCGTTCCGGTGATGCCAGGACCGATGCCACCAGCGCTGCCCACCAGGGAGCGGCGGGGGCTGAGCATCAGGAGGGGCTCCAGGCAGCGGGCAAACTCTGCCCGGTACTCGCTGTTGATCTGGGGGGCAAGAGAGGAGAATGCAGCTGAGGCTGGGGCTGGGGCAGAGCCAGCAGCTGGCACTGCCCACAGGCTCTGCAGGCAGGGCTCTACCTTGCTGGTCTGGGCTGGACGCAGGCGGTGTGGCAGCTTGACGATCCTCTGCAGCCTCTCCATCAGTTGCTGAAAGGCAGTGATGAAGCATGGTGAGGGGTGCCCAGCACCTTGCACCTGAGCTCAGCTCTGCCACAGGATGCTCTGACCACCCTGCACTGCTGGCAACACTCACATAGCCCAGGTCCAGGAACTCAGCTTTGTTGGCAGAGCTCAGGAAGGCCGAGCAGGTCACCAGGTGGACCTGTGTGTGTGGAGGGGGTCTGTCACTGCCTGGCTTTGGTGTCAGGATGTCCCTGCCTGGTATCAGACCCTACCTGCAGAGTGGGCAGCAGGGAGGCAAGGTGGGCCAGCTGCTCCTTGAATGCCTTCTCCTTTTCCTCGTGCTGGCTGCAGCAGAGCAGGGCATGGCACAGCCTTTGCAAGACTCCAGGGAGCCATCCAGCCCCAGGCATCCCAAAACACTTTGGGAAGGGGGGGGCAGCCCTCGGATAGGGCTCAACCCATGGTCCCTCACCTCTGCACAGCTTTCAGAAGTGTCTTTTTCCTCTCGGAGAGCTGCTCCTGCAAATGGCACAGCCACCCTGTGTCCTGCAGCCACCCCAGTCCCTTCCCAGTGCTCTGGCTCTGTACCGAGGGCACAGGGCTCCATGTGCAGGAGGATGAAGAGGGATGCTGCACCTGCATGCGGCTGAAGAGGGAGTTGATGGCTGCCTCCTCCTCACTGGCACTGTTGCGAACCTCCTCGATCATGGCCTTGAGCAGGACAATGGCCTCACGCGTGGAGGTCTGCAGCTCCTTCACAGCCTGCCCGGGGTGGCAGAGTGGCTGCAGTGCAGGGGACAGCACTGCACCCCCATGCCACCTCCACACCCCCCGGCCCTGCCCACCATCACTGCCTGGTCCAGCCGCTGGCAGCCCTGCATGTACGCTGTCTCAATGTCGATGCAGTGTGCCCGGCTCTCCCTGCAGGCACAGACATCAGGGGAAAACACAGGATGGGGCATGTAGCAAGCGTGGGGCTGGGATTACTCACCCCTGCATGTCCCTGAAGCAGTTGATGCAGAGCATGGACTTCTTCTCGGTGGAGAACATGATGTAGGGCTCCTCGTGCAGTGCTGCAGGGGACAGGAGCATGGCATAGCCTGGCACAGAGCAGTGCAGCATAGCATGGCACAAGGCAGCCTGGCATGGCACTCACGGCACTTCTTGTGGATGTCTTTGGTGCGCTTGGAGAGGGAGACGATTTCGTGGCGGGTGAACATCCTGGCACGGTGGGTCTCCTCGCGGCATGGGGCACAGAGGGGCTGCCCACAGGTGTTGCAGAAGTACATGGTGTCCAGCTCCTGTGTGAGGGGACACAGCTGGTGGCAGGCATGGCCCTGGCGGGGGTCCCCTACCTACCCCACCTGTCCACCCTGCTGCCCTCACCGCCTTGGTGCAGCACCGGTCGCAGTTGGCACACTGCACATCCTCCTCACTGTCGGCTGAGCTGTCCACCAGGAACTGCAGGAGCCGGTCCACGGGGGGTAGCCCTGTGCCACCCCTCACCACTGAGGGGTGCCTGTGGGGACAAGATGGGGACAAGGATAGCGACACCCCCCCAGGCCAGCGGGGCAGCTTTGGGGACGCAGGGAGCAGTGCTGTGCTGAGCTGCCAGCCCCGTGCTGTGCCCCAGTCCTGGTGTGCCCCGGACAGGGCTGTCCCTTACCCGCAGAGTGGACAGTGCAGGCGGCCATCGCTGGCACGGCCTCGCAGGCAGCTGGCACAGAAGTTGTGGTAGCAGTCGAGCAGGCAGGGGTGCTGGTAGGGCTCGTGGCAGAGCAGGCACACCAACGGGTGGCAGTTGGCCTTCTCCAGCTCAGTGCAGCTCTCCAGTGGGGAGAAAATGCCACCTGCCATCTGTGGGGTTGAGAGCCAAGCCCTGTGCTCAGGGACCCTGTGTGGCACCAGTTTGTGAGTGCACTGTGGCTGCCACACAAAGAACAAATCCTGCTCCAGGGCCTGCGAGCTGCTGACTATTTTTAGGTTATGAGCTGCGTGGCACGAGGCTGCCCCCAGCGCACCCCTTCCCCTGGTATTACAGGCTGGGGGCTGCAGTGCTGGGTCGGGTGGTCCCCACAGCTAATTGTCCCCTCTGGTATGTGTCCCCCAAAGCAGGATCATCCCCTGAGATGAGCTGTCCCCTGCAAAGAAGCATCCCCTCCAGCAGAGCATCCCCCAGGACAGGGGTGGGAGTTCCTTCAGGGCAGGGTTCCCCCCAGAGGAAGCATTCCCTACAACAGGGTGTCCCCTGCCCGGAGATGTGCCCTACGATGGCAGCCTGGCACTGACGGCAGCCGGGTGCCCCACATGCCGGGAGTCCCTGTTCTGGGCACAGGTGTGTCCTGGCCAGGTGAAGGCTTTACCTCTCCCTGTATGTAAGTCGGGGGATCCGAGCCGAGCTGTGCTGCTGCTCACCGTGTGCCGGCAGGAATGAGAGCGATGCCGAGGCAGCAGGGTCCGGCCGATCCTGTGACGTGGGGCCCCCTGGCACTGCCGATCGGCTGCCACGCCACGGCCCAAAAATAGCCCCGTGCGCTCCTCGGGGCCCTGCGGCGGGGACGGCCCTAGGCGTGTGGGGACACGGGACTGCGCAGCCACCCAGGCTGCGGGGACATGGGCATCTGCATGGCCTGGTGATAGCCCGCAGGAGGTGCGGGGGTCACCGTGTGCACAGTGAGAGCCCCGGGGTGCAGTCACCCAGTACGCAGTAAAGAGCGGGGTGTGGAGATCACTCCATGCGCAGTGAGGCTCCCACAGTGCAGGGTAACTCCGTGCAAAGTGAGGAGACACAGAGTGCAGGGGTCACTCCGTGCACAGTCAGGTTCCTGGTGTCCGGCGTGGTCACTCCGTACCCGGTGAGGCTCCTGGTTCGCGGGTGGTCACTCCGTACCCGGTGAGGCTCCCGGTATGCGGGGTGGTCACTCCGTGCCCGGTGAGTCTCCCGGTGTGCCGGGTGGTCACTCCGTGCACAGAAGCTCCCGGAGGAGGGTCACTCCGTGCCCGGTGAGGCTCCCGGAGCCGGGGCGGTCACTCCGTGCCCGGTGAGGCTCCCGGTGTGCAGGGCGGTCACTCCGTACCCGGTGAGGCTCCCGGTGTGCAGGGTGGTTACTCCGTACCCGGTGAGGCTCCCGGTTCGCGGGGTTGTCACTCCGTACCCGGTGAGGCTCCCGGTGTGCGGGGTTGTCACTCCGTGCCCGGTGAGGCTCCCGGAGCCGGGGCGGTCACTCCGTGCCCGGTGAGTCTCCCGGTGTGCAGGGCGGTCACTCCGTGCCCGGTGAGGCTCCCGGGGCCGGGGTCCCCCCGCGGGCGGTGCGGGGTGCAGGACACGCGCGCCCCACGTGCCGCTCCCCACGCTCCGGAGGCTCCGCCCCCGAACAGCCCCGCCCACAGCCCCGCCCACAGCCCGCCCCCGCGCTCGCTCCGCCCCGCCAGGCATCACTGTCCGCTCGCAGGAGCCCCGCACGGGTGGGACCGGAAGCGATCGACGCCGTCGGCGCTCGGCTGGCACGACCCGAGCGTGGTTTTGCGCAGGCGCACGGCGCGCGCTCCCTTTCTGCCTCGCGCGGAGCCGCCATGGCGCCCGCGGTGAGTGAGCGCGGGACCGGCACCGGGCCGCCACGTCCCCGAACCTCCCTACTCCGCCACCGGCACACCCCGCGCCCCGCCCCGAGCCCCCGGCACTCCCTGCGGCCCCGCCGCCTGGCCCAGCCACGCGACCTGCCCCCGCCCGCTCTTCTCCGCGTGGGGCTGGGCCCGGCCCGCGCCTTCCCGGGGCCCCACGCGATGCCCGCCGCCCATCCGGATCGTGGAAGCGGGCAGCGGGCGAGCCCCATTCCCTCCGCATTGTCCCCGATCTCGATCCATGCCTGGGCCTTTCCTTCTGCACCAGCCCGGAGCTCGGCCCGCCCCTCCCCGCTCCCCGGGCTCGGTCCCTCACAGCGCTCCCCCTCCCGTTCTCTCTCACTCTACCTCACTCTCTTTTTCCCCTGCAGCAGAAGAAGCCTGCGGCGAAAGGTGGCAAGAAGAAGAAGCAGGTTCTGAAGTTCACGCTGGATTGCACGCACCCCGTCGAGGATGGCATCATGGACGCCGCCAACTTCGTGAGTTCGGTGCCTCCGCGGGAGCAGTGATGGCTCCACCATCCTTGAGTGATGCTCCGCTCCCAGCGGCCCCGAACATCCCCGGCTATCCTGCGGCTCTGCCCTGCTCCCTTGAGGCCGGCCCATGGGCAGAGGAGCAGGGAGTGCTGGGGCTGGGGATGAGGCTGGGATTGGGACAGTTAGTAGTTAAAGCACAAGCGTTGTTCCTGTTCATGGACAGTTTTTCTGTCCGTCTGCTGGGTGAGTTCGTGTCATGGCAGGGATGTAGCAGGGCCAGGAATGCTGCACTTTGGGAGTCATAAACCTATGCCCGTCCAAGTTGCATTCCAGCATGGGCCTGGGTGAGGCTGGCGCTGAGGGGAGCTCGGAGGAGCCTGACCCCACTGTCCTGGCTGTCCCCCTGCAGGGCAGGGAACGTCCCTACCATGCCACAGTCCAATATGTGCAGGCTCGAGCACCTCACCTAGGTGTGGCTAAGATGGGATGGATTAGCCTAGCTTGAGGAAGGGGCTCTCCTGAACCATGGGGGCTCTGGTGTCTGTTCCCCAGCTGCAGACACCAGGCACAAGCCAGCCTGTGGGAGCCGTGTCTGGCGGGAGTTGTGGCCCTGGCTCACGGCTGTGTTCCTCCTGCAGGAGCAGTTCTTGCAGGAGCGGATCAAGGTGAACGGCAAAGCGGGAAACCTAGGCGGGGGCGTGGTGACCATCGAGAGGAGCAAGAGCAAGATCACGGTCACATCAGAGGTGCCATTCTCCAAGAGGTGAGGTGGGGCAGGCCGAGTCCCCGTTGGTCAGTGCGACCAGAGATGGCCCTTAGCAGAGGATGACCGGTGTACACTGAGAGCCTGTGGGCAGGAGGGGCTGGCAGGGAAGAGATGTCTCGGTGCAGGAGTTGTGCTGCAGTTTGTGCTACCTGGCACTCGCTGAGTGGCTGCTCTTCCCAAATGATACATGAAAGAGGAATGTGTTTGATATTCCAGCTGGGAAGGCTGCTGGGCTGGGTAGTGAGGGGACCTGCAGCCAATAGGTGCTGAGTGGAGAATTTACAGGTATCTGCAGACAAGTTCTCTCAGGTTGTTCCCCTCATCTTTGTGGGGCTTTGTCCCTCCTTTGGGCCGACATCTGCAAAATGTGGTTGTGCCAAGGTGTCCCAGATTGTTCCCATTGTCCCGTGGTGCTCTGGCCGCTTTTCCTGGCAGTGCCTGTCCTTGGACTGGCACCGGCAAACTGGGGTTATGCCATGGCAGAGGTGGCTCAGGAGCTGGCTGGGCATGCAGGGTGATGGGAAAAGCAGAGCTGTGTGGGCGGTGGGCGTGCCCTGCCCTGTGAGCACCTGCCTTTCTCCCAACACTGTTGCTCCACGTCGGTGCTACACCTCGCACATCCCAGCAGCAGGTATTCACCATCGGTGGAGATTCCCTCTGGGGTGGGCACAAGGCACTGGAGTCACAGCCTTGTTAGGGCAAGAATGATCTCCCAGGATCCCTGTCATGGCATTGTGGTGTGATTTCCCTGGTTGCAGTGTTTCCCTGCAGGAGCTTTGCTAGGAGGTGGCCACTGGGATGTGTTGGTCCTGCTGGAGGTGGGACCCCATAGGAAATAAAGGTTTATTAGCCAAAATGCCACTTGGGGGGCTGGCGGGGGGCAGTGGGGCACCACTGTCAGCCATGCCTCTCCCACAGGTACCTCAAGTACCTGACCAAGAAGTACCTGAAAAAGAACAACCTGCGGGACTGGCTGCGCGTGGTGGCCAACAGCAAGGAGAGCTACGAGCTGCGCTACTTCCAGATCAACCAGGATGAGGAGGAGGAAGAAGAGGAGGATTGAGCCCCACCACCGCCGCTGCTGACGGCCATTTTGTACAGTTTCACTTTTCTGGAATAAACAGCAGCAGAGTTGTTCATAGCCCGTGCTCGGTGGCGGCTGCGGGGCGCGGTTTGGGGGGATTTGGGGGTTTTGGGGGAGCGGCGCGCGGGGGGCGTGGCCGGGGCGTGGCCCGGGTGGCGGGAGGGGTGTCCGGGGGCGTGTCCCCCGCAGGGGGCGGGGCCGGCTCTCGCCATCTTGGCGCGGAGCGGCCGCGCCCGGCTCGGCCCCGGCGCTCGGCCCGGGGCGGGCGCTGCCCCGCCCGGCATGCGGGGCCCGGCGGCCGCCCGGGAGCTGCTGGACGACGCGGATAATGAGGAGGACGTGTCGGGTAGGCGGCAGCGGCGGGCGGGGGGGGCACGGGCGGGGCAGTAGCGTCGCTCCCCAGATGGGTCCGGCCGTGCCGCGGGTGATCCCCGCTGTCCGTGCGCCCCGGACCGGAGTGATCTGTGTCAGGTCCTCATCAGTAGCCGGTTCCCCCCGAGGCGGTGCCTGGGGGCCGGCTGGTCCCCTGGCCTGGGCTTGGTGCAGCGATGCCCACCCTGTCAGACCTAAACCAGCACAGCATGAATCAGTGAATCATGGAATCACAGTGTGGTTTGGATTGGGAGGGACCAAAAGCCCATCCAGTTCCACCACCTGCCATGGGCAGGGACACCTTCCACTGGAGCAGGTTCTCCAACCTGGCCTTGAACACTTCCAGGGATGGAGCATCCGCAGCTTCTCTGGACAGCTGTACCAGGACCTCACAGAAGTTGAGCGAGCAATATGTCCTGACCACTCTGAAGTGGCGTTGCTGTATGAGCTCAGAAATTAAAAATAAAGACAGGCCTAAAGCCATGTGGAGACTGGCTGGGATGCTCTGAGATGATGATGAGGAGGGGTGGTGTGCACTAGCATCAGTGCCTCTGCCCACAGCCGGGTCCCTGAGCTGGTGTGAGCAGCCAGAACAACCTGGCAGCTGTGGCACCATGGCACCCATTTTCCACATGAACCCTTCCTCTCCTCCACTCAGTGTGTTTTTTTGAACTCTGGGAATTTGAAGGTAAAAGCCAAGTGCTCTCCTAGTGTCTGCAGGCCCAGGTCAGCAGGAGCAGCAGTGCACAGGGTGTCCCCATGCCCATCTCTGAGAACACAGCATGCGTTGCCCACACCTCTGTGCTGGGAATGAGTGGCAGAAGGATCTGGCTGTGGGAAGAACTGAGGCTGGTGCTGCTGGGCAAGACCCTTGAGGGACACCAGTGGGGCAGCTGCTGGTGTGAGGGTCTGCAGGAAAGGCCACAGAGCTCTGAATCTTGTGCCTGAGGTTGCTGCTCAGGTGTGCTCCTCTGTCACGGTGAACACGGTGTCCTGTGCCTGTGCAGTCTGTCCACGTGAGCTGTCCCTTTTGTCCCCAGAAGAAGATGATGGGGTGCTGGAAGGATTGGATGAGTTTTTTGCAGAAGACCAAGTTGTGGTACAGAAAAAGAAGAAATCCAAGAAGCTGAAAGATGGCAAGACTGCCAAAATCAAGAGGAGGAAGAAGGAGGTAACACTGCATTTTCTCACACTGGGCTGGGGCTCCTCAGCTGTGGTGCAGAGGCAGCAGCTCAGAGCTGCTGCTGGCAAGCACCTCTTGGGTCGCTGGATGGAGAGAAGGGTTGTTATTGCTCACTGAGAAGGTGCTCTCCAGCCCTGGGAGATGACTCTCTTGCCTCTCTCTTGCCTCTCTCTTGTCCCTCTCTTGTCCCTCTCTTGTCCCTCTCTTGTCCCTCTCTTGTCCCTCTCTTGTCCCTCTCTTGTCCCTCTCTTGTCCCTCTCTTGCCAGCTTAGCTATTAGTGGTAATGTCCCTTGCAGGTGGTTGCTGGGGAGCAGCTGGGGGGAGAAGGGGCTGCCCTGTCTCCTGGCAGTGATGCAGTGATGCAGGCACATACCCCACAGGAGCAGCTCGGCTCTTGTGGATGCATGGATGTGTCCAGTGGTACTGTCCGGCCCTGTGTGCTGAGCTCCTCCTGCCCACCCACAGTGCAGCATCTGGGGACAGCAGTAAATCTTACTGATGTATACTGCACCAACACAGCATCTGTGGCTCATGTTCCCAGGGAGGGAGATGCAAACCACCATGTTGGGACGTGATCAGGGCACGGCTTGGAGATTTCTGTGTGATGTTGGCTGCACCCATTCCAGCTGTTTGCAAATGGGATGGTCCAGGGGCCTCTAGGACTTGGCACATGGAAGGCCTCTTAGGTCTTCTGCAGGAAAACAAAGATGAGGATTTGTGTCCTCAAGGGTCAGGCTCTGAGGCTGCACTGGAGGTGTGCTGCAGGGCTGAGAAGGCTGGCTGACACTGCTCCTAGAGCCTGGCTCACTGATGCTGTGCCACATGGGTTCTGCCTCTCACTGTCCTGTCCCCAGACAGTGCTGGACATGAGGACAGGAACAGACATCTTGTGTGCCAACCCTGTTCCTGCCTAAACATAGACAGGCTGCTGGGAACAAAGGGTGGGCAGTGATGGTTCCTGAGCCCCTACTTCCCCTGCTGGGGCTGGGGAGAAACTGCTCACCCAGCACAACTGGGCACATCCCCCTTTGCCAAGGCAGGGCTGGGTGTTGCTGATCTCCCCAAGGCAGCTGTAAACAAATTGGCTGGATGAGGTATGGCATTGAAGTGCTTGTGCTGTGGGTAGGAGTGTGATGAGCTGCTGGTTTAGAGACAAGTGATTCCATCCTGCTCTGCCTCTTGCCATCGTGGCCCCAAGGAAGCTTGTTTCCATCGTGGCCATGGTGATGTTCTCTTTCTGCAGATACCGCACAAAGCAGGCTCAGGCTCTCTGCCCCCTCTACCTCTCCCATCATTAGGCACAGTTTTTTCCCTATCCTGTTTTCTGAGAGGGGGGAAATAAAACACATCTCCAAGGTATTTTCACCTCTGCCCCTCTCCTGTTGCTGCTGACCTGAATGAGCCCTGCAGCTGTGTGTGCAGCTTGTGCTGAGCTTGGCTGTGCTGAGCTGGGGGTGGGGAGGAAATAACTGGCTGAGAACCCTCCTGTTTTTTAATTAGTGCCTTGTCTGGGCAGCTCTAACCAGGTTCTGCCTGGTCATCTATCAAATCCAGGGAGAAGCTGGTGCTGGAGCTGTTGGTTGGCATGAAGCACCACCCAGGCTGCCCTCGAGGTCAGGGGCTAAAATATAGAGAACCTTGAATTTGGCTTCCTTTTCCTGAACTTCTCAAGAGTTCTGGGGGCAGATGAGCCTTACCCCTGCTAGAGGCAGTGGCAGTGAGGTGTGAGGCCAGTGCCTGTGCCCACTGCAGTTCCTGGGCTTTATCGGGGCTGCACGCCGCACTGCCGCGGGAATTCACCAGCACCAGCCGCAGTGGAGCTCAAGGCAATGCTGCAACCCCCCAGAAAAAATCCGCGCGGAACAGCCAGGCTGTGGTTGGAACCTCAGCGCAGGCAGATGAAGGTCCTTGGCAGGGAAGGCAGTGGAGAGGGAGATTCAACCTGTACTGCAGCAGTTCCCATGGAAACCAATTATCCTGTGCCCAATTCCAGCTGTTCCTAACCCCGCTGGAGGAGAGGCGCGGGCTGCTCCGAGCCGGGAGGGACCGATGGACGCCGAGCCCCGGCAGCGCTGGGGGTCAGAGCCCGGGGCCGGGCGGTGGCTCCGGGCAGGAGGGGCAGAGGGAACCGGGATCGGGCCGGGAAGGGCTGGCGGGGCTGGGCGCTGTCCGCTGTGCTGGCAGGAGCCTGTCCCTGGTGCTGCTCGGTGCCCCCGAGGGGCGGGATGGTATCCATAGGGACGGGATGGCATCCATAGGGATGGCATCCATAGGGATGGGATGGCTTCTAGAGGGATGGAGTGGCATCCATAGGAATGGGATGGCTTCTAGAGGGATGGAGTGGCATCCATAGGAATGGGATAGCATTCAGAGGGACGGGATGGCGTCCATAGGGATGGAGTGGCATCCATAGGGGCGGGATGGCATCCATAGGGATGGAGTGGCATCCATAGGAATGGGATGGCATCCAGAGGGATGGGATGGCGTCCATAGGGATGGAGTGGCATCCAGAGGGACGGGATGGCATCCATAGAAACGGGATGGCATCCATAGAAACAAGATGGCATCCATAGGGACGGGATGGCATCTTGAGGGACGGAGTGGCATCCACAGGGGTGGGATGGCGTCCATGGGGATGGGATGGTATCTAGAGGGATGGAGTGTCTTCCATAGGAATGGGATGGCATCTTGTGGAATGGAGTGGCATCCATAGGGACAGGATGGCTTCTAGAGGGACCTGGACAAGCACAAGGAGGGGAACCTGAGTTGAGCACAACCGAGTGTAGGTTCTGCACCTGGATCACAACAACCTCCAGTGTCAATCCAGGCTGGGCGATGAGCAGATCGAGAGCAGCCCTGCTGAGAAGGACTTGGGTGTACTGGTTGTTGAGAGGCTGGACATGCCCTGGCCGTGTGTGTTGGCAGCCCAGGAAGTCACCTGGGCTTCACCCAGCAGGCAGCCACACTCCTTGGGATGGTAATTGTGTTACCTTCAGTGTTGTGCAGTAGGTCATGATCTCTCCAGAAAAAAACAAAAATATCCCCTGGGCAGTCCCTGCTCTGGCTCTTCCAGCACAGTGTAGCCATTGAAGCCTGCTGCTTTCTGACTGTGGGGAAGCAGAGTGCATCCATCCACTGGAGAAGGGATGTTTCATGTGAGAGGGAGTGTTTGTGGAGACAGAGTGAAGTGGGGACAGGCTTGTTCTTCACTGTCCCTTTCTGTTTTAGGGGAGCAATGATGAAATGTCAGAAAATGAAGAGGAGATCGAGGACAAATCAGAAAGTGAAGGGAGTGACTATTCTCCCAACAAAAAGAAGAAGAAAAAACTGAAAGACAAGAAGGAGAAAAAGCCAAAACGGAAGAAGAAGGATGAGGAAGAGGATGACAATGAGGATGGAAGTTTAAAGGTACAAAAGACGTCTTTGAGCTGGTACTAGTGCCTGAAGCCAGGTTGGACAAGGGGAATTGAGAGTTTCTTGAGTAGCTTTCCTTGGGTTTGGCAAGGATGAGGTTGCAGGTGAATGACTGGGACAGGAGAAGCTCTATTTCCTTGGTGCTTACCTTGAGTGCAGGGAGAAGTTGACTTTCTTGGAGCTGTGAAACCTGCCAAGGCCTTGTCTAGTGTTACATGGTGGGGAGCATTTGCATGGGGCCGTGTTAATTTGTTTCTTGGGACTACATGAAGCGTTAATTTATTAAATGCTTGCATATGCTGTTTCATAAATCCCCGAAACAAATCCCTGCATGTCACTGACTAGGGAGATATGGAACACATGACAGACCCAGCCTTGTGCTGCTCATCTGCAGAGCCATGGCTGTTTGCATTAATGATGACTCTCTAAATCTTCAGGAGCCCAAGAGCTCAGCCCAGCTCATGGAGGAATGGGGACTTGATGATGTAGATTACGTTTTCTCAGAAGAGGATTATCACACTCTGACGAATTACAAGGCTTTCAGCCAGTTCCTCAGGTAGGGAACTGTATACCTGGTGGTTGAGGTTTGGGCATTGCTCAGTTAGCAGATGAAATTGTGAAGTCAATTTTGCATCACCAACTCCTTGTCGCTTCTTCCTCCCCACTCAGTCCTCAGAACTCCATTTATTTCCAGGATTGTCTCAAACAGCTGAAGCATTTGTCTTTCCTGCTCTCCAAAGCCCCATATTATGTGTATTTTGTATATGAAAAATTTCATGAGAAAAACAGTGTTAATCAATTTCTGCTTGTACCATGAGCCTTTCAGAGCACAGCAGGTATTTCAGGGAGGAGGAGGTTTAGATGTGCCCCCCTTGCATATACTTGCTTAAGGAAGCTCTGGTTTCTGCTGCCTCTCCATGGAGCTCCTGCTGGGAGGCAGCGCTGCTGTGTCTTTTGGGCTGAAGCACCAGCACGTGAGGGCAGGAGCAGACACACAACACAGTGCTGCTAACACATGGTTCTCCTCTCCCCTGCCCTGCAGGCCTCTGATTGCCAAGAAGAACCCCAAGATCCCCATGTCCAAGATGATGACAGTGCTCGGTGCCAAGTGGCGAGAGTTCAGTGCCAACAACCCCTTCAAGGGCAGCTCGGCGGCGGCGGCTGCGGCAGCTGTGGCTGCAGCTGTGGAGACTGTCACCATCACCCCAACGCTCCCTGCCAGCCCCCAGCACCCTGCCCTGCCCCCTGTCATCAGAAAGGCCAAAACCAAGGAGGGGAAGGGTGGGTACCACTTGTGAGGGGCTGCTTTTGCACAAGACTGCAAAGCACAAGCTTCAGCAAACTGAGGAGGAAAAGAGGGTGCCAGAGGGGGGTCTGCAACTCCCCTCGCCCTTGCAGAGGTCCTTGAGAGGCATGTGGTTCATGAACCATGGCAGATTGAGCCTCTGGGTCTGCTGGATGTTTGGCAGTTTGTGGCAATTAATTAAGCTGAGCAGCAGTGGGAAAGGGGGGGATCTGCCTTTGTACCATGTTCTGCCTTGGGAAGTCTGTGCCTGGGGGTGATTTGGGTGACAGTTGTTTGCAGAGGACCAAACAAGTTTTCAATTTCTTAAGGTCCAGGTGTACGGAAGAAAATCAAGGGCTCCAAAGATGGGAAGAAAAAAGGGAAAGGGAAAAAGATGGCAGGCTTGAAATTCCGGTTTGGAGGAATCCCCAGCAAAAGGAAAAAGGGCTCCTCTGTAAGTTTGCAGGGCTTTGGGTCTGGGAGGAATGGGACAAGCCCTTGTTGGGGCAGCACAGTCACCCCATGTCAGGGGTGTCACAGCTCAGGCCATGATCAGCACATCCCCTTGCACCCGTGTCCAAGCTCACATTTGTGAGACTCGTGTCTGGCCACAGTTTTTGCTGAAATCACATGGTGCTGTTTACTTTCAGCAGTGCGGGTGATAATGCCATCATTTCAGATTTCATTTGCAGAGGAATTCTTCAGGGCTTGCACTGCCTCTGAACCGTGTGTCACAGAGGATTCTGGGATGCTTTAATTGCATTAGCAGGGTCTGCCCACGGCAGCTGGAGTCCCGTGGCATTGCCTGCAGTGCTGGAGCTGCCCAGGCAGAGCACACTGGGCTCTTCCCACTGCACCAGCATCAGGCGTGTTTGAAGGAATTAACAGCATTTTAAAGAATAATTTCCTTAGATAACTAGTGACTGGGGGTGGGGCTCTTCTTGATAATATTGGTGAAACCCCCTCATCTCACTGTGTTGCAGTTCCAGCTTTAGTTCCCATAACACAACCTGTTTCCAAGCACATCTGTGGGTTGAAAGGCCACTCTTTTCTGCAGATTTTCGATCATACATCACAAAAAATTCTTCCTGTGCTCTAGATCCACAGATTCACCTTCCAGAGAGTCACAAAGAGCCCAGGCTGCCTCCTGCAGCTGAACCCCTGGTTAGGACTGTGCAGGCTGGGGATTTCCATGCTTGAGTTCACTGAAGAATTCAGATGTATTATTATGTTTTGAGTGCACTCCCTTCATGCTGTGGGAATGCCAAGTGTGAATGCCTGCATGCATGGACATAGGAGGGATGGCACAGCTGAAATGGGTGTTGAAAGAGAGAGAGGGAGCAAAGTTCTGCCAAGTGCTGGAAAAAGGAGCCTTTGGATGCACGGGATGGGAGTATTGTTCCTATCCAGGAGAGCAGAGTCTCAGCAGTGAGTGACAGCTGGGGTGCCAGCACTTGGACTGGGTGTGCTTTGTGTTTTCTCTCTGCAGAGTGAAGAGGAGGAACGGGAGGAATCCGACTTTGACAGTGCCAGCATCAACAGCTCCTCCATGCGCTCTGAGTGCTCAGCTGGCCTGGGGAAGAGAGGGAAGAAGAGGAAAAAGAAAAAGAGGAGTAGGCCATCCTTTGTACTTTGTTCCTGTTCTATTTGGATTACCCTGTTCAGATGGTGCTTCCCTGGGCTGTGCAGCTCCAGGCTGTGTCTGGCACTGGCTCGGTGGGACAGGATGTGCCTGTGCCTGTGTGAGTGGAGTGTGAGGAGCTCTCTTGGTGTCCAGGCCCTGCTGCTGAGGGGCTTGTGCCTGCAAGGAAGCTTCAGAATTTGTGGGGTTTCCAGGGCAGTGATTTTCTGAGGAATAGCCCCCGTGGAGCTGTGGCTTGTGGCAAGCTCCCAGCAGAGCAGGGCAGGCTGTGGGTGAGGCCGTGTGAAGATGAGAGGAGTGTTTTGTCTGTGTGAGGTGTGCAGTCAGGCAGAGGCAGGTGGCAGAGCTGTGGTAGTGATGCAGGGACAGGGAGGCACGTGAACCATGGTGGAAAGGATCTGTCAGGATTTTCCAGTGGCTGTGTGACCACATTTGTGTGCGTGTCCCTTCATCCCTTCCCATGTTGATGTTGTGCTATGGCACCTCTGTCCTCGTGCTGCTCTGGAGAGCAGCCCCCTGTGCTGAGCACGTTGCCTTTCTGTCTTGTGTCCTTGTTTGGGATGAGATATTTCAGATCCAGGTGCATCCTTTGGCTTCTTTGCTTTTCTGATGGATTTTTGCTTCCAAGAAATGGAAGGACAGCTTCTAGGCTGGGGATCAGTCAGGGTGTGACACTGGCCAGCCTCTCCATTGGTCAGTGAGGCTGGGCTAGCTGGCTAGCCCCATGTCTTGTGTGTGAAGGGCATTGCTTGTGGCCTTGTGAGGGCCCTGGTGCTGGAGGTAGGGAGCTCCTGCTGCGTGCTGGAGGAGTAAAAGGTCAGAGTTCCATGCCAGGAGTTTGTGGCTGAGCTGGGAATTGAGATTAGCCATTCTGGCACATCCTCTCCTCCTTTTCCCATCCATGCTGTGTTGAGAGTGCTCCTGCCTCTGTGCCAGGGAGCCCCGAGGAAGAGCAGGGTAGTCCCTGGAGAGGAGTCCTGTCCTTGGCCGTGTCACCCTTGCATGGTGCGTTTGCAGCTGGTGCTGGTGCCTGGGGAGGTTTCTCTGACCGGCCTCCCTTGCAACCTCTCCAGGTTCTGGCATTCTCCATTGAGAGCCTGAAGGAACCAAAGGATGATACAGTGTGGAGAGAGAAAGAGAGACAGAGGTGAGATGATGCTGTGTGCAAAGGTGAACTGTGGTGCTGAGGGACAGAGAGGTAGTGGGAATTAACAGGAGGGGTCTGAGGTGAAATGCTGTCCTTATTCCCTTAACTGTATGGTAGAGGAGCAAGTGTCCCATTCCCTCCGGGAGAGCTGGCTGCTCTGCCACCCCTCTGACTGTCACCTGTCCCTTGCTTGCAGTTGAAGAGGGGGACGGGTATGAGACGGACCACCAGGACTACTGCGAGGTGTGCCAGCAGGGCGGGGAGATCATCCTGTGCGACACCTGCCCCCGTGCCTACCACCTGGTGTGCCTGGACCCCGAGCTGGAGAAGGCCCCTGAGGGCAAGTGGAGCTGCCCCCACTGTGTGAGTGGGGTTGGGGTCCCGTGGGGGTGGGTGGGCTGCTGTGGAACCCCTCGGTGTTACACTGGCTGTGCTTCCCCAGGAGAAGGAGGGCATCCAGTGGGAGCCGAAGGAGGAGGAGGAGGAGGAAGAGGATGGTGGTGAGGAGGAGGAGGATGACCACATGGAGTTCTGCCGGGTCTGTAAGGATGGAGGGGAGCTGCTGTGCTGCGACACTTGCCCATCCTCTTACCACCTCCACTGCCTGAACCCGCCGCTGCCAGAGATACCAAACGGTGAATGGCTCTGCCCACGCTGCACAGTGAGTGTTACTGGCATTTCCATTCCTCACTCTGTCCCTGCTCCCACACCTGCCTGGCCTGCCAGTGGCTCTCATGGCTGCTGCTGCCCCTCACAGCCCTGCCCTCTGCCCCAGACCCCTCCCTGAGGAGTGTTGCCGCCAGGTGCATGTGCCTGAGGGTGCAGGGTGGCTCTGGAAGGCTCTGCTGCCTCTCTGGTCTCCCTGTGGGAATTGCTGGCTGGCAGCTGGTTTCTGATGGGATGTCAAGCCTTGTTTGATAAGTGGCCTATAGAGAAGGTCTTTTCTGTCTGGTGGTAAGACCTGTCCCCGTGGGGGGTGCAGAGTGTCAGGGACACTTCTCAGGTGCCCTGTGTTGGAGGCTGTCCACTTGGCATTGAGGGTCCCCCTCTGCCTCCCAGTTCCCAGCTCTAGCTCCCTGTGACCCCTGACAGCATCTCAAACTCTGTTCTCTTGCCTGTTTGTCTGTGTATCCCCAGTGCCCTCCACTGAAGGGCAAAGTCCAGCGCATCCTGCACTGGGCCTGGAAGGAGCCTCCCCCTGCCCCGCTCCCGCCCGCGCTGCCCACCACGGACCCGGAGCTGCCTCTGCCCCCGCCCAAGGTGCTGGAGGGGATCCCAGAGCGTGAATTCTTCGTGAAGTGGGCAGGCCTCTCCTACTGGCACTGCTCCTGGGTCAAGGAGCTGCAGGTGAGCCGTGTGGTGTTGGTGTAGAGCCCTGCCCAGCCCTCTGCCCCGTGGGCTGAGCGTGGCTCCCTCCTGCTGCAGCTGGAGCTCTACCACACCGTGATGTACCGCAACTACCAACGCAAGAACGACATGGATGAGCCCCCAGCCTTCGACTACGGCTCTGGGGACGAGGACAGCCAGAGGGAGAAGCGCAAGAACAAGGACCCCCAGTATGCCAAGATGGAGGAGCGGTTCTACCGCTATGGCATCAAGCCCGAGTGGATGATGATCCACCGCATCCTGAACCACAGGTGAGGAGCCTGTGAGGGAAACTCTGCCATCCTTCTGCAAGGCAAAACCTTGGGCTGCTGGACTTTCAGATTCTGGCCTGTGCTGGGGTCTGTCTTGCATTGGAGGTTTGCTCCCGGGGTGAAGCTGAGGTTGGAAGGGGATCCATGCTGCCTTATTTTAATTTCTGCTATGTTGCACGTTAAAAATAGAGTTATAGCAAATTTAACCAAAGTTGTTCCACACTTCCACACTTCATACTGCTTGGGTCCTGTTACAGCCCAACCATTCTGTAAATTCCAGTGCTGATGGGGATGGTGCTGAGGGGAAGAGTTGGAGCGTGTGGCTGACTCCCTTACAGAACTTTGACATTGATGTTTCTTTTCTGTAGAAGAAATTCCCTGTGAATGAAATGTGCTGTGCAGATGGGCTTTCTGCATCGAGTGGCTGGAGACATGTTTTTGTTGAATTTCTACATTTCAAGTGGCAGTTTGAAATATCAAGCAGTAGGAACAGCTCTGCTGGAAGGCTGTGTGGCAGGAAAGAACTAAAGCTGCCTGTTTGATTTTCATGTGAGCTTTACCTTGTCCACTAACAAGGCACCAGATTTCCCTGTAGGCACAGAGTCAGACTTGGAAGTGTGTTTATTCTGTTTTTAGTAAACTGAACTTCCCAGAGTGGTGAATGCTGCAGGTGAGAGGGGAAGCACTGTTATCCATCCAGGCCTGGTGAAACAGGGAAATGAGCTTGTTCAGTGGAAAGGAAAAGCAGCCTGTAAAGCTTAATGGTTTGACACACTTAGAGGTGAACAGGCATTTCTGCTGGAAGTGTCAACACTGTTTTTCTACCTCAGCTTGGATGTCCTAGTCTAGGTGAAGGCAGAGGATGGAGCATCCAGCTCTGGCAAAGCAGATCACAGTGAGCTGCTCCCAGGGGCTGGTGGCATTCACTGATCAGCATTCTGTGCCCTGTGTTACAGCTTTGATAAAAAGGGAGACATCCATTACCTGATCAAGTGGAAGGACCTGCCCTATGACCAGTGCACCTGGGAGATCGATGACATAGATATCCCCTACTATGAGAACCTCAAACTCCTCTACTGGAACCACAGGTGTGAGCCCACAGCCAGGGGAGCTGGGCAGGGCCAGGGCAGCCCGTGGGGGTGGTTGGAACAAGGGGAACACTGAGGTGCTCCCCTTTTGAACACATTGACACTGCTTGCAGTGACTTCTCTTCAAAGAGCAGTGGCCCAGCACTAATGAAGGCACATCCATCCTGATGTGCCATTTTGGGATTGCTGGACAATCTCACCTGCTCTTTTGCAGCCTGTGCTCCCCTTCCTTTGTGTCTGCACTGCTGTGACATTTATGGTCTTCATGACCATGCTGTCTGTGGAGAAAACCACAGCACTCTGAGTTTGCTGTTCTTCATTTTGTATGGACTGTTGTGAGGGGAAAATCAATGCCCTGTGAGTGCCCCTGCTAGCTGGGCCAGAAGAGCTCCTGTGGGGAGAGGGGCAGTGGAATGTGGGAGGTGTTTCTGTCCCTCAGCTCAGAGCTGAGAGAACAGTGACCCCCTGCCATCCCTGACGTGTGCTGCCTGTCACAGGGAGCTGATGCTGGGGGAGGACACTCGCCCTCTGAAGAAGCTGAACAAGAAAGGGAAAAAGCTGAAAGAGGAGAAGCTGGAAAAGCCTCCAGAAACGCCTCTTGTGGATGTGAGTGAGAGTGGTGGGGACAGTAGGCCAGCATGGGAACCTAGAGGGAGGGTGGGCTGTCTGTGCCCTTGTCCTGTCACGTTGTCCTCCTCTGGTTCTTTTGGGAATCCTGTTCCCATTGAGAATTCTGGCATGGTGTTGCTGTGAGGAGCCTGGGAGCTGGGCTATGCCAGGGACCGTGTCTGTGTCTCCTTTGGAGCTGTTGGATGTTACAAACCTGAAGAGGGATGTGCTTGGGTGCAGGGGAAGGAGGGGCAGGTGTTTTTCACTGCTCTGTGCATGGTTCTCTTTTCAGCCTACAGTGAAGTTTGACAAGCAGCCGTGGTACATCGATGCCACGGGGGGCACGCTGCACCCTTACCAGCTGGAAGGGCTGAACTGGCTGAGATTCTCCTGGGCACAAGGCACAGACACAATCCTGGCTGATGAGATGGGGCTGGGGAAGACGGTGCAGACTATTGTGTTCTTGTATTCCCTGTACAAGGAGGTGAGTGGAGTGCCTGGCTGTCCCTGAGGTGGCTGAGAAATGCTGGCTGCAGGGAGAACAGCCTGGGCTCTGTCTCCCTGAGCAGGGCCACTCGAAAGGGCCGTACCTAGTCAGTGCCCCCCTCTCCACCATCATCAACTGGGAGCGGGAGTTTGAGATGTGGGCACCCGACTTCTACGTCGTGACCTACACGGGGGACAAGGAGAGCCGCTCGGTCATCCGGGAAAACGAGTTCTCCTTTGAGGACAACGCCATCCGCAGCGGGAAGAAGGTCTTCCGGATGAAGGTGGGAGCTGAGTCTGTGCCTGCCCCATCACTGTACCTGTCAGTAAGAAGGGGAGAGGAGAATTTGACCTGGAGAGGGAGGCTGGTTAGGTCCCTGATGAGCTTTGTCCCACGGAGGGAAGCATTGTTTACAAATGCAGGAGGTTTGTGATGAGCTTTGCAGATTTCTGCCAGAGGTTTTCTATTTCTGTAGTCTCCTGCTTGGTTCTCGTGTTTGGGTGTTCTCCCAGCCCTGCTGTGGGCTTTGTGCCAGGCGGTGCAGCCCTTCTCATCTTGGATCACATGCAGCAGCAGCAAAGGTGGAGGCTGTCCTGCTCTCTTATCCCAGCTTTTCTCTCCCTCTGCTCTCCAGAAGGAAGCTCAGATCAAATTCCACGTCCTGCTCACATCCTATGAGCTGATCACCATTGACCAGGCGGTGCTGGGCTCCATAGAGTGGGCATGTCTGGTGGTGGATGAAGCACACAGGCTGAAGAACAACCAGTCCAAAGTAGGTGGCAGGCATTTGTGAGTGATTTTTTTCTCTGTTTAACATGCTCTGGCATTAAAAGCCCTTCAGCAGCAGGAGAGGCAGCAGCCTTGCTGCCTGATCATCCTGAACAGGCTATTGTGGAAGGGAATTGATCCCTCTCCTTCCTCTTCCCTTTACCTGAGGCTCAATGCAGTCTCCTGGTGCAGGAGGAGACAAGTGGTGTGACCCAAGAACACACAGAATTGCTGCCTGTGCTCAGTGGGAATGGGAGAAATGCTGGCACCCTGCTCTGTGCCCATGGGGGATCACTGCTCAGGCTCCTTGTGCACCCTGCAGAGTCCCACAGTGACACAGGGGTTCCTTGCAGTCCTTGTCACCCAAACTTATTTCTTTTCCAGTTCTTTAGAGTACTGAATAGCTACAAGATCGATTACAAGCTGCTTCTCACAGGGACTCCGCTCCAGAACAATTTGGAAGAACTCTTCCACCTGCTCAATTTCCTGACTCCAGAGAGGTTTAAGTAAGTTGCACTTCCCTGGGCCGTCAGGGTGGCTCCTTGCTCTGGCTTTGGTGCAGGCACATGAGCATTATCTCCTCATGTGCCTCGAGAACTCTGCCCTGGTTTTAAGTCACAAAGCAGCAGATCCCTTTGCTTTCACGTGCCCCTGTTGCTCAGCACCATGGGGGTCTGGCTGCTTCCACAGCAACCTGGAAGGGTTCCTGGAGGAGTTTGCAGACATCTCCAAGGAGGACCAGATCAAAAAGCTGCATGACCTGCTGGGTCCCCACATGCTGCGGCGGCTCAAAGCCGATGTGTTCAAGAACATGCCGGCCAAGACGGAGCTGATTGTGCGAGTGGAGCTGAGCCAGATGCAGAAGTGAGTGATTCCAGTGCTTTCTCCAGGGGTGTCTGGCTTTCCCCAGCATGGTGAGGTGTCAGTGGGGATTGAGGGGTCAGAGGCACCCTGCTGGGCTGGGGCCTGCTGCAGGAAGAGTGGGAGTTCCTTTGTGTCTCACCAGGAGGTGTGTTCAGTGGTTGAACCGGGCTCTGTGCAGTTCTGGGGGCATGGGAGGCTGGCAGCGAGGCTCTGCTGGCTCTGGGGCACAGAGAAAACACTGAGGCTGAGTCTCCTTCTCCCATTCCTGGCACTGGCCTGTGCTGCTGGTGTGCCTGGGTCAGCCTGGAGCTGCTGCTACCCCAGCTCTGGTTCTGCCACGCTGACCTGTTCAGTTTCTGTGGCATCTCCTGCAGGTCAGGGCACCTCCAGAAAGGGCCTGTCACTTCTTCCTGTCCTGGGGGGCAGGAGGGCTTGGCTGGCACCCAGCAGAGGGGGTGGTGAAGGTGCTGTGCCCTCCAGTCCTTCCCACTGCCAGGGCTGTGATTCCCCCAGAGCACCTGGAAAGATCCAGCCCTAGGTGCTGAATTGCTTTTAAACCCCTTCAAATGTCCCTTTTACATCTCCAGTGACACTAGGGGGGTTTAATTCAGTGCCCTCATGTTTGTTCCAGTCCCACACCTGCCCCAACTAACACAGTGTCTGTCCCACAACCCCTCCTGCAGGAAGTACTACAAATTCATCCTGACAAGGAACTTCGAAGCCCTGAATTCGAAAGGTGGTGGGAACCAGGTCTCACTGCTCAACATCATGATGGACCTGAAGAAGTGCTGCAATCACCCCTACCTGTTCCCTGTGGCAGCTGTGGTACGTCCCCTGCCTTTGTACCCTTGGACATCTCAGTGTTGGGTGGCAGCTGGGTCCACGATCCTGCTTTGATTAACACTGTGGGTTTCCATGCTGGTGGTTTCAATGACTTTGTTCGCTGCCTTCACAGGAGGCCCCTGTGCTGCCCAATGGATCTTATGATGGGAATTCTTTGGTCAAATCTTCTGGGAAACTGATGCTGCTCCAAAAGATGCTGAAGAAGTTACGGGATGGGGGTCACAGAGTTCTGATCTTCTCTCAGGTGAGAGCACGGAGAGATAATAATAAATAAATGTTTTAAGGAATTATTTTAAATTATATATGGGAAATTTGTGCTGGGAACAGACAGAAATAGGTGGAATAGCTGGTGACAGCTTCTCCCCCAGGCAGCCAGGGCAGTAATGGTGGAAGGGCTGTGTCCCAGCTCACTCCTGAGGGAGCGCCTGTCATGTTTAAGAGCTCTGTTAGCTCAGGATAGAAGCGAGATAACAGTCACAAAGCTCCTCTTTGGGGAGGGACAGTCAGACACAATTCCTTCCTGCTGGCAGAGTTGCCTGTGGAAGATGAGACGTGAGTGTTGCTCCTCTGGCTGCTGCCAGAGTGTTGGCTGTGCTTGCTTTGCTGACCATGCTGTGCCACCACCAAGGACTCTGGGCTGTGGGCAAGGACCATGCTGGGGCAGGGCAGGTCCCCAGGGGAGGCAGGGGTGTTTGGCCATGCAGACCCTCTCATGCCAGGGTCACCTTGCCCTGTAGATGACAAAGATGCTGGACTTGCTGGAGGATTTCCTGGAGTATGAAGGCTACAAGTATGAGCGGATCGACGGGGGCATCACCGGCGGGCTGCGCCAAGAGGCCATCGACAGGTTCAATGGTACTCACCTTCCTGCCTTGCTGAGGGGTGCCCATGGGGGATAGCAATGTGTGGCCAGCAGCAGGTCATCTGCCAGTGCCCGTAGCTCGTGCCACACTTGCAGGTCTGGCTTCCTGTGGCACAGTGGGGGCTGCTCGTATCGCGCCATTAAACCCTTGAGTTGGTTCCCACAAGGAACCCTGGCTGTGCCAGCAGCTGTTCAGCTGAAGGGGCTCCTGCCTTTCCCTCCAGCACCTCCACAGAGCTTCCCCTTTCATCTGTAGATGGGTTCTGCAGTACCTGGTTCCCAGGGAGTGATGTGTTTTCACTCCTTGCCACCCCTGCCTCTTGCTTGTCAGCTTCTGTCAGCGTCCTGTCCCTCTGAAATGGTGCTGCTCCTCTCTGTGAGCTCTGCTTCTTTCTGTCTCACCTGTTCCCACCTCTGGGTTTGTCGTTCTCAGCTCCTGGGGCTCAGCAGTTCTGCTTCCTCCTCTCCACCCGCGCCGGTGGTCTGGGCATAAACCTTGCTACGGCCGACACTGTCATTATTTATGATTCTGACTGGAATCCCCACAATGACATCCAGGTTTCTGACTTTCCCTTTTCCTTCCTGTATAGTAAGTACCTCTCTGGCTGTGCCCTCTCTTTGCACACCCTCACTGGGATTTCAGTATCTCCTCTTGAGAGCTGCTGACACTTTTTCCTGTGTTTGTGGGTATTTCTGCCCAGCAGTCCCCTTCTCACACCCTCTGGCCTCATCCCGGCCTCTCTGCAGTCTAGGAGAGACCTGACACACACAACTGTCCCTCCCCTGTGACATTCTCACTTCTTCCTCATGCTTGTCCTCAACTGGGTGCCTCTCATGCAGCTTGGAGGGTGAGAAGCATGGCCTTGTTGTCCAGCTGCCATGGTGCCACCCTCAGCAGCTCCGTGCTCCGCCCGCAGGCGTTCAGCAGAGCTCACCGCATCGGGCAGAACAAGAAGGTGATGATTTACCGCTTCGTGACCAGGGCCTCTGTGGAGGAGCGCATCACCCAGGTGGCCAAAAGGAAGATGATGCTCACCCACCTGGTGGTGCGCCCAGGGCTCGGCTCCAAGTCGGGCTCCATGACCAAGCAAGAGCTGGATGACATCCTCAAGTTTGGGACAGAAGAACTCTTCAAGGATGATGTGGAGGGTGAGGTGGGAATGCTCTGGGTGAGGCAGGGCCCTCTCTGAGCTGCTGGGGCTCACTGTTTTCTCCCTGTGCAACAGGCATGGTGTCTCAGGGACAGCGGATTGCCATGCCAGATGCTGTTACCCCTTTCTCAGACACACTGTCAACAAAAGGGGGTGCAGCAACTGCTGGCATGAAAAAAAAGCATGGTGGCACCCCACCAGGTGTGTAGCCCATCTTTGCTGGGGTTACTCATCCCCGTCCCTATCCCCTCATCTGACCTGAGCTTGCCTGGCTCAGGAGCAGACTGTCCAGCACCCTGATCTGTGCTGCTCCCCTCGGTTTGCTCTCCAGGTGACAATAAGGATGTAGAAGACAGCAGTGTGATCCACTATGATGATGCTGCCATCTCGAAGCTTTTGGACCGAAACCAGGATGCAACTGATGACACGGAGCTGCAGAACATGAATGAGTATCTCAGCTCCTTTAAAGTGGCTCAGTATGTTGTGAGAGAAGAGGACGGTGTGGTAATGTGCTCAGTATCATGTCTTACAATCACCCCTTTGTACATTCCTCTGTGTTCCTTCTGCTCCCTCTCCTGTCCCTGCTTGGCATGAGGCAGGATCTTCCCTGCTCTCTCTCTGTGGCTGCTCGAGCCCCTTGTCTCTGACTCTGCAGGAGGAGGTGGAACGGGAGATCATCAAGCAAGAGGAGAATGTGGACCCTGACTACTGGGAGAAGCTGCTGCGGCACCACTATGAGCAGCAGCAGGAAGATCTGGCCAGGAACCTGGGGAAAGGGAAGAGAATCCGCAAGCAGGTCAACTACAATGACACCTCTCAGGAGGACCAAGGTACGGCCACATGTGCTCAGCTCCTGGCCAGGCTCACGGGACAGACAGAGCTGTCACTTGGTGTCTCTCTGCAGTTGGTAGATTGCCTTGATCTATACTTCCAAGATTCCTAAACTTTCCAGTGAACAAATTTTCAAAGATTTTTTTTTTCTTTTTATTTTTTGGTCTGTAAACTCTGGTTTTGCTGGAAGAATCTAGGAAAGACATATCTGTGGGCAAAATATTTCAAATTGTGTTTTTGCTGCATAACAGAATGCTAATTCTGCAAAACCTGAGAATGTGATTTCCTGTTGCTGTGTCCCCCTCTCCTGCTGCCTGTCAGGGAATGTCTGTGATAAATATCTTCAAGCAGGCATTCTAGCACATCCCTCCCAGGCAGGGTGCTCTAACCTGGCCTCCCATGTGTTCTGCAGAGTGGCAGGACGAGCTCTCTGACAACCAGTCAGAGTATTCCATTGGCTCTGAGGATGAGGATGAAGACTTTGAAGAGAGGCCAGAAGGCCAGAGTGAGTTGATGTGTTTGATAGTCCCTGGGATTTGGAAGCATCAGAAATGTCTGGGTTGGAGGGGTTGGTGTGCCCAGGGTTTCTGTTCAGGGGACTGTATCCCTGCTTCCTATCAGGTGAGGAGCTTTCCAGGCCAGGGAAGGCAGCCAGCTTCTTCCTTGGCCTCTGCAGGATGTGGTCTGGTCTACCATGAGGACCAGGCATGGTCCTGCCTCGCCTGGGAAGGGCAGAGGAATGTCCTGGCTTGGGGAGTGGTGGCTGGGAGGGGCCCTGCAGTCTGGGCAGATGCTCTGGTGGGTTCTGCTGCTGTCAGGAGGGAGGGCAGGAAGCCTGGGGCACATGAGGTGTCTTTCCTTGCTGCCTGGCCCATCCATCACTGAGGCTGCTTGGCTCTAGGTGGCAGAAGACAGTCCCGGAGACAGCTGAAGACTGACAGAGACAAACCTCTCCCTCCTTTGCTGGCAAGAGTTGGGGGGAACATCGAGGTGAGCCTCAGCCAGAGCATGGCCAATGCTTTTCTTCCCAGGCTCCTTCAGGCTGGATCCCTCTGTGCTGAATCACTGGGACATTAATCCTGGTCCAGCAATGCCTGTCCAGCTGTGAAGCTCCAGGGTGCCACATGCTGCTGAGGCCACTCTGTGATCCCAGCAATGCCTTGCTTCCTGCAGGTTCTGGGCTTCAACGCCCGGCAGCGCAAGGCGTTCCTGAATGCCATCATGCGCTGGGGAATGCCGCCCCAGGATGCCTTCAACTCCCACTGGCTGGTCCGGGATCTGCGAGGGAAGAGCGAGAAGGAGTTCAGGTACAGAGATCCTGACAGGCAGGCAAGGTTGGGAGCCTGCACCCCTTCACTGGGGGCTCTTTTTGGGGAGGTGATGTCTGTTTTATTGCGATGGCATCTCTCGTTCCCTTCCTGGCTGTGAGACCTCCCTCCTCCAGGGGTGGCAGGGAGGGTGACAACATGGGTTGAGCAGGGAGGCCATGGGCCAGGACTCAAGTCTGGCTTCCCTGGCAGGGCGTACGTCTCTCTGTTCATGAGACACTTGTGTGAGCCCGGGGCAGACGGTGCCGAGACCTTTGCGGACGGCGTTCCTCGGGAAGGGCTGTCACGCCAGCACGTGCTGACGCGCATCGGGGTCATGTCACTAGTAAGGAAGAAGGTGGGTGAGTAAAATTATGAATGGGCCTTTTCAGGAATGTTCAGGAGACTTTTCCCAAGGGGGTGGGTGCAGCAGTCCTGCCACTCAATCGCTCTGTGGGTGAGCAGCCTGGACACACCGACTCTGTGGCACCGGCTGGGAATGTCCCTGCTCTGTTTGACCTGAACATGTGTGTTTGTCCCAGGTCCAGGAGTTTGAACATGTCAATGGGAAGTACAGCACCCCAGACCTGGTTCTTGAGGGCCCAGAGAGCAAGAGATGCAGTGAGGTTGTGTCTTCAGATCCCAACACGCCTGTTCCGGCCAGTCCAGCGCACACACACACAGGACCAGGGGCCCTTGCAGGTATCCGGGGGGTTGTGGCTGGGGTCTGGCTTGGGAGGGAGGTGGGACAAGACACCAGAAGGTTTTACAGGTACTTGACCCATCAGGCCCTGCTCAACAGCTTCCTGACTTTACTCTTCCTACAGACAAAATAGAAGCACAGCTGGGTTTCCATGAGGAAAAGGACCTGGTGGAGCAGAAGCCCAGAAAGGTGTCCGACAGCCAGGTGAGCTTTATTCAGCATCTCCCCCTGGAAGTTTCCCCTGCTCTACCTGGGAACTTGGGGTACTCTCTAGGGAAGGGAGAGCTGGGCTGATCCGGAATGGGTGCTTGACATTTAGGTGCCTGCAAGTGCTGAAGTGGAGAGTGAAGAGCACCCAGAAAGCTGTGACAGCAAAGAGAGGCCAAGGGAAGAGAAGCAAGAGGATTGTGAAAAGGCTGAGCCTTCTTCTGATCCCCTGGTGAAAGGTGAGGCTGTGTATCTTCTCTACGTTGCTATGGGAAATCTGAATGTCACAAAGTCCTGCAGAAATTCCTGAAAAAACAAGTTGCAAATTGCATGAAATGGTCATTTTGGGGGTCATTTGTTCCTCCAGATGTCTCAAAGAAGAGGAAAAACTAAATACATTTATTTGATAAAATGGAGAAGAATGTTCTGCTTGAAGTTCTTTGAGCATCTTGAACATACAAACAATTTAGTTACTTCACCCTAAAAGGGAAAGTCTGTCTGGATAAGTAGGTTGTTCCCTGCAGAGCATTTTCCATGTCAAGCATTTCTTGTAGGCCTGTTCCTTTCTGCAGATGAGGGAATTCAAGAGCAAGAGAAGGTGGAGCTGAGCAGCAGCCCAGGGAAGGGGGAGGATAAAGAAGTCAAACCAGGTGAGGCATGAGGCTTTGGAGAGAGAAGAGTGGGAAGAATTCCCAGAGTGAGGCCAGTGCCTGGAGCAGTGAGAGTGTGCCCACGGGGTGGTGGCAAAGATGCCAGTAGCACCAGCACCACTGGTGCATAGGCACCACAAGTGAGAACAACACTCTGTTGGGGTGGGCACTGCCTGTGCTGACACTGGGACCTGCTGGGAGGGGTTGGTGGCTTTTGCAGCAGTGTCTGGCTGTTGATGGGGCAGAGATGGCACCAGAGGGTCTAGTGGTGGAGCACAATTAGGCCAATTCCTTGTGTTTGCCAAGCAGAAGATGGCAAGGAGGAAGAGAAGGAGCCAAGTGATGCCCAGCAAAACGGTGACAAGGAGGAAGAGGACGAAGGAAAGAAGGATGACAGAAACATGAACTTCAGATTCATGTTCAACATTGCTGATGGTGGCTTCACAGGTAAGAGTGAGGTGTTGGCCTCTCCTGCAAAGCTGCTGCAGGGGCTCTGAACCTGTTCAAGGGCTATGAATGGGCTGATGCTTTGCTAGCAGCAGCAGAACTGGGTCTGCCCTGTGCCTGTGGTCTGGGGACATTCCATCACTCACCCTGCCCACGTGCTGTGCTTTGACCTGCAGTCTGGCTGCCTCATCAGGCTGTCTCCCTTCTGCTTCTGCTTCCACAGAGCTGCACACACTGTGGCAGAATGAGGAGAGGGCTGCCATGTCCTCTGGCAAGATCTACGACATCTGGCACCGCCGACATGACTACTGGCTGTTGGCAGGAATTGTCACGTACCCTTTGACCTGGCAGAGCAGGAGGCAGCGAGGCCAGAGAAACCTCTCTGGGGGTGTGGTAGCTGGGCTGGTGCTGCAGTGATGAGCAGGGAGAGGGTTTTAGGGCCATGATGTGGGTGTGGGGTGATGGGCAGGCTCTTGGCTGGCCGGTTCTGCCCTTGACACTTCGCCCACACCAGTCACGGCTATGCCCGCTGGCAGGACATCCAGAATGACCCACGCTACGTGATCCTGAACGAGCCCTTCAAGTCAGAGATACACAAGGGGAACTACCTCGAGATGAAGAACAAGTTCCTTGCCCGGCGGTTTAAGGTGAGTGGCAGGTCCAGGGCTGGCGAGTCCTTACTGGTGGGAGGACCAGAGCAGCACCCTGAAGCCAGGGGGGAGTTTGCCAGCATCATCTGTGAACGAAGTGGGGAGTGAACTTTGCAAGGGGCTCTGTGGTTTATTGGTTCTGAATCCTTCCCCTTCTGCACCTCCCAGTTGCTGGAGCAGGCCCTGGTGATCGAGGAGCAGCTGCGGAGGGCAGCGTACCTCAACATGACCCAAGACCCCAGTCACCCGGCCATGGCACTGAACGCGCGGCTGGCAGAAGTGGAGTGCCTTGCTGAGAGCCACCAGCACCTCTCCAAAGAGTCCCTGGCTGGGAACAAGCCTGCCAACGCTGTCCTGCACAAAGGTGTGTGCCTGCAGGGCTGAGGGAGTGTGCTCTGAGGCTGGGAAGGGTTCCCGAGCCTCACACGGGGAGCCAAGCCAGGAGATGTCCCCATCTTGTGTTCTGTCACCCAGGAGCTGCCTGCTCCTGTCAGCTTGTTAGGTCTGGCAGGCGTCCCCCCAAGTACCTCCTGCTTTCCTTGCAGTGCTGAACCAGCTCGAGGAGCTGCTGAGTGACATGAAGGCTGATGTGACACGCTTGCCCTCCATGCTGTCCCGCATCCCGCCCGTGGCTGCCCGGCTGCAGATGTCAGAGCGGAGCATCCTCAGCCGCCTGGCCACCCGTGGAGGGGATCCAGCTGCCCAGGTCTGTGGGGATGGGCACAGAACCCTCTCTGAGGGGGTCATGGTCAGGTCAGGGCTGCAGGCCCACGTCTTTTCTCCCTCCTTGCCTCCCCAGGGCTCCTTTGGCTCTGCCCAGATCTTCAACAACAGCTTTGGGCCAAATTTCCGCGGTCCTGGGCCAGGTGGAATTGTCAACTACAGCCAGATGCCTCTGGGACCCTACGTGACTGGTAGGTTGGGGTTTTGCTCTTGGGCAGAAAAGTTCAGAGGGTGGATTTGGGCGGTCCAGGAGCACTGCCAAAGGACAGTAGTAAGCAAGGTGTTTCCTCTGTCACCACAGATATTTAGCAGTTCCCACGATTTTCCCCTGCAGCTCCCACTCCTAGCTGAGGTAAGGCTGTGCTTCCTGTTCTTTGTGCTCCATTTGCTGGGGAACATGAAGGGGTGGGGGGCTAAATGGAGGCTCAATTTTATCTGGCTGCAGTGGAGGTGGAAGCAAATCCTGCCTGCAGCCCCTCCCAGTGAGGCTGACATTGTGGGGAGGGTCCAGATTTGGCTGATGGGCAGCCCTCCTTCCTCTCTTCTTGCAGCAGCCCTAGGGGACAGTCCCCTGTCCCTGGCCATGGTGGGGAAATCGTGCCAGCGTTGCCTGCGTGGAAGACAAGCTGCTGCTGCCGGCGCTACCGCGCTGTCCCGCTCCCGCTTCAAGTGTGCTTTGCCTGCTGCGGCCCCCGTGGGAGCGGCGGGGCCGGGGGTTTGTGTCCGTGTATATTTTTTGCACTTTCTTATTGAAGACTTGAAGAGTTTGTCTGGGCAAGGTGGGCTGAGGGGAGGGAGGGAGGGCTGGAGTTGCGGTGTTTGTCCGGTTGTGTTGGCAGGTGTAGGGGTGAGTGGAGGCCAGTGGTGCCATGTCCCAGCCAGCTGTGCTCCCCAGCTTCCCCCTAAGGGCCATCTCTGGCTCCTTGTGGTGTTTGAGCAAGCCCACGCCTGCTGCTGCCCTGCTGGAGTCCCTGGCACTGCTGTGGTGTGGCTGGGGGTCCACGTGTGCCGGGCTTGGGGTGGGCAGATGGAGGGGAGGCGGGTGGGACAGAGGGGACAGCTGGAACTGGGATGGGGATACCTCGAGCGTGGTGACACCGGCAGCCGTAAGCAACGCCCCTGCATCCGCTTCGTGCTCTGTGTGTCCCGGTTTCTGTTCTGTGTTTTAATAAATCCTTTGGGAAGGACACAGTGGAGTCTGGCAATGGAAGGGATGGTGGGGTGGCCTGGCCCTGGTCTTGGTACCTCTGTTGTCCTGCACACGCGTTCACAGAAACAGACACGGATGTCTACACACACACACACACACACACACACGTACACAGACACAGGTACACCTAGAGACACAGAGAGGCACACATGGACACAGACAGACATGAAAATGTCCTGTGTAGCTACACTGATACTGTTATCTCTGCATGAGAGCATGTATATGTACATGTACTGTGTCACCCCCACATGGACCTCTTCTACAGCAGTATAGATCTGTGTACACACATGTGTAGATATACACAGAACTGTAAGTTTTAGATCTATATGTGTGCATATATGTCTTTATGTGAGCCTACACTGCTATAAATACTGATTTATTTAGGTATTTCTATGTGGGTGTGTATCTATGCACACACACCTGTATATTACACATGTCTATATAATGTATTTGTGGTTCCAATACCTGTGTATTTGTGTACATACATACTTGTGAGTGTGTGTGTAGACACAGGAATGGGTAGTTAATGGATATATGTACATAGGATAGATCTGTATGTGGCATGGATGTACAGATCTATATATACAGAGGTGTAAATGCACATACATGTGTACATATATCTATATATCTACACATCTCCATATCTGCATCTCTGTATGGGTACATAGTTGTATTGATCTTTGTGCATGTGTACACAGACACACGTGTATTTGTAATTTTTATATATTTACGCATAAGTGTAGATATAGATGTATAGCTATCCTAGACAGAGACAGTATAGGTGTGTGTATATACACATGTATTTGTTATTTCACACATATGTATATGTTTCTGTTTGCACACAAACATTGATATGGTTCTGTAGACAGATGTACACGTATAGATGGATGTGGATGTGTGGATGTGGGACAGGTGCACACTGACTCTCAACCATAGACAGAAGGGGAGCTCTGATGTCATAAGTGGGGTCAGGAGAGACCCCCTCATGTTTGCACATTTATAGTGGGGCTGTAGGTGCAGCCATGGCTACACAGCAGATAAACATACACACACACTGTGCAGAGCTCTCACTGTGCAGAGATCTCACACACAGTACAAATCTCATACACATGCCCAGAATGCACAGAGCTGAGGGTTTGCACATACATTTGCAGTTTTTTATGTGTGCACAGATAGAGGAAACTGCTCATAAATGTATGTGGATATGGATACATATATATAGGTATTGGCAAAATGTTTGTTCTGCACAGAGTACCCAGAGCTATAAAGAGATAGACACATTAGCTATAGTTACATTGTTCTCTCTATAGAGATATGTATCTCTATCTGTATCTATCATACATGTATCCATACAGCTATATATATGTAGCTATATCTAAATTACAAATATCTATGTCCACGTGTATATATGGCATATGTTTATAAATGTATAGGCATGAATGTATAGTTAAAGAGCTGGGTATGGATATAGACACACCTGCACATATATCTGTATATACACATCTATCTGCATACACACACATTAAATACCTACCAGTAATTTTCATGTGTGCATATATCCATACAAACATGGATGCTGCTGTAGCAGTATATTTACATGGATATGTACACATCTGTATATTACATATATGGATCAACGCACAGAACCATGTATGTCTGTATACACACAAGCACACACGTGTCTACGTGTGTGTATATACATTATATATGTAGTTTTCAGAGGTGTGTGTACACATTTACATATAGGTATCTATATATGTAAATAGGTATTGATCTCTCAGAGACTGATGTCAGGGATAGAGGTGGAGGTAGAGCTACATCTGTATCTACATCTGTCTGTGTGTGACTGTGTGTGTGTGTCTGCAGACACCCCTGTAACGGGTGGGTGTGGGTGCACGTGTAGAGGCTTTCAGCAGCTTTGTGCACATACAGCTGAAGGCGCGTGTGGGCTGCGTTCACCCCCGCAGCTGCTGTCTGCAAATCCACACGTCTGCACGTCCCCTCTTGTCTGTATGTCCCTGTGTCTCCGTGCATCCATGCACACAGATACTTCCACACTTGCCCACACACACTCCCCCAGCCTGATCCCTGCCCTCGGCTGGAGCACCCCAGGCTCTTCCCGCAGAGATCTGCCTCCCTGTCACCATCCCACCCACCCCATTCCCGGGAGCAGGTGCTCTCCAGGAACCGCAGCCGCGCACGGTGCCGGTGGCGCAGGGCAGAGGCGAGGGCCGGGCGCAGGCTGGGGAACAGCTTCGTGTTGTCGGCCCCGTGGGCGTACAGCACCGCGTGCACCCCGCGCCCGTCGCCTCCGCCGACGCGGAGGCAGGAGCCACGCATGCAACGGGTCCCGGGACAGCTCCGGCTGCGGGCAGGGCGGCCGGGCAGCTCGGGGCTCGCCTCCCGCCGGCCGTCCCTGCGCCGCAGAGCCAGGCCGGGCGGCCGCGGTGCCATGTCCGGGGCAGCGCGGGTGGGAGCGCTGGCTCTCGGCGCTCGCGGTGCGAAACCACACTCTCCACTTTGCTCCAACAAAGCGTAAGCAAGCGAACGGGCGGCGAGGGCTGCGCGGCGGGCGGCGCGCTCGGGCGCGCTTAGGATCTGTAGTCCTTCTTGCTGTATGGTTTGTTGCCCAGGATGCTATCGATCTCGTGGACGATGGAAGACGACAGCTTTGGAAGGACCTGCGGGGGATGGAGGCGATGCTGGGAGTGGGGATTTTGACCCTGGTGCGTGCGGGAGGATGCTCACCGCCTCCACCCCACCACGTTCGTGCCACAAGCCCCGGCTTGCCGGCTGGGTGACCCAGTTAGGGAGAGCCTGAGTCAGGGCCGACCCTGCCCCCAGCCCAGCAAAGCCTCGTCTCTGCTTCTCGCCTTCATGACAAGCAAAACCTGTTATGGAGCTGGGTTTGCAACCCTCTTTCTCCGCACAGTGCAGCACAGCAACGAGTGCTGTGGGCAAATGTTGCTCCTGCTGGGAGCACTGACCTGTATTGCTCCAATATTCTCCATCAGCTGGTCAGCATTGGAGGCCCCCAGTAAGACGGAGCTGACACCCTCGTTGCGCAGGCACCAGGCTGGGACAGGAGGGAGAGCAGAACTTGAGCATGACCCAGATACCCCGGTGCCACCCCCAGCTGTCCCCGACTGTCCCCCATCCTCTTACCAATGGCGAGCTGGGGCAGGGTGCAGCCCAGGCGCTCAGCAATGGCTTGCAGCTCCTTCAGCTTTGCCTGCTGCCGCCGGCCCTCTTCACTCAGGATCTTGTCCTTCAGCCACTGGTATCCCTGGGGAGCAGGAAGGGGTGCTGTGGTGGGATCAGGGTGCACCAGCACCTTGCACAGGCAGGGTATCCCCAAACTCCCTGGGTTGTGGCTCCTGGAGCTCCTGTTCCCACAGGGACTTTGCAAAGCCCCTGGCCTTGTGCCCTCCCAGCCCTGGTGCAGCTCACCTTCAGCGAGGCACGGGAGTAGGGGGGGATGCCCCCATCGTACTTTCCCGAGACGATGCCACAGGCCAGTGGGGACCAGGTCATGGCTCCAACACCTGGGGACAGAGCACAACAGGGGGATGATCCCACTGCTCCCAGCTCCCCCAGAGGCTGTGGCACCTGGCCTCAGCAGTACTGGCCTTGGGGAGCACTCTGCTTTTGGGGGCTGGGAAGGAATCCCCACTGTCATACCTATCTTGTGGAAGAGCTCAGGGAGCTGCACCTCCACCTTTTCCCGCTGGAACATGTGGTACTCGGCCTGCTCGCAGATCGGCGGAATCAGGTTGAACTGCCGGGCCACCGAGTACGCCTCCTGCAGAAGAGCCAGGACCCTCAGTGCCCTGCTGCTCCCCCCGAGCCCCCTGCCCAACCCCCCAGCCAAGTCATGAGCGGCTGCCCCGAAAAATAATTAAGGCTTAAATGCATCTGCACACGCTTGGCTCCCAACAGTCTGATTAAATCAACATCAGCAGCATCGCTGGGGCTGCTCCGCTGCGGCCGCCCCGGTCCCCTGGGCCCCTACCATGATCTCCATGGAGCTCCAGCGCGAGGTCCCCCAGTACATGGCCATCCCCTGGTTGATGACATGGGTCATGGCTCGCACTGTCTCTGCCGGGAGGGAAGGAGAGAGTGGCAGGTGGGGTTTAGCAGGGGCTGCACTGGCAGAAGGGGGCTCACACCATGCTGATGGCTGGCGAGCATCCCACTGCCCAGTGCTGCGGTGGGAGCTGGGTGGTGTCCAGGGGATGCTTTCAGAAGAGCAGGATGGGGACAGAGGGAGCAGCCACTCAGGATGTGCCAGGGACCACAGCCAACCTGACATGCTCACACGGTGCCAGGCTCTCCCTGCATGGAGAGCAGCCTGAGGCTTCTGCCAGTGGCCCCATGCCCTGTGGGGTTACCAGCACTGGCACTGCTGCAGGAGGAAGGACTGATGCATTGCCCATACACAGAGACCCATGGAGGGAAGCCTGAACCTTGTGTGAGCCGCTCAGGGGTCTTGGGGAGAGCCAGCCCTGAGCCATGCAGGCTGGGGCCAAGCCAAGGCGTGCTCCTGCAGCCAAAGGCGGGCAGCGGGGAGGGCAAGGGGCATGAAGCTCGCCCGGCCGGCACCGCAGCACACACCCCAGCATGCTCATAGCTGCCCCGGCGGGGAGGGACCCTGCTGCAGACCCCGGCATGTGCCACGCACATGTCCCATGGCAGGGCCCTGGGGGGTGGGAGCCTCTCTGCTTTTTGTCCTTTAAACTGCAGTACAGTCTGAAGGGCCAGGGGATGTCTGTGTTGTGCTGCCGCTGCCTCTGCATTTCATGGCGGGGTTTGCTTGAGAGGGGGGAACAAGGATGGGGGATCACAGAGGAGTGGGGGCTCTGCCCCGGGAAACACCGCTGGGACAGGCAGCGGCTGGCGGGCAGAGTGCGGGCAGGGAGTACCTTCTACGATGAAAGTCCTGGACTTGGAGGAACTAAATGGGTCCCCTGGTGATAAAAGAGAGATTTAGAGAAAGTGGAGTCACCGCTGCTGGGACGGGGACAGTGACCTGCCACCGCACCACCAACCCGCCCCGCCGCGGCCCCAGAGGGTCCTGGTGCCGGGCAGGGGGCAGCAGAAGTGTGACTGTGGCACGGGCCAACCGTGGTGGCGGGGGAGCGGATTCTGCTCGGGAGGGAAAATGCCCTTGAAACACAAGCCTGGCGCAAACCAACCGCGACGGCGATGAAAGGCAGCGGGGAGGAGCGTGGCACCGCGGCGCGCACCCACCTTCCATCGGCGTGTTGGGGTCGGGCCGGTTGGCGAACACCACGTCCACGTACTCCAGCTGCAGCCGCTCCAGCGATGCCTTCAGACCTGCAGCATGGATGGGGCTGTCAGGCATGCTGAGCCCCACGCTGCCAGCAGTGAGGCAGGTGGTGAGGCACAGCCTGGCACATTCTTGCCCCTACCCCTACCTTCTATGATGTGTTTTCGGGACAGGCCTCTCTCAGTCTCGGCCCTGGAAAAGGAAAGGTGGGTGAGAGCCTGGGGTGAGAACCTGACCTGTGCCTGCTCTGCTGGAGGGTGGGTGTTACCTACTTTCCTCCCCAGAAGATTTTGGTGGTGATGACCAAGCTGGACCGCCTGCAGGGAGAAAGAGAGAATCACTGGTGGTGGCACCTGCAAAGCCCCATGCACCCTGCCTGGCATGGCACACTCTTGTCCAAGCCCAGCTTTCCCCAGCCCATGAGGACTACAGTGATGGTTTTGCCAAATAGGGAGGGTATCTGGCTTACCTCCACCCTTTCTTCTTGATGATGTTCCCCAGCACCACCTCGGCCCTAGAAGGGAAGGGGACATCAGCCATTTGCACCTGGCAGCTGCGGCCACGGGGAGTGGTGGCAGCCAGCAGGGACAACCCCAGACCCTGGGAGAACAGGAGGCAAATGCAGTGGCTGTGGGGACACTGTTTGCCCACTGGCTGCAGTGCCCAGTACTGAGCTGCCTCCAGTGCATGAGCTTGCTAATTTTAAGTGAATGCATGGGCACACACCAATGCCTTGGGTACAGCTGTGCTGGGAGGGTGCATGGCTGCACCTACATGATACAGACCACCATGGGAAGCATGGGACTGCCAGAACCACAACTCTCCCCATGAGCCTTGTCCTGGAAGCTGCTTTGTAGCTGGCAAACCTGGGAGATTCCCAGTGCAACTGTGATTTGGTGGGAATCAGGGTGTAGGGTGAGACCCCTGTGGCACTGCCAAAGCAAGGTACCTACTTGCCAGCAGCGTAGACTTCTGCTGTGTCGAAGAGATTAATGCCGTTGTCATAAGCTAAAGTCATCAGCTGCTCTGCCATCTGCGAGGAGAGAGCAGGGTTGGTGAAGGGGGTGGCCAAGAGCCGGCACATGGTGAGCTCCGGCGTGCCGCATGCACCCCAGCCACAGCCACGGCTGTGCTGGCCCCATCCCCTCCCCACTCATCAAGGAAAGGCTGGGGAGGGATGAGGTGAAGAGGTGCAGCCTTACCTCATCTGTGATCTGCCCTCCAAAAGTCACCCATGTTCCTGCAGGGGAGAGAGAGGTGTGTGCATGATGAATGTGGTGAGCAAGAAGCCGCCACCTGAAGCCCCCAGCCACCCACCCTGGCTCCCCAGCACAGCCCTGGCACGTGGTGGCCACAGCCGGCCCTGCCGCGTGCACTGTGGTGCTCCCAGCACAGCCCAGTCGCTTCCTATCGTGTCAGAAAAAGAGAAAATAATACGACAATTTCTGGGCCGTGACTCAAAACAGCCACAGGGCTGAGGAAAACCCTTTCCTTCCCTTTGCAAACATTGCTGGGGCAAGTGAGCGCTGCCCTGGCCGGGGAGTGCCGGCAGCTGCTGCAGGACTGAGGGGATGCTGAGGGGCTGTGGCAAACCCTGGCACTTACCCAGACCCAGGCAGGACACACGCAGCCCAGACTTCCCGAGGTTCCTGGAAGACAGAGACCATTAGGAAAGGTGCCAGAAAACCCCAAGACGCTGTCTCATGCATCCTGCATGCCACCAAACACATCGGGCACGAGGACTGGGAGGTGTGGTGGTGGCCCATGGTCTCCATCCCCACCTGGGATGGTTCCACAATGAGAGTCCCTTCTCAACTGATTAACAAGCTATCCCAGGCTGGGCATCCTGCAGCTTGGTAGTGGCACTGCCTGCACCTGCGCAGTGATGCTGTGCCCAGCAGGGCTATTGGGAGAGCAGTGACCTCGTTAAAGCAGCTCCCTGTGATGAGGCTGGGGTGTCCAGCTGCCCTGAGAGTGCTGCTGGCACTGAGGAATGAGACTGGAGGAAGAGGATCTGGCATGCTGGTGGTCAGGACTGAAGCATCCCACACATGGCATGAGTTGTGCCTGTTCTCTGCATCGCACAGGGAAGCACAGGGCTTGCACCAGGTGAGGAGTGGAACAACATCCTGGAGAAATGGAGCACCCCAGAAAATTTGACCAGCACAAGAAACTGGAGAACAGCTTTCGGGAAGGGGGCCAGGCTGGCAGACGCCTTCGCCGTGGTGATGGAGAGCCAGTTACTTGTTAAAAATGACAAAGGCTCAAGAAATGAGCGTTAAAATAAATAAAGTGTAGGTGAGCCGCGGCAGCTCGCCCGCGCGGGTGTCGCATAGCAACCGGAGGCACCGCCACCGCCGGCACCGCCGACACGGGCACCGGCAGCCGGGCAGGGAGTGGCTGTGGCCTGGCCACGGGCAACCGTGGGCTGCTCCGAGCCAGGGCAGCATCCCTCTGTGCTGCCATGTTATTGCCCAGCAGCTGCAGGCACCGGCGCTCCCCCTGTCCCATGGTGGTTTTAGTGCATCTTGCAGTGGGGAGAGGTCATGGCTGTGGGCCAGTGGTGGCTTAAGCCCCCGTGATGGAGTGGAGAGCACCTGGACTCCTCCTGGACATTCCAAGAGTATTGCTGGGGTTCCCCTGGGCAGGTGGTTGTTGCTGCTCTTGGCTTCCCAGACCAAAAGTGTGTTGGTAGGCAGCCCAACAGAGATACTGGCAGACTTTGGGAAGGCCAAGCATTCCCTCACACTGTGCTACGGCTTTCCTACCCCATGTACTTGCTTGGAGCATCCCCCTGTGCCACTGTCCCCCCAGCAGCCACCAGTGGGGACTCCCGAGCTGATCACCCATTGCCTGGGAGGGGGTGTTACTGGTATGCTCCTCCTCTGGCTGAGGACACGACTGTGGGGCAGGAGTACTGAGCCCTGAGGACGCCACTGCGCATTGCCCTGTTACCTCTGCACGGGTTTGGTGTTTGGGAGCCGGACAGAACTGGACCAGCCCCCTCCCCAGAGCCCGGGCAAGGGGACTCGGCTGATTTGGATGACAGTGGTGGATGACGGCCAGGCTCACCCCAGCGCCCTGCCGGCCTGACACACTTTGTTGCCTAATGCTGGCACATCTGGGCTGCAGTGGAGGCACGCGGCCGCTGGCAGCTGGACCATGGCGTGCAGGCTCATCTGGGGGGGGCTCTAGCCTGTCCTGGGGTCCATGCTCATCCAGGGGAGCCCCAGCTTCACGCTGAGACTCAGTCTCAGTGAGGGAAGCCCTCTGTACTCTGCCCCACAGTCAGTACATGGGGTGTGTGAGCCCTGGGGATGCCAGGGGGGTCCCACATGCACAAACCACCCCATTTCCAGAACCACCATGGGCAGCCAGACCCCCTTATAGCTCTGCACTCGCTTTGCAGGGCACTGAGTCTCCGGCAGCACCGAAAGGATGCCATGGCAGCCCGGATTAACGCTACTGTGACTCCCAGACCCCCCCGGCTCGGCAGCCTGCCCGGTTTGGCACACACTGAGGATGCTACTAATCCTACCCTGAATATTAGGGTCCCTTCTTTCCCCCATCCTGAAGATTTTACGCGCGGCTGGATCAAAGCTGCCCTGAGGGGGCAGGAGCAAACGGGGAGGAATCGCACGGAGGCGCAAGGTCAGCACTTTTAGCGACGAGAAACCGACAGAACCGGACACGAACCGGAGATCAGAGAGTGCGGCGCCCCCGGCCCCCAGTCCCCCCCTCGCCAGCCCGATCGCAGTGAGGAACGGGGAAAGCCCCAGGAGCGCCCGATTCCTACCTATATTTCATGCCCGGCTGCTTGACGCTGGAGTCGCTGGAGGAGGGAGCGTTCTGCACCGAGAGCTGCCCCAGGCTGCGGGCCACCATGGCCACCGCGCGGAACTTGCCGCGGGTGCCGAGGCTGGGGCTGCCGGCATTCTGTCGGTTCAGCCGATCCTCCGCGCTCCGGCTCTTGATGCTGTGCTCGGAGCACACAAAGGAGACCTGCATGCTGCTCCGGCGGGCAGCAGCTCCAGCTGCCTAAATTTAGCCGGCGCCCCGGGCGAGGCGGGGAGCTCCTCCCGCGCGCCGCCAACGTGACGGCGGGGGGCTGCGGGGCGGCGGGCGCGGAGCGCTCCCGTCAGCCCTCCTGCCCTCAATATTTGATGAGCTCAGGAAGAGAGCGAGAGGCACCCCGGCAGGTGGGGGCAGGAGGGCTGCCGGTACCCTCCGGAGTGGCCGTGGCGGGGCAGGATTCCCCCGCGCCCCGCTGGGCATCCCCCCGCCGGTACGGCTGCTGGACCATCCCCGGCTTGGGGCACAGCAAGGGATGAGGCTGCGGAGGGGAGAGGTCTTTCCTTGCCTCCCTCCGGCCACGCACGGCAGCAGATTCCCCGCAGGGGTCCGAAACCAAACCCTCTGGCAGCAATGCGAGTGCATCGCAAACCGCACGGCTGGGCGACAGCGCAGGTGGCGGCGATGCTGATGGCCCGGTTTGCCCGAGTTGTCGCCCGCGGGGCCACAACCCTTACAGCGCATTCACCCTACTTTTCCCAGTTCAAGCGAAGCCGAGTGAGGTGAGTTCCAGCCCAGCACCTCCTGCCGAAGCAGGGACACAAGTGAGCACACCACAGCACCGTCCTGCAGCCGGGGCCACGTGCCAGCTGCCAGCACCTGCCGTGCCCCTCAGGATGGAGCAAAATGCAGCGACGGGGCTTGCAGGAAATTATGCACATTTCCCCCAAACCTAATGAAAAATCTTGTAATCTCCTCCGCTTCCCTCTCTCGCAAAGCTCCTTAGCTGGTAATCCTGCCAGCACCAGCGCCAGCGCCGGCTCCACTGTGCGGAGGGGGGGACCTGGCAGCAATTGTCAGCCCCCCACAAGATGAGAAACACCATAAATTTTGGTAGCAGCGAGGACATGCCCAAAGAAGGAGCACCTTTGGGGTGTCTCTGCCAGCTGCTCCCATCAATAAATAATGTCCCCATGAATATTAGATGGGCTCTTGCCACTGTGTAAATGTTACCGCGGTCATTGTGAGCAGAGGGGAACCTGACCCGCAGCGCCGCACGGCACGGCACAGTGCAGCACGGCAGGAGCCGGCAGAGCTGCCAGCTCTGGGGGCTTTGCTGTGCTGGGGGACAAGTGGCATCCCTGTATTGTCACTGGAGAACAGCCACTGTCCTCATCCCTGGTGCCCCTCAAAGCCTAACCTGGGTTATTACTGGGGGTCCTGCACCCCACTGCCCCACCTGCAATGCCAGGGAAGAGTGGGAAGGGGTGCACTGGGTAGAGCAGCCCCATCCCTCTGAGGGGCTGTGGCCACCTCTCCAGCTGCCCAGAGTGTCCTCCTGACAAGGACATTGGCTGAAATCCTGATACACCTTGCACCAGGACCCACATGAAAAATTAATGATGCACCCTCTCTGTGATGCACACCATCAGTCAGGAAGAGTCGCACATTCGTCAGGCGGAGATGTACCCCCGTCAGATGGAGATTTACACCCACCAGGTGGAGATGAACCCCTGTCAGGCGAAGATGTAACCCCCAGTGAGGCAGAGATGTACCCGCATCAGATGGAGATTTACACCTCCGAGGCAGAAACAGCCCTTCGGTGGCTGCTTGCTCCAGCTGCCTAATCTTTAAAGCTCAGAGGGCGTTTTGTCTGCAAATGCCCAAACAGCAAACAGCAATGTCAAGTGAGAAGCTCAAAGATCACCAAGCAGGAAAGTGCTAACAGCGCTGATCGGCTGCCGCCTCTCTGGCGCACGCCGCGCCAAGGGCACCGGCTCCTCCCAGCCTCGGTGAGCCCAGGTGAGAGCCGAGGTGAGCTCAGGTGAGAGCCGTTCTCCCGAGGAGGTGTTAAACCAGCACCAAGCAGCGTCCCCTGTGTCATTCCCTCACCTCGGCCCTCGCCGCCCTCGTGGCGCTGCCTTACCTGTACTTCATGCCAGTGGCGCGGGCGGTACAGTCGGCCAAGGAGAGCCCGTGCATCCGCAGGAACTCCTCCAGAGTCTTCGCCCGCGCCGCCGCCCGCACGTCCCGCAGCCGCCGCAGCTCCAGCCCGTCGGCCGCCCGGGGGGCTGGGGGCAGCCCCCACTCGGGGCTGGGCCGGATGGCCACGCTGCGCAAGCTCTCACTGTAGGTCATGGAGAGCATCCTGCTGCCCGAGCGTGGGCTCTGCCGGCCAGCCACGCCGCCAAACACTCTGTGGTGCTACGGAGAGAGCTGGGAAAGCACAACATGGGCTCCCTCGCCACTCAGGGCACAGTCCTGCCCGCATTGCCATGCCGGAGCGGTGGCACCCGCCCTTGCCAGGATGTGGGGACCCTAGCAAAGCCAGCCTCTTCAGCAGAGCAAAGCCTTGGCGTGGGAGCTGAAGCACAACAGGAGAAGCTGCAGGATGGGATGAGGCACAGTCCATGTCTGAGGCTGCAGTGGTGCCTACCACAGCTGCCCCAAGCCACGATGCAGCAGCGTGGCCAGTGGTCTGGCTGTGCTGGTTCCCAGCTTGCACTATCTGGGCTGCACTGGTTTACATCCCTGCGAGGGATGCAATGAGTCCCAGGAGCTGGCCGAGGCGTGGTAAGCAGTGGCACAAGTACTGCTGGTAAGAATCTGGCACTGTGTGCCAGCGGGCAAGGAAAAATCAGGATGGGAAAGGGATTGCCATGGGGCTCCCTGGAAAGGGTGGACATCGGCAGAGGGTCTGTGGGCACTGGGTGCTTGCTGTGCCTGCGTCACGTTGCCGCAATGTGCGCCACCAGCCAACCAACACCTTCCCCACCGCCGCGGCAGCGACCTCCCAGCCGGTGCGGCTGCCGAAAATAGCCTGCTGCAGGGTGGGCTCCTCTCACACCCGAGCCCTTGCTGTCTCCATGGCTGGGACCTCACTGGTGGTGGCACCAGCATCGATTTCTGCGCCTCTCTCTGCAACTTCCCTTGTCTCCAGTGTCTGCACGGAGCAGGAACTGGGGCCAAAACCATGGTGTTGGTGCCAGAGTGGCCACTGGGGATGCGCTGTGACAGATTTACACCAGCATCAGGCTCCAGCCAGCTCCCACTGGTGGTTTTTTCTTTCCCTGTGAAGCTCAAATTTACAGGAGCCAAAAGTGAAGTGCTCTCTGCCATTAAGGTGTGACCTCCAGAGGAAAGGAGAAGGAAACCCAGAGGTTACGGAGCTGGCCAGGTATGACCAAAACCCTGGGGGTCTCCTTTGACATCTGCTGCTGCCAGAGACCACTCTGCGCTCCTCCTGCTCTGTAGCAAGGCCTTAGGAAAGCTGGGAGACACAGAAAAGAAACCTTTCCCTCGTTGTGGCAAAGCCAAACTAAATCCTGGTCATCAGCCTCTTACTGCCACATCTCAAAGCTGGAGCCTGGACCTGGCACCTCCAGCACTGGCCCTTCTCTGTGGCTGTAGCTTTAATTAGGGCAGTGCCGATGGCTCCTCCTGGGTACAGGCACCTGATGGGATCTCCAAGCTCCCAGTGGGATTTCCTTGCCCTGGTGGGATCCCCTCACCTGACAGCAGCAAGAAGAAACCTGAGCTGGCTGCAATGCTGCTCTACAGCAGCAAAACGGCTGCAGCAAACAGAGCTGGGGTTTGACCTGGGCTGATCTGAGGAATGGGGTAGGAATCCACCGGCCGCCCTATCTTGATACTTCCCAGATTTTTGGCAGAACAAAACTGGATGGCTGGGAGAACGCAGAGGTGGTGGGCGCATTCCTGGCCATTTGACAGCAGAAATCCCAGTGCTCCTGGGATGAGTGGCTGCAGGATCTGCCCAGGATAAGCTGTGCCATGCCCAAGCAGGAGAGGCTGTTTTGCGAGGAAGGGAGCAGGGATGGGATCAGAGCACAGGCTCTGCAGGATAACAGCACTGTTAGCAGCATCAGAGGCACAACAAGTGGGAGACAGGCAGGGCAGCTGCCCAGAGAGATGTGTGGCCAGCCTGCCCTGCCAAGCTGGGAAATAGGCAGCCACCAGCCTGCCTAAAGCCAAGAAGACCCCAAACTCCGAAAGAAAACCACCCTAAGCCATCAAATCCAAGTCACCCTGCACAGAAAATCTTCCCTGCTGCCCGCAGCGGCGTCCCCACGGCGGTGCCCATCCCCGGCCATCGCCCACCATCCCCAGCCCCGCTCGCCGCCCGCGCTGCCGGCCCAGACTCACCGCGCCGGGGAAGCTGCTCAGCAGCAGCTCAGCTCTGGGCGCCCGAGCTGCCCCGGGGCAGATATAAGAGCCGCGGTGGCCGCGTTGTTTTGCATTAGGGGAGTGTCGGAGCTTGGCGTCCAAAGCACTTGGAGGCTGCGCCAAGCCCCCAGCGCCCGGCTTCTCGCCGCGCTCCATTAGCCCTATTAGGGGATTTTCTTCCTTGCGAAGGGGAGTTAAATTATTCATGGCGCCTCACTAAAAGCCCGGGGATGTGCCGCTGCTTTATCAAAGCTGGCACCGCCACCCCTCGCCCTGCAGTGACAGGTCCCCGTCACCAGCACACAGGGTGGTAGGGGACACTGGAGCCACCAGGGAGCAGAGACAGTGCCCTGTGGCAGATACAACTCTCCTGTGGTCCCTGTGGCCAGTGGAGTCAGAGCTGGGCTGTGGCAGGACTGAAAGGCAGCCTCCCTGAGGAGGGAGCCCCAAAACAGAACTGGGTGATGAACATAGGTGGCTGCTGCCTGAAAGCAGCCTACAGACAAGCTCCTGCCTTTTGTGCTTGGGAGCCTTTTGCACCAGGTATGTCCAGTGGCTGAGGCCAGTTTGGCAGCCAAAACTTGCCCATAGCTGGGCTTGGCAGTGGTGGTGGCAGCACTGGGATGGACACTGTCAGTGCCACTGAGCCATCCCATTGCCGGCTGGCATCACCTCCTCCCATCATGTGTGGGATGGAGTGGGGGGCCACGGTTCTGCCGAGGGGCAGCCCCCGCTCCCTCACCCCACGGCAGCCAGGCCAGACCCAGTCCCACCACCACTGGGCTGCTGTAGCCCTGGGAGCACTGGAGCAGCTGCTGGCAGAGTGTGGGGAAGTGCTGTCCTCACTTCTGACGGTAAAAGGGTGATGGGGGCGATTGTTGCCTCCTGTACCACTTAATGAGACTGCTCCTAATAGCAGGAGCTGTGGAGCAGCTGGCTGGTTTCCCAGCGCTGCTCTTGGGAAAAGCCAGGGGCTTCTCCAGGCACAGCACTGGCATGGGATACTCCTCCCAAGGCAAGCTGAGCTCCATACCTCACAGTGGCTGCCCCCCACAGCCATGTGGCCACACTCTGCTGCTTGGACAGCCTGTGAGAACAGTCCCCCCCAAACCCAGCCACACCGCAGGGTCCCCACACCGCGCTTCCAAACCCGCAGGCAGGTGATGAGGCGACGCCACACCTGTGACACCCATCCCACACAGAGGGACCCTGGCACAGTGGGCAGGGCAGTGCTGTGCCAGCATTATCTGGGCATAGCCACTTGCTGGGGGAATTTTGGGGAGGGAAAGGGCCTGGTTACCTGTAGAACTGGAGCTGGCGCTTGGGGCTCCCGTATCTCGCGCTTCCGACAGCAAAGGGGAGAGAGAAGAAAGATGCCACAAACCCCGTTAGAAAGGAGGAGCGGGAGTGAGCGCCAGAGTCAGTGGCTGTGGGAAGGGTCAGTGACACCCACCCATGCCTCAGCACAGTGGACACTACAGCAGGCACTGGCATGACCCTGAAAGTGCCCACTATGCCCATAACATGCACTAGCACCCCAAAACGCTGCTGCTGTGTGAGGATTTTGTGCTGGAAGCTTTTGCACAAAGCATGCCAGGGCAGTTTAGGAGTATCAGGGCAGTTTCAGGGAGCGTGTCGGTTCTGGGTTGCCACAGGCTTGGGTTTGAAGCCCCACAGAGTCCCCCCAGCACTGCCCTGCACCCTTACCTGTAAATCATCCCTGGGGAGCCTGTCTGCCGCAGCGAGAGTCGCGCTGGGGAGTCAGTGGTGGATTCGGGATACATGGAGCCAGCCTGGGCTCCCCGGAGCCACTCGCCGCCTCACCCCTGCCACAGGGGAAGAGGAAAAGAGGAAGAAATTAGTTTTTCTGGGGCACGCGCATGACAGCGCTTCCTGTTGCAGGAGATCTGAAGCCGGATGGGCATGTGGCACTGGCAGCGGTGTGGGCACAGCAGCTCTGCCAGCCTCAGACCCTGGGGCTCACATCCAGACCCACCGATCCCAAAACCATCTCATCCCATTCCTGTTCCTCTGACTTCCCAGCTTGGCTGCTCTCTCCAGACTTCTGGGGGTCCTGAGATCTCATGAAATGGTGAGGAAACATGGGCCTGAAAAATGAAACATTCTGAAAACCCCGGAGCTGTCCTCGAGGGTCCCTCTGAACAGAACAAGGTAAGGGGTGGAAAACAGCCTGGCTTTTCCTGCAGCTCACATGTGACTGTGTGCACAGGGGTGAGTGAGCTCCATGGGAAAGGAGGGCTCACCCCCAGGCACCCCTGACTCTCCTCTTCCTTGTCCCCATGCCAGGGGCATTCAGCATGACTCCCTGAGAGCTGTGCTCCTGCAACACTGTCAGCAGTTTGCAGTATCACAGAAAACAATGACACTTCTCTACAGAACTGGGGCTGGGATTTAAATTTATCCCATCTTTCTTTAGGCCGGTGAGATGCCATCTTTACACTGCAGATCACAAGCTGCTCTGTTTCCCAGATGGGGACTGAGAGATCTCCAGGCTTGCTCCCGGCTGCCCTGGGCTCAGCGGGAGCATGGCCTTACACAGTGTGCTCATGTCCTGGCACACATCCCGCCTGCATCCTGGCACAGCATGCCTGCATCCTGCGTCCCTCCTGCATTCTGGCACAGCATGCCTGCATCCTGCATCCCAGCACGGTGTGCCTGCATCTTGCATCCTGCCTGCATCCCAGCAGGGCACGCCTGCATCCTGCATCTACATCCTGCATCCTTCCTGCATCCCAGCATAGTGTGCCAGCATCCTGCATCCCTCCCGCATCCTGCATCCCTCCGGCATCCCGGCCCGGCGTGCCTGCATCCCGGCGCAGCCCCTGCAGCCCACGCAGCCCAATGGCAGCGGCTGCGGCAGCCGAGCCCATCCCCGCGGAGCCGCCCACCCGCCCACCGCCGCTCCCGGCCGGGCTGCAGCCCCCGGCACAGATCCCCATCGCCCTCCTCCTGAGCGCTGCGGGAGTGCATCTCCTTTGGCTACAGCCGCGCTGAAGCCGGAGCTCAGGCAGCCTCAGTGAAGCCGGGTTTATTTTGGAGAAGTCAGGAGGGGAGACGCTGTCTCCCGAATCCGCAGCACTGACATGAGCCTGGAGCAGGATCCTGCCGAGCCCTACAACCAGGACCCGCCTGAGTCCCTCAAGCCCCTGTGACCCCCCGGGTGCTGCGAGTGTTGGCTCCGCAGCTCCCCCGGCCTCGCCTGGCAGTGGGCAGCTGCCTGCAGCACCGCCGGGTCAGCAGCAGCCACCGGCCGGGCACTGTCCTGCCAGCTCATGCCAGCTCAGCGTCACTTGGCTAGCGGCGGCAAAACAAAGCTGAGGGAAGCTGGAGGGGACAGCCGGGTCCCCGTGTCCCAGCGCAGCCATGCAGCTCCTTGCTCACACTGCCAATATCAGGACTCCTCCATGGCTCAGCACTGGCTGGTTCTGTATCCCAGGGGGCTGTGGTGCCAGGAGCTCAGATCTCTGCAATTTTCAGCAGAACCCGATGCCCCTTCCCTGGTGTCTCTCAGGAATGCTGCGGTGGCTGGCAAGTCTCCGGCAGTGCTAGAGGGAGTTTGTTGGCAAGCACAGCTGGACCACGGGCACATGGGTCAGGGCTCTGCACTCTGAGGAGCCAAAGTGTACCAATTCATCCCTCTGAGCTCTCTGAGCCAAAGGCACTGCCAAAAGTCCAATCCCCTCCATGTCAGCAGCTTGGTGTTTCCCTGAGACTGCTCCTGCACCTCCAGCTTCCTCATGGCACAACTCAGCTGTGAGTCTGCAACTGCAGGAGTTTCAGCAGTGGCCCAAGAGGGAAGAAAAGTGTTTTCTTCTGCAGGATTCACCCAGGAGCCAGGTGAAGGACGCCCTCATGATCTGTGCACCCACCAAGGTTCATTCCTGTCCCTGGCAGCACAGTGGGGTGCAAGAGTGTGGGTGCTGCGACATGGATGGTTTATGGCTGGGAAGCCCCCGGGAGCTGGGCCAGCATGGGGGGGACTACACAATGCAGTCTGCCAGACATGCTGCCATCAGAGCAGGAGTGGGTGAAACTGGACATGGGATAAATGAAAATGTAGGGACGAAACTGCTGCTTCTGGTGAGCCTGATCCTCCAAAGGTGAGGCCCTGGGGCAAGGAGAGCTGGGGGACCCTTGCCCTGGGCAGCCCAGCATCCTGCTCAAGTCAGATGAGGGATGCAGGTAACGTCGCAGGGAGCATCTCCCCACGCCAGGTGCCTGTCCCCATATTTCCCTCCCTTTTTCCACTGTGTTTGCAGCAAATGCCCCCCGCCACGCCACGGGGAAGGTGACTTTAGCTCAATGACTCACGCTGCCCTGCTCTGTCGCCTCGGCACCTCCTGCCACCTCCTGCCGTCACCTCTGCGCTCATGCCCCGTGCTGGTCCCGTGCCCCCCCTCCCCCGGCTGCACCGGCGCCGCAGGGATCCGCAGAGCAGCAGCCCTGCCCCTTCCTTTGGCCCGGGAGCCTCTGTTGCGGCGCAGCATCTCCCAGCCCACCGGGCCCCTCCGACCGCCCGGGTGGGCTCCCGTGCCTTTTCCAGCCCATCATCACCACAACGAAACAGGCGGGCACCGGGGACTCAGCTGCGACACGTGAGGTCGCCCGTGACCACCGAAACACCCGCACCGGCGCTGCTCAGCTGCCCGAGTCAATGACACAGCCCAAAAGCACACGCTTTTGGCGCTTCGGCCGGGGTTATTCCGGCTCTGCCGTCACGTACACCAGAGCCAAAGTAGCGGGGTCCATCGGGCTGCCCGCGGGTCCCTGCGGTGTGACACTGCCAGTTCCCTGCCACGCCGCGGCTGCCGGCCAGGCACGGCTGAGCCACGGCTGAGCCACGGCCCCGCCGGCACCCGGCACCGCACCTACCTGTCTCCGGTGCTCGGACGGAGGGCGATGCGCGGTCGGCAGGCACAAGGCAATGAGTCAAGCCCGGCTCCGCGGGTCTCGGGAAGCAGCGCCGGTGCCGGCGCAGAGCAGCTGCTACAGCCGGGGGGCAAACGCAGCGGATGACGGTTCCTACCCCATTCCCGCTCTGTCCCCGGGAAAAGGCGTCTGGCAGAGGGGGAAGCCGAGCCCCCCGCGCCCCGGGATGCGACAGCACCCAAGGATGCTGCAGAGCCGTCCCTGCCGCTCTCACATCCTGACTCGGCAAGTTTGGCTCCGCCGGTGGCTGCAGCGGGCTCCCGATCCCGCCGGTGCCTTAACCGTGTCGGCGCCGCAGCCCGGCACCGGCAGCGCGTGGGCGAGCGAGCGGCTGCCACCAGCCGCCCCTGCGCAGCTCAGGCGGGGGAAGGCTCGTCCGGGGCCACGGGCAGTCTGGGCAGGAGCTGCATCATCGCTGCCTTAAATCGCGCCGGGTGTGCTTCTCTTAAAATAATCAAATACAGCGTCGGCAGTGATGCTGCGGGGCTGCCTCCAGCACCAGGGTCACCCGGCTGCTGCGTTCTGCCACTGGCCACCCATCCTCCTCGCGCCCATCATGCCTTCTCACTGCCTTTGGCTTTTTGGCTATCTTGGGCAAAAAAACCACCCTGGAGCATGCCACCTCAGTAACTGGAGCAGGCTGGTCCCTGTGGCAGCGCGACTCAATGATCCCGCAGCAATAACAACACCAATGCAGCTGGATCCAACAGGAAAACTAGAGGCCAAGCCAGCAAAAAGGGGTCAAGGTTTGGGACAGGCTGCTCACGCAGTGGTGCACTGGCAGCTATAAATTAGGGAAACCTGGTTCCTTTCCCTCAGCCGAGTCCTGTTCAGCTTCATGGCAGCATCTTGGCACTTTCTCTGCCATTTCAGCACAGTCCTGGCAGTGATGGGGCCAATAAGCACACTGCCTGCTCCAAACCATGCTGACACTGGCAGGGACCACTCAGCACTGCCAGGGTGGGTGATCCCAGCAGGCTGCCTGCTTTCCATGCCACAGCAGCTCCAGGAACAGCCAGAAACAGGCAGAGAAGGTCATAAACCCCATCCACTTTGGGGACATTCCCAGCAGCAGCCCATCAGTGGCTTTGCTACCCCCACAGATGGTGGGAGCCATGTGCCAAGTCGATCTGCTCCTGCTCCATGATGCATCTGACCCACAGACCCGCAGGCCATGAGCAGGAGGTGACAGCTGGCCCTGCCACCCTCCTAATCAAAACAAGAATAGTAATAACTAATAAAACCAGCAGCTCTCTTGAATTTGCCGTTGGCAGCTCCATGTAAAGGCGTTTTCTGCTCACCAGCTGGAAAATCACTGCATATATGCAACAGGCCTGTACAGGGGATGTGATGATAGAGACTGGATACATCTCGCCCAGCTTGCTCTGGCACTCACCCACGGTGTGCGCCGCGGTTCCCAGCAACACTTGGGGAAGAAACCCGTGTTTTTGGGGAGCAGGCTGGGTACCCTGCCCACACCTGCCAGCAGCACAGACCATGTCTCACCTGGGCGAGAGCCTGTGTTAGCAGTCCAGTGCCAGCCACAGGCTGAAGGAGCCCACAGGGATCCCCATCACGAGGAAAACGTACCCCCAAAAACGGAGGCTGGCAAGACAGTGGCTCGTGAGCTTCGGGTCCCGCAGAAGAAATGGTGAGGCAGCGTCAGCAGCACTGCGAGGGGACCAGGGACCCACCACAGGGCTCGGGGCTCCTTCCATCCGCAGCCCTCCAGTCACCGCAGCAAAGCGAGACAAGGAACGGACTAAGAAGCGGCAGCAAACTGAAGGAACCGCGGCGTTTGACTCACTATGAGCAAATCAGCCCGGGGGAAAAATCCAATATTCCCACCCCCGTGTGACTGGGGCTTTGCCGGCGGCTCACACCGTGTCACCGGGGCTCCTGCCCTGCCACTCCCGGCGTGCGGTGACAGGCCGCAGGCCACCGGAACATCATGAACATTGTTTACCTCGCCTTGCTGTGGGAACGCAGACATAGCCAACCTCCCCCGTCCCCGCACAGCCCCGGGTCCCACTGGGCCGAGAGCAGGCGGCGGGGCGAGGGCCCCTCTCTCCGCACCGGGGAGCGTCGGGAGTGGGGTGCGGCGGGGTGGCCTCGCCCGTAGCCCTGCCCGCAGCCCTGCCCGGTTCCACCGCCCTCGCCATCGCCCGGTCGCGGTCGCATCCCCGGACCCGCTCCCCCCGCGCCCCCGCACCTGCCCCGCGTCCGCCGCTCCCGCCGCTCCGCCGCCCGCCCTCGTGGGGGGCGGCCCCGCCCCGCCGCGCCTGGCCCCGCCCCTCCCGCCGCCCATTGGCCGCGCCGCCCGCCTCTCGCGCCGCATGCAAATGACGAGGGCGCCGCGCCGTCCCCATTGGCGGCAGAGCCGGCCGGGTCCAGCGGGAGGGCCCGCCCCGCGCGGTGCGGCACCATCGCCCTAGTAACCCGATGCTGAGCCGGGCGCGACCACTCGCGCTGGAGGGGGCGGCCTCCACCGCCGCTTCCGTCCTGCTGTCGCATCCAGCGCGGGGCGCGATCGCTCCGGGCTTGTCTCAACGCAGACTGTCACCGCTTTGCTCCGGCGATGGGGCGCAGGAGGTGGGCGGCGGGGCGGCGCGGGGCGGCAGCGTGTCCATCCTCCACCCCGCCTCGGGCCAGCGCGCGGTTGGTTGGACCCGCGAAGATGGCGTCGGGGCGCGGTGAGTGAGCGGGGGGGTGTGGGCACTGAGGGACGGTGCCGGTGCCAGTCCCGCTCCCGCGCACCGGGACCCTGTGAGTGCGTGGGTGGGTGGCCACGGGCCGGCCCTGCCCTGCCTGTACCCGTGTGCATCCCCAGGCGGGTGCGGGCCGGGCCGTGCCCACCCACGTGTGTTTGTTGCCCAGGGCTGTGTGTACTGACCGTGTGGCTGTGTTCCCGCAGGGTGCGTGTTCCCCGCTGTTCCAGCCCCATGCCCGCCGTAGCTGGCGCCGGGAGGCAGCGGCGATCCCCGGGAGGCGATGGGCGAGTGGGACCGGGTGTTCCGGCAGCACCGGCCGCTGCCGCCGCACCCGCAGCGGGGCCGGGCCCGGCCCCCGCCCCGCTCCACCGCCTTCCGCTGCGTCCTCAAGTACCTGCACGGCGCTGCCCTCTCCCAGGTAGGGCGATCGGTCCCGCCAGGGGACCCCGGCAGTGTCCTGCTGCGCCCGTTGTTTATGCTGAGTCTCACTATTCATAGAATCATGAAATAGTTTGGGGTTGGAAGGGGCCTTACAGAGCATCTCCTTCCACCATCCGGCTATGGACAGGGCTGCCTTCCACTAGACCAGGTTGGCCTTTCCAACTTTCTGGCTTTGAACACTTCCAGGGATGGAGCAGCAGCGATGGAACTGCTGTGCCAGTGCCTCGCCAGCCTAACAAGGAAGAATTTCTCCATAAGACTAAACTTAAACTGTTCCCTTTTCAGTTTAGCTCCCTCTCGCCCCGCCCCTTTATTCTGTCACTTTCTGTGAATGTACAAAGTCACTTTCCATCTTTTTTCCAAGCCCCTTTCAGCATTCCTGTCCGGGTGTGTGGGCCTGAGCTCCCAATGGTGGCTTTTAAAACAAGGTGGTTTTGGGGGGAACTAACTGGAAATGTCCCACAAGCACAAAGTTGTTCCAGTCCCATGCCTTATTACCTGTAAATCTGAGTTAGCATTCAATTAATTTTTCATCTTGTTTTTTTGTTAGTTTAGGTAAATATATTTGAATCAAATTTTCTGGATAGCACTTTAATATCAGTTGCCTCTTTATTCTGTGCTTAATGCTCAATTTTCACACTTTCCCTTTGCTCTGTCAGCCTCTGGCTTGGAGGCAGGTTCGGTAGCAATGCATGAAACTGTCTGTGGCCATGTGCTTTATTTGGGCATCCCTTAGAAAACAGGAATGATGTCTCTTACCAAAGTGTGTTCTGAGCTTTGGGGATGCAGAGCTGGCCTGTCCCCGAGCGTCCCCAAAGCTGGTGCGTTGTGCCTTGCAGGGAACCAAGTACCAGCTGCGCCTCTCCCTCTTTGATGCCACCTACCACCACTTCTTTGGGAAGACGTGGAGGAGCAGCTGGCGAGCTGCCAGCACTGCCCCACCGCGCTTGGCCAGGGCGACCTTCAATGAGGTGGGGGCTGCCAAGGGTCTGGGGAAACACAGGACCAAACCATCCCAGCACTTCCTGACCTTTTTGCCCAGGGTGCATCCCAGACACTGCCCATTTATTAAGCTTTGTGTGTGGTTTATTGCAAACTGGGGTTCTGGGTTTCCTCTGAGGCTGGTGCCACCGTGGGAGCAGCGATGTGCCAGTGTGTGCCACCTGCTGTGTTCGGAGCTGGCGACAGAGAGCAGTGTTTCCCCACAAGTGGGAAGGAAGGGAAGGAGCAGCTGCCCACCCTCCTTATGTGGGAACTAAACTCTCCCAAAGCCATGCTTCCATCCGGTGCTGATACCAGCAAATGTACCTAAATGGGGAGATCCTGCTGCCTCATAGCACGACCCATGTTTTCCAATTCATAGCTCCTGTTTCCAGGAGCTCCTCAGTGCTGCAGGTGAAGTGCAGCACAGCACAGCTCTGTGCTCTTCCTTCCTTTACATTGACAGTGACATTGAGGGGCGTTGACGTGTGTGCTTCTCTCCCAAGTGTTTCAGTACTGTCCCACCCCAGCTTGTTTTGAACAGGGATGGATTAAAACTAGGGCAGAGAGTGCTGCAGAGAGAGCTGAATTCTGGGAGCAGCTGCCTTTCCAAATACATTCCCAGCATCTGCAGGCTTCCTGGGTGTTTGCAATGCGGTTGGGAGCAGTTGGCAGGGTTTTGGGGTGTGGGGAACTGTGTTGCAGCCTGTCTGTGGTAGCTGAATTGCATTACCCATCCCTGCAGCTGCAGGGCTTGGGGTCTGACAGAGGAGGGAGGGGTGATCTGCATGCAGGGTGGGATCTTCCAACGGTGGGAAAGTCAGCAGCTCATTGTTAGGAACAGTTCAGGTGGAGCTGGAATTGATTTGTGACAGGAGAGGGAAGCAGGAAGGTCACTGCTCCTCTGCCTGCTGTGTGCATGTTCGTCAGCCTCACCAGAGCAGGAAGTCATGAGGAGAAGGATCAGAGTCTGCTTGCATGGTGGGCTTTGTCCTCAGGGTCTAGGGCAGAGGAATGCAGTGACAGAAATCTCTGTGTGCATTCAGGAGGGACCCTTGAGCTCAGTGGCACAGGGGATGCCCTGTCAGGGCTCCCTGTGCCTTTGCAGGGTGAGCCTTGATCTGCAGGCTCATTAAGCCAGCACCTTGCAATAAAGGCTAATAGAATAAGGATTTATGTCCCAGGGTTGATGTGTAAATGTCTCTCTCTGTTATTCATTCCTGACAGCCCATATTGCAGTCAACATTTTTCCTGAAACATTGTGGCAATGAATTTTTAATAGAAAGATTAACCTAGCTTTAAATTCTGTCCTGGGGAAATGACTTGTGTCCTGTGCCCTTCTGCCCCTAGCTCCAAGCTATTCCCATGTCCCTCCCCAGGAAGATTTCTGGCTCCTTTTTCCTGCTGTAATGCTGTAGCTCTGGGATTCATTGAAGCCCCACTCATTCAGGGTCTGCACCCTGTGAGTTACTCTGGAAAACAGGTGTTGGCAACAAAAAAAAGTTTGGAAATAAAAAAAGATGATGCTTGAGACTTAAGGGCTGAGATTTTGTAGCAGTAATTTGCCATTACATTTTGTAACTAGAAGGAATTTGCCATTAACTTGTGTCTGGAAGTTTTAATGGATATTCTGGTTGTGCCACTGAGTGTCCCAGCACAACAGGCATTGCTCTGCCTGCAGCTGCCAGCTCTGAAATAACCCATCTCTCTCCTTTCCTGTCCCAGGTCGTTTATTTCCATACCTCCTTGAACCACCCTGGCATTGCTGCTGTCGTGGAAGTGGTAATGATAGCTGGGAAAGGGGATGGGGGCTCTCAGCATCTTTCCTGCGGCTTTGGAACCATCCCCCTCTTTCACGGCGGATCAGAGGTGACAAACCCAGCTACTGAGGACAGAATGTAGGTTCCCCTGCTGCTGTGTGACAGGTCCCACTAGGAATTGAGGTGGCAACATGCATGGCTGCTTTGGGGGGTGGAGGGAAGGGTGACCCTGGGGCTGCAGAAACAGAGACAGCATTTAGAATCCTGGAATTCTTCACTCTGGGGAAGCAGTGATGGGTTTGGAAGGGATGCCTGTCCCTTCCCTAAGAGACAGGGTTTTTCCAGCATAGATTGGGTTGGTTTTACTGCTGAGCAGGGGCTTTGTGGAAGATAGAGATGTGCTTCAGGGTGGATTTACAGACTGCTGCACATGTGCTCTTTGCTTTCAGGCTGAAGCTGTACCATGGGACACCACGTGCCCTACTGCACCCACGCTTCCAGGACCCTATGGAAAGTAAGCAGCAGCCAGACATGGTCCCTTCTTGGTGGCTTCTCTTACCCAAATGTGTGTTGTGTGTGTCTTGATGTGAGACATGGTCTGTGCCCTGGTACTGCTCAGTGGATGTGCCTTACTGCCAGCTGGGAATGGCCTGGCTGGGCAAACACAGGTTTTTCTTTGCTCCTTGCACATGTGTTCACAGATAATGATTCATTCAACATTGGGGCTGTGAAGCTGTCTCCCCAGTTTTGGTCATTTTGGGATGTTTTCTTTTCTTCAGAGAACAAATACATGACAGTGATGGAGAAGAGCCACCTGCAGTATGCCCTGAAGTCCCACCAGCCCCTGGAGGCAATATTTCACCTCCTTCCTGAAAATCTGCTGGTATCTGGGCTGCCGACTGTTCCTGGTTTGCTACCGGCGCGTGGAGATGCAGGTAAAGGCTCTTTCCCTCTGCCTATGCTGCTCCTGCTTTAAGGCAGTGGGTTCCCTGGGAGGCTGTGGGCAGGGAAGGCAGGGCACTGGGATGGGATTCTGGGAGCACAGTGGTTTCTCTGCAGTGTCTGCCCTTGTCAAGAGCATTTCCCCTGTGTGGGGCCACAGCTCTCATGCTCAGAGCTCAGTCTGGAATCTGTCAAAATGGCTCAGTCAGTTTCCTGTCCGTTAATTGCTTTGCTCCTGGGAAGCTGCTAAGGATAAGTGATGGTTGGTTTAATTACAGTCATTCAGCAGAATCTTAGAAACAGCTTTTGCAGCTTGTTTAAACTCAGAGGCGGGTTCAGCATCGCTAGGGCCTGGCAGGTTTGTGGGCGATGAGCTTTTGCCCGCTCAGCTTTTGTTAATCTCTTCCTATGGCACATTGCCCTTTGAGCTTCTGCAATTAAAATACATGTGCTGAAGATTCAGAGGGTAAAAAATTCCTCAGAGTTCTGCAGCTGAGTTATTCTTCAGCTTCCTGCCTGGAAAACCTTCTGCTGATGGCTTTAGGGTAGTAACTGTTGGTACTGAAGCTGAGCAAGGTCTTGAAAGCAGCTGAGTCCCTGCAGGTGTTCAGGAGTGGTGGCTTTCTGTTTGCATGGGAAACCTGTGGCCACCACCTTTGTCTTTCAGATGACTGCTTGCAGAAGCCCCGGCTGATGAAGACGGTCACCTGCTATCTGGAGCGGCTTTTCATCCAGTTGTACCCATCCCTGGAGGAGTTTGAAGAGGAGCTGTTGGATTTACTGAACAGTGATCGCTTGCTGCAGGTAAGTAGAGTGCTGTGAGAGTGATGAAACCCTGGCACAAGCTGCACAGAGAAACTGTGGCTGCCCCATCCCTGAAAGTGTCCAAGGCTAGGTTGGGCAGGACTTGGAGCAACCTGTTTTAGTAGAAGGTGTCCCATGCTAGAGGGTGGAAAAAGATAATACTTAAGGTTTCTTCCAACCCCAATCATTCTGTGATTCCATGATTCTAGGTACTGCCAATGTGGTTGGGGCAGGGGAAGGCACAGTGTAGAGCAGTAATTCTAGTGTCTGGAATTATGGGTGGGGTGAAAAGTGTCAGGTAAGTGATATTCATGCATTTGTTTCTCTTGGAGTCTCCTTTTTTTTTTTTTTTTTTTTTTTTCTGTGGAGATGTTTAGCTTGTTTCCCTATTGGATTAGTACATGTGTGCTCTGTGTGGACTTTGTTTTGAACATCCAGACACTCATAAGCAGAATTTGGGTTTGCTTTGCTGTGGGAAATGCAGAGATGAGATGCAGTGTGTATCAAGTCCATCTCTTTGGAGTGGCAGCCACTGTCCAGGTCTTTTTTTTCCAGATTTGCTCCAACTCTGCCATAAATACAAAGTATTTTAATATCTATTGTGCTAAGGGAATAGGTCCTGCCTCTTGAGATTCTGAAGGGTTGCCTAAATTCTTCTGGCTGTGGTCAGCACAGGGAGTGCTGCCCAAGGTGGAAAACATTCCTGTCACAGGCTAACACTGCACCAGATGGTGAAGAGGTGGTGATCCGGGAGCGGCGGCTGCACGTTGGTGTCCACAATGGCCTGCGCTTTGTCCGGGCACCGCAGGTCGCCGTGCTGGTGCCAGACGTGGAATTGTCACCAGGTGCCTGCCAGAGGGTGTCCAGCTCTGGAGCCAGGTAAAGGGGAACCCCTCTGCTGCCAGTGCTGCTTCCCTCCTGCCTGGGATGCCTCCCACAACCACTTCTCTATCCTGCACAGGGATGCAGGTCAAGCCCTAGTGCTGAGGAGCCGCATCCAGCTGAGTGAAATGGTTCCTCACCCGGCTTTCAGGGTCTGCTTCCAGCTGGAATATGTCTTCTGCAGCATGGGGAGAACTGGTGGGAAGGTAGGGCTGAGAGTCTCTGTGCCTGTGAAAGAGCAGGGATCCATTCTGGAAGAGTGAGCCCTGCTGAGGAACTCTTTCCTCTGCCCCTGTTTCACCATGCTGCATCTCCAAGTCGCAGTAGCTCCTTGTTGCATGGCTGTGCTGTGTAATGCAGGCCCTGCAAAGTGTGCGTGTGCCTTCCACAGCACTGCACAAAACAACCTGCGTGGTTTGGTGAATTATTTTAATTACATGTGGCTCCATTTCTCCACTGTTTATATGTAGATGGAGGAATGTAGCCTGCAGCATCCACACAGTGTTCTGGCAGCTAATTTGGAAAATTTCAGCTTTTTTTTGTAATCTCAAAAAGACTTTTCTTTAGAATTTGGTATTTATGCTGAAGTGAGTTTAACCTGTCCCACTCCTTTTTTTTCTTGTTTTTGCCATGAATGCTGAGGTTCTTCTGGGTGCTTCAGCCTGATGTTCTCAAACTGTAAAGGCAGGAGAAACCTCTGAGGGTGGTCTCTGCAGTCAATATACTCTCACCTACTTACTGATCGTTTATTCACATCTTGGTTTAACCTTTCTGCAGGTTAAACACAGCTCAATGAGTACTGTGTATCTGACCTTGTGCTGTTAGAGCTATCAGCCCCTGGCTGGCTGAATTGATGGCCATTTGTTAGTAGGCTTTAATCATCCTGCTAAGATGTTCATTGAAGATGTAGCAAATACCTCTTGTTAAGCTGTTCAGAGCCAAAGTGGGGGAAATGGGTATTTATAAAGCAGAATGCATGTGTCAGACAAGAGGGATTTGTACAGAGAAGGGAGACCCTGAGCTGTGCTGTTGGGAGTTGTTTGGTCCAGCTCAGCTGGAAAGCTGAAGCCCAGGGTTCCACAGAGATTTGGGGTTACAGAGGCAGATTCATTTGGCTCTGTGGGCAGTGCTGTCTGGGGCAGCAGTGGAGCCAGTCCCTGTGGTGCAGCCCTGGGGCAGAGTGGTTAATCCCAAAGCTGCTTGCAAAGCTGATCACCTTGTCCTTGTCCTCAGTGCCATAATTAGCTGTGAGGGGGATGGTGGGTGCTGGCAGAACCCTCTCTTATTTCTGTGCCTCTCCTTCCGTTTGAGGGAGGCTGTGGATGCACTGGGTAAGTGGAATCCTTTCCTCTCTGCCAGGGATGGGGGTCCAACACATATCCCTTCAGCTTGAGGGAGGGGTTACAGGCATAAGGTCCTGGAAAGTGAAATGTCTCCAGAATGGGATGAAGAGCAGTGGCTTCTGTGATGCCAGAGCCAGGTGTGAGGCGTGGTGGAATAGGAGAGCCAGTGCCTGTCTGGCAGCACCCATTCCCAAGTCCTGGCAGTGAGGGGGGGCTGCCTGGTGCTCACTGTGCTCCCCCACCCCCAGGCCCTGTCTGTCAGTGCCCGCAGTGAGGCGGCCGACATGCGCTCGGTGCGCTGGGCTGTCTGGAGCCCTGTCCCGGGCGCCGGTGACACTGACGTGGTCCTGCCCCTGCGTGGCGGCGCTCGCCGTGGCCCCTGCCAAACCTTGGTCTACCGGACCCCACCGAGCTCCCGGCAGGTAAGGGTGTGCTGGCCCCTGGCAGCTTTGCTCCAGCACCGGGGTGAGGGAGCCGCTGTTGGAGGCACGAGGGAGGCTGCGTGTAGCACACTGTCTGAAAGCATTTTTGTTGCCAACTTCAGGGGAAGCACGTGGAGTCTGGGACTGTCCAATTCCATGTTTCCACTGATTCGGAAGAACATCTTGTAACTGCTGCGGAGATCCTATGTAAAGACAGGGACGAGTTGAAGCAGCCTCCTACGCCATCGCTGAGTGAGTGTTTTCCAGATCGCTGACATTTAAAATATAGAGTGTGGCACTGGTGTCTGCTCGGGAGAGAAAACAAGACTTCAGTGAGTTTCAGCGAGCTAGTTATGAATTACTGGAGTGAAGCAAGTTTTTGTCAAGTTGAATTCAGCTCTTACTTTTTAACTTGCAAAATTCCCATGTGATAGTGTTGCTGAGCCATGTGCAAAACCCTCAGGGGTTGCCAGCACTGCCAAGCCCCCTCCCATTCCAGGTCACCAGGTGCAGGTACTGCTGCTCCTCTCTCTGGACTCAGAGTCTCTCCAGACATGGGGAGATGTTAGTCATAGGCTGGGGAAAAGTAATCTGTTTGTGCCACCACCGAGGGAGTGTGACAGCAGCCTGGGTTGGGTTGATGTTCGCAGGATGTACTGGTGCCTGGCTGGGGAAGAGCAGGCAGCATCTCTGCATGTGCACAGGTGCATCTGTCTATAGTTTGGGGGGACCTGTGGTTGGGGTTCCAGGACCCCTCTGCTGTATTGGAGATGGAAGGAAAAGTGCTGTGGGCTTGGATTTGGCCATGAGGTTGTGTCCAAGCACTGTGCTCCTAAAAATCCTCTTTGGCTTGTTTCTCTCTCATCCCCGTTTTGTGATTGGTGGGAAGCAAACTCCCCTTTCTTTGCAGTGTGTTCGTGCTGGGATCCCAGCTGTGTCTCAGTGTCGTGCTTTGGACACCAGGCAGTATTTTAGTGTGTGTAATATCTCCCCAGCTCACTGATGAGCCACTCGGTGCCACCCCCCAGGCCAGGCAATGCCCATTACAGTGGGTTGCTGTTCCATGCCAGCTCCAGTGCTCTGGTGCCTTCCACAAGATGGCAGTGGCACCATAGCTTTGCTGTGACAAATCCTGTGTTTCTGCTGGCGAGGAGCCAGGATTGCTGCTGGGAGGGACTTCGGAGAGGAAAGCTTTAGGTGGAGGTGAAGGGTCTGGTGATGTTGGGGTCTGTGGGGTTCATCTCCCTGCAGCACATGCTGCATCATGACTGATACCTTCCTGGTGCTACTTGAAAAGTTTTTCCTGGTGCCTTTCAGCTGTAGGTGACTGGGATGCTGATGGAGTTGTGGTGTGGTGGGGAGAGAAAGAAGCAAGTACTGACATTGAGCTTCCAGCCTGGTGCTGGTCTGGAGTGCTCTGTCTTAGGGGAGTATGCTGGGCTGTGGGCTGTGTCCCTGGCGAGGGGAGATCCCCATCAAGGTGATTTTCAGGCACTAACTCCCTGGCATTTCCCAGCTCCAGGGGTCTTACAGCACCAGGGAGAACTTGCAAGTGCAGTGGCAGTTCTGGAGCTATGCCCCTCCAGCATGTGTTCCAAGGTGCTGAAGAGACTATTGGGTTAACTTTTTGTAGAGCTCTGTTGAAAAACGTGCTGCTGCCTGGCCCAGGGGAGACCAAGAGCTTTTTCTGTCAGCTCAGATGCTGGTGTTGCTGCTATGTCTGTCCTTCCTCTTGTTAACGCCGGCCAAAGCCATCCTAACTGGAAGGAAACAATATTTTAGGCATGAGGGAAATGGGGTGGTTTCCTTTACACAGCAGCCAGCATGAAATAGATGGGATATATATGATGGGGGAAAGCAAATTAAGGTCTCAGCATCACGTGGATGCAGAGATGGAACATCTGTGCCCCTGCTCTTCTGCGAAGGACCTGCGGCTCCACAGCACAGCGAGCTCAGCTGTGCCGGCATGAGAGAGCAGCCGAATATAAACACAATAAAGCTCCCACCGTTTCGGGGCACAAATGCTCGAGCAGTTGAAGGGAGTGACAAAAAATAACAGAGAAGCGATGAAAACCTTAAGTATCCTAAAACTTTCACGTCTCATTAAACATCCCACTTAGGCAGCACTGCATGGCTGTGGGGCACCACGGTGCTGTCAGGGGATGGGGGAGCTGCTGTTTGTGCAGAGTTAGCCTGATTCACGGCAAAATAACAAATGGATCTGGAGATGTGCTGTGTTAACCCCCAAGCAGCAGTCTTATTGGGAAATAAGTCAAGGGAAGTGTTTGGATGATGGTAAGCTGGTTCACTGCGCTGCCTTCGCCTCTAAAATTGGAAAGAGCTGGTGGGAGGATAGGGCAGGTTTGGTGGCAGTGGGTGCAGCTGCAGTTATGGGCCCTGAGGGTGATGGTTCCTCTACAGCATCTCCCCTGTCCCTCTCCACAGGAGTGCCAACCCCACGGCGGGTGCCAGGCTCCCCACGGGGACCAGGGGTAAGTGTCACATGCACCAGTGGATGCGGGTGGTGGGCAGCAGCATTCCCCAGGGGATGGCCCACGTGTAGGATGTGCTTCTGGACCCATCCCCTGCCTGTTTTCCTGCCTGCTGCAGCCAAGAGGCACCAAGTGTCCTCAACTCCACCTCCTCCAGGCAGCAAACCAGCTCCTGCCTGTGATGTGCTGGGAGAGGTTCCCTGTGCTCTTTTCACACCTTAGGAGTGAGGGCAGCTCTGGTTTTTGACAGCCCAGATTTGCTGGGTGGTGTTGTCCCTGGTATGTGCTGACAGTGACACACAGTTTGTTCATGCAGAGCTCCCAGGAATTTAGGAGAGCTGTGAATACTGAGAGCCCTCTTTATGCTGTTTTATATCTTGATGCAGGAATCAACGCACGCAAATATTTTTGATGAAATGAAATGCCTCATAAGGCTGCATTAAGCAGTTTCATCTTCCTGCTGCATATGCTCATTCCTCCTCTTGCCAGGGAGCAAGCAGCAGGGAAATAGCAGTGGAGGTGCAAACCCTTGTGTGGCCAAGTTGTATCCCTTCTTGGTGGAATGACAGCACTGGGGCACATGGTGGCCGAGCTCCTTTAGCACAGAGGAGCTGCTGGCTGATATGGCCACCAGGGTTGCCTCAGGGGGCTGCCTTGGCACTGTGGGTGCTCACACTTGCTGCTCTCTCACCAGCTGTCAGTGTCCCAGCTCGTGGCCTCGCCAGGGGGCACAGGCCAGATCCTGCAGCAGGATGGGTGCATCACTCACCTGGAGGCCGACCTGGGCTCGCCGGACACAGAGCCCTGTGCCAACGACCAGCTGCAGGCACTGCCCTTCACCCCTCTGCAGCTGCCCATGGCTGCTGTGGGGCTGCAGGCATGCAGGTGAACCTCAGCTACCCCTCCCTAGGCTCCTGTGGCCCCATCATCTGCCCTGCCAGGGTTCCTGTGGCCTCTTTTGTGGAACTCACCCCAGTTTCTCTGTCAGTTCCCATGTGTCCCTCTCTCGTGCTGCGCTGGCTCGCCTGCACGCTGCCGGCTTTCCAGACATCCTGGACCGCAACCAGGAGCCAGTGGAAATCTCAGAGCCAGTGGAGCTGGGCAGTTTCAACCTGCGCCTGGAGGAAGCTGACCCTCTGCAAGGCAATGAAATTGTCCTGCAGTTCCTGGCTTTTGGCAGGTGGGATGGCAGCTCGTGGTCTTGTGTGTGCAGATCCCAAAGGCCTCCTGGACCTGGTCCTTTCCAAATTCCACCATGCCTCTTCCCTGCTTGGGCAGGAGATGTCCTTGCAGAAGTGCCTCTTCTTTTAGTAGGTGCTTTTGTCCTTCCTGGGCACTTTTAAGTCATAATCCAGTTATTTTAAATTGGATCCATGAGCCACATTGTGATGTCAGAGCTCATTAATGCAGGGCTTCTCCAGAAATGCAAATGGAGTTGGGAAAGTTGGCACCCAAGGGGTGGCTTTGGCTGGATAAGGCCCTGCTTCTGTTTTTTCCATGGCTGGCAGTGTGCTGTGGGAAGGTAACACGCTGCCTTTGCTGGGCGCCTCCATCACAGCATATGGCAGGAGACAGCTGGAATTATGAAGCTTTTTGGAAAGTTAAGACAAACCGTATGGCCGCTGTCTTCAGAAAAGTCCAAATACTTGTGGTGCTGCCAATCTTCTCGTATTCTTCTGCCTCTTGGCATGTGCCAAATGCATGAGGAGCTCGTGACAGAGTGGCAGTGCTGTGCCACAAGTAACCCAAAACTCTCTCTCTCCTCAAGGGATGCCCAGGGCGGTGTGGAGGGGCTGTGGCCGAGGACTGTCTTCCTCACCTTCCAGTTCTACCGTTTCCCACCAGTCACCACACCCCGGCTGCAGCTGGTCAGCACGGACGGGGGGCTGGCAGCCGGGCTGGGTGTGCCAGCGCAGCTCCTTGTCCGTGTTAACGAGGATGGGACCCTAAACAGTAAGCTCTGGTTTTAGCATCCCTGTCTGGCTGCTCTTCTTCCTCTTGTTGGGTGGATGAGGGCTTGCCTCTGGCCCAAGGGATGGGCTGGTGTCTGTTTATAGCAAACCTCTGCTGGTTTGCACATCATGGAAAACATTCAAAACATCCAGTGTTTGAAGTAGAGCACAGAGTGTCAGTTGCATGAGGTGCACATTGAGGCTTCCCACCAAGCTAAGTGCCATGTCTGTGACAGTGTGGTGTCTTGCAGAACCACCAGGCTTGCAGCTGAAGTACATGGTGGATCCAGCTTTCCTGCGGCCCGGGGAGCAGCGCTGGTTCCTGCGGTACCTGGCAGAGCACAGCCTCCAGATTGACATCTGGGATGGAGACTCCCTACTCCATGTTGGGTCTGCTGCCATTAAACTGGAGGTATTGGTTAGACTGAAGGTCTTTTCCTGTGGCTGGTAACACTGAAGGGCTCCCTGCCTGTCTGGAGTGCTAGGGAAGAGCCCAGCTCTCCCTTTCGTCCTGTGTTGAGATGCTGTTGCATTGTCCTTGTGTCTTTAGTAATGGAGATGCTGTCAACCCCTCTGTAACTGAGTCTGATGTCAGCTTGACAAGTCCCTAATCACAGGATTTGTTATCTTTTCCTCCAAAGTGATGACAAAGCATTAACTTTCTCCGCCCTTCCCCAGAACTCTGGCAGTATTCTAGCACTAAGCCCTGCAGAGCCAGGACATCCAGTGCCATTCATACCCAGACCCCTTGGCCCCTGACTCCCCAGTAACTCACTGCACCTTGTCTGTCCTTGCCTTGTCCCCAGCCCCTGCTGCGCCAGGGCCAGACGGCCGTCAGGACCTACCACGAGCTGGAGGTGGCCACGACTGAGTACGAGCCGGACGGGACGGTGCTGGGCCGGGAGGCGCTGCGGCACGGCGCCCTGCGGCCCCTCGGTGTCCGTGTGGCTGTGAGGGGCCGCCTCCACCTCTGCCTGGCCAATGTTGGTGAGAACCACTGCTCATGTGGCCCAAAGGCTTGGGTGGGGCACTCAGCATGTGCAGGGCTGTACCTAAATGAGACCCAGGCTGGCGGGGATGTCATCCTTCCCGGAACCTGCTGGCTGCTTTTATTTTATGTATTTAATTCTGTGTCCTATAAATGTGCAGTGACTCCAGGTTTTAAAATCTTATCTTCAGAGGAGAGATTAACTCCATATAAGATATCTTAAATCGTCATTTCCATACTTTGCCTGCAAAGGGCCGATAAGCTCCTGGGAAGGAGAATCTAAGATCCACAACCCAGGGAGTGGTTTAACTAACATGGTGACAAAGAAGAGGGAAGGAAGGAAGAGCTAGAGCTGCTGTGCCAGGACAGCAGCCACCCTTTGGTGTTTTTCCTATCCTCTTTTTTAAAAAAAAATCAAAATACTGTTAGAAACAGGATGGCAAAGCTTGGAACCCTTTCCTGAAGGATGCAGACAGGTTGTGTAGGCTGGGCAAATACCTGCTGGGTTTACAGCCTTGTGTGGCTCCACTTGGCACAGCCTTTGTGGGAATGGGGAGGTGCAGCAGCATGTGGCCATGCTGGGGGAGGCAGAACACAGAAATGAAAGCAGGATCCTGGTGAGGGGCTTGGAATGGTGTTTGCTCTCAATGCTGCTCCGTCCCTGGGCAGGTGACTGTGACAGAACAGGCTCTGGGGAGCGTGTGGGGCTCTTAGGGCATCACTGGTGTCCAGATATTCCCTCCTCTTGTGTAAATTGGCTGAACAGAGCTGCAGGAAGGTAAAAATTGGCATTAGATTTTATAACAATGGAAATGGATGGTTTCCACTCACTCCTGTCTCCACTTGTGGCAGGTCACCCTTGTGAGGAGACCCCAGGGCAGCTGCCATCCCACTCCTGCAGTGTCACTGCACCAGACAGTGCTGTCATCACCCCAGGTGGTAACCTGTGCTCCCTGAACACTCCTGGTGGTGAGTCCTGCTGAGGCCGGGCCTGTCCCACTGTGGGTTGAGGTGGGCAAGGTCTCTGCTGCTGCAGTGCCAGCTGTGGGTCAGCTGCCCCCTCTGTTGCTCCCCTTTTCAGCCCTGTGGTATTGTGGAGCTCTTGGGGGCTGCAGTATCTGGGGGGTCCTTCCTTGGTGCCATGGTGGTCTCTCCCTGCAGGCAGGCGGACGGCGTGGGCACGGAGGCTGGTGGATGTGGACAATGAGCTGGAGGCCGCACTGCGCAGTCGCCGGCCAGAAGTGAGCCTGGCCCCTCAGTTGAGGCCATGTCCACCCACTGGCTGCAGCACATGGCAGTGGTGTGGCTGCATGAGGGTGATAGTGGCAGGAGGGTGTGGGGCCAGACCCCTGTGGCGTCTGTGGGTTTATGGTCCCTTCTCTCCTGACAGGGCTGGCCAAAGCAGCGTGCTTGGGACCTTCAGGTCATTGATGCCTACCGGGATCACATCAAGGAAGAGAGCATCTACCAGATGCTCAACCAGGCCATCACAGCCACCCACACTGTCCATGCTGTGCTGGGGACAGCTGAGTTCTTTGAGTTCGCCCTGAAGAACCCATACAGCATCCAGCACACCGTGACCATCGAGGTCAACCACCCTGAGCTCAGGTGGGGGCTCCTTTGTGTGTGTGGGGAGATGCCTGGGGGGTACCAGCTCCCACCAGTCCTCACCAGCTCCTCTGCTGCTCACTGCCCCAGTGTCATACTGGACCCAAGGGAGTGGCGTCACTTCAAGGAGCTGACCAAGAGTGTTACACCAGTGGAAGAGGATATGTTCCATCTCCGTGATGACCTCAAGCCTCAGGTCTACCTGCGCCCCAGTGAGACTGTCCACATCCCCTTCAAATACCAGACCTTCTCTGCAGACCCTGCCGTGGTTGCAGCACAGGTAGGCATGGGCCCCTGTTTTGAGCTGTTCCCGATATGAAGTGTTCCCCTTGGTTGCCTGTGAAGAGCAGGCTGGAACAGCCATGGGGAGCAGCAGCAGCTGCAGCAATGCTGCACCCTGAGGGAACTGACTCTTTCACCCCACAGGGGCCGACTGGGCTGGGCATCAGTGCCAATGAGAACACTCACTCCCTTGGGAAGAGTGGGGCCAAGCAGACAAAGCTCATCCAGGTTAGAGAACCAGGTGAAATGCTGCTTGAGGGGCTGCGTGGGAGGAGCAGAATCACTGGAAAACCCCATCCCTCTCCTGCTGGCCCTCGGCACAGGTCTCCTTCCAGGTGAGCGGGGGGAAGCCCATTGCACTCCTGCGGGTGAAGGTGGAGCCACAGCCCCATGTGGTGGACCAGACCTTCCGCTTCTACCACCCAGAGCTCACCTTCCTGAAGAAAACCATTCGGCTGCCTCCCTGGCACACCCTCCCTGGTGAGTCTGTGGCGTGCATGGTGGGGCTTGGGCTCTTCCTTGTTAGTCATCATCCATAGTTCATGGAGCCTTTCTGGAGGCACAGCAGCATCCAGGGAGCACGTTGTTGCTTCCTCACCCCTTCACAGCCCTGGGCTCCTTGCTTGTTCTCCATCTTTCTCTGTTAACTTCAGCCTGAATTCCCTACACTTGTGTGGCTTGCTGGTAGTCTAGCATGAGGAGTTCTGTGTGCAGGAGAGAGGCACAGATAGAGGAAAAGCTGAAGGTGGTTTCCTCGGTCCCTTGTCCACAGGCACACCAGTGGGAGTGCCAGGCGGGCAGCCTGAGATGTTCGTTCGCTGCAGCGATCCCGACATCATTTGTGAAACCAAATCCTTGGTATGTTACACTTTGGCATTGCTGTTCCTTGCATCCTTCTACTGCAGATTGTTTGGGTTGGCAGAGAGCTGCTGACGTGGGTGCAACCACAGAGCATCCCCGTGTACCAGCCCGTGGCAGTGACACAGTGGCAGCGATGAAGCTGGAATTGCTTTTTATTCCCAATTAAAAGGAGCTGCATTGTTTTGGCGGGGGAGGCTGAGCGTTGCCCCTTATCGCATCATGCAGCAGCCTGTGCTTGCTTGTTCTTTTGAGCAAGTACCAGATGATTCAGACACTGGGGAAAAGCAGCCTTTTGTTGGGCTGGGAGAGACCTTTCTGCTGCTTGGGGTACCTGCACCCATTGGCAGCACGTGGTGGGATGCTGTGTCCTTGGGAAGCACAGCAAAGCTTGTCCCTGCTGAAGGATGCTGGGGTGGTTGGACAGCTCCATGCCCAGCCCTGCACCATCCCACTCCCTCCACAAGCAGGAGGCTTTCCTGGGCTGGCTTCACAGTAGGAAAGGGTGGAAGGGAAAAATAAGCTTGGGCATGTACATGTGAATGGTGACGAGGGATAGTTGCTAATTGCTGTTGTGGAAATGCGTTAGTATGGTAATTGGATTAGGGCTTGTTAGAAAACTTGCAGAAAAATTGCCAAAATTTGATTACAGATACAGACCTGGAATGCGATAGTCGTTTGTATCCTCTTTTGTAATTAAAAATACTGGGAGAGCTCAGCCAAGCTGTATAATAACTTAATAACGTTGTTTAACGATGTACCAAACATCTGCTTTAGTAAGGGAGATGGTGGTAGTTCCCCCGTTAATGGAAAGACACCCCTGGGGTCCTCATTAGCTGGTCAGCTGCTGGGACAGTGCTCTGTTGTCCATGCAGGGGCCTGGTGAGCCACAGGACATCTTCCTCAAAGTAGCTGGAGGACCAAGCCCGCAGATCAAAAAGTTCTTTGTTGCTATTTATACGTAAGTAGCAGGACCCCAAAAGGATGGGGAGCGTTGACTCCCATGGTGTGTGGTGAGCCCTGTCTGTCTGTCTGTCCGTGCACAGGGACACCTGGCTGGCAGCACCTGTCCAGATCTGGCAGTTCTACCTGCACTCGCTGCAGCGCCTGGACGTCACCTGCACGGCCGGGCAGCTCACCCGCCTCTCCCTGCTGCTGCGTGGCACCGCGGCCCCACGGAGGGTGCGGGCCTTCACCTCCCAGCCCCAGGAGCTGGAGGTAACCCCCGTGGTGGGCTGGGGGCTGGCTGGCCTTGGTCAGCCCAGAGAAAGCCCCTTCAGAAAGCAAAAGGCAACCCACGCGGAACTGTGAATGACGGAGAGCCGTAAAGCGTTTGTGATAATTATCTTTTGATTAGAGCTGTCATGTGTAGGATCATTGGCGCGAAACCCCGGAGGGCAAATTATCTGTGTTAATGAGACTGTCTGAAGACTCTCAATTTCTTTAGAATTCGTTCGTTGGTAATTGGAAATGTGAATAGTAAAAGGCAGAAAAACTCCATTGCTGTCCTATAAAGGAAAGGCAAAGGCTCCCCAGGCAAAGCCTGTGTGGTGAAATCCATGGCCTGGGGAGCCCTGGGTGTTCCCGAGTGGCTTTTCTCCTTCCTGGCATGAACTGGTCCCAGAGTATTCCTGGGACTGGGAAGTATGAGATTCAATAGTGATAGAATAGGGGTACAGGTTTTTAAGAGCAATTGGGTCTAGTTGATGCTCAAAACTGGACTTTTCAGGGCTGTGATCTGCCGTTGTGGGTGGCTGTACCTCCAGGTGTTGTTCCACAGGTGGATCCGAGCGGTGCCTTCGTCCTCCCTGCCAATGGCATTCAGGACCTGTACATCGGCGTGAGGCCACGGCGGGCTGGGAGCAAATTCATCTACCTCAACCTGGTGGATGTGGAGTCCCACCAGCTGGTGTCCTCCTGGCTGCTCTGCCTGTCCTGCAGGCAGCCTCTCATCTCCAAGGTACGGCAGCTCTTGCCACTGCAAAACGTGGTGATGGCACTGGATCAGTGGTGTCAGTTCAGCCAGTAACCTGGGGCTGTCTCCTGCTTCTTCTTCTCTTTCCATCTGTGTTTTTTTTGGCGCTTGCCATCATAAACACACATCTAGCCCTTGGGGTACTTGAATAATCTCACTGAAGCCCCTGGTAAAATGTCTTTTAGGCTGTTTTGGAGGCAGCCCCACGCTGAGGAGCGGCAGCTCGGAAGTATTCCCAGTTGTGAAATTAGAGCTGCAGCATGCTGCTTTCGATTAGCGCTGTGCTGGCAGAGGCCTTGCCTCAAAGACAGAAAATTAGATTTCCTGGCTAATGTGTTTCTTCTAAAAATGTTTTCCTGAACCCCTTGATACTGGGAAAGGTTCAGATTGGCATTTACACTGATGCCCCATTGTCCTGCCACATGCTGCTCGTGCTATGGGGTGTTAAGAGAATCAGAGTAGTTGGGACTGGAGGGAGCTGTTCAGGGTCATCAAGTCCATCTAGTTATCTGAGCACCACAGCTTTTCCTGGGAAGGAGAAGGAGCTGGATAGTCTCCGCTGCTCTCCCAGCCCTTTGTCCTTTGCACTTGTAATTAATTTTTACTGCATTTGATCAAAGCTGGGTTCTTTCTGCTGTCTGGCAGAGCAGATGTGAGGTGTGGGAGGGGAAGGCAGTGTGTGAGAGGCAATTCTCTGTGGTAGGTTTGGGGGAGTGCCCATTTTTGCTGCTGCCCACCCTGCTATCTGTGCCACCTTGCCACGGCCCCTGCTTGCCCCACAGGCCTTTGAGATCTCGCTGCCTGCAGGAGGTGGGAAAGGCTGCAACAAGCGCATCACCTACACCAACCCCTACCCCTCACCCCGGCTCTACTTCCTGTGCACCAACCGCCCCGACCTGCTGCAGTTCAAGGAGGATTCCTTCGAGGTACGTCCTGCTGCCAGCACTGCCCCCTTTGTCAGACCAGGCAATGCTGGGGGGGTGCCAGCTGTGAGGGCCACCCTGGCCAGGGGGAGGTGGGCACATGGAGGGGCTAGGCCAGGTGCTGCTGCCTCCTCTTAGCCCTGTCTCCTGCAGGTGGCCGGAGGGGAGGTGTACACCATCGGCCTGCGCTTCGCCCCGAGCCAGACCGTGGGCGAGGAGGAGATCCTGATTCACATCAATGACCGTGAGGACAAGAACGAGGAGACTTTCTGTGTGAAGGTCCTGTACCAGTGAGGCTGCCTGCCCATCACTGCAAAGCTGCAGGTTCCTGTGCCAGCCCAGCAGCTTCATCAGCACTGCCTCAGGGATGCCTGTGTCTGTCTGAGGGTGGTCATGACCCCCATCCCCTGGCTGTCACCTTGCCAGGCTGGTGTCTCTGTCACTGGGGTCCCTAGGCATTGCCCTGAGTGCCGGTGGTGGCATGCAGCTCTATCCACACAAATTGAGACGAGTGGATGTGTTTGTTACGGCACTTTGTGACTGCAGGATCTGTATTTTTGTTAAGCGTGATGATATTTTAGGCACTTTTAATCTTTTTTTAACTTGAAAAGTTTGCAGATTTCATTCTGCAGAATATTTTTAAAGTATTTTATATTCAACGGTGAGTTTTGTACACACTAAGGCAGTTCTATGGGATTTTTGATACTTTTTACTCATCCTTGATGCATAAAAATTGCTGTGCACAACTGTCAGAGTGTGGCAGCATTTTCTTCCTGGGGAGGTGGAAATGCTCAGCATCCTTGTCCTGTGGAGATGAGTCCAGGAGGTTCCCTGCATCACCCCCATCCCCTGGAGCATCCTGGGGGTCAGGGCAGGGACTGTAAGTGGCACTGGGAGGGTAGGGCAGCTCACCAGCTCTGGAAATGCTGCCTCACTCTCCACAGGCCTGAGGCTGGTGAATTAGTGGCCCCGATAAAGTCGGGTGCCGAGTTCCTCTGCCTCCCTCGCACTGATGGGAAATGACAGCTCATATTTTAGAAATGATTATACTGTCTGCAGCACAGAGAGGCCCCGAAGTTGGGTTATTAAAGTAGATTAGCTGAATAATTTTTATTACATTTTCACACAACGATATTTCTTGAGGCTTATGAATGAGCTAGTGCTGTACCTGCAGCACAGGCAGCTCGAGTAGTGAATGATGTGCCAGCATTCAGGGGATGCCAGCACAGCACAGGGACTTGAGCTGAGCTGGTGCTTGAATGGTGCTGCCTACTCCTCTGCAGCACACGCCTGTGGCCCAAAATCTACAGAACTGTCATTAAGAAAAGTTGATAAAAGTGTCCCCGTAGGAAATGCAAATGCCTTGTGTCCCAGCTGCTTGGCCATGGCTGTTGGAATTGCTGTGTGGGGACAGTTTCCTGGGTTCCCACTTGTTAAGGAAGTCATCCCTGCTAATGACAATGAACTCAAGCACCCGTGCCTGGCATGCAGCTTGGAGGGTGTGCTCTTCCCATTTGCATTCATGTTGTGAAGTGAACTGGATTCCAGTAATGACAGAATTAATTTACCCTAAAAATCTTGGTTTGTGTCTAATCACTGAGGTGTGCAGGGAGGGGAAGGATTGAAAAGCCCTTTCCATGGGATCAGTAATTCTTGAGGGTGTTGTCCCTCTTGGAGCATTTGCAGATGAGACCTTTTGGGGACTGGAGTGTCACTGCATTGCTGAAACAGCAACAGAGGAATAAGGAGAGCACGGAGACCTGGCCCCAGCACCCAGGCTAGGGAGGGGCAACTGAAAAAATGGCAACTAGTAATGAGAAAATAAGGTGAAAAAATGAAAAAACAGCATAGGAGCTGGGGGCAAAGCTCCTGCAGCAGCTGAAGGCCCTTGGGAAACTGGCTGTCAGGATGCCCAAGCCTCAGTAGGGTTTGCCGCCAGCCCAAACTTTTAAACCCAGCTTGTTTTCCCCATTATGAGGAGGAAATTGTGACTGCCTGAGAACCCTCTAATTAAACAAAGCTTCACCATAATATTTGCTGGGAGCTCGCCAGCCCTGTAATATGACATTACCGGGCATCTTTATTAGCTGAAATGAGTATTTAGCGCCTCTGCCAAACCAAAAGCTGATTGAGGCACATGGAGCAGCACGGCAGCATCCAGCAAAGGTTCCTGCAACCTGCTGGTGAGGCAGCATCATTCTGGGGGGCTTTCCACTGAGATAAACTCTTTCTTGGTTATTTCCATGTCACCCAAATCCAGCCCAGCAGCCCCAGCATGGGAGTTTGGGAGGTTTATTCCCTGTTTCTCCCACTTGTCTCTCTGAAAGCGCAGCACTGACTTGATAAAACCTGATTTAATGGTTACAAAACCCAGAGATAAAGCTGCTCTTAATGGATTTCTTTAAGATCAAGGCTGTCAAATAGGAGGCTCAGAATCCTTTCTACGGTGAGAGCGACTATATTAAGTGCACTCAATCACACCCAGGCGAAGGTTCCTTAAGTGAGACACTGGCTGGAGGAAATGCATTTTATTAGTGTCTCTGGCAAAAGGAGTCTGGCAGGAGGGGATGAGGAGCATCTAAGCTGCAGTGGCTGTGCTCCCTTTCAGCTGCAATGGAGGGGATGTAAAAGACTTTGCAAAACATGTCCTCCGTCCCTGGCTGGTCCCGCAGGGAGGAGGGTGATGAGTGCCATGGTGACATCGAAGGAGCTGTCCTGGGGGAGAAGAACCCCTGGGGACGGTGCTCACAGAACACACCTCAAAATCCACATGGCTTGGTGGAGATGTGGGGCATCCAAGGGGTGATGCTCAAAGACTTTTGGGGGTGTCAGAATGGAATCACCCCAACCAAAGGGAGTGGTGGAAGAAGAGGGGCCTTGGCAGCTCTGGGCACTCCAAAGCTTAAAACACAGATTAGTTTTTCATAACAATTCGCAGCTCCATAATGAGAAATTTGCAGCAGTTCCAAACTGCTGGTTGCTTTTAAATCATTTCCTGTCTTTCTGTCTCAAGCTTGACATTTGATGATGAATTGAGTCTGTGTTCATTTACCCACTGATTTACTGTACAGAGGTGGGAAACTGCAGCCACCTTAGTGAAGGTCAACATGAGGCATTTGCCTGTAATTTCCAAATACTATTAAAGTATTTAAATAAACTGTGTGGGTGCTGTAGGCAATGAAGGCCCCTCTTGCAGGGCTGATGCTGCAGGGGATTCTTCTGCGTGGTGAGAACAGGTTTGTGGGAGCAAGAGCAGATCACCTGGCTCATCAGCATGAGGGTACTGACTGCACCCCAAATTTATGAGAGAACACTTGATTTTAGGGGCACAGCAATCAGAGCACTGGCAGCTGCTCCTCCCAGCCCAGATTAGTGTCACGTTCTCATCCTGCTTTCCTGAACCCTGCACTCATTCCTGGGAAGCTGGAGGGAGCTGCCCCACGGTTTCCCCTGAGCTGCCAGCTTTGTCTCCTGCTGCAGGACCCGGTTGTTTGCGGCTGTGAATCTGTTTGGCGGGTGTGAGCAGGAGGTTCGGCTTCACAAATGTCACGCAGATCCTATCTCAGGGGAAACATCCTTCAGTAATTACAGTAAACGAAAAGTCCTGGAAGCAAAGCCCTGGAGACTGCAGCCTTCTGTTTATCTCTAAAGTCTGAAGTATGCGTGGAGGGAGCTGGGAGCAGGAGGTGCTGGTGGCTGCAGTCCCCGTGGTGTGGGGATGGTGTCAGGGTTTGCCTTCACCCAGGGTGCAGGCAGCAGGATGCTCTGAGCTCTGCCTACATCAATCTGCCCCCTCGCTGCAAATTAATAAGCAAATTCAGAACAAAAAAAAAAGAAAAGCAAAGTCTCTCTATGGATAATTTGTGCACAGAAAAGGGGCCAAATGAATTAAATAAATAATTTTCTGCTACACTGGTCCCATTTGATTCCCTTTCACAGCAACTTTTCAAGCCTAATGGTATCGATACCCTTTTGGCACCCATTTTCAGAGCCACAGCCCCCCGCCCCCTGCTGCTCCTTAATGCAGCTCATCTCCAGCCTATGGCTCCCAGGGCCTCTGCCAAATCAGCACTTCAAATTAAAGTCTTCCCCACCTCTCCCTGGTTTCCATGGAGATCCGAGTGGATGCTCCCTTCCTTCTTCCTCTTGAGCCGATGGAGAGGCCCCTCCTGGGGATGGCCCTTGCGACGCCTGGGATTCTCCGAGCATCCAGCAGTTCTGCAGCTGCCTTTGCCGTGTGCAGCTGCCGGCAGACCTGGTGGCTTCAGTCCTGGCGTGCCGGTGACCCTGTCCCAGTGCCCCATTCCACAGTGAAGCATCCCAGGCATGCCAGGATCAGGTTCCCAGCGTAAGTTTTCCTCTCATGTTGGAGCTGATCCCACCTGACTCCTCAAGAAGCTTGGCCAGCAGAAACTCTCTTCTGGTGGGAATCAGCTCCACAGCTGGACGAGGACCAGGCTGGTTTGTTTGTAGCAGCTTTATCTAAACTATGAGTAGACTTCTGTCGTCTGCACACAGATTTCCCAAGCACTGCCTGGAGCTCTTTGGCCAAGGCTGCTCCAGCAGTGGGAATGGTGGTGGGAATACCCTTGCATGTGTAAATGAATGGGCAAATAGCTGCGAGATCTAAGGAATGACAGTAATTATGGAACAAAATTATTATTAATGTACTAATTTAGCTGGGAGCCAGGCTGTATGTAATTACGCTCTGGGATCATGATAAGGTTAATGCATTTACCTTCCTAGGTATTTATAGACACCTGGAATTGTTCTCTCTGTGAGAATCACGTGTGCATGTTCCTGACCGTGTGGGTCTGGCAGCCAAAGGGGGCATGGGGAGGTCTGTTGCTCTTTGCTAATATTGCTCACAGGGGGGTTTAGGAGAGCAGTGATCCTGGCTCTGTGGCCCTGGGGAATCCCGGGGGATGCTCACCAGAGGGGAAGCATTCTGCTACTTCCCAGAGTCTCTTGGATCATGGCCAAATGAATTTTCTGTGGCGTGTATAGCTGAGGGAAACTGTCCTAGGGGCCACCAGCATCTGGCATTTGGCTGCCTGGAAATCTTCCCAACCTTTGGGCTCAGCAGTGCTGCAGCAGCCACCCAGGCTGGCAGAGGGACCAGCAAACCCACCCTGTCCATGCTTAATAATTCAGAACTTCACAAACACCTCATAAACTTTCCAATACTGGCAAAAAGCCTCTGCTTGTGAGGATGCTGTGAGGATGGGGCTCCCCACGCCAGGTCCACGTGTGTCCTTTGCCAGTCACTGCTCAAGCTGCTGGTGCCCCAGAAATGCCAGGCTGGAGCAGAGCTGCTCACCCACACAGCAGTGGGTGGGAGAGCCCAGGGGCTGCTGCCACGGTGCTGAGCATCGCTTTGGCATGGGTGTGAATCAGGAACAAGCAGGGCAGGACCGGACAGACCTCGGAGTCCCCCTCCTCAGGGATGTTCTGCCTTCTCCCCAGTGCCTCAGGAGCTCCCTGCCCTGCTCCAGCCCACCTTTATTAATGTCACACTGGGAAATGTCAGCGGGGTTTGCTGAGCATCCTGCAGCGCTGAGCCCTCCCGGCTGCACCAGCTGCAGAGCCCCTGCACGTGGGGCCGCTCGCTCGCGGGCCAGTTGAGCACAGCCACCAAGTGTCACCGGGGATATTTCTCTTGATGTCACATGGGGAGGACAGCAGCAAGATGTGGAAGGTCAGCTCAGCCCTAAAAATATGTCTCTGCCTGTGCACAGCTGTATTTTTGGTTTCTTCAGTATCCAACAGACACACTGCTAGTGAAAGGCTGGAGAGGCCAGGGCACAGTGAAGGAAAGGTTTAATAAGGTTATGGGAGGCCTTGAGGACCCCCTGGCTTGGCCTTTTGCTGATTTACAGGGAAATAATGTGTGAGTGGCTCAGGGGAGCCCAAGGCTCCCTCTCCACTGCAGACCTCTGCAGCAGAGAGGTCAGAAAGGGAACTGCTGGAGAGGAGCTAAAGAAGCCCATCAACATCCCAAATATTTCTCCAGAAATCAATGCAAAGGTTTATTCAACTCTTTAGAGAAGGGGAATGGGAAAAAAGGGAGGGGGAAAGGAAAGGAAAGGAAAGGAAAGGAAAGGAAAGGAAAGGAAAGGAAAGGAAAGGAAAGGAAAGGAAAGGAAAGGAAAGGAAAGGAAAGGAAAGGAAAGGAAAGGAAAGGAAAGGAAAGGAAAGGAAAGGAAAGGAAAGGAAAGGAAAGGAAAGGAAAGGAAAGGAAAACAAGAAGGGAAAGGGGATATGGAGAGGAAGGAGAAAGGGAAGGGGATTCTGAGCTGGCTGTCAGGCCTGTTTAATTGCATCATGTAAACCCACTCTTACAACAAACATAAGTTTGAATTATGTGTGTTATTTTTGCAGACTGTTTGCACATGGCTGAATTTCATGATGACAGAAGTGAGTTACTGCACAGGGTTATGCAAATGAAGTACTTAATTAAGTAGGAGTCATACAAAATAAATTACAGCTCCACCAAATGCCCTCTGTTCTTCCTCTGAGTCCAGGTCACTTCCAGGAGATCGGCCCCTGACTGAGAAAATTCCCGGTCAGACAGTGCTGCTTCCCCACCTTTGCTTGAGAGGAGGATGGAAGGAGGCATCACCATCCCTGGAGCATCCCCCAGGGACATTCCCATCCCACCCAGTCCCAGCCCCCATGAGGGTCTGCCATGCCACCCACCCCTCTCCTTCCTCCAGCCCAATTCATCACCCTCAAGGGCTCCTCTTAGTTCAGGCCCAGATGTTTCCTGCTGTTTGCTACAAATGTTAATTATCTCCTAATTGCTTCTAAGCAGAGGCTGAGCTGGCAGAGAGTGGGGAAGAGAGCCAGCCAAGGGCATTTGCAGCCCAGGGCAGTGGGACATGGAGCCACAGCTGCTTCTGGCAGGGTGTTTGTTGGAATTCCTTATTATTCCTCCTGATTCCAAATACTTATTGACAGGTTACCCAGGCCATGCCCCAGAATGGAGATGCCCGGTGGGGATGCAGGATGTGATGGTGTGGAGCCCTCTCTGCTTCCCAAACCCTCAGGCACCAGCACTTTTGTCAGCCTGCAACGTCTGGGTGCTGGTGTTGGTCACAGGACATGTTCCTGGCCCTTCATGGCTGGCTGCAGAGATGAAAAGCTGATGGGTTTGGGTGTTGTTGGAAAGCTCCTTTGAAGGTGGGGAGTGGCTTCTTTGGGGGAGTTGGAGCCCAAATTCAGCCATCTGTGACTCCACACAATTTCTGCCATCCAGCATGTCCCCAAGCTGTCCCTGGTGCCATCCTATCTCACCATGGCCGTTGTGCTCGTGCCACTGCTGTGGTCCTACAAGGGGACTGGGCAGAGCATCACTGGGATGGCCCCAGCATGACTGGAAAAGTCTCAGCCCCGCCAGCTTGGGCAACACAGGGCAAAAACAGCTTAAAAAAACCCCAACCCAAGCCCAACTGAGTGAGCAGGAGAACAACTTTGTGAAAGGTTTATTTTTAGCTCTCTCCAGCATAAAAAACAATTAAAGAAAGTGTCAAACCCCGCTCCCGAATGCGAAGAGCTGGAAGCCAAATGTCACCCCAGCTTTGATCCCCTTGGAGGCAGCAATGCTGCTATCAGTTTAGAAGCATTAATTTGCATATTCATGTCCCCTAATTTGCTCTTCGGGAGTTGGAGTCTAACAGCTAATGAAGAAAGTCTTCCTGTGCATGCAGAGGAAACCTGGAGTCTGTCACAGACGCGCTGGGAAAAATAATCAGACACAAGTAAGTGTCCATCCCAAGGGAAAGAGTGTCCAAACCAAAAAAACTTCGGAAAGATCAAACTCTCTTTCCTGCATGTCCAGGGGATGGGGTGAAGGGGCCACCAAGTCCTCAGTGCCGGGATTTGCCCTAATTCTGGCAGTGCTGGGCAGGATGCTGGGAAGGGGATGATGAGGAGGATGTTGAGGGGGCTGGAGACCTGCTTCCCTGTACAGCAACAATTGAACCATGAAATGGGAGCAGGCTGGTTTTAGGGAGTATTGGGCACCCAGGGACCTGCAAGAACCATCAGGAACTGTGTTAGGAGCCAAAGGGCTGCTGGTGGCAGCTGGCCAAGCAGGCAGAGTTATCAACCACACTGCCAAGCGAAGTATCCCTTCTGCTCACCCTTAATTCAATTTCTTTCAGCAATACAATAGCTCAGTTTTATGTCTGCCATTCATCAAGAATTAAACTTATTGCCATCATTGTTGGCAGGGTATTGATTCTGAGATGGCACTGAAGCTTGCAGGACTGCTCTGCATCCGCAGCATGCCTGCTCCTCATCCCACAGATGGGAGCACAGGGAACCCTGTGCCTGTGTCTTTTGGAACTAATGGAATGTGCAGGGATCCTTTGTGAACACAGCATGCCATGTGAGTTTTCTGGGGCTCACATTCCACAATGGGCTTTGGAAGGTCAGCACTGAGGAGGGGGCTGGGCTGAGGGAGTGAGTGACCAAGAGCATCACCCTTTGTCATCTGTTGGAGCAGAGTCACAGTCAGGACAAATCCTGGATCATGCAATGCTCTGTGTTCCTCGTGGTGCCCTGGAGAGCTCCTTCTATCTGCTCTGCCGAGGGCTGCAATTACAGCTTTGTTGTCAGTAGCAGATAAAGAGGAGATTGTCGAGAGGCTGGGTTAAGGCTGATGCCCCTGGCAGGAGCTGTGTGGAGAGGGGGAGTTTCTGGAGGGAAGATGTGCCCCTGCTTTGGCCAGAGCTGCACTGTCAGAGAGACCCTGCCAGCTCAGCACTGTGTGCCAGCAATGGGGCTGGAAAAAAACAAACCAGAGCACTTCTTCCTGGGGAGGCAAGGAATCATGGAATCCCAGAATGTTTTGTGCAGGGAGGGACCTTCAAAAGTTCCACACCCTTACTACAGGCAGGAGCACTTCCCAATAGACCAAGTTTTTCCAAGTCCCACCTAACCCAGCCTTGAACACTTGCAGGGGTGGGTATCCCAGGTTAATATTCTCTGACTCTGAGCTGAGAAAATGCTTCCCAGCATTTCAATGTGTTGCATGGCTTGTTAGCCTCTGGTACAGTTAACCTCTTGATGGTTTAGCATTACTAATTCCTTTGGTAATTACAGCAATAACAATAATCCTGGGAAGCTTGTTGGGCTGCAGTGCATGTATATGCTGTGCTGTTCCGTGCAAATTCCCCTTGGGAAGCGTGGTAGTTAATGGGACCTATCTGCCTGGCTGGAAAACTCCTGTGGGACAGTGAGGGCTGGGCTGGTGGGCTGGCAAGGCACAACGCTGTGATGGCACTAGAAGCAGAGCTGGTTGGTGGGTAACTACTCTTATCCTGCCTGCTCCAATAGGGGTTACACTGCTGGACTTTTCCTGGGAAACTCCTGAATCCCAGATTTCACTGAAAGTCAGGAATTTCAGCCAGAGCCGCAGGACTCGGGTTGAGTGGTAACGTCAGAGGCGAGTTTGCTGCACTGCGTTATCTGCCTCTTACATCAGCTCCCCTTAAGAAATCACAAAGGAAAAAAAAATCTTCCACATTCTCTTCTTTCAGCAAATGCATTTTAAATAAATTATAGGATTAAAAAAGTTAAAAGTTTAATCGGCTCCCCCATTGTGCATGAGTTCAAAAGGAACATTTATCAGGCGCGAGGTTGAGCCACAGTTCATCTGTGTCGCTGGAAGATTTTTAATTTGCTCAACTGGAAACGATGAGAAGAGTTGATTAGATGGGAACTGTAATTTATTTCCAGCTGTCAGCAGTTCCGGCACCCTCAGGGATCTGGAACCTTGGGGCAGCCACAGCAGTCCTGTCCCCTCTGGTCTCGGGTGTACCTCACCCGACCTGAATGTTTTTTTGGTCATGGCTGATGGTGTGGCTCCTCGTGCTCCATGAATCACTCATGGGCTAGGAAATCTGTCACATCAGGGACATTCCAGGGACAAGCAGAATCATGGTCTGAAGCATCTCAGGGCAGGGATCGGGTTCCCTCCCAACACATCTGGATTCTGCTACCACAGTGTGCTGGAGGAGCAGCTCTCCAAATGCCTCTGGTGTCTCCAGCTCCCCAGACAAAGGATGCAGTACATGAAGCCAAATCCACTTTATTATCGTTATCAAGGAAGCAAAATCCTTTTCCATGAGCAGTTCTGTGTCATTAATAGCAAAATAAGCAACTGCTGACAGCCAGGCTGCTCTGGAGAGCAAACCCACATCCATCCTAGAAACTGGGACATGCCAACAGGGTGATGTCCCCTTTCATCTCCTTTTTCCTCTCCTGCCAGTCCACTGGGGACCCTGGGAATGCTGACAGCAGCGGCAGGCGGCTGTGGAAGAGTTAAGGGTCTGTGTTTTCCACCGGCACTCTTCCTTCTCAGGGAAGACAAATGATTCATTATATTCCCCATCATTTTCGCTGATGCCTGGCTGCCTCCCGTTGAGATGTTGGGCCTGCGCCACGCAAGTCGTTAGCGTGATCCCCAAGAAGAGCCGCGGAGAGCCGTGTTCCCTATTTGTCTGTGGTGGCTCCTGCCAGGGGCAAACCAGTGTGATCAGTTCTAGTTTTCTTTCAGATCTTCACAAAAATGGCAACACGCAGAGAAGTGGCATGAGAATTTCACAACGACATCCAGCTTTTCCTGGGCAAGGCAGAGGGAACTGTGGCTGCAAGAGGTTTTGGAAGCGGGTGGATGGGGAAGCTGTCCCTGCCCACAGGCACGACTGGGGTGGTCACAGCCTGCCCACACTGAGGGTTTGATGTGGGCAGTAGCTTTCCTGAAGGTAAATATCCAACTCAACTTCTCCTGGGCAGTATTTGTCTCTCAGATCCATGGATGATAGTATTCAATTCAGCCAGAGTCAGGCGGGGTGGTGCAAACTGCATCCCAACTCTCGGAGCTGTCGTGCTCCTCACAGCAACCCAGGGATCTATCAGGAAACCACGTTCTGAGTGCTGGTGGTGGAGCTTTTGGCTAAAATTGCTCCATTTTCACTCACCAGAGTGACCCACTGCTGAACTGCACACAGGACTGTGAGTAGGACTGTGAGTAGGACTGTGAGTAGGGCTGCACATGGGTTGGAGAATGAGACTGATATTTTTAATGAAACCTGTATCCAAATCCAGAAATTTTCAGATGACACAAGGAAGCTTTAATTTGGACACGAGTCAGACAAGATTATCCAGATTCATGGAAGCTGTGGCAGTCTCCAGCACTGGTGGGATCAACAAGGAATCGCTGTGCTGAGTGAGGTCTGGGTATGAACCACAGGATGATGAGAGTGATGAGCAGTAAGAGGGCTGATGTCCACAAAGATCCAAGCCCTCTGTGCAGATCCTACAAGCCCAGCACATTCTGGAGCCCACCCCTGCCTGGATGGAATATGTTTCTGGCTGGGAGAGGCATGGCATGAACAGAGTATCAACAGGATCAATGAATACATAAAGAGTGATGTGTATTTTAGCTTCTCACCACAGGGATGAGTTATTCCTGCTATTGGGTTATTCCTGTTAATATTTTTAACAATCCTTTCCTGCTCAGGGGCACTGGGGCTTGAAGGGAAGCAAAAATGACTTGGCTTAAGGCACTGGGCAAGGAAGTGAAAGTAACTGTGGCTTCTGGGACAGAGAGAAATTCATGATGGAAATTAGGGATACTCTGCCTTTGGCAACGGTGATGACCCTGGTACCAGCTGGGACAGCAGTCCCTCAGCAGGCCCTGGAGCATTTCTCTGCAAGCCGTGCCAGCTGCAAGCATCAGGAAGGAGCTGGGTCCCTGCATGGCACTCACTGGTTTATTTTGATAGGCAGGAGCCATTCCTGTTCACAGCCGTTTAATGTAATGTGGGAATTGGTAATTTGGGATTGTGGCTGAAATCACTTTTGAATACATAAAACATAAATACAGCAAAAGCGGAGAAATGAGCCATAACTCTCCCTAATGGAGCCCCGGCCTCTCTGCTTTCTGTGGCACAGGGAAAAATGGTCCCACTATTTTCGACCATTAATTCTGTCTCGGCCTCAGCCGTGCTGCTCCTGGTTTCCCGAGCACTTTTTACGAAATAATGAGGCTATTTATTAGCAGCAACGAGGCTGCACAGAAAAAGGTGTTGAGATAGTTTCTATAGTAACTCCCTGTGAAAACATTTGGTGCTCAACCGTCCGGAGCTGCTCTGCTGCCCTGCCTGCCAGGCGAGCGGAGGAGCCCCAGCTCAGCTCTGACCACGGAGCCCTGTGCACCCCTTTCTTCATCCCTTACAGGACCCACATGATGGGGTCCATATCAGAGGATGCAGGAACAACAGTGTGGTAATTTTGGGGTTTATTTGGAAACATTACCCTGAGAAACCCCATTGAGCAGGTGGGATAGGAGGTGGGATCCTGCTGACCTGACTCTGGGTTGCTCTGTAGCTGTCACAGCCCCTGGGGTGAAACCCAGCAGCTCCTCTTTCTCCCTGCAATGTCTTCTCATCTTCCTCAGCTGTAGGTCACATTTTCATTGGGCATTTAGTGTGTATTCTCAGCTCCCTCCTTGGATCAGTAGAGGAGCAGGAGTGTAATGGGATGGCCTAGTGTGGCTCGTGGCCATCCTGAAACTACCCAGGAGCAACAGCCACTCTGGCTGGAAAGAAGCACTCAGGGCTCAGGTTGCTCTCTGCATCACAGCAGAATTTCCAGGAATAATTGGATTTGGCCATTCAGTTATTTCCTCAAATAACAGAAAACTCAATTGTTCACATTCGCCAGTTGGATGCCACAGGAACTAAGCACAAATTCCATTGTTCTTAAGCACAGTTCTACTGTTTTGTTGTATTGAGTAATACAAACAGTATTACAGTAACTCCCCAGCACTGCTCAATTCCTACATTCCAGCACATGGAGGGACCAGGCAGCCCTTTCAAGGGGAGTGTCTGAATCCCCACATTTCCATGCCATACAGCTCTGTGTGAGTACTAAATAAATTCCAGGAAAGCAGGGGTACCTGAGGATTAAGAGGAGACTGAATTTACTGGGGAAACAGTTACTCACTTGGCCTTATCTGGCAGCTGGACAAACAGGGCTTGGGAAAGGAGGATAAATCAGTCCCAAGCCATCAGTGTGTGCTGGGGGAGTGGAGCATCCTCCAGCCCACGCTCCGGTTTGCCAGCATCTCCCATCCCCCGCGAAACCGTTATTAAAGCTGGCAAGCCATCATGAGAAATAAAGATTTATCGTGGCGTAATTTCCCAGGAGGGACAGAGATTAATGCCGAGGAGAGGGGAACCAGCAGCCGTTTTCTGTTTGGGTAGAGGATGAGCTTTTTGCTCCCTGGGGCTCTGTGCTCCTGCCGGGTCCAGTCGGGGACGTGGCCTCAGGGCTCCATTCCAACCCCACTGGCATCCAGCCCATCCTGGGGATACATCCCAGGACACCTCTGTGTTTTTCCTTCTAAAATTTCTTAAATTTGTTTCTTAAATTTCACCCTTTCAAGCCACACAGCCTCTCAAGGCTCTCTGTGTACCAGCAGGACCCCTGTGCTGCACACGGAGCACAAGGAGAGGAGGAACATGAAGAAAGCTGCAAAGAAGAGGGAAGAGGGACAGTGCAGTGCTTTAGTGTCTTTTACAAAGATAAATACATGTGGACTGAAGAAACTGAGTAATGCAGAGGCTTTTATAAAAGGCCCCTAATTTTGTTGCTGCTTTGCCTGGACGTGTCACAGGAGGAGGGAAGGGATACGGTAACGCACTTTTCAATTTTGGCTGCAAAATTTTCATCATTATCATTTCAATTAAAATTGCTCTTTGAAGCAGTTTGTCTTCAGGCTCAGCCGCACGAATCTTTGCTTTCATGAACATGGAAAACTTGAAAAATAAAAATGACCCTATTTTATCCAGTGCTGGTTTCAAGGACAGGGCTCATGCTGGAGCACAGTGCCAGGATGGGATGGGATGGGATGGGATGGGATGGGATGGGATGGGATGGGATGGGATGGGATGGGATGGGATGGGATGGGATGGGATGAGATGGGATGGGATGGGATGGGATGCAGAGTGTGGTGTTCAGGCCCTGGAATCATCCGTGGGAATTGCTCCTGGAGCAAGGGCAGTGCTCGCCCCAGCACGATGCTGAGTGAGGTGCACAGAGCACCATCACTTCCCACCTTATGCAGAGTTAAATGAAGTCGAGCTTCTTTGTCTCTTTGGATTTGAGCAGTGCCCAGTGTGTGATGGGGCAGCCTCAAATTGATGGGAGCCCTTGGGAATGGCAGAAGGACAGGTCCTTGCTGCCAACACTCACCAGTCCCCCCTGCCTCTGCTGGGATCTTGGGGTGGGCTGTGAACACCTATGAGGTGGAGATTATGCAACGCTTCTGTAAAAAAAACTGATGTTCAACACTAATTTATGGATATACCGAATTATCTAATGCAAATGTGAATAGGATTTACAAAGAAATATCAGAGACGCACCTACAATCAAGTCAATCTTCTTTGCAGAAAAGCAAAAGATGGAATGTGTAAAAGGAGCCTGGTAATTTATGCATTTGCGTGTCCCATTCCATCCTCAGGAACGTGGTTACCAGTTCCTGTGCCTGTCCTTCATAACTGCTCCCAATGTCATCTTTTTAATGAAAATTAAGTGCTTTGGTTGTACTCCACAGAAGCTGCGCGGACATGACTAATTGCAGCGCTGGGAGATGGCAACCTCATTTGAAAGGAAGCAAGTCCTGGGAGGATTCAGCGTGGACTCTTCCAAACAACAGACGCCATGGACTTAGAAGGACTAAAAATATTTCCCCTGCATCTGCTCAAGCCGTTTCATTTCCTCTTCATTTTCTCTAATTTTCTTTGTCTTCAGCTTTAACTGATTTGATGCATCCTAATTATGATCACATCTGCCCGCTCCTGTGGCACTCTGGATGACCTGTGCCAGCATCTGGGCTGGTGAAGAGATGGAGAAGGAATGGACAGCAGGACTTGCTCTCCAAGGACCTGTGGATATCCCTCTGGCCCTGGATGCTGTACAGGCATCCCTGAGGAGAACTTTCCACATGCCAGCTTTCCTGTGCTGTTCTCTTGTGTTGGGATGCCCAACTACTTTCCCACAAGTACAGTCACTTTCCCAGGAGCAGGGAGAAGTGCTCAGGATTTCACTCTCCCAGCTGGTCCTTGGGTCCTGTGAGTAGGACTGGGGCTTGCTTTTTTGGGTGAGCCCTTGCTTAGGAAAACCCTGTGTAAATCCAACACTCAGAAGTCATTTATTCTGTTGCTAATTTATGACAGTGTTTTTCATCCTGATCTTAAAGAAAATCCATCCTCACATTAAGGCTAAAAGCAAATCCTTGGCAAGATTAGGTTAGCCTAGAAAAACTTAGCCCACAAGCAATTACCCAGCGCTTCCGAGGTGTTTTGTCTCCTGCACAAGGAAATCAAAATCCCCAACCAACGATTCGTGGGAAGAAGTGGCTCCAATACGAGAACAAGATGCGTGTTGTGTCCTTTCTTTAATCAAGTTAATGGTCATCATTTTACATGCTAATGTCTCCTCCGTGGTCCATCAGCCGTGCAGCTGCAGCCGCCTGCAATCCGCCGTGTTTTACCTAAGAGACCCAATTACTGCTTGGCTCGGCGCAGGCTGACGCGGAGCGTTGCAGAGCTTCCCTCCAGAGCTTCCCCTGGCATTGCCTGGGCCAGGAGAACCATCCCGAGGGCTTGGCTAGAAAAACCAGGAGCAGAACAGAAGAACAACTCGTGTTCTGCTTCACTGGGTTACCTGGCAGGAGGCTGTGGGGCACTGGGGTACCCTGACTGAGGAGTCAAGATCAATCTCTGAGGGGCTGTCCCAAAAACCAGAGGCTGTACCAGCAGCAGCCTCCCCTCAAGCCCCCTGGACCACTGCCATTCTCATTGCCATCTGAGATGCTTTCATTCTTATTTTTTCACTCAGTCCAAAAGAATTGATAATAAAATAACCAAACCCAAACATTCCATTTTTTTCCCCCACAATCTTTGTACTTGATGGAGGTGCTGTGCTGAAAGGTGGCAGCCCAAGGAAAAGCTCAAAGGATGCACCAGCTCTCTGTATTTGTTATCGGGATCACTTCCACCTTCACCGAGGGGAGAGGCACCCACCCCTCCATGGGGGAAACCTGGAGCAGACTCGATTGCTGGCTGGAGCATCCTCCCAGACAGGGGTGGGGGGCAGAGGAGGGGCCGTGCCCTGGAGCGCTCAATCCCGTCAGGAGTGGATGGATGCAGCACCCTGATGGCTGCTTGCAATCTCCAAGGGCTGAGAGATAAGGGGGCTGTCAGGGAAAAGCCGGGCCAGAGAGATAAGAGAGCTTATTCCGTCCAATTATTGGGCAGATAAGGAAGCACAGGCAAGCCCAGCTTTCCGAATTCATCCCAGCCAGTCTCAGAGTGCTGGTCCCTTCCCCACGAGCCATCCCACTGCCCGAGGGCTGGGAATGCCCACTGCAGGCAGGGCTGACTGCCCCACTCAGCCCCTCTGGAGATGGTACCAGCTCAGGACTGCTCGGGCTCGTATTTCCCTTGAAATATGGCCCTGGCATTTCTCACAACCTTTGCACAAAGGTTAGGAGGGAGCGTGATGAGATTTGCTTGATGACAGGGAGTTGGGGTGTGCTGTCGGCAGGGATGATGCAGCACTCTCTGGGGAAGCCTGTGGTTTGGAGGGCTGGTGAAGAGATGCAGTGGAGGAGCATGGAGACCCCAGCAGGACACACAACCTCCTCCCAGAGGGGCTCTGGGCAGGAGTCTGCAGCCCCCTGTGCTGTTTGGAGGTGTTTGGAGAGCCATGAATCCGTACAAGGATGGAATGGGTGGCCAAGGTGTGGGAACCAGAATAGAAGTGCAGGATTCAAGGGGAGAAAGTGGTGCTGGGCAAGACCACTCACACAGGGAAGCAGCATCAGTCTTTGTGGGCAAACACCAGTCTGTGACACCTTCCTTGGTGAGGGGACCAAGCCCTGTTGGAGCCCCCCTTACCTCCCAGGGTGGGCAGGATGGGCCAGTATCAAGGAAGGAGCAGCATGCAGGAAATGGCCTCTGTCTGTGGTTTCACCTGGGTGCCTCTAATTTACTAGCACAATTAATTTGAACCATAAATCTGCAGCTGCAGTTACTGTGCACATGGGACTGGAGATGGGTATTAAAATCTTTCCTGTGTCCCTGACTGGTGGCCATCACTGGTCCTGGTGTGTGCAGGAGAGGACAGAGCCAGACCCTGTCCTTTTCTCGGCTCTTCCTCCCCAGCTCGTGGCTGGTCAAGCCCATTCCTCACGGCACCTTCCCTGTGGCACATGGAGCCAACTGCACACAGATCCCAAATGGATCCTGTGCTCCCTGGCATTGCCCTCCCTGCAATGGGATGAGTGATGGGATGGTGATGTGGTTTGCAGAAGGTTCAGTATCCCTAGTCCAGGGCTTGGATCAAATTCCTGCCTGGGAAAAGACTCAGCCAGCTCCAGGAGTGGGAGCAAACATACCTTGAATTCCCCAAAGTGGGGCTGGGCTGATGGGGAGGCAGAGCTGTGGCTGGGCCAGGACAGCTCCGTGCTTTGGGGGAAACTTCCTCAGATTTTTAATTATCACAGGCAATTAAGACTTTAAATCTGCCAGGCTCCAGCTGCCACAGCTGGCGCAGCTCCAGCGGCGCCGCCGTCCTCTCTGACGGCGATGTGGAGATGCTGGGCATGGGTGAGGAGCTCCAGGAGAGGGGCTTGTCACCAAAGCCAGTGACAGAACCAAGGTCATGCTGCCCGTGGGGGCGTGTCAGAGGAACCCAGAACTGGGTAAGCAGCTGGGATTCTCCCAAGAGCTGCCAGGACACCTGGAGAGGAGTACCTGGAAAATGCTGACGATGCAGTGAAAAGTCAAGTGTTTCCCAGAAGGCAGATGAACGAGGAGTAAAACCCAGGGCTGCATTAAAAGCATCTCAAGGTACAGAGGTGATAGAGGTGGCTGAGAAATGAGAGCCTGGCTGAGAAGGGGTGGGTACAAAGGAGAGGAAGATGGAGGGGGAACATTCAGCCAGGTGAGGATGGATAAACAAACTGCCACAGCCCCCAGGGAACCCCCTGGGGACCATGAGGCTCTGTCTGTCCCACAAAACCATCTGGAGAGCCCTGGAGAAGATGTGGCAGCACAGAACCAAGCTCTTAACACACAGAAACATCATCAAGTGCTCCGGGTCCCACTGCAGCAGCTTCTCTCTTTCCATGATGGAAATTTATTGCACAGCTGATGCAGGGAAAGCCAACGCAGCCATGACACCCTCGCAGGGGACATCTCCCTATGGCTGCCTTCTGCCCCTTCTGCCTTATCACAAATAAATATTGCTGCAGAGCACAGGGAAGTGTGAGATCGACCTCATCTGGTGTCCCACTATGTAATTAGTGAGTGCGGATCAACTGGAGCTTAAAGAAGGGATAAAGAAACCGGCGGATCTCACTCAACGAAACAGAAAACAAGGAGCCTCACCCAATGAATGAGCTCTCTCTAAATATAACCAGGACTGCAAAATTGTGTCAGGGAATAATTCATATGCAGAAATAGCTCTAAAACTAAGTGGAAGCGTGAGAGCTGAATAGAGCAAACCCCAAGGAGCCGTAAGGAAACAGCACAAATTCGGTGGAAGTGTGGGAGCAATCCAGGAGCTTCCACGATTCTAATCCACGATTAGAAGTATCCTGAGACAGTTCCTGTACGCCAAACCTCCTTTTCTCCCCTGCTGAGCCCCAGGCTCCTCATGCTGGCAGCACAGAGGTGATTAATTCCCACAGTTCCTGACACTGGCTTGTGCCAGCACCAGCACCCTCAGCACTTTGGGGCTATCCTGGACACTTAATTTAATATGGTGTGATTGGATTTGATTAAAAGCTATTGATTGGGAGGACAGGGGCTGGTAAAATTGTGGCCATTTGTCAGTGACCGGGCAGTGAAATCTATGGGCTAATAAATCAGGGCTGGCGCTGTTGGTACACAGCGACTGCAGTGCAGGACGTGGTCAGGCTCCTTCCCCTGGCACCAGGGATGGACTAATCCCATTAAAAATTTTTCCAACGTGGAGCTGCCCCTGGGGAAGAGCTGTGGAGCTGGAGGGTGAGTGCTGATGTACCCAAAGCCAGGGGTGGTGTACCCTGTGCTCCCCACTCCTGGATGCAGGCAGGATGCACAGTGCAAGGCAGCATTTCAGAGGCCAGCACAGTCCATCTTCGGGGAAGCTCCTTGCTCCTTGCCTTTTCCTTCCCTTGGGCAAGAGGGGTTGCTCCAACACACTGCCTCTGGAAATGGCTGGGATGGAGGGAGCCTCTGCACCTCCCATAAGGTGCTCCAACATCTCCCAGGGGATGCTCTTACCACCTCCACAAGCTGCTCCCGGTGTGCAGGGCTGGAGCACTTACCAGACGTGCCTATGGCTGCCTCTCTGATTTAGAGGCACTGTCCATGGGCAGCTCTTTGAGCAGCTGTGACACACAGGAAAATTACGGAACGACACTCGCCAGCTCTTTAGCAGCGTATTGACACAACGGGGACCGGAATGATGAGATGTGAGACTTCTGATGCATCTGTATTATTCCCAGCATGCTATCACAGCTCCCAGAATGGGGATGTCAAATGGCTTCCTCCGAGCATTTTGTATGTCTTTAAAAATGAAATGGGCTGTGCTGATGCCTTCAGATGTCTAATGGGTGATGCGAGTGTAAAAGTGCCACTTCATGCTTTGAGATGTCACTACAGTAAATCAATCCCATTTTAGCTGCTTTTATAAGCTGCAAATATTTTCTCAGGGCTGCTGAGGAGGGAGGGGAGCAGGAGCCAGGGACTGTTGGCAAAGACAAGCGTGGCCAGGTCAGCCTCATGGGCCAGCTTGGCTGAGAGATGTGTGAGGGGCTCTGAGCCCCCAGCTCTTGCCTGGGCTGCTCAGCATCCCGGGGGTCTGGGACACATCCCAACACCATTATCTCCCTCCTCTCCTGGCCTTCTGCACCACCCAGCGAGACCTCCCTCTGTGTATCTCTTCTAAGTCCTTTGTAATAGCTGACACGGAGCCAGGGGAAGCTTGACAGGTCGGCTCTGTATTAAAAATGATCTACGATAATAAAAGGGGAGGAAAAGAGGCCGCTGCCTCACAAGGAGTCTGAAGGCATGGAAGATTAGCAGTGCTGCTATATTGCATACACACTGTTTGGGTTTGGGAGAAGATTTCTGTGCTTGGGGTTCCTCTGTACCTGCCAGGACCTGGCACCTGGTGAGCTGAGCAGCAGGATGGTGACGCACACAGGGTCCCTGAGTGTCACTGTGAGCGCTGGAGCTGTGAGCCCCTGAGGTCCCAGGAGCTGAATCCAAAGGTTGAGGGAATGGGGAACTTCTGGAAGGGCTCAAGGAGAGCACCAGGTGGCTCTGCCAAAAAGGAACCTTCAGGTGAGGCAAATGGCCTGGTCTGGATCAGAGGAGTGCAGCAGGATCCCCCACTCCTCAACTCCTCAAGAGCTGCACCTGTGACTGCTCTGCGGTGATTTACACGTCTCAGTGACTAATGCGTTCATAATCAAAATGGACCATAATCATTACTGCAGCAAAGCAATCCTTGCTTTCTTCTATTTACTAATCTTCAACTTCTCCTTGTGACCTTTACTTCAAAATGTTTCAATATAAATAATGCACTTCTGTGAATATATTCTTCTGATTATTTCCCAAAGCTCTGATTCTCCATGTGCGACGGTCCCTGAAGTGGTAATTTGTTCTCCTTCCTCGTAATTGCAATTTTAGAAATAGCTGTTCCAAATGCTCCCAGCCTGAGATCTTTTTTGATATCTTTCCTCCATTTTCCCCTCTGTAATAAAGCTGCTTCCTGGGACAGGGAGGGACTCCAGGTCCAGGAGTGCCCCAGGGCAGTGGGGCTCTGTAGGTGCCTCTCACCACTGATCAAGAGGTTTGTGTTGTTCCAGGAGACTCTGTCTTTCCATTAGGCCCCTCCTAATCTTTTAGAGCATTAGTTAGGAGAGCATTTATTAATCTCAGATTAACTCTTACTAATTCCAGTTGCAACTAAAATTTGCTTACTGGGAGATGGGGCTGCTCAGACAGAAAATGAACCTGGTAGGGGGGATGGCAGTGGGAGAGCTGAGCAGGGACCTGCCCTTCCAGCTGCTCGTTCCAGATACACATCAGACTGGGAGTTAATCAACAACAGCAAAGGGATTTGGACTCTGGATCAGGCAGAGTGGGGCAAGAGGGGAGTGGGCACACCTTGAAGGTGTGGCCCACCAGAAGGCAGCTCCCCAACCTGGGCACATTGCCTGCAGATGAAGCACTTGCAGAAGCCGAGCTCTTCACTTTGGAAGGACAGGGGGGCTCTGGCATGGGGTCCTTCTCCCAAGGGAGATGCCATGGCATGGGCAGCTCTCCTTTTGGCAAAACCACAGTGCCCAGCTCTAACCTTGTGCAGCCAGTTCAGAGAAATTGTTTGTGATGAATTTAAGCTGAAGGTTAAGAGCCAACATCAGCTAGAAAGTCAATGACTAATCTATTAAGCTCCCCAGTAACTTAATTTACATGTTTTTAATGATTACTTCCTACCTGGGCACTCTGAAAACTAATTGGACTTGAATCGCTAAGTGCATTCAGAGGTGGACTCAAATTAATAAGCACCACTCATGTCTGCTTTTAGATGCAGGAGAGAATAAGTGCTGGCTCTGGGGGCTGCCAGATGCCTCATTGCCATGCAGCCACGGCTGCACTCCCTGGGCTGGGGGTATCTGCTCTCCAAATAACCAGCTCTGTTGCACCCACTGCCATTCAGGAATTTAAACCTCCATTAAGGGCTTGATGCACTTCTTGGAAACTCAGTTTTTTTCATCCATTGAAAGAGAAAAACCTGTTTCAGATTTCAAGTGGGGCCTGGGCCAAGCATTGCTTTCAGTTAGTCAGTGGTGTTCTCAGAACTGAGGGGCTGGTGAGGCTGGCTCAGTGGTTTCTCCACTGCTGGGTCATGAGCTGGATTCCCTCCTCCTTTTTCTCCTCTTTACCAGCTCAACTGCAGGTTTCATCAGCAGTGGTCCCAGTCTCACTGCTCCCTCACAGAAAACATGGATCTCAGCCTCAGCAGCTTAGTGGGACCCCAGCCACGCCAGCATCCAGCTCCTCTCTCCATCCCTGTGCATTCCCAGAGGATGGAGGGGCCAGGAGGCAGGGGGGACCTGGGCTCAGCAAGGGGTGCCCCCAGGAATGGGGTTGTTATAGCACCCCAACATGCTGAATTTGCCAGAACCTGCATGAGACAAACAGCTGAGATGTTTCTGCACAGGCAAGGGAAGCTCCTGCTCTAGGGAGAGCAGCCTGGCCATAAGGGAGGGAATGTGGCTGGAATGAAAATCACCTACTTAAGAGATAACCTGAAAGCCCTTTTAATATAATGGCAAAAGGCAAAAGAGGCTTAGAGAACTGGCTGGTTCCTCATTTAAGGCAAGGATGAGCACTTACTTTGGATCAGTCCACGAAAAATACCATAGTGATCTTTATTTCCCTGAAAAGCCCAGCATCTTTGCTGGCACTGTGGGATATAAAACAAATTCACCCAGCATCCGTTGTGTAGGGCTGTTTTTGGGCAAAGATGAGCTGCAGTCATGGGGGAATTATCCCTTATGACTGGAAGTTGGAGCCAGCTCTGCCACCATCACTGCTTGTGGCATCCAGTGCTATCAACTCTTGCTCCAGCAAGGGACTGACTGCACCAAGTGCATCAGCATCAGAATGAAACTGAGGATTTCACAGTTTGCCATCAGCTAATAGCTGAGCAAACAGAACACAGCGCTGGTACTGGGGAAGATGCTTCCCCCTGAAGAACAGTTCTTTTAATGAGGCTCATCATAATGCTCATTAATTTGCGTACATCTGGATGTTCAGGTTGGCAAATGTGGAGGCAAATAGCTTTGCATTGTGTTGAGTCACACACACAATTGCTTCACTACTCCTTCTCAGTCTCATGTGGGTCAAGGAATATTTGCTTTACTGAGAAAAAACTGTTTCCTGGGAAATGTCCCACATCTGGCAGATCCTGGGGCGTCTTGACAGTGCATAGGACTGGGAAGAGACAGAGCTGTGGGGTCCTGCCTCCCCTCCTTACCCCACTGAACACATCCCAGTGAGGTTTGCAGCTCAGCTCTGTGCAGTGGGAGCTCAGTTTTTTCCCTTTTAAGAGCTGTCCTTTCCATCTGTGCCACATTGGCCATGTTCCTGGGGGACACCCTGGCGATGCCCCCACCATGCTGAACCCCCCTTGACCCTGAGTGCTTGGGGAAAGTGGATTCAGGGTGGATGGTCTCCGGTATGGGAAGCAGGGAGAAGCCTCACTCCAACCTGCCAGGCTCCCCTCCAACACAAACACCGGAGAGAGCCGAGTTCCCTCGCTGTCCCTGGGGACTGAACGTTTCATCCTGGGCTTTTTCATTACTGTTCGATGCTGGAGTTACACAGATGCTGCCTGCTCCCCCCCAATGGCAAGGAAATTATGCACCTGGGCCAGCAGCCAGGATGCCGAGGATTTATGCTTTTCAAGGTCTTTTATTAACTTGGCAACATATGGCTCTATCCTCAGAGCATCTCCTCCACCTCCGCCTCCTCCTCCACCCCCTCCTCCTCCTCCTCCTGCTCTTCCTTCTCCTCCCCAGAATGCTGGGGCTGGACTGGGGCTCTCCCTGGCTCCCTGTGCCCTTCATGCTGGATTTGTTCATCCTTGGGGAAAAAACCCCTTTAGGATGGGTGGGATAGTAACAAAATTACATGAAACAACATTCTTATTAAAAGTGTATTTCAATTCCTTTCTGTTTCACAGACGTGAAATCAGTCTTTAAAATGCCAATAGCGAATATTTAAGACACTGAAAGCTGTTTTCTTTTTGGCATGTACCTGGATTTGAGTAGAGACCCTCCAGAGCCAGGAATGCCGGATGCTACAGTCACTGTGTGCATATGAGAGCTTGGAAAGGGCTCCCCTTTCACTGCTTGATTTTTGTCTTTAAGATTCAGGCAACAGCTGCCTTCTCCCCAACTTTGCATCTAGTGAAACACAGGGATGCTCTTGGAAATGCACCATGGAGGCAGTGGGGCCATGGGCAAGGAAAGCCATCCTCACCTCTAAAGGTTTGGGTAACTCCAGGAGCAAAGCCAAGGGCTGGGCTTGTGCAGGTGGAGGAGCAGGAATGAGAACTGCCAGGGAAAGACCTTGCCAGAGGTTTCCATCCATGATATATGTATGAGGAATGTCTAATGGTGCTGAACTTCAACTGGCTGGAAGGTTGTCATGCTGCTGCCAGGCTACAGCCGTGTCTCTTCCCTCTCCTGGCTAAAACATGGCTGGGCTGCATCCAGCTACATCTCTCCTTGGACAAACCCAAACACCAACAGCAATACTAATCCTGCTGATGGATGAATCTGCACCCACCAGGGCTGCACCCACCCCTCAACATCCGGGGTGTTCTAGTGGCAGTGCTGGAAATGCCATTAGGAAATGAGGGGAAGTCGGGAGTTGTCATTTACACGCTCATGAATGTGCCAAGAGCTGCAAAACGCAGCACAGTGCAACGTGGCCACCTGCTGCATCCCACCGAGCCACCAGATCCTCTGTGCTCTCAGGAGAGCAGGCTCAGCTTTTTCCATTGAACACCTGCACGTTTTCCAACCCTCCTTTCCTGAAGCCACAGCCTTGTGCACTCAGACCTGCAGGATGGGTTCGTTTACCCACATGCCTCAAAGTGCAGAGTGCGAGGCTACAGTGGCATTCGAGTAGCGTCGAGTGCTTTCAAGAAGATTACACTCGCTGAAGTAGTAATTAATGTTTGTTTTATTATGTTCTGGGGAATGATCGTCCAACAAGATAATTCAAATAAAGCCGAGCATGTTCCGAGTGAACGCCGCTTAAAGGCTGATTCATTGCAAACTGGCCCGTGCAAAGGACCAATAATTAGGAGAAAAGGCACAAGTAGGAGCATACTCGCCATTTATCTGCCTTTTATGTAATTAAAATGATGGAAATTACGGCTTAATGAGTGGAAATTGGATGTGCTCTTGAGAGTTTTGCGTGTCTTATTTTCCTACAGTCTCTAACCGTGTCCCTCCAGCCATGTCACCAGCCTGGGGCCACTGCAGGACTGCCAAGGGCCACCTGGGGATGGAAAGCTGGTGACAATGCTGACAGAGCTTCCACCTGCTGCACCCAAGGGTCTGCACCACTCTGGGTCAGGGAATGAGGGCTGGGATGTGCCAGACCATGGCCAAACACTCAGCACGAGCTCTGCTTCCCATGATTAACTCCTGGTAATGTCTCATTAAATGACATACAGTGAAACCACTGTGTCATATTATATGGTAAATAAACCTGACGAAGGCAGCACATCCAGCAGCCTGATAAACCACCTGGTTTTATCCCACAGCTGAGAGGTACACCAGGGGAAGGCTGCTCTGCTGGGATGGTGGGAGCTGGCAGTGACACTGCCAGCAGAGCCCTGGTGGCTCCACATCACAGCCCGAGGCTCTGCAAGCTGCTACGGCGCGGTGTGTCGGATAAATGATGAGAAGAAAATTGTCCTCCATCTGTTGAAATAAATTCCACCACATTTGCTTCTCTCATTAGCTGTATACAGGGGCGGAACATGGTACTAAGCCCATGGAGGCAGAGGATGTTGATCGGGGTGCCAGCAGGTGCCAGCACGGCCACCCCGTCAGGAGTCCCACGGTGGCAGTGCCAAGGGGACCCACACATCAGGGGGTGGATGCCTTCCCACTTCAGCTCCTGGAGGGAGCATCTTCCACAAGATGGAGCCTGTGGGCAAACGATGTGAGGCCGGGAGGACGCTGGACAGCGAGCGGCTGTCTGTCTGTCTGTCTGTCTGTCTGTCCGGCCGTCCACTCTGACACACCGGGTCTGTCCGTCCATCTGTCACCCAGGTGATGCCTGCAGAGTGATGCAGAGTGGTCTGTCTGTCCATCTGTCCATCTCCCCTGTGGTGCCCCGAGAGCCATGCAGAGCCGTCTGTCTGTCTCTCTGTCCATCTGTCTGTCTGCCATGCGGTGCCAGGCAGTGATGGAGAGAGGGGACCAGGCAGCTCTAAGGCCAGGGATGCCATCTCGGGGTAAGTCAGTGCCAGACATGGTGACTTCTGCACTCAGAGGGCACACAGAGCTGCCCCACACGAGTTCTGAGATGCCCATCCCTCCCATGGGATGCTCAGTTTCCCTCTCACACCCCGGGCTGTGGCTGATGCAGGGGCTCTGGTTTGGCTTAGTTCACCTTTCTGTATCAACATCTTGCCACTTTGCCTGTTAATCCTGAGAGGGAAGTGCAAACCCAAGATGGATCAAAACAAATGCCAGAGCCCAAGGAGAAATGTCAGCAGCTGTCAGGGGGTGGCAGGAACGGGGGGCTGGGTGCCCTGGGGAGAGCTCCCACATCCCAGCTCACCTTTCCAAAGGAAACCTCTCCTGGCACATGCTGAGCTGAGAGTCCTGGGAGAAAGGCTGCTGCTTGCTTGAGGGGGTTCCCAGCCACCCCCCCCCATTCCTGGGCTCTTTCCTGCCTTCCCCTCTTGCTGGAAAACCTGAGGCAGAGGGTGGCAGCTCCACTCAGCTCTGCTCTCCACGCCATTTCCACATTATGCTAATGCACAGCTGTTGAATCCTCCTTCCCAGTGTGAATTCCAGCAGGTCCTTCCTCCTAAGTGGGAATTACTTCCATTTGCTGCTTTTTTTAATTATCCAGTGCTTAGGAAAGTATCTCAGTGCATGGCTGTGGCTGCCTGGTAATGCTTGGGGCACCGTGGCAGGTAATGCCAGGGACCTTTTGTTGATGCCGAGGACTTTTTGGGGAGATGCTGAGACCTGAGGAGCTGGTGAAGCTGACTGGAACATCAGACAGTTCTGGGGGGGTGAGGGGGCAGCGGCGCTAGGGGACAGCAGCAGTTCATTAATGTCAATAGAAATGGAAAGAGGATTTGGAGAGTGAGAAGGGACAGATCAGCAGTGACAGGGAATATGGAAACAGCCAACTTTTGTCGGCCTGAGGAAATCAGTACAGAGTTACTGGAGATGCAAAGAAGACAGCTGTGATAAGGGACACTGGGGACACCCAGGCTGGGGACAGCAGTGCCAGCACCACACCAGGGCTGATGAGACCCAGACCTGCTCTCCTGCCCATCACCCCTGAAATCAGCCTGACCACACATACGAAAATGGCAATAAATTTCAGGGATTACGACTCTCTGCTGTTCTTTGGATAGGTCTTTGGTTGGATTTGAAGAGAATTCTTATTTGAACAATAGGTCAGATGTGAATTCACCTTGCTGCAGACACGGGAGCTCCAATCTGGGAGGCTTTTAGCCCTCTTGCAGAAAGAGAAAAAGAAGAAAATCCTTGCTGTCTAATTATGCTGGTTACAGGCAATCAGCCTCGCAGCCATATTCCGATGACTTTTATTCGACACTGATTGATCACACTTTAATTGCCACCCAGGGCACAAGAAAAACCCTCGTGAAGAGAGAAGTTTTGGAGAGTCACAGTGAGCACAGGGACAGCTGCTTTGGGTCACAGCCTGAGCCTGGGAATTGCCTTCCCAGAGCTTGGCTGAGAGCTGGGAATGCTCTGAAGGGAGTGGATCTCAGCCTGGTCTGTGCCTGGCTCTGTGTCACAGTGCCTGCGGACAACAACTGCAGGCAGCAACCCGCTGGGAATGGAGCTTCCAAGGGGGAGAGGAGCAGCCAAACACACCTTTGAACGTGTTCCAGTATCTTTTACCGCACTGTAGCACTCCTCCAGCTGATAGTGGAGCAGCTCTCACACGGAGAAGCGTGATGCCACCGATAAAAACCGATTAGGATTTTTAAGGTAGAAAAGTGCATCAATTCTGCATCAATTCTGAATGCAGATGCTGGATTTATCGCTGCAGAGAAGGGTTATACTCACATACTGACCATCCTGTGCCTGCTCCCAGCATCTGCAGGGCTCAGCAGGGCCACAACAGCACTTCATGGGACTTCACCACACTCCCCCCATGCCAGGCAGGAAAACCTCCCACTGCACAAGGAGCAGAAAAGTGTGATGAGGAATTGTTATGTTCTGTGGAAATACTGGTCTTTGTACACAGGGGCAGTGTTGCAAACACTCAAAACTGCCCCAGAAATGGGCAGCTCACCCCCCTGAGCCTTGGGAGAGGTGTGCATATCCAAATCTGTTTCCCACACGCTGATGGGAGTGCTGGGGGTGATTCTCTCATGTGGTCTCTGGCCATTGGCAGGACAGCACAGTGATGGATTGAGGGGCAGCCTGGGCACCCTGGCCTGGGTGAGAGGTGTGGGCAGCACCCAGGGGGAGCAGGGCACCCCAGTTTCATGGGATAAATCTGCAGGAACGAGCTCAGCTGACACCAGAGCAGGTATGCAAGAGCACCAGGAACTTCCAATGATAAAAGAATGATAAAGGAAAATTCTCCCTCTCCCACAGCCAAAACACCACGTTTTCAGACCTGTGTCATTCAAATGACAAAAGGAGACAAGCCTGGCACCTTTAGTAACTGTGCCTTTAAATCTTCATCCGTAAATGCATTAAATATCTTTTAATGCGGCAATTGTTTGGGAACAAGTCCAAACATTTAAATATTGTGGCCAGGACGTCACAGCTCAGACTCTTTGTGCCATGCTCTAGTGGAGGACTCGGAGCAGCAATTGCTTCCTTCCATGGGAAGTGTCAGCAGGGTCAGAGCTGATGCATTGTAAATCAGTGCCTTGACAGAACAGCACCTTGTTTTACTCAGCTTGCTCTCGTCAGGTTGAAATTCATGTATAATTCTACCACTCGCTGCTGGGGAAGCAGCTCTCTGGGAGATAACAGCTTCCCTTTGGCCCAAACATGAAACCAAACCAAACCAAACCAAACCAAACCAAACCAAACCAAACCAAACCTGGACTGGTGCTATGGCATTGCCCCACTGAAACCCAAGGATGAATGGAATAAAAGTGTTTTCTTTCTCTCCTGAACGTGTGGCCAGGTCTGAGGACTTACAAAAACCCATGTTCAGTGCTTCATCTTTGCCATCCCTGCAGTGGCACAGGGCTCCTTGCTGTCACAGGTGAGCTGGTGCCAGCACTGCCCTGTCCCTTCCAAGCCTTGCTGTCCCTCCCTGTTCAGTGGCACAAGGTGATGTTTGAGGTATGGCCCCAAGGGCCAAAAGCCTGGAAAGCTCAGACCAGGCCATGATATTAAAATGAATACTCAGCATTGGCATTCAACAGTCAGTACTCAGCACCTCACCTTGGTCTTGGTGCAGTCCTGCCTGGCTGGGGCTGCCCACGCAGCTGTGTCAGGATGAAGAGCCCAGGCAAAGCTAACCTAGAAAAGGGATAGAAAAAAAGGGAAAATCTCAGCTTTGTATTTAACAAACAGCAGATGATGTGGCTGTGTCTTGTTTGCTCGGAGCCAAGCGAAACCCTGCTGCTCTGGAGCAAAACGGGGAGTTATTGAGGTGAGAAATGCGTGGGCTGGAAGCTGACCCACGACATCCCTCCCCTCCCGCCCACGGCTGGGTCCAGCCACCACAGGGACAGACCAGCTCTGTAACGAGCTCACCAGAGCCATTCCTCAGCCTTAGGCAAGGAAAAAAGAGAGATGAAAAAAAAATAACCCAGAGAGAGAATTTAATTGTGAACTCTTGCTGGTGAAGGCGAAGCATAAACCAATAAATGGTAGAAATGCATCTGATAAGCCCTGCGAGGTGAAGATGAGAAATGTGTTGGCTGCACGTGGGAGTGTGTGGGATGATGAAAGGCTTTGGAAGTACCTGCAGCAGCAGAAGGACCACGGGGAGTAATAAACAGGGTGCTTAGCAAAGGTTTTGGAGAGCTTCAGGCTTCGGTCGTGGCGATGCTCTCGCCTTTCTCTGTGGGGAAGAGCCAGGAGAGACAGACTTTGCTTGCAGGGAAAAACACAGCAAGAGGGATCTGAGAGTTCAGCATGGAGCTGGAGGTATCCACAGAGGAGCCTTTGCTGATGCTGGCTGCAGGCATTGCCTGCCAGCGATGGGTGGGTTGTACTTACTGCAGGACTGAGTGTCTGAAGCTCTGCTGCTGCCCTGGATCCATCTGGACCACAACAGGGACACCAGCCCTGGCTCCAGGAGGGGAAGCTGCTGGAACTCTGCACCCCAGCATCCCTGGTGGCAGCACCACCACAACCAGAGGAGGAGACCCTGTAATAACCAACCCACTTTAAAAGCAGTATCAAGTGCTTTTGGTTATCTGCAGCTGGGAACACACCCAGCTTCAGATATTCCAGTCTATGTAATTGAATTATTTAGGGGCTGGCATGGCGTGATGAAATAGGCTTTCTTCCTATTTTTAGGTTTCCATCTACAGGGCTGGAAATTACAGCCATTAAAATGTTCTATTAGTAATGATATATAAAGGGGAAAAAACTGATCAGACTTTTCTAGTGCACATAGAGCATTAGGATATCATTAATTTTAATGATAGAGCCCAAAATTACAAAGCTATTACAGTCATACTTGAAGTTTCCGGAAAAAAAAGAGAGAGAATCAGTCTAAATTGTTGTTAATGAGTAAAAAAATATTTAAATCATATTTAACGGACCTTACAATTATGGCTGATGTCTCTGTGGGCTGATGATGGCTTAGACTGGGGTTGTTCCCTGGTGCTGACAAAACAAATGTCTAGCACAAGGCAACAGTGAGGGGAGTCCAGGAGGATTTGCTGGAGTGTTCTGGAGGGGGACAGAGAGAGGCCACATTCCTTCAAGGGCTGCTTTTGGCCTTTTATTCCCGCCTCTAAGTCTTGTTACAGGATTCCTGCTGCCCTGGAGGAGATTTCCAACTCCATCAGCTGCTGAGCAAAAAAAAAAAGTATTCCCAGCACTGTGCACTGTGAAGTAGCAGCAATTAATGGCCCTTGGAGGGCTGGAGATTTTCATCTTGGTTTTTCTTTAAAAAATAAATGACTGAGGAACAAAGTCCTTTGGGAAAGTGGATGGGGGAAAAGAAGAAAGTTGGAAAGAGGAACCCTTGAGATGCTTCGTGCTCCCTGACCCTCTGGTGTGAGGGGAAAGGATGCAGCGCCCAGAAAGCAGCTGGGATTTCCCTGACCTGCAAGCCCAGCCAAGGGGACTGTGTGCTGGGCTGATGGGAGCTGGATCCTGGATTTATTGAGGCATGCTTGCAATAATTCAACAAGCACCCCCTGTCCTGGGAGCAGTGACACAGCCGAGTCTCTCTGGAGCAGGGCTGTGACCAAGGGACAATTTACTGCCTTGTCCTTGACAGCTCTGGTCATCTCTAAGTCACCAAACCCTTGACTTCCTCATGGAAGGAAGGAAAATATTTTTTCCAAGGGAAAATCCCTCTCTGCTGAAGCTCCCACTGCTCCTGTTTGCTGGCAGCTCTTCCAAAGCCCCCTGAAACACCTGAGCAGAACACCTGCAATAACTGCACAGGCTCATAATACTCTGGGTGACATTAAGACTATTTTCCAGGTTCCTGCTAGTTGAAACACTGCAATAGAAGGGTCAAAAACTTTTCAGATTCATTAGGCCTCAAAATAGCTGCCTCGTTAAGCAGCACGGAGATGGCCGATAATGGGAGGCGAAGCAGAGCGCCCCGGAGATTGGATGTGCACACCAGGCTGATAAATGGCTTCTCTGTGGCTATTGCAGAGCTGGCAAGGGGAAAAATGCCATCCCACGGATGAACAGGTCTGGAGTTTAGTACGACAACTCTTGGAGCTGCCTTGGCTGGAATGACACATCTCTGCCTTTGGCTGGAGGCAGCAATGTGACCTTCGGGAGAGGGGCTGCAGGAAAGCAGCCAGAGGCCAGCAGCCTCTCCATCCTTCCTCTGGTGCATTAAAGCAGCACCTGCCTGCTGCCTTTGCCTTGGACTGCTGTGGTCTCTGCACAAGGGCTGTACCTGCATCCCTCCCATTGGTTTAAATAATCCTACGTGCCAATCTGATCTCTGCAGCACATGAGGAGAAACAACGGCTGTGGTTGGTGGTGTCTCTGGAACCTGAGTCGACCACCTGTGTTGTTTTAGAGTCTCTGTGTTCCAGCCTGAGCACTGGAGAAAGAGTCAGGAGATGTCTTCTGTGGTTTCCAGAGGTGTTTATTTTATCTAATTAAGAAGTTTTTTCCCTGACTAGCTGCAGTCCCTCCATCTAGTCAGCCCAGGCACACTGCCTGCCCCTGGGACGGGCACTGTCTTTATACTATAAACTACATAAACATTATTTGCAATTATCTTCCAATACCTATCATTTATATTGTACAGTCTGATTCTACTCTAAACCAATCTAAAAGTGCCAACATCACCCAAAAGATGGATGCTGGCAAGAAGGAGAAAGAAGGACAGAACACACCCAGATTCCTCCATCTTGACCCCAGACCTTTATTATAAACAATCTTAAAAACCTACTTTTTCACCTTATAATAACCTAACTTACACTCTACTTATTTTTTGTGATTTGTAATTCTTCATGTAAGGGTGGTAATTTTTCCCAGGGAGAGAAATCAAAGGCACAGGGGTTCTGGGCACTGTGCCAAGGTTCCTGAGCCCCCTGCCTGGGTCTCGAACCATCCAGGGAAGCCAGAGGGATGTGCTGGGTTCCCACAAACGGCCTCATGTCCTACACCTCAAAGGGTTTCCACTGAACTCAGCCTGGCCAGCACCAGCTGCAGATCTGGGATGTGCAGTGCACCAGGGCACTGAACTGCTATCCCCTTGCTGATAGATCAGAGGGAGGATGAAGACAGACAGTTTTTTCTGACCAGGGTAATAGAGTCAGCAATTCCACTTGGATAAGCACATGGATTTTACGTCGTCCCTGCGCAGCGCTGAACAAAACATGCCAGTGGCAGAAGACGCACAGCGTTCTCTGTGGAACAGCATTCCCTGCATGGCAGCTTGCTGTTTAAGGAGAAAGCACTTGAACACTTTGGAAAAGATGAAGATCCCAAAGCTGAATTTTAGAGTGCTCATCTTGCAGCTCCCAAGTTCATTACCAGCAGCAGCGAGTGCTGGGTGGCACCGCACCAAGCCGTGCTTAGCACGCACATCACTTGGAGTGGACCCACAGTCCCAGAGTAGTTGGAGGTGTTTACTCACATCCTAGAAGTTCAGCATCTGTCAGTTTTAATATTGGTGTTTTTAAAATTTTCTTCTTAACCCCAAGGCACCAGTTTCATTCTCAGACTCACCCTGTCCTTGTGAGGCAGCTGAGACCAGAGGTCCCATTGTCCCTCTCAATCCTGAGGCTCTTCCTTGGGCTCTGCCAACAAAGTTTTCCCCACTTTTCCTCATTTCACAACACCAAGGTGTTTTCTGATTTTTGGAAAGTAGAAACTGAGACAAACACACCCCACCCATGCACATCCTTCTTTAGATGCTTCTCCTGCTGCTCCTCTGTTCAGTGGTTTGGGCATCTCCATTAGAGAGTGGTGGGAAAAAGAAATCACTTTTAGTGAGAAGGCTGGGGGGAAAGATGATGTTCTGGGCAATGCACATGGGAGAGCTGCCCAGCTCTTGGGGGAACAGGCTCCCCATCCAGTCAGTGGGAGTGACCAGGGACAAAGCCTGGAGTGGGAGCAGGGGCAGGCAGGGAGGAGTGAGTGGGAAGCCAACAAGACTTTGGGATTCTTCTCACAACAGCACTGAGGTTTGCCTGGCTGAAGGGCATCTGCAAGAGCTCGGATTGGAACCACCCAGCAGCGAGGTTTTCTATCCAGTTTTCCCTAATTTTGCACAACCCAAGCTCCTGCTGTCTGTGGTCATCCCTCCAAGTCAGAGCAGCTCCCTCAGCATCCTTCCTTCCTTCCTTCCTTCCTTCCTTCCTTCCTTCCTTCCTTCCTTCCTTCCTTCCTTCCTTCCTTCCTTCCTTCCTTCCTTCCTTCCTTCCTTCCTTCCTTCCTTCCTTCCTTCCTTCCTTCCTTCCTTCCTTCCTTCCTTCCTTCCTTCCTTCCTTCCTTCCTTCCTTCCTTCCTTCCTTCCTTCCTTCCTTCCTTCCTTCCTTCCTTCCTTCCCTCCTTCCCTCCTTCCTTCCTTCCCTCCCTCCCCGTGGTGCCGCACGACCTCTGACAGCACCGGCGCCCTTGTCAGGGAGGGAGGTGTTGGTCTCCTTTTCCTGCCCTTGCCTCTGCTGAAATTCAGGTGGAAGCTGATTTTAGTCCACCCTGGTTCAGCCTCCCTGCTCTGCCTCTCCTTGGAGCTGTGGGGCCTCAGCCTGAGCAGCCACAGCCGAGCACACAGCTCAGGAGTTCAGCCCAGACCTGCTCTGGTTCACCATGCCAGCGCCACCATACCTGCAAATTCAGGCTGAGCTTCGCCAAATCTATTTGCTTGATCAGATTTATGTAGCAATTCCAGGACGAGGTGAATAATGAAAATGACTCATGAATATTTCATTCTTATAAATCACATAATTCATATCTATTCACAAATATTTGCTTTGCCTTATAAACTGGATGAATAATTTACAGAAATACGGAGCAACTATTTTAAAGGAAATATGAAATCCATTGACTACATTAATCAACAAATATTATTCAACTTTTACAGGTTCAGCTTGCTGACAGGCACATTCCCTGTTTATGAGAGGAGCTGGAACAGCAGATGACATTTCCCATATTAAAATGCGTGGTGATGGAGCTCAGTTATCCCCTTGTGAGGGTATTTCCATGCTTACCTGCTCAGCCTTGGCCATGGCAGTCAGGGCAGGAGCCCCAGATTTGTGTTTCCAGAGGGTCTGTTCGAAGGGAGGGAGATGTAGGAGGGTAAAGTAAGTGCTTATTGATCCTACTTTTTCTTGGCTGGCAGCTCTGACAATAAGTGGTAAATAAACTGCTAATTTTTCCTAATTTTTGCAGTAATTCCCTCAATTATTGAGCTTTTTTTTTTAAAAAATCAGCTGCTTAAACAGAGTGTTAAGTGACGGCATTAATCCACCTGTTTTTGGATGATAAAGTGATTAATCTGACTCATTTAAATACTGTGATAGGTTGGTGATGAATGTCCTGATGACAAAAAGGGCTTGGTGGCCAGGCAGGCACAGGGGATGCATGGGGACAGGCACAGCCCCCATCTGGAAAAGGTCACCTTGACCACTCCAAATTCATCATCAAACAGCTCCATGGCAGTGGCTCACAGCGTTCCCATTCTCCTTCACCTCGGATGATTCACCTCAGGAAACTCTCCTGGACTGGAGAACGCCGGAGGCACCTCTCATCAAAACATCACAACCACGCTGGAGATGCTGTGGAGCAAGACAATCCATCAGGGACAGGGCAGGGGACGAGGGCACAAGGACATTGTCACCTCGTGTTTCTGCAATCCAGGCATCAAAACTTGTGGGGGATGCCAGCACCTGTGAACTGACAGAAAATCATGGGGAAACCTGGCAGAAGGAGCTCTGGAGGGCAAAGCCCCCTCTGTCCCCTGGAGGTGCCACTCACTGCTCCGTGGGGAGTCATCCTGGTGTGGGAAAACCAGGTTTTCACCTGGAAAACTGGGAAGAGCAGAGAAAGAGCCTGGTCTGCTGCTTTCTCCCCTCCTTTGCAGTGCAGTAGCAGGGTGAGGAGGGATGGGATAGCTTTGTGATGCCGAAATAAAGCAGCTCCTAAGAGCCCCCCAGCTCCAGCTAAGCATGAATGGGGTGCAAATGTCGGTGTTTGAGCTGGGTGCCTGAGGAGTGGGGCCAAGGCCAATAGGGATCCTGGCATTCCATGCTGGTTTCTGCACCCCAAAGCAAGCAAAACTCAACATCCTTTTTAGTATTCCTACCACTGGCAGCCTGTCTTCCAAACTACCCATCTGTAACATTTGTAGGGCTATTAAGAGGGAAATACAATTTCATAGTCACAGATAAGAGATTAGACAGATCAATTCCTCCCTGCCACATGGGCTGGGAGAGAAAGCTCAATTCCAAATTGCAGTGGAGGTTTTTATTCTCCTCGTTTATTGAGCTGTGGGTCTTACCACCAACTTTCCCGGTTGTTTCCTCATTAAGAGCAACACGTTCATGACTGATAAGACAGGCAGACGTGCAGTCTGCAGGGACCTGGCTTTGGGGAATCCTTTGGGATAAAGGAGGCTGAGCCTGCCTCGGCAGCCATCCATCTCCTGCTTGGAGGCAGCTGTGGCAGAATGCCTTCTTCCCTTGCCCATTCCCCATCTCTGGGGTTTGAGATGGGAATGATTCCCCTTGGGAGGGCGGTGGCTGCCCAACAGAGCCCGTTTTGGCGCGGGGAGCACGCGGTGCGCTGGCACGGAGCACGTGGTGTGTGGCAGCAGGGAGCCGAGGGGACTGTTACCCTACAACATGTCACACTGTGCTAGGCTGCGAGACGAGAGCCTGTCAAAATATTTAGCGGCAGAGAAACTGAAACCTCTCCATCCGAGGATGGGGAATTCCACACAAACAGTTCTCAAAAAAAAAAACCTCTGATGTTTGTGGAAAGGGCTGGCAGAGGCGGGCAGAGCCTGGCGTGACCCACAGCCGGCAGGGATGTTTGCTCTCCAGGGTGCTCAGTTTGGATTTAGTCACCAGCAGCGTGGCTTTGGGCAGAGCAGCTTATGGACAGCTCTTTGGAGGGTGATGGGCTTGGCCATTTGGTTGTGTGGCCCCAGCACCCATGGAAAACCTCTGGCTTCTCCCAGCACCACTGGCAAAGGGCGCTACCGACGGCTCCTGCAGCAGTCAGGGGAGTGGGGGATCTGGGTGCAAGAGGAGAAAGCACAGCCAGAAGGGCTGGGGAAAGGACAGGACACTGCTAAGAGAGCTGTGGGATGGTGAAAGGGCACCAGTCTCCCAGGACCTGAGTCATCCCAAGGCATCGTGTGCTCCTCACACCTGCACGCAGCAGCTCTGTTCCGGAGAACCCTGAATTATTTATAGCTTGTTATCATCCCCCAGGTATTATTTGTGTAACCATTAGTTTCTGTAAAGTGTATGAAAGAAGCTGTAAAACATCAAGCATCTCCTCACTTCACCTGGGAGCTGATTATTTTCTTGCCTGATTTACCAAGCTTCAGCTCAACAACTTTAACCCTTTGTGACAGAGGCGTGCGAGCACTTTAGAGTCTTGTCAGCCCTCAGCTGCTCTTCCAAGAAAAGCTTGGATCTTCCTGTCCATGCACAAGGCAGTGTGGGACCCACTGCTACCAGTGCTGTCAGTGAGGGAAAGCTGGAAGCTCCCGTGGTGGAAGGTTTTATCCGAGCAGGAACAGCTCTTAACTGAAAAGCTGTGGTTCTTCTTTGGATAAATACGTTTTTTTAAATAATGATTTATTCAACAGTATAATGAATTCAGTGCCTTTTAAATGTGACAGTGGATAAAATACATCGGCCTTCTGCAGGCGTAAATGTCATCTGGAAAGTTCAGGCTTTCTCTTCCCTCCCCCGCGCTCGTGGGCAGTCCTTTAATTCACTGCTCGTTTTCCAGGCGCTCAGGGCAGAGCAGGGCTGGGGCACAGCATCCCCACATCCCCACATCCCTGAATCCCTGCACCCTCACATCCCCACATGTCCCTGCCCAAGCCCTACAAAGGGAAATCCATGGGGAAGGACTCGGGGGGAGAAAGGCAGACCCCACAAAGCTCAGGGGATTTGTAGGGGGTGTCAGAAGATGGCAATGTGTTTCTCTTCATGCCCAAGTCAGCAAAACCAAACAGAATTACACTTCAGTGTACGTAGAGAGCAAACAAAAAACAAAATAGAAATGACAAAGCTGACTAGCAAATAGCCCTGAAACTCACTTAGTACCGATGTGACAAGGGGCTCGGACAAGGCTTGAGAAATAACTCTATAAAGTGAGCACTTTAGAAACCAAATAAACTGTTCCACAGATACAAAACAATTACCCCAAGCAAGCTGATATTGATTTCAGGCACCAAGCCAAACTAACAGCATGCAGGCCCTCATGCCAGCAGTGCCCACTCGGGCACCCACTGACCCCAGCAGCTTCCCCACCACATTCTGGGGGAGAGAGCAGCCTAAAACCTGAAGAGAAGACAGGTGACAGCAGCAGGAGATAGGAGCAAAAGAGAAACCACAGGAGAAAGCAAAGAGATACAGAAATTATGGAGAAAACTGTACAAGCAGCAGCATAAACATGAACAGGCATTGCCCAGTGATGCTGATAAAACAGAGAGGAGTCCCCACCTCTGACACCCCCAAATATGATCTTTTGGGATGTTATTTCTCATGTAGGCACCATTCCATAGAGGTTTTTACATTTTCCTTCTTCTCAAACTGTTTTTCTTCTCCTCTTGCTGTCAGGGTTTTTGCTGGCCTTTTTGCAAGGATGATTTTTCTGCCATCCCTGATGGTTCTCCTTTTGTCATCATCATTTCCCACATCAATCCCCTCCTTACTCTGCAAGGGGCTCTGCTCTCAACTTACCCACTGGAAATTGCTGAAAAACCACTGGAAACAGAAATCTCATCAGGAAATTTGAAAAAAGGACACATTTTCTCTAAAATAATTTAACTGATTGGATTAATAGCCATTGGCCATCCCAGGGCTGCAGGACAGAGTCTGGTCATCCCACCCATCACCCAGCTGGCCAGAAAGCTGCTCCCTCAGTCACAGCTCCACAAAGAAGCCTTTCCCTCCCTTGGAGAGTTGAGGAGCCTTTGGAAATGCACACCAAAGGCACAAAACCCATGGGAAAATTTCTCCAGTCTTCACGCAGGTGGTTTTGGGAGAGGGTAGCAAAGAAGGAAACAGCACATTGGGCAATACCGCTGGCACTGCAGACCTGGCTGAAAACAAAAATAGCACAAAGCCTCAATTTTCAGCTTTTAGTGCCAAGGGAGAGGCTTGAAAAGTGGGATGTTCACAGGCATCTCAGCTGTTCCCCAGCATGGCAGGGAGGGGATGCCCTTGGCACACTGGGCATCGCTCCCCGGGAAGCGCATCCGCACCGCCGGCCGCCCGCCGAGCAGCTGCCCTGCCAAAAGCAGCAGCTGGTACATGGTAAAAAACAAGAAAAAAAAACCAAACCCACATTAAAATGTTTTTCTTTCAGATTATTGAAGCAACTGTAGCAAAAACTTCGCATTTAATATGCGTGACCTGCTCCGTGCTCTCCGCTAGAATAAATTGGTGGAACATCCTGCACAGCCAAAGCATCAGGGGGTGGGGCCAGCTGTAAATGCCAGGGGAAAAAACTCCAAGTCAAGTCAGCACATAAAACACGGACCAATATTCTCATCTTGGCCAGCAGACTTTAGATGGGAAGCCTGATCATGGAGAACAGAACATCTGGGAGTTGCTGTAGTCCAAGGCAGATCCATAAGGGAAGGGGGAAGTGTGGGGAGCACTCCCAGGAACACAGGCGAAGACAGGAGCCTTGATCAGCTGTTCCATTAAAAATCTGCTGCCAAACATCGTGTTTTCCAGAGCTCCCATTTAAAGGTGTGTTGTAGCTTGCAGCTTCCTAATTACCTTGGATGCTCTGCATAATTTTTTTTTTTTTAATTTCAGATGGGAAAAGACCATAAACTTGCTAATTAATTACTTTTTAGCCCCGGCGCATCAGCTGAAGCACACACTTCACAAAGAGCATCTCCTCTCCACAGCACTCCACAGGAAACCTCCTCTGTGCCGAGTGCTCCAGCGAGTGACTGTGTTTGCAGGGATTTCACCAAAAACCCTGGGAAATGAAGGAACGATAAAACAAGAGGCTGGTAACTCTATTTTTGGATTTGGCATCACCAAATGCAGCTCCTTGCAGTGCTGTGCCCAGCTGTGGCTGCTCAGAGCAGGGGTGATTGATGGACTTCACGTTTCAAAACCAATGAAATGTTTAGGGAATCTAAAGCAGCCAGAAGCAAATCCAGGGTAAAAGTAATAAACTCAAAAAGCAACAAGGCAGAGGAAGGAGCTGGCACTGATGGAAGGATTGCCTGCTCCCAAACCCCCCAGCCAGGGCTTGTTCCTGAAGGTTCCAGATGCCTTGGTAGGTTTTGACACTCAGCTCTTCTCCATCTGTTGTTCCTAAGCTCCCTGCTGCCTCCTTTCTCCCTGAGAACCTCCAGCTTGGGTTTACCTGATCCCATCATGGTCCAGTCCAGTGACCCATTAGGCCAGGCAGGATGAGGAATCAAGAGGGGAATTTGAGGGAACACTCAACCTGTGCAGGTAAGAGAGTGGCTGCTTGGCACAACGAGCTGGAGATTTTCTTTACCTTTGCTTTTTGGAATCATTCATATTTTCAGCAGCTTGAAAAGCAAACAGGAAAATGTATACAATAGGATTTCGAAATTATGACAAAACAGATAAGGTTTAATTTCCTTTAATTCCATATGAATGGACTTTAATGGGAGGTGGGAGCAGGGGAACAGCAGACACATCTGGAGCAGTGATGAGAAGGGAAGCTGAGCCCAGTCCTCTGGGGCTGCCTTGCAGTTGCTATCCCCATCTCACCCCAGATGAGTGACACCTGGACTGGGATGGCAGAGCAGGGCTGGGGACAGCCCAGGGCTGTCAGAGCAGCCCCTCTCAGGGAGCCCTGGACCCCTCCTGGCACCCCCTGCCCCCACCCCACGAGCTGCCAGAGCCCTGTAAGCTGTTTACACCCCTTGCCCCTCATCAATCATTTTTTCATACATTTGGAAGATTAGAGCTCCTTATACACTACCTCCAGTCCAGCTTGTCACGGGAAAACTCTGGGGAGAAATTCACAGAGATGTATTAAAGCCATCCAACACTTTCTCCATGGCAACTGGGACCAGCGCAAATCCCATCAGCCGTGCCTGGAGCAGGATGGAGCCTCTGCAGCTCCTCCAGCCTCCCAGATAACGGCAGATACAGGGGAAACATCTTCATTAGCTGGAGATGCCTCCCAACCCTCACACACAATAACCTTTGATTAACGCCAGAGCACTTACCACTTATGAAATACATCTGTCTGAGGATCCCTGGCCTTTTCCCAGCGTGTCTGAAGGATCCTGTGTTCACAGTAAAAGCTCTGACAGCTCGAGCAGGCAGGGAAGGGGGAGAAGTGATGTAGGTGGGCAGGGTGTGCTCACAGGGGCTACTGACCTGCCTGGCAGAGGCCTGGTGAGAGCATGATTATACCAACACACAATTAACACCGCTGTGATTAGTTCTCAGAGTCTTGCTCTTTTTGCAGTGCCATCCTCAGCACGGCTGGGAGCCCCTGGACAAAGTGGGAGAGGGAGTTCCTGCTGCAAGGAGCAGATTTCAAATGTTTCATACTAAAAGTAATGGCCACAGTGGGTGCTGAAAGGTTTTTAAAAATAGCTTGAGGTCTGTGTGTGCACACTGCGAGCGAGAGGGATGTCCTACATTTCCCAGCTCTCTTAATCCCTCTGCCTGATGACAAAATCCCTGCTCATCCTCCTGGCAGGTGAGCTCCTGGCTCTGAGTTGCAGAGGAACTTTCCCTCAATTAAGGGCACTGCTGTTCACAGTTAGTCATGGGTTTGGGGGTCTCACAGGGTACCCCAAGCTGCACATCTGGGGTGCTGGAGCTGGATGGGAGCTCTCTGGAGCTGGGCTGGTCACACACAGCCATGCCAGGTGTAACATTGCCGCGCCACCACCTCCATCCTGCTGCTTGGGCAAAGCCACACGGACAAAGGGACAAGGAGCAGGGCTTGACTGATGCTGTCCAGCCCAAATCCCTGCTCTTCGAGGGCAGGCAGCTGTTTGAACCACTGGAACAAACATTACTGTGACTCAACCCACACCAAACTGTGCTGGAGCCGAACCCTTTGAAGTCTGCCATGTCCAATCCATTATTAATCACTGTAAATCTGGTATAATCTCTACAAGCATATTCTGCTCCCTACAAACAGGCTGGTGCCAAGTTGCTCCAATAAATCCTGCATCAGGGCAGCTATTGTGTCTGCTCTTCAGGCAGCATTTCCCAGCAGGAATATTTAAACAATAACACTCTCTATTTGGTGCAGTCACTTTTGTTTCGGAAGATTACGGTCTAACGTGTAACAGATTTAGAGTTTATGGAAAGGCTGGGATTTATGGCATGCTTTCTTTCCAATGCATTTTGTGTCTAATAATCCCTGCGAGGCATTAAATGTCTCCATGTGGGTTCCTCACTTCATGCTGAAGCAAGAAAACTCTGTTCTTCCTACCTAAAACTTTGTGGCAAATTCCAAAGGTTCTGCTGAAAAGGAGCATTGCTAAAGAAGCAATAACACCCCTTTCCCATGGGCTAGGAATGACTTGCTGATTCCTCTGGAAGGCTGGGATGGCCCATGGAGAAAGAGAGGAAGAGCACACGTGCAGAAGGAGCACTGGGGATGCTCGCACACAAGGTAAGACTTGGTGTATGGGTTGACCAGTTCCCCTTCAGGAAGAGATGCCAACCAGCCAAAGCACCCCAAAGTGAGAGCAAGCCAGAAATTCAATCCCAAAATGGTCTCTGGCCAGAAAGAGTCAAACACAAGGACAAGAAAAGGGAGCCCCAGATTTCGCGAGGGGAAATGGAAGAGAAGGAAGTTTATACCAGGAGTTACTCTGTATAAACATAAACAGGAATTTACCATTTCCATCCCAGCCTCTTCACATATGTGGGCACATTCCAGTGTTTGCTTTGAGCTAAGCCAGTGTCCCAGAGAAACAGAAACTCCAAGGCTCAACAGAGATCCTGATCCTGATCCCAGACAAGGGAATCTTCTCCCACAGGTTTGTGTCTCACATGTCAGCCTCCTGTGGCACCAGCAGCCCTTGTCTTGATGCTGGCAAACATTGGCACTGCCCAGCTCCTGGCAGCACAGCTTCCAGGGAGCGGGGAGAGAATGTGGGATGCTCCAGGGGATTTCTGGATCTGCTGCCTGGGGCACAGCAGCTGGCCTGGGGATGCTCAGCTGCTCTAATCCAAGGGCCAGATGGGCATTTAGGGAAGGTTTAACTATTGCTGCTGGCCACAGGGCCAGCACTTATCCTCATCGGGGAATGCCTGTGAGCTCAACCAGCTGGGAGGACACCGTCAGTCCCAGCAACAGCTTGTTTGCTCTCACTGACAAATGACTTGCAGATCCAAAGCCATTTAGTCTAGGGACAAAGCACTGAGGACCTGGGCTGGGGTGCTCTGAGGGTGGCTGTGGCAAACTCTGCTTCCAGGCACTTGGTTCTCACTTGAATTCCTCCACTGGCAGCTCACAGCCAGCTCAACGCTCTCCAAGAGGAACGGTGAATTCCTGCTCATGCCAAGGACTCTGGCCAGAAAAGGCTTTTTCCTCCCCTGATGCTGCTCATTAATTTTGTTTGTTTTCCTTTTTTAATTTTTTTAAAGCTTTTGCTGGCTCCCCAATTAGGAGGGGATTAAAAAAGTGAAAGAAGGAAAACTTGAGGCACAGGGAATTCAGCTGGATCCCTCATGGGGGCAGTGGGGACTGCTGAGACACCAAACCCTTTCTCAGTGACAGTGTGGGCAGCCAGGCCAGCACATCCTCAATTCCCTCCTCCTCCTCATGCCAGCATAACTCACACTGTGCCTTGCCTGCATTGATAAATTGGCAATAAAATAATGCAGGAACCCCAAGCTGGATCGATTTATTTCAATATTTCTGACACAGCTCCTGCAGGAGCTGTGGAACCAACAACACAATTTCCTACCAGAGAGTCAGTGAGTTGGGCATAAATTACCCTGAAATGCCACAGATAACAAGGCTGCACTCAGGAAGGTTCCTCTCTATTTTATTCTATTTTATATTGGAATCACTCCAAGATGGCAGAGTGATGTAAGAACATCATGGCAGAACCTTTCCAACTGGATCAGAGGTGGTTCCTCCACAGATGCTGTGGGGATGGAACTGGGGTACCCAACCTCAGAGCTGTGTTTTCCTCCCTCATCCCCCATCTCTGCATCTCTGAGGCCAAAGCATGTGTCTAATGATTGAAAATCGGAATATTAATGTTCACCTTTCAGGGAGTAGTTGGATGTGCCACTTCCAATGAGGAAGGGTATTAATTTCAATGCTCGTAAGAGCCATCTGAGACAGTTTCCATCATGATCACGGAGCTGTCTGCTGGCAGCCAAGACCAAAGAGTAGATTTTTCTTTTATCATTTGCAAAAAAAGACAAATACACCTCATACTCCTGCTATTGTCGAGCATATTTCCAGCTGGAGTTCATCACTTCTTCTCATTCCTCTACAGCTGGAATCCCTCTCAAGTCCTGTTTGGAGCAGTGATTTTAGTAAATAAACTGCTGGGGGTATTCCCTTCAGTTCAGCACATACACAACCATTTCTAATAGTTCAAATCAGGATTCCCTGTGGTGCAGCAATGACTAATTGCATCTCCTGGCACTCCCCTGCTTCAAGCCCAACCTGATTGCAAGCACCTCATTAGTTTGCTCCTCCAGTCATACCTGATAGCCTGGGGAGTGAGTAAAGCTGGAAAGTGCACATCCCATCAGGTGGGAGAGGAACCCCAGCTCAGGAGTGGGAGGCTCATCATCCTGCAAGGGCACACACCCTCTCTTGGCACTCGACAAAATTTATGTGCAGAAGGAAACGAGAGGAAGGCTGAGCAGGGGCTGCAGTTACGACATGGATGGCTGCAGTAACGAGCTTTTCCAAAAATATCTCTCCTTGGTCAGAGATGCTCTATTTTTAGAGCTCCAGAGTATCACACTGACAAGCGGCGGGGTCAACGTGTACCTTTAAACTTCCAAAATGCCTCTGCCCTTGCACAAGCACCTTGCTGTTCCAGATGGATGTCAAACACACCAACAGACACCTCTGGTGAGCATGGTCAGCAGACCTGGTTGTCACCTTCCCCAGAGCCACGCAGTCAGGGCAGCTCAGACATGACTGGACACTGTCTGTCCCATGGATCACCTTTACCCTGAGCAGTTGACACAGGTCAGTGAAAAAAATAAATCTGTGATTGAAAACCCCACAGTGAAATCTCCAAGTGGGGAAATTGCCATTCTGTGATTTTTGTATCAAAGAAGTTGGCACTTGGGCTGAGAAGTGACATTCTGGGTGTTTGGATCCTTTCCCCTGCTCCAAGAGATGCAGCAGAAAAGGGCAGGTCCATAAAACCACCACGGATCTGAGAGCTGCTCGACAGCCATGGAAATAGGGAAGATGACAATCAGAGCTGTAGGACTCCCATGTCTGCATAGTGAGCTGAGCACATAGGGTGTAAAATTAAAAATCCAACAGTTCTATTGTTAGGAATAAAAACCGTCGTTTGCATGTTAAAACACCTCGACTTACAGCAGCAATTTCTCTCTTTAACTTTCCTGGTTTACCCAGTTCCCAGGATGAATAATGCAACGGAACTCCTCAGCAGCCACACAAATGAAAAAATTCAATAGGACTCCTTTTTCCCCTCTAAACCTACACATCTTCTGCAGGAAGCCTTTCCACTGAGACTTGGAAATCCCTGCTGCCAACGCCTCTGAAAGAGTTTTTTAACAGAGAAGGTTGGGGAGGAGCTGCCAGCCCCATTGATAAACCCTGTTTGCCCAAATCCCAGCACAGCCTCTGCAGAGTCATGTTAACCAGACCTTGCATCGCTTCCTTTAGGAATAAGCAAATTAGCTCATGGGGGAAAAAAGATTATTGTCAATGCAGGCCTGACATCTGGAAGCAGATTACATCAAATTTGAATAATCTAGGTGACATTTCAATTTAAATTGTCCTCGCGTCTGAAGAGGAAAGAGAATTAAGTGCAAACTCATCGATCGCTGCTGCTGCAGTGAGCATCCTCAGACCCAGCAGAGACAGGAGTGCCCACCTGGCTGCTGCTCCCCCTGCATGCCCCCTGTCCCACCACAGCTTTGCTCACCAGTTCTGCCCATTCCTCACCCATTCCTGTGTTTCCCCAAACTGCAGGAGCAGCTCAGCTGCTGTTTGGGGGCAAATGATGTCCCCAAGAAGGAGGTGCAAGGGGAAAGGTTGGTGGTCTTTGCGGCAGGGCATGCACATGGTGTGCCTGGAGTCCATCCCATTATCACTCAGTGTGGGAGATACTCCTGCCTTTTTCTCTACTACCAGTTCAGTGCAGAGCCAGAGGAAAACACAGCTTTTGTCTGGGCTTGGAGACTTGGCTTTGTGAGGAATCCAAAAAACAGAGACAAAGGGCATGAAGGCACCAAGGAGAAGCTCAGACTCTGATGAGGGGATTTAAAACCTCACCCTCTGCCATCTGAGCAGCTTTCTCTGCCATCTGAGCAGCTTTCTCTGCAGCTGAGTTCAGCTGCTGCACCCACTCACACAGTCCTGCTGATCCTGCTCCACACCCGGGCATTGTCACCTTCCCACTGCTGCATGACAGAGGCTGGGGCTGGGCAGGGTTTTTTCAATGTGAAAAGGGACCCACATACACAATTACATGGAATATGTTGGGTTCCATGCCAATTAACCCACGAGTAAGTGATCTTTGTGTAGGTGTTGTACATAACCCGCTCACCAGATGTAACAATCCTCCTCTTGCTGGTATTTCCCAGCATTTAGTGCTTTTAACATTTATTATTCACAAATTTTCCACCAGTCTGAGTGAAAACACCTTACTGACTTTAACTAACACCTATTTACAGGAGCATATCGTGATCCTGGCATGGGTCAGAAAGATGTTACAAGCATTTTTGAAAGTAGCACCACACCAATATGGAGAAGCCACCTTATCATTGCTGTCACCTCCATGGGGACATCTCAAGGACACAGCAAGACCTGACCTGAACCTTCCTACAGCTGACAGTGTGAAACAGTTCACTGTGATAGCACATCTCAGTGCTTGGGATGTTGGGAATTCCAGCAAAAGTGAGAAATTATATTTTCAAGAGGCTTAGGGCCGGAGGCCCTGGTTGTGCCACACACCAGCACTGCTCCAGGAACAGGCGTTTTCTATCAATGCAAATTTTTTCCTTCCATTAGAAAATAAAATAATTTCCATTTATACATGTTTAATGAGAATTTCAAAGTGTATTATGCAGTTAATGCTTCCAGGCTGTGTGCAGGCATCTGGAGCTGGAGATGAGGGGGTCTGCTGTGCTGCTGGATCCCAGCCCACAGCTGGCCTCTCCTGTCCCCTCCTGGAGCGTGGCCTCCCAACTCATCGCTTAGGATGTGAAAAGCATCTGGATTCCTGAGCTCCCCCTGCCCAGCCTCCCGTGGCAGCAGAAGGGTGGGCTGGCTCTGCTATGAGACCGCAGCTCGCTCATTAACAAGCTGTTAAATTATTAATAAGTTTATATGTAATTTCTTCTGTGTACATAATCTCACATTTTTCAGAAAACTATCATCGCTTTTCAGTTAGTTCCACTCGAGGAAGCAACAGCTCCTGCTTTCACTCGAGTAGATGAATATTTATGTTGAGCTTCTTCTGTCTGGGGTTGAGGAAAACCAGATTATTTGGCTTCCCAGTGTGGGGAAGGTCAGTGGTGGGCATGGCACGTGCTTGGTTGTTACTGGTGCCCATCGACTCCTCCAGACCTCCCATCCCAGCTAGTGGGTCTCCAAAATGCCTGAAAATTTGGCCTGAGCTGATTTTCCATCCCTGGAAGTGTTCCAGGCCAGGTTGGATGGGGCTTGGAGCAACCTGGTCTGGTAGATTGTGCCATTACCATAAATACAGGGGACCTATATGAGACCAGGGGTGCTCATCTGCTCCACTTTGGAGGAGCATCCTTCACAAAAGCCCAGCTGCCCAGTGCTGTCAGCATTTACCACACGCTCCTGAAATGAGCCACCAGTGAAGGGGCTGTTGGAGTGTTTTAGGAGCAAAGAGTCAGCAAACAGGAGGGTTTCAGAAAAGCTTTGTTCCCTCAGGTGAAGGTGGCTGGCTCCCTCATGGGGTGCAGGTCCGTGCCTGTGGAATGATGTGACCTAATGCTGTGGCAGCTCAATGTCAAAGCAGCCCAAGCTGAACAGAAACCTCTTTATCTCAGAATATTCCTCCCTTGTTTTAATGCCACAAATTTGTGGCTTGCTGCTCCTTGGTTTCCATGCCGTGACAAGTCCTTCAGCAGCCTCAGCTTGCTGAGGAAACCAAATATTTTGACTTTGCTGTTTATTCCTGGTTTTTAAAGTGTGTTCTGAGTGAATAACAAATATGTTTTGTGAGGCAGCTGGTGCTCCTTCCTGTATCGTACAAGGTAAGGGAGAAACAAACATATTTGCTTTTGCTCCATCTATTTATCCAACAATTGTAGCTGCTGTTTTAACGGCACAAAAATGTAATTACCGCACGCGTTCTCGCCAGCCCTAATTAGCAGCATGCTTAAGCATACGCTTAGAGACACTGCTGCTGCTCCATGGCAGCATTCCCCTGGGATCATCAGGGGCTGATGGGGCCTTGCTCTCATGGGTCACCTTGACTGATTGAATGCTGACATTTGCTCACCTTGAAATCCTGGGGTTTATTTTTATCCTGACCAGCGTGTGGCCGTAGGAATCCCAGACACTGAGAGATGCATCTTCCTCAGAGACCATCACATGTGAGAACACCAAAGAGATCCAGCACAACAGGCAGTAATGGGGCTTTACAAAGGGTCATGTCCCTCACTTGTCTGTAATCGAGGTTCTGCTAATCTGTGAGATTTTTTATCTTTTCTCATTTTTCCCCTTTGTATTGGCAGTAACAGTACCTCAGTGAAAGCATCATTAACGTAATTAAGTGAGCAATTTGCTTATTAACAGATTGCAACCTTTTCAACAAACTTTGCTGGGTTTTCCTTTAAAAATGCCAACTCCTCATGCTCAGGAAGAGCGGGCTCTTGTGAAGAGGGGGTTGAGCTATGTACCCCAACCTCTGCTCCACCAACAGAACCCATCTCAAGCTCAGTCCCCAGCTGATTCTGAAGCTGCCACTCCCCTGGCCACAGATTCCTGGCTGGGGCTCCAGGAACCCTGGTGTTGAGCAATGGGTAAGCTGCTCTCTCATCTCACTCCTCAGGAATAAAAGCCACCGGGGCTGGTGAGGCAGGATGTGAACAGCTCTGACATCATTGGATGGAGAGCTAAAAACTCCTGGGAGAGTTTGCCATGATTTTTCACTGTGCATTCAGGAAAAACAGCTTGTGCCCAGGAGACCTATCTCTGCTCCAGAATCCATCCCACGTTGCTCTTTCCTGCTCTGAACGTAGACTACTCTTTTATTTTTTATTTCAATTTTCTCAGTATGTTTCAAAGTAGGTGTAAGAGAAGTCAGGAGTTGTTCCTTCGCCCTGTGTCAAGCAGGTTGATGCCTGTTCTGGAGCCTGTGCTCTCAAGAGCTCATCCCAATGGGAATCTTCCACCATCCTCACCAGAGAAAAGCGCTCGGCATTTCCCCGGGGCGGTTTTCCCTTCCGCGGTGCTCAGTTGCCTGGATATCTTACACTGCAGTATTAAAAAACATGGATAATTATTACTGTTCACCAGCATAATAGTTTCAAGGATCAGCATCCCTACTTTTTGCAAGGAACACATCCCCAGGCGGTCGCCTTTGCATATGAGCGCACAAAAAAAGTTCAAGTGAGAAAAAACCCCTATCAGCAAAGCACATTTATAGAGACGAATTATTTGGAAAATTTCTGAGCATCCAAACTCTTCGCAGCAGATTTGAATTACAGAATTATAAGCAACAAGTTCGTTTTGACCCCCTGGGCTAAAAAGTTATAATTAGCGCAGGCACCATAAAACTGGCTTTTAATTAAAACAGCCTCGGAACAGAGGGAGTTCTGCAAGGTCCCTCCCTCCCTTACATAAGGCAGCCGGCCTGAGCGGCCGCCGCGGGGATGCTGCGGCGCTCCGAGCCTGGGAAGACTTCTGCAGGATTTTCCAGAGAGGAAAAACGAGAAATGGGAAATGAGGGAAGTGAGGAGCCCGCAGCCGGCCCCAGACCTCACGCAGTTGTGGGGTTGAGGAGTGAGCGCCGCCGCATGAGCTGGAAGGATGGCTTGTGTGGGTGAGTCGAGCTGCGTTCCTGGGTCCGCGGTGCCCTGGGTTATGGTGACAGCACAACCAGGGTTATGGTGACAGCAGTTCAGGGGCAGCCCCAACACCCACAGCTCGTGGGGTGGTGCAGCCACAGCGCATCGGTGCCTCCCCGGTGAGACCCAATCCCAACTCATGCTGGGAAGGGCCAGCTCAGAGGCCACTGGCTGTACTTTGAAGCCTCCAGAACAGCATGGCCATATGTCCTGCTGCCACTGTGGGTATGATAATGGGCTGAGTGTATTCCCAAAAAGCATATGCTGCGGTGCCGAGCGTGGCAATGCCAGTCTCACAGTTGTCTCTTTCTTCACACTTTGGAAAGGCTGTAGGAAATGATGACATATGGCACCCCAGCGTATGGCGGTTTAATCGACACAGGTAAGGCCAGGGAAAACAGAGCTGAGTGGCATTGCCCAGGGAGGATGCTTGTCCTGGTCCCACCAGGATGCTCCAGCTGCTTCCCATCCCCCCAGGTGCCAGGTGTGGCAGGCGTGTGTACTGCCAGTGCCAGCCTGGAGAAGTTTCAGCCACACACTGGCACTGGGTGGATCAAATGAGTCAATTGACAGGTGATTCCCCACCAACGCCAAAACTGAACTTCAGTTCTGCAGATATATAATTAAAGCACAGTCTCACAATTAGGAGATCCTCTTCCGCTTGAGTGAAGGAGGGCTGGTAGGTGCTGGAGCCAACCCAGTTGTTTCCACTCGCTCTCCTTTCCTCTGACGTGTGGCATGGGGGTGAGGGTGGTGCAGATGAGGGTAGAGCTGAGATTCCTTGGTATAGGCTGCACCAGTGCCCAGAGTGGGTGATTCTGGTGATTCTGGTGATTCTGGATGTGGGAGTGCTGAAGGCAGCGCTGGGGCTGACAGAGCCTCAGGAAGGATGAAACCCTCTGGTGCTGTCTCAGGATGATTGAAGTCATGAGCAGTTTTGGGAGTCAGTGCTGGGAGAGGAGTCTGTGCTGGGTCAGGAGGGACAGGGAAGGCTGTCGGCACAAATACCTTGTGTAGCTGGGAAAGAAAATGCTGCTTATTTTCCCTTAATATCCAAAATTATCTGCACATGCCACTGCTACCACATTGTATAAATATTGGCTGTTCACAAAGCCTCCTGCTCAATAGCCCTCCCCAAGCCCTTTCCCCTTCAGACCAAGCACTGAATCTCACTGTTCCCTCCCCAGGGGTGACAAAAGACCATCCTAGGCACACCAACATCCAGCTCATTGTGCCAGACTCGGAGACAGAAACCTGGAAAAGTTCTGAGCACAGGGAGGACACAAAGCGCCATGGACTGTTGGAAATGCATTTGTCCCTAGGAAAGCACACAGGGGATGATGGACATCCCCCAATTCCTGCTTGGATTAAAGGAAAAAAAGCTTTTCATCCCGATGATGAGCCAGAGAGGACTTGTTGAAGCTGGGTGGCAGTGGGAGGGGATTGGCACTGGAGCCAAACCTGGAGCAGCCACAACAGCAGCCAGCCAAGTGTGGGTGGGAAGCATCACCTCCAGAGCCCAAACCCACTGCTGTCCACAAAGCAGCTTGAAGATCCAAGGGGAAGGGCACAGTGGGGATCCCCCCTCAGTTGGCTTTTCCCCAGCTGGTTTTGGAGGAAAATTGGAGGCTCTGACCCACCTCTGCAGGCACAAACCCACCTCCGTACCTGTGTGGGCTGCTGAAACTGAGATGCTGGAAAAGCCAAGGGAGAAAATCTTAACCACGCCAGCCTCCTTCCATGCCCTTGTCCCTTCTCCAGGGGAACAATCACTGCTAAGGATCTTTGCCAAAATTAGTTCCTTTAAGATCTGAGGGATCTTTCTGCTGCTGCACCGAGCAGTGGGAGTGAGCCCATAAATCCAGTTAGTCACAGTCGCTGGATTACATCGGACCTTGTCCTTCTGCCTTTAATAACACGATTGTTTGCTGCATAAGGAGCTTTATGTAACTGGGAAGCAGGGGTGATCCGCAGGACTGCCCAGGCTGGAGCTGTCAACCCTCCCTTCTCTCTGGGCTCGTGTGAACCTCCTGCTGCCAGCCTATATCTGAGAAATAAATAACCTCCTTGCTGTGGCAGCTAAAGGTCTGACTGTAGCCCGCTGTGGTGATGCTCTTGGCACAGGATTTTAGTTTGATTAACACATGGGTCAGTATCAGAGGTGGTGCAGGGATGAAGTTACCCCTGGAAGCTGTTTCCCATCCCACACTTCTCCCTTGAGGACAGCCCTCAGGTGAGAGGGGAGATATTTAAGCTCTCCCCTGGTGCCATGCAGGAGATCACCATGCCCCAAAGCCATGGAGGCTGTTTGGGGACAGCAGTTACCAGCTCCTGCATTTATGGAGGGCAAGTACTTGGAGGTGAAGGCACTGGGCCTGCAGCCTGCACTGCCCGCAGTGTGCACAGCAGTCCCGCCCAGCACCATTAAATCTCTGTTTTATTGCAACAGAGCCACCTCTGCACTCCCCCCATGCTCTCTGCATCCCTTTTTCCTCTCTGTCTTTTTAAGTGACTCTGCCATACAGTGCCTGCATAGCCGAGACCAAGCACTGGTGCTGGCAGATGGGCAGCATCATTAACGTCTCTAGCAGTGAGTGGCGTCATTTTGGGTGAAGAGCTGCTCTTTAAGGACGAGTTTGGAGATTTGACACAGCAGCACGAGTCTGAAATTCCTTTACAGTTTCCCAGTGATGGCTCCATGCCATCACTGCATCACTGCTGGGGCTCAGCTGGGTTGTTGTGGCTGTGTCCCTTCCCCAGGCAGCTGGGACACGGCTCTGGCACCTGCACCACTCCCCTCACTGAAAGCTCTGGCATTCCAGTGCCTTTTCATTTGAGTGTGGGGTAGCCTTAATCCTCACACAGAGTTAATTTGTTTATTATCTTTCAGTTTACCTATCAAGTGCTACAAAATGAATGTACAGCCTTGCTGCCACGACACCATGCAGCCCAACTCCCAGGGCCAGCACGACAGCAGGGCAGCCTTATTCAGGCAATTAGGGAAAGGAAGGCAGGTAAAGCTGCCAAAAGCAGCTCCTGGCTGAAGGCAGCTTGCAGGGAAAACATCAGAAAAAACACAGGAAAAACACTGGCTCAACGTTATACAGCTACTGGAGGAACTGCTGTGCCCTCAAGCCCAGGTGTCCCCCCAAGCTGCTGCCACCCTGCATGGCTTCGTGTCTGACCCAAAACCTCCCAGTAGATCCAGCACTGGATTCTCTGGAGTGTTCACTGGCTTATCCTGTGGCTAAGACACAAACTCTGAGCTCCCTGCTGAGGTGCCTATGGGTGGCACAGAGGAGCACAGGCTGGTCCCCAAAACCTGGCAGGGTGAGAGCTGGTGGTCACTGGTGCCAGTTCCTGACAGAGCAGCACACCCTTGGCAGTGACATAACGCCCTGAGTGAGACTTGCTGGATAAATAAATATTCCAGAGACGCTCCAGGTCATGTATTTTTCATGAGTTCGTTCTGCTATTGGGAACCGCACCCTTTAAGAAGATTGGATGCATCTGGAACAGAAATCATTTTTATGGTGAATAATTTGCTTGAAAAGCTGACTCTGAATATCTTGGTGCAGGAAACAAACACACCTTGGCTCCTTGGAATGATTCTGCAGGGATCCACCGAGGGTCAAGTGTGCCTCACAGCTCTACCCAAGGAGAGTTACTCTCTTGGCTGCAAAAACCCAGCAATTCCTGAAGGAAAAACACACTGAAGCAGAAGTTTCTTGTAGATTCCAGGATTTTTTGGGGAAAGGCATGGACTGTTCCCAGCCTGGGGGCTGGCTTGTGTGACCCATTCAGTGCTGCTGGAGCTGGATCCATGTGGATACACAGCAGCAACTCTGGGATCCTGGTGAAACAGCCAGCACAGAATTTATTATTGTCTGGGTTTTGACTATGGATTTAGATATTGATGGAGTCTACGCCTCCAAGCAAAGAGCACTAATTAGCACCTGCAACAGAGAGCCAGCTTTTAATTAAACACAGCTTAGCGAGGGGGACCTGTTAGAGACACCGTGCCACGTGTGACAGTGACGTGTGCAGGAGGATTTCAGAGCAGGGCTGAGTCTGGCAGGGCACAAGGCACTAGGATGGGTTTCCTGCAGTGGGACAGGGTGTGGGATGGGCAGCTGCACTGGGGCCAAGCGAAGCCTCAGGGCTCCCAATGCCCACACTGGCTCCTCCACCAAGTGCCATCCCATTCCTCTCACTGCAAATAACCAAACAAGCTGCATGGAGAAGAGAATAATATTAATATTAAAAAGGCATTTATAGTTTTAATCAAGCTTTGGGGGGAAAAGACAGCTTAACACGGCACTTTACACAGTTGATAAAATGTTTGACATTTACTGGTGCCTGTAATGAATCTTGTCTCAATTTTCTCTTTTAAAATGCCACTCCAGATACTCTATCTATCTGTAGGGTTTAAAAAGCACTTATCCAACAAAGCGTTATCACGATGGGGAATACGAAAGGGCGTCTTGGCACCACCTCTAGCGTTTGCTGGCACCCGAGCAGGCGCTGCGTGGGATGGGCAGAGGAGGGAGGATCTGTGTGGCTCCCTGGCCCTGCCACAGCCCAGCCCACCAAAACACCTCCATTTTCCCACTGGTCACAGCACAGAACATGAGGCTCAGCTTTCAACCAGTGCCAAGTGTCTGGGATACAGCAAACCCAAACACTTTGGAGGCAGAGGAGGCTGGAAGTTTATTTTGTCCCAGAAGAACAGAGCTTGGCTGCCAGTGCTGCCTATGGCAGGACAGTGCAGGGGCTCTGGGTGTTATCAGGGAGCCACAGTTCTGCTCTGCAAACAGAGATGCTGCTCCGTGCGCGATGATCCGAGGAGTGTTCTGCTCCTCCTCTGGAAGGACACTGCAGAGGGAAGTATCAGCAGTGAGCACAGGCAGCTGCTGGCCTGGACTTCCCTTTGAACAGGACTCCAACGTCCTTTGCTTCTCCCTTTTTTCTTTGCTTTTTTTTTTCAGAGAAAATAAATGAATTATTCTATGGAAGTTAGTGTCTGTCTCAGGAGCCTGGTGTAGAAAATTAGGTTTTAATAGCTTTGAAATTGAAGCTCTTTGGGTCAATAGGACAAGATTCAGACAGTGAAATCACAGGCCCATAAAGGAAAAAAAGCAAATATTTTGTTAGTCATCAGAGAGTCACAGTCCAAAGATAGCAGGCAGAAGCTTAAAATACTGCTGTGCTCGTCAGCTCCCGAAGTGTTTAGTCATAAGCTCCTTTTTTCTCTTGTTGTCTTGCTATATATTAGCTTTGGGAATGCAGAATTTGGCTTTCCGTCCTTGGACGTGCCTGGGAATTCCTCAAGTCACCGCTGGAATTGGAAAGTTTACTCTGAGCTAAAAGCTCTGTAAAGTCTGTGAGGTAACGCAAAGAGAGAAGCCACTAACTCAGGCAACACTTCAGATCACACAGGATGGAGAACTTCCAGACAAGTTCTGCCAACAGGCAGAACTCATTATTAAAGGGATGAATGGGTTATAATTATTCCTAATTTCCTATTCAGAGCTCATTACCACCCCTAAGAAAGGAAGGTGGGGAGGCCTTGAGATCCGGCAAGTTACTTTAAATATTCATACAGCTGAAAGAAATTTCTCATGGTTTGGAGCTGTGATGGGGAAATGGGCCAAATGGGCCGGGAGGCTCCCTCCTCATGGTCACTGCTCCCCAAGGGAGCCCACGCTGACAGCAGCACCATCCCAGCTCTCAGAGCTAAGACACTGTTAAGGAATCATCCACTGGCAAGCAGGAGATGGACACCGCAGTGTTTTATCCAGGTCACGCACTGCTTGGCGGCTATTCCAGGTTTTAGCTGCAGTGAGGTGAGGCAGAGGAAGGCCACAGGACTGGGATGTGGCTCCTGGTGAGCGCTGCTCTCCTCTGACCGTGGCTGATGGCACACGAGGCAGAGCAAGCCAGGATGGGTGATGCGCGCCCTGAATGTCGTCTACAGCGCGCACACCCCGACACATGGAAATGTCACATTGCTTCAAGTACTGCACCCAACTCCTGTCCTCCAACCAGTGCCCAATTTCCTTCCAAGGATAAAGCCGTGCGTTATTTTTGGCTGACCACTCCAGCTCAGGGCACTCTCATTTTCCCCCGTGCGCTCAGAGGACAGACGCTCGCCGTGATTGCCTCAGAGCAATGACAAAACAAGCACACTCCTAATGGATGGCAGAGCGCGTACGAAATGTATTAAATGTATTAACTTTGGCACTTGCTGGGTCTCGGGAGGAGCTCTTGGAGCTGCTCCTGTGCTTCACCTCCGCTCCCCCAGCTCCTTTATGCTCTCCCCTTCTGCTAGGAAAATTCCCTGTCCCCAAACTGCGGCTGCCTGGAGGTCACCGACATTTGCCGGCGGAGTGTCTGTGCCCCGCCGGGAGCAGCCCAGGCCCGCGAGGTGAGGCTGGCAGATGGCACTCAGCCATCCCGTGCCACAGAGCAGCTGAGCTGGGCCAGCAGTGCCGGGGCTGGGAGACGCTCATGGCTCCCAGGGGCTCGCACGACCCCAGAGCCAACTCACGGGCAGAGCAGGGAGCACGGGAACGTGTCCAGGACAACACGACCAACTGCTCTGTTGGCTCAGGAACACCCAGACTCATAATGCCCAGATGCTGAAAGCCTGGCTGAGACTCACTGCGGGCTGTGCTGCTGGGAGAAAAAGCTCTGGGAGGAGCGAGGCTCTAGGAGGAGTGAGGCAAGGCACAAGGGAAGTCGCCTTCTGGTCCCCACAGTGGGATGAGCTGCCTGGCTGCCATGTGGGACAGACCACCCCAGGATGCCCAGCAGGAAAATATGAGCGGGCTCCTCTGCTGTGCCACCTGCCCAGGGTGGAAATGTGGCTGGCACTGGTCATGGAGCGGCAACCCACAGCAAATCCAGCCAGCTCCACCTGGGAAGCACAACCCAGGGCTCACACACAGCTGGGGATTTGATTATATTTTCAATAAAAGAAGGGCTGGAAGATAACCCCCCTGAGTGGCATCTGCCATGTGGGCTGCTGCTGCCAGGATGGGAAAATTGCCCTTTGTTCTTCTCAAATAAATCTGAGGGAAAGCCCGTTCTGAGCAGACAGCATTCTCTGGGGGCTGCTGAGGACTTTGCAGGCATTGCCATGAATAACAGTTTATCTACAGAGTTTCGTTCAAAATGAAGCCTCAGACACAGCCTAAAATTATGGGGATGCTGTGAAAATGGCTTTATAAACTATTGCTTTTTCCTTTCTGAGCAGCAGCAAAGTACAGGCCAGACAAAAGCCAGCCGAGACTCTAACTGTCATAAATAAGTCAGCAGAGCTGATAAAAATAAAGGATGAAATATAATTCAGCCATTCAGTGACAGATCCCATCTTAGCTGTGATATAGGGTCTGTTGAGACTGTCATTGCTTCAGGAAATTAAAGAATGAGCCCATTAGTGAGGATATTTAAAGATGTTCATATTAAGATTATGACTTCCCAGACTCAGCCCGAGCAGGGAACTCACTCGATTCCAAAGTAATTTTTCACAGTCCCTTTTCAGTGCTGCTCTGAAGGACCCAAAAATGCCATGGGGGAAGTGGGGGCTGTGGGTGACAGCACCCAGCTCAGCTTGTCTGTGGCCAAGGCAATGGGAATACCTGTCCAGAGCCTCGAGAGGCAGCACAGAGGGGACACCTGGTCCTGGGAGAGCCATGTGCCATTCCCCAGCACTGCTGCTCCTTGCACGCACGTGTGAGCATCTCCACGCTCCCTGGAGCTGCTCTTGGAGCCAGGAGCAGTCGCTGCCGTTTGCTTCCTCTGCTGCCTGGCAAAGCAAACACAGATCATGGCAACAACGGAGCAAATCACATCAGAGGAGTGGGTGCCCCATGAGCAGGAGCCACAGGGAAGAGGAGGAACAGGGAGCCACAGGTGCTCGTGGATGCTTGTGCCTGGAGGGATGTTGGGTTAAAAGAGAAAAGCGATGGCAAAAAAAAGGTGAGGGTTCCAGTCCCGGGATGTTGGAAAACTGATGGATAATTGTAATTAGCTTTGAGAATTTTTAATTATAGAAGGGGTGTAAATAATCACAAAGCACAGCTTCACTAATGAGAGTCCTTGTGCTCAGAAACACGGGGATGCATTTGTTAGGGAGACTTTGAAAGCTCTGCTGTTAATTAGGTGTCTCACAGCCAGCAGGGTTTCAGGAGAAGGAGAAACATGTATACATTTAAATCAGGCTCATTGTGAGAGGTACCCAACATCAATTATGGGATAGCAGGGTGCTAAAATGAACGAGCTTTGTAATTAGAGAGTGGAACTGCGAGGCAGAGAAGAGCATTTGCTTCCCCTTAGGTGTCTGCCAAAGGTGTTTAACGTTGGTCAGGACATGGGGGAGGAGGAGATGTGACCTGCCTTCCTCACCCTGGGGATCATCCCATGGTGACAACCATGCACTGCACAAGATCCCAAGCCATCCTGTGGTGGGCTGGGGTGGATCAGAGCTCCATGAGGAAACCCCTGCTGGGGCTTGCACAGCCCCGTGCCACTGCTTTCATTGGAAGTGAAGCAGAAGGGGAGGGGGAAGGCTGGATTAGTTTAATTAAGCGTGGGGGAACAGATTGCATTTCCCCACCCTCAAAACTAAACAGGGCACCTCGGGAGCTGCTGGCCCTGCTCTTGTACCCAAGGCTGGAGGGAGGTCCAGCTTTCCTGTGATCCCCCATAGGTGCCCAAAGTAAAACAGCATCTAAAGAGAGAGTGTGAGATGTTTTCTCCTTCCACTTCCTTTCTGGGGCCACCTGGTGTGTTTTCTCAGTGGTTATAAACGAGCAGAAAAGGAGATAACAAAGGCTGAGAGACACTTTTTGAAGCTGTGTCTGTTTTCGGCTGCTCTGAGAGCAGCCCCAGGCCAACCTCCACCATTCCTCCTTACATTTTCTCTTTTGGATACAAATTTCAAGCTTTGCCACAGGAGTTTATGTAAGTAATTACGTTCAGTTGGTATTTGGCTAAATCTAATGAAGCAATGATAAACAGCTCAGCGTTTTCTTCCCTGATGGCTAATGAATATTAATTTCTCTGTCAAAAAGGAACCTCTGCTTGCTGAAAAAGATTAGATTCCCATGCTAAAACTAGGGGAAGGGGTGGAAGATCACTGGAAAGGAAGGAGTTTTGGGAAAGCCTGCATCTGCTCAGAGCAGCAGGTTGGTTTCAGGTGCCTTCACAAGGAATGGCCATCAATCCCTGTCTGACCATCAGTGTGTTTTGGCAGAAATCTGCCCAAGTTTGAGGTGTGAGGATGTGTCAGACACTGAGTGTCCCATGGTGCCAGTAGTAGTGTCCCCAGGGAGTGCTTTTGGCAGGAAAATGGCCCAAAAGTCTTCTACAGGTAATTTTCTTCACAGCATGTGGCTCTCCCTTTCTGGAACTTTAAGGGTAGGTGTTAATCTGCTACTTGATGGTCATTTCTGGCAGGGTGGGAAATGTGCTGCTGCTGTCACCACGGGAAACCAGGCACAGGAGATGACTCTGTGCTGGCCCCATGCCAGTTTGGCAGTCCCAAGGGCTTGGGGTGCTCACCCCAGCTCCTTGTGCTTCTCTGTGCTGCTTGGAGCGAAGACTCAGTGCCAGCATCATGTTAAACTGTTCTAACTTTAATCAGCTCGTAGGCTGCAGTGAAATGCAGCTCACACATGATGTGAGAGCAGCCATGTGGCAGCTCCCAGGGAGGGGGCAGCATGAAAATGGATCTGCCCAGGTGGGCAAGGGGCAGCAGGACCCAGGCAGCCCCTGCAGCCCCCAGCAGGACCCCTGTGTGGTGATGTTTGCCAAGGCATCTCCTTTCAGCGTGCCACTGCTGGCATCCCTCCTCTGAGGAGGGAATTGGATCTTCTCCTTCCCAGCAGCTGCTCTCAAAGCCCAGTAGGATGTGTTGAGTTTCTTGACGTTGCTCTTCAGCATCAGCACCCTGTGCCTGAGGCAGTGCCAAGGGCTGGGGAAGCATCCTGGGTGCAGTGGGGTTTGGGTCTGTCTGTTTTAAGGGCCACAGAGGGACCAGGGCAGCTCCTTGGCACCTGCATCATCCCTGCTGACATCTTGGCAAGGGACCAGGAGGCTCCTGCAGGAGCACACCCAAGCCAAAACACTGGAGAAGCAGTGTAGGATTTACTGTAAAAACAGATGCTAAACTTTGATTTTGGCAAAAGGAAGCAACTTCAGCATGTGCTTGAGGAGATGCCCAGGCTGGGGAACGTGGGAGCTCCCAGATCCCAGCAGCTGCTTAACCAAACTCATTTTTGCTCTTCATCCTTGTGCAGCTCAGAGACAACAGGAAGAGCACCAATGAGTTCACCCACTGACCGGTTTAAGGTACTTCAATGTGCTGAAATGTTTGCCCAAATCGTGGAACTTTGTTCTCTGTGATCCAGCTTCCCAGTGGTGCTGCCACCCACCACACTCTGCCCTGCAAACCTGCTCATCTCTCCAGAGCCAGGCTGTGAAAGGGATGCTGCTCTGCCAATGGTGGGTACAACTGAGTATTCCTTAGAACGAGAATGAGAGGGAGAGGAAAGGGTGCCCTGTGCAAATACCATCTGCATTCAGATTCAAATAAAATTATAGCAAATCTGCAGCACTGGAGATAAAAATGGTAATGAGTTTTAATAGTTCCCTTTGATTTCTGCTATTGAAATCAACTCCGGGAGGCTGATATTGTATCGGGAGATGTTAGATCCCTGGCCACACATCAGGCAGCTGTACTGCTTCCAGGAGTGAGGAGAGGGAGTGGAGCCACTCTGGAGCACTGTGGTCATGGCAGGAGCAGAGAGCTGGGGGAGGCAGCCATTAGAGCAGCCGTGCAATTAGTCCAGCTATCGATTGTTAATACACTTTTAATCAATAATCTGGGCAAAGCTGGGAGCTGGATTGATGTTGCAGGGGTGTGCAGTATCCATAAAATTGTCATCTGAGCACCCAGGGAAGTGAGTTGCTTTTCCACTGCTGATTAGCTGGACGGGGCTGTAATTGGCCAGGGAAAGGCAGAAGGTGATACCAGATTATTCATTCCAGAGTGCAAATCCCTGCCTGACACACACACCCCTGCCAGCACCAGCCCTACGCCCCCTCCCCTCACTGCAGATCACCATTCCAGCTAATTGTGCTTGTTCATGCACACTCACAATGTTGAAATCCAGGATTGGTCTCTGTTCTGAGAGTGAGCTCATTAGCCATGCTGGTGATCAATTAACGATGTCGCTGTCCCTCGTGAGCAGCCACAAGTCCAGATGGAATGATGGACTCGGGAAGGAAGTGCCTCTGCATCCCTGCTGGTGAGAAGGGCCTCATCCCCAGTTTCACCAGAGGAGCCATCACCTCACTCTGAAGTCAGATCACGTCACCACCACGAGCCGTGGCTGCACCGGCAAACTTCACTTCTGCCAAATGGATTTCTGTCCTGCCGTGGGGCTGTGGCTGCCGGGAGCTCAAGGCTGGCGCCCTGGGCTCCGGATGAGCCCCGTGTGCTCATGAGGAGCCATCTGGGTCAAATAGCAGGAGGAAACTCAAAACCTCTTTTTTTTCCCTTTTCTGAGAGCTCAAGGGCAAAATTTGAACATCAGAGGCAGGGACAAGTCTTCCTGGGCTGATTTGTGAACATCTTGTTGAGACATCCGGGATCAGATCCGAGAATATTTTAGTGATGCAGAGAGTGATTCAGAGTCATCCGGGTTATCCCCTCTCGCTGGAGGTGCGATTGAAATGTTTGTGGCTGAATATCTCCCAGGAAGGGCTGAGCAGTCCCACCGGCACACAGACTGGCAGGTTTATATCCTAGGATCTCCTCAGCCTCCCAGCAAGGCTGAGAGGAACATCCATCATTTTCATCCCCGGGCTCCGTGCTGCAGCAGGGCTCACTCATTCACTCACTGGATCTGACCCAGCCGCTCAAGGAGGGTGGGCCACAGCCCTGGCTTCCCATACAGCAGCTCCAGCCAGGAGGGATGAGATGCTCATGGGAAAGCACGATATGCTGTGGCTCAGGAAAAGCTGATCCCTACATTTTTTACACCAGAAGTTTTAAGTGCAGGAGCTTAACTTCTGCAGCCCGTGGATGCAGCTCAGCCTGGGGTGCTGCAGCAGCGATCAGGGATGTTTAGGATGGCCAGGACCCCCCATCTCCCACCCTGGCATCCCTCTGCCATGGCAGCACCCCTGCAATGAGCTGGCTGCAGGAGCCCTGGCTCTGAGCAGGAGCAGCCATCCAAAGGAATCTCCAAGCACCTTTCCAGCGGGTGCTGTTTGCTTCCCGGCTGCCGGCGCGCGCGGATGAAACGTTGCCTTGTTTCTTCCCTTGGCGCTAGCCAGCTGCCCAAAGACAAACTGTCCTCCCTTGGGGGGTACATTAGAAATGCTTAAGCAAATTAGCCATAAATAGAAAATGTAACATATGGGGCTGTAGATAATGTTTCATTATAAATTATCATATTCTCCAGGGAGATACGCCTCTTCCCTTCACACCAAAGACTCTGGGTTTCTTCTTCTGTGCAGATTTTGAGTTTCTTGTTCTTCTTCCTTTTTTTTTTTTCTTTTTGTATTTTTTTTTGTAACTGTTTCTGACAACATTTGGACTCAATAGTTGATTTCCTGGGTGTGGAAATTGGGATGTGTAACTTACTTCTGCTGCAAATCCTCTCAGATTTAAAATTCCCTCATTAAAAAAAGAAAAGAAATGAATACTGTGCTGATAAAAGGTGCCTGAGTGAAGGCTCTGAAGATTCAATGGGGCTGTTTATCCACCACAGAGTCGCACCAAGGACAAGGCTGCTTCCCCTGCTCTGTCCCAGCACTGCCAGACCAGTCTCAGTTCTCAGCCACATGGAAATCAGGCACTTTCCAAAACAAGAACGCCCACAAATTATTCCCTTCTCCTGCTCAGGCTGAACAGCTCAAGAGGAATCAGCCCAGTGTAGAGGCATCTCCCTGGGAGCCCATCCATCATCCCAACACCATTCAGCTGCTGGGGATCCTGGTGGGCAGCACCAAACTCCTCCCTGCTTGAGTAAATATGAGAAAACTGGTACTATTCATCCAGCTACAGAGTCCTTTCCTTGAGGGAATAGATTCCTCAGGCAGCCCAAAATTAATCTTTGACATCTTGAAAATTGATTGGTATGGTTTTGTTTTCTGTTTTATTTAAAATTTCATAAGTTTATTCCCACAGTGATCCAGAAATAAGTTCCAGTGGCCACTTAGAAGGTCCCATCTTGCACTGGGTAGGTTTTTTCCTTCTTGCTGAAACCTCCCTGAGCTGACCTCCACTGGAGTCTCAATCCTCACACAGATGGCAACAGAAGAGCATTTTTTTTCTCCAAAATATTATTGTGTATGGAAACACAGACTGTGCAGGCAGAAGTCACAGCACAGGAAGTAGTTTTTCTGCTGTAGGTGCATATGGATGTTGGTCTCTAAAACCCAGAAACTGAACCCATTAGAACCACTTCAAGTGAGATTATTGCAGATGCAGAGATTTACCTGCTGTAATTGCAGAAATCTTGGCGCTTGCATCCTGGAGCTAATTGATGTCATCAAAGCAGTGAATGAGTCCTGATTTTGGTAGTTACAGTCCCACCTGGCACCTCCGCCTCTCTGTAACAAGCACAAGCTTAAGGGAAAGAAAATGCAGAAAGGAACATCTGTTGCAATGCAAATATTTGGGAGGATGGTGGCAGCTTCTACTGGAGATATTTCCTTGCCTGGTTTCATGTGCAAAGTGTCCACTCCTGGTTTGTCAGCATCCTCCTCACCTGCAGGTGGGATGCAGAGCACTGGAGCTCATGTACCAGTAGGATGCAGGGAGAGGAGCAGGCATGTTGGTGGGTTGTGGAAGCATCCATGGGATCCTGTCCTTCCCAGGGCCAAAGTGAACCTGGCAGGGTGGGATGTGGCTGTGCAAACAGCTGGTGGGATGCTTTCCTTGTTATCCCTTCCCTGGTGTGCTGTCAGAGAGGATTTGCAGCGGTTCCCAGTGGCAGCGAGGGGTTTAGCGGATATCCCGTTACACTGGGGACAGGTGACTTAACTGGGTCAGCAGGCTTTGCTCTGCAAAGGCTTAAACCTCTCTTTAGCTGCCTCTGTGTGTCTCCTGCAAACTTCGAACCAGAAGGAAAATTGCTTTCGAATTTATGTGGGATTTCATCCTCGATGGAACCTGGTGAAGATGTGCCCTTGCCTTGGCATTGCCAAAAGGTGATGGGTGCTGGGGTGGTCCTAACTTGCCCTTCCCATGATGCTCACATGGCACTGGGGCTGGAGGAGACCCTGCAGTGCCCATTTCATCCCTCTCATTGACTCAAACGCTGGATTGTCTGTCTCTGGGATCACCCCCGTCCCTTGAGGTTGTCATGCTGTATGGACCCTCACAAGGACATGAGAGTGCAGTGACAGTGGTGGGGCCAGAGTCCCTGTTAAATTTCTTTGAACATTCAAGCTGGAAACAGTGGTTGTCATGGCTCACGAGGCTCGGAGAAACTTTCTGCCCAAGGAAATATTGACCTTTCCTGCAGAGCAGCAGAGCGCAAGGATGAACAGAGCTGCGCCTTCAGCACCGGCTGAGAGCCGAGCATCCCGCAGATCAGCCCCGTCAGTTAAAATAAACAACAACCCCAATGCATCCCTGCCAGGGCAGAGCTTCAGCTTATTGTTCCAGTCAAAATAGAATTATCGCCCTGAGGACTTGGAGATCAAAAAAGGGGGAATGAACAGCGAAGGCAGTGAGGGAATTGCTGGAGCAGTGATTCTCTCGCCGGTGCTGGGAGCTGATGCTGGATTCCTGTAGAGACAGGGAGTGATGCACTGCTGAGGGCAGGAGTTGCAGCCTTCTCGGGTGCTCGATGCTCTCTTTTACTTCTTGCCAACCTCTGGCTTTCATAGCCTTCCATGTGGACTATTTTTTTTTAAAACACAAATCCATTGCTCATTTTGTTGTTGCGGCATGACGCACTCTATGCAATAAAATGGACAAATGCAAGGGGGATCTTGAGTGTGGCACAGCACAAGCCCTTGCCAGCAAACCCTCCACATCCAAAAACATTTGAGTCCTTAATCCTAGTTGGAACAGGAGAGGGAGGCAATGCTCTCTGGACATCTCAGTCTCCTCTGGAAGCTGTGACAGGCTCTGGGGCAGGCAGTGATACCCTGGACATACAGAATTCCAACCAGGCAGGAAACTGAGGCAAAATCTGCTCTGTGTGCTAGTGATGAATTATTCATCCCCTTCCAGCCAGCAAGAAGGGCCACCTTAATGTGAAGGGCACAGGAGGAAGGTGGCAGGGCCGTGGGTCCTGCAGGAGCACCGCGGACTTCCAGGAGCGGAGCGGGCGCGTCTCCCGCACGTCTGCGCAAAGCAAACACAGATTATGCCGTTTCTTCAGGCCTTTCATTTCACACGTCATTTTTTCTATCTAAGTATAGGTTTACACGAGAGGTAATTACCATCCTTTCACAGCTCTTAGTGCAGAGCAAAATGAGACGGAGTATTACATTCGTAATCTAATCGTAAATAAAAAGGGCCGTAATAACCCCCAATTAGCACATTAAAGTGTGTCGAGGGCTTGTTTTACCACTCCGGTGTAAACAAGACCCCTGGGAACACCTCACATTGCTGAGGCAGAACTGGTGGGTCCCTCTTCTCCCTCACAGAGCCAAGTTATGCAACACCCTGAACACCAGCTCTTAGTTGGAGTCAGACATGGATTTTTCATGAGGATAAATTAATTATGGGCAATTCTGTTCCCTCTGCTGACACATCTGGTGCCAGGCAGAGAGGAGAGGGTTGGAGTCTTCTTTTCCAAGCTGTTAGGACAGCATTGCTGGTTCTTGTTGGAAGGTTGTGGGGAAGCAAATAGAGATGAAGCAGAAGGATGGTGTGAAGATGAAGGTCAAAAATTAATCAGGAGCCCATTGCTGCTCTCAGAATTAGGCACCAAACACAGTATTGGATGAAAACCATCTTCTCCCAACACCTGAGGGTGGGCAACAGCTGAGGTGAGGGCTGATGGGGTCATCCCCACACCTGGGTTGATCCTTATGGAAGTTTGTCAACTATCCAACAGGAGACAGTATTTTTTTGTCACCTTCTGTAAATATGTGGAAGGCAAATGGGCTCAAGCCTTTCCCAAAGCCGTGATTGCAATCCTCCAGGGAGACTCATTTTCAAATGATCTTGTTAGACATTGTTAGGAATTGATATATTTGCATAGCATGAATGTTAAAACTCAGAAAGAACTCAAATGCCAATTAGAACCACGACAGCTTTTTCCCCCCCTCATTAATCAGTCATAAAAGAGCAGCTCCAGGTGTTTTTCCCTGACTAAACGCCGGCAGAACTCTACTGTTATTAATCTTGATGACCCAAGTGCCATCACCATACATAGATTTCAGCAAAGTGATGGAAGGCTGGGAACAACACAAGACACGAAGCGTAAACTCAGTCATGGATCACCCCCAGGATCTGGGGACCCCCACTGGGATAACAGTGCTGGGATAGCCCCACTGGGATAACCCCACTGGGATAACCCAGGCTTGGAATACAGTCAGGGATGCTGCTGGGATAGCAGGCCTGGGATAACCTTACACTCTGCATAAAACCAACAACAAACCTTGGAATTTTGTTTCAGAAAACAGGGAAAAAGTGATGAGTCAAGCAAGACCGGGCTGAGAAATGCTTGTGCCAATGTTCCAAGGCAAGGAATACTGCACTCAGGTGAGGGAAATGCCACCAACAAAGTAAAAGGCATCACAAATCAAACAAACACACAGATGGGTTGCATTATGGCACCTGGCACAGTGGGGAGGATCTGTGCTGAGTCACCCACTTGGCATCTGGTCACCCAGTGTTTGCTGTCTGGGACTGAGTTCCCTCTTTTGTCATCTCTTGTTTTCCTTGCTGGGCTTCAAATGGCCCAGCCTAGCGTGGAGTTGATGGGGTCCCATGGTGGCTCAGCCTCGGTGGGTGCTGGTTATGGAGAGAAGGACCTTGGAAATGAATGGGGCATGAGGGCAGCCCCTGGGCCAGCAGGGAGCAAGGCACATCCCAGCCTGGTGGCCATCCCAGCTTAAGGCAGTCAGAAGGATATTGCCAGGCTGCTCTGAGCCCTCCCAGGAGGAATTCAGTCAGATTCATGGTGATTAATTACCCAGCCACAGCCTCAGGTGCAGCGCTCCCCTGGGACAGGATGGGGCAGAGGCACAGCCCTCGCTCATACTCCCACCTGGGAATAAAAACTGCGTGGGATCAGCTGTAATTAGCAGCACCCAATTATATATCCCAGTAAAAATGATGATGAAAAAGCAAAAAAACCCAAACTAAAAATATCTCCCCTGGGAGAAGAAGTATGGCCAGTGTTTAAGCTGATAAGACAGAGAGCGAGGAAGAAGATGAAGCAGCAAACTGTCCTTCTACTTAAAAGGTAGGGCTTCAGATATGCAGATTTTCAATAAGCTTTTGAAATTCTCTAATAAAAATACTGTTAAATATTAATTATATTGCTATTTATAAATCTATACATAATTAATAGGAAAAATTAATGGAGCAAGGATCGGTTAAGGACTGTCTTCTAAATATTTGAATAGTGAAACATAATTATGTTTTGATGTGAAAATGTCATGAATACACTGAAGTGTTTTTCTGTTATAGAAATGAGTGAAACTTGCTGGGAACTGCAGCCCTGGGAAGGGGCAGTTTCACCTTGTTCCACTTCACCTGCAGAGTTTTTGTGCACTTTGCTGCCTTAGGATGGTGAACACCACTGAGAGCGAGAACTGTTGACACAACAAATTGTGGTTCATCCCTATTTCAGGCTACAAACACCATCATGACCCAGCTGGAGATGCCCTGGGTGCTGTGGGGAGCAGCACCTTCCCAACAGAGTGGGGACAAAGGCACACAGCAGTGGCCAAGGACAGACCACACGCATCGTGGGAACCTTGCAGAGATATCCAAAATAGTTGGCTGCTTTGCCTCCTTTTGGGGAGATTTCATGGGAAAGAGATGCCAAGCTGTTTCCTCTGGAATTTGTGACCTCTGCCTCATTTTGAGTGAAAATTTCGAGTGAAATTGGTGTGGAAGGACCAAGGAGGGGCCGGAGAGATGGAGGGAAGTGCTCAGTGTGATCCCAGTCTTGGGCAACTGCTGAGACCTGGAGCAGGGTTTCCTGGGCTCTCCAGGAGTATTTTTGGGACTTTTTTGGCAGATTCTGCACTCACCACCCTGTGCTGCATCCCTGGGCAAGACGAGGGTGAAGCTGCAAACGGTCCTGCTCCGTAGGTTTGGGAGGGCTCTGCACTAAAAGCAACGCAAATCACACGTTTTTCTGTACAGGAGAACACAGTACAAGCTTTTGCACTTAGTCAAAAGGCTTTTCTACCTTAAAAGTGCGATTTGCTGCAAGGGAACAACGAATTCCAAATAAGTTTTATTTCCAAATAGTCTTATATGCCGGCTTGCTTTGTCCTGAAAAACTCCTGCTTGGTTCTGTTCTCTGTTTTTGTGTTTGCTGATGAATAGGGTAATTGAGAGATGGCTGTGATGGAGGGCAAGCCCTCAGCCAGGCTCTCTGGCCCGGCCCTGGCTTGCAGCAGGGGAATTCTGGCCAGGGAGATGGATGCTTGGGACCTCCTGCTAGGGAAATGGCAGCTGTGAAAATCAGATCCAGCTGAAGTCTGAGCATTCAGAACAAGTAACGCTGCCTCCATCACAGCATTGGGTCTGTCCTGGTGCTGGATTCTTCCCCCTGTGTCTGCTCCCAGCCCCTGCCCCTCTGGCTGGGGATTTGGCTCCCTGGGGACTCCCACACCAGCCACCCTTTTCATGGCATGAGGGCAGAGCCATTGGGGCCATTCATCACTCCTGTGACACCTGGAGCTCATCCCTGGATGTTCCAGGGGTGTTACACAACCCAACAAATGCAGCGCTTTGGAGAGTGTGGCACAAAACGCAAGGAATTTAGTAGAGCGTGTGAAAGATGTTACAAACCCATAAATTCTCCCCTAATACAATCCTTATGCAGATCTGGGCACAGGGCTGGGCCCTCTCGGCCATCACTCACCCTGACAAATGAAACTTTCCCAAACTTTTACACATGAAGGAAAGGTCTGCAGTTTGGTTTCCCAGTTTGCTTGTTTTTAAATGCGTAACATGAGTGATTATGTCTCAAAACAGATGCTTCAAAGGCCTTCTAACTTTCTGGAAGATTCATGGCACAGCTTCCCCATGTTTTTTGAAGAGGATAGTACATTTATTTATTGCACTTTAAGGGAGAGATAGTATCTCTCAGCCAATTCCCTAAAACAGCTCTGCTGTCCTAAGGCACTTACCAAGTATTGCTCTGCTCAGCTAATATATTACTATATAAAAAGAGAACAAATGACCTTAAAATTCGGACATCTGTCTCTGATGGGTTTCTCTGTGGTTTTCAGAAAGAAGTAACAGAGACAGACCTCCCTCAGGCCTGTGCAGAAAGCAGGAGCTATTCTGGCTGTCCTGCTGCTCCTGCCAAAAATCTTTGGCTGGAGCAATGCCTGAGCATCTCTGTGTCAGCACAGGGAGAGGTGCCCTCTGCGAGGACCTGACCCAGAGGCAGGTTTTTCTTCACGACTTTGTGGGCTCAGGATTTGGGCTCTGCCCCAGCTGTGGCTTTGTGGTCACAGCCCCTGGTGGGAGGCCAGCGGTGGCTCCGGGTCCCCCTGTGCTCACACCCAGCTCAGCTGGGTTTGGACATGCTGAGCATCCCCAGGTCCCTGCAGACACTTCCTTTTGGTGGGGGAGGCTGAGGGCCCTGAGGCTGAGTGGTGCACCGAGTTCCTGGTGCTTGAAGGCAGGGGAGATAATCCTGAGGCAGCGCACTGGCTGTGTGTCACAGCTGGTCCCTCCAGTCACAGCTGAGCATCTGCCCAGAGTCATCCCTGAGGCCAGTGGGCACACACTGAGCCACAGCCTGTGGCCCAAGATGCTGGAGGCAGCAGTAACCCCTCTGTCCTGATCCCCCACAATCTTCCTCCCAAATGCTGCAAGTGATCAAAACCAGGCAATGAACGAGCAGTCAGCATTTGTGCTTGAGATTTATTTAAAAAGGTTAAAGCAAAACAGATCAAAACATCCTTTATTCTACAGCCTTTTCCCCAAAGTAACACGTTAGCCCTAAGGTAAAAATCAATGTTCAAAGCCTGTACCAATTTTCAGAGAGATAAATGCTGTGTTTAACACTTTGCGTCCTCGGTGTGCGTGAGGTGCTGCCAGTGGATCCCAGTTAATTCCTTTGTACTGGTGAGGTGGTTCTGCAGATTGAGGAGAGAAAGAGCTAAACCAGGCACTTGTGAAAACTCCTTTCACAGCATTTCACACTGAATGACTTTAGAGGATGCCGACACTCTGAGTTTGTCAGCCACATCTCCCTGGGACAAATGCAGGAATTGGGCTTCTGTGCCAAATCAAGAAGCAGGTCCCCGAGGATGTGCCAAGCATGCACTGCCCAGCCCCCACGTCCCACTGGAAGAGCCTCAGTGGCCCTGCACAGTGCTGGTCACCAAAACCAAGCACGTACCACTTTTGATGACCTTCACAAGTCTTTAAACTCAGCAAAACAGGCAGCACCTTGCTCAGACTTGTAAGGAAAAGATTGGGTTTGTCCACAGGAGCCGTTCAGTGTTTGTGAAAGGTCAGTGGGGGATGTGAAACTCGCCATGGAACCACAGTGGTTTGTTCAATTTACAAGCATCATTCGTTTCAGTGTGACCAGAAAGTTATTCAGGTCCCTGCCTCACCAGGGGCTGGAGCTGGATCAGAGCATCAATGTCAGCCCTGAGCCAGTGGGTTGTGATGCCCCGACAGAAAATCAGAGATGCCAACAAGGTTTCTCATTAGCCCACAGCAGTTTAATTATTCGTGGCATGGATGTCTCCTCAGAGAGAGGACAAGGGGCATGGATTCGTGCTGCTTCTTTCTAAGCGAATGCCAGGGGTCTAATTCCTAAATTTTCAGATATTTTCCTGATTAGAGGCTGCCTCAAGTGCCAGGGAAAAGCCAACAGTGGAGCAGAGGTTCAGGTGCCTCGTTGACCCTTGTTCTCCGCAGTGATTCCTGCTTCCCATCCCTGCAGAGCTGCTGCTCCTGCAGGCACTGGCTCATTCTGCACAGGAACAAGTGACTGATCAAACATGAAGCAATAAAAAAATCCCCTCAGCCCACAAACACCTTCTCCAGTCAGCTGGGCATTTTCTGAGCTAAAACGGCTTTTTTCTTCCTTGATGGATCCCTAGAACGATAATTGAACGATTTGCTGTAATAAAAAGTTAAATTGCATAAAATTAATATTGATCCAAATTAAACCATTTGTCTCCCTTCCCTTTTCGGCTCCACAAACACGATTATTGCTTTGGCTGTTACAAACCAAATACAATCACAAGTTGCAATCACAGCTTGTTTTCTGCCCTTTGCTCCCCCTCCCCAGCTCCCTTCTCTTGCAGGGGAGAAGGCAGAGCCTGGACCAGTAGATTTTGGATCGTCCCAAGCACCAGGATGCCTCTCTGGCCAGCCTGGAATATTTGCAGGGGGGACCACAGTGGACAAGGAGGGAGGAAATACCCCATTGACAGACTTCAGTTTTCTCCTGCTTTCTCTTCCCCTCCACCATTTTCTCATAGCGATAATTGGAAAGGAAGGAAGGAGCTATAAATACCTCTGGAAATTAAAAGGAGCATGTATAGTCTTGGCAGAGAGGGAGAATATCTGGAGGGTCTTAGCTCCTCTTCCCTACACCTACTGGCAAGTGTTTACTACGAAATTTTTCATTTGTCTCCTCTGGGATTACAGGCAAAACAATATTTGACAGCCCAGGAAAAGTGCAGTTTCTATGGAGCCAGGGATGAAAATCTGGCTCGGAGTAAAGCAGGCGCAGGGAAGCAGGGTCTTAAAAATGAGAGAGCCTCTGCAGTGGGATGTGGGAAAAAGAAGCTCCCACTGCCTGCAGTGAACCCCAGAGCAGGGATGTGGTAACCAAACCACTCCTGGAGCTGGTGAATGGAGCCAATTCCCAATGTCCACCTGCACGTGGACACAGCACTGGAATTCCCAGCATACACAGCACCACACAGAATCCCCACAGCATTGCCCAGACAAACCCTGAGTTCCCTGGAAAACCCCCTGGCTGCCATTCCCATCCCCAGGAGCAGCTCAAGGCAGCAGCCTCCCCATCAAAACCTTCTCCACAGGCCAGGGAGCTGCTGCTCAGTGGCTCTGGGACATCACTGCTGGAACCAGAATTTGCTGGGACAGAGTGAAGCAGAAGGGAATCCAGGCTTGCCTGAGTAGGAAAACATTTTCACTGCATCTGGGCTTGTTCCAGAGCAAGTCCCTGAGTGCAGGACTGCTTGCCAGGTCTAGACCCCAGCCTGGGAGGCAGAGAAAGTTCATGGGACTAAAGAGGTTTCAAACCAAGCATTCCTGGCTCAGGGAAGCAGGGCTGTTCCTGCAGAACCATTCCAAACCAGCTCCAGTGCCAAACAGGTTTATTCTATAAACTTTGCAGATGCAGAGGCAGGGCAGAGTTACTGAAATAGCTCTCAATGGGAAGGTTTGGGGCTAAGTGCCATGTAAAACTTCAAGGAAATATTCGAGATGAGCAGCTGTGGTCAAATTCTGCCAATACTCAGCTGAGAGCATTGCACAGGACCAGGGACAGCTCCTGACTGCAGTTCCTGGTGTGCTAGATTTACCAGGACCAGCGAGGAAGGAAAGGAAAAGAAAGGCAATTGTACATTCAGTTCAACCCTGGATTGTTCTTTCACCATGTTCAGCTGAGCTTTACAGTGCTTAATTTAAAGTGCTGTTCTGTGTGGGAAACTCGTAAAACAACATGATCCATATTTATTATCTCTTGATGATTCCTACTGAAATCTTCCCATTTTGTGAGATTAAGGGAGGGAGAAAAGGCTCGTTGCTGCTGTGCCAGAGGGTCACACATGGGTCTGCAGACTGAGCTTGCTGCTCTACTTGGCCACCTGCACAAGGAAGAGTCTGAAGAAGACACTGTCCTTGCCAACATCAGCCCCCTACCCCTTATCTCCCACTCCTTCCCCTCCAGGAAAACACAAACCAGCACCTTATAAAGCCTTGGAGGAAGGCTTTTGAGCTGCTAAATAGAGCCCAGCAGCTTAATCTGTTATTTTCCTGGGAATCCACGATGAGCAGCTCCTCCAGTCCTCCCCGCGCCTCGCAGCCGCTCTCCAGGCCAGCTCTGCTCCTGCCTATTCTCCGATGCCTTGTTGTCCTCCAAAGTGAACATGAATTGCTGCCAGCTCAAATTAGTGTCTTACACCCGCCCAACTGAGCTGCTGAAGGAGGAGAAGGAGCTGGGATCTTCCAGCCTTTAGAGTTTGTTCAACTTCAGTTACACACTGCCTGATTGCCGAATGCGTGAGAGAGCCTTTGGAAATTGTGTCTGTCTCCTCTCAGATGGGAACCTCTCTTCCTGGAGAAGACATGGAACAAATCTTTTGCACAGGGATCTCAGACAAGGCTCTGAGGAGGTTAAACTTTGTACACAGGACAGAGATGCAGCAGTTGGGCCAAAGGTACCAAGGGCAGGGTTTCAGCAGGAGATGCCAAGGATGGTTATAAAAATGCAAACCAACCCAACCAAACCAATCTGAAACAACAAACTGACCCCAGAAACAGCTCAGTGATCAATAATTGACCACAGCAGCAGTCCCTCTAGAAATGCCTTGTGCAAGAGTTGGGGTAGAGGGGAATCCTTATTTCATTTCTTCAATAACATGAATAACTCCAGGGACTGAGCTGGATGAAGAAAACCTTTCACCGTTATTTGGTTATCTGATCATGTGTGGTTGATTGCACAGCTTTGGTGTCTAGCTGCCACACATGACATCCCTCTGGAATGGCATTTGGCTGCCAAAAAAATGAACAGGAGCCATAAAAAAGCCCAGCTCAACCCAGATACTTTTGCCTGGTTATTTTTGTTTGTCCTCCTGGTCTGCTTACAGACCCTGTGGAGGACAGGCTTTTTATTGACCAGATAGCTGTGACTGTAATCTCTCTGAAAATGCACATTAAAGGAATTTTAAAATCGAGATTATCTCTGTGAGTAGTCCTTAATGACTCCTTCGCAGCTGTTACAATGCTTATGTAAATATTGCCAGTGAATATTTAAGGCTCTATTAAAGAGAAATTTACTGTGCTGTCCATAATTGAATCTCTACATAAATCCCACTGCACAGGTTGGCTCTCTGGAACACAACCACTGCCTCCCTGTTGAGCTCAGTGTCAGGGTCCTCCCCTCCACAATCCTTATGTGATTGTGGATATGATGCTGCAGCATCCTGGGAGAGACACAAGCCCCTGGAGGGGACCTGCACCCCAACCCCAGGAACTTCAAAATCAAAAATGTAGGAGTAATGTTCTAGTAGGGGGAAAAAAGCTAAACTAGGAAGATGTAACAAAATGTGATTGAATTCAGTATAAATTAATATTCCAGGTGGGAACAATACATGTGTATGTATGCACAACTGCCATCAGCTCTTTTGTTCTGAAGCTGGAGGAGCATGAAAACAGAAACTCCTCTCCTATCTGAGCTCAAACCTGCCAGAAGTAGCCGAGACATGAGAAGAGGCTTTGGCATTTCTCTGGGCTCACGAAGAGAAAGCCAAATGAATTCAGATTAATCTGCACTTGAAAAGCCACTTCTCTGCAGGACTGGAGCAGCAGATGGATGGAGAAGAGGAGCACCACGATCTTCCAGAGCATCTCCCACCACCCAGCATTGCAGGGCCCAGGACAGGAGCTGAACCAAGAGCTGAGCCACAGGAGTTCAGCTTTCCCAGTAATGTTCTGAAAGATCATTACAATAAACTGAACAAGATGAAGTTCTCTGAACCAGATGGGCCTTTTCTTCTCCTTCTCCATTACCAGGTCTCAGTCTGCTCACACACACCTGCCCCTGTGGCAATGGCATCCCCTTGGTCTCAGCCCAGAGCTGCACACCCTCAGGAGCCTAAAGAGAAAAGCAAACCAAAGATCACGACTAGCTGAACCTTATTTTTCTTAATAATTATTATTATTGAACATTTATAAGCAAATATAGCATCAGGATCTTAGGAAGATTTAATGGAAAAAAATTAATTTTCCTAAACTAATGAAGTACTTGAGCTCCAGGGCAACAACTGCTAATGGTACTTCTATCTCAGCTGAAGAGGCAAAAAAATTGTATTTAATAGTAATTTTAAATATAGATTTGAGGTTCTTTCCCATAAATCATGAAGTCAGATAAGGACTGCGCATAATAACTTGTCAGATTACATAAACAAAACTGATTTCAAATACTTTAAAAAACACTTTTATTCCATTTGCAGGCTGCGTGCTTGTGAGGAGATTTCACAACTGCATGAGCCGCCACGCACTTAACCCTTCACCTGTGGTGACTCTTCCTGTTTAACAGCACCAAACATAGTCATTACATAGCCTTTAAAAAGAGAATTTAAATAGTATGGACATGAATTTGTCCAGGGAGGGATCCTGGCAAGTGTGCTCAAAGTGGAGCCAGAGGGAACCCAGTGTGGCAGCAGCTCAGCCAGGCACAGGAGATGTCCCAGGAGATGCTGGGGTCAAACACAGCCAAAACCTCTGCTGGTGGCTCAGGGCTGCTTCCCCCCAGGTTTCCAGTCCCAGCAGCCTCCCAGTGCCTGCTCACAGGAGCATTGTCCCTCCACCACGAGCCCTGCATGTCAGGGAAATGCAGCATCCATGAGTTTTATTCCCCGTGTGCCACCCAGCTATTACTCTGAATGTAAATAATGGCCCATGCTGCTCCACTTCTTTGCAACAGGTACTTTTTAATGTTTCCCTCCTTGAATCCCGCTTCCCCCAAGGGCCAGAGCACTGCAGGCTGCTGTGTTACTGCAGAGCAGCCCCATCAGCAGAGCGACTGCCGCCGGCTCAGCATCTCCAGGGCTTTTCACTGAGGGAACAAACACTTCTCTCTGATACACTGAAAACGTCAAGATGATCATTAACATCCTGCCTGAAACTCTGCTCCCTTCAGGAAAGGGATGCTAGGGGGAAAAAGCCTCACTGACAAAACCTAAATTAGCACTTGAGAGTCTGTAGACAAATACTGGGGGATTTGTACCATGAGCCCTCCAAATTCACCATCCTCTGGACTTGGACCATCCCTAAATCCCTGCTGCCAAGACAAGCATCCATTCCCAGACTGAGGGCTTGTTGATTCCCATGAATTATCACCAGTTTGTGCTGAACTGAACATTCCTATGAGGGAATGGCTGGGTTGAACCAGTGGCTTACACTGAACGCTCTGTCCCTGGCCAAGGAGCCTGTGCATGGAGGGAGCTGCCAGCAGAACCACCTTCAGGGGCCAATGGGAACTGGGACTCCTTGGAAAGCCCAAAAATGCTTCCCTTCTCCAGAACAAGCAGAGGGACTGAATATCTCCATCCCAAATGCCCTACCCTTTTCAGTGCTTTATAAACTTTTTATCCAGCTGTGAAATTTCTAATTATCTGAGGTAACTAGCCAATGTTGCATGAACTCAAACCAAGACTATTCCAATCAAATACATAATTAAAAATTTCTGCTGTGCTGGTTCTTTCCCCCAGTTACATGAATTACTGTGCAGGGTGCAGCACCACAGCTGGGACCCCAGCTTGGTGATGCTGATTGTGGTAAATTCCAGGACCAGGAGGAATGAGAAGCACCCTGCTCCCAGTGCAGTAGCACTGGCCAGCATTCTCAACTCTCCCAGCCATCATTCCCTGCTCTCTACATCTGCACTTGCTTTGGAGAGCCACAAGCGCTGGGAGCCCCAGGCTGCAGCCCAGGAGCAGGCTCAGCTGGCAGAGAGGGTGCCAGAATTAGAGCAAAGCACATCCTCAGCTCTCCCCTCCTCTGAATCCACTCTGGGAAACATTGATCTGTAAGGAGCCAGCAGCAGCTGGAGACTGACAGCTTGGAAAGCCACAAAGAGGAGAGATTGTGGCAGGGAGAAGCTGATGCTCCCAGCTTCTCCAGGCTATGGATGTCCCAGCTGCTGGGATCTCAGTGTTTGCGTCTTACCGTGCATCAGGAAACTTCTGCGTCTCCTCAAGCTGTTCCAGAAAACCTGATATTCCTCCTAATGATTCACCTGCCTCCACACTGCATCAAAGACATCAAGTGGGTCTCATAGCAACTGCCAGATTAGCACTTCTCCCTAAGCCAGGCTTGTCACCACGAGCGGGAGGGCTGGAAGGGAATGTGTGTGCTGCCAGCTGGGAAACAGGAGCAACTCCCCCTGCCTGCCACATACCTGCAGGGATGAGCTGCCACTGGGTTCCTTGCCTGGCTCTTAAATAACCTCTGCTCTGGCCTAATCAAGCCTGGGAGGCTCCTGCCCCACAAACCTTTCTGCACACCCGTGAGAGGAGCTGACTTTCAGAGCTCTGCTTTGGCTCAGCTGTCTCCAGCTGTAGCCTCTGGCACATCCATGTGTGTCATATTCAGGATTCCCCCGGCTTCCCACAGTCCATGTGAGCAGGGAGAGGGTCTGCAGCAGCTTCCTGTGTTGTGTCCATGCTCTGTGTGCACTTATGTTTGATGTGGGAGTGTTGACAGCAGATATCAGCCCCGTTCAGCTGCAGGAAGGATTTAGAATTAGATTTTAGAATCACAGACTGGTTTGGGTTCGGAGGGACCTTGAAGTTCATTTCATTCCAACTCCTTGCCATGGGCAGGGATACCTTGCACTAAACCAGGCTGTTCCATGGCTCCTTTTACTCCAAGGGTCCTGCTGGAGCAGCCCCAGCCCAGGCTGGCTGGAAGTGCTGGTGGGAGAGGGAAGCCAGCTGTGCTGAGTGCTCCTGGCAGCGAACATGCGGATGGACAAGCACATCCAACTCCGCTCCAAATCCATTTTAGATCAAAGGCATTTGACTCTGCCCAATTTCAAAGAGCCATCCCGCTTCCCTAGTCCAGCTGTAGGACTTCCTAGGCACAACCCAAATCCTGCTGCTGCCCCAGCACTGAGTGTGGGGCCTGCCTGTGGGTGCTATGAGTCTGTTCTCCTTGGAATATCGTGGAAAGAAGTGAAAAGCCCAGAGCAGTCCAGACAGCTTCAGTGGCTTTTTCAGAAAGGGCTGTGGAAATCCTGTCCTTTGGGTCTCACTGCTGCTGCTTTGCCTCAGCATTTCCAGCCTCTCCTTCATCTCTGGGATTTACCCTGCTGTCTGATGATGATTTACCCTGCTATCTACAGCACTGATCAGTGATGCCAGGGAGCGTGGCAGGACCTTGTGACCTCATTGTGCCACAGCTCTGGGGATTTTGCTTGCCAGGGCAGCTGGATAAGGAGATATTTCCAATGGGAGTGTTTAACAACTCCTCACAACAGATTATTGGAGGGTGCTTTAAACCCCAGGGCCATTATCTGAGCCTAATTTTCCGTTCCAGCCCCTAACATTTCAATTTCCCCCTTCACTGATCTCTGGCTTTAATGGCTCTCCCAAACTTGCCTCAAGTTGAGAAGTGCCCATTTGGTACAGTTCCTGCTGCATCCTACCAATGCCTCATCCTCTTTCTCCTACCCCTTTCCCTTTTCTCATCCTTTTCACCTTGAAAACTCAGCCTCAATGTCCTCACTTCCCTGGGAGTTGTGGCACTGGCCCTGCCCCTGTGGGGGATGCTGCATTCCCCCTCTTGGCTCCCTCCCTGGGGCTGCAGCTGGACCCTGGGAAGGAATTTCATGGAGCTTGGGAACCTTCACTTCCCCTTTTCTTTTGTCTCTTTGCAAGCCAGGCTGGAGCTGACACTCCGTGTCTCTCTGGCAGGACTCAGGGCGGTGCTTGGCCACCAAACCGCTCCAAATCCATTCAGTGGGGCCCAGCAACACTCGGTGGTCTCAGGGGGATCTCATCCCCTGCTTTGTCTGCTCTGTCCATGTGCCCAGGGCGTTTGGCTGGCTGCCATGAGGCTGCACTGTCCGGTCTCTTCCCAGCCCCCTGGGGATAGGATGCCACCGGGCTTTGGCAGCTGCTGCTCGGTGCCACTCAGCTGTCACTGCCTTTGTCCCTGCCAGCAGGCTGCCTCCCCAGAGAGGGGCTTGCTCACCCATTCCCAGAGTCCCTGGCACTAAGCAGTGCTGTGGAGAGAGTTTTCTTGGGCTCTTGGCTGCTCCTTTTCCCATCCTGCAGAGTCGTTCCTCAGGCAGAGCCAGCTCTGGGATGTGAGCACAGCACAGCATTGCTCTGTCCTCCCCTCTGCTCCAGGACAGGTGACCTCAGGGAGGCAATTATTCAAATCCAGACAATTCTAAAACCTGCCAACACTAGGGAAAGGGTTTTATTGGCATTTAAACTATTAGTCCTGGCACCTGGTTTTCAGCCACTCTCCCTGCTGGTCTTGGAAAAATGCTGGTGGGACAAGGGACACCGAGCCAGCTTCACCCAGGTGATTTGAGACATGCAGCCACAGCAAGGCTCCAGCATGCCAGTGTCTGCCCAGGAGGGACAGGTTTTGAGGGTTCCTGTCTCCTTAACCCCTGGGAGAATGCCAGCCTAAACATTTAACAGCATCCATAGAGGCAGAATGGTTTTGGCCAAGAGGCTCTTGGGGCTGATTGAAAGCAGATTGGTGAATGTGGGGCTTTTTCTCTCCCAGGGTCTGAGCATGGCTGACTGCTCGGATGGACAGCTTTATGGACTGTTACACGGATATGGCTCTTCCCATGGCTTCACAGACCCATTTCACAAATGGTGCTGGCTGCAGCCCACTGCTCTGTGCCAAGCTGCTGGTTGGGACACGGTCACGGAGGCTGAAGCAACAAGAAGAAAAACACGGATGAGAAATAGATAGAGAAAAACAAATGTCAAGCTGTGCTTTTCATAGTGTGAGGGCAGAGTACTGGCTGGGCTTTTAAGAAGAGAAGGATGTGCTGGTAATTGGAAAGGCACTGGGGGGAGGGTGGCAGCCTGGTTCCTGTACCTGCAAGCACTCAGCACCCCTGGCCAGCCAGTCCTGGGCTGGGATGCTGCACTCTGACTGCCCACACTGAGCCTGGCTGAGACCAAAGGCACTGTGTCCCTCGCAGTGCAGCCCAGGCATGGGCCAGTCCTGATCACCACGGAGCCTGCAAAGTTAGAGAGAGGAGATTCAGAGAAAAGGGCTGAGCTGGATCCCAGTTTTCAGGCAGGGTTGGCCCCATGTCACTACCAGCAAAGCAGTGGTTAGCAGAGAGTTTGAAAACACTCACTGGCAGCCAGAGACTGAACTGGTGCTGTTTAATGATGGGTTTTTCTGGGAAACTAAACCCCCAAGGCCAGATGTGGCCATACCTGTTAGTGCTGTCCATCAGATACATCAGGCAATGCGCTCCTGTGAATCCTGTGATCTATTCCTAAACACTGTGTTATCGAAGGGCAGAATGAATATCAGGCAGAGAAATCAACTGTTCCCTGATCTAAGCCGACTGGAATCAATTGCTGCAGGGGGAAAGTGCGGTCAGCCACCTCAGAGCCCTCTGACAGGTCAATAAATACACCTGAGAAGACGCTCGCCTGCCGAGGTGGATGTGTTTCCCCTGGCGTTGCTGCTTGAGTGATGCCCTGCTGTGCCCTGGTGCTGCTGACCTGAGCGTCACATGGACTTCACACAGGGCTTCACACTGGGATGTCACCTTGCCCCAAGTGCCACCAGGGCTTTTGCTCCTGCCCCTCCTGTGCTGGTCCTGCTGTGGCAGAGATGAGGTCTCAGGACACTCATCACCAGCTCCCACATCTGTCCTCTGTGCCAGTCACAGCACTTATTCATGCTTGAAAATTTGCAAGGGAAAGATAATAAACCCCCCAAGAAAGTCTGTCTCTGTTTTGGCCTGACAAGGAATTAAGATAAATGTCAGTTTTCAGTTAAAATCATGCTCAGAAGATGAGCAGGAACAACGGGGATTTCATTCTGCTACGTTTATTAAACACACAGAGACATGTCACTGCTGGCAGAGCCAAGTAGGTCCCACAGCCCTGGAGCTCAGTCCCTACCAGCATCAGGAATACCTGAGATTAGATCAAATACAAGCCTGGCATTTGAAACCTGGGAACTGCATCCACATGTGTTTCCTGAGTTCCCACTGGAAAGCCAATCCACAGCACAAATCATGGGCAGCCGCCTCCCTGCCCATCCCAGGTGGGCAGGTGGAGATTGTGGACTGAGCCCACCCCAGACTGAGCCCACCACGGGCTGTGCCAACATGTGCCACGCAGGTCTCCTCCACTGCGGCATCCTCAGGGCTCTTCCTCCCCAAACCCTCCTGCCATAACTCATCTCTGCTGAGAGGCGTCGCTGCCTCGAACTGCTTATTAGCACAAATTGCCTGGCAGTAACAAACTGCTCTCCCAGCGCTCGTCATTCACCGGGCGCTGGCGGCCGTGGCCAAGCGCGGTGACAGAGCCGGGCACGTGGGCAGCTCACCCTGCTGCAGGGCACTGGGGGTTCAGCACGACCCATGGGCTGCTCCAGCAGTGATAAACCCTCTGTTCTGCAGCAGGACTTACTGATGGGTCACTTAATTGCAATTTTATTAAGAGGTTTTGTTTAGATGTGTTGGGCCATGCCATCCGCCAGGAGCTGGGCACGTTCCAGGGGCTGGTACCTGTGTGGGGAGGGGGAAGCAGAAATGAGCCTGACAACCTTATCCATCAGTGTTCCCTCTCTCTGCTGCAGAGCAGCCCTGCCTGCCACCACAGGCACCTGCATGTGGCCCCCCATTCCTGTCCCCCATCCCATTGGGAACCTAAGGGAGTGCAGAGCGTGGAGATCTCGGCTGTGAGACCCATCAGCTGGGATGATGTACTTACACTTTTAATAAGAAATAGCACTTGATATAGAACCGTTCCAGCATTTATTGAACCAAAGTGCCTTCTGCTGCTTCAGTGCAAAGCCCTGAAGCCTGTCCTGGATGATTTAAGAATGATCCATCTGGAAAATGATGCAGTCAATTTGTTACATCCAGCCAGAGAGCCATAGAAACCACCATAACAAGCTTAAATGATTTCAACATCACTACATCATCCAGCCCCAGCCAATCTTCCTCAGAGCCACTGCCGAGCTGGGGTTGCCCATCCTGCATGGCTCCTTCTCCTGAAGCTGACGCTGCTCCTGCAGCCCATCCTGTTGCTGGATCCAGGCTTCTAGTCAATGCTTTGTGGGACATGGGACACCCCTTTCCACTTTCCCACTGCTTGTCTCACCCCCCCTCACCTTCCCAAATCCTTATTTTAAGACAAAAAGCTCCAAGCAGCTCACAAACCTCCTGGTGGGCTCTTCTGGCTGCCAGCAGCTTGGGTGCCTGTTGATGGTTACCACCTCACCCTGGGTAAATCAGGGCTTCGGTTTTCAAAATAGCGTGTTGATTGAAGCTTAAAATATCCCCAGCAATTACTTCGCCCCGGTATAATTATAATAATTAAACTTGGATAATGCTTAGTCCTACTTTTTATCAGAACTGTGTGCTGTGGCACCAGTGTGTGGTGTTTTGTTTCCAGACTCATTTTCCAGCCTCGCCCTGCCGAGCAGCGCTGGAAGGGACATGAGCTGGCAGTCTCCAGTGCTGACAAGGGGACAGTGACCCTGTCACAGCCCCTCCAGCCCTGGGGACCACTCGTGGCACCGTTTAACCCAGGGCATGGTGTGTGCTGGCCGTGCCCTGGCTCTTGCTTCACAGCAGGACTAGCAGCAGGAGGGGATGCTCCTGGCTCTGTGCTGGGGCAATGGGTGCTGGAGGGAGGAGGGATGCTGGTTCTTCCCTTTAGCTGCTTGCCTCGTCCCACCCCAATCCCTCTCCCACAGCTCAGCACAATATTTCTCCTCCACGCTCCCAGCAGCGACACTTGGAACAGCTCAGGCTGGTGAGTACGTTTCCGGCTGTGATAAATAGCAGGGAAAGGAATGAGAGCCTAACACTGTATTTCATGCCCTGAAATCCCACTTGCATCTGGAAATGAACAGAGTTCTCCAGCTGATATATGCAGCTCTGAGGCCATTCGCATCCTGTTCGCTTGTACACATTGTCTCAGTGATTTAAGCTGGCAATTTGGCCCTAAAATGAAGAGCAGCTCACTTTGTCCCTCCCCATTTTTTTCTATTTATTTTCCTGCAGAATGGAGCTTTTGGAGATTTGCCTGGGCTGGGGCTGGGCATTATCTCTGGTCTTGGTTTTGTGCTGGCCTGGCACGGAGAGTTGTGGAGGGTCCTGGCACTGCAGCAAGGCTGCTGCCACAGCCTGGGAATGCAAGTGGCAGGTGGCTGTGCTGGTCTCTGTCTTCCCAGGCCATTCCTCTTCAAAGCTAACATGGACACCAGTGAAGGCTTTTCCCCTTTTCCTGGTCAGATGGCATTGTGAGGATGACAGCCATGCTGTCCCCATGTGCCCTGGGGAAGGGGGATGCTGTGGGAGCAAGGGGGGCTATAGGAGCTGTCTGGCAAGACAAGGGGGGCTATGCCTGCTGTTTGACAAGAGCCCTCCTTGTGCTGCCCACATCTGTCCATCCATCTATCCATCCATCTGTTGAGCATCACAGCAGCTGGGCCGACTGTGACCCACTGTCACCCACTCCACACCCAGCGTGCAAACCAGAGCCAGCACTTACCAGGGACCTCTCACGGCCAGGACTCCTCCTTGGGTAAAAGATGTAGCTGGGTGAAATGATTTCAGAGCAGAGCTGTTTGTTTAAGGCATCATTAGTGATGTTTAATTAACTCCCCAACAGTCCTGTTCAATGGGTTCCTTCTTCCAAGCAGCTTTCCCAAGGCACACAGGGGGACAGACCCCTTGGGTGACCCTCCTGTTGTGTCACAGGGTGTGGAGGTAGCGCTGGACTCCAAGGGGATGCACAAGATCCTCATCCCAGGATGAAGGCAGGGCTATTTCCCCACTGCTCACCTGAGGTGTGCACAGACGGGTACAGGGAGATTTGCCCACTTGTTGATACCTGGAACCCCCTGGATGTGGATGATACAATTTCTCCAAAGCCTGCTGCTTCTGGGCCCTGGAACTTGCTATAATAGATAAGGTGTCCTGGATACCAAGGTTGAGCCAAATTCCTCAAGAATTTGGTCACTCTCCTAACACTTCGGAAGATAATTGGTTAGAAATTAGGATGTTTAATTGGTCAGTTTCTGTTCTTTGTGTAAACTTCTATTGGTTGTAGTTTGAATCCTCCTTGAACCTATAAATATAGGTGTCTGCCCTTTGTTCTGAGAGAATCCATGTTTGACTCCCTTCGCATGAAATAAACTCTTGCGGGAAATCGTCAAGCGTGGCCTCCGGTCTTTCTCGGCTGATGAAAATGTTGGTTTTCTGAGAGTTAGTTACATGTTAGCACTCTCCGGTCCTGGCAAATCCATCAGGGACCGAAAGAGAAAACCCACACCTGGACACCAAACCAACCCCGTCCCCTCCCCAGGGACCACGCACGGAGGAACCCAGTCACCACCGGCTGCGCGGTTCTCATATCAGTTTTAATAGCAACATCAGAGTACTAAATATACAGAGGGCAAGGGGACAGGGTGGCATTTACAGTGCTTCCAAATACACGGCTTCCACGGACAGAGACAAATTAAAAACCGCTCGGGAAGAAAAGGTCCTTTTGGCACCGCCCCAGCTCGCACTGTGGGCGGGTGGGGCAGCCACAATGCCAAAAGGTGACGGCGCTTCCACCGGATGCCTCCTGGTGCAGGATTTCCCCAGGAAAATAAAGAAGTACTCAGTGATGTAAAACCGGTTACAAAGTAAAACTGTCTCATGTTAGAAAAAACGGGTTTTGGCAAAATAAAAATAAAGTGTAAACTTCACTGTACATGTCCTATCAAACAAAAAAATAAACCCCTTGGAACCTAAAATAGAAGAATCTGGGTCAGAAATCTGTGCCCTTAGTGTACATTTTTGTGCAACATATACTTTTTTCAAAGTAAATATTATCTCCACTCGTGACACTATTAAAAATGTACCTACAAATGCTGAGAGTAATTCTTAAAAATGTGTGAGAAGCATTAGATGAGCTCGGGAGACCAAACCCACAGACTTGGAAATGGCAAGGGATTTCTTGCTGGTTTTGAAAAAATCGCATACAGATTTAATATCTGGTTGAACGAAAATTCCAACCACATTCATCCTGAAATGGGCGGGCTGAGATAGGATAGATATATTTTTTGTTCTATTTTATTTTTTTTTAATTTTTTTTTTACAAAATATATATTATGTGTAGAATATCTACTATTTTTAACTACCGTTTCAGCTGAACTACCTTCCTTCGCAACAAGCTGCCAGTGGAGAAGAGGTAACCTGAAATCCACCCCGGCTCTGCCATCGCTGCAGTGACCTCCTGGCAGGCTCGGTGCCCTCGACCCCACGGAGCACTGGTGCCCCGTGGAGCTCTGGTGTTCTCTGGAGCACGGCTCCTGACACCGCCACCGGCCGCCCTTTCTCCAGCTGGGAAGACAGAGTGAAGGTAAACGATCGGATCTGGAGAGGAGAGCGGCTGCCCAGCCCAGGACCGGCTCTGCCTGGGTGCTGTGGGGTGAAGCCCCCAGCTTTCAAAGGTCAGGGGATTGAGGACCAAACCCTGGCAGCCCTCCCTGTTGGTGCCATGACATAGGAGCTCGGACATGGAGCCCCAAACCAGCTCAGTTTGGTGCAGGATAAAGCCCACTGGTGCCGGTGGCAGCAGCGGCACCGACTCCCTGGCCCGGGGGGAGGGCACATCCTGTGGCTCCTGCTCAGGGTTTGCAAGGGATGTGGAGGGAGGAGAGTCCTGGATGGCTCTGGGAAGCCTGGACTTGCTGCAGAGCCCAAGGAGAGCCAACCTCTCCTTGCCATGGGTGGCTTGTCCCACACCACTTTCTCTAAGACAGAGCCGCGGGTGACACACAGACACTCCATGACACGTCTGGGGAATGTGGCAGTCTCTTGGCTGCCATGGTGTGTTTCTCAGGGACTGTTCAGGGGCTGAGGAATCTGGAAAATGAACCGAAAAGGGACAAGTAGCAGTGGGCTGAGGGCTTACAGCAAAGCGATGAGCAAAACTTTTCTTTTTTCAAGCTTCCAGACCTCGGGGTGAGATGATGTGCCCAAAACATGACAAAGCTCCCATGGGAGCGTGTCTGAGACCACCACGCTTCCCTGCTTTTCCATGGTGGGAAGATCTTACTCAATAGACTATGCCATGGAAATGTGACTTTCTATTTCCATTTCTTTCTTGTTTTTTGGCTTTCATCAATAGGAGGGAATGAAATCACCACAGTTCATTTCTCTTCACTGTGCAAGACCTTAGGACGCCTGGATCCTGCCTCATCACTGCATCAGCGGCTCCATCCCAGCCCTTCCTCCTCCTCCTCTTCCTCCTCCTCCTCCTCTCCCTCCACCACAGTGGCCCAGCATGGATGGGGGGAGGCTTCCTCTGATAAAGTGCAAGTGCTGTTGGTCCTTATAAATAAGGGAAGATTGTGCATCTACTTTTGTTGCCTGGTTCACCGCTCAGCTCCGGGGAGACCAGGACATGTCCTGCTGCAGACTGGGGGGGAAGCTCATGCAAGTCCTGCCCTCTGAAACCTGTGTCCATCCTTGGGGTCACAGTGATTCACCTTCCTTCTCTCTCTCTCTCACACACACACATACACACACGCTTTCCCCTCCTCTTCCCCAGCTCCACAGGGAATTTCCTGTGAGCCAGGTGCCTCTCCATCACCCCTGCCATCATCACCATCACTTGCACCAGTGCTGCCTGTGCTGCTCTGGCATCTCCCAGCTCTGCCTGACAACTTCCCTGTGGGCAGCAGGTTCCATCCATGCAGAAACACAGAATGCTGCTTCAGATGCCCTGCAATGAGGGAACTGAGAGAGATTTCTTGTCATACTGCTACCGCGATTACACTGGAATACCTGTGGGAATGAAATAAATAGGAAGATTAAGGGGAGAAGCACAAGAAACAAGGCTCAAAGCTGGTGCAGATGGATTCCCATGAAGTCACAAAGGGAGGATAGCCTGTGGGCAGGGGCTGCACCACTATCACCAGCATCACAGGAAAGCCCCAGGACACTGAGATGACCCTGGAGCAGTTGCTCAGACTTCATGCTTCCCAAGGACAGACAGTCCCCATGTTTTGCAGGGACAGCTAAAGCTTTGGGGGCCATTTGTCTAGCAAGACACTGTCTCCTCTCCTCCCTGGAGGCATCCAATGCTCTGGAGAGCCGGACATGATCCACCCAGGAGACACTGCTCTGCCCAGGGGATGGTTGGCTCAAGTCCGCAGGTAATTGTCAGGGCTGGCAAGGAAGACTTCTGTCTGAGGCAGCGTCCAAAAATTCAGGACAAATAATCCAGACTGTGCAATTCCATGGGAAAAGGACAGAAAAGGACAAGGGAACAAGAGACCGCACGCGTGGCTATGCGCAACACCACCAGGGTTCTACTTTTTTTTTTGTTGTTTTTAAACTGCACGTTCATTATCATAAAGAAAAGGAGCTGAGTAATCAGTGGGGGAGTAGAAACGTGGATCTGGACAATTCTAAAAAAACACTAGTATTTACCAAGGGCAGTTTACAAAAAGAACTGGAGGACTTTGGTCTGATCTCTGCTGTCGTTTCCACCCATTTTAACATTGAAGGGACCCGAGCGAGACCCATCCCAGTGTCTGATGTGCAGCACGGCATGGCAAGCACCCAACTCCATGGAAAGACTTGGACAGAGGGTTTAGGGTCAGCACCCACGAACACCACCCACCCCAGCAGGAGCTGGACGGGCATGGATGTGTTTTCAGAGCAACACATCAAACTGGAGCCTGCAGAATCATGCTTCCCTGGCAAAAATTCCCTTTAAGCACTATTAGGAGATCTCCAGGATTGTGGACAGCTGGCTGTGTCTTCTCCTGCTGCAGCAGAGCCAGCCAAGACCAAGAGAACAAAGGAAGAGGCTCTCTCAATCCCACAGCCCCAGGCTGGGGCAGGAGGCAACGAGCTCCTTCCTCTTGTTTCTCACACAGGGCTGAGTAAGCTTTGGTGCTGTGGCCAATTTAGAAGCCATTTTCCAAAAAACCCACTCCTAAAATTTTTCTTCTGTGCCAAGAGAGGCCCATCTTTTGGAAGTCCACTCCTAAAAGCTGCCCCGTCCAGCCCCGAGGTGTCATGCCTAGCACGGTGGAGACTGCAGCTCTGTGCACACGGGGCAGGCCCAGGATTTCCGGCTTCTTCCCATCGATCTTGACGATGTGTCGGGATACAGAAGCCTGGAAATACCTTCAGCACTGCCTTGAGCTGTGCTCTGGATGGTTTTGGGAAGCTTCTCCTCTGCTTCCCGCCGGCAGCACAGCCTTGGCCGTCTCCCACCACGGTCACGTCGCAACGCTGGAAAAGCATTTCCAAAAAGAACCAAAATTATATATATATATGTATACATACATATATATGTCTATACATACACACACACACGTATATATAAGTATATATGTCTACCTATATATACACATATAGGTTGACAGGCAAGCTGCCAAAGTAGAAAACATCAGATCACCCAGTTTGCATGATGCGTGTTAAAGAAATGAGACTATTAGCCCATGACATCTTCTTTAAAAATGAGTATTTAAGATCTTCAAAAATTGCTACAGTACAAAAAGAGTTTGTGTGTGTATATATATATATATATTTTCTCTCTACATATACCGTATGTATGTACGCGTATGGACCGGAATGGATGACCCCACCAGAAGAGATGCCCCACTCGTCCTCCACAACCTTTCCAGGCGTTATTGTCTCGACTCTTTGCAAAGTCTTTGCATCAGTTCATGGCACATAATGGTATTATTGGCACAGGTTCAGAGTCACCGTCCATGGCCGGGCTCCAGGCGCTCATCCTTCCCTTTCCATCCCTTGCTGGTTCCTTCTCCTCCACGGGATTCTTTGTTTGCACACTTTCCTTTCTCTCCTCCCAAAAACGTGCTCCTTGACAACGCAGTTACCTATAGGCGTGTTCATTTTTATAAAAATATATTTGGCCCATAGAACGCTGCTCTTTGAGTCTCCTACTGGTAAACAGAAATGGTAGGTACAGGTAACCCATTATTTTTTTATATTTTTACAGGTTCACCAATGGAATCCTGTTGAGGACGAGAAGAAAAAGAAAGATTAAGTCATGACAGGGAATTTGCACCGTGTCTTGCATCACTGCTTGGATGATCCCCCACAGCCTGGAGGTTTCCTCATTCCCCCCTGGCTGTGGAGCTGCAGGATTCCTGGGGGAGCAGAGCATGGAGGGAGCAGGGTATCAGTGACCTCCTCCTCCTTCTCCACAGCTGCTGGTCTGTGCTAGGGATTGGGACCACTATTTCTCTCTCCTTGGGGTCTTTCCAGAATGGAATTTATTCCCAAGCATCCCTGCATTCTGCAGCTTCTCACACTCGGGCCTTTGAGAAGCGAGTGCTCTGGCAGACGAGCAGATGATGACAAGCACTAACAAGATTTTCTGAAGTTAAATCTAAAGAATCAATAGGGAATTGGTTAAGCACCAAACCAGAGATCCTATCAAAGTCCTTAAGCTATTTATTTACCATCTACTGGAAGATGTCTCCCTATGCAATCTTGGACCCTCAATGTGAAGACAATCACTCCCCATCATTGGCGTGTGGCCACTTGCTCTACATATCTGTGACATTTCATGAGCTGTAGCACAGCTGAGTGTGCCAAAGACAGCTGCCAGCAGGTACCTACACCCCGTAGAGCAGTGCATTCCTAATCCACACATCCCTAATCTGTGCCCTCTGCCTGGCTGGCATCAGCATCCAGAACATGGTGTGCTTTTTGTCCCAGGGTTCTTTCTCTAAAAAACCGCTATTTTAAAGCAAAAATGCCCAATACACCATCTCCAAGAACAACCCTGAAGTCTTAATTAGCGAGACAGATTTTCCCGAGTCCTTAATCTCCTGTGCTGGGGCTGTGCTGGGACTGCTGCTACTCCTCCGAAGACAAGCCTGGATCTTTTATGATGACTCATTATCTGTTAATGTTAACACAAACCATTTGCTGTTGTTAGGCAGAACGGGGCCAGCGCAGCAGCTGCTGCCGTGTTCGAGCGCGGCGTTACCGCACAACGCTGTCGGCTCTCACTGCCCTGTGCCAGGGCAGGGTCAGGCTGGTGTCACCAAACCAGCACAGCTGCAGGCCCCAAAGTGCCCCTCCCTGCCAGCGGTGCCAGCGTGCCGTGGCTCTGGGGGAGCACTGGTTAATGCACGGTGGCAGGGTGTACAATCGGTATTGTATCCCAAATAGCCTCTTTGTGCAAAGTAGGTCAGCGCTTGATCAACCTTACAGATTTTTGTATAATCTCATTCCATGGGGTTTTTCAGTCAAAGAGAGTGGGATTAAGGACAAGAATAATGCAGAATCTCAAACTTCATTTTAGAAAGCCCCAAAGCCAGGATGAAATCAAGCCAAATCAGCCACCCTGTGCTGTGGTGCCTGGACAAAGCCACTCAAGTGTTTGGCACATGTCCTGTGCTGGTCTGCAGAGTAGCAATGCTCCTGCCTCTGTCTGGGTGCTCCTCCAGCACCACTGGCACTAGTCAAGAGAAGTTTTCCTTTCCATCCCTCCCTTCAGGTCACTCCTGAGAGCTTGCACTGACTGCTCCACTCCTCACCTACCCAGCCCAGCGCCACACGGAGGCTGTGTGCAGTCAGGTTGCTGCAGACAGACTTCTCTGCCTGCAGGAGTAGCTGCCAGCAGCTGCTGCTGAGGTGTGACATCCACCGAGGTGTGACATCTCCCAAGGAGCTGGTGCTCCAGTGGGGCCTGGCTGCCAGCACAGGCAGTCTGCTGGAAAGCTGCACCAGCTGTTTGCCACGGGCGGCATCACCTGCTGTGGGGAGGGACAGTGTCCTGGTGGGGACCGTGCCTGCAGCACAGGAACCCTCCCCGCGGCTCCTGCTGGAGCAGGAGGAATCTGACCCCAGGAAATAGCTTCAACATCTGCTCCCTGTGTACCTGGATGAGTTTCACCAGGTTTCCTGACACAACAGTGGCACTGCCTGCAGCTCTCCAGGCTGGAGAAGCTCTTCAGTGCTGTCCCTTGTATCTGCTGCTTCAACTGCTCAGCCCAGCCTGATGATGCTGTCTGCATCACCCAAGGCCAGGGTGCCAGCTGGGCAGCACTATGTCAGTCTTCACACCAGGCTGATGGACGGTCAGATGTGAAGTTCACATTAAATCCCAACTTGGTTTCCAGTGCTCATCTTGACAAAACAGCTGCAGCACCTCTGTCCTGCCATCCCTGTCCTGGGACATGCCACCTGCCTTGTGCCCACACCATCAGGAGCACTAATGTGCCAACAAGACAGCTCAGAGCTGGGAAGTGCTGTCAATTAAAATGTTTAAAACACTAGGAAAAAGGGCTGTGAGGAGAAAGCTGCATGTAGCCCCTCCAGACAAAAAGCTGCACATGCTCCAGAGCATCCTTATCCTCTGCTGTGGTACAGTGGGTCAACAGCAACTGTCCCCTTCAGGTGACCTTGCTGTGGTTGTGGATGCCAGCCAGGAAACACTCACTCCCCCGGAAGCGGTGCAGCCCAAGCAGCTGCATCTCCTTTTCCATCCTAGAAACAAGAGCTGGAGAGGCATCCTCCGTGCCTCCACTCCTCTGCTTCCCTCCATCCCCCTGCTCCTCTGGTACTTGGCAGCTGGTGACAGCACAAGGCAACCATGGTGGCAGGGACAGTGTAGCAGGGAGCTCATCTCGATGCCATCTGCACCTTACACAGTGACACATGAAACTTGGAATGCTCATTTCACCTGAGGGATTTCCCACCAGCACCTAGTTTGTACTGGGACACACTTCTGCAAGTATGTCCCAGAAACACCCTGGTGCAACCACACCTATGCAGAGTAAACACACAGAGAACAGGTAGAACAGGTTTGGGATCAATCTCATTTTGTTATCATTAATGAAACCAAACAGCAGCTTCCAGAATTGCATCTGTAATTGAAGTGCCATTACAGGGCTAATGCTCCAGGTACGAGCTGGATGGATTTTTCCAGAGCGCGTCAATGTGCGTTTTATGGATTCCATGAAAATGGGTCAATGAGAATTTCAAGGATTTAATAAGGCGTAATGGAATGGCTTCAGGCTATTTAAAGAAATCTATGGAGGTGACCAGGGCACAGTCTTTGGCCTGGGGTTTCACAGGACCTGGGGCAGGAGCAGTGGGATCCATACAGGATTCCTACAGTGCCTCGAACAGCTCCTTCCTTCCCTCTACCTGAGGCATGGAGAGCTGTGGATGGCATCGAGTGTAGCTGGCTTGCTTTATGTGTTATTTCTTTTAAATTCACTTTAAGCCAATGAAAACACATCCCAAACTACAAACTGAGGGTGGAAAAGGGCCAGTGGGTTATTGCTGAGGCTGGTGCTCCCTGCAGATCCTCCATGCTCATTCTCCTGCTGCCCTCACTCCTGGCATCAGCTCCTGCCTGGGCTCCTTTGCCCTCTGTCCCCTGAGACAGTGGCCACAACAAAAGAGTCAGAGAAAAAACACGAGCATATCAGCAGATGGGAGTGAGAGCCTTTAACCTTCACCAGTGAAGCTGCTGCAGACAGAAAAAGCTCTGGGGGGGCAGTACCAGACGAATCCCTGCTCTCTGCCCCACTGCACTGGCACACCCCTCACCTGCCCTGTCTAGACACCGCCAGCCCCAGCCTGGCCGAGACCATTAACTTTTTATTCGCTTCCATTCTAATCTAATTATATTTCTGTGTTCAATAGCTGTGCATAATGTTAAACAGCCTATTCCAAGTGAGCTGCAGCCAGGGAAGGCTGGAAATTTCATTTACACTGAATACATGATTCATTACAGCAGGGACTTGGGACAGAACAATTAATTCACCTGAGCACATGGCTCGAGTGGGCACCACTGCCCAGGGCAAGCTGGCACACACAGACTTTTCCTGCCAATGCTATCAGCTGTACCACCTTCAAAAGTGACAGAAGGAGGTGAAAACGGCTCAGGCCAACTCAACAAAAGAGAAGAAAATCCCCAAAGATTGTACTCTTGCAACCAGAACAACATCACTGTACTCCTTCAGTCACAGCAACACCACAGGCTGCTGGGGACTGCTCAGAGGGCTGGCTTTGCAGATCAGCAGGAGGAGAAGGAGGAGGAGGAGGGAGAGGAGGAGGACCCCAGCATCCTTGCAGTGAGCATGGAAGTGCTCATGACAGCAAACATCACCAAAGGAGCTTTCAGATTTTGGTGCATGCCAGACGTGTGGTGCTCGGACAAGGTGGACTGTCCATCATGCCACCAGAGGTTAATTACAGATCAGGCCATTTCCCAGCATGGAAATTACTGTGGCTTGTTGAGGTTTTAGAGGTGGGCTGGAACCATGGGATCAGGCTGAAGTTCAAGGCTGCTCCAGAGACCCTTTGCTTTTGAGTCCTTGTCCATTCCAGTTAGTGTGGGCCTGTCTGCAATTAACCTCCCTGGAAAAGCTGTTTGGCTCCCAGTGCCCCATCCACGGCATGAAATACGTCCAGTCACACTGCAGGAAGTGCAGATGGGGGGATGGCACCAGGCAGGGCACGGTGGGGGCACAGGATGGATGCGGGATGGACGCAGGGAGCGCGGTACGTACCAGGAAACAGCCCGCTGGCGTCTGCCCTGCCCCCAGAAGTCAAACAGGCTTCGGCCAGTCAGCAGGAGATTTCAAACCATTTCTCAGACACAAAGGCCACGGGAATAAGATGCCGGTCAGAAGAAGAGGGTCTGCAGTGAGCAGAAAGAGGGGCTTGTACACGCTGGTACGTAACACACGGTGCAAGCCGGGGTGGCCTGCTGCACAATCAGCTTTTTTACATCTCTCTAGAGTGATGCTTTGGGTGGGTCTGGGTTCACCAGGCTGCCTGGAAGTGCTCTGGGATAGTGGGTCCCAGAAAGCATCCCTGGATGGTGGAAAAGCTGTGATCTCTGCCAGCCAGACCACAGGCATTCTCAGTCAGCTGGCTGCAGTTCATATCAAACCAAGGCTTGTGAACACCCAACAACATGGTGTGACAATCCCTGCCAGCTCTCCACCTTCCAGGATGTGGAGAAACCCTGGAAAATTCAGACGAGCAGAACCCTGCACACATGCAAGAGATGCTGACTGAAAAGGCATCAGTGAAGTTGTTGGCTCCAGACCTGTCCTTGGGGCAGCCAGACATGGGCTGTGGCTTCCACACATGTTGTGGTTCCTTGAGGCTGCCTGGAGCATCAACTGCTCATTTTCTCCCTCAAAACTCTCTGCCTGGCTTCCCCTCTACCTCTGATGGCAACACACATTTACCATATGGTGAAACCACACCAGCACCCAGTGAAAGCGCTCTGGAAACAGCCTGTGGTGGGGGAAACATCACTCCCAGCCCCATCGCTCCTGATCCCCTCTGTCTGGGCAGGCAAGGGGCTGGCAGGGCACGGCCACATCCCTTGGCTGCCAGTGACGCTCCTTGTTAGCGCTCTGCCGTCATTTCACAGCAGCCAAACGCTTCATTTGGCTCTCGCCGCCTGCTCCTCCATTAATCACCCGCTCGTTTGCAGCCCAGCAGCTTTGCCGATGCCACTGAGGAGACAGCACGGGCGCTGGAAAAATGGCTCCAGTGGCATTTTATGTGCTGGCAGCAGCAGCAGCAGCAGCTGGGAACTGAACACCGTGTGGTGCTGAGCTCGCCCAGCCCTGCAGGACTGCTGAGGCACCCACCCAACCTCATCCCAGTGAGCACCCAAGAGGAAGGTGGTTCTGCCAAACGCTCCAAGCACATCACCCCTGAGCACCAGGGACCCCATCAGCACAGCAGGATGGCGCTCCTCACCCACTGGAGAACACGGCGCCACCTCACCTGTTTCCATTGAAGGTTGTTTTATAATCCCCGGGCGAGTGCAACGTGTCCTCTGCGTAGACGGGCACGGGCGTCCGGACGCACTCGTGGGAGCACTGCAGCGTCTCGTTGTAGGCGGTGAAGATGTCGAGGGCGCTGGGCACGCGAGCGGGGGCGAAGTCAGTCAGGTTCTGGCAGCTCTCCTCCTGCTGGTCCAGCTTGCGTTGGTGGCTGTTGCGCCGTGGGCGCCCGCTCTGCGCGCAGCTGGGCGGGGGGGAGAGAGAATCAGACAATTGTGGGTGGGATGGGTTGGAAGGGACCTTAAAAACCCTCCAGTTCCACCCCCCTGCCATGGGCAGAGATGACTTCCACTAGATCAGGTCTTGATTGGTCTCTGTCCAACCTGGTCTTGGACACCTCCAGGGATGGGGCAGCCACAGCTGCTCTGGGCAGACTGTGCTATGGCCTCACCATCCTCACAGGGCAGAAATCTCCCCTAAGGTCTAATCTAAGTCTTCCCTTTAGTTGAAAACCATTCCCCTTGTCCCATCCCATTATCTGTCTGTGACCTCCATCATTTTTGTAAGTCTGTGATGGCCTTAAAAGCTAAAACAGAAGGGACAGGAGGCACAGTGTATCCCTGAAACTTGGCATGGGAACTGACCTGATTGACCAGTCATTACAGACTGCTCAATATTATATTAGAATTCAGAAATTCCGATTCCAATTCAGAATTGGAAAGATCAGCCACAAGCAGTCATTTGGCTCCGTGCTTTTTTTTAATAATCAAATTTACATTTTAGACACAAGCTTTTTCCCATCAGAGGAATGACATAATGAGTCACACATTTGTACCTGCAGGAAGCAAAAGCCTTTTCTTAAGTGAAAATATGTAGGTGAGAACAATGCAGTGAAATCCTTTCCATTTGGGAGACACCAACAGGTTGGAACTTCTCAGGATAAATGAGCTCAGGACCTGGTGTGACACAGCAGAGGGATGGCTGGCAGGGCAGCCCTGCTCTCCAGGGGCTCCTCCAGCTCTAGAGGCTTCATCAGGATCTCGTGGCTGCACAACACTTCTGGCTCAGCACGTCAGAGATGAGGAGAACCCCAGCTCGCAGGAGCCGCCCTCAATCAGCCTGGTCCTATTTCAGGGTCTAGACACTGATTTAATTAAGATGCCACTTTTTCCAGATGGGATTGACAGCGCCTTGCAGGATGCTGGAATTTTGGGAGGTGGCAGCTCCGAGGGCGGTGGGAGCTGGGGATGCCAGCACTGTCTGTGGAGGGGCAGTCCTGGGGACAGAGTGTGGGGCTCTGCCAGGAGCAGTGCTGGCCGGGGTGGCAGCATCTGCCAGCAGCAGGCACTGCCAGCTCCGCTCCGGTTGATGCAACCAAAGGAGACAGCCCGAAACCAACTGCTGTCTCCCCACGTGTGCAGGAGGAGCAGTGACAAGAAGGACTGCTTGGCATGCAGCCATCACTCACCCATCCTGCTCGAGGGGGACAAGTGCCAGCTACAGGACAGGGACAGCGTCTGTGTCCCCGCTGGGGTCAGGGCCAGAGCGTGTGATGTGGGTCAGCCCTGCCACAGAGCACCCACACACACCCCAGGGTCACCCAGTAAAACAAGGCAGTTTGGTTCTGGGTTGAGCAAACTCCCAGGTACTGTTTCTTCACCTGAGTGGTGCCCACACTCCCCTGCTGAGGATTTTCTCTGGTGATTTCTCAATTTCACTTACTGTAAAGCATTTCCATTCTATACTGCTCACTGGATTTATTTTTTCCCCTTTTTGGCTTCAGCACAGTCACTGAGCTGTTCTGCCAAGCTGTGGTCAGCCGGATCAATGACTCGTACCGCTCACTGCTGCGACTGGAGACAAATCCCACAAGTGTTTTATAAACTATTTTCCCTGCTCCTTCACTGAGACACTGTGGCAACCAGGGAAGTTTAGTGAATTAAATCCCACTTGAGATACAGGAGGGAGCGTCACTGGCTGCTCCCCAAAGCAAAGCAGTGGGGTCAGAACCTTGCAGTCAGCTGCTGCTGACTGCTACAGCTTTGCCAAGATGAAGATGCCTCCATAGCCCTGCAAAAGGCTTCTCCTCTCATCCCATCTAGGCTCCTCATCAGCCCGGTGTTGTAATTGCCTCCTGGCTGCAGGAATTGATTTGCTGCAGCACCCCCGCACAGCTCGGCCAGGCCAGAGGGGAGAGGCACCGGCCGCTCTGCCCCGGCCCCGTGCTGCAGCCGTGTCGCTACGCCAGCAAGGCTGACCTCAAAGTAGGCCAGTTTTCCTGGGAAAATAGGTAAAGTGAGGAGTGCCTGGAGCGAAAGCTAACCTATTTTGCCATACGCCCAGCCACACTGGGAGAATAAATGGGAGCAAATGAAGCTGGAGGAGCACACCAGTGCCCTGGGGGTTGGGGCAGGCTTCAAACCATGGCACCCGAGGAGCTTTGAAAGTGCCCTTCTGTCCCTGGGGTCCCAGGGAAGGGCAGGAGATGCAGCTACCTTTTGCCAAGACAGGCTGGGGGTTTTAGGAGCAGCATCAAAGCTCCTTAGGGAAGGCAGTGGAGGAGCTGCTGCCGGCACTGGGCAGATCCTGGGAACACCCACTGTGGCCCAACACACGGCTCTGACCCCTCCAGGTGGCATCGTGCTGAGGCACACAGCTCCAGAGCAGCAATGTGCACGTGTCCCATGAGACTTGTCCACCCGACCCCAGGAACATCCTGGTCCCCAAAGCCACTGGTCAGTGTGAGTGGAGTGTGAGGTAAGGAAGCTGCGGGGGCGCAGCCGAACCCTCCATCAACCTCACACACCCTTTGGTGTAAACCCCCCATTCTTTCCTGCAATGCCTTTCCAAAACTATCCTGGCAGGTGCCACGGGCTTTGGCACCTGCAGTAGAAAGGGCACCTCCATCCCCACCCTGTCCCCACCCCATGCCACCCCCCAGGCCAAGCAGAGCAGCAGGGACCTTACCAATTTTTTAAGACAAGAGTTGTTATCAGCGCAGCTATGACCATGATGAGGGACACTGTAATAGTGATTATCTGATGAACTGCCAGACCTGCAGACAGAAGAAAAGAGACAGTGGGGATGGGAACTGTGGGGACCCCAGCAGAGTCCCCCTCCCCACTCACCCCCCACCATCCCCTCCCAGCCCTTTACAGCGCCGGGCCACACACAGCCCCCGGCAGCGGTGCCGCAATCCTCTCTCCTCCCTTACACAAAATAATCTGTAAGCCAGGCTCCTCATTTCCTATCCTCTCAAGTATGTTCCTTGTCAGCCCGAATTAGGCACGAAGAACGGAAGAGAAGTGAAGACGTCTCCCCTCTGGGATGGAAAGGGAGACGAGCGCAGCCTTGCACTGGGTGCGGGATTCACCAGGGATAATAATTACAGCACTGACGGCTGCTCGCTTTGCAGGTTGGGTGGGTTCATTTCCCCCTCTTCACCTTCCACGGGGTATCATTTTGGCTCGTGGATCATTCCTAATGAGCAGTTTGGAAACAAAAGCAGCTCGCTGTACACTATGTTTGTGATTTTGTGCTGCCTTACAGTTGCAATTTCATAATGAAATGATTTTTCCTGGCTGCAGCCCAAGGATGTGCTATTTTTCACAAACAGATGTTGCAGCTCCTGATGGATGGTAGTTTTAATAAATAAATAAGTCTTAGAATGACAGGAAAATAAGCAGTTTTATATATATATCTGTATCCATCTGTGGCAAGGATGGTGCCAGTGCCAGGGCCACGGCTCAGCTGAGCTGGGGGCGCCTGGGGGCCACTGGGCAGCACTGGGGCAGGATTCCCTTGTGGCCCCCGTGCTGGCAGGGTGGGCAGCAGCCAATCCCAACCAGAGCCAGAACTCACACCTTGGTTGCTCCACCTCTGGGTTTCATCACCCAGGGGAATTCACAGGGAAAATGCCACAGCGGGAGACACCCCACTCCCAAAGGTGAGGTGCACAGAAATACTTCTGTGTATCATGACACCACACTACGAGTTCCCAGAGGGTGGTGGCGATGGCAGCGTGTCCCGACGGGCCCGAGCAGCGCGGTGGCAGCTCATGCCCACGCGTGCCAGGTTAGGAGTGACGCCCACCCCGGCAGCAGCCAGCCCGGCCGCATCCCGCACGGCAGGCTTGGAGCAGCTCCCAGTGGGACGCTGCTGAAAAAGATAAAAGGAAAGAGTCTAAAAATAAAATCAAACCAGCCCAGTGCCCGATTCCTTTGAAAACAGAAGTGGAGTCGGGGATGAGACCTTCCTCAGCACTGGGAGCTGAGGCAGTGGCAGCAGGGCCGCGGGAGAACCTAACGATGCAATTAATCCTTGCATTTACGTAATGGGAAAGGCACAGGCAGAACAGATTGCAGGTGGCTGAGCACTGGTAGGGATGGCAGCTCCTCAGAGCAGGACACATGGATTTTAAGAAAGGCTGGATAATTTTAGACTCCATCACACACATAAGTTGCCATATGTACCGGCACAGCAAAGTTCCTTTGCATCATGTATTAATTCTGCACCAGAAGCCAGGGGGATTTCAAGGGGACAGGAGATCTTTGTCTCAGTGGTGGTGTTGGACACAGGGATGGGACTCACCTGTGATTCTCTGGCTCCCGGGGAAGCCCTATAGCAATACCTGCTGCAATAAGCACTACCAGGTCTTTATTCTTAATTTACAAATATATCAAATCTTTTCCTCTCAGCCCTCAAAGACTGTAGGGCCATATGGAGACAGACCAAGCAAATATCCAATCTATGAGGGGTTGGGTTAATAGATGGGGCACCCTTTGAGAGGGGAATGTCCTGTAAGGGACAAAAAGTACCCTGGGGGGTCAGGTGAGATATACAGACATGCTGCTGAGGGCAAAGCAATATTTTAGACACAACCCTGGAAACCAAATTTGGTGGAGGAAGGGGACTTGGAAGATAAAATCAATAGCTCACAGAGCAAAATCCTCCTCCTCTGGTGTAGGAAGCTGCCAGGCACAGGCATAACTCCCCATGAGAGCCTGTGCCCCCAGAGAGAGAGAGACCCTGGGAGCAGGAATTACAGCGCCTGGGCTTTGTTTGCTCATCTCCACGGAAAAGCTCTGATCCCAGCGGGTCACGGAACCCGGCGGCCACGTAATTACATGTTATTAACCGTGGAACCAGGGAGCTGCAGGGAGGGCAGCGGCAGGGAGGGACACCCAGCACCAGCCCCCGCACCTGCAAACGCCTCAGCCCTGCGAGGGCTCCCCCTGCCAAGGCTTTTACCAGGCAATTTGACGCAGTGACCATTTAACTAGAGGGTAATTACAGGAGAAGTATTTAATGGAACCGAAAGTGTGTCCAAGCCGCTGCGCTTCTGCTAGTGCAGCAGAATTCCGCGTGCCGCCTGCCAGGAGGGAAAGCTCTTCAAAGGCGCTCTCTGAACCCTCGGAAATGCTGAAATATCTCTGGGTTTTTCCACTCTTGTGCCGTGCGTGTGCACTACGCTCTCACTGGGGCCTCTAATCCCCCTGATGGGGGGAGAGGGGCCACAGAATCCCAGCGGGCAGCACAACCCAGCTCCCGATTCCCCACATCCCGGGCAAAACCCCAATCTTCTCAGAGCAAGCCAATGCCAGGGTTTTTTTTTATCTGTTATTTTAAAGACCATATATTTGTTGCTGAGATGAAAGTGCTGAGGTTTGGCCTTTCTGGCCACCTTTTGAAACGGCTCCCGGACAGCTCTGCATCAATGGAATTAATTCCATGAGAAAATCCATTTGAGACTAATGTCTTGCTACTGCAGGAGCGCGCAATGGCAGCGAACAGGAGATATAAGCTCTTAATTAAAAACAAAGAGAACCTCTATCCCCCAAGGCCTTTATTTCAACAGCTCTGGTTAGGGAGCCTGTATTTTTCATTTTCCCAATAAAAACAGCTACGAGCTGCAACTCTTTGAAGACCCTTGTCAAGGCCTTGAAGCTGCATAAAATTAGAAAAATGAGAAAACAGCTCTATTTTATTTAAAAGGGAGAAAACTGGAGTTACTCGTATGGGCGAGATATGGTTAGCCCCAGTGTCTTCCCACTCATATGCTGTCTGGATCTCCCTCTCCTCAACATCCCATCCTCATCCCTGCCACGAGTCTCCTTCCTCTGTTCTCACATGCCCTGAGCACCAGGATGCCAGTGCCTCCTCCTGAGCATTGTGAAGAAGCTGGGGAAAAGCGGCTGGACTCCAGAGGCTTTACGGCTTCCCCAGCCATCAGAAATCACATCTGAGCCCCAAAAACCTCATCTCCTGATAAAGCTGCTTGTGGACAGAACAATTCAATCAGGAGCGTGGTGTGGCCTCCCTGCTGCCACCGCCGGCCTTTCCCAGGGGGGATCAGCCAGATTTGGCCGTAATATGAACCTACTGCTGGTTAATAGCTTGTGAGGAAAATAATTTACAAAAGCCACAAGGGTCTGATACAGGGGAGGAGACACAGTAGAAGCCTTTTTGAAAAGCCTTTTTACACTACACAGTTCCTCTGTTGCCGGATTCATGGCACCACAAACCGCCTCAGGTCTGCTCTTCCCAAAACCTTCTTGCTGGCACATCTGGGGTCAGCAAAACTGCTTGGTTTTCCACCTGGTAAATCAGTGATCTCTCTGAAACCTAGCCCAGGGAGGGTTAGTCATCCTGAGGTGAAAACACAGCTTTTCAGCAAAAAAAACCACACAAGGTTCCTGGTAACTTCCTGGTATTTTGAGCTGGACAGATGAAAGAAGGAAAACATCCACCCGCTGCTGCTGCTGCCGCGAAATGTTCTTGCCAAGAAGGAAAATCCTGGAGGCTTATGCTAAAGAGACTGGGACTTATCTTCTCAGGTGTTATAGCAAATATCACCGAGAAATAAATACTTGGAGAGCAGCAGAGGAGAGTTTCTGGCTCAGTGATACGCACGTGGGAGGATGTGCACAGGCACGTTCGCCATCCGCACATCCGGGAGTGTCCCGTCAGCTCAGCTGATGGCCACGCTTCTTCCTTGCTTCCACCATCATCCTCCACCCTTTAGGAGAACTGCAGGAGATGCACAGCCCGACAAGGGACCCTTTGGGCAGCTCCTAGGAAGGGTAACCGGTGGTGCCAGCCCAGGGGACACCATGCAGCTCCTTCACTCCTCTCTGTCCCCCAGCTGCAGCATCTCCCCACACCTCAGCACGGCGGATCAAAGAGGCGGCTCCATCCTCTCTGCCCAGGCTTTTCTTTTAAACACATTTTATCTTTAATTAATTCCTTTGAAGCCTTTTTGCATCTACTATCTCCTCGCCTCTGGCACCCCTCTGCCGCACCCTCTTTCTGGAGGCAGGGTCATCACCAGTGGGAAGCAACACCTCTATTACTATTTATTCCTGACACATTGCCGGCTGGAGGTGGGAAGGGGGGTGGTGAGTGGCCTGGGGGCACCAGCAGCTCAGATCCAGCTGCCAGCACCCACATGGCCCCCACCTTCCCCCAGGAGAACCTCAGCCCTGGTGAAGGAGTGCCACAAGCTCACAGAGCACGGTGCCAAATGCACCGCGACCGGCCATCAAACACCGCTAAGAGCAGCAGACAGCACATGGAGTTTTCTGCCTTATAAAGCACTTAAAGGTTTAATTAAAGACAGCTTTATCTTAAAGCTCCTGAAAGGAGCCTCGGACAAACCAGTGAGTGCAATTCCTGCCTTGCTCTGACAGCTCTGATTCATTCCACTCTTCTCTGCTTTGGCTGAGGCTGCGGGACCTGGGGATGATCTGCCGTGGTGGAGGAGCCCAGCCCACGTGGAGAGTGCCCAGTGAAAGCTCCTCACAGCCCTTCCCACTTACAGCATGCTGGAATTTTAATTATTCCTCTTTTCCCACTCCAGAGTAAAATGATTATGACAGCCCTGAAGAAGGAAGCACATTTTTGAAAAGCACAAGCATAAACTACGCCTGGGTGAACATCTTGCATGCCCAGCTGATGCCAGCAGTGCTGTGCTGTGCAGCAGGGGTGGCACTGGGACAGGAACACTTGAGCCTCAGGTCACTGAACCCCCACAGCAGCACCCACTAGGCCAGGGCACGCCTCTGCTCTCATCTCAAGCATTACCTGCCATCACTCCTCTGCTGCCTCTCCTGCCTATAAGCCGAGTAATTCCTATTCCAGGGGAATTTCTTTAAGCTTGTTTTTGCTGTCAGCGATTCACGGAGGCATTGTTTCTGCCTTTTTTCTCTCGCTCCTCAGCGAGGAGGAAGGGGGGCGAGAGGAAGATCTGACAGAGCAGAGCTGCTCCCATTGCTCATCTCAGTGAGCACTGCTGCCTCTGCTGAAGTGAAGTGATTCTTTTAACCACCCTGTGTGCATCCCAAGGACTCCACGGTCCCACAGAATCACCAGGAACCCAGAGGGGTACAGTGACAGCACAGGAGGGACATGGGGGCAGCAGCACAACAGCAGCCAGCTGCTCCAATGGAATTGAGTGTGGGGGATCTGCATGGCTCCAAGAGCCCTGGGACAGCTCTGCCAGCTCCTGGAGTGACCCCAGCTCCTGTGAGTGCCACACACAGGTGGTTCCACCCTGACCCCCCGTGTGCCAGGGCTCAGCTGAGGGAGCACAGGCAGCAAGAGCAGCATCGCACCCACTCCGGGCTCCCGTCAAGGCGCCTCACCGGACAGGGACTGGCAATGCTCACTGAGGAAAATAAACCGTACAGGCGAGTTACCTCATCCTCATTTGTAGCCATATGTTTTTCCCAGCAGAGAACAAACACTTCCAGCCGCTACAGCTTATATAACAGAGCGGAGCAGGGCTGGGAAACTGCACAGCTTCGCACAGGCGCCGCACCAGCAAAACTGGCACGGGCACGGACCCTGCTTTGAGACAGAGTTGGCTGCTTGCTCCCAAAATGCTGTCCCGGGGCATGGCAGGGGCATGGAGCACCCTCTGCGAGCGTACTGAGAGATCTCTTGGGTGCTCAGCCCCAGCACTGGAAGGAAGAGTGCATCTGGAGCCCAGGAGCTTTTCAATTGAGGGCGGACAAGCTGGGATCAAACAGGGCCTTTAGACCCGGGAAGGAATTTATCATATTCACTGCTTGAAGAGAAGTTAATTAGCAAAACCTCCGATCCTGGAGAAAGCCCCTAATGAGAGCTAAAGCCTGCAAATTAAAGCAGTTGGCCCCCTGGGAGCTGCCGGGGCTGCAGCTCCCATCGTTCTGCGGCCACGCAGGACAGCAGTGGTGGCACTGGTGGGTGGGTGGCATCACTGTCAGCTCAACTTCGCCTAAACAAGGCAGCCCACTCCAATAAGTCCCAAAGTCCCAGCACATGCCAGGAGCCATCCTCCCACAGCTGGTGCCGGCAGAGGGACTCTTGCAGCTGGCTGATGGCAACAAGTCCCCCAGACCCCACCCTCCTGGACTGGATGATGCCACTGAGGCCAGAGGCACTGACCAAGGCAGGCCTGGGGAGACCAGGCTCCTGCTCTCATCATGCAGAGAGCAGCAAAAGCTACAGCCCTTATCGATACTCCCTTGCTGATCTATCCAGCCAATTCCAGCGTTTTGTAAAAGGTGTGTAGGCTGGGAGTTAATTTTTGGCTATAAATAACTCCTTTAAATCAGGAACAACATCCTAGTTGCATCGTCTCTTTCTGCCAAGCAGGGCAGGCTGGATAAATTAATTGGGATTAAGATTAGACCATAAAATTCCTTTTCATTTCGACTAGAAAATCGCAGTGGGCTCAAAAGCAGTCGATGCACAGTGAGTAAATTCTGTAAACTATCCACCAGTATCCCACGGTTTAATATCAGCAATAACAAATATAATTTGCAATAAATGGGAAGCAGCTTTCCCATCCATGTCCACGCAGCAGCCAGCGCTGGGGGAAGGCATTGCTGTGCCGAGCATGGTGCTCAGCGCGATTACGGGAGATGGGCTGTGGATGGAGACTGTAATGGGAAAACACAGCAAGTGGTTGGAAAACGCCTCGGATAAAAGCGATAATCAGCACTGCCGCTCTCCTCCGAGCGCTTGTTTAATGTCACACTAACTCCTGTCCCAGGCAGCGCTGGGTCTGCTCCAGCACCCGCCAGCCCTCCCGATGTCCCCGCTCCCCGGCAGACCTCACCTGTGCTGTCTCCCAGCCCCCGGGGCGGCCGAGCATCCTTTCCTCCGCTGCTGTGTCCGGCGGCCGGCTCGGCGGTGCTGGTGCGGCCGGGGCTGCTGCGGGGCACGTCCCCGGCGGGCGCGGGGGCCGCGGTGCTGGGAGGCACTCGGGGCGGCGTGGCAGCCGTGACAGCGGTGGCGGCGGCGGTGGTGGCGGTGGTGGTGGCGGCGGCGGTGGTGGTGGTGGTGGCGAAGGCGCTGGGCAGAGTGCTGCTCTCCAGGGAGTCCTCCTCGCCCGTGGGGCCCCAGACGATGACCTCGGGCAGCGCCGTGGGACGCCCGTCCCGTGGGGGGAAGCCGCGGCCGCGCAGGTGCCGCCGGCCCCTCCGGGAGCGCGGCCGGCGCAGGGGGCGCCCGGCGGGCAGGGGGGCGGCGGGGAAGGGCCGGCGGGACCGGGGTCTCTGCAGAGGGGGCGCGGGGGCGCAGGTCCAGGGGGGGCCGGGGCGTTGCAGCTCGTCCTCCCCGCTCCCCGTGCCCCAGAGCGAGCCACGGGACAGTCTGTGCCGGAGCGCCGGCCGTGGTGACAGCCTCCCCCCAGTCCCGGTGGCTGCGGGCTGGCAGCTGGCAAGGTCCATGGCTAGGTGGAACATGGCTATTAAAATCCAAGCATGGCTTCCGAGCGGGCAACCTGACCTGTGGACAGACAGGGAGAGTGTTAGAAGGGCGGTGAGGCAGCCGTGCTCTCCCTCTCAGTATGGTACACCCTAGATCTCCGAGCCCAGCCACTCAAAACATCCTCCAGCTCCACGGGTATCCCTGTCCTCCCTGGTTCTCCAGCCAGACTCCCCCAAAATTGCATCACAGGGCATGCTGCACCCCCTCCCCCTGAAAACTACCACCACCAACATGGCAGGCTGAGGATCCCCACTCCCAACCGTGACTTTTCAGTTTGTCTGGGAATAAACTGAGGATAGGTTTTACCAGGAAACACCCTGGAGGAGTGGCCAGTGCCTGCTTTGCCCAAACTCAGCCCTTCTGGGTGAATTATCCAAAGCAGACGGCCCAGCAGAGCTCCAGTAGCACAAGCTTTCACTCCAGGGACACTGAGGTGCAGGGGTGTCAGAGAGCACATCCCAAGCCCACAAGCAGCATGATGAATCCTTCAAAGGGCTGGAGCAGACGAGTCCGTGGGCTCTTGTGTTCACACATGGAGCCCATCTCCCACTGTGGCAGACACCCACGCTGCAGCAGGAACATCCTCCCACGGAGCATGGCACATCCCCTCCCACGGCGTGGGGCACCCGAGCTGAACGTGACCCTGCGGCACAGGCAGGGCAGGAGGAGCAGCCCCTTTTGCTGCCCTTTCTGCCACAGAGCAGCTGCAACACCCCTGAGCTGCTGGCGGCTTCAGCAGTTATAATTTTGCTTTCATGTCACCGTCACGTCACATCACGTCACGGCCGTCTCCCATCCCCAGTGGCTCTGCTCCCCTCATGTCTCATCTGTACTGCTGCCCCATGGAAAGTAGCAAGAAAATCTCTGATAAGCAATTTTTTGTTGCCATTCTTTCCCCATCCTGGAAAAAAAAAATCGTTAGGCCAAACCCCAAAAATCTTTACTCAATTTTACTCAGCTTTTGCACGAGAAAGACTTTTGTCAAACTCAGCACGAGTTAATGAGAGCTTTACATGGCTAAACGGGCTAATCCTCTGCAGCAGCGCCCGCACAGTCCTTGGGAGCACGACAGAATGTGCATCTGGTTGACAGAAGCATTTGTACACTCCCTCTGTGCGTGAGCAAGCAAAGCTAAAGGAGCTGACCTGGATACTCCCAGGCACAGGCTTTTTCTGCTCAGAGGATCTCTGCTTTTTTCCTAATTGGGTATTTTTTCAAAGCGTAACAACATTTATTTTGGGGAGGGAGAAGGCAACGCAAGGAAACAGCGCAGAAGGAGAAAGGGAAGAGCCAGAAACAGACAACAGAAACCAAAATAGTTCAGGCTGGGGGAGGAAGGATTTCAAGGCTTCAAAAAAACCACAAACCACCCAAACCGTGGTGGTGGTGGTGGGTTTTTTTAGAGGCCGACAGAGTGGTGGCAGCACGAAGAGTGTCCCCCACGTGCTGTAGGCAATGCTGTGCTTCCACTGGTGAGGAGCCACCAGCTCATGCTCCTGCCAGATCATCAAGCACAGACTCACCTTTGCAATGCTCAGGATCATTCCTGTAGCACGTCAGGCTTGATCTCAGCCTCTGCCCAACTCTGCAACATCACCTGTAACGTCTCCTTGCAAGGAAGGAAAGGTGCTGGGCACCTCCTGATATGTCACTCACCCCAGGTGCCACCTCAGACCTTGTCCCCTTCCCAGCTCTCTGTATTGCTCACATTCAGAACTTTTATGAACAGCTGCTGAACAGAGCAAGGCAAGATGTGCCCAGCTCAAACTTGGTGCTTGCTGCATCCCAGCCATTGCCTGGAAACTTCTGAAAGACAAAATGCCGGTCCTTGGTGCTTGAGATTGGCAGCTCACAGGAAAAACAGATATTCCCCCTGCTTCCATCTCCTCCTGTCTCCTTGTGACATTTCAGGCTGCAGTGATGGCAGCAGGAACTTGCAGGGGCTTGCTCCTGCAGAACCTGCCTGACATGGCTGCATCATTCACGGCACCATCAGGAGGATGTGTGGGCAGAGGCAACATCCAGCCCTTGTCTTCCCCTGGGTCACGCTGGAAACTTGTGTCTCAGCACGGCCAGGCAGCGCTGGTGACACTGAGCACCAGTGTCCCTCACTCCTGCCACTGCTCCCCAGGCCAGAGGGATGGGATGGGGATGGACACAGTGGGGACACTCAGATGGGGCAGATTCCACTCTGCCCCGAGGACACCAACATCCCTCCAAGCGATGCCACCCAAGGGACTATCACCCCAGGAGTGTCCTCCTGGCCATCACACACGTCCCCAGGAGATGGCTTCAGGGACACAAGCAGCGTGTCCGGTTACCTCGGAGGAATTTCGCGTGGCACGCGATCTTCTGAGGGCTTTGCAACAACAGATAAGAGCAAGTGTCCTTCAGAATAAATAGCAGCGTGTAGGAGTTGCCGTTGTCCTGGCAACGCAGCGTGATGTGCCCGGCGCGGCGGCGGGGATGGATGCGGGGATGGATGCGAGGATGGATGCGGGGATGGATGCGGGGATGGATGCGGCAGCGCGGCCAGAGGCAGGACCACCCTGCCCTCCCCTGCCACCCCCGCCCCGCACCAGCACCCTGACAAGGCTGGCAGAGCGGGTGACACGTCCCGGAGGACACCCAGGGAACGGCGATACATCCCGCCCGGATCTGCTGCCGCCTTGTCCTTGCCCCAGAAAACCTGGGCTGTCCCAGGAGAGCTCTCTGCGGCTGGCACGGCACGGCACGGCCCGGCACAGCGCCCCGGGAGTCCCCGCGCCTCCGCCTCCCTGCCTGAACAGGCAGGAGAGCACCGCGCTCCTCTCGGGAGCGCCAGCACAAAGTCACCGCTGCTCGGAGGCCGGGAGGGCGTTCCTGCTTTGCCGAGCATCAAACAGCTCCAGCACCTCGGCAGTGGCAGGAGTTGCTCCTCTGGGACAGCAGAGCGGAGGCACAGGACCCTGTGCTGCTTCCAGTGCCTGGAAAACTCGCTCACTGCACCCAGGGAGGGGCTCTGGAGTAGGGAAGGGAACAACACATCATCCAGAGCCACACAGAGCATCCATCTGCCTCAATTTGGGGACACAGAGCCTGCCCTGGCTGGGGGTGCACGTGGGATTCACCAGGCACGGCTGTGGTTACGCTCCTCATTCGGGAATGAGGGCTTTGATTATTCCTCACCCCCCTACAAGCACACACAACCTATTTTGCAAATTTGAGGAGCGTAGGCAATTTTCACATTACTTCTTTTCCCATCTTGGAGGTGAATGGGAATGTTATCCCAAAATACTGTTCCAACTCCAGGAAAAACTCAGTAAAATTCCAAAACTGGGTTAGATAAAGAAACACAGAGTGGATATATTTGAGAAAATGAAATCCTGTCCTTGATCTCCTCATCCAAGGCCTTGGCTCCCACCAGCCACAAATCTGCTCCCTGGGCTCCATGGTGGTGGGGCAGCCGTGCTCACACACAGGAAATGGAATTCCTACAAATATTTACCTGCAAGAAGCACGAGGGCAGATTTCAAGGGAACTACTGGGCTAATGAGATGGATCAGGCACTCCAGGACTATTTCCTGAGCCCATTCCGGTTCCAAAGGTGATGGAACAGGGAATGTTGCACTGGAGCCACCACAGCCTCCCCATCTAACACACCTTCCAGAAATCCTCTGCTGTATGAAACACCTTCTTGAGTCTTTCCAGGTGCAGCCATGTGCTTTGAAGAGGAGGACAGTTGGCAGTTGAGAGAGAGATTAATTTCAAGGATGCTGGAGGATGTCCATGGTCCATGGACATGGTCCTCAGGAATGGGGAAGAGGTTGCTGTGGAATTTGGCTGCTCCCCCCACTGCACACAGGGCACCAAACAACCTCCATGTGCAGGGAGGGAAAGCAGGAGCATCCAGGATGGAGCAGGACAGAGTAAACCCTAACCCAGTCCTGGAAACCCTCTGGGGTGGCAGTACCTCAGGCAACCCTGGTACTGCAGACAGGACATGGATTAATCCAGTGCACCTGCTGTGCTCCCAGAGCCCCCTGGCTCTGGTAATGTGTCTGAAAATTAACTGGGATCACGGCTCTGACAAACATCAAAACACCACCCGTCAGCACTAACCCACTTCCCCAAAGCCTCAAAGGCTCACTTGAGTGCAGTCCCTTTCATAAGGTCCTTTTTTGCTCTCCAGCATCAGCCCCTTTCTCCCGTGCCTGTGGAGACACTTCACAGGAGCATTAACTGTAGAATAGGCTGATTTTTAATGCAGAATTATACAAATGGAGCCATTCTTCCATTTCATGCCTCCTGTTAGGTAATCTATCGGTATTGCACAGGGAATCAAGGTTATGTCCTTGTTGGGGTGATTTACGAACTCTGAGCGTTTCATATCTCTGAACACCAAGCAAGGCAGGGACAGAAATATTGCTGTGAATGCCTGGAGAGGAGCAGGAGCTGTGGTCACAGAGTTGGGGTGATGTTTCCTTTTCCCAGGCAAGGCAAGGCAGGAAAGCAGGCACCAGACTCTAGGAAAAGCATCCTTGGCAGTGTGGCTGCGTGTCCTACAAAGGCATTTGGAGCAGGGCGGGTTATAAGAGAATGTGCAGGAACTCACTGGCTCCATACAGAATAGAACGAGGTTGCTGCATCCCAGCGGGTGACTTTCACACTGGAGCAGGAAGAAGAGGGGAAAACTTCAGTGGCAGATACTTGGCCCACGGCTGTGTGTCCTCGCTGAGGTGGGGACTGCAGCCGCCGCCGCAGCCACTCTCCTCTCCATCCTGCTGTCCTGTGTGATGATCCCTGCAGTGCAGCGACTGTCCTTTGTTGTCACACTACCAGCCATCACCATGGAAATGGAGCATTGCCATTCTGCACTCTGGACAGGACCAGGACTCTCCCCAGGGCTGGGAGGAGGAGAGATGCACCATCCTGCATGAGGGTGGAACGGATGAGTGCCAAAAGGCACTGACACATGATCAGCAGGTGACCTTGTGGACCACTCCCATGGCATCCACCATGTCCCACCCCACACCCAGGCATCAGCAGCACCATGGAGACCTCTCTCCTGAGCCAAGTTCTGCTATGGGATGAGTTTTTCTGATCCCAGATCCAATGGGAACCAGGAACATACAACCCACTGCGCCATCTGTAGCCCAAACTTCTTCCCAGATAATTATAAATTTGTGAAAATATGGCTGCCAAGCTCTTTAAAGCCAGGACTGGGACTTAAGGCACAAAGGCTGACACACAGTAGCACCTAAGTAAATTAAATGTGCCACATCACTACCTATCTATATTACAGTCCTGAGCTTCAGGATTACCTGCTAATAAAAGTGATATTTAAAACAAGTCCTAAGTTCCTCCGCTGCCCCCTTCTCCCCACAAGTAATTAAACTGATGCCGCTTCCTGCAGCGGAGGGGATGAGATTTATCATGGAAGGAAATCAGCAGAGGGTGAAATAGGTTGAATCCTCCCTGCCATGCTGCTGTGGCCAGGCAGACAGCAAAAAACTGGGCAGGAAGGGGTTGGGTGGGGCTGGGGAGCCATGGGTCCCCCCAGGATGGAAATACCAAGATGGAAGCAGCTGGATCCATCCCTGGCTGTGCCTGGGGAGTTGTGAGAGGGGCGCAGGAGGGCGGCCGTGGCAGTGGGGAGCCACTCGCTCTTCTGCCTCTGCCTTGAGCTCACCCAGCTGCAAATAAACAATTTTACCATTTGAATAGCCGCGAGTGCGGAAGGCATAATTAATACCCAGCGGTACCATCAGCCAATGTGCTGATGCGGGAGGTGCAGCCCCTGCCAACGCCGTCAGCGCACAGCTCTGGCTGCTCCCGCCTCCAGGTCCGTCCTTCGCCAGAGGCAGAGAAAGGGCAAAGCCCCCGTGCAGGCACCTGGGGACGGTGCTGGAGCCCAGCAGTGCAGGACCTGTCTGGTGCATCTCACAGCCACACCATGGGAAGAGTCAGGATCTGGCAGAGCAACGTGGGGAAGAATAAAAAGGAGCAGGCAGAGAGCAGGCACACGTGGCATCGCTGCAAAGGCAAGAGCTGTGCCCAGTTGCTGCCAAAGTTGAGCCAACCTTTAACCCTGAGTTTTAAGTTCTGTTCCCATTTTCAAATATTTTAAGACAAAAGGCCCAGTGCCTCCAGCCAGCCTGAGGATGAGGGTGAGAGCTAACACAGCAAGCTGGCCAGCACTGTCCATTATGGTCAGCCTAGCATAGCTTGCTCTAGAAAGGGCAGGACATCTGCTTAAGAGAATTTTCCCTGGTGTTCAGGGGTTATTTCATACAGAATTTAGGTTGGGAAGCCCGGAAGTTTGCATGCATCTTCAGACAAAAACACGTCTCTTGCAAATTTCTGTGCAAGACCAGTGCTCAGTAATTTACCTGCCAGCACTCTGACAGCAGGAGCTCTGAGCCCAGTCTGGCTCCCCTGGGAAGACTCAGACTGCTGCAGGTTCATCTGCCAGCATGGCGAGACAGGTCCCAGCCAAGCCAGGGGATGAACTGCCTCGAGTGCTCCCCAAGGAGGTAAACACAGTGGCAAACTCAGGCCCTGCATCCCAGGGTACTGCTGGAGCATCCCTCCTGGCAAGGCAGAGTGTGGGTGCTCCTGCAGCATCCCTCCCACTGGGCATGGGGCAAGTACCACTGGAATATCTTCCCCCAGCAGCACAGCCTGAGTACTGCTTGAGCATCCCCCACAGTGGGCATAGCTTGGATACCACCAGAGCATCCCCTGTAATCAGCACAGCCTGGGTACCACCAGAGCATCCCCTGTAATCAGCACAGCCTGGGTACCACCAGAGCATCCCCTGTAATTGGCACAGCCTGGGTACCACCAGAGCATCCCCTGTAATTGGCACAGCCTGGGTACAACCAGAGCATCCCCTGTAACCGGCACAGCCTGGGTACCACCAGAGCATCCCCTGTAATCAGCACAGCCTGGATACCACCAGAGCATCCCCTGTAATTGGCACAGCCTGGGTACAATCAGAGCATCCCCTGTAATCAGCACAGCCTGGATACAACCAGAGCATCCCCTGTAACTGGCACAGCCTGGGTACAACCAGAGCATCCCCTGTAACTGGCACAGCTTGGGTACCACCAGAGCATCCCCTGTAACTGGCACAGCTTGGGTACCACCAGAGGATCCCCTGTAATCAGCACAGCCTGGGTACCACCAGAGCATCCCCTGTAATCAGCACAGCCTGGGTACCACCAGAGCATCCCCTGTAATCAGCACAGCCTGGGTACAACCAGAGCATCCCCTGTAACTGGCACAGCCTGGGTACAACCAGAGCATCCCCTGTAACTGGCACAGCCTGGGTACAATCAGAGCATCCCCTGTAATCAGCACAGCCTGGGTACCACCAGAGCATCCCCTGTAATCGGCACAGCCTGGGTACCACCAGAGCATCCCCTGTAATCAGCACAGCCTGGGTACAACCAGAGCATCCCCTGTAACTGGCACAGCCTGGGTACAACCAGAGCATCCCCTGTAACTGGCACAGCCTGGATACAATCAGAGCATCCCCTGTAATTGGCACAGCCTGGGTGCAACCAGAGCATCCCCCTCAGTGGGGACAGCCCAAATACCACTGGAACAGCTGCCCAATGAACACAATGCAAGTACCACCACAGAGCCCTTCCCAGCAAACACAGTGTGAGTACCACTGGAGCATCCACCCAATGAACACAGCGTGAGCACCACTGGCTCATCCCCCTCAGCACACACAGTTTAGATACCACTGGAGCATCCCTCCCAGCACACACAGTGATGGTGCTGCTGGAGCATCCCTCCCAGCACACACAGTGATGGTGCTGCTGGAGCATCCCTCCCAGCACACACAGTGCTGGTACTGCTGGAGTATCCCTCCCAGCACACACAGTGATGGTGCTGCTGGAGCATCCCCCTCAGCGGGCACAGCACGGCCGTCGCTTCCCCCACCGCCGCCGGGCCGCCCCAGGCAGCAAACACTGCGTGCATTTAGCGTGGCAGGGCTGGACAGTGGGGTGTTTCATCAACCCAGCAGCGATAACACTCGCCTTTTGTCCCTCCTGGATAAAGGGGGTTTGTGAGGACTGGCTTTCCAGCCCAAACTGGCACCTGTCGCCAACTTACCCCACTCGTCCCCCCCTCGAGTTCCGCACCAGCGCTGGGGACCAGGCAGCAGCAAGAGCTCCCGCTCAGACACAACTTGCTGGGAAGTTTCAGATTTCCAGATCCACCAAAATCTTATTGAAGAGCCACAGTCTCAAGCTCTGCTCTTGCTGATATTTAAAACAATCCATAAACCTAAGGAAATTAGGGCTTTCCCCCTCATTTTAGCTTCTACCTAAACCTCTTCACGCACATCACAGAATCGCTGCCCAGGGTCCACGTGCTGACGGTGACCAAGGAGGTCCTGGCACACGAGATGGTGCTGCCTTCTCCCATCCCCACGACAGCAGCAGAAAACACCCCCCTATGTACCAAGATCAATCTGCTGAGAGAACAGGACTGCAGCACACTTAGAAGCATGTTAAAACCAGAGCTTAGAGATCATCCCTGGTGTTAGTTAATGCTGCCCACAATAAATAAGGCCAGTGGCTGAGCTGACAGGCTCCCTGCTGTGGACACAGGCGCAGTCAGGACACCGCACTTCCCCACAGCCGCCATCCAAGGAATTTCTGCTTTCCCTGCTTTGCTCATTAATTTTCTTCCATTGCCACACATCTGCCTCCTGTACAATCAACTGCAGGATGGTCAGGCCTCCCCCTTGGATAAAAGGACTGCATTGGCGTGTCCAAGCAGGATGTAATGCCCAGCATTGTTGGTTGGGATGGAATGGGATGGCATGGCAGAAGCGAGGCCCTCCCCACCAGGATGGCAATAGTTCTGCCAGATCCCAGACCAGAACTGGAGCCTTATGAGGGGCTTTGTCCCTCTGAATACATATCCACAAAGTGATTCTAAGAGACAGCAACTTAGTCATCCCAGCCCTCAGCTCTGAAGGACCTACAGAGAGAAAAACCGTGGCACAAAGCTGCAGCTTATGCTGTCCTTTAACCCCACCGCTTTCCAGATAAATAACCCAGTGCTGATCGTATTTTCTAAATGAATGTGCTCAAGCGTGTCATTACAATGAATGCAGAAAATCCTTTGATCTAAAAAAAAAAAAAAAATTGGCTCAGTACATCTAAAGTAGCAGCTTAACAAGCTTTAAAACAAAACAATTAAAAGAGGTCTGTGGTGTCTTTGTAATACAATGTGTCTTCGTGGGAGCAGTGCATCAGATCCCACTGTGGTATCTGTATCAAGGGGAAACACCTCCAACCGTGGAACAGAGCCAGGGACAAAACACCTCATAATGGGATTTTTAATGATGCCCTCCCAAAGTGCTCCACTTTCCCAGGAGCAAAGACAAGCACTGACCCACTGGAAGCATCAGGATGACCAGCACAGCCTTTCCCCATGGCAGAGGCTGGGTGCCCACACAGGGAAGTTCAGATATCTCAGGTCTTCACTCCAGCACAACGATCTCGGGGTGGAGCTGCTCTCAATTCGCCCTGCAGTGTCTGAGATCCAAACCTGTCTTTCTCCTGGGAAGTCCCCGGCAACCCGGAGATGCACAGCCTGCCTGGAAACCTCAGCAGCCATCCTCAGGAATGAACAGAGGGAACACGCCAATAATTTCAAAAGCTCCATAAACTCTAACAGAAATGGAGAAGATGAGAGGAACGAAGACTCTGCAAGCAGAAAGAGGAACAGATGGCTTTTATGGAGCAAGAAATACAATAGGAAAAAATGGAGCAGAAGAACTCTCTTTGAAGGTGTGAAACGTCAGGAGGGAAGCCTGGAGAAAGCCAAGGCCCAGGAGCTGGGAGCTCAATGCAGGGCACTGCACTGCCCAGCTGAGGCTCTGGCTGCTGGTCCTGGGGAGCTCCTGGCCCCCCTGGTGCCCGAGACAGCAGCAGCTCTGCCCAGCCCCACCACAGGGACATCCCGCTGCCAGACAAGGGTCAGCGTGACACGCAGCATGGAGAAAGAACAGCCCAAAAAGATGATGAAAAAGCTAAGCTAAAATAGAAAGCAAAGGCAGCAGGAATGAACTCTGGGGCAAAGACTCTTGATCCTGTCACAGAGAGTTTTAAATCCCTTTTAGCACCAAGCAATTTCTTTTCCATGGAGAAGGGCTGTTCTCTCTTCCATGGCCAAATCACTGTGCAGACAGCAACCAGGCAGCTCACAGGCTCTCCCTCTGGAACCAGGGTAAATTCCTGATGGATCGAAGTGCTGATGAGGATTTGGCTCCAGGACCTCAAGAACACTGTGCCAATGGGGGCAGAGCCCCTTGGAGCCCAACTGCCAGTGTGTCAGGGATCACTGTGCTATGCATCTCATTAAAAAAACCCAATAATCTCCTTTGCAGGAAAGATTAAACTTTTGCAGCATTATCTCCAAAGGGCTGGCAGCAGGGGATGACCTCCTACATCCCTCAGTATCTCAACTTCCTTCAAAGGTACCTGTGCCAGCAGCCTTACTTCCATCCTCATCCATCAAAATTAGCAAAATTGATTTTGTCAGAGAATATGTCACTTTGACAGGAACCCAGAGTAAGTCCTGAGTGTGTCATGTCAGATGATGCCAAAGCAGAGTCTCTTACAAAGACAAGAAACAAGAAGATGAATAACTCATCCTTTCCATGAAAAACTTTGCAAGAAAATCCATGAATGACAGATACTTGTAGAAAAAAAGGTGGATTCATTTTGGGAGTTCTTTCTAAAATAACACTTGCCGGCATCTGGAATGGTCACACTTTCCCTACATAAACGCCCCGCCGCTGCGGACTCAGCCAAGCTTTGGCTCTGGCTGGGAAAAGGCAGAGCCAACCACACTCCTGGCGGGATGTGAGGCTTCATCTCCTGGCATTCATCACCCATGTTCCGGTGGGTCCTTAAGTGGATGTCCTCGTCCATGTCAATTAACTGATGCTTCATTACTCGAGCCCTGCAAAGGGAGCAGAGATGCTATCGCAGGCTCTGGGAGCAGGGCTGGGGTCACGCACGGGACTCAGGCAATTACAGAACGAGTCCCTGAGGAAGCTGTGTGTGCTTGTGCTTGCTAGGCAGGCAGTTCCCAGGGGGGACAACCTGGGCTGCCCCCGACCTTGTCACATCTTCAACCTGAATGGCGTGCAGTCAAGTGGCAACATCAATTAGCGGCGTTCGCTCTCACCGGCGCTCGAACGCTGCTGCTGAGGCTCCCCAGCTTCCCCTGCTGAGCACAGCAGCTCTACACAGCTCCTCAGCTGGCATCACACAGCCACATTCCCCATCTACAGGGCTATAAAACATAGCTGGAGTTTCTCCTGACCATCCCAGGATGCTGCAGAAGAGGCATGCCCAACACCTTCATGGACAGGAGCCATCAATTCTCACCAAGCTGCAGCCAAAAGCCACAAATCCGCTCTCATGGTCACCCCTGTGCCAGCACGTCCCCATCTCCACACCTCTCTTGTGCTAGGGCATGAGCCCTCTGGTGAGCTCCAGTTTTTCCACCTCAAGCATCCAGACTCATCTCTTGAAGGAAGCACCTCACCACTCCCAGGCTGTGTGTTGTTTTTGATGCAGCTTCTGCTCAGCCTTTATTTGGAAGTCAGTGGAGCTGGCAGCGCTGGCATTGCAGCCAGGCCGGCAAAGCTTCACCGCTCCTGCCTCGCCACAGCTAAGTCTCATCCCATGGATGCTTCAGCCAGGGTCCAGAGCAGCTCTGCAGCCAAGGCGCTGCTTCTCCTCCCTGCCAGCTTCTGCAGCAGGAGCTGAAGAGTCCTTTCCATACCCACAGAGATGCTGTGCCAGGGACAGCTTCTGCTCCCAATGGCTCTGGCTCATGGGGACACAGCAGCCATTGGCAGCAGGGACACAGTGCCCCTGGGATGCTCCAGCACTGCCAGGAAAGCGGAGCTGCTGAGAAAGACCTTCAGAGCAAACTTCAACAAAAATCATCGCATGTCAAAGCGTATCTCCTGCCTACGCATCATTTCCAAGTCACAAGGAGACATTTTGCAGATCGGAGTTGGAAATGAGCACTTAATGAATGACTGGCTTTATTTATTTTTATAAGTCCTCAGGCGAGTCCCAGTGGGTGCTTTGACCTCCTGCCCCAGGCACCCAGCACCTGCTGACCCCACCCCTGCTCATCTCCATGGAGCTGCTCATCCACCTCCAGCCAAGCTGGGTGGTTCCTCCTTTACTCAGTGTTGCTTGGGACCATAAATGCCAAATCTGTCAGCACTGATGGGAGGACACTCCCACACAGCTGCACTTGGGGCAGGTCTCCACCCTGCTCCCAGAGCATCACACCCAGCATCCCTGGCCCCATGTGAGCTGACTACACAGCACCCAGCCATGCCACCACACCAAAGGCAGTGTGGGTGCTTTGCCTCCAGCTTGGGCAGGGTTTAAGGAGCACTGGGGGGTGATGGAGCCAAAATGCCCCATCAGTCCCCACCATGTCCCCAGTGAAGGAGCTCAGTGCTGCACTGAATGGAGGCTTTAGCAAAGCTCGCCTTGCAGAGCCAGAGAAAGCAACCGATAAACCCAGAAAGCAGAAGAGATTCAGCAGCTGACAAAACCTCATTTCACAAGGAATCCTCATAAAACCAAATTAATGTTGAAGGATGAAGGCAGGTAAACCTCCCACAGTTAAGTTCAGGCCACTGAGACTCAGTTTAAATCTCTCAGCAGTTCTGATTTAATCAATGCATTTCCAAGTGAAATTAGATGAAGTACATCTCCATCACAGGAAATTATATAAGCTATCAAAGTCTGTAGGTGCAAGTCCCAGTAAGAAGAGCCACAGGAAATATTCATATCAACTCAAATTCCATTTTTAAGGAGTCACTTCAGGTCCAGAGTTTAATGTCTTTTTAGTGAAAAAATCACTCTGATGAGAACAGTGAGCCAAGGCAAGGAAGGGCCAAGCAGCAGGTTCAGGAACAACCCCACATAACCCACAGTGATTGCAAGGATGCTGGCCTTGGCCAGGAACCCCTCCCAGCAGCACCACCCAACATGAGAGGGAAGGAAGATGGAAGGGAGGAAGGATGGAAGGAAGAATAGAACTAAAACCCCTTCATTTTAAAGGAGGGGGTGAAAGCACCAACAGTGTCACACCATCCACTGATCCCACCCAACACACTCAGCCTCCAGGAATTATGCTGCTAGAAGAGTGTTGCTGTCAAACCCAAACTCTGTTGGGCTTGAACTGCTGTTGCCCACTTGTTCACCACCAGCCCTCAAGGAGAACAACAGGCACCACAACCCAGAGCAGAGCAACTCCAGCTCCTCCCGCTCAGCACACTGAGGTTCCGGAAATCTTGGTAATCTTTCCTCCCAGTCCTTCTCCCATTAGCTATATTTAAAAGCTTAGGCATGCATACATTTCCATAATGAACCTCAGACCTGCTGGAAGTCCCTTGTCTTATTCACACCCTACAGAGCTGCCCTTGGGAGCTGCCTGCAGCGCTCACCACTGCCCTGTATCCATACTTACCTTCAGACACCGAGGTAAATAAGGCGTGCTGGGAGAGCCTGAGGATCAGATTGGGTGGAGGAAGGTGGGAACACGGTCGGAGAGCTGTCCTGTGCCTGGCTGCCTTTCTCTATTACAGCCTGGGCTCTGAAGGAATATTAGCAACTCCTTTCCAGCAGAGCAAAGCCGTGGTGCTCCGGTCCCAGGAGCAGCTGGGCCGGCAGCTCGCCCGTCCCGTGTCCCTCCTGCTGAAGGCTGGCACAGCAGCTGGCACATGGGGCAGCTCCAGAGCATCCCAGACAAGTGGCAGCACCACAGCAACTCCCACCTGCCACCCCACTGGAGACACCACAACGACAAGGTGGTGGCTCTGCCGTTATTACAACAATTATTCATGCTCTGGGAAGCGGCTGCCGAAGCCCTGCTCCCCTCGCCTCATCTGGGAAATTGCTGCCAGCACGGAGGTACGAACCGCTGCATAAAAGTGCAGTTTATTCAAGCATTATTGTGGCTGTTAAGTATCATAGCCAGTGACACCAGATGAATTTCTGTGGCAATCAATCCACCCGGGAGCAGCCAGCTCAGCCCCTGTGTGGATGCAGGATGAGTAAGGACTCCTCAGTGGAGGCCATTAACTCCCACTGCTTACTGCTCTCATTACTTCCCAGACTGCAAGGCTTGCATCTTTGACGAGCGGCTGAATCTACACTTGACAGTGTGAACCTGATGAGTGAAATTCATGGAAAATGTTTTCTTTGGCAGTAACTACAAGGCCCATAAAGTTTCCACGGAGCCAATGTGCAGGGATGTATGCTTTTAATGAGTTGTTTTATACAATCGCCGAGAAATTGCAAACGGTGGTTTTACTCCTACTGCAAATCACTCCAGAGCTCAATGCTGTAAAAACTGTGGCATATTGTTTAAAACATTATATTCGTAGCTATGGAGGGGAAGTCCTCGGCAGTGCTGGAAGCGTGGCACGCTGCAGAAAGCTGCCATGCCCTGGCAGGCGGGCGCAGGCACTGACGCAGGCGTGTGCACGCACACGTATGTCTGTGCACACTCAGGAACTGACAGAGCCACTGCCACCTCCCCAAAGAACAGATTTTTGCCCCGCAGCACCCACACCTGCCAAGAGCAGAGCGGGGCTGGAGCATCCCTGCCACCTCGTAGGGGCTTTCAGGGCAGCGTTGCTCGCTCAGCCCCGCTCCGAACCGGGGAGCGGCAGCTCCCCTTCATAGGAACGAACAATTCTGAGCAATGCAGCTGCACAGGTCCTGCCCTCCCTGGCTGAGGAGCACAGCTCACCGCGAGGTCAGGCACTGCCACCGCCCCAGGCGAAAGGGATCCGACTTGAAAGGAGCAGCACGGTACCATCTCCCCGCCGCAGGCAGCCGCTCCAGGCAGAGGCTGCGCGGGGTGAAACGGGCGCTGCAAAGCTCTACTGCTGCTCCTGGAGCTATTTTTCTAGTAGTCTTAGAGAAAATGAGGAGAAATGACATGGGAAATGTCAGAAATAAAGCCAGAAGCAATTAGAGTAAGAGAGAAGGGAGAGTGGCAGGCAAGGTTAGCAGTAAAGTTATCTCTTATTAAAAATAAAACACGGAGGGACTGGAAGCTGATGAGGTGGCAGAAAGGACAGCCTGGTGCTGGGGATCCAGGATGCACAGCACAGAAATTCGCAAGGCGAATGAATCGAGGAGGGAAGCAAGCAGAGGGCTCCTGTTTCCATTGCTAAACTCTCCTCAAAAATAACAAAGCAGAGGGCGTCCTCTGTTCCCAGGATTACAGCCTTCTGCCGCGCCAGCCTTGGGCAACGGCCCTCCAGCTCCACTGGGCTTTTCACCTGACACGAAATAAATCCAAACGCGTGGCACCCTGAGAAAACCCTCGGGTGCTTTCGCCAGGAGGAATCCCTAAGGTCACTACATCACCACAGACTGTCCTTCTCACATGCAGCAGCGCATCCTGGGCTGACGGATGGACAGACATCTCCGGCGGCAGCGAGAAGGTGCTCGTGTGCCCGGGATGCCGGGATGCACCAGCCAGAGGCACGGGACAAAGACGGGGGGCACTGGAAGCCGGCTCGCCACGTGCCTCTGGAATATGCGGCTCGGCACGGGAGTGTAACAGAGGCCAAGGGCCTCCCCCAGCTGCTCAGCACAGACAAAACCTCAGTTCAGGTTTCACCCTCCCGGACTCCATCCACAGCCCGGGCAGAGGGACAAAGCCTCCAGGATTCCCACGGGTGGCGGACAAAGGCTTCTCGCATCACCGCTGGCTGTCCGTGGATTCGGGGGGCCCTGCCTGTCCCCCCCGTGCCCCCCAAGCTGCAGTCATGTTCTGCCAGAGCGCAGGGGAGCGGGGGGCGGCGCGGGGTGTTGGGATCCCCGAGGTGCTGCGTGGGGCAGGGCTGGAGCGGGGGCTACACCCACCCACCCATCCGCTCACCCCGCAGCTCCCCTGCCCACCCAGAACTGCTCCCCGGGGAGCCACAGGGCCCGCTGAGAGCTGCGGGAGTGGGATGGCCGCTCGGGACTCCTCGCCTTGGGACCCCTCTCCCCAGCAGCAGGTGATGTGCCGGAACCACCGTCCCGCTCGGTGGAGGGAATTTTGGGGTTTGACCCCTGCCCAGCACAGCCGCTCAAACCCAGGACTTTCCAAATACAAAACCGGGTTGAGGAGAACGAAATAGATCGTGGATTTCACTTTTCCTTAGGGTCTCACTTGTTTAACCCTCTGCTTCTTCTACTCGATTCCACTGAGATGGGCTCAAACCACCAAAACCCAGGTACTACCGGGGCCGCACACAGGCAGGGGCCGGGGCCAGGGCTCTCCAGCCACAGCACCATGGAAATAACAAGATTTCGGCTCAGATGACTTCGCAGCGGTAATGAAAATGTGTTACGTAACACTTTGCCTCCGTCTCCTCTGCTTTGCAATTCTCGATTAATCTCCCAAACACATCCATCCATCTCTCCGTCCATCCATTCATCCATCCTTCCATCCGTCTATCCATCCATCCATCTGTCCGGGCCCCAGACGCCCCTCCAGCCCCTTCCCCCGAGCGGCCCCCGCCGGGGCAGTCAGGGGGGAGCAAGCAGCCGGCGAGGGGACTCTGACCGCGGATCCATCTCCCGGGCAGGGCGGGCGAGCGGCGCGGGGGGAACCGGGCTGGGGGAGCCCGGCACCGCACGGAGCGCGGACCGGCCGCCTCTCCGCGCGCTCCCCGCTCCGCTCCACACACCGCTCCCCATCCCGCACCCCGCTCCGCTCCCCAGCCCTCTCCTCGCTCCCCACTCCAAGTTCACGGTTTAACTCCGCCGCTCCCCGAGCGCGCCCGGCGACGGGATGCCCCAAGCGCTGTCCCGCGGGGCCATCGCTCCCCGCTCCTACCTGCTTCCCGGGAGCCGTCGCATCCACATCGTCACGTCTCGGCCCGGCCCGGCCCGGCCCGGCGGGGCTCAGCGCCTCAGCGCTCCATCCGGGCGCGCCGCCCCGCGCCCGCGGCGGCGCTCAGCGGCGGGGCAGGCGGCGGCCGGCGGGGCGGGCATGCCCGGCGGCGGCGGCGAGGACGGGGGTCTGCGCTCCGGTGCTCCGGCCCCTCAGCGCCGGCGGGGCAGCTGCGCGCCCGCGGAGGCTGCGCGTCCCATGCGCGTCTCGGTGCGGCTCGGCTCGGTGCGGTGCGGTGCGGTTCAGCGGGGCTCGGCTCGGCTCGGCTCGGCGCGGCAGGGCTGGGCGCGCGCGCGTCTCTGCGCGCACCCGCGGGGCGGGGGCGGGGGGCCGCGGCGCGGGGAAGTTGCGCGGGGCGGAGGCGGGGGCGGAGCGCGGCCCCTCCGCGCCGCGGCCGAGCGGGGGTGGACCCGGCTCGGTACCCGAACCCAGACCCGGCTGCGAGTCCGTCTCCGTGGGGATCGCCGGGCAGTGCCGGACCCCGCGGGGGAACGGCCCGTCCCTCCCCGGGACGCCGGCTCCGGCAGCCGTTTCCCCCGCTGGAGAGCTTCTTTCCCCGGACTCCGCGAGCAGCCGCTCGCTGGCGGTCCCGGGGAGCGAAGCCCCCGGTCCGCCGGTGGGCACTGGCCCAGCAGCTCCGCACCCCGGGACCGCGGTGTCCCGTACAGCCCGTCCCCGCCCCGCGGGCAGCAGGGGAGTGCGGGTTCAATCCGTGCTTTGAGGGTAGGGCGAGGAGTCCCCCGCAGTTCGGCAGCCCCGGGGAGCCCCGGCCCGCTGCCCGGTGGAGCGGGCCCGGCTGCTTCTGCAGCGGGCTCCACCAGCCGGCCGAGCGGGCATCCTGCTCCCGGAGCGGGCATCCTACTCCCGAGCCAACCCTGGGAGAGTTTCCATCCCGATCTGCACAGCTGGCCCGCAGGTACAGTGTCGGGCCAGCGGGAGCGCGGATCCGCCACCGCCGCCTCGGGCCCCCGCACCGAGAGATAACGCAGCCACCACCGAATTCCCTTCGGCTGGAAGCGCCTTTCGTGCTCCGTGCTCGCCCGAAGACAGCCGAGCACAAAGGGGAGCGTGCGGGGAGAGGCGCTGGTTATTTTGGGAGGTGTTTCATCAGAGCCTGATGCGTTTTCTCTCTTTCCGGGGGTGCTGCCAGTGAGGAGCGACATTATTCCTGGTGTACTGTAAGAAAAGTGTGTCTCTCAAAAGCTTTTCTGTTCAGCTGCTGCAATGAAATAAGTTTTTGTATGCGTTTTGGGGATAGATTCTTCAAAGCTGCTCCGGGCTAAAAGCGAGGAGCAGAACCGTGGTGCACAGAGCCGGCACTGCTGGGATGTCCCTTCACGGGGACAAACCACCTGCGAGGAAGGGGCATGACAATGGCCATGGCTTGCTTGGCTCTGAACACTCACAGCAGAAAGCACGGCTTGTGTAGAGATGAGTCTCTCTGCTACCTTTCTGACTCACTGGGTTTCTTTTCTGCCTCCAGAGAAACTTGTTCCTCAGAGAGAAGAAGCGTCCTGTGAGCAGGGCAGCTGGATGGAAGGTCAGTGCTGACCCTTGGACACTTTGCCAGCTCCTGCTCCTCCCGTGTGCTCCCTCTGGATCGGCTCCAGCTGCTGCTGGAGGTGCTGTAGTTCAGCATCCAAATCCCCACGTTCCTCGCAGCTGGATTCCTGGTCAGAAGGATCCTCATGTGGGAAGGATGAAATGTTGGACGCTGAACTGTGGACCAGCTCATCCTGGGAGGTGGCAGCTGCCTGGGGAACAGACATCTTCCATCCCAGCCCAGGCAGAACCGAAGCTACAAAAGTACCTAAATAATGGCTGGGATGTGTTTGGTTTTCAGTAAGCGCAATCCTCCCTTGTCGGGGTGGTTAGGGCTTGGTTCCCTCATAGCCACTGCTGAATCCCACCTTCAGTGGTGCCACAAAGTCCCCTCCTCGCCTCCTGGAACGAGGCCAGTTACAAACCGGCTGTGGCTCTGTCAAGTCTGCCTCTGGGAGGGAAGGAGCCTTGAGCCCCAGAGCGTTCATTACAAAAAATCCTATAATCACGATGCTCACAGCTGCTGATTGAGGCAGCTTCGGCACAGAGAGGTGACAAAACCCAGGGCTCACCTGGGCACACCTTCCTGGGGGTTGCATGTGCTGGGACTTGAAAGAGAAAGCTCAGCTTTACTGCAAGCCCATGGACTTTATCAGCCACTAAACCCAGCTCACTAACATGAAAGATCTTGAGAGAGAAGAAGGGAAGAGCGTGCAATTGTCTCTTAAGAGGCTGAGAGAGATACTGGAACGCAGTTAAGTAAAAGACAATTAAGGCTTAAATAAACCCAAACGAGAAAACATTAATGAGAGCTATCTTGTATCTCAAACAAATCCTCTTAACTCAGCCCCACTTAAAAAAATATTATTTCCCCATTTGTGTCAAATGTGTGGAACTGATGGGGGATTGAAGGGAGGACCATGCTGGGTATGTGGGGCCTGGCAGTGCGGGTTGAGCTGAATTTTTTGCTATAAAAATCTGTTATATTCTATACAGCTTGGCCAGGCAAGTGATGCAAGCATGGAAAGGACCCATGCCCTCATCATCATCAGCCTTCCTCTGCCCCCGAGCCTCTTCTCAAGCTCCTAGCCTCAATTCAACATTTCATCATCACCAGCCAGAAACTTCCAGAAACAAAAGAGATCAAAGGAGAGCTGAGGTTTTTGACAGTACCAAAGCAGGCGTGCAGACAAAGCTTTTATGAAGGCAATTATTTGGGTTCAGGGCTGGTTTGGGATGCTTGGGGTTAAACCTCACAGGGAAGGAGATACCTGGCCAGAGTGTGTGCATCCTTGCTGCCCTCTGGAGAGCCCTGCCTGTCACCTGCCCAGCGACACGTGCAGCGCTCTACGCCTCCCCAAAGCAGCCAGCACAGCGTTTTTCGTGGTGTTTGAAAGGGCGGGCGGTGCCACCCGCAATCTTGGCCCCCTTTGTCTCGCTGATCTCCTCAGCAGCGCTGCCTGCCATGGGCAGGCGATGGAGCACCCGCAGCGGGAGCAGGAACCGTGAATTATCCCCCTATTTAAGTAGGAGGGAAGGAAGTCATTAGCGAATTCATTTGTCTAACTTGTTCTTCTAAGAGTCATTGCTCAGAGAGAGTAAAGTTCCTGATGCTGGTGCAAAGCTGCAGGCGCTGGCTGGGGCTGGCTGCTGTGCTGTGGGGCTCAGATGCTCGTGCAGAATTGTGTTAGGGAAGAAAAGAAGGTTTTTCCCTGAAATTGGGTCTGTATTTCCCTGTTTGTCCATAACAGCTCCTGTGTGTTCATCCACCCACCGTGATCTGGGGCACCCCAAGGGTGCTGTGAACCCCAGCAGGGGAACGTTGCCAGCTGTGCTGCTCTTCATCCGCTGTGTTCTGTAGCAAAATCTGTTAATTTGCCTCTGAGTGGAGAGAAAGACACTGCCCCAGCTACACTTGCCAAGGAGGAGTGAAAATTGTCTCTTCAGTAGAAGTAGGTTGTCATTACCCATTTTCCTTTCATACGGGAGAAGCAGAAGTGTTATTTGGAGCTTGTGAAGCACAGAGGAGTATAATGCAATTTCTGCCTCCTTGTAGCATCGTCCTTTCGTTTTTCAGACCAGTGCTGACAGGGAATAGGATTCTGGAAAGCACCCTGGGGATTTTATACACTGAGCAGCTCTCTTGAGACTTGCATTCCCTTCAGCAAGCATCCCCCACAGCCCCAAACTCCTCTAATGGTCTAAACCAGATTGTCTGGCAAGTCACAGCTCCAGCCTGGCATGCTGGAGCCCTGGAAAGACAAACACGAGGCAGGAGAGCAGGAGGGGAGGGCTGAGATGGGGAAAAGCTGGAAGGGATTTCATGGACCCATTCTGCAATCCCAGAAGAGTCATCCAAACCCCCCGAGCCTCCCAGGGGTGGGACTGCCTGGAGGTGTCTGCCAGCTTTGCAGCCACAGCTCCTTTTTTCTCACTTTGCCTCTCTCCAGAGTCCTTCCCCAAGGAGGGGAGGAAGAGCCCACCTCACATCCCCAGTTCCAGGAGCCTGGCGGTCTCAGACAGTCCTGGGGCTCAGTGAGGGAAGGAACTGAAAATGGAGCAACTGAGGTTCTTGTTAATAGGTCCCTTGGGGTAAATCAGAGTGAAACCACACTGAATGACTGGTGTTTTTATATATATGTATGAGAGGTTTATTTTAAAAAAATTGGTTGCAATGGAAAGGGGATATGAAACCATTTTGGTTATCATTCCTAAAAATATAAGAAATGTAAAAGTATAAAGATATCACTCAAGAAAATATACAAGGAAAAGAAGAGAGAGAAAGACAGGATAAGAGCAGGGAGTGGAAAGATTTCAGCACTTGGGGATCCAGCAACAAGACTTGATTGTTGCAATTTAGATGTCTGTTCTCGAAGTGATGGGTTCAGTTTTGATCTGCTGGGGGTGGGGAAAGCCCACAAATCCCAGAGTTCAGTGTGTTAATATAGGTTCAGGTTCAGGTGGGAATGCCCAGGTACCTCCCCTGATGGAAGATTTACACTGAGTGTTGCAACACTGTGGGTCTTGCCCAGTCCTCCTGTGGAAGGCCCCAGGAATGAGTCTGTGGGGACTTTGGGAGTCTTTGATGGTTTATTACCCTTTTTGAGACATGACAGCTGCTTCTCTTGCACTCGTAGCCAAGCCCCCTCAGCAGGGATGAAAACCCTCAGGTCTGTGTGTGAGTGTCCTGATACCTTCCCCTGGGAGGCAGAATTCTACAGCTGAGCCAGCTGTGCAAGGGAGGACACTGCCCTGATAAAAAAACATATCCCACCTCGTAGGGTCTGCTTCTTACCATCCTTTCCCATTATCTGTCTCCAAATTCAGCTTGTTGCCAAACAAAGTTTGGTTTGATGTGGTCACCATCCAGTGGTGGGTGCTCACCCCCTCTGAACCTGTGCTGCTCTGATGCAAATCAGAAATTTAGCTACCTCCAAAACCTTCCCTTCTTCCCTTCTGCTGTGGGCTGCAAACTTGGCACCTGGTACTTTGAAAATTGTGCATTATTTGAGTCAATTACCTTCAATATTTCAGTCTCTCACAGAGCTGCTCCCCAAAGCTCACATCTTGTGTAGTATTTGTCTGGCCAGGCTGCTCTCATGCAGTTTCTTCCCTTTTCAAGCTAAACATCACTAATCAGCTTCTTCAAGCTCCAACATATGTCCTATAAATATCCCTTGTGGAAGCAAAATCTGTCTCGCGTGTGTATGCAAGACAAAAGAAAAAATTAGAAAGCGTGAAGCCCTGACTTAGCAGCCCAGCAGCAGAACTGTGCTAAAGCCTCGGATCTTAATGAAAGCAGGGAACATGCCTGCCCCCTCCATACCCCTCCTCCAGCCCCAAGTGAGCCAAAACCCTGAAATCTCCATCCCTGACAGCCCCAGAGCTTGTCCAGGATCTGGTCCTCACTCTGCCTGCAGGTCCCTTAGGAGCCACCCACAGGTACTGCAGGCTGGATGGGGACAGAGCTGGGGAACACTTTGTCCTTGGAGCTGAGCTCAGTGCTTCCTCTTCTTGGTATTCAGGAGCAGCCCTGAGATTCTCCTACACCTCTTATTTTCAGCTCTGGCTTAAGAAATTTATGAGCCCCTGGTTGGGCTGAGGGTGGTGTGGGATCCACGATCCTCAGGTGCCTGTGTGTGGGGTGGGATGGGGACACACTCCTCATGTCAGACATCTCCAGGTGTGAGAATCCTGCAGGCAGGCCCAGGACTGTGTTGATGAAACTGCTCTGGCTCTGACACTCTCCTAGCAAGGATGATAGGAGAGAGGGATGATAGCAGTGAGGGCTGATAGGAATGAGCTCAAATCAATCATCTGTCACTCACTGGCTTCCCTGGCCAGGCTGCAAAGCCCTGACTGAAGCAGGACCCCGAGGACAGATGAGTGAGCATCTTAATCACCTTCAGCACAGGCAGCAGGAATCCAGCCCACCTGCCCACCCTTCATGCTGTCCTCAGGTCCCTTTTGTTTTGTTCCAGTGCTTGGCTGGATTCATCTCTGGCACATGGGCTGCAGAGATGGCAGGCAGGGAGTTGAGAGCTCAGGGGGGCCAAGCAGGGTCTGGAGAGCCCAGGAGGATGAGACAGGGGATGGAGAGACTAGGAGCACTGGCTGGGGTCAAAAGCAGGTGCCTCCTAAGAAACAGCTCTTGCAGGAGCCTGGGGATGGTGCTTTCAGCAGCAGGAGATGTGCCTGCCTTTGTCAGCTCTGTGAGACGTCCTCAGCAGCGTTAGGAGGGTGACACTGGCCTCAGCATTGCCATGGTTTCCCCAGGTTTTCCACTGAGCTGCTGCAAGCTGGAGCGAGGCGTCTCTCCTTCACGGTGGCTGTCAGCTGGGAGCATTAACAGCCTGCAGAAGTGGAGCTGAAGAAAAGGTCTCCTTTGCTCTGTGAAGGAGAGGAGCCACCCCAGGCCCCTCACAGGAAAGGAAAGCTAATCCATCCTGCTGTGTACAGAGGGTGAAGTACAGAAACCTGTCCTGCTTCCTAGCACCCTTATCTGTGCTGAATTTTGGGGTTTTACCTCGATGGGGGGCACAGTACTCACTGTTCCCATGCAAAGAGGGTTTTGTCAGAGCAGAGGTCTGACACTAAGCTCGGCTTATCTCCAGCTCCAGCAGCAGCATCCTCATCCTGCACTCCTGGCTGATGAACTTTCCCAGCTCCCCATTGCTGGGAGGTGGCTCAGAAGGGGATGAAATTATAGCACTGGGTTTCATGAACAGTGTGTGGCTCTTAAACCCTGCAAGCATCTCTAGCAGGGCTGTTATAGATTCCCTTTGCTTTGGCTGTATTTGTCTCATCAATCTCAGCGATGTTGACAATTGGGCACGGTTTAATTCCGCAAATCTGAGGAATGATCAGGCCAATTTAGTTCACATTTAAAGCATTTGTGTTCACATTCTGGAAAGCCTTTTTTCTTCTTTGCTCCTTGCCCAAGGCCCTTATTATCTGCTGGTGCTATTTATCAATGCACAGCAGGTATATTACAAGAAGGTCTTTCGTAAAGCGATACAAAATAATCATTCCTGTTCCTCGTCTGTTCAGCAAGAAAAGTGAGCCTGGCTCTCCCTCCTGTCAGCGCTCCCGAGCCGCAGCATTTTTATATTACTGCAGGAGAAGTGATTTAACTCAATAAGCTTCCCTCATAAATAGCAATAGTTTGATAAAATAAAAGGAGCGTGTCAATGAACACGGTGTTCCCCTCCAGCTGAGTGGTTTTTGTGTCCTGCCCTGTGTGTGGGACACTGCAGGACACCCCAGCAGCCACAGAGCTCAGCTCCTCTCCAGCCCTGAGCTGGAGGGATGCACCTGGGTTTGGGAAATCTTCTATCACTGGTGCAGAAAACTTCCATTCTTGCTCCTGAAGCGCATGAGATGGAGGATCAGTCTTTAATAACGGCTTGTGCTTCTGAAAAATCTCCTCCTCCTCCCCCTCCCCACATACTGTGGCTCCTCATCCCCTCCCCAGTGCCGATTTGCCTGGGTTTAGCTGGTTTTATCCCATTTCACTGACACAATTGCACAGATTTGAACTGGACACTGCCGTTTCACAGTGGTGACTGGAGCTGTCTGAGCTGGGTACTTTTTCCTCTAGCATGTAATTAAATCCCTGGTGGAGTGTCAGGGAATGCCTGCACACCTGGAAAGCACTTTGGAAAGCACAGTTAGGAAGGGAGATCAGGTGGTCCTGAGAGCTGGAGAGAAGCAAATTATGTGGAGAGTGAAAAATGCCAACCTGTGCACCCTGGAACCAGGCTGGCTCCTCAGGATGGGGTCTGTGGGAGACCTGGAGGAGGCAGAACCCAAGCTCTGCCCTTGGAAGGATGGCCTCTGCAGAGCAAAGGGGTGATTTAACATGCTGCCATTCCTTGAGCACCAGGACCGTGTGTTTGTTTGGCTTCCTCCTCCCCCAGGGACTCAGGTGTAATATCACCTTCCCATTAATTTATATGAGAACATTTCCAAATAGTAAACTGCCAATAAATTAGTAATGCTGATCTATAAAAGGGAAAAAATGGCCTGTTGTGAGTTTATAGCCCTGTGGAAAAGACATTAAACAGAAGCTTCCTAAGCGTGAGCACTGGGAGGAGCTGGTGGGGGAGAACTCTGGGCTGAGACTCACCTGGACGTGTTGTGTCTGGCTGGATTTTAAACCTGCTCCTTGCAGGATCCCTTTGTGAGAGCCAGGCACGGAAAAAAGCACTAAAAGATTCCCAATGAACAATCCAAAGGTGATGAAAAATGAATGAGAGGGTGATGCAGCCCGGAGAGAACAAACAAACTACCTGGAGCAAATAGTTTATTTTAAGATGCTAACAAATTTGCTCCAGAGCCTTGTGGAAAAAGTCCAGCACCACACAGCCACCCCTTCCCTTATTTATAGAATAATTGTGATGATTGATTAGCTGGGATCAGAACTATATTTACGGCATGGAAGTTTTCAGCAATATTTCAAGTAATTTACCTCCTCACACAACTCCCTGGCGCTGTCATCCCAGCTTCAGTTTTTCTCCCTGTGAAGCCTGCTTGCGCCAGGATTTATGGCTTTGTTTGTGGGAAGAGAAGGTGTCTTGCTCCAGAGAACAGCAGCAAAACAAGAGCTCAAGGGTAAACCCCCGGTGCTGCAGCCCCCAGCAGCTCCCTGTGGCAGTGAGGGTGGCCCTGCCTGGCTCCCAGGGTGGGCAGTGTCCCTTGGGATGTCACCCCTTCTGCTGGCACTGTCCTCTGCCACAAGGACATGGCTTCTCCTCAGTCTCCTGAGGCACTGGGTGTCCCAGCAGCATCCTGGCCATCCCACCAGGGCTCCTTTGGTCCTGCACCCACTGGGCAGTGTGGATGGAGAGGTGACAGCCAACATCCCACTCTGCAGTGCTCCAGGGAGCCTGCTCACTGTCCCCAGAATAGCCCAGGAAAATCTCTGCACGTCCTCCTGCCCCTCATCCACCCAGGTCCTGCTGCTGGAGACACTTGCTGATTGAAATGCTGGGAGGGAGCATTCCCAGGAGAAAAACAAATGAAACAAGTTTGGGAGAAAAGCCTAAATATCCGGGCTATTCCACAAACAAAGCACTTAACCTTTTTTTTTTTTTTCTTGTTTTGTTTGTTTTGTTTTGTTTTTTTTTTTTTTCTCCAGGTGAACAGCAATGAGGGAAGGAAAGCACAGGGAGCTCAGGTTCCCTGAATTTGCCTCCAAAGGGATGCCCACTTGCTCCTGGAGTCAGTGAGGTGCTGGCCAGCACGACCTGGGGCTGCAGACAGACAGACAAGACAGACAGACTGATGGACAGAATCTGTTCACCAGCCTGGAGATGCCCATGGCATCTCCTGCCTCTTCCCTGCTGCTTTCCACTGCCTCCAGCCTGAGCTGCACAGTTTTATTTAAGCCCTTCTCCACTCCCGCCTTGTCTCCATTTCTTTATCTCATAATAAAAGTAAGCTGTTATTTCCCTTGTGTTCCAACTGCCCTCATTCATCCCCTGGTACCGGCAGGGCCAGCAGCCAGAGACTGTGCCAGCACTTGAATACTGAGGGGAAAAAAAGACATCCTACAGGCTGGAGCCCTTAGAAGTGAGGGGAGCTCGATGCTGCTGGAAATAGAAGCTGCTGCAGCCAAAGTCCTGCTGCAAACCAACTGATCCCCATTAGGTCATGTTTGCTTCCCTGCACGGCCTCAGGAGTGGCTTATGGCACAAACATCCCCTCCTGCTGCCTGGCTTCTCTGGGCTTTTCTCCTGGTCAGGACCTGCCATGACCTGTCTAGAGAGGTTTAATGCTGCTTTTAAAAGGCAGTGGCATTTCCCCACCTGAAACACTGGATTTACTGCAAAGCTGGGATCTTAAACTTCATAAAGAGGGATTAACCCACCCCCCCCAGCAGCTCAGCCACCGCCAGGCAATGTCAGCTCCCTCCTCCTGAGGGCAGGGACCTGGGCAAGGAGGCAAGAGGCAATTAGCCATTGTCAATTGGCTGCTGAGCCCCTCATCTGCCCCTTAAAACCTCCAGTGGGAAATGACTTCCCAGGGGTTTTACTTTGCACCTTCTTAGAGGAACACGAATTCCATGTGCCAAGGACCAAACACAGAGGCTGACACTATCAGCATTAGACACCCAGGACCAGGAACAGCCCCATTACAGTTTGGGAATTAGATGTACCTGGGAGCAGCCTGAACACCACTTGGCTTGTTTGTTAACACAACATCTATAAACAGAAGCCTCAAGCAAGCCTGTTCTCAGGGCCCCAGAAGACAGAAAGAAGGATGGCCCCTGTCCCAGCAGCATTTGTTTTCATTAAGTGGGTGAAGGGCCCTGATGGAGCCAGGGAGTTGGATTGTCAGGTGACCTTGTTGGCGCTGGAAAAGTCGGAAGCTTTTAAATTGGAATTAGCAAACTAGCTTGATTAAAAAGAAACAAAACCTAACCTAAGTCTACACTTCCACATGCCTTGTCCAAACTCTGGCTTCCCCCTCAAAGCCCACCCAGAGAAGTGTTGGTGATGTGTGAAAAAGGCCTTGCCAAACCAGGGAACTTTTGGAAGTCCTTGCACAGCTGGAGACCTGGACACCAGAATTTCCTTCATAAAGGGCAACCCATGGAGAGAAATGTTTAATTCCTTAGGATTCTTTGTTTTGTGTTTGGTCCTAAGGCACCAAAATTAAAGGAATTTGCTCACTAAAATAATTTGGAAATTTATGACTTTTTGTATGATGCTTTCCTGCAGCATTTCTTTGGCATCCATTTTTCCATCTACTTTTCCCAGAAGCAGAACCTTCCCAGTCTCTTCCTGGAGCTGCACATCTTTCCCCAGCTCTAAACCACACAGAAACATTTGCTGCATGGACAGCAGCCCTGCAAAGGGAGCTGTTGGATGCTCCTGCTCCTCGGCAGGCTGATGGGCACTTCTCAGGAGCTGTTTGGGATCTGAGTGTCCATCCCTGGCAGGTGCAGGAGCAGCCTGAGGAGTGGGGGGTGTGGGTGGGCACAGCAGCCTTGCTGCCAGCCCACTGTGCTCCTCACTCACTACTCACTCACTCACTCACTCACTCACTCACTCACTCACTCACTACTCACTCACTCACTCACTCATCTCTGCTGGAGTTTGTCAGCACATCCTCCAAAACTTCTTGGCAATGAAGTTGTTCAAGGCAGTTTAAATCACTTTTCAGAATAGGTAAAGCAGCCCCCAGCCCCTTTGCCTCCTCCCTGATGCCTCCAAGGTCATGGCTCCTGTCCCCCTGTCCCCATCAGACCTGTCTAATTATGACTCCAAGCTTATGTGCTCTTTGACTATCCGGCTAATCCACCCGTGCTTGCCCTGCCATGGCTCCTAATCGCTACCTCAAGTGGCTCTGGAGGAGCCTGGAATGCCCTGCCGTGGTTGCAGGCAGGATCCTCATCCAGGCAGGGGACAGGGAGTGGGGAGAAGCTTTTCTTAGAACCAGAGAAACATTTAAGTAGGAAAAGAGCTCTTAGGATCATTGAATCCATCCGGTTTTGCTCAGGCTGAGAGGATGCGCTCGCTGCAGAGGGATGAGTGACCTCCAAAGGATCTGCATGCAGGGCGTGGGGTGATGGAGACATGGGGTGATGGGAGCACAGAGCCTGCTGCTTGTCCTCTCCCTGTGTCTCTGGGACACTTCCCTCCTTCTGTCTGCAAAAAAATCACTGAGAAACTTTCTCTTTTCCTCATTTCTTTGTATCTATGCTGCAGCACTGTCCCTGAGCATCCTTTTAGAGTGGCTGCTCCTCCTGCTGTGGCTCCTGAGGGATCCATCCTCTTTGTCACAGGCACCAGCAGTCCATGAAAGTGGCCCTGAGCTGCTCAGAGCCCTGTCCTTCCTCACAGCAGCTCCAGGGCTGTGCACAGCGACAGAAAAGGTGCCTCACCGGAGCCTCTGCCAACTTGTCCCTCTGATGCTGGAGATTGTTTTGATAAATTCCTTGTTTCCCAGGCACAGAGCACAGAACTATTTTTCCTGCACTGAGCAGACAAGATGTTGAAATGTTTTTTCCTGTGATAACTGAAAGTGGAAGGAATCCTGCCTGCAATTCTTGTCAAGTCGAGGGATCTCTTTGTAGTTCAGTGAATCATTTCATCCGCAATGTTAATTTAAAAGCAAACAAACAGAGCTGAATGCATTTGATAGTAGAATTATTTCCAGTACATTTCAGGTTTTGTTGCTGTGTATTGTAAAACACCATGGCACGAGCAGTGCATGGTGGAGCCAGGTGATTGGGCTGTGCCCCACTGAGCCCCACTGAATCCCACTGCACTCACATCATGCCCGTGCTGGGAGAGCAGAGCACCCACAGCTCCCCAGGAGCATCCCAGTGCATCCTCTGGGAAAAGCTCTCGTCCCTGGCACAGCCACAACAGCAAACCAGGAGTTAAAAACTCCCCTTGAAAACAGGAGCTGCAAAACATCAGCCTCGTTCCACCTCAAAAGAGCAAGAATGAATCGGAAAAGGGCAAAGTGCGTGAAAGGCTGAATTGTAATAAAAACGGTGTTTAAATGTGCCACCGAGAATTAATCGCTCCTTTCTTTGGAGCTTCCCCTTTGAGGGCTATTCCTAGGAATTTGTGGGAGGAAGCAGGAACAAGGAGTCAGTTTTATTTTGCATGTAGGCTATATCAGGTGTGGAACTGCCCTGGTTTAGAGGCTGGTGATTGCAGAGGGGCAGCCAGGGTGCTCTCAGAGGGCACAGGTAGTTCTGGAAGGCAACTTTGGCTCTCCTGGGGGCTGGTGACTTCCCAGCAGTGATGGACACTTTCCCACCTGTTTCCATGCTGGCAGGGTGCAGGTCAGAAGTGCCCTGGCACCGGGAGAGCAGGAGGTGGCCACAGTGCCAGCCCAGCACCACGGGCACCCGGCTGCCCTCCAGGCTCAGTAACTGCCTGGAACTGGGAATGCTTATCCCTGTTGAGTCAAGAACTGGCAATCACGCTTCCCAGCGAGAGGCAAAGTGCTCCATCTGCTCTGTGCATCCCGAAGGAGACAGTGGTGACTTTTTGGCTGCCTGGAGGAGCAGCAGGCACGGAGAGGCCCCGTGGTGCCACGCTGGGTCCCAGCCACCCCCTGGCAGAGCTGCAGGGTGGGCAGCGAGGTGGGCAGCAGCAGAGAGCCCAGGGACCTGGTGCTTTTCTTCCTCCCCATCACTTCACCTCCTCTTCCCACTCTGTTCCCTGAGTTTTCCACAGTGCTCACTTGCTCTGTGTGGCAGAGCACACAGGGATCAGTGGGAGGATCAGCACCAGCACGTCTTTGTCACCAAATCCCCACTCCCTGCAAGCCCAGGGAGCGTCACCTTTTCAGACACACAAAATCAATGCTGTCCTATGTCCCAAAACCTTTAAACACCAGACAGGCAATTTGTCTTTGCTGATGGTGGCTGAGCATTGAAAGGAGCCTGGCCAGATTAAATAAACCAGCAATAGCAATTTGAGGTCATTTTCATCATATTAATGGGCTTCCTGCCTATGGTAAAAAGGGAGTCAAGGAGATGGGCTTGGATCAGCTCCACAATGGCACTGCTTTTCTGTTGAGAATCTGGGTTTGGTGATCATTGCAACAGACTGGGAGTGATGGGAGAAGAGTCAGTGATGGGTCTGGGCACACACAGCATCTTTGGGTCCTGCCAGGGATGGCACAGCTGGGTGGGGACATGATGTGGCCTCTGTGGGCTGGTCCTCTCCTCAGCCAAGGAGCCAATGGGAGGAGAACTATTTGACACTTGGCTTTTTCCCCCCCTTTTTAATCAAGAAGTAAACAGAGTTAGAGCTTTATGAGTCTGTTTGGGTGTTTCAGTGCCAAGATGCAGCTCAGTATTTTCTGAGAGGTTTGGGTAAGGAGCTCTGTGATTATGCACACAGCACACTTCCCTCCTCTTCCCCTGAACCGAGGGAAAAGGCAGGGAGGAGCTGAAAATCTGAGTATTCCTTAGAAACAGAGAGAAAATTTGAGATAGCATGAAAAACATCATTTGACGTATCTGAAAGCCTTTTGTAAGCACTTTCCAGGAATATTTTACGGCCTCAGCTTCATTAGTAGCAATACCTGCAGGAAGGCACCTCTCAGCGTGAGCACTCAGTGTTCAGCGCTTGCAAATGTTATATTACAGATTCTGCTGTAAAACACACAACGTGTGCTGTGAGATAACTCCCATCAAGAGTGGGAAGAGCTGTGTGTGGCTTGTGGGATTCCCCAGCTTCACCAGGCTGAGAAACCCCTCAAACCTCCCTGCCAAGGGCAGCCTCAGGACTGGGTTTGTTTGCAGAAGGGATGTTGCTGTGGCTCTGCAGAGTGGCTTTTGCACAGAGCAAAAGGCAGCTCATGGGTTCTGGGGGAGGAAAAGGCATTCTCCTATGGCAGAAAATTGGGAATAGCTGTGGGCCCATCTGGTAACACCACTGGCTTCTCACCAGTGACTCATGAAAACCAAGAGAAACAAAACTCACCAAAAATGTGACTGCCTGCAGGGGGTTAATTGAAGCTGTGCATCAGCAGAGGCTGCCTGGGCTGTGTGGAATGACAATGGGAGGCCAGTGCTCCCTCTGCCCTGTGAGGATCCGGGTCCCAGCCCTTCCCCAGCTCCCTGGGCAATTTGTCCTCAAGGTTTCCCTTCTTCAGCACATTGAGAGAGAGACAGTGACAGATACAGGAGAGGAGCTCCACATAACCTCGATTACCCAAGGATAATGAGGCCCAGTGCACCCACATGCTATCAGTAATATTTGTATCTATTCAGCTTTTTCAGTGCTAAAGGTAACCATTTATATCCATTAAAAGCAGACAGTGGATGGCAAGTGGAGCTCAGCCCTGGCTGCCTCTTGATGGGCAGCATCTATCACACCTCGTGTCCTCTGAGATCTCCTCCACAGCTCCTGGTGGTGCTGGGCTCTGCCAATGTCACAACACTCTGGGGAGCTGCTGTGACACGCCAGCTTTGAGGCCATGCCTGTTTGTGATTGTCCCCATCCTGCCCAGTGGAGTCATCCCTGTCCCACCCAGCTGTGATCAACACAATTACAATAATGTCACGATCATAAGCCGCACCTGATTATAAGCCGCACATTACAATACAGAGTGTGATCAAAGGTGTCTGTTCTATCACCATCTGTTGAGGGTGGGGCAGTGATCCTGATCTCTGTGAGAGATATTCTGCTAATGGGCATCCATTGAAACCAGGCAGGGCAGTGTTCTTTATCTTTTCACAACCCATCCTTCCTCCAGCCAGTCATTTTCTGCTCATGGCCATTGAGTCCCACTGTGGCACTGATAAAATTACTACATCCCATTGGGAGTTGCTCCAGCCAGGGGGAAGAGCCCAACATTTCTTACCAAGATAAAAACAGAGGGTTTGGGACACTAAGGGAGCCCCTTTCTCCACTGGACTCCAGAGGAAAACCGGATTTCTCCACATCCCCACTGGAGCTCCGGAGGGAAACTGCACCTTGTACAGGAGCACTGCTCCAGCTGAGCCACATCTGTCACTGCAGGAGGATGCAGCCACCATGGAATGGGACTGCTGCCAACACCCTGCCTGCCTGACGGGTGTCAGGTTGTACTCTGACTGTGTCAGGGTTTGGGGTTTGTTCTTTGTAGTGCTGTATTTCTATTTTAATTTCCCTAGTACAGAACTGTTATTCCTAATTCCCAGATCTTTGCCTGAGAGCCCCTTGATTTCAAAATTATAATAATTTGGAGGGAGGGGGTTTACATTCTCCATTTCAAAGAGAAGCTCCTGCCTTTCTCAGCAGACACCTGTCCTCCAAACTAAAACAGCAACTTTTCGTTTTTTGTCCATATATAAGCTGCACCTGATTATAAGCCGCACTTTGGGTTAGGACCAAAATTTTAGTCAAAATGGTGTGGCTTATAGTCGTGAAATTACTGTAATTCCCTTTATTGCTCAGAGACAATGCCAGAACGATCCCTGCCCAATGCCATCCCCACAGTGGCTGTCACTTCTCTGTTACCTCCTCCCAAGTGCAAGAGCTCTGCTGTGGAGCCACAGCCAGATCCATGGCCCTCATTGGGCTGTGTCCCCATGGATGCTGCGTGGTCCTGGTCCTGCTTAGCACCTTTCCAGCTCCTTCCCATGGTGGTATTCACATGGAACCAGCAGATCCTTCCCTTTGCCTTCACAGTTTCTATCCCAGCACCATAACCCTTGATACACTAATTTTAATTAGAGGGAAAACATTGTTCATTCAGGTAATCTTTCCAACAAACTCCTGTTTGATGGCTGTATCACATTGAATTGGGTCAGATGGTTTGTAGTCAGACACCTCCAACACCTGTGCAGGGTGGGCCTGGCTAGCAAAAAATACTGGATTTCCTTCCATATTCATTTAACTGGATGAAGAAGTAACTTTTTTTTAGTTTACAAAACCAGAAAATTACATATATTGGTGCTAATTCCTTTTGTTAATTGAAGATGGTGTAAGAAAAAATAAACAGAATTCAAGCAAAGCAGGATGCTGCATTTTCCTCAACAAATAGAGAACTTGGTGATGAAAACAGACCATAAAATCACCAGCCCAGGTACATGCCACCACTTTTGTTTTTTCCTGGAGGTCACTGAGTGTTTGATCAGCCCTTGTACACTGTCCTTTGGATGCAATACACAATCCACCTCAGGTAAATATTTGGCCAGTGGATGGGGTTATTTTCCCCTTTGCAAGTCCCTTATCTGTCCCAGTACAGCCCGAGCTGCTGGCTCCCACATCCCACCCCGTTTGCTATTCCAGCAGCGGAGCTGGGGGATGGCAAAAACATCCATATGCCTGAAAGTGATATTGCTTTCCTCTCGGAGAAGGTAATTGCTTCAGCAGAAGAAATGAAGCATCATAATGAAAGGACCATAAAAAGAGGCCCCTTGCTCACTGCCCCGATCACAAACACCGCAGATGTTGCACCCAGCCCAGCGGGGCACAGCGCAGCAGCAGCGGCTCTGCCAGCACTGTTGTGGCTCCAGAGCACCTGTGCAGGGTTTGGATGGAACCACGCCATCAACTTGCCCCTTTCTGCCTTCACAAGCTTCTCAGCTTTCTCTTAATTTCCAATGTCTTGGCTGCCTTTTTCTTGGCTTTATTTCCGTGCTTTGAAAGCGTGTGTGAGGGGCTCAGCAGCCCTGTGTGCAGCGTTAAAGTCTGTGCTGAATCTCTCAAACCTGGGAAGGGGGAAACATCCTTTTCTAGAGAAACCACACATGCCCAAACCTCGGTTTTGCAATGCAGCAGGACAGATCATGGGCAAAAAGCATAAAAGATGTATGAAGGCTGTTTTATCAGCTGGAGCCTTGCAGCTTTCTGAACTGGGACAGGGCTGGCTGTGGCTTCCTTTTTTCTCCTTTTTTTTCCCCAAGATGCACAAAGTCCTGCCAAAGCATCTTCCTATTCTTCCCAGGCTGCATTTTCTTCCTCATCCTGCCAGTCCTGCTGGGATGCTGCTGTAACCATCGCCAATGCATCAGCCCCCACCTCAGCAGCTCCAAGAAAATGAGTTTTGTTCACTCCAGAGGTGCCCTCGAGAAAGGACCAGCAGCCCCTTCACTGCTGGGAATCCACTCGAGGAGCAGCTCGCCCATTCATCATCTCCTTGGACATTACAAGAGAATCTGTCCACTTAAAACAGGATTATTTCTGGGTGGCAAACTGCAAAGTTAATTTGGCTCTAATCCCTTTAAACAGAACCAGTAATTGGAGTGATAATGACTCTCCTGGAGGGCTCTCCTCACCAGGGCACAGGTCTGCGGGCAGATCAGCCTGACCTCCACTGTGTACAGTGGGGACAGCACGGGCACAGCACTGGGGAGAGCAGCAGGATGAACAAATCCCCTCCACAAGGGGCCACAGCACTGGGTGGGGACCCCCAGGCACCCCCAGAGCAGCAGGACCCTCCTGCCTGCCCCATGTCCCTTGCTGCCTGCTTCCAGAGAAAGAGCCTGAGAATAAACAGCTTTAATCATACAATCCCCACTTCCTATTGCTAATAATATTATCATCATGATATTAAGCCAGTTAATTCTTTCTCTCAATTTATTTGCTTTTGTTTTTGTACTCCCATGTTGTAATTTTCAATTTAATTAGTTTCAGTGTTTCTGAGGGCAATAGGTCTTGGTTTATCTTTGCAGCTAATAGTCCTAATTGTTTACCCTTTCTTTGGCAATATCTCATTAACTTTATGGGCCATCATTTCCATGGCACCTCCAGAATTAATTCCCTCTCTTTGAAACATATTCCCAAAATCCTCACGGCTTTTTGCTTCCCTTCTCCTGCCTGACCTTGTCCATCCTTGCTGGCTGCTCTCATGGCTCCCACAAGCCCCAAGGCAGCAGGTGGAGAATGGACTTTGCTGTACAGGGAAATTCCTGGGTCCTCCTCTGACTGTGAGCAGAGCCCTGAATCTGCCACCTGGTCACTGTGGTCGATTCTTCTCTCTTTGTGTCCTCCCACAAATGCTCCTGCTCCTCTAGACTGGTTTTGGTCATTGTTTAAGTCTGGAGTCGCTTATCCTGCTGATGGAGAGAGGTCTGGATATTCCCATCAGCTTCAGTGACTGCAGAATTTCTTCCCTCTCTCAAGCAAAGGAAAAGCTGTTGGGAGCCAAGGCATTCCATCACTCTGAGCAGCTGATGAGGTGCAGATTCATTAGCCCTCCACTGGCTCCTCAAGCAAGCTCCATGTTGGGGTTTGGGAGAGGTGGCCATGCCCTTGGGCACCCCTCACTCTGGTCAGAGCTCACAGACAGCTTCCCTACCCCAGCTCCAGCCTTCAGACCCCGTTAATCACACTCCCAATGATTTTGTGGTCACAGACGAGGCGTTTTTGGCCGCAGAGACGAGCCACAGATGATATCTCCCATTGATTGTTCCACCTCACTTGAATGATGTGTACCAGGAAAGGGGTCTGAATTCTCAGCTCAAATCATGTTTGGAGGGCAGGCTTGGAACCTGGAGGGGCCCATTTGGCTGCAATGATTGCTATGCCAAGGGAGTTTTTCTCTGGACATTCCCAGTTCCACAGTCAGCTTCACCCTCGGGTGTCAGGGGGTGGCACACCCTGAGCTCCCTGGCTGCAGAGCAGAGCAGGCTTACCCAGCTGTGGGAGGATGCCAGGAATCTCCCTGGGTTACAGCTGCCTGCTCAGCACCAGAACATGATTTCCCATTAAGCAGACAGGGAGGGATCTGCTGGTGGCCACTGCGAGGGCACCTGAATTATTGATTGGAACACGGCTCCAGCTGAGGCACTGAAGGCAGCAGCTCCTTCCCAGCAAACCTCACCCAGCTTGTGGCAAAATCCACTGGCCAAGCCCCCCGAGTGCTGCCTGTTCTGCACAGACCAGGCTTCACAGGGAGAGCTCACAGAGAGTCATGGCAGGGGAAAGACAGCTGGAATTGTCCCTGGCAGTCCCAGGCGTTTGGATAAATGGCTTTGAGGAGCAGCCGAGGGAAGGAGAGCATTCCTAAAGCTCCTCAGTCTGTTACAAGAGGATTTTGCTGGGGCTGAGGCTGGCACTGGCGTGCAAAGTGCACGGGGGCGAACAAATACACGTTGGTGCAGCATATGGGCAGACACACACCAAGTACAAACCTGCCATATGGGCACAGGCTGCTGCCAAATTCCCTTCTCCCATGCTTTCCTTTGGTTCTTTTTCATCTTCCATACACTGCTCCAAAAGTGCTGGGTCTCCATCCTGCACATCCCAGCCCCAGCACTAACTCCCACCTTGCTTTCTGTAGGCCAATCTGAGCATTTTCTGGATGCTTCCATTCCTTAAATTTCCTTGTGTTTGCCTGCCAGCTTGCAGAGTTTCAAAAAAGGCTTCTCGAGGGTTTGGTGGGCGGGCAGGCAGACCTGATCCAAACTGGGAGAGGTGGCAGTGCTGGGGGGGCACAAGCCAGATGTGACAACAGAGGCTTCTGAAAGGGAGCCCGTGGCAAATGGCAGCATTTCTCTAATCCCATATTGACTTTGGCTTCCAGAATCAATTTTCTTTATTAGCTGATGAATCTCCTCAAAAGACTTTCTGTACTGAGTCTAGATAAATTATTTAACCAGTAAATTCTTTCTGCTCTAGCACTGCTCCAGCACTGGGATTTCAAGGGGAAGAATAGCAGAGAGGGGTGAAGGGCCAAGGTCACTGCCAGCAGAGCAGCAGAGCAGGAATGGGTTTGCTAATAAGTGACCAGTTGAGAGTGACTGTAAAACAGGCTATTAATAGGAAACAGGTTTTCAACAAAATGCTGGGATTAGCAGTGAATACAAGGAGCAAGTCATGGGAGACTATAGCCTTAATTATTCATGCAAGCAAATTGCTGTGGATGGAGGGAGAGCACAGTGCTGATGTGGGCAGGAGCAGGCAGCAGTGTGAGGCAGGTTGTCACCTGCCCTGGATGAGCTGCACCAGCGGGAAGAGATGCTCCAGCCTCCATGGGGACACGGGGATCTGGGATGTGCAATGTCCTTGTGGTGTCAGGGGTGCTGCCTGTGGATTTTGGGACCCCGACTGCCCACTCAGACCCTGAGGTTGCCCCTGGATGATCACCTGCAGAGCACTGGTATGGGAAGGGTGCTCCACCCTGCTGCCCTGCCTCCCCCAAGGCCTGCTGTGAGTGTCTCATTTGCTGTGTAAAATCAGGCTTCTCACACTTGTCAGGGCCGGGCAGCTTCAAGGCCAACACTAACTGATGAGCCACAGAGCAAGAAATAATTCTGCCTGTAAGAATAATGCTGGCTCACGAGGTCAGAGTATTCCAACATATTTATAGCCGGTAAAGAAAACGATTGTGTTAAACGGCAGCTGAAGTACACGGAGACCCAGCCAGGGCTGCTGTCTGTGCCCATTCGTTTTCTTACTGGGAGCACAATTATGCAGCTCAGGATTGGCATCCCGAGGACTTCACAGCAATCCCTCTCAGCAGCCACTTTGGGGATCAAAAGGCGAATGTGTACTTCCTGCACAATGAAGCTGCACATCCCGGGCTGACCTGGGGCTTGTGAGGCATTGGCAGGTGCAAGGCAGTGGTGGTGCTGAGCAGAGGAGTAGTGGGGTCCTGCAGGCGTGTATCCCTCCTCATGCATCCCCATCGTGCATCCCCTGTGTGCATGCCCTGTGTGCATCTCACTGTGTGCATTCCCCTTGTGCATCCCCTGTGTGCATGCCCTGTGTGCATCCACTGTGTGCATGCCCTGTGTGCATCTCACTGTGTGCATTCCCCTTGTGCATTCCCCTTGTGCATCCCCTGTGTGCATCCCCTGTGTGCATCCACTGTGTGCATCTCACTGTGTGCATCCCCCTTGTGCATCCCCTGTGGGCATCCCCCTGTGTGCATCCCCTGTGTACATCCCCCCAAATACATCCCCTCATGTACATCCCCCTGTGTGCATCCCCCTTGTGCATCCCACTGTGTGCATCCCCTGTGTGCATCCCCTGTGGGCATCCCCCTTGTGCATCCCCTGTGTACATCCCCCCAAGTACATCCCCCCATGTGCATCCCCCTGTGTGCATCCCCCATTTTCCATCCCTTGTGCCTCCCTCCTTGTGCATCCCCCCATTTTCCATCGCCAAGCAGAAACACAACTCCCAGGACGGGCAGAGGGACTCAGAGTTCCTCACTGCCTGTCTGCTTATGGAAACCACACCGAGATGAGTTCGACCTGGTTCCAATAATCAGCTATAAATAGCAAACTCAATTAAGGCAACCAAACAAAGGCGATGATGGATACCTGCTCAGGAGGCCCTGGGGGACGGGGGGCAGGGAGTCTGGGTTTTGCTTGTGCAAACACCAAGTTTTTATGTAAAGCTACCAGCAGTGGGTTAGGCACAGGACAGAGGGGACCAGGAGGCCACACACCAACCACACACACACAAAAAGCAAACTGCAGAGCATCCATCCCAACAGGGCTGAAGTTCTGCAATGCCTGGCCCTGAGCATCACCCACTGCCCATCAGCCCAGCTCCAGCTCCTCTTCCTCTCTCACCACTGGCAGTGGCTGCTGTGCCAGCCTGTGGCTCACCTGGGATCAGAGCTTTGCAGCCCAGGTAAGGAGCACACAGGGACCAGTTCTTGGACCCTGGTGTGCAGGGAGCAGAGGCACAACCCCAGCAGCCACAGCAGTGAGTGGGAGCTTGGCTGGGTCCCTCTCATCCCACCACACCCTGGCCACTCTTTAGGGAGCTCATCAGTGTTCCCATTATCCCCACAGCAGCCGGGGTTTGGCAGCACCAGGAACTGAGCGGATAAATTTGAAGTACACACAACTCACAGTGTGTACATCAACCCCAATTTATTCAGAATGAGCAGCTCAGACACGCTTGTAGCAGCTTGGAGAGCATGTTTATCAGCCAGGCTACTTGGGAGATCATTGCCATTGATTGCCATGTCATTGTCACTCCTGGGGCACAACGGGAGGCCGGGGGAGTGAGATGACATTGTTGGCAGGAGCCAGCGAGGTGGGGAGCTGATGTTTTCCCAGGAGGAAAGGTATGCCCGGGTCAGGCAGAGCTGTGATGCTCCCTGGTGCTTTGACCTGCCTCGTGGGGAGTGCAGACCCCCAAAAATTTTGAGCTCTGGGGACCCAGAAATGACAGCACGCCTGGCCAAAAGCATTTGTTTTTTAATGCTGTTTATGTATGGATTGCTTTAGTGCCATCTGCAACGAGAACACAGGGGGGTTTAAAAAGGAAAGAAGAAAATCCCACCTGATGGCAGCAGAAACAGAGCAAATGCTCTGCAGAAAGGAGGCAGGCAAAGGTGAGCTGAGGACTGGAAAAATCTCTCCCCCAAAGGAATTAAAGGCCTCAGTCTGTTGAGCTTATCAGAAAGAGCAGGAGGGACAATTGGCCCCTGGCATGGGAGTCACAGCCCTGCAGGGCTGCCAGGGACAGGGGAGCATGAGGACACCCAAAGGATGGGACTCCCCAGTTCAAATGCAAGGTTTTTTCTTCCAATAGCACAACAACTGTTAATGATGCTGGGAGGAATGATGGGCAGTGCCAGCCTGATCAGGACTCTGTCAGCTCTCCTGACAGCAGAGCTGGGAGGGAGGGCTCAGCCAGGAAGCAGGGTCAGAGGCTGTGGGTGCTGCTTATGGCCAGAAAGGATCAGCCACTGAAAAGCCCAGAGCCCTTTAATCTTTACTCAGACTCCTCATTCCTAATCCCGACCTTCTGAGAGCAGCTGTGGATCAGCAGATCTCCAAGGACTGGATCGCACAGGTCACTCTTGCTGTCCCCTTTTTGGGACACCAGCAGGTTGAAGCCAGCACTCAGCTGTCCAAAATTTAGGCTCTAAATAACCTGGCTGTCAGGGACATGGGGGAGGCAGGGTATGATGACCTGAGTGGGATTTTGGCAGCCTGGCAGCAATTCCTCGCTGGTGGAGCAGCAGGAGGAGAGACCCCTGGGAAACGAGCGGAGCTGCAATTCCTCTTGGTGAAACTCGCACCAAAATGACTCGGTTTGTAGTCACCATGGGCTCTGGCTTGTTTGCCTGTTTGCTCTCTGCTCATCGCATTTCCAGCTGCTCTTGTGTGTATTTGCACTTCGCAGGCTTTAATTGGGATGGCTGAGCAAAGCCCGACCGCAGCCGGCGATGCTGCGGTGATAAGTAACAGGAGGCACAAATTAGAACAAATAAATCTGAATCCAATTCAATTCCTTGTGCAATCAGGAAGATCAACACGTCAAATTGTGGGCACTATAAATTAAAAGCTGCCAAGGAGACAGTGGAAGGCGCTGCCTGGCTGCTGTGGCTGGCGTTCAAAAGGCTTTTCTTCCTCGCAGAGCGAGTGAGAGCCTGTGAGATGAACAGCGGGGTCTTCCCTCCTCTGCCAGGAAGGCTTTTTGCCACCAGAAAATTTCTTTCAGCAGATATGAAAAGCCTGTGCTGCAGCTCGCAGTGAAGGTGGGTTTGTGCTGCTGAGGGAGCCCCAGGGTGAGCTGTGCAGGGTGAATGGCACTGGTCTCCTTCCTGCATCATCACCGGCTGGTTTTAGCCCATTCTCCTTTCAATAAACAGGTGTGCACAGGTCAGCTCTGCTGTGGAGCTCCAGAGATTGTTGATGTTCCCCTGAGCATCGCATCCCAGGGTCTCCTGCACAGAGCAGGAGTGGGTGGGAGGGAATCTCACCCCTGAATCAGAAATAAAGGCTTCTCTGGTGGATTAGTGCACTTCAAAGGGTGAAAATGTTCCAAAATACTGTGAAAAAAATTCAAATCAGTGTATTGCAAAGGACACACAGGCAGATAAACACCCAGGGGGCTCGCAGGTGTGCTTGGTACCACGGCATTTTTCACATCCCTTTGGCTGTTTCCTGCTTCTGTTTGATCCATGAAACTGTCTCTGCTGCAGGGCCCAAAACAAGTGGCACATAGGGAGGAGGGGTAGAACACACCTGGAGGATAAGCAGAGCTGTCACCTGCCGAGAGCTGTGCCCACCTCTGAGCTATGAGCACTTCCCTGGCCATTGCTTCCGTGCCCGTCATGTGCCATTGGCTTTTTCACCTCTCAGCTGCCATCTGAGTTTTACTGGATTCTTGTGTTTAAAATTACAAGCAGGTCCTTGGAATTGGCATTGGCTGTTTTAAAGATGTGCTGCATCTTCGCGTGTCACGCCAGCACGAGCCAAGCACATTAGAAGCTGCTGGATAATAGGCAATTACTGCTCTTAAACAGACGAGGCATTCACGAGCGGAATGGGCTGCATCTTAAATCATCCATAAATCCTCTAATAGTGCTTCTATTAATACCTGGTTTCTGGCACATTCCTAATGATTGCTTTCCTTATCAAAGCACTGCTTTTCCTTGGCTTCTGGGGAGAGGGGGTGAAGGCAGGAGACAGAGTGAGGGAAGCCCAGGCAGCCCAGGCTGGTGTTGGCTGCATCATCCCAGGCAATGGCACAGCTGGAGAGATGCCCCCAGACCAGGGGTGTGCAAAAGTGAGGGAAGGGTGAGGGAAGCTCTGTTTCCACCCCACGGGCATCATCATCCTCCTCCCACAGCATTGCTGGAGTGTCCCCTGCGCCAACCTTTCTGCAGGGCACCTCAGCTCTCCCTTCCCCTTGGTGCCATTGCACAGGCAGCACCTTTTGGAATGGGGTGAGGCTTTAGGGCCAACAGAATCACCCTGGTGCTCTGGCTGGTGTCACCTGGAGTTTGGATTCTTGGTGGACACAGCTGCAGTTGGTGTGTGGGACCGGTTGTAAACAGCGCTCGTTGTCCCTGCTGAACCATCACACACTCCAGAGGACGAGCCCGTACAATTCACGTCTCATTAAAGTTTTTTGAAATATTATCCTTTTCTTCTTCCCTGCGTTTTCCCCCTATTAAGCTGAAATTGTGCTTCCTTCAGAGAATACGAGTCATTTGTTACCATAACAACTCTCCATCCTGAGCGTGGCAATGCTCCCCTCCCCGAAAAACGCGTTGGCCCTGGTGCAGGGAGGGCCCCATGTGCAGGCAGGACCCCCAGCACTGCTGTGCTTCCATGGTTGCCAGGCTTCCACATGGTCATTTATGACCTGGCTCTGAGTTTTGGAGGATTTGAGCTGGCACTGCTGGCACAGAGCCCCACAGGCAGCATGTCCTTGGCAGGAGTAGGTCGAGATCTTCACCTGCCCCAATGACTGTGTCTCCATAGCATGAGACTTTTCATTTCTGGTGGTTTAAATTGTTTTCTTCCTTGCCCCAAAAATTGACCTGACTCCAAAGAAAAAGCACGGCTCTGAGAACCTCTTTCTCCAGGTACTGCCTTTTGGAAATTCCCTATCCTGTTCCTAGATCTTTGCTGAGCCAGGGTATAACTATGCCATGTTCATGTGAAAATTAAACATGAGAGATGAAGCTGCTAAATTGGATTCACTTCCATGCATCAAAATAGCCCCTAGAAGCTCAGTCCATGGAAAAAGTGGGATTTTTCAGAAATGAGAGTGGTGCACAGTGTTAATGCCCCACCTTTCTGAATCTCCCTGACACCATTTGGCTTTACTAGGTCCATAAAAGAAATTAAAATACAGTTAAAATGGATTTCTTAAATGGGCTTGTAAAAGCTTTTGATGGAAGAACCACTTTATCCTTCTAACTTTTTTATGACATCTATTCCCACTTTTCCCTTCACTATGAACTTTTAATGACTTGGGAGTTTTTTTACAAACCGACTCATTTGTAATTCCCTGCAGACACCTTTACACTGTGGTGTAAATCCTGTGGCAAAGCCAGATGTCAGAGACACAGTTAGGACAGATCCCTCAGGATCCTGTGCCAGGATGTCCAGGGACTGGCTCTTCAGGCTGCTCCTGCCAGAAGAGCTCAGGATTGACCACCAGACACCTTCAAAAGGGCTAAATATTGTTATTATGATATTACCAAACTACACCATGTGTTGCTAAATTTATCTTAACGTTGATATGACAATGGTGATGATGATGATGATGATGTTGGCCATTGCCTCTTTCCAGCTGTGCCTGGGTGGAGCATCAAGGAGGTGACAAATCCTCAGTGGTGCCAGGGGAAAGGAAGGGTTCAGGACTGTGGTGCCACCCATCATCTCTCCCATCCAGGCAGGAGACACGGTCCAGCTGCTCAATGCCACAGTGCTGAAATAAAGATGATTAAGGAGATATTCCAGCCTCTTCTTTTCTCCCTCTCCTCAGTAAATGTCATGCTTCAGGGGAGTATAGCCAAGAAAAGTTCAAAGTAATAATATCAGAAATCTGCTTCTCTTTTCCTTTTGACATTTTATTGTGATATGAAATAGCAGGGGATAAAAGCTCTAATGGGGATATTTGGTTCTTTCTTTCGGAGAGCATTTGAAGCACTGGCTGGTTATGACTCACATGGATTATGATATATGCAAATCTTTAAGGGCCTCATTCACAAAGCCAAGGCAGCCACGCCGCTCTTCCAGGGGATTTACTCAACGGGAGATAAAGCCTGGGTGACAGATGCCCAGGGTCCCCATCTTCACCAGGCCTCTCCACACATCTCCAGCTCTTCATCCCAGCTGGGAATGCTGGTCCTGGGGATGGTGGGGCTGTGGCTGTGCTCACCAGCACAGCAGTGCCCATGGAGAGGGTGGATGGCTCCGTGGGGAAAACCAGTTGTCTTCCACCCTGCCTTCCATGGGAGACAGCTGCACCCAGCACCCACTTTTTCCAATTAAGGCACAAGCTGTTTCTCCATGGATTGCTTTGATGATATTTCTGTGTCAGCTTTAAACCAGATATTTCACACTCATAAACACTGGCGAGTAACCAGGCTGTAAAATACAACTTTAATAATGTTAACTGGTAATGTGCAGGCAGTCTTGTTGATTGGTGTAGGGGAAACCGGGTTGATTTAAAAAATATAATAACCCCCTCGTTCCACATTGAATCCTCTCGTAATTAGAAGCTGTTATTGCTCTCCAACAAATAATCTTCCGAATGAAGTCCATTCCACAGAGAGTGATCAAAGGGTGATTTAATTAAATTTTCATGTTTAATTTTCCTTTTTCATTCCTGACTTTTTTCCACTTCCTTCTCTTGCAACTGCTGTTGGAGGAGGGAGAGGGGCAGGTGGGAGCACAGGGGTGGTTGGGTTCTGCCTGCTCTGGATGGGGCATCCCCCCTCTGGGTGTGCCTGGCTGCTGACATCCAGTTGGGACCTCATGGAATGAACCACCAGAGTGAGGGTTTCCTCTTCGTGGTGTCTTGGTTTTAGTCATCTGGTCCACAGCCAGCTTAAATGTAATACTTAATTTAGAGCAATAACACTTAAATTATGAATTGTCTGCTGTAAGTATAAATTATACATTTTGGAGATGAATATTCAGGTCCTAATTCAAAGCAGCAGATGTGGCATGGAAATGTTTGCAGGCAGACACGATTCCAAGCCATGATTGGGTTTGATTTTCCCTGGGAAGCCGTCCTTGGCAGACCCTCCCTGGCTGAAGTGAGAGTTTGGGGGCTCCAGGACCATTCCTTGCGACCCCAGGTTTGTTTGCTCTGTTCCTTTGGGGTTTGGTTTGGGGGATGGCGTGGCCAGACTCGGTGGGAGGTTGGGATGTCGGTGCACGGCAATGAACCGATGCCATGGGGGACGTGGCTGTCATGGTGCTGAACACAACCAGCACCAGGTAACGTCACACCTGAGCTGAACTTGGGCATCCAGGAGGGACCTTCCCCCTGGCAGCGCTGAAGGGGCCATTTCTGGGGAGAAGCTCAGCCGCGTGCCAGCGCTCCTCCCATCGGCGCCTTCCATCTCCACTTTGTGCTCACAAGCAAGCAGGAGATTGCAGATTAAGGGGAAACACACAGGCTCTTCTCTGGGATCAGACTCCACTGACCCAGCCTGTGCTGCTGCTCTGGCTGAGCCAGAGCCTCCCCGTGCTGCTGCTGATGTTCCTAAAGAATTCATCAAAGTGACAAGGCTACAAAAGCCGCGCGTTACCGCTCCTCCGTTCCCTTGCCACTCACCGGAAAATAAGGCCCCTGCTGAGCTGCATATGATCCGTTTCAATTATTTTTTAATTTTCAATGTGTTAGTCAAACTCCGACATGCAGAGAAAAAGGAAAAATTCATGCAAAGTACCCTCGAAAACTCCTGTTCGGGTAAAAAGCTCTTCTGCCATGAATACGCAATGGCTCCTGGAGCTAGTGGTGAGTTAGTGTGCATTTACAGAAACTGCATTTACATAGAAATACGATTTCAGCCAGCATTTGGAGGTGGAGAGGGATCTCCTTTCTTCCCCCAGCCACGGACTGATTCTGCTCTCTGGTTTAGATGCTTGCATTAAGACGTCTGCTGACATGCATCTGTTTCATAAGAGCATGGATAAGGAGCGTGGTTTGCTGCCGGCAGCGTTCCTCCCCCTTTTTTTCTAATCATGCAAATAATCTTTCCTCAGGGACTAACTGCTGTGTCCGTGGGCAGAGGGGTGTGGGTGGGAAGGAGGTGTGGGTGGCATGGGGGTGCAGGAGGGATGGAAATGTGCGTGGGATGGAGATGCAGGTGGGATGGGGATGGGATGGGATGGGGATGGGATGGGGATACAGGCAGCAGCTGCTCCTGGGCCTTGAGGCACATCTGTGCCAGCCAGTTACACAGAGCTAGACTTTGCTGAAAGCTGGGCAAACTTCAGGGGTTTGCATTCAGCTCTGGGGCTGGCGCCAGCTTTGTGCTGCTGGTGCCAGAGCTGGGCAGGAGAGAGCACAGCAGCTCCTTATCCCCAGGCTGAGCCCAGGAGTGGCTTTTTCCAGGGTCACCTGGCAATGCTCAGTTGCTGGAACATGGAACATTGGAATCCCAGTCCAGCCTGCCCACAATGCTGGAGCTGCTCTGCCTGGACCCTACATGGCCTCTGTGAGCCTGAGCACCCTCTGGTCTGCCACAGTCCCCAAATTTAGCAGACTGATGGCAGGTCCCAGCTTCCCAGCACATCTCCACGGTACACGGTGCTGAGCTACCTGTGGAACCATCCTGTGGCAGTGCATCATTCTGTACATGGTTTTCCAGATCAGCAGTGTCAGTGTTAATGCCAGGACCAGGCTGTCTCCCAGCCATGGTTCTGGAGCCTTGCCACACGCTTGGACAGCGAGTTCTTGCCGTGCCCATCCCTCACCACACCCTGCCTGCTCCTTCTCCCTTTCCTGGCCAGTCCCCACCGACCATTCACAAGACACATCACTGCCCTCATGCTCCCCACAGTCTCAGCTTCTACACAAGTACTTTGATGATGGAAAAAACTTTATTTTTAGCTTTGCTTTTTCACTGAAATACAGAGAATTCCCCTCAGACCTCTCAGTAATGAATCGAAGAGAAAGTTTCTCTCCAGTTCATCTGAACGATGCTCAGCTGAGGGGGTGGAAAATTACTGAAAAACTTTACTAGTAAGTAAGAAAAAAATCTTAAATTCATCCTTTATGGCATTTTTAATCACATTGGGCATGATTCATTTCACATGCAAATCCAGCCCCGCGCTCTCTGTGCCGCTAAAGCATCTGACTTCAAACTATTGCAGCACAAAACCACTTCAGCATATCCAGATCTTCACCAAAAGCAGCCAGAATTCTAATTTGATTTTGGAATTGGGGATTCCTTTTGTGAGAAGGAAACAGTGGGCATAACAGACCCTGACATGGCACATTTCCCTCCACAGCAATGGGTCAGGACAGGAGTTTGTGTCCCCACAGCTGCACCAGCAGATCTGTCTGTCTGGACCTCCCCAGGTGTTCTGCAGGTTTCTTTAACCTCAGCATTGGGCAATCCAGCAGCTGCCTCCCTCCATTCATCTCTCAGGTATAAATAAATAGGTTACCTGTCCCATCAGGGCGCTGGGAGCAGGGTTCTGTGCCAGGGAATGGGCTCCCCAAGGAGCCCTGCCTCATCCCAGGGCTGGGATCTGCCCATCAGTCCATCCCCAGTCCTGCCTGCGAGGGCTTCACTGCCCAGCTGAGCACAAAGCAGAGCTCCACAAAGCTGGAAGCTCCACTTCCCTGGAAGCACAGACCATCATCATTCACACACGTGCAAACACCAAAACTTTGGCCTAAAAGGGCTTACATCGAATTTTTTTCATTAGGAAAAAAACCCACTCTGAGTCTCTCAAGGCTCCTCTGAGGGGGAACTCGGGTGTAGCAGGGCTTTTATCAGCTCATTTTTCTTCCTTAGATTTTAGTCCAAGCCGATTGCTCTTTGCTCCTGCAATGCTCATTCCTGGCTGCAGGATAAATAAGGCACAAAGTGTTTAATTGATCAATAGGGACATAATGAAGTGGCTGCTGTGCCCTGACAGAGGCTCGGTCAGAGAGGACCACAGGCTCTGCACAGCCCAGTGCCCCTGAGGGACACAGCTCCAGTCTCCTCTGCATCATCAAACATTTAGTGAGGCGCTCTGATCAGAATAAGTTGAGGTAGAAAAGGGAAATGGTGACCTGCATCTGAGCTGCCCTACAGCACTGATGTAAAAAACCCCAAATCCTTCAATTCCTGCAGAACCATGGCTGGAAGGATGAGAGGAAAGCCAGCCCCTTGCTGTGAAAGGTGTGGATAAAACCAATGACAAGTTTTCTTCAGCTGAAGGGAGGTGGAGACGTTTCCAAGTGTCAGATTTTCTGTCTTACTCCTTCTCTTACTGAATTTCCCACCCCTTTCTTCTGGAAAAATACCATGAAAGGAAGAAGATTTGTTCAATGTTCAGATTTGCATTGAAACCCCAAGAAGAGGTGACAGGCCAGGCTGCACCCAGCTGGGAGCTCGCCGGAGGGTGAAGGTGTTTCTCTGTGTGAAGATGAAAATGGCAATTTTACATCAGTTTTGGCTCTGAATTGGACACAGTTTCCCATAAGGAGATAAAATATTTAAAAACAAGTATATGAAAGAGAAAGTCAGCCTTTATTAAAATGACTTCATCATTTGAGGGTAATGCTTTCAAGTACTCTTGTAATTCATCCTTATAGATATAAAATTATCATCTGAAGGAAGATTGTTAATAAAACTGACACTTTCCCATCAGTCAACTTAATTCACAATATCACATTTTCCAAATCCAATTATGCCTGTCTGACGACTGACGTTCGCTTCAGCGTTATTGTTCATGTGGAAAAGTGGATACAGCAGTCACATGCAAGGAATCTGGGAAATGTTGGAACAGCTCACCCTGGAAAACTTCAACCACCCCAGTGTGAGCTCTCCAGGACCTGGCTCTGCCCAGGAGTGACAGAGGAATGTTCTGAACAGCCAGTGTGTGTTTCTCAATGCTTTTTCAACATTGACTTGATAATTTTCCATGTGTGATCAAATGCTTTACTCAAACCACTGGTTTCCTACCAGCTTCATGTGGTAATGGAATTTTAAAATTTTATATCTATATAACTTACATTCCTGTAAAGGGCTTTTTGTTCAAACTGGAAGAGTTATCTCACAGAGTAACCCTGATCCTTCACTGGTGGACAGAAGGCACTTCTATGAAATTGTTACTTCATCAACTCCAGGAGCACCGAGACCACAGTGACCAACTGCAGCCTGGGCATCGACCTGGAAATGTTCAATAACCACTGAAAAATAGGTTATAGATGTCTTCCAGGCCATCCTGTGTGCAGAAAACTGCATCCACTGCCGGGCTGTGTCTGACAATTGTGCTCCTCAGCGGGATGGGATTCTGGTGAAGACCCTGCCAGCAGTTTAGGGAGCGAGGGCTTCACTCTGTGCAACATCTGCTTCCCAAATTCACTGCAGACTGGGGGCAGCTGCACTGCTGGGCTCAGACCTCCAGGTTGCTCCCTCTCCCTGCCCTCTCCCCATCAACAGGAGCCCATCCACTGTGTCCTCCTTGGGGACTGCCACAAGCTCATTCCCTCGGGAAGAGCACGTTTGACTGAAGTCAGGCGGATGCAGCGCCACGGCAGCGATCGCATGGCAACCATTGCCAGGGAGACCGAGCTCTGCTCTGCAGCTCTGTGAGCAACTTCACCGAGCCCAGGATGGTCCCAAACCTCCCCTAAATCTGTGTGCCCCAAATCTCCCTGCTCTCTGTGCCTCATGTGCCCTCCCCCTCAGTGCTCAGAACTCACGAAAAACAAGTTAATGGATGAGCATCAGGCATCTGCAGATTCCCAGGGCTGGCAGGAAAGGTGTAACCCACCTTTCCCAGCCCTTCAGATCCAAGCATAAATAATTCCAATTGGCACAGCTGGGTGCCACCTGCCATGGGAGCAGGGACCACATTTGGGGTCACAGCTGCTCAGCTTGGGTTTTTCTCTCAGTGTCAATGAATAGTGATTGGAAAATGACAGGCAGCCTCATATGCTGCTCCTGGAACTATCCTGGGACTTTATTTTATCAGTCTCATCCCCCTGGTGTGCCCACTCCACCTGCAGCACCCCAGCAGGCCTGGGGTGAGGGTGGCACTGCTCGGGGACTGTGGGCAGCCACAGACACCACAGAGCCCCAGCCTGCCCTGAGCATCCAGCCTCTGCTTAGGCCAGGGGTTAAAATCCTAAATTCTTGCCTCAGCGATGGCATCAGAGAAAGCTGAGCTCCCAGGAATAATGGCTGTGCCTGCCCTGTGCAGGAGAAAGCAGGGATGGGCATTTCCTGACAGCAAACCCCACGGCCTTGCAGCACAGCGGCTGCAGGACTCAATTTACCTGGAAAGGCTGTGGGGCCCAGAACACACAAAGCAGATGGATGGCTGGAAGAGCTGAGCTCGTTTGTCTTGCTGCCCTGCTAAAAATATCCACGTGTGCTTCTCTGGAGGGTGGAAGAGTTCCCTTCCTGCACGGTGGTTCTGAAATAAACCCCCTGCAGCTGGCTCTGGCCATGCAGTGTCCTACACCCAGGGTGCTGTGGGCAGCTCCAGCTCATGCTGCTCACTTCCTGAAGGAACCAGGGAAAGCTGGAGATTCTGTGGTGTGCACCAGCTCCAAACTTGGCATTCTGCAGTTGCCATGGAAACCAAGGATGCTGACAGCGCTGCCAGGGCTGGGGGTCAGCGTGGGGCCTGTCCCAGAGGAGGTCTGTGATGGCCAGAGAGCCATCATGGGCTGTCCTTGAGGCTGAGCAGGACTGAAACACCTTTCCAATGGGTGTTTTCAGGGCATGTGTATCCAGAACAAAAAATCCTGGGGTGTTTCCCAGCCACGGGTTACCAGTACACCCAGAACTGGGATGAGAGCTCCTCTGAAGCCTGTCGGAATAGCTGTGGACACCCATTAGAAACCGTCTTCCCTGGGATTTCAACTGTCCTGGTCTGAAAACACATTATTCTCTTCTTTTTATCCCTCCTCAAGAAAATATCAGGACCAGTTAATTTCAGCAGCACAGGCACCGAGATCCCTTTCGTGTGCTTTTGCAGCAACAAGCCTTGGGGACCACTTACTCAGATTATTGAAATAACTCGCTCTAGGCAAATATTAGGACCCAGACACCCAGCTGATTAGGAACAGGAGAGCTTAAAAAAAAATAAATTCCCTTTTCATCCAGATGCTGCATTCAGGGCTTGAAGTGACAGCTCGCCTGCTGACAGGAAGGTTTGGTTCTGCTGATGTCAGAGGGGAGCAGGCACAGCAGCACACACTGTTTATGCTCTGTGATGTTTAACTGACAGAATCAATCTTCACTGCTCAGCACTTCCATGGTATGTATCAGTTTCCTATTTGGTCCTTGGAGAAATCCCAAGCAGCATCAGCGAGCTGCCTTAAAACACCATTAGATTGAAATAAAAGGCAGAAGAACCCCAGTCTTTCACAGATTTACAAAGCTGTAAGCAATGAACAAGTGATGCCCCATTTTCCAAAGCCCCTCGTGCCGGCTCCAAGTCAGGAACCAGCCACTGATAACTCATACAGCACGGATGTGACAAACAGGAGGGAAGCAGCCATCTATCACAGCAGCTCCCGAAGCCTCCCAATAAAACAAAGTGCCAAATGGAATTCTAAACCACCGCTGGTGCTTTCATGCCACTGGGAAGCCACAGCATAAATAACAGGGCTGAAGGGCTCTGGTCTGGGTGCCTGCAGACCAGGCTGTGCTGCTGCAGAGGGGAGATGCTCCAGCCTTCAGGGATCCTCCACAGCAAAGCTCCGTCTGCTGCTGGAAGGATGCTCGAGTTTGAGGAGAGACCATTTCAGCTTTACAGAAGAGCCCGAGTGCCCCTGAATCACCACAATCTTGTTTTTTCTCCTCTCCTTTGGCTTCATTCATATGTTACTCTTCCCTTTGCTATTAAGGCTAAAGCAAGGATCGATGAGGCCCATATGCTCCCGGCTCTGTTGCAGGAGCCCAGGACTAATTCCGATCTTGAGCCTGTCTTCAGGCCATCTGTTCGCAGCATCACACACGACAACATGTCATTATGGCTGGGAATTTGCATAACCACTGTGGAGGAATTGTGTCCAACTCCATTCACACCAGCCACAATGGGTTTTCTCACACTGCAGGAAGAGGCTGGAAAAACGAGAAGCCAATGAGCATCACATCCACGTTTCCTAGGAGGGGCCCAGCCAAAGAGCAGACTGAGGATCCAAGGCACCCCTTTGAGCTGCCTGGGCATCAGCAATGCCATCATCCTCCACCTGTTCATCCCCTCATCCCACTTCCAGCTGTGATCTGACACGCAGTAGCAAAGCTGTGCTGCAGGGCAGAGTGCTGGTGCCTCCAGCCTGCCCGCACGCCACCTTCTCCACGAGGTTAACACATTAATTCTCCCAACTATGACATCAAAGGCTTAAATAACCGCTCATGCTGCTGAAGGCTTGGAGCCACACGGTGCTCGCTGCAGCCCTGGGCGCTCTCCCTCCATTTCAGCTGCAGAGGAAGCGATGCCAGCAAGAGAGTGGAGGCTGCAATCCTCCACCAGACTGAGATCTCCTTGCTGGGCAGCAACCCTGGGGAGCCATCCTCTGACAACCCATTTTCTTATGCTGACCACCACTGCTGATACTTGGGCACCATCGCCACAGCGATGTGCCAGGACATTCCCTGCCACCAGAGCGGGCATGGGGAGGGAGCAGGCAGGCTTCAGCCCCAGCCCCACTCATCCTCCCCTTGGCAAGCAGGGAGCCAGGCTGGAAAGCCTCACCCGCTGCCTTCATCAGCGCCAGGAGCACAATAGTCCTTTAACGATAATTATAGGCTTGCGGCAGCTCTGCTGGTGCGCGGGGCTGGGGCTCTCTGGTTAGCGAGAGGCGCTGTTTAAGTACTCGAAAGAATGGCACTTAGCAGATGTCTTGGGGTAAATGGTAGGTTAAGCGGCACCGAGAGCACTGGTGGAACGAGTGCTAATTTACACTCACATGATTCAATTTGCATGGTTAATTCTATTTAAAGCAAACATCCAGCACCCACTGAAGCTCCGGAAGGACCATGGTTCTCATTTTGGCTTCTCCGCAATGCTTCGGAGAGCAAAATGGTTGGATAATAGATCCAGCCAACATGGATGTGCCTCGGAGGAAGTTTCCTGAAGGCGTTTCCCCTGAAGAGCACGGTGTCTCTCTGCTAACGTCACCATGCAGGCACTGCCCACTGCAGAACATGCACTGCCACAACCTGATGAGATTCAGCAAGTCTCCTTCAGCCACAGCAATCGATGAGATCCAACCCATAGCCCACATCAAACGTTCTCTCAGGATATGAAACTACCCACCAGGATGGGCACCAAGCCCAGCAGCAGTGCCAGGGAGAGATGCCAGAGATGCCTGTAGGAGGAAGAAGTCTAGAGCATTTTAGCAATAATTTAATTACACGGGTCATGTTATACGTGGAATTGGAATATCGTTAATTTGTTCCTAATTAAGATCCTTGACAATTCACCATAGCACCATGGCTCTTTGCCACCTGGATTCTACTGTCTCTGTTTTACCCCACATGGCCTTTTCCTCGAGGCTTTTCCCCTCCAGTCTGACACTGGAAGAATGGAAAACACTGATCCTGTTGGTTCTTGCCAATCAATATTGCTTCTTAACTGAACAATAGCTGTTCTTCATCACAACACTTGGAGTTCAGCAGAGAACAGAAGGCCTGTAAACGCCCTGGATGAGCAGAAAAGCATAAATTACCTTGGAGATAATAAGCCAAACTCAAACAGTATTTACGGCTGGTTAGAGCGGCGGTGCTAAGCGTGCAGAGGAGCACACAGCACTGGGAGCGGAAGGCGTTCGCACGTTATTTCTTTTCAACTTGAGAAATGTGAAAGCAAAACATCAAAAGAGGTTTCCCAGCACTGTCCTACAGAACATCCACATCAGCACACGCCGTGGTTTTCCCTTCCTTTCACAAGGCAGAGGAAATGCTCTGCTGCACGCCGGCAGCCGAGCCCAGGCGCGATGGGGGAATCACAGGCGGCGAGTGCTCAAAAGCAACGATCAGAGGAAACATTTCACACACAAGAACGGGGCTGAAATCCGTCCAACCGAGAACAAATTTGTAAGATTCCAAGCTGGCACCTGGGCTATCTGTGAGCAGCAGAAGGAACCAAAGGCAGCAACCAAATTGCTCGCTGCAAAGCAGCTTGCGTGGCTTGAGTAGCTCCCCAGTACCACCAGGCCTCCTGCAAATTGCTAGGTAACTACACTGAACAGAGCCAAAAATAATCCCTCCCGTGACTTGCTCTGACAGTGTTTGGAAGAGTGAAATAACAGTGTTTCAGCACAGAACAGCGTGATTCCAGCTCTGCAGGGCAGCACCAAAGCTGCTCCATCCGTGGCACATAAGTGATGTGGCAGTGGAGGATGTCCAGATCATGGCAAGGGTCTGGGCTCCTCCAGGGTGGGAAGAGGAAAAGGGCAACACATGGACTTTTCAGACAATGGCAAAACAAAGGCCAAAAATGGGGTTTTCCTGTTCCCCAGGAGCAGAATCAAGTGATGCTGGGAACAACCCTCATCTTCTGACCACTAGAGACTCAGGGGAAGTCCTTCCGAAATACTGTGTGCACCAGGGCTATAAATAATGCCCAGCCAGCTCTCAGGTACTGCTTGAAAAATGCCTTGTTATTGCCACGGAAGTTTAGGAAATTTCCTGATTAAATCAAAAAGCCACCATAAATTGACAAAGTTAGAATTCTCTGGGATGAAAAAAGAAGCAATTTTGTCCCCTGTCAGCAGAATGGAAATGAACGGGCTGAATGAATTAGTGCACGATAAACTTTTTAAAAGCCAAGTTACAATTTAAAGCAGCAGTGAGAGCTGGGGAATGATTTAAGAGTTATAAAAAACCCTCAGCACCGCTTTATCGCTGTTCTATCCCAGCCTGCACAGCGCCCAGAGCAGCTGTGACACCTTCTGGGACAACACATTTCTGTTGGGTGACATGGCAATGCCTCTGGTTGATTTTGGCCACAAGGATGACACCAGTCAGGGTGCCTGTAGGGGAATCAGTCCCACAGCCCCAAAAATGCTTTGCTTCTGGAGAAGGTTTTGGCAAACCACGCATCAACATTGACATGGGAGAAGGCACTTGGAGATGAGGAAGAGCAGCCACCTTGCCTTGCCAAGGGGGTCCCTGTGAGGGCAGGCAGGACATGCTCAGCTGGGACAGCCCTGCCAGGAGGGGCTGAGCCCCCAGCACAGCCCCATGCTCTCCCTGTAATTGCTTTGTGCAGCTGCCGAGTGCTTTATCAGCACCGTGAGATTTCCCCGGCGCCTCGCTGCTGCGCGTAACGAGATTAGCCACGGCCCCCCGACAAGGGAGGAATAATAATTGCCTTTGTTTTGTTTTCTGTAAGCCACAATGACTCTGCTGATCCGAGCGATTAATTCTGCTCTGCTGTGATAAGCGGGTCGATGGCCATGGCACCAAGGCCCCCCACCCTGTCCTTCTCCTCCTGCCAAGGTGGGAATGCTGTGTGCTGGCAGGAGCGCTTCCCAGCACCCTTCATGGGCTGCTCTGGCAGTGAGGGAGCAATCCAGCCTTGGGTACAATACTGTTTTGGGGAGCTGGCACAGTGTGCACATTGCCTGTCTAGTGCCTGGTCCAGTCTGGGACCACAGAGCTTCTCATGGAGGCTGGGAAACTTCAAGGCTGAGGATGCTCAGGAGGTTCCACTCCTGCCCCAGGGAGAGAGGGAACAGAGCCCATGCGTTCATTCTGGAGAAAGGCACCGTGTCTTCTATGGCAACACTGCCCAAAGAGCTCAGCACCACCTCCACCAGAATGGGGTGAGCTTTAAGGTCCCTACCAACCCAATCCTATGAGTCTATGAAGCCCAGCTCTGCTCTGTTCCTCCTAGCTCAGCCTCAGGCCTGCAAATCTACCAAAAAGCAGGGCCCTGATCCCCTCTGATGGGGTCTGGGCATCACCCTGGCAGAGCCCCACTGAGCTGCAGCCCCCTGCCCTGTGTGAGGAGCCCAGGGTGGGTGAGCACTGCCTCCAGCCACACACAAACACAAGCGCTGCCATGAGTCAGTAATTGCAGAGCTCATTTTTAGACAGCGCTGCAAATGTGCCTATTAACACCCGCTCCCATCTCCTCGGAGTGATTTACCTGGTTCATTTTATTCAGTGAATTAAACACAAAAATAACGGTGGTCTGCAGCGATCCCGGTATCGACCCGGTGGAAATGGGCAGCATCCATCACTCCCCCGCGCAGCTGAGGTGTCTGCCCTCGGAGGAACGCGGCCAGGGCAGGGCTGCAGAGGAGCTGCTGAGCTCCACGGGTGCCCATCTGCCTCCCCAGCAGCCAGGCATCAGCCCCGAGTGGTTGTTTGAAGAATGAGATGTTTTATTGTCCAATTCTTGACATCTCTCACAGCATGCCTGAGACATTAATGTTCGTCTAAATCATTGCTGAGTGTAATATTTTGCCACTGATACCACACATAATCTTCATGTTTGATATTCCCCTGTTATCTAATGGCACTTTGCAGAATTACAGCGATGCTAATGCTCACCACCCTTACTGAAGGGAAAAATCAAATTAAAGATGAAGTATCATTGACTTTGTTGGGGGCTCCAAGGGAGTCAATTGAGCTTTCCCAAAAAAAACCCCAGAAGGTAGAGATGTTTTTGTTAGGTTTTTTTTATCCCCTTCCTCACACTAACTTTAGTTTATTTCTGTGTTTTTCTATCCCTCGCTGGCTTTCCTGTGGTTGATTTGCTTGAGTAGAAGTGCAATGTGAACAAAGCACCACAGCTTTTCGCAGGCAAAATAGGGAAAATTCCCCAGACAGGTGAAGACAGACATGGCAAGGACAGTCCACCAGCACTACCCATGCAATTTAGGATGGAGAATTCCCAGCAGGAATCAGCATGGGTCCTATTCCAGAGACACCAATCTCTGCAACACTGGGCTTGCACCTGCAGTATCAAGGGCACTTCTGCACTTTATCCCTTTAAATCAAGCCCACCTATCCTGGACTTCCATAGGGGCTGGCTTTATGAAGCTGGAGACATGCTGGCATCCCCAAGCCCTGCAAGTGGAAGCTTCTGCCATCCTTTGTAGAGCCTGAAAACCTCTCCTTCCATGCATCATTACTTTGTTGAGAGCATTCTCAAGAAACTCAAAATGCAACAAGAAAGAGTGACTTCATTATCTGGCTTCGCCCCCTTTGACAGCCAAACCTTCCTCTTATTACAGACTGAAAACACTTTTTCCCCATGAATGGCCTGAGGCTCTACAAATTTGATTAAACATGGAATGACTGCTGAAGGATTTGTGCTTATCCAGAGCTGTTGCATCGCCTCGTTCAGCCGAGAGCCAGCCCCAAGCATGCGCTCCCCCAGCACTTCCAGCGGGCATGGGGAAGGCAGAACATGCAGCTAAAACAATGTGCCAGTACAGCTGGAGCTCCAGTGAGGAAAAGCAGCTTCACCCTGAGCAACCAGAGCCCACACTCCCACTGTAAGAGCCATGCAACCTTGGAAAACCACGCAGTCCATCCTCCTTCCTGGCCTCTTGATACCACAGCATCTTTCTTCTCACTCAGAGCATCTGGAGAGGAGGTGGAGCACTTGCTGCTGCCTCCCATTATTCCTGCAGCAGAAAGAGTCACCCTGAATCTGGTGGTGTCACAGGTAACATCTCAAGTACCCAGCTTGTGGTTTCTTTCTTCCTGCTTCCCTCCCTTCCCCAGCACCCACAAGGCTGATCCCTCATTACATGGAGAGCAGCTTTATCGCTGCTGATTGCATTAACCTAATAACACCTGCACAAAGCCATCACAAAAGAGACTGGAAGGTTTTGTGTTTGTTTGGGTTTTTAAACAAAGACCTTGTCCATGAAGTATTGATTAAATTAGAGGGTTAGATTAAGCAGTGATGGAATCGAGTGCCAGGGCTTGTGTGAGTCTATATGCAGAACGTTGATGCTGAAGGGAGCAGGAAGGGTTTGGGAGCCCAGTGTGGATGAGAGGAGCACAGGATGCTCTTCAGAGGAGAGCAGGACAGGCAGGAGCAGCACAGCTGAGGCAGAGGACACATCCCTCACTCTGCTGCTGCTTTCCTCCTTACAGCTACATCCATACACAGTCCAGTCACCCCACCCTTGCATTTGCTTCATCCCCCTAGGCAAAAGGAGCCCTGTAGGCTTTCCTGGGTTTCAGCAGCAGGTGGGGATTAGGGTTAGGCACGTTTCTGTAGGGGATGCTCACCAGCTCTCCATGGCCTCTGCTTCCAGCTGGGCACAACTGAGACATGTGGCACCTGCAGCTCACGAGCCCTGTCACTGCCACCGTGCAGGAGCTCCTGTGCACTTTCCATAAGTGCCATTAGAAGCTGTTAAAGTGCTTTGTCAGCCACGACCCTGAGAAATTGCTGCTTCTGTTTTTATCTGTCCTTGAGAAAATTCTGATCCTGCATCAGAGATGGAAGTTGCATCATCTGGGTGTGCAGCGAAATGTGTGTTGGGGTTATCAGCATCTCCTTTTCTCAGGCAGGGCCAGCCCTGCTTTGATAAGAAGAACAAAAAAAGGAGTGTCTTTTCAGCTGATACAAGTTGGCAGATCCCAATTGAAGTCAATGGATTGATTTTACCTTCCATTATCCAAGTACTTCACTGGAAACTGTAGCATCCAGACTCAGAAATTCTCTAAGAATTTATCATTTCTGATAAAGCGAAAAATCAAGGGAGGTTTTGAGCTTTATGATGAAACTGATACTGACACCTCTGTGCTTTACAGAAGGCTGCAAAGGGAGCAGCACAGACTCCCCTGCACTTCCCATCCTGCCCAAGGCTCGCACACATCTCTCTTGTGATAGCACTCCTGGAAGGGGAGGATTTAGAAAATCCCTTGGGCTAACCAGCAGCTTTGCCATTAATCCCAAGAGACCCGGGAAAACATGTAATGCAACATTAGCACTTGTAATTCTGCAAAAACAAGCACTGACCCGACCTTGGCTGGAAGGACAGGGCAGCTCCTGCCCACAGCACTGCCCGGGAAGGAGCAGTCCAGCCCTGGCTGCCTTCTCCTCCTCCAAAGATCCTGGTGCTCCTGCCACCCCTGACACCCAGCCAGGCCAGGCACCACAGGGAGGCAGAGCCCCCAGCTGCCCAGGGAGCTGCTCCTCACCTGGGATTACAGCCCTGCATCCTCCAGGCAGATCTCTCCACCCATCCCAGGAAATCCCAAGCAGGGCAGGAAGGTGGGTTCACACCCACATCTGCCCAGGTAAATCAGGGCAGCCTGGCAGAGGGAAAGAACTGCTTCCTAAAGGAGAGGAGCAGCGAGTCATTCAGGGCTGGTCAAGCCCAGATGCTGCTGTTGGAGTGTAAATGTATCTGACAGGCAGCAGGCAGTGCCAGCCAAGGCTGGAGCACCCGGGATTCCCCATCCAACGAATTAAAGTCAGCAATGGGCCAGAGGCTGACACGGCACTGCCTGGGGCCAGTGCTGCCCTGCAGGGGATGGGGGTGACTGAACCCTCTCTGTGTCCTGCTCCTGGTGCAGAGAACTGCTGAGCCCTGCCAGGGCAGCCCCTGCCCACCCCTCACCCTGTCTGGGCACAAAGGCACAGCCCTCCAACCCAGGGGTGACCTGTGCCTTGCTCCTGCCCCCCATGCACAGCTGGATTTCTTCCAGAAAGACACAAGAAGGGACAGACAGGAATTCTCTGAACCCAGATCTTCCTCCCAGCTCCCCCTCCCAGGAGCAACTTCCAAGTGCTGGTGGCAGCACTGAGTGAAGATCTAAGGAAGATCTGGGGAGCACACAGAGCTCCAGAGCCACCTCCAGCCATCGAGCCCCACATCTGTCATTAGGAAGCTGCTTTCCTTGCCAGTGCAGTAACTGATAAGTTGCCTGGAGCAAAGAATCTGCTCCCTGTGTTGGTGAGGATGGCAGGTGAAATAATCAGAGACAAGGAGCCAAGAGCTTTCTTCAGAAATGGTCCTCTTGGGCCAGGCTGGAGACAGCTGGTGACATGGAAAAACCTGTGTTACATCCCTCTTTCTGTGGCTCATTAAAGGGCCTCTTCCAGCCTGGCACTGACACCAGCACTGCATTCCCATTTTAACACAGATGCCAGTTTGTAATCTTGCTGCCTGGCCTGGAACCACGCTCCTCTTCTCCGTGATTTGAAAGGAGAATAATGTTTTATACCAACTTCCCATTTTTGTTTCAAGGGTATTAAGAAATGAAACATTAATGGAATGTAGAAAATGAGCTGAGTGCTCTGCTACTATTCACCAAATTGTTCCTGTTCATCCCTGGGAAAGGAGGGAAAAATAGGAGCAGGAATAAAACTGTGCCTAGAAACATCCCATTTCTCCAATGCATGCATGGCTGACAGCCACTAAGCACAAATGAATAAATATTTTATGTGCTTTAATTTCCTCATCTACGAGCTGATGTTCTGAGCCTTTCTTTGCTTTATTTTGCTACTTCATAAATGTTAAAAACGTTTATCCTCTTATTCTTTCCAACAAAAGTAAGACTTTCTCCAGTCTCTGCTCCTGTTCCAGTTGCTTTCATCTCTTTATTAGCATAGCAAAATAGCACATCACCTGCAGGTTTCTCCCTCCAGTAATTTCTCCTTTCTATTTTTTCCCACCTTCCTTCCTTCCTTTGGTCTCCTTATCATCACCTGCTCTCCCATCTCTATTATTCAGGAACCACGGTGTTTGCAGTTTTTTTTTTTTGGTCCCAGCTGCTCATTGAACCCTACAGTCTATTGAGATGCAGCTTGGATTTCTCTTGTGTTTATTTCATTTCCCTTTTTATTATTATTATCTCCCCTTCCTTACTCTGCCATCCCTCATGACTCTCTTCCCTGTTTCCCAGTTCCCTGAATGCCACAGCCAGGGATGCCTCAGGGCTGCCATCCTTCTCCCCTTGGTATTTTCCATCTTGCATTTATCCTTTTCTTAAAATCCCCTCAGTTTCTGGAAAATTCCCACTTCCATATTCCTTAGGAGGCCAAAGCTGCCACTCTCAGCAGTGTCTGAATCAACTCCTGCTCTCCTGCCATCCACAGCATCCCACCCATCCTTCTGGGAAGATTTTGAGCTGCCCCAAAAGCCTCAAGGAGCAGCAGGCAGCTCTGTGATGATGCAGTGATGAAGCAAAAAAACTCCCTGCAATTAAAAAACTTAATCCCTCTGAAATGGAGCAGCCACAGGAAAGGGGGCAGGCAGGTGAGGATGGATGTCACTGCACAGGAAAGCGATAATGGAGAACAGAGAAAGGTGAGCAAGAACAAAGATTAATCACAGGCAGAGTTCAATAGGAAGGTTTTAAGGTGAGGGAAGATAAGTGGAAGTGTCTCCTGAAATGGATAATTGTCAGGAATTTGGAGAATTACCAGTGCTGGCTGTGTGCTGAAGCGCCAGGGCTGCATTAGCCTTTCCTGGTGATTTGCTAAATTTATTCTTCTGCGATTCCTAACAAAATTCAAAGCTCATCAGCACCCGGTGGGTTATTTCCATTTATCTGCTTTAGAAGTGGTTTTAAAAAACCTCAGATACTTTTAATTAGCTTTAAATTCCTCTGTTCTTTCCTTCAACCTGTGATTACTGTTTAACCCAACTCTATCTATTGTCTTCCCTCCCTCCTCGGGGCAAAGAAATCCCTGTTTCCTTCGTGCTGCTGAAAGCCCTGCAGTTGGGAATTGGGTTCTGGGAAGAGCCTTTGCTTTGTCTGTCACGACCGAAGCGGAGCTCACGATGTGAGATATCCTCGGCTCCTCCCCGGAGCGCAGCCTCTTCCCACGGCAGCCGGGGATGATATTTCGGGAGACCCTTCCCCTCGGGATGAGCAGCAGCACTTTGGCAGCGCTCAGAGCTGCCTGCTGCGAGTTAACCCGGTGCACTGCAATCCGCAGAGGTGTCACCAGAGGCTCCTGCAGTGCCCGGTGTGCCAGGCTGCTCCTGCCCACCGGGACCCTCAGCCCTTCCCCACCACCCCAGGCTCCAGCCTGCTGCCTCACATGGATGACTCACTGGAAATGAACCCACTCATTTTGACAGGATCTGGAATTTCAGGTCCCTCTGAGACCTCAGCCTCGATCCCCAGCCCTAAAATGGATCGTTTTTGGCACGCTGCAGAGGCACAGAACTCGCAGCACGTCCCTTGGGATGTTGAGCATCCCACCTGCATCCCTGCACAGACTGACTGCTATCCGTGCCTGGCCTGTGTGCCTGAGCTGCAAAACCATCTCAGACTGCTATCCGTGCCTGGCCTGTGTGCCTGAGCTGCAAAACCATCTCAGACTGCTATCCATGCCCTGCCCTGTGTGCCTGAGCTGGAAAACCATCTCAGACTGCTACCCGTGCCCTGCCTGTGTGCCTGAGCTGGGAAATCATCTCAGACTGCTATCCGTGCCTGTCCTGTGTGCCTGAGCTGGAAAACCATCACAGACTGCTGTCCATGCCTGCCCTGTGTGCCTGAGCTGGAAAACCATCTCAGACTGCTATCCATGCCCTGCCTATGTACCTGAGCTGCAAAACCATCTCAGACTGCTATCCATGCCCTGCCCTGTGTGCCTGAGCTGCAAAACCATCACAGACTGCTATCCATGCCCTGCCTGTGTGCCTGAGCTGGAAAACCATCTCACACTGCTATCCGTGCCTGGCCTGTGTGCCTGAGCTGGAAAACCATCTCAGACTGCTATCCATGCCCTGCCTGTGTGCCTGAGCTGGAAAACCATCTCAGTCCGCATGGGATTGAGATCAAAGCTGCCCAGCGGTGCCGATTACTGACTATTTTTAATTCCAGGAGTGGTGTGTGCCTGTGTGCCAACCTGCGAGCGCTGTCAGTTTGCAGGGAAGTCAAATCCGATTAGCACAGAAAATATGCAGGGAGGGTAACATGGTGTGAACTGACATAACACGTGTTGGCTAAGGTGCTATCCTGGGCTTGTCTGTTTTCTGGATGTTATAAATCCCACAGCAGCACAGACACACGCTCCCAATAGCGATGATTTGCCACAAGACCTTCAGCTTGAAATACATTTTCTAGGAGAGTCCTGGATGGGAAGTTCCCTTACAAACCAATGTGCCTTTACACAGGTGGGGTTTGCACTTTTCTCTTTGCTGTGGAGAAGTTTAAAACTGTGCCAGCTCCGCTGAGGATTGCACAGGGAAAATCCACACGGGGATCAATTCCCTCTCCATCCCTCGGGAGCTGCTGGGTGTGGACACGGTGCCAATCCAGGAGCAGGGCATGGCCACACACAGGCACATGAGGGCAAAGGGGTTCTCCTGGTGTTTAAACAATGGGAGAGGGGCAGGGAAAAGGCACAGAGCCAGCAGCAGCACAGGACACCCAGATCTGCCTACGGAGGCACCTCGGAGCCCTGCGGCCCCAGCCTCGCACAGCCAGGCCAATTAATGATCCCAATCAATAATCCTGACCCAGAAATTTCAGACAGGAGCTACAATCAGAGCAAGGTTTCCCCAGCAGGATCTCACAGCATGCGAGGGGCGAGGCTCGACTCTCAGCCAATTTTGCCGGGTCCTCCCTGGGCTGTGGGATCAGCAGTTTAAAGAGCTCTCCCAGCTCCTCTGGGGTAAATCACATTATTGACACGTTTGATAATCACCGCTAATTGCCCCTGCATCGCACCGGAGGTGGCACACGCAAGCTGAGCCTCCCTGAACTGGAAAGCACACCCAATTCTCCGGGATGCACTTTTAAATATTGATGGTAACCGGAGGAGATGAGCGGTGCTGGGCTCAGCACAGCGGGAGCAGCAGCATCCTCCCCCTCCGAGGGACCTCGGGGGCTGCTGTCAAAGCATTAGCAGCGACAACTGCGCAATTTGCGACCCCAGGACAAACGATACCTGCTAATGCAGAGGCATCTCACTTCCCCTCGGAGTAATTACCTTCCTGATGCCTGGAAAAGGCTGTGATGACATATTTATCCAGGAGGGCAAAGCAGCCTGGTTCCCAGCATGCTGGCAGGGCACAGGCACAGGCTGGGAGAGCTCCAGATCTTGCCAGAGAGACAGCCTAGTTTTCACCCGAGGACATTTAAACCCTGAGGGTTTAAAAGTGGGAAATCCTGGTGCCATCAGGTATTTTTCACAACATCCCCAGATGCTGATGTGGACTCCAGTGGAGTTGCTGAACCTGGGATGAGCCGTGTGGAAAGAACAGAGGAGATGGGAAATGGAAGATGCCCTTTGTGTTGGAGGGTTTAAGGGTGAATACAATAAAATCCATCTTTCAGTGTGGGAAAAATAGTGGCAAAACATAAGAAAAGAGAGGTCTGTAAAAAAAAAAAAAATTAGCAAAGGAAGCTGCTGCAGGAAAAAGGCAGGGGGCAGATGGCTGAGGCCAGGGTGAGGGCAGGGGATGAGCTGTGCTCTGCTTTTGAGAGACCTCCTTAGCAGCTGCGTGAGGGCATTTCTGTCTGCTGAATCTGTGCTCTGCTTTGAAAATTTAAAATCTTTTCAACATGAGAGAAGCACTCCCTCCTTAGAGAAGGCTTTTATTGACCCAGCAGATCCAAAGCAGAACGAGTTATAATGTCAGAAGTGGTTTCATCCTCACGGTCAGTCCCTTGGCAGGGCTGTGGCTCTGTCCCTGTCCCACACAGCCGCTCTCACTCCTGGGACCTGCAGCATCCCTGGAGATGCTCCACACCCCAGAGGGATGGGGAACCAGAGCTGAGGGTGGGCAGAAGGAGAGAAGGGGTTAAGTGCCTCCCTCCCCATGGCCACACCTGGGAGGAATTTGTTCCTTCTGAAAGGTTGAGGATTTTCAGGGGGATCTTCAAAGTTTCTCCACGAGCCACTGAAGCTGAATTTTAATGGCGAAGAAAACAAAAATATGAAAGCGAACAGAACAAACAAGAATAAATTATTTATGAGGATGAAAGTGAAGAAAGGGAAGTTAAGCGAAACAAAGGGAACCACGCATTTCCCCCAGCTGAGGTAGCATGATCAAAGCTCTCAGGAAACCAAAGCCGATCGCTCGCGCCCGCCGTGGCGATTACAGCGAGGCTTTGATAGCGGCTGTGAGCAGCATGGCACAGCACAGCTAGGCACCCAGCCAGGCACCCTGTGCTCCCCTGGAGGGCTCCTCTGCCTCCTCTACCCACCCAGGGGATGCTGGCACCTCCAGGCTGGAGCTCATCTTGTTCCAACCTTCTGCAGACCAGGTTGCTCCAAGCCTGGGGCTGGAGGGAGTTGTGCCTCCCTATCACTTTGCTGCTTAAATAATCTCCTCTTTTGGGTAAATGAAAGACAAACTACAGTGCACCCAGGCAAACATCTCCTCCTTAAATATTTCAGAGCCGTTAACCTCTCTCCACACCCATCGTCATCTACCAGGTAATTGAAATGGCTTTGCCTAAGCAGAATTTTTCTGAGATCAATTATTTACTTCCAGCAGAAGGGTCTGGTTTCAGGCTTGTTTACGATGCAGCTGTTGCTACCGCTGGTTCCTCAGCCTTGTTTATCCCTAAGCAGATAAAAGCTGGCTGATTGGAGATAAAGTTCTTGATTTTCCCAAAGTGCCTGATGGATCTTGTTGGCCACACTTGGAAATTGGGATGCAATGCCTTCATTACGCTGTTGTCTTCCCTCAATTGCTGTTCTGCAAATAAGCAACAGGATGGTGGAATAAGCGAAGCAGAGCTGGTGTGGAGACAGGAAAATCCCCTCTGATGTCTCATCCTGCAGCCATGGATGCATCAGGACCTGCTTCTCTTCCCTGGGGAAGCCCAATGTCCCCAGCTGGGAATCTCCCTGCCCTGGAGTTGCCTCCACTTTTGCTGCCCCAAAGGCAAACAGGGAAATTCTGCCTGGGAGGGAGAGTGAACTGTGAACAGATCTTCCACTCTTTCCATGAATAATGTAATTACCAAGCAAGGCCAGCATGGGGAGGGTGAATGTGCATCGTGCATTGACACCAGGGAACAGCACAGGGTTTGAGGAGGGGTTGGAGGCGTTGGAGAGGCTGTGGCTGCTCTGCCCCTGGGCTTGCTGTGCTGCAAACAAGCCATATTTGACCATATAAATAGTCTTATTCAAAGAGGAGAATTAAGGTAATAACAGTTCTCCAGGAAGGAAAAGGAATTCAATTTCAAAGCCAAATTAAACAAAGCTTCCAATTAGAGCAGATAATGTTTGCAGTGAGCTGAATGGCCTTTCTTCCAGCTCAGTCTGAGTTTAATTTTTCTAATCGGCTCTATTTTGCACCTCGGTTACTTCAAGGTGGCCAATTTCTTAGGAATTGGCAGATATTGACTGAGGATGCTGGGCTCAGAATTGGGGAGTTTTTTTCTCCAGCGCTGAAGCCTTTGATCGTTCACACACCAGTGGAATCCAGCTGGGCTTCCAACACCAAACCCAGGCTGGGATCCCAGTGCTGACACCCAGCTGGGCTTCCAACACCAATTCCAGGCTGGGATCCCAGTGCTGGCACACAGCTGGGCTTCCAACACCAAACCCAGGCTGGGATCCCAGTGCTGGCACCCAGCTGGGCTTCCAACACCAAACCCAGGCTGGGATCCCAGTGCTGGCACACAGCTGGGCTTCCAACACCAAACCCAGGCTGGGATCCCAGTGCTGGCACCCAGCTGGGCTTCCAACACCAATTCCAGGCTGGGATCCCAGTGCTGACACCCAGCTGGGCTTCCAAAACCAGATCCAGGTTGAGATCCCAGTGCTGACACCCAGCTGGGCTTCCAACACCAATTCCATGCTGGGATCCCAGTGCTGGCACCCAGCTGGGCTCCCAACACCAAATCCAGGCTGGGATCCCAGTACTGGCACCCAGTTGGGCTTGCAACACCAAACCCAGGCTGGGATTCCAACACCAGACCCTGGCTGGGCTTCCAAAACCAGATCCAGGCTGGAATCCCAGTGCTGCATCCAGCTGGGCTTCCAACACCAAACCCAGGCTGGGATCCCAGTGCTGGCGCCCAGTTGGGCTCCCAACACCAAACCCAGGCTGGGATCACAGTGCTGGAACCCAGCTGGGCTCCCAACACCAAATCCAGGCTGGGATCCCAGTGCTGGCACTCAGCTGTGTTTCCAACACCAATTCCAGGCTAGGATCCCAACACCAGACCCTGGCTGGGCTTCCATAACCAGATCCAGGCTGAGATCCCAGTGCTGGCACCCAACTGGGCTTCCAACACCAGACCTTGGCTGGCATCCCAACAGTGGCATCCAATGCCAGCATGGTCCCAAACCCTGTGGCACAGCCCTGATCCCTGTGGCACAGCCCCAATGCCTTTGGGACAGCACAGCAGCTCCTTGCACACAGCAGTTTTAACCTGTGCCATGGGTGCCAGGGCTGCAGCAGGCGGCTGCTCCTCCAGTCCACACATAGGAGGCCCAGATTTGTGTTATTACAAGTGACCCAAGGAGCTTACTGGGTTCATGTAGATGAAAATATTGATTTTTTTGCTTTCAGGTAAAAGCCCAATTAAGAAGATCTAATGGAAATGCGACCCTTTATCCCCTCTTTGTCTTATCTACCAGGAGCCAATATTCCACTGTTTCAATGAAGGAGAAAATCTGATCATTTTTCCTCTATTTCCCTCTTGCTGCTTGTGGCAAGAAAGACTTGCTGAGCATGAAGGAATCCACCCCAAGGACACCTGACCTGCTGACTGCTGTGCTGGGCTCCCAGGGGAGCTGCTGCTCGGGAAACACAGGTAGGATGGGGAAAAGCAGCCCCAGTACCACAGGGCAGCCTCAGTTACCCCACAACCATTCCCCCCCATTTGCACAAACCAAAGCATAACAGGAAAGAGCCATCAGCCTCGTCTGCTGATCCCTGACTCGTTCTCTCATTGATTTCTCTCCGGACTACACAACAGAGATGCCACTTGCCAGTAAAGAAGGGCTCTCCTGAGAGCTCATCCACACTCCTGACGTGACAGGAATAGAGTTTCCCTCTCTGGCCGTGCTGGGGAGGCTGCACGGGAGCAGGGCAGAGCAGACAACATGATTGCCTTAATACGCGTCTTTAAGCAACTCTGCTCGCTGGGGAATTGCGTGGGGCTGACAGCAGAGAGGATGATCAGCTGCACTGGCTCTCCCACTCCTGCCAGTGAAAGCCTGTGGCCAGGAATTTCATCCTAAATCCAAATATCTTGCAGGGCTCCTGTTCATCAGCTTCCAAATCTCTCTGTGCTGGAGGGGCCATCCCAGACTCGCTCCATGTGAAGCTCTGCCCACCACAGCTTCTCTGAGGAGCAGTTTGGGGGAGAAGAGCTGGATCCAAGGCTCTTCTCCCTGCTTCTGCTGCCTTGAGAAAGACCTGATGGAGCAATGCCAGGCTCCAGGGCCACCTTCCTGCCCCTTGGTTAGGAGGAGCAGGGCTCAAGGCTGCAGTCCCAGCACCCATTCTCAGCCCTCAGACTGCAGCGCTTAAACCTTCCAGGGCCAATCTCTTCACTGGTTAATTATGTTGGAGGATTACACTTATTAAAACTTCCCACTTTGGCAGCTCATCTGAGATGAAATCCTCCGGCTTTGCAAAAATAATTCGCATCGGATCTGCTGCCTCATATTCCGAGCTCGCTTGTTAACAGCGAGCTGGGCGGGTGCCAGCAGCCGTCATCCCGGACTCTGGGAAACGGATGATTTCCTGAGAATAAGCTGGTTTAATTTCTCCTGAATTGCTAAAGCACACACACTCTGGGATTTTCAGGCCACCCTCAGCGGAGGCAAGGGAAGGTTGGTTTTTAGATGATCTGCCTCCCGTGGGAGTGCTGGCAGCAGGAGCTGTGTGAGCAGGGCACTGTCCTGTCCTGGTGCCACCCCAGGGCACCTCCAGAGCCCACCGGGCAGGGACCCTCCAGCAGGGTGGCCGCAGTGTGTGGCATTGCCCTCTCCTGGGAGGAAACTGAACTTATCACAAGTAAAGAGTGACAATGAGTGCCAGGAATTATCACAAGGAAAGGGTGACAGTGAGTGCCAGGGAATTATCACAAGTAAAGAGTGACAGTGAGTGCCAGCAGAGCCCAGCTCCTGGAGACACGGGCTCACTCCCTTTCCCCTCCTGGCCAGATGGCCATGGCTGGAACATGGATTGATTTCTGCCAGATCCAGAGGGGTGATACCAGGGATCCCAACAGAGCAGGACCAGAGTGTCCCTTCATGCAGCTCACAAACCACACTCTCTGCTTGCCCACAGGTTGGATTCCTGGAGGGATTCCTGGGATGCCAGCAGGGAGCCAGGCTCCAGGCTGCAGCTGCCGGACCACCTGCCCACCTTCCACATCCCTCCTCTTTTTCTCCTTGCCAAACCTTTTACAATTCCAGCGCTGGCACTGGTTCTTTGGGTTTGCGAGGATGGAAGGGCTGAGCAGCTGCACAGCACATCCCAGCAAAGCTCTCCCCGAGGCTTCCCAGCGGCAGAGCTCTGTGAGCCCCGTGCCAGCCTCTGGCTGCTGCGCATCACCCGCGGGACGGTGCGGGAGCGGTGCCGGGAGAGGCACCTGGAGCAGCAGCTGCTGATGCCTCTCCAGACGAGGCATCCCACGGACGGGATCTGCTCGGCTTTGCCTCCAAAGGATGGCACAGCTCCGAGCTGCCGTGCAGGAGGGAGAGCAGGGGGTGAGGAGCTTCTCCTCTCATGGGGTGGGGGCAAACATCCAAGGGTCAGCCCCGGGTTTGTGCTGAGCTCGCTCCCTCCTGGGTGAGTTCCCCGAGCCCATCCCTGAGCACGCTGTAGCTCCAGCGAAGCCGCCCTCGCACGGCTCCTCCGCCAGGAAAAGTGATTTGCAATTAGCTCAAACGCAGGTTTATCTCCTCCCCGCACAAAGGGGGCTCGCGCAGGGCTTTGAAATAAATATTGGAGAGAATAACCAGAGGCTGATAGAATAGAGCCATCCACTCTGTATTTTACCTCTTTCAGGAGAAGAGTGTGAAATATGTTTATAGTCCCAACTCCCAGCCATCCCTAGGAGCGGCTCCGTTGGGCAAATGGAGCTGATGAGCAGCGGGGATAAATCACACTTCCCCACCACAGTCAATAAACTCCATCTCGGGCTGCTTAAAGCCTAACAGGGGATGGAGCCCGGCTTAAATCCAATCTGGATCCGGCGGCTGGGAAAGCTGGAGATGTGAGCTCTATTGATTCTCAGGCTCTGCACTGGAAGCACTGGGAACCTCAAATAGACAAATGTCTGTTGGGAGCAGATTTGGAAAGTGGAGGCCTGAAAACAATAAATATGCCTCATAAAAAAAGGTTAAATGTGTTACTCATATCTGTATGAGGCAAACCAGGTTAGAGCCTGCTCAGAAGGGATGGCTGGCAGAGCAGAGCAGGGCTGGAATATGGAAATTCCTGCTAAGAGGCAGTGATGGATAGACCTGAAAGCAAAATGGAAGAAATTGGTGAAATATGGAGTTCCCAAAGTCCTGAGGTGTGAAAGTATTGAGAATGCAGCCAGCATGGCTGGTGCCAAGACCTGGGCTGGGGTGAGACGGGAAAAAGCAACCCCAGTACCACAGGAGGGTGGGATGAGATGATATGAGATGAGATGATATGATATGAGATGATATGATATGAGATGAGATGAAATGAGATGAGATGAGATATGAGATGACACAAGATGATGAGATGTGACATATGAGATGCTCCTCGTGCTGGAGCAGAGGCAAGAACAAAAAATGGTGGCTTGGTGGCCTTGGGGTCAAGGTGTGACTTGCTGTGGCAGTTCAGGCAGCATGTTCTGCCTGTCACACGTCACTGCCATGAGATGAAGCTGTCTGGATGTCCTGAGGTCTCTCCTGTGCTCCATCATCCTCTCCTCCTCTGAAATGCTAATGGCATTAACATATTTATCATTAACAAATCTTTTAAGTCCCAGAACTGGATCAAACTGCTGAGTCGTAACACCTCATTTATAATTTTCCTCCCTGAGGATGCCTTTGGATTATAAATACACTCCCTGCTCCTAAAAGCACATGGAACTTCAGGAGGCTGATCCAGGCTCTCAGGAACACAGTGATGGCTTTGGGGAGCAGGGAGAGCTCAGAGTGCCCCAAGAGGAGCAGCAGAGCCCAGTGCTGGGTGGGATGAGGCTGTGATGGATGAGTGACACGCTGAATTAGGGAGCAGGGTGGAATGAGAGCAGTTCAGCACAGTCATCCCTGATGTGCTGGTGGCACCAGAGATCTGGGATTTCCCCTATTTTTGGGGTTTGCAGAGTTTGCTGAGGGTGGTCAAGTGATGCTCTTGGGATCCCTGGGGTGGCTGGGGTGGCCTCTGGGATGGGGCTGCTTCCATCACCCAGCTCATGGGAGGAGGATTCCCTCCCAGCAGCAGCCTGTCCTGGTGGGAATGCTGCTGGAAAGCACTGCAGCATCACCACCTCCTCCTCCTTCTCAGGGCTGGAGATGGGTTACAGCTCTTGGGAAGGGCTATCAGGATGATCATCACTGCTCAGAATTATTGAGATAATGAGGAATAAACACCGAATCTATTTATAGAAATTACAGGGAAATCTCGCTCAAGCCACCAACCCCCCTTAACTGCAAATCTGCACAGATGTTTCCTTTGAATTTGAAAAGTGATTAATAAATAAATGAGAGTAATGCTTGTTTTGGCTGAAGTAGAGTAATAAATAATGTCTGCAGCACTTTGTTACCAAAACATCCCCAGAGTTGGGTGAGGGATCTGACCTGGGACAAACGGTGAGAGCTGAAAGAGGGAAACACCACCAGGCTGGAGCCAGGAATAAACTCAGTGCCACAAGGGGCTGTGCAGGAGTCCCTTGGGTCCAGGCAGGACGTGGTACCTGGGTCCTGGCACCCCATGGCTTCCCTCTGTCTCTGATTTCCACACCACAGCAACCTCCCCTGCACCCCCTCCCTCAATCCCCCCTCTCCAAACCCCTGGCAAAGCCAACGTGTTTACTGTGCCACTCATGTTGACTTTTTTTAATTCATGCATAATTCAGGCTATATGTATAATTCCTGGGTAAACACAGACATAACTTTGCTGTTGACTATTCCTTGACCCACTTACTGTACAAACATGCCTTGGAATGGAGCAGCACTGGGAAGGAGAGACCTTCAGAGGCATCAAGGGCTCCCTGGGGGCTGGAGGAGCGTGGCCATGCAGTGCCAGTGCTGTGCTGTGTTGGTGCCCTGAATCAACCACTCTGTCCCTGCCAAAGCCAAGGCATTCCAAGTGCTGAGGGAATGACCAACCCACTTGGAAACGTGCAAAACTGCTGTCAAATCCCTTCAGGTTTGCACTGAAACCGGAGCTTTTTGTATTAATTTGTATTGTGATGAAAGCATGTACCAGCACTGTATCACAAACACAAACAGGGCAATCTTATAAAAATTTCATCTTTATCTATTTTGGGGAAAAATAGCCGTGTCTGCCTAATTGAAGCATCTGTCATTCTGACATTAAATAGTGCATCCATGGCTCTTTTATTATATTCCCTTGCATTTCCCATACACTGTTAAATTGAAATAACACTGGTGGCTTGGAGATAAAGGGAGATAATAGGTATTTTATAATGAGCAAAGAGGAGGATTTATCTTCAGTCAAAGCCCAGAATTGCTTTAGATTTTTTTTTTGGTGTTGTTCTTTTTGTTTGATTTTGTTATTTTGCCACCCTAAAGTGGAGATTCTGCCACTCAGCTTTGCCAGTGCAAGGAGGAGCATTTATCCACATGGGAAGGGACAGGAGCACCAGCAGCTGCTCATCAGAATCTGAAGTGACACCGTCTTGACTGTGCACAAAATTAAGTTTAGTGGGAACCACTCCTGTGAAGGAAGAGCTGGGACAAATCAATTCAGCCTCAGTTTTGGTTGGAGTGAGTAAAAGTGGATTTAAAGATCCACACACTGCCTGCTCCACTCTTGCACCAGCACTTGTCACCTCCCCTCTGGGACAGGACTGCCCCAAGGACAGGGACACCAGGGCCAGACCTCCCCATCTGCAGCTTCCCCCGATACAAACAAGAAAATTGAACCACGCAGCACTTTCCCCATGTGGATTCTGTAATTAAATCCCGTGCAAAACGAAGCAATTACCAAAAAAAAAAAATAAAAGGCACCGTGTGAGTACAGATAATTATCAGCGTGGAGGCTCCCCAGGTAGCTGGCACAGAGGCTGTGACAGCTGCTTGCCCTGCCTGGTTCTCACCCCAGGGATGCTCCTGCTGCCAGGGAGGGGTGGCCTGGCCTGGTCACCTCACTGGCTTTGGGTGGTCCCCACTTCCAGAGCTCCCCGTGGATCCCTGTGGCTCCAGCTGGGCACAGGGAGCTGTAGGGGAGGAAATGGTGCTTGGGGAAGTGGAGGAATAGCCACAGCTCGGAGTAAAAGCACAGATATCTAATTGAGATTTCCTTGAAACCCACTGGAAATAATTAAAATTGACTTCTAATACTTTACAAACTAATTAGGAGTATTGGACTGGATAACTACATTGAAGTATAAGTGGCATTTAATTGGGATAAACTGAATCATAATTGGAAATAAATGCAGCCCAAAACAATAAACAGCTTGCTAGGAGAGGTTATGGGCAGCTTGTTTCAGTACAGGGAGTGTGCTGATGGCTCAGAGGCCGTCCAAGGCACTGGGAAGTCTCTCATCAAATCACAGAATCTGCTCAGACAGAAGGGACCCAAAAAATCACCAAAGTTTAACCCCAAGCCCTGCACAGACACCCCAACATCCCCACCCTGTCCCTGAGAGCATTGTCCAAACTCTGCTGGAGCTCTGGCAGCCTCGGGGCTGTGCCCATTCCCTGGGGAGCCTGGGGGAAGAACCTTTCCCAAAATCCAACCTAAACCCCTCTGGTCCAGCTCCAGCCTTTTCCTGTCACAGAGAGCAGAACTGGGACTGCAGAGCCTGATGAGCTCTGACCTGCTGAACACACCAGGTGCCCTCAACTCCTGGTGTGGCCCCTCCAGGCCCTTCCCCATCTCTGTAGCCTCTTTTGGGTATTCCTGAATGTGATTTCTGCTGGCACATCCCGAGCAGAGCACAGAGCCAGGGACCCCCACGCCCCAGAGGCACCGGCTGCAATCGGATCCATCTCAACAACCCCAGAGATGCTGCTCCCTCTGCACAAAGCCCAAACTCCATTTCTGGAGCCTGATGTGTGTGAGCAGCCCCCAGCCCGTGCCTGCTGGGTTATTTATCTGAGCTTTAATAACATCACCCTTTCAGTGGTATCAAACAGCCTCGAGCTTCTCATTCTCAATGAGCTGGGAACAAATGAAGTGGGTGCAGAGCTGCCGGCCCTTTGTTCTCCCTCATCTGCTCCACTCATTACTTTGAGGAGCCCTATTTTCCTCTTCTTTACTGCTTTCTTCTCTCCAACAATGGGCTCTGAATGTATTCAAGTAACTCTTTTATCATTCACTTCTGCGGAGATCTTTAAGTTCTCCACCTGAACAGTTGGTATTTCTATTTATGAAAACTTTCTTGCTGACTGCCGAAATTGGGATTTTACTCTTGAAACGACTGGTTAGCTCAATTATGGCTGTTTCGTTCCCCCCATTTAGGTTTAATAGCTACAATTTATAAATGCCAGCTTTCCTTCTTGTTTCCTCATCCCCCACACACCGTCAGCAAAGCCAGGAGCCTTCTGATCTCCCTGCAATGGGGATCCAAGGTGGCCAGGCCATTTTTTGTACATTTTTTGCCCTACTAAAAGAAAACACAAAACAAATCCAGAAAACTCTCAATGCATTCCCTCCCTTTTCATCATTTTCCCAGCAGCAGACCTCACAAAGTGCTTTATGGGATGCAGGAAAGCCCTCACTAGCCCAGCAGCCCCTCGGTTCTCTGGTAATTTAGAGGATGCTCCTTTTCACACAGTTGTTTGTTCTTCCAAGCTTGTCACAAAATATTAAAAAGCTGAATGGGTTTTTCTTCTCTTATTCACTTTGACAGCTCTTCTGAAGATCGTCCTGCTTCTTCCTGGATCCTGAAAGTTTTCCCTCACTGGTAATTGCTGTTTGCACTCGTGGCTGGACAGTGCCTGAGCACAAAACCTCCTGCCCTGCTTTTGGGATATTGGATTTTTACAGCTGTGCTGATGGCAGGTCCTGGGTGTCCTGGGTGGCAGTGACAGTGACAGTGGGTGTCCTGGGTGCCCTGGGTGGCAGTGACAGTGACAGTGACAGTGGGTGCTGGGTGTCCTGGGTGCCCTGAGTGGCAGTGACAGTGGGTGCTGGGTGTCCTGGGTGTCCTGGGTGGCAGTGACACTGGGTACTGGGTACCCTGGGTAACAGTGACAGTGGATGCTGGGTGTCCTGGGTGTCCTAGGCAGCAGTGACAGTGACAGTGACAGCTGGATACCCTGGGTAGCAGTGACAGTGGGTGCTGGGTGCCCTGGGTGCCCTGGGTGCCCCTGGGTGCCCTAGGTGGCAGTGACAGTGACAGTGGATGTTGGATGCCCTGGGTGGCAGTGACACTGGGTGCTGGGTGCCCTGGGTGGCAGTGACAGTGACACTGGGTGCTGGGTGCCCGGGTGACAGTGACACTGGGTACTGGCTGTCCTGGGTGGCAGTGACACTGGGTGCTGGGTGCCCTGGGTGGCAGTGACACTGGGTGATGGGTGCCCTGGGTGGCAGTGACACTGGGTGCCCTGGGTGGCAGTGACAGTGACAGTAGATGCTGGGTGCCCTGGGTGGCAGTGACAGTGACACTGGGTGCTGGATGCCCTGGGTGACAGTGACACTGGGTGCTGGATGCCCTGGGTAGCAGTGACAGTGACACTGGGTGCTGGGTGCCCTGGGTGCCCTGGGTGGCAGTGACACTGGGTGCTGGGTGCCCTGGGTGACAGTGACACTGGGTGCTGGATGCCCTGGGTGACAGTGACACTGGGTGCTGGATGCCCTGGGTGGCAGTGACACTGGGTGTGGGTGCCCTGGCTGGCAGTGACAGTGACAGTGGGTGCTGGGTGCCCTGGGTGGCAGTGACAGTGACACTGGGTGCTGGGTGACCTGGGTGACAGTGACACTGGGTGCTGGGTGCCCTGGGTGGCAGTGACAGTGACACTGGGTGCTGGGTGCCCTGGGTGCTGCTGACTGGCAGTACTGGGTGCCCTGCATGCCCAGGGGTAGCAGTGGTGACACATGCTGGCTGCCACAGTGCCCTGGGTGACATTTCCAGCGGATGCTGTGTGCCCTGGGCACTCTGGGTGCTGGTCATAGGGGTACAGGGTGCTCTGCATGCCCTGACTGGCAGTGGCACTGATGATGGCAGTGCTTGGTGGCAGAACTGGGTTTGCCCAGTGAAGGGGATGTGGAGCCGTGGCTGGAGTCCATCACAGCATCCTTCCATTCCCCTGGGGCACACAGAGGAGCTCCAGGGCTGCTCATACTGCTTCATGGGCCAGCCCAGCTGCTCAGTTGGAAATACTGTTCTGGTTAACTCCAGCCCATCTGTAATCCCCCTCCTCTGCTAACGGAGCCTGCGCTTTTTATGGTTTGTTAATATTTATTCAGTCTGTTGGAAACCTAAGCTTGTTGCAGGAGACTTGGGATATATCTGCAAAGATTTTCTCTCCCAGCTCAGGTGCTGGGAGCATCTCATTGCCTCATCAGAGGGCAAATGGGGTGTGGCAGAGGGATTCCCCTTTGGAGGTGGTGGCTGGTGCTGAAACCCAAGTCCGTGGGATCTGCTCCTGCTCTGAGGTCACACACCACACCCCACCTGTCCCCAGCATCTTCTCAGCACAATTCTGCTTCCCACCATCCACGTCCTTCCATTTTTAGGCCTCTGTTGTGGATAAAACCTCAGGGATAGCAGGGGGCTTCTGCCAGGACACAGAGGGAGCAGCATGTGGCAGGGAGATGTGACAGAGCCACAGCAGAGCGAGCCCACAGCATCAGGCTCCTTTAGAAAGAGCCTGTCAGTGCCCTGGAAAAGTCAGGGATGGGAAAGGAGATTAATAAAGGAGCTTTTCCCCGAGTTTGATAAGCACTAACACGCTGCAGGCTCGAGGTGAGCGGCACGGACGTCAGCTGTAACAAGCTGAGCGGCCTCTCAGGGGGCTACAGGAAATCAAGTTTAACATCAATTTTTAACTCTTGCTCTGCATTATTTAATAAGTGGTTTGAAACCTGCCTGGCATCACGAGAGGTTGGAACTCATTCCTGCACTGGAAGGAGAAAAATAAATATTTTGTTTTGCAATTAAAGGAGCGTCCCCTTGGCTGGAGAGGCGGCATTGATCGGCTCAGCAGCCCGGGGTTTATAAAGAGCCCCTGGCAAAGCTTTTCTGCTCCTTTAATGAGATTGAGCATTGCAAGATGCAGGAACTAATCTGAACCAGGGCACCCTGTGCCTTGGCTGGTGCACACACTGGAGAGGTTTGGAATGACAAGAAATGAGAGCTCTGTCCTGTGGGTGCCCAGTGAGCAGAAGCAGCCCTGGGACTAATCACACATCCTCGTTAATTCACTTCTGCCAAGCATCACCCTAAACTGCTCTCTGAATCATCACATTGTGGGGTTTGATCTGTATTTTCCCTGGCTGGTGGCTCTTTGCTGTCTGCAGCTTTTCATTGCCAAACCCCCACGTGGGAATGCAGCAGTTCTCAAAGCCACTGAGCTGACCCCAGAGCAGGGTGGTTTTGGCAAAGTGGCATTTTTCTGCTGTCACTGCATCACTGCTGTCCCCAGGAAGGTGGGATTTCCATGTCTCCCCATCACCAGGCAGGACACAGGCTCCTCTCCAGCTCCTGCACGTGAAGGGTTTGACTTTTCAACTCCAGGTATTTCCCAGCTAGAATAAAACTCACCTTTAACATTTTATAGAGGCATCAAACCGTTCAAGCTTTTCCATCCCTGTTCTAAGGGAAGTTTTATTAGGTCAGTCCATGGATTTTTCAGTTAAAATAATTGGTGTTTTACACCATGGGCATCAATACAAATGTAAACACAAGCAGGAGCAGGAGCAGCAGCCAGGCATGTCCTGGGTTTGGCTCCCTGGGCTGAGCTGGTCTCAGGTTCTCTAAGGAGTCATAAAGGAGTGTAGAATGGAGCTCTCCATGGATCTTCACCACCAAAGCTCACCCTGTGCTGATCCAGGAGTTCTCCTGTCCCTGCTGGCACCTACAGGTGTGACAGGACCTATCCTGGAGGCAGGAGATGCTCTGAATCGAGGGGACAGGGACGGGTACAGCAACCACTCCAGGGTTGGGAGGGCTGAGCAGCTCTTCATCCTCAGGAAGGAGCTGGATAATCGCTTCCAGCAGCTTCTGGAAGCACAATTCCAGCTGGAATGTCACACCAGGACATGGCATTCACACGTACCAGTGCAATCCTCCCTACCTGGACAAGTGAACTCACACTGGGCTCTCTGGCAGAGGGGGAGGGAGGCTCTATATGCTATTCCATACTTCCTCCTCCATTTAGATGGATTAATTGACCTTTAAAAATGTGCCCAGAAAATAAATGACCTAATAAAATGAATTATCCTCTTCCACAGTGCTTGAAATCCACTGTAACTTGAGAGGAGACTAATGAAACATTGAAAGCATTGAAGAAACGACTAATGAAAGAAATAACCCTAATAAAGAATAATTGATTAGTCATTTGCAAGCACTGCAAAGCGTGGGGTGAAGGCTCAGCTGGGCCACATGCCCAGGGCAGTGTGGACTGGCTGGGAGACCCATTTTCCCCCCATTTCTACTCCTCTGGTGGCAGGCAGGCAGGTGGGAGCTGCTGCTGAGGCTCCTGTGGGACCTGAGTGCCACCAGCATGTGCTCATCTCAAATTATCCTTCCTTGCAAAAAAATTAAGGGTTAAGAAAAAGCTGGATGAGACTTCTGGAACTGCTGCCACTTCTTCAGTCGTAGTTTCCAATAATTTAGCAAATTGAACATGGAAGAGGGAAGCTGGCACTGCTGCCATAGCCTCCTTGGGCTGGAGAGACTTTGGTTTTTGGCACCACAGAGCCTTTACCTCACTGACCTAAGCCTGTGCCTTAATTTTTACGAGCTCCTCAGCGAGGCTGGTGGAGCAGAACGACAGCAGTATATCCCACTTCAGTGAGGGGATATTGTTCCCAGGATGGGAAATAAAGGTGGAAGTGTCCGCAGCGGATTTACAGCCGGCGATAAGCAGGGTTCCACCAAGAATCCCCCAGCAAATCCTGTTTATTGCCAGCTCCTCACTGCCTGGAGCTGCATCCAGGAAACAACAATTCAGGGACATGGCAATTGTCTCGCATCGACCCGCCCTGTGCTGCCTGGGAACGCTCCTGCTGCTCCCCCTGGCCAAAGATGCTCATCCTAAAACTCTGCAGCAGCAACAGGACCAGGGAGCCTGTCCCCAAATGCCATCTCTGGTTCTTGATAGTGCAGCTGAGCCTGGGGAAGAGTGATCCTCTGTCCTGGAGCTGCTCCTTGCACAGGATATCCCAGAATTGTGGCAGGGATATTCCAGTTGGGGAAGGGGCTGCAGACTCTGGTTTGGGCTTAAACAACCCCGTTGGTCCTGGCAGAGCCACTCCTGCAACGCTCCTGAGGGCAGAGCGCTTGGTGTTACCAGCACAGGCTGCAAAAGAGTACAGTAATTTCATGATTATAAGCCGCACTGAGTATAAGCTGCACTTCTGGGTTTCAGCAACTTTTTGGTTTTTTGTCCATATATAAGCCGCACCTGATTATAAGCCGCATGTTACAATACAGAGTGTGATAAAAGGTATCTTTCTATCACCATCTGTTGAGGGTGGGGACAGTGATCCTGATCTCAATGGCAGATATTCTGCTAATGGGCCATCCACTGAAACCAGGCAGGGCATTGTTCTTTATTTCCAAAGGAGATATCTCCTGTTCATGGCCATGTTTTATAAACCAGGCAGGGCAGTGTTCTTTATCTTTTCACAACCCATCCTTCCTCCAGCCAGTCATTTTCTGCTCATGGCCATTGAGTCCCACTGTGGCACTGATAAAATTACTGCATCCCATTGGGAGTTGCTCCAGCCAGGGGGAAGAGCCCAACATTTCTTACCAAGATAAAAACAGAGGGTTTGGGACACTAAGGGAGCCCCTTTCTCCACTGGACTCCAGAGGGAAACCGGATTGCTCCACATCACCACTGGAGCTCCAGAGGGAAACTGCACCTTGTACAGGAGCACTGCTCCAACTGAGCCACATCTGTCACTGCAGGAGGATGCAGCCACCATGGAATGGGACTGCTGCCAACACCCTGCCTGACGGGTGTCAGGTTGTACTCTGACTGTGTCAGGGTTTGGGGTTTGTTCTTTGTAGTGCTGTATTTCTATTTTGATTTCCCTAGAAAAGAACTGTTATTCCTAATTTCCATATTTTTACCTGAAAGCCCCTTGATTTCAAAATTATAATAATTTGGAGGGAGGGGTTTTACATTCTCCATTTCAAAGAGAAGCTCCTGCCTTTCTCAGCAGGCACCTGTCCTCCAAACTAAAACAGCAACTTTTCATTCTCTGTCCATATATAAGCCACACCTGATTATAAGCCGCACTTTGGGTTCGGACCAAAATTTTAGTCAAAATGGTGCAGCTTATAATCGTGAAATTACTGTATTTACATTTTTTTTTTAAGCAGGCATTAGAAATTCTGCAAAAGAAGGGCCTGATGAAGCGCTCATTAATAATCCCCCAGCCCGCAGGTTGGCGATGCAGTTGTTTGCACAAGCAGCCATGTTCCACAATCCCAATAGGATGTTCTCCCGCGATGGTGCCATCCATAACTCTGTATTAAAAGTGTCACACGCAGCGTGCTCTCGTTCCTCAAACCCGTGCCTTCTGTTTGTTTATTTGTTCTTCCAGCACAAAACAATTCAACCTCCACAGTTATTTTAAGCAAATCAGGTTTCGCTCAGCGTTTCATTTCCATTTTAAAATATGTCCTTGCAGGAGCTGCGGGAGGTGCGGGAAATCCAGCAAATCCATCCATCCCGGTTGAACCGTTTTTGTAAGGGTGTTATTAAGACTGGCAGCCAGAAATGGGCTCCACAGGATGCCAGCCTGCTCTCCCACGAGATGCCAAATGTGGCAGAAAGTGGGGGCACGGGAGCAGCCAAGGCAGGGAGTGGAGCCCTCGCTGGAACACAGCTCCAGGCACGGCGCTCATCAATTCCTCAGCCTGATTTTCTCCTCGTCCCAATCACGACTGCCAGATTAGCTGGAGGTGAAAGGAATATTAAAACTTTAATAAAGTCGTCAAGACCGAGCCACGTCTGGGCTCTGTCCTTGTCTGAGCGTTACCTTTGGTTGGGATTTAAATTTTTATAAAAGATGTCAGATGTGGATGGGGCTGGGAGGGAGAAATCAGGCTCTCGTGTAGTTGCTGGTATCCCAAAAGGGGTGCAGCAGCACCAGTGAGCTCTGTACCAGGGCTGGGAATGCACCTGGCTCTATCCAGGGATGCTTCTCTGTGAGAAAAGACTTTGCCTCCTGCCCTAAAATGTCCACAAATCCCTGTAAATCTATAATTTTCATCAGTCAGGGCTTCTGGTGAAGATCCATGGCCTGTCTGCACAAGGCCCCTGAGAATTGGCTACAGAAGGTGTTGGGAAGCAGCTCCAGCTGCCGGATCAGTGTCCATAACTTCAGTCCTTGCCATTGATTTTCCTCTGCCTGCTTGGCACATGATGTATCTGGCTAATAAAAGCTAAGTGGGAGCTGCTGCTCATTCCACAGAGCCCCAGTGCTGGTTTCCCTCAACATCCTCATCCCCAGCCCCTGATGCCTCCAAAGTGACTCCACTGATGTCTCCTGCATCTTCCCCCAGGGCTGTGAGAGGATCACAGTGCCAGTGATGGTGAGCCTGGGGTCTCTCACAAGGTGCAGCAATTCCCCAAAGCTGTTATTGTACCTGAATGTCCTGTTTGGGACCAAATTCTGCCTTCCCCAGAGGGAAGGGAGCATTTCTCCTGCGGGTCTGGGATGTCCTGGCGGGTTTGGGATGCAGCAGTTCCAGGTTCTTGAGATGCTGAGCCCAAACACCCTTCCCTAATTCCCCTCCACGTCCCTGTTTGTGCATCCCTGGATGTTCCAGGCCGGTGATCAATCATGTGCCGAGTCTCAAATCACAACAAGCAAAAATTGAACCGTAGTTCAAAACCAGCACTGAGGTCATGGTTCGAGGTATTGAAGAACTGTCTGTGAGGCACCATAAATCCTGATCTGGGTTTGTTAGGGCTTTATTAGGAGGGGACCCTCTTGGCTGGGGTGTTGTGCCTTTGTTGTTGCCCATGTGCTTGCTCTGAAGAATTCAGAACAAGCACCAAGCCCTCTCCACACGGCCTCAAGAGGAGACTCCTCATATTTCACACAGAAACTCCTCTTAAAATCTCAGCATGACGAGGGCACTTGGCACTAATGAAATGAAAAATGTTTCTGTTAAGCAGAGAAACTGTTAGGACAGCTTGAAGTATTGTGCTCTTCTGTCAACTCCAAAGTGGACCAATTTTCCACGAGGTTCTTATATATATTTGTTCTTAACCTTAAGAATATGATTGCAGGGATAATAACTCAATCCTGCAAGCAGGAGGGAGAGCAAACAGAGCTGTCCTGCTGTTTGCCTTGGGAAGGAAGAGCCCAGAACTGCAGCTGCCTTTGCCCTGGGCATCTCCTGAACGCAGAACTGGAGACCTGGATCATCCTCCTTGGGGGTCCCTGGCTGCAGCCCCCCTTGGCTGGTTCTCCGGGGAGAAACGAGTGTGTTCTGTGTCCTGGAGTGAGTAATGTCAGGAGAGTAGGCACAGTGACAGAGCCTCACTAGAAATGAAACGAGATCATCCACCAGGTAGAGCGTGGGTAGGGAGCTCCTATTCATCACAAGCAGAACGACATTCCAATGCAAATTTCCCAGCTCTGTTGGCAATCCTTAATTGGCCAGTCTATCAAAACAGGTATCAGTGCTGTTCCATCCCAGGGATATGATACTTCCCTCCAGCTCTCAGAAGTGGCTTTATGGGTTTTCCAAATTGTTCTTCAGCTTTGAAAAACCTAATGTAGCCTGAACAGCTGAAATGAAGGGCTGCAAACAGAGTGCTGGCTCCGTGCAGGATCCAAATCCCTGAGCAGCAGCATCCTGGTGGCTGGGAAGTGATAACACAGAGCAAGGGTTATAAATTACTCAGGGTCTCCTGCTTCTATTTTTTTCCCCCTTTTTTAGCAAAATGTGAATTTACGAACATGGACTTTGAATTATTACCCCAAAAAGGCACATTAGGTATTTTACAGCATATTTCATGTAGTTTCTCATCTAAAAAAGGCAGACAGGCAGAGGAGTGTAAAGAACAAACTGTTCTCCACTAATAAAGTGTCGCCAAAGATAATCGGCAATTTCCTTTCACTGTAGAGCCCGTACAGGGCTGGGTATTTATAATTCCTTGTCCCAAGCTGGGCCCCTCTGTGCTCCCCCAGTTCCAGCCACCACCAGCCCCCCAGCTCCACTTGTGGGGGGAAATTTTCCTTTCTCCCAAGCTTCTCCAGGGTGACAAAAATCTCTATTAAGCCCTTTGGCAGAGCCTAAAGCCTGTGGATCTGCCTGACATTATGATATAGCTCGGAACAGCTCAAAATCCACCCTCGCAAAGTCCACGGGAGTAAGAGGATTAGAAGTGATGGGAAATTAAATGCCAGTTTCTCCAGGAGACGAGCGGAGGAGGCTCTGCTGGTGCCCTCCTGGCTGTGGGCTTGGCACTGAGAGGTGCAGGTTGACAAAAACGTCCTTCCTGGGGGAAGGAGCCAGCCTTGATTCCCCTCCCTCTTGCCCTTGGGTCTGTCCCAGCTGAGCCAGGCTGGGTTTTGCCTCTCCCAGAGATGTGGCCCTGGCATTTGGCTTTGCCTGCCCAGCCCAAGCTGCTCCTTCAGTATGAAGGGACAAGGTTTCCCTAAAAACATGTGGCTGAGGCAGCAAATGTAAATTGGATGTGTCCATCTGCCATGAACTGCTTGACCTGGAGAAGAGTTATGGTGGCTCTGGGAGCTCTTGGGGAGAGGAGAAACATTGGGCAGATGAGTTGGAGCAAATGGTAACGAGGATTTATGGGGTCTGCTGGTGGCAAGAGTTTATCTGGGCTCCTGCAAAGTGCTCCTGGGAGAGGGTATGGATGTGTATGTAACTCTACAGGATGGCAGAGGCTGCCTGTAGTGATCCTCAGCCCAGCCTGGACATGAGCACTAAACTGGTCTCAACAAGAAATTAATGAAGGTACAAGGCTCCACAGTGGTTTCTCCACAGGAAAGCTGCTCATTTTGGGGTTCTTTGGAGCACACACAGCACACAGGCACCAACTGGGCTGGCTGCAGCTGCCAGCACTGGCTTTTCCTTCTGCTCCTCCGAATCCTGGCCGCTGGAATCCGCCTCCCCATATGTGGCAGCTTCCCAAAACTGTGCAATTAAACAAGTGGCTGGAAATGAAGCAGGAGAAGGGGCAGCTCTGCTGTGGATGTAGGAAAGGAAACAAATGTTTTCATATAAAGGGAGTTTACACTGTGTATAAATCTGAATGCCAGAAGCTTAATACATTGTGGACAGAAGCTGTTCCATCATTCCAGGGCTATTAAATTTTTTAATCAAACGCTTTAGCTATTAAACTGCTGAGGGTTGGCAAGGGCTGGCTCTTCCTCTAGGTTAAACCCACCGTGGTCCAAACAAATACAAAATTAATTCCAGATGCCAAAGGGATGGGGGAGTCAATATAAGAGTAATATTTCCTGGGGCCTGGCTGGTCCCATCCCACCTGCTGGGAGGTGATCCGAGGTCTGGGGTTTTGGGTGTCTCTCCAAAGACACCCAGGGAGCATGGGGTAGATTTTAGCAAGGACTGGGACTCTCCTGCCCTGCCCTGCCTGCTTTCTTGGGTGCTCAGAGGGAGATGCTGACCACAGCTGTGGCTGTCTCCATGCTGTGTCCCAAGTGTCACATCTGGGAGGTCTCACACCAGGAGGACAAGAGCTTCTCCTGGACCATCACAGCCCAGGGGAGGAGGAGCTGCTGCTCTCATCTGCAGCTCTGCTATGCTGCACAGCTGGATGCCCTGCCAAAATATGCCTGTGCAAGTCCAGCTGCTGTGTCCAGCAGAGCTCCAGCAAGGAAAACCGTGCTGAGCTCGTCTGTCTCGGCAGCTCTGAGCTCTGCTCGCCTGTCCATCAGTGAGGGGCTGTGAGCAGGGACATTGACACACTGCCACAGAAAGAGCCAACACAGAGGGAGCAGTGGGAGGAAAATATCTGCAGCCTGGTGGTTAAAGCTGTTTATAAGGATACAGAGAAATTTCGTGGTGGTGAGAAATGTGGAAGTTCACCTTGATTAAGTCGCCTGAAACACGGTGGCTTGCTGCTCTGGCAGCTGGGCTGGTCGTTGCTCCTCATGACACTGCCCACTGAAAAGCTGGAAAGATGCTGGAGCAGCTCTCCCACTCTGAGATGGGCCTGCCTGGTGTCTCTGTTGCGTGGCTGAGGCAGGAACACGCTCGTCATCTCGGTGTCTTCTTTCCCAAAATAACCTGTAACTGATGGCACAGCAACGTTTCAGGGAAGGAGGCAGCAGGTAATTATGAATTCCTGCCTGGACCTCAGCTTCTTCCCTCACATACCAATACCCTCACAGGTTTTCCCTCAGGCAGAACTGTAGCTGTGGATTTGCTCTTTATCCCTCTAAACACATAATCCACCCCAACCCCACTGGTCCCTTGCAGCTCATCCTGACAAGGCAGCACTGCATGTGCCTAATAACCCATTCTTTTAAAAAAACATTTGATTTTATCCCTTCTAATTGTTTTTCCCTGCAATCTTGAGAGGGAAAAGTCATGTAAAGCTGCCAGCTTGCAAGCCTAGGAAACTGGATTTTTGAGCTCCTGGAGTTCAGGAGGGAGATTCTGCAGGTGTGGGATGGGTGGGTGGACAGATGGACAGAGCTGAGCTCTGGGGCACGCTGGCCTTGCCCCATCTCCTGATGTTTCCATGGGCTCCAAACCTGTCTGGGTGCCCCAGCAGCCCCAGTACTGCTGGTGTGGTGCAGCAAGGACACATCTGGGAGGTCACTGATGGCCAAAGCCACTTGCTCACTGCAGGTAAAGCAGGAGACCAGGGCTGGCATTCACCCACCAGAGCCAGCTGCACCACTCCCATCAGATCCCTGACTTCCTTTCTCCTTGCTGACCCCAAAATATAAATCATTCTGTGTCTTTTCACACACTCTCACAAAAACCCCAAAACTTTTTGTCCTGGATTTCCAGGCACTGAAATAAGTCTGGAAAAGATTAAACCTCATTTCAAGGTCTCCTGGGTGCAGGACTTGCTTTCTCTGCCCTGAACCTTGCTGCAGGTGCTCAGCTGTTAAGTTTTAAATTGTGTTTGTGTGCAGGTGCTGTCACATCCTTCCCCTCCAAACCCCATCCCCTGTCCCTGCCCCTTTGGCACTGACATGTTCAGAGCTTTCATTACATCCTGTACAATTAAGCTTAAAAAATATAGAATGTTATCAAATTAGAGAATAGATGGAAGCACTTAGCTGGGAAATGGAAGTGTGAGCGTTGTGGCGGCACAGAGCACAGACAGGCCCTGCAGGAAATGGAGCTGAGCTTCAATCACTGTAATGACACCTTGTCCAGCCACACAGGGAGAGTGGAGCAGTCAGCGAACAGAGAACAGCTCTGAAAAATGGCCCTTGGTCGTGGGCAGGAGGAGGGATTACCTGGGAGTGCAGGCAAGAGAGATGGGGATCTTGGACTGCCAGAAGCTTTCCATGTCCTTCCTCCAGCCTGCACAGACCTTGCCAGTGCTCAGCACCCCCTGAAGGAAGGGCTGCTCAAGAATCAATGTTTTACCATCCATGGAGCAGCCTGGTGAGCAGGGACCCCCTCCAGAACCAGGGAAATTCCTGCAGGATGTGTCTGGGGAGCCCTGAGATGGGTGGGGACAGAGATGGTGGCTGTGTGTTTATCCCTGGAGTTGGAAGATCCAGTGGGTTTTGGGATCATGCATCTCTTGGGTCTGAGCAGCTGCAGCAGTGATGCCTCAGCTCTGGGGATTAAAGGGGGAAGGTTCAGAACACCTCGAGCTGGTGTCACCATAGCACAGGTGACAAAGGCTGCTGTTTGTGGCTCAGGAAAACAGGGCACTGTATAATCAGTGTGCTCAAGGAGGGTGATGTGGTTACTGCTTATCAGAGTTCTCTGGACAAGCTGAGGTGATACACGTGGCTTTAGGGACAGGGGAGTATTTTTCTTTTAAATAACAGCACCTACATGTTTAATTTAGGTAGAACGATAACCATAAACCCTAGAAAGCAATTCTTCATTTTAATAATTCATCTCCTCACGTTTTACTGTGATTGATCAAAGATATTAAATTTAATAAGAGAATTTATCAAGGTTATCTGATGTCAAAATAAAAGAGCACCAGGGCTGTGTTCCCTGGCCAGGGGACGCTGTGTTTTTGTGTGTGTCCACATTGTACATCCAGGCACCACATGGGGGAGAGGGAAAACCCAGGTCAAGCTGCTGCAGCTCCTTGGGAGAATCTTTCAGGAGCATCTCCTTGGAGGAATCCTTCAGCTCTGGCTCCAGCTCCTCACCCAGTTCCCAGTGCAGGGGCTGAACCACGTCCCCTCTGCCTGCAGGCTCTGGTGTTGTTATTTTTCATCAAGGCTGGACCCCTGGTGCCAGTGTGAAGATGCCTGCAGATCCAGCAAGGAATATCTCAGGAAATGACAGGGAGGGAGGGCTGGCAGTGCTGGGGATGCTCACAGGGACAAGGGCAGCAAGGAGCAGTCAGGAGCTGACTGAGGGCAGAGCCAGCACCCGAGCTCTCCCCTGGCACTCAGAACTGGGTGAGGAGGAGAGCAGGAGCAGAAATCAAGACCCCTAATTAACATCCCTAAGCACTGGCATTGACACCAGGAGTTTGCATCCATCACCCAGCGCTGGTGGTGATTGCCATAATTTTGCCTTCAGTGCTGTAGGTGTGACTCGATTACGGAAGGGAAACCCCGCGATTTTAATGCAGTTATCAATCTGAATTACATCAGGCGTTTTTAATCATGCAGCTCATTCCACGAGCCTCTTCATGCTGGATTTGGCATCATCATCCTTCCTGTACTTCTAAAAACAGCCTGAAAGGAAGAAACAAGCAGAGCCTGTGTTTGCCTGCACACCAGCCTGAGGCAGGAGGGCCAGGCCGGGTGACACCAGTGATGTCCCCACACTGGGCACAGCAGCTCCCTGCCGTGCTCTGCCTGCACACTCAGCCCTGACCAGGAATTATTCTGGTCGTGAAGAGGCCAAATTACATTTTATATTTCTTGTTAATGCTTCATCATCTCCTCGGGCTGAAGGATAAGCTCCCTTTATGAACGAGGTTCAAGACCCATCAAGAATTGTTCAGACAGGTCAAGCGGGAACTGATGTATTCAAATAATGACTGCTAAAAATGTCCATTATCTGTAAATTAAAGCCAGGATGGCCACAACTCCTCTCACCTCTCTGCTCGGAGCAATTCTGTTTGGGAAAGTCACATCTTCCAGCCCAGGAGTAAAAAAAAAAACCCTTAATTCGCCTCGCTACAATATTGAATTACCATTACACCTCTGAATAAATAAAGAATGTGGTTTCTGGAAATTCCCATAGATCACCATAAAATGCCTCATTATTGTCGATGTGCCTTATGACAGGGGCTATTAACAGGGAATGGAATCAATAATGAGAGGCAGTGCTGGAAAAAGGCTGTGAGGGGAGCCCCACAGAGAAAGGCGGGTTTTAGGGGCAGGCAGGGGTGGGTGGGTGGGTGGGGTGCCTGGGGGCTTCCCTGCTCTGCCACCCCACACCCTGCAGTCCCTAAAACCCCACGGACAGCCCCTTCCATTGCTGGATTTGTCGGGTGACAGCAGCTCCAGGTAAAGCTGCTTTTCCAGATGCAGAGGGGAAATTTGGGGGAGCCCCTGGGCACCTTTGCCAGCTCACCCAGACAAAGGCAGAGCATGGCCCAAGGCTTCCCAGATGTAGGATGTTTTCCAAGGAAGAAGGCCCTCTGGCCAGAGAGGTGGAATCATTCATTTCAAAGACTAAAGTACATTCTGCTAATCAGGATTACAAAGAGCAGGGATAAAACAGCCAGCAACAACTCTGTCCTCTAAGTGCTGAATTTGCCCTTGGACACAAAGAACAAATTGATAATTATTGTTCTAATTCTTTTCCCTGAAGGCCTGGCTAGAGAATTAAAGCCTTGAGCTTTCTAGAGACTGAATACCCCAGTTTATAATTTGCTGCTTTCCAAAGCACATTGTTCCTGCTTGCTCCAAGCTCGGCTCCATCAGCTCCCCCCACCCTCCCTCCTGTTAAAGGGTCACAGGGAGCCCCTTCTAAGATTTTCTGTGTTATAAAGAGTAATTAAACTCAGTGCATGTGGACATGGCGGGTGAGCACAAAACCCAGGCACAGCATCAGAAGAGCTGGGATGGGCACTGCAAGGGCAGGATGCTGATGACACGAGGGAAGGGCTGACATTCCTGTTCCATTCCTTAAAAATCTCACTTGGAGAGTCATTCCCAGACCCACCACTCTTGCAGAAGGAGGAACCAGGTGCACAAATCTCACCCAACCCAGAGGGGCTCAACATTCCCTGGGTGCTGACAGCACCTCAGGGTGCTTGGGTATGGTGTGGCACTCCCTTCTCTGCACAGGACACTTCTTACACCAGCAAAGGGAAATGCTGCTGAAACGTGATTGCTTTTTATGTTAAAAGAGAAGCTCCAAAGTGTGAATTAAGACTGGCTTAAAACCCCTGGAACACAAATGCTGAGGTGTCAAAGCACCCATGGCTGAGTGACAGCCCCATCCATCTCCAGGCTCAGCCCCTAAAACCCAATTGGGGGTGTTAAAAGACAGTACACTTGAATGATATGCAGAGTCCAATATTATTTAAAGCCTCATAAGTCAGTAATAACGCTTTAAAATCCTTCCTAAATCTTGCCAGCAGCCGGGACAGGTTTGTTTGAGGCTGGGAGAGGATGAGCTGCTTTTGTTGTGCTGTGAACAGGGATGGAAGGGAGTAGAGAGTATGGGCAGTGACAATGACATGGACATGGACAGCACTGGGTGGGGAAGACAGAGAAATCTGAGGTGCTGTGGGCAGCTCCTGCTCTGTGTGGGACAGGCTGTGCTGCAGCAGATCTGATGTGAGGTGCTGACGTGTCCCAGCTCCTCGGTACCCTCTGCCAGGAGCGTGTCCAGCTCGGTGCCCCCACCAGCTGTGACCCTGCCCTTGTGCTGAGCACGGGTTCAGGGCACAAACTCCTTTTCCTCTGGGCTCCAAGTGCTGCCACTGCCAGGCCCATCACTGCAGTGCTATTTATAGCCTGGAAAAGGATGTCAAGCGCCTTGGAGACAAGGGACGAGGTCTGGGGATGGAAACAATACCAGGGCATTGTGTGGCCTGCCTGGCAGGCAGAGTCATCCCTTCTCCAGGTGATAGCATAGGGTTAAAAATTGTTCTAAAATCATGGGGATTGTAGACAACAGATTCAGGGGGTGGAAAGAAAGGTTGGGTCTGGTAGGGTTGGGAAAGGGAACCAGGCCCTGGGAATGAATGTTGAGCTTTGTCTTTATTGAATCATGTGAAACTGCACCTGTAAAATCATCATATGATAAATAGTATGATTGTTAAATGTAATGATTGTTTGGCAAATTGAGTATATTATTGTTTAATTGTAATAAGAATCATGAGAAAGGGTATTTTGGGGACTTGATGTAAATCACAAGAATCCATGCTTGGATAAGATCAATGCATACAATAGAACAATATGGGTTTAGTAATTATTATATAGTTACATGAGGAAAAGGGTATAAAAGCCTGTCCCTCTGGAATCCATGTCGAGTCAGATTTGGGTCTGTACCTCTGATTCCTAGAGCTCTTCAATAAAAGCACCTGCATGCAATCACCCTGTGATGATGTGTACGCTCACAGGGGACTGTGAGCAGCTCCCCGCGGCACCGAGTGGCACGCGCGGCACAGGACGCGGCTCGGAGCCAGGCGGCTGTCAGGATCCTCAGCACTCGTTTGTCACAACGTGGGCTGGAGATGGGAGATCTGTTTTTCCTGGTTAATAAGGTTTATTTTTGTTCTGAATGAATAATACATGATTAGTGTCAAAATAAATTACAGTCCTTCCATTATAAACCACTTTGCTGTTCTGTATCTTCTCTTCTCCCTGTCTTTCTGTTTCTTTCAACTATCTTTCTTTCTCTTTGGCTTCTTCTCTCTCTTTAAAGCTCCCTCTTCCTCTTGTCACCGTCACACCATTCATTTCACAGCAGCAGAACAGAATATAAATGCACTGCCTTAGGGCTCGTCGAAGTTAAGCGCACGTTGCGTGAGGGAGCGCTGATTGGCCTAAATTATGTAAGAGCCACCCGAAGCGGCTGGGAATTCACTCCTTTGATAGAAACAATAACAATTTCAAGATTTAAATGCCTGCATTTTCCAGCTGCACTGGGGTCCCCAGGCTGAGGGAGGGAGCAGGGCTGGGTGCTCTCTCCCACAAGGGTGCCCTGGGGTTGGAAATTCAAGCACACATGTGGCTCTGATGGCATCCTTGAAACATCCTGGACCTGCCCTTTGACAGAATAATGAAATCCCAGGATGGTTTGGGTTGGAATGGGCTTTACAAATCATACACCCCCTTGACACGGACAGGGACACCTTCCACTGTCCCAGGTTGCTCCAAGCCTCGTCCATCCTGGCCTTGGACACTTGCAGAGCTGGGGCAGCCACAGCTTCTCTGGGCACCCTGTGCCAGGGCCTCCCCACCCTCACAAGGAAGAATTTTATCCAGTTCTTCCCCTCCTTCAGTTTGAAGCTGCTCCCCCTTGTCCTGTGACTCCAGGCTCCTGTAAATACTGTGTCTCTGTCTTTCCTGTAGTCTCCCACCAGGCACTGGAGGCACAGCTGCCACTTGCATCCTCACAGCCCTTCACACCCTCTGGGGTTCAGAAAATCTGTCTGGAGCTGAGGGGACACACCTCCCCTCCCTGGAGCACCATCACCCACCAGCAAGGATGTCCCAGAGCTGTTTGGCCACTTTAGCCAAGGCCATCTGCCCCTGCACCAGGACCACTGAGGCAGGAGGGAGCTGCTGACTCTCCCCTGGCAGAGAAAACTTCAATCAGAGTCTGATCACTCGGGCAGCTCTGAGCTGTGTAATTTAACAGAGGATATTCCATTGCAGACTCCTTGCTAAGATGCTTGGAGCAGGTGGCTCAGGTACTGCAGGCTCCAAGGTGGGATTGCTGCATTTCCCACCTCTCACTGAAGAGCCAAGTGGCCGTATTTTTCTTTATTCCATCATTACGAAAAGAAGCAGCTTCATAAAATATTTATATTTCTAAAAATAATTGATTTCCTTTTAAGATCCTTGAAGTGAAACCTTGGGGTGGTATAAGAGCTGTCCAGGTCACATTCCAAAGAGAACAAACCATAATGAAACTGCTGGCACAGCCACTTCAGAGGGAGGACCGACGGCTTTATTTAATTACTTTATACAATCCAGGCTCTACTTCTCAGCTTCAAACAATGAGAAATGATCAGAATCTCTGCAAGGACCTACAGCTCAAGGCTGCTGTAGTTCCTGTGAGGTGCATGGGGCTTCAGCAGCTAGGGGAGGGGGGGAGAAGGGGAAAGGCAGCTTGAGAATTAAAATTTGGGAGTTTGAAGGGACCTGAAAACCTCAGCCTAGCCAGGAAGAGCAATGAGGTGGGAACAACCACATGTTAATGTGCCCCAGGAATAAAAAAATAAAAAGGGGGGGGGGGGGGAAATATTATTTCCTTTGGGTGCTCTGAAGTTTCTTCAGGTTTTCTCAGTTTTCCCAGCTTTGGAGGCTGACTGGTACATTGGGCCAGCACCAGGCACTGATCACAGCTTCTGTGAGAGGAGCACAATGCACAAACACTGCACTACACAGCTTTTCTCTGCTAAGGGTGAGCTTGCACAGGTTGACTTTGCCTTGCTTTGCCAACACCAACCTGCCCAGAACAGCCCTGCCCTAGTGAGGGCAATCCATGCCTGCTCTGTGTGGAAAACCGTGGGATTCATGAGGCTGCCAAGGTACAATGGGATGGGAGCAGGCTCATTGTAACTCTGAGGCCCAGCCTCGCTCTCCATCATTTCACCATGAATTTCCTTCCACCTAAAGGTTTTCCAAACAAACACTCACTTGCACCCCAGGGCAGCCGCCCTTGGTCTTTTGTTCTCCATAAAATAAGGCTCACTGCGACCTTTCCCGAAGGGGAAAGACAACTTCAGTTTGATAAATTCCCGGGAACAATGCGCATCTCATTCCGGTTTATTACCCTTGTCAGAAGGTTACAGAAACACTCGCTCAGATTATGGTGCTTAACCCACTGCCAGCCCCAGCCATAAATCCCAGACGGTGCCTGCACTGGTTCCTGGGGCAGAATTTGGGCATCAGATGGATCTTTGGAGCATTGGGAAGCCTGAGCCAGTGGGTCAGAAATGCACTGCTGCTTTAACCTCACTCATCCCAATAAATCTCCTTTAGGGCAGGAGGATACCAGGGCTGACTGTATTTTTACAGGCATGGTATTTCTGCCTTCCTGAGGTACAAACCCAGCCAGGGAAACATCTCCTGGGTTGATTTGTGCCAACAGCTGAGTCATTTAACTGGTGGGATTTATACAGGCAGGGACAAATTGGACACCTGCGCTGAGAAAGCGCAGCTCAAGTCAAAATAAAAATCAGCCCCCAATTGTTTGGAGGTGGCTCCGCTATTATCCATCAAGGGCATTGTCTTCAGGGAGACAATTCCTGCTCTGAGTTCGTCCCCACATCATCTGTCACAAATTCATGTCCATTGTTCGAGATGACGACATGTACATAATAATCCTGTAAATTCCAGCGCGCTTCAGCTTTGCTGTTTAAGCACCAGCAGCCGGTGAGGGATGAAGGTTTAACACACGGGTGTTATCTCACGGAAAGCTCTTGCTGCCATGCAGGGAGGCAGATGGTTCCCAAGCTGCAGACGGCTGTGCTCCTGAATGGCTCTTTTGGAGCTTGGCTGCACTGGGGTGCTGGGTAGCAGATGAAAGGTGGCAATGAGTGAGTCCTGGTCAGAAAAAAATAAGATATCAGGGCAGAGAGTGGTGGCCACAGGTTCTGATTTCCCCTGCAGCTGCACAATGGGCTGAGCAGGATCCTGTGTGGGGCAGGAGGTGCTGGGTGAGTCAGGGTCTCTGAGGTCTTGTGCTTCCAAGCCACGATGGCTCCAGCCTGGCTCCCCACACCTGGCTCCTCGCTTCCCTTTTAATCAGACTTCAAACCCAGGGTAACGACTTAAAAATCCGCAAAGGAAGCAGCCAAGGGAGACATAAGGGCTTGTTTGATCTTTTTCTGAAAGGAGAGTAGGAATCAATTCCTGTCAAAAAATGCATAAGGACAGCGCTGGAAGGAAAAGCCAGAACAGAGCTGGGATCAGTCACACGGGGCTGGTTTGTGCTCCCAGGACAGGTTTGGCACCTTGAGGGCAGCAGCCAAGGGGGTGGCATGACCAGGATGTGAGTTCAGCACTCATTTCTCCTCGGGTTGCATGTGCAGGCAGGGAGAGCTGTGAGGAGGAGGCCAAATCCCCCTGCTGAGGTGGGAGCCCGACCTGCTGGCAGGCATGTCCATGCCACAGCCTTCCAAAAGCTGCTTCAGCAGGAGCTGGGGCTGTGTGGAGGAGGAGGAGAAGGAGGAGGAGAAGGAACAGGAGGAGGAGGAAAAGGAGCAGGAGAAGGTGGAGGAGGGTAAAGCTCACGAAATGTTGATTCTTGCTGTCAGAGGGGCGCTGCGGGCGCAGGGCTGGCAGGGAAGCAGTGCCAGCTCCCCCGGCTGTCCTGAGCACATCCCTTGGGAGCTCCCCCGTCTCCACCAGCATGAGCCTCCAGTGCTGCCTGGGGTGGTGCTTTTCAGTGCCAGGATTTAGAAGAATGAAATCTAAAAGCTGGCAAGAGACATGAAGGGAAGTCGCTGCCTCCAACAATAACGGCATATTTCAGTAGCTGAATTGAGTGTGACCCTTCCTATGCAGCAGGTCAGCAAACAAAGCAGGGGATTAATTGCTGCTGTCGATACATATCTCAGCAGCATCCAAACATTTATAACTGTGAGTTAGCATCGTGGCCACGCTGCTGGAGCTGGCGTGTCCAGGCCTGGCACCGCCGGCTTCTCCCGCTGCTCTCAGGGACATCGTCTGGGTCACTCCACGCTGCTTCCAGCCCCATGCTGCAGTGTGCTCTGCTCCACTTCCAGAGCCAGACATGCTCAAAACAGGGTTTCCCCAAGCTGTTTTTGGCCTTGGATGGTCCTCCCTGCTCGCTGCATGCCCACAGCCCACAGCACCTCGGCGGCTGTCCCCGTGTCACCCTGCTAATGACAAGGCTTTCAGAAGGGGGTGGATAATAATCACAGCTCGCTGTTTCTCATGTTCTCCTCGGCTGGCAAACTCTGCCAGCAGCCTCAGCTGCTACGTCAGGAGCAGGGAAAGAGCAGAGATGGCTCAGCTGTGTGCTCCGAGTGGAGCTGTGGGCTGGGCAGCAAGGACACTCCGGAGAGCACGGAGGGGAGCCGGGGGCTGAGCTGGCAGAGCTGCTCTGCTCCACTGGCAGCCCATCCCCATCCCTGTCCCCATCCCTGCGAGGGACAGGGACAGGGACAGCAGGGAGCCCTGGGATGGGTGTGCACCCTGGAGAGGGGCTGCAGGCTTCAGCAAGACTGCTTGCCTTTGTTATTTTAATTCTGCACCTTAGATTGTATTACTAATAGAGCCAAACGGTATTGAACTGGAAATGGTGTTTAATTATTTTTTCAAAAATAGAGCAGGGAAGGGCAGTAAATGGAAATACCAGCGAGCACGGAGCGCGGCGCCAGTCTCGCAGCAACAAATGGGGCCCCGCTCTCAGGGCAAGTCAGCTGTGACTCCATCGAGCCACTCGACTGCAAATTATTCCTGTCCTCTGGTGACCGTCGTCAAGAAATCACAAGCCCTTCTGCTCCTGAAAGAGCTCACAGACAGCTAGAACGACCTGTTTGTATTCATGTATTCAACACGGGGATTATTAATTAATACGCTTTATTGGTTTTGTTAAAATCACCCGGGCTAATTTTAGGGGGGGTTTTCGGCGATATCGTTGCATTAAGGGCAAATAACCTGGAACTAAGGGATTGGTTTTGTGAATGTGGAAATTAATGCTTCTCCTGGAGCAGTGCTGTGGTGGGGACGGGAGGCGTTAATGGTCCCATTATGCTGTGTTTCACAAATAGCATGTTGCCCTCATGGAGGGGATTTAATGGCGTGGTGCAATAACAGGCTAAAAGCTGGCAAGGGTAAGATAATGGACTGTAAAAAAATATATGTTTATTGACACTTTTCCTCGTTCTTTGGATTTCTGGAGGGTGAATCTCCTTGGTGTGCCACGCGACGGTGCGTGGGAAGATGATGAGATGGGAAGGGGATGGGATTCTCCTTCAGTGGCTGGGGCAGGTGGCAAGGTGGCCCCTCTGAGCTGCACTTGCCAGGCATGATCCAGCTGGGAAACCATGGCAAACTCCCCATGTGGCACCGAGTGGTGCAGTGAGCCCCTGACTAAGATCAGATGGATGTACTCCACAAACTGGGGGGCACAGCCCAGCCCCCTGACCCTGCACGTGAGGGATGATTGCCCATCTCCAAAGCAAGAGCAGGTCCTGATCCCATTTTCCTTTCCCTGCACACCCAGGGAGGTGGGCAGCAGCTCCAGCCCTGTTGGCAGCCAAAATCTGGCTGGCTCCTCCCTGCAGGCACCAGCTGAGGAGAGGCAGCCTCGGGAACTTGTGCAATCAGTGTTGCAGCACAGGCTTTAAACACCAACTTAGTGAAGAGGCTGTGACACCGCTGGCTCCAGGTCCTCAGAGCCACTTGATCATCTTCTTGCCAAAACACGGAGCCTCCCGAATCACACTGCTGTGGGCGAGGAGATAAAATCCCCGCTAGAGATGTCACAATCTGGAGCTGTCTCATCTCTCCTGCACAATGAGATGTCACCACTTGGCCTCTGAAGCTCAAGATTCATTTTCCAGACTTATCCAGAATGAAGTTTTGTTTAAAGTCCCAGTGCCTGGACAAATTTCCTAACCCATCCATGGAGTCTTCCACCACTGAGGTCCAATTGCACACAAGGGTGTGTTTGTCTTCACCTTCTAAACATGGGGTTACAAGGGAAAGAAATCACTTGGCTTCTTCCCCAAGCATGAAAATGCTCTCCCAGGGCTCCCCTGTCCTGACAGCTCTGGTCCCAGGGCTGGCAGCTGTGGTGGAGCACCAGAGCAGCCCAGAGCTGTGCAGTGTGATACAAACCGAGGGGTGGGAGATGTCTGTGGAGACCCAGACAGTCGGTGATACGGCACTTGTGATGATTGTTCTGCCTGGAATCTCATGCATGGGTAATTATTACTCTCATAATTCCATTATTCACAGTTGTGATAGGTGGTTTCACCTCTATTTCTCTCTCTCACACAAAACCCCTTATTAGCATTCCTTGCAGTGAGAGTATTCCCCACCCTGCAGCCAAAACAAGCCAGGAGCAGGCTGGTGCACAAGATCATCGTGTCACTGTTGCCCTTCTGGCTCCCATCTCCCATCCCTGCTCTGGGGCCATAAATGGTGTCACTGGAGGGTGGTGCAGGGCCACAGCTGTGGGACATGTGTCCCTTCCCAGGGAACCAGCAGCTCCCCTCCACCTGTCACTGCTCCCTGCTCCAGACCACACCAAGCCATTAGATTCTGAGTGTTTGATCTGCTTCCAAAAAAATATAAAAAAAGGAAAACTTTCACTTAGCCTTTCTTATGATCCATAAAACCCTGCTGGAGGCTGAGACAGCTGCAGGTATAAAAAAGTTACATTAGGGAAGGAGAACTTATTGCTGCTGCACGCGATGCCTGGGACTGTGGATGACTGTGCAAGTTCTGGGCTTCTCCTGCTGGAATAGATCACTGCTGCTGCTGCTGCCATCCCCAGATGTGCTCCCAGAACATCAGGTGCCAGCAGGGCTCAGTGTCTTGGGACTGCAATGGCACTCACAGGTTTCTGACTCCCTCCCAGTGCTGTCAGCATGGTCAGTGCAGAATCACAGACTCTCAGAATAATTTATTTTGGAAAAAGCCTCCAAAACCATTGAGTCTCTTCCCCAGCTGGAAGAGAAGGGGGAAACTGTGGCTGTGTGGAGGCTGAAGGAGAATCCTCCCACCCACCTGAGTAGGCTGGAGGTGATGCTGGGCAGGCTGCACGCAGCTCAAAAAAAGTCTGTGCAGCCCTCCCCATTCCAATCAGGGAAGTCAGCAGTCCCCAAACTCACATCCATGATCCATCACTTTGTTTTGCCTCCTGGCAACTGCAGAGGGGGAGGCAATAAGGTGGGAGGAAGGGGTGAGTGGAAGACTAATTGCAGCTACACCTGGGGACCTTGGGCGCTGCAGGTATTTCAGATGGAAAAAAGTAATTTTCAACAGCAAATTGGTAACTGGCTCCTTAATGTCAACCTTCAGCTCCAGAGAGAACAGCGACCTGTGGTTATGTCTCGGCATGGTGTGCCAGGCAGGGAGCAGCACAAGCCCATGCAGCAGGGCAGGAGCAGGAGCAGGAGCAGGAGCAGGAGCAGGAGCAGGAGCAGGAGCAGGAGCAAAGGAGCAGGAACAGGAGCAGGAGCAGAAGCAGGAGCTGGAGCAGGAGCAGGATCAGGATCAGGAGCAGGAGCAGGAGCAGGAGCAGGAGCAGGAGCAGGAGCAGAAGCAGGAGCAAAGGAGCAGGAGCAAAGGACAAGGACAGGGTCCTGTCTTTACTGCAGCCCCGTGATGAAGCTCGCAAGGAGCCCGAGATGCTCACAGAGGCCTCATGCAACAGTTTAACAGCAGTGTTTAAGAAGAGGAGTTGCCATGGCAACTGGTACCCGGGATTTTGTGTCCTGGTACAGGAGGTGCTGGCGCTGTGTGAGCCCGGCAGTCTCACTGTGGTGCCCTGAGCCAGCGGTGCCCGCTGTGGGCACACCCGAGGGGCTGCTCCTGTGCTCCAGAGGCTCTGAGCCATGCTGGGCTCTTGTGCCAGCGCTGCTTTCCTCTACAAACACTTCCATGCTCTCCCAGCTCCCCAGATGAGCACAGCAGGAAGAAGTTTGCACTCTTCAGGACACGGTTTTCCCCCCTAAAGCAGCATGTGTGGGTGTGCAGGTCCCCAGGCGCTGCCCTCGGCACAGGGCACGTGGTGACACCAAGGCAGAGGGTTATTCCCCATTTGGAATCACCTTGTGAGCTGTGTTAACAGCTTAGCTGCTAACTAAGACTAGATCTCTGGTAGTAATAAAAGCAGTCCCTTGGTGGGTGGGTTTTGGCATTTCATCTCGATTCCAAAATGAATAATTTATACAAGGCTTTATTGGAGCCCAGAGTTATACAATAAATGTTCCATGCAAACACGCTCACATATTTCAATGTTAGTATCTCTCCAGTGAATTTGCCTGGCAGGCCAAGCCAGGCTGGGATTGCCACATTGCTTATTTACGTAAAATATCATAATCTCACTTTTATTTGCATTTCTGAAGTGCCATTAGGGTGATTTGGAACATATGAGCCCAGCCAGTCGATCGCAGCTGCAGCTCCTGGGCCAGGGCAGGAATGACTTTCAGGCCTCCATGGCCAAGAGTAGGAGTGGGTTTTGGCAAGCTGGTGCTGCAGGGAGGCAGAACCCACGGGGTGAATTTCAGGGCACAGGGGATGAGCATTTGGGGGTTTTTAGGGGTGGTGTGTTTGCATGGGCTGAGCAGATGGAGATGGGAACAGTGTGTGTCACTGGGGGCTGCTGCCTGAGCCTCCTCCTGTCCTGCTTTGGGGAATTAAGCCTTGCAGGCAGGTTAAATCAAAGGCAGCTCTTGAAAGAGAAGGGTGGCAGCTTTCAGCAGCGATGGGCTGCAACTCACCCCTCCCCAAACCAGCTCTTGAGGGATTTCTTCCTTTCTCAGTGAGGTGAAATAGAACCCATTTCCAATAATTTCGTTGCTTAAAACCCAGTTGTAGCCTCCAGAGACTAATTACCTTCTCCTTGCATTTGCATCGTTTACATTCAAGTCAGTTTAAAGGATGTGTCATGCTTTGGAAGGAGATGAAAAACTCAGAGGTAAAAATCTTCTCAGAAGCAAAGGCTTGGGGAGGAAGATGTGGGAACAGGAATGCTGTGAGTGCAGCCATTCTGGGAGGGCTCCCACCCTCCCTGCAGCCTGTCGGGGAGGTGGAGGAGGGTGAGTGTCCCTCCGAGGAGCCCTCGCAGCGCTCCAGCCGCCGGGGAGGATGCTCCAGCGGGAGCGGAGGCGGGCGGCGTGCGCTCCCCCGCATCCCCCGGCAGGAGCTGCCAAGCAGCAGCCTGGCGGTGCTGATCCCAGCCGTCTGGCTCCCGCATGGAGCTGCTCTCACAGCACAGAGGCAGCTTTGAGACAGGCAGAGATGATTTCCAAGTTGCTGCTCCGTGCTTTGCTGCCCTCAGCCACGCCGGCTGCTGCCGGGGCTGTCTGACATTCTCTGTGAGTTGGGGGTCTCGTGTGAGCTCAGGGATGGGCAGCCACAGGGTGATGGGGAGGAGGGGACGGTCCCCCCACCTATGGACATGACCTCTGCTCCGTTCTGCTCCAAGGCAAGGATTTTCCAGGTGTCTGTGCCTGCCATTCAAACCTCCAAACTTCCCCCGTTGTCATCTGCTTTTCTTCCGTCTGCAAATTGTACCTGGAGTCGATGATCCAGATCAGAGCTTTCCTTGCTCGTGGAGTGAGGGCTTTGCAGAGCAAAAGTGGCAGAACTGTCCCCTGCTGTGTCCAGCTGGGTGACCAGCAGCCCCCTGAGACACTGCAGCTCTGCTCCTCCTGGCTATTGTGGCTCTGGGGAACGGGAACTTCAAATGTCAATGGGTGAGCTGGAGAGCAGAGATTCCAATGAAAAGCAGAAATGGTTGTTTGAGAAAATTAATTGAATTTATTTGACAAATACTTGCAGATCCAGGGAGCAAGTGCACACATACCTGGAAGAATTGCTTCAAAGAAAGCCTATTGTGCTGCTGCCGCTTGTTCAGCTCCTTTTTCATTTTATTTTTTTTCTCTTGGAACTGCACTGAGCCGGGGAGCTGGTGACAGAGGAGTGCATTTCATCCACAGCCAACCCAGCAGCACATGGCCTATTCCAGAGGATCTCCACAGGCCATCATTGTCTGGCCCTGCCGCTGTCTGGGCAAATTTAGCACATAGCCAGTGGGCTGCTTTAATAGGAGTGCTGCGATTTCAGGAGAGCTGAAAATTTATATTCCCCTGTAATTGCCACAGCACACCTTAGTGCTGCTGCTGTAGCAGGAAAATGGTTCTCCCCAGTGCACCAGGGACTCAGCAGAGATGCTGGCACAAACAGGATAATGAATGCTAAGGTACCTCGCATGTCGCACAGACTGAGCTTAAATATTGAGCAGCATTCCTGAAAGAGCCACATCCCCTCCTTGGAGAGGGACAGAATGTTGTCTCAAACCTAGGGAGCGTTTTGCACTCTGCACACTGGGATTTGCACTGGGACCTCACTACAGTGATAATGAGATCTGAGAGTTTAGAACACATCTTAATGCACTGTGTCCCTCATATCTCTTGTCTAAGTAAAATGAGTTTGAATTTTTCATTTTAATTGCAGACTTGTGATCTGGAATAGACATTCTTGTACTGAAAAGCATCCGCTTTTAGATCCACTCCTCGGGGCATACAACGACACAGGCACCCCGTGTCAGGCACTGCCTGTCAGAGCACAGCTGGATCCCCGCGGTGGGCACAGCTCCACAGGCGCTGCAGCCAGGCAGAACAGCTCAGCAAAGCCTCAGGAATGGCTCCCCTTCTCTGGACAGGCAGCTTCAAGCAGGGTTTTTTGCACCATGACTGACTGCTGAGCTTGGAACAGCACTGTCAGAGCCCAACTGAGCCCAGTTCAGATGAATCACAGAATCCCAGGAGGGTTTGGGTTGGAAGCTTCTCTTGTTCCAACACCCTGATGTGGGCAGGAACGCCTTCCACTATCCCAGGTTGCTCCAAGCCCCATCCAGCCTGGCCTTGGACACTTCCAGGGATCCAAGGGGAGCCTCAGCTTCTCTGGGTAACCTGTTCTAGGGCCTCACCACCCTCACAGGGAAGAATTTTTTCCTATTATCTCATTTAACTATGTTCTCTATCAATGTGAAGCCATTCCCCCTTTGACCTGTCACTCCTGGTTCTCATAAATAATCTCTCTCCATCTTTCTTTTCAGCTCCCTTCAGGTGGTGGAAGGCCACAATTAGGTCATCCCAAAGCCTTTTCTTTTCCAGGCTGAACAATCCCAATTCTCTCAGCCTTTCTTCAAAGGAGAGGTGCTCCATCTCCAGTGAGGAGCAGTAAAACTCCTGCAAGCTCAATGGCACCGAGCCTGGGAATTCCCCATCCTAGGCCAGCCCCTGATGAGCTGTACTGTGTTGGTCAGTTCCTCATATCCCTTGGGATCACACTTCCCTGGCCTCAAAAGTGAGCTCAGGGGTTTGGCTGTTGCTGCTGCCCTGTGAGAGTCCTTAAAGTCATTTCTCTACTGAAATAAGAAGTTATCTCTAACCCTGTAGGGATTTGGCAAAGATGCTGGCACGAAAATAGTTTGTAATGAGCTTTAAGACATATTAATGAAGAGAAGTATAATTATTATTACCGAGTTCAATTACAGCCCTTGGATTACAAATATTCTCCCACAATCCCTCAGGAAAGCAATGCATCTTGTCTCCACAATTAAATAAACTGCGTATCAAGGGGAGGGAAGAGGATTAAACTACAGAAGAAAGAATTGCTTCAACTTGACTGTGGTGGCCCCTCTCCACATCCTGCCCAGCTCCCCCTGCTTTGAGGAGAAGAATCCTCACTCAGCACAGCCCAATGGTGATAAAATATTCCTTGAGAAACTGGTGGTTGGCTTCCTTCCAGAGTCTCCAGCATCTGTAATGCAGCAGTTGCCATGCTAGTGGAATCTAATAAACTCCTGCCTGCAGTACTTATGGAAGTGCACACCTGTACAGTTCTGCTGCCCAAAGATGCAACCTCGGCACTCTTTAAGGGTTTTTTCCTTCCATGGTTACTGAGCATGGAGACAAAACCGAGGGATGAGCCTGTTCCCCGTGCAGGAGTGTGACTGAAACACAAATCCCTGAGAACTGCAGAGCTGCAAATGCAGAGATCGCCGTGGGTCAGGGGCAGGGAAGCTGCACACGGAGCGAGGGAACACAGCAGGAACATCAGCAGTGGTAAAAACAATGCTGTCCCCAGGGAATAGTGAGATCCAGGGGCTGCTCCAGCCTGCTGACTTCTTGGCCAGAGCAGTTTGTCTCTGGAGAGCTGAGAGGGGAGGAGAAGCTGCCATTCAGCTGTGTGTGAGCAACAAGGGGCACTGCACTGCTTTCCCTCGCTGGAAGAAATCCATTACAGAGAGGATCACCCTGCCATGGATGCTGGCTGGCACAGGGCCAGGCTGGCTTCCAGGGCCAGAGCAGCTCTGCTGGCTTTGATGCTGGTGGAGAAGAGCCTGGCAGTGTCTGGAAGGTGGAATGGGCAGTGCAGGTGGGACAGGAGATCTGGGAGGAGGGATAGGAGGTCTGGGAAGTGGGACAGGGAGTCTGCAGGTGGGACAGGAGGTCTGGAAAGTGGGACAGGAGGTCTGGGAGGTGGGACAGGCAGTCTGCAGGTGGGACAGGAGGTCTGGGAGGAGGGATAGGAGGTCTGGAAAGTGGGATAGGAGGTCTGGAAAGTGGGATAGGAGGTCTGGGAGGAGGGACAGGCAGTCTGCAGGTGCGACAGGAGGTCTGGGAGGAGGGACAGGAGGTCCACAGTTGACAGTGCTGCTGTCTCTGGCCCCTGGAACAGTGCAGGATGCTCCAAGCTCACCAGAGCAGGGGTTAGTGATTTCTCCCTCCTTCGCCCCTAAAATCTATCCAGAAACACTTCTGGTACCAAAATGCACCAAGTTAAGCACAAGAGCAGAAGTTTCTGGCTGGGTTTTGGCAGGAACACAGACAAGCAATGACAAACCTTGGCATTTGGATGGGCATGGAAACAGTGCCAGTTGTGCACAGATACGTTACCCACCACCTCCCTGCACACTGCTAGGAACTTGGTTTACTTCTTTTCCTATTAAACAGGATTACAAAAGCACAGCCACACAGTGTAGCAGTTTCTACTTAAACAGTGCTATTGTCTGCAGATGAAGCAGGGCCAAGGCTTGTTTCAATTCCCTCAGATCCCTCTCTCTGAATGGGTTTCTTGTGCTCCTGATTGTTGTTCAATCTCTCCTGTCCAACCTGGTGTACACACGGTTCCGGGGCTCGCTTTTGATCGTGCTGGCTGCAGGACACTTGTTCCTCCTGTGAACCCTGCTCCTTTGTTCCTGTGAGTGTGCCACCCACAGGGAAACCTTTGTCCAAATAATCTCAGATTCCCTGAAGAGCGAGAGCTGCCAGCTTTGCTTTCTAGTTGAAGTGACAGCAAGGAACATATAGATTTATTCTTCTATTCACTGGTGGCTTTCTATTCGTGTGTCCTCGCATCAAATCAAAGTGTCAAAACAACATCCCCGGCACTCCACTGGCAGCTCCTGCCCACCAGACAGACATGTGAGGAGCAGGTATTTTTAGCTGGAAAGGATAACCAGCAAGGGTCATGTAGTGAAGAAAATGACCCACAACAATGGTGAGAAGAAACCAAGGCACTTCTACTGGAACCTGAGAGGATTGGTATTACACCTCTACCCTGGGAAGAAGTACAGAAAGGGACAGGAAGATGTGGCAGTCAAGTTTCTGGCTCTGTGACAGTGTTATTAGCATGTTCTGAGCTCTAAACCCTCTTCCTAGGCGGTTTTTAATTCTGACTCTGTGCTAAGCATTAAGCACTATGCAGAAAAGAGCCCTAGAAATGAGCTGCTTGAGCAGGAGTGCCCAGCTGAAGTCTTTCTCCACTTACATGATTAATCTGTCTCTGAAGAGCAGCTATTACACACTGGGATGGTGTCTGGACAGTTGTGTGACATCTTCTGTGCAGGATGCAAACAGTGTGGATGACAAAGGCATGCAGCCAGCCCTGTGGAGAGGTGGGAGATGACTCAGAGCTGTGGCATCGTGTAATGGAGCTGCTCCTGAAAAAGCTGCTTCAAAAGAGTCGGGACACAGGAGATCAGCAGTGGTGCTTGATGGAGGCAATACCCGATGTAGGAAATACTTAAGCAGATTGTAATGAGGATGTGGGTTCATTACCAGAGCCTCCCAGGGCTGATAACAGAGTCACTCCTGTTGCACTGCAGTCCCCAGTCGGAAGGAATGTGTAAGAGCGTGGCGCTCTGGGCCACTGGAGCCCTGTCCTAGTGTGATTCCTACCAAAGGAACAATATTGCTTGCTGTTGCATGAACAGAACATGTCTCCTCTGATTGTTTTTTCCTGCTCTTCTGAAGATAGATGCTGTCTGAGGATCCTCACTGGTAGAAGGTCCTCTCCGAGGTGCAGTTACAGCTCTTCACACGTAACCTCTGGCACTGGGAACTTCTGGGAACTGGGAACTGAGAACTGGAGTGGTAAAAAGAAATAAATCCAAGTGGGGATCTTTTGGCACAGAGTTTGCTCTGGTTCTGAAAGAAGTCATGAGAGTGGACAAGAGACTGACCTCAATAGCTTGTTCTATGGCCCTGCTCCAGGGTGTTTCAGCTGTAATTATCCTTTTTTAATTCAGGGAGCTACTGAACTGTGATGAGATTCCTGGAGTGGCTTAAACTCCCCCTCCTGTAGGATACCAGGGAAAGAAACACCTCTTCAGGAAAATGCTGATGGTTTCTTGCTCTGCTAAGAAAATGCCGCCTGGTCCAGCTGCCTTCTCCATCTCAGGTGCTCATCCATGGGCATGTGCCTTAGCTTGGACCAGCTCTGTCCTGGGAGATTCCCTCTGCCCAGAAACTGGTGACTCTTAAATGCCAAGAACAAAATTGTCGAGGGGCTTTAAAGTTTATGTATTGAATTACTGCAAGACAAGTTACAGAAAGTGAGCAAGAGTTAATTATGTGACAGGGAGAGAAAGTGCCACCGTGCAGCAATCCTTTCAAAGGCAAACAGAAATATTTATAGACTCAGGACTGCACAACTTGCCGCGCTCTGACTCGAGATGTGCTACTGAATCATGGGGCAGCGCTTTCGGATGGGGCTGTGGTGTGGGCCACAGCTCTGCTGAAAGGTAGGTCTCACCTCAAGCTGCGTTCAGAGGCAACTGCTAATGAGACAAAATCTGGTAGAGTTTTGTCAAATCAGAGTTTAAAAACATCCTGGTGATGTCCTCTTTTCAGTGCCTCGGTGGATTCCCCTTTCTGCATGGCTGGCAGAGCGGCTGTGAGTGCTCACCAAAGTGACCCCAGCCCAGCCCACACCACCAGCTCTGTGGACAGTGCCCTGGCCCCTCCAGATTTGGGGCACACGCACAGCTTGTGCAGGTGCTCATTTCTTGGGTGATTTCCCACCACACCACAATACTTCTGTTCCATTCTGCCTTCCAAGCAGAGCTGCAAAGTGCAGAAGCTGGGAGAGGAGAGAATCACGATCCTGAGATCAAACCCGATCAACATCTGAAAGCAGCCACACTGCAGCCACCCTCCTGTGGGACACTCCCTGTCCCCCCATGCTGCTCCCGAGGGTTATCCCGTGCAGAGCCAGCCCTGGTGGGCACAGCCTCGGCTGTGTGCCCTCCCACAGCTCTGGGCCTGGCCTGGGCCACTGTCTCTATTTTCAGGGACTGACTAATCCCAATGGGAGCAGGAAGAATCTGCTGTTACCTGCAGAGGACAGAGGGAAGGAGATAATTCATTCTCATTCCCAAAGCAATCCCTGCAGGAAGGTTTTGAGTCAGATTTCCAATCATCTGCCTTTGGAGACCACCAAGCAGGCTTTAAAGAAACCTTTATATTTTTAGCAGTAACATAATAGTGGTGGAAATTTAATAAAATTCACCATCAAATATTTATCCCATTACATTGGCTAAAGTAATTTAAGATGCTGAAGTCAACATGGTGGGTTTATATTTAATGAGCCTTGTGTAAAACAGCCACTTCAATCCTTGTCAGGTGTGTAGAGAAGGCACTTGCATTCACTCAAAGAATTTTTATCTCCCCAAAGATATAGTGTTAAATAATGTACAACACTCACCAAAATGTTACCTGTCACTGGTAGAAAATCAGGCTGGAACTCGGTGAGCCTGATGTTCACTGGCATGTAGGACAGAGGAAGGGCATTTTTTAATTATTATTATTTTAAATCTAACTAAGCAAATTATGCTGAGAGCAGCCTGGGCTCAGCTTTTGGATGAAGTTCAGCCTTGCTGACTGTGGTGTTCCCAGCCTGTCCCTCTGACAGCTGGGCAGGGTGGCAATGCCAGGACCAGGCTCAGCTACCTGGAGGCAGTGGGGGCTGGAGGAAACAGGGAGAAGCTGTTTGTTCCTGAGATTCCCTGTGCCAGCCGGGAGCAGCACACTCAGAGCTGCAGAACACAACTGCCCCAGCTCCCTGGGGTGCCCAGCAAAGCAACCAGGCAAAATCTGGGCATCTGTCCCATGGATACAGGCTGAGAGAACTGGAGGTATCCAGCCTGGAGAACAGGAGGTTCTGGGGAGACCTTAGAATTCCTTCCAGTGCCTGCAGGAGCTCCAGGAGAGCTGGAGAGGACAATGGACAAGGGCATGGAGTGACAGGACAAGGGGGCATGGCTTTAAACTAAAAGAAGGGAAATATAGATTAGATTTTAGGGAGAAATTGTTGCCTGTGAGGATGGCGAGGCCCTGGCATAGGGTACCCAGAGAAGCTGTGGCTGCCCCATCCCTGCAAGTGTCCAAGGCCAGTATGGACAGGGTTTGGAGCAACGTGGTTTAGTGGAAAGTGTCCCTGCCCACGGCAGGGGGTCGGAACGGGACAAGCCTGAACGTCCCTCCAGCCCCAACCATCCTGTGTGTCCCTGGTTTGGGCTCCTGGCAGGAGGGCAGACAGGCTTGGTGGGGGCTGAACCTCTCCCACGAGAACCAGAGAGAACTCCTTGTCCCTCCCGTGTCCTTTATCTCGCCATGCCCCCTCCTTATCTCCCCGTGTCACCCATCCTGTGTGTCCCCCATGTCCCCCGTGTCCCCCGTGTCCCCGCGGTAGGAGCGGCGTGGCCACACCGCCGGTCTCACACTGACCCCCAGCGTCGGGCGGCGGCTGAGCCCGAGCTGCTGCCCCGGCCGGGGAGTTCTGTGGGAATTAAACCCTAATTAAAGCCTAATTAAAGCCTGTAGCAAAGCGACGTGACAAAGCGGGAAGCGGAGGGGCGGGAGCGCTGGTTCCCACGGCTACAGTTACTGCAGCCGTCCAATTGAGCCAGGAAAAGGTTTCTGTAGCTGATGCTTTTTAACAGCCAAGCCAAGTTGCCACTAAATCATTAAAATCCATGTAATCAGTCTCCTAGAGCAAAGGTAAGGATTTGTACCCAGGGAGATGCTTTGTGCTGGGAGAGATTTACTTGTGGTTTGTGAAACACTCTAAAAATCAATATGCCAGGAGCAAGAGGGGCTTAGGGAGGGCAGGAGACCTGGGGCAGGTGGAATTCACTGTGCAGTGTTTGGGGGTCCCTTGGGAAGGATTTGCCAGGTAAACACTAGAGATTGTTACAAAAAATGCATCAGCAGCAGGGGGACAAGACCATGAGTAGAAGGGCTCCAGGCAAGGGTTTGGGGAAGAGTCCTGGCTGGGCTCCAGGGTGTCCTGCTGCACCCATCACAGAAAGCCCAGTGCCAAACAGCTCCTCAGGCAGGTACTGCAACCCCCCGGGCTGGGCTGGGCTCTCTGCACTCGCTGTTCTCTGATCTTCCTTATGGTTTGTCATTAACGAATGTCACAGGTTTCCTCTTTGCTGCTCTTTCTCACAAAGCCCACGTACAGCTCTGTCGTGTTAATTAATTTCTTCAGATACTGCCTTTCCACGTTTGGTCCTTGATAAAACACTTGCAAGCAATCCAAAATAAGACTCAAAGAGATTTCTCACATGGCAAGCATTAAGTTTCATTATGTACCATAAATTCTCTGTGATTTCTGTGTCAAGGCTCACCAGCTCCTGATGTGAGCACTCCTCTGTGTTGGAAATGAGGGGTTTATTCCATGTGAGTGGTGCAAAGATCCTCAGGTCAGCAGTGCTCAGGGCAGCTGCACTGGAGGGCTGCAGATCTTTGTGAATATTCAGTTCTAGATGGGGTATCAACTCCCAGAGAATTTTCTGTGAGATAGTGTCTTTGGGAGCCCAAAACTGGCAGTTCATAGAATCATGGAATCACAGAAGGGACCTTAAACATCATCCAGTTCTGGCTCCCTGCCATGGGCAAGGACACCTTCCTTAGATCAGGTTACTCAGAGCCCCATCCAGCCTCAATGCTCACCAACATTATCTGAGCTGGCATGACTACATTATGTGATGGAAGGGAAGAGCAGCTAAACATTTTTTTCTTCAAATCTTCAACACAAGAGCAACTCCTTCTGAGGAGGCAGCCAGAAGGATGCAGCAGGGAGCAAGGCTCCTGGTCCTGGTGGTTGGGAAGTGGATACTCCTGCTGCTTTCTCCCCAGAAGATTTCAGCCACTTGAACCCAACCCACCTTTCCTGTGGCAGGAAAAGGCCAGCCAGTGCTCCTGACGGATGGCTCAGTGCGACAGACCTCACATTCAACAGTTAACAGCCAGCATGTTTACAGGCAACATTCTTTTTGGCTGCTGTCCCTGGCATGTCAGTCATGTTTAGCCAAATGAACTGGGAGGATTATAACAGACAGGGACACTGGTGCAAGTGACAGGCGCAGAGACAAGTGCTGCAAGAAGCTCATTTGCACATGGAGTTTCACAGCCCGGCTCTCCCTTCCTGCTCCATAAGCTCATCAGCTGCTGCTGCAGAGCCGCCAGTTTTCACAGGAATGATGGAGCTCACAAAACCCTCTTTTTATTTCTTCTTCCCTGCCTGCTTAGACAACAGATTCTAACATAACCCATTTTTTCTAATACTGAGAATAAGCCCCCTTTTATGTGGAAATGTGGGTTTAATGTAAATAGCTTGTGCTGCTCTGATTCTCTCTGAGGGCTGCTGGCTGTTGGCAGTCCCCCTGTCATCTTTCAAGTCACCTGGGAGTCACTGCTGCTGAGATGGGGATGGATCTCAGAGGGATATGCAGTCTCTCCCGGGTGCTTCCTGTGCTATCTGACAGTTTTTATCTTGGCTGTATTTCAGAATATGCAGCAACATCTGCAGCTGTGAAATTGTCAGCACCTGCCCCCAAAATAATGTGGTTAGAGGGGAGAAGAGAATGAGCGTGATATGAGAGCTCTGGAGGGAGCTCTGCCATCCCAGCTCCATCTAAGCTTCTGTGTCCCTTGCAAATGTCCAAGGCCACCCCACAGAGCCTCATGTGCTTGTAGTTTTGTACCTCACCCCACGCCAGGTCACAAAAGGCCACGGGACTGCTCAGGGCTTTGCCACCTCATTCTCAGTGCTCAGTCACATCAGCTTTCCAAAGCAGCATAAAACCCAAGAAACATAAAGTGTTGTGAAAAGTATTTATTAGAATTGTCAACATTAAATTTTCCTTACTATTTTCAGTTTGTTGTGGAAATTAAAACAAGAACCACGTTTTCCAGCTGCAGAAATGCTGCTTTTCAGCCAGTTTTAGTCTGCGGCTGTTTACAAGACAGTGTAAGTTTTCACTGCCTAATAAAAACAATCATCTGTATTCCATGGCTGCAAGCAACAACACTGTGAGAGAGTGGAGTAAGTCGAGGAGGCTTTGGAGAAGAATATGAATTATCTCACCCGCAGAACAAAGCACAGACGGACCCTGAGCACTGAGGGAAATTGCACAACAACGTGCAGGCAGGTCTCCAATCCAGCACAGTTTAACTGGGGGATTTTATACTTTTGAGAAAAAATGTATTTCTTCAATATCCCCATAGGTACAGTCTTGCCACTTATTTCTGCAATTTAAATTGTTGCTTCTGTTTTTTAAGGCCAGGCTGAATGGACAAGCATTTAATCAGCCAAGTTGGATGGAGGAGCACAGGTACCACTGAGACTCGTGGGACAACTCTGCAATGAGCAAGAACATTAAAGGCTGCTATAAAGAACCAAGCTCCTGTGCCCTCAGATGGACAGAATTATAAAAATCCCCACAGCATCCCCAAAGCACTGAATTAACTGGAAAAGGAGCTGTGTTTAATGTGATGGATGGAGCCCGCGGGCCCCATCGCGGGGACGTGGCCGTCAGGGCACCGGTACCAGCCATCGCTCCCCACAGCACCTCCCCAGGAACATCAGACAGGATAATTACGTACTTAAATCTGGGTGCTTTACTACACAGAAATTCATCTGCTACCCTCAGAGTCCTTGAAGTTAAAGAGGGATTTGAGTTACTGACATAATTTGTTCCCTGAGGGCTGTGGAAAGCAGAGAGAAGAACATCTGAATAATAACTCTCCGACCACGTCTTGAATGGGAGCGAGCGCTGCTCCAGAGTGAGACACAATGGGAAGCAAACGATTTCAAATGTTTATAAGCTACACAGTTCCCAGGCAGGATGGGGTTGGGTTTTTCCCCAAGCAGCAACCAGGAGGGAGGGCAGTATGTTCCCTTCAGAAACTGTAATTGCAGCCTTCTGATATTTGAAGGGAACTTATAGGAAAGATGAGGTAAGACTATTTACCAAAGCATGTAGTGATAGGACAAGGAGGAATGGGTTTAAACCGATTAGAGAGTAGGTTCAAGACTGGATATTGGGAAGAAATTCTTGGCTGTGAGGGTGGTGAGGCCCTGGCACAGCTGTGGCTGCCCATGGATCCCTGAAGTGTCCAAATTCAGCTTGGACCGGGCTTGGAGCAACCTGGGACAGTGGAAGGTGGTGGGACTGAGTGATCTTCAAGTCTCTTCCAACCCACCGCATTCTGTAAGCTGTGACGAGCTGCTTTGCGCTCACTTCGACAAAGCTTCCATGAAGGTGATGCTGTCTGTGGTTCAGGCTAGGGACTGCGGTGTGTGAGGGGCTGTTTTATGTGAGGGACTGCGGTGTGTGAGGGGCTGTTTTATGTGAGGGACTGCGGTGTGTGAGGGGCTGCGGCGTGTGAGGGCTGTGGGTTCCCTGCCCTCACCAACTGGAATGAGGCCGCCCTTTGCCCAGAGCCCTCTGCTCGGTGATCTGTACCCGGAGCCCTTTGCTCGGTGCCCGAAGCCCTTTGCCTGGATCCCAGTGCCCCGGAGCCCTTTGCCTGAATCCCAGTGCCCTTTTCTCGGTGCCCGGAGCCCGCGCTCGCCGCGGGGCTCCTTCACCGAGCTCCACAAGATGGCGAGCGCGGGCCCGCGCGCGGCCCAAGATGGCGGCGGGCGGTGTGGCGCGGGGCCGGAGGCGCTCGGAGAGCCGCGGCCCCGCTGGCCCGGCCCGGCCACAGCCACGGCACCGGGCCCGGCGCTCCGCCAAGGCAGCCCCGGCAGCCGACCCCGCACAGCCCGCGGGGGAAGCAGCCGACACGGCGAGCCCGGTATGAGGGATGGGGCCAGGTGGGATGGTGGTGGAGGGGGAGGGAAAGGCCACGGGGCGAGGTGAGCCCCGGGGGGATCGCAGGTAATTATTAACAACTACAATCTGAGCATCACCATGTGGGAATTATCAGGAGAATTGAGGTAAATTTATCGCCGTTCCCGCTCCTCCCACGACGTTGTTTGTGCCAGTGCAAAAATACAGAGCAGATTTAGCTGCTCACCCTGCCGGGTGATGACAGGCAGGCCTGGCACAATAATTCCCATTAGCATCATCCTTAAGAAAATATGAACATGGTGATTGACCTCGTACGGTGCTGTTTTTTCTCTGAGCAAAGTGTTCTTTGCTTGCTGGTGATGGTCTGTACATTGTGGTTTATGTAAGCTGTCTGCTCCTCTTTTCCTCTCTTTACATGCACTTTCTACTAATTACTTTTCTTAGAAGGTTTGGATCAAAATGCCACTCGTGTGATGGAGCCCTTCTGTTCCAAAGCCAGCTTTGCAACTAAAGAGATAAGGTGATTTTATTTTATTTCAAGTGAGTTTTAGGATCTTGTGTTTTTTTCTATCAGTGTTCATCACATGAAGCTGCTGAGGGACAGCCTGCAAAGAGGATGAAATGTGAAGAAAGCAGTCTAAAATCAGAGCTAGAGGGACTCACATGTGAACGTGGAAACCTTGCTGCACTGGGAGAAACACCTAAAACATTTGATGGGGATGGAGGTTCAGGAGATCCAGGAGACAGCAGTATAACCCAACAGGAGAAAGATGAAAGCATTCCAGAGACTGATGAAGGGAAGCAGGGAAAGGAGTGTGGTGTTTCTCTGGAGCCCCACGCAGTGAAATCCAGCGGTACCCCATTAAAAATGGGTGGATATCTGCACCGCTATCACACATTCAGTGAAGAGGAGAGCAGCTGTGGCAGCTTTGACGGGGCCACCTCGGAGGACACGGATCAGCCACGGAGGACGATGCTCCTGGAACACAGCAGCTGCTTCTCGGATGAGGACAGCAACCAGCCCATGCCAGTGCACCGCTTCTTTGGGGATGTGGAACTGGTGAGATGATGAGTTCCTTGCTTTAGACTCAGCCCTGGTCTACTTAAAATTTGCTTCAAAATTCTTGATGATTTTGACTGGTGTTGTTGGGCCCTGTACTCCAGATAAAACTGTCTCCATCAGAGATTAAATTACTTGCCCAGCTAAATTAATTTCAGGTGTAATATCTTTCTTATTTAGACTTCTTAGCCAATTCCATGAGATAAGTATTTTTACTGATAATGATATTATGGAGACACAGTACTGTTGGCAAAATAGATTTTTGCTGGTCTTTGGTTCTTAACAGAGTCATAGAAGAGCTTGGGCTGGAGGGATCTTAGAACTCACCCAGTTCCAGCCCTGCTGCATTTGGATTGTTTGGAATGGAAACTGGTTTCTTTCTACCTCAGCTTTTGAACTGATCCAAGGCCAGAGCTTTAAATTTGAATCTCTTTAACAAAGCATATTTTTGGGGCAAGTGATGGTACCATCTTTTAGGTGTTCCTTGTGGTATTTAGGGAGCCCTTCACCCTCTGCCAATCCTCCTCACACCACTGGAAGGAATGCCAGCCCTGAGATCTGATTTGGGCAGACTCCCCTTGAAGCCCCACAGCTTTAGCACTGCTCCCAAGCTGGGGGTTGGTTTCTGTGTCAGCTGAGGGAGGATGGGGGCTGGTGGAGGTGGCAGTTCTGCCATTTGCCACCACAGATTTTCCTTGTTGATTTGATCTTCTCCCTGCAGCATCTCCCGACAGTTGTGCTCCCGAGCGTGACAAGGAGCAGGAGAGAAGCCAGGAAGCTCCATTTCATTGCCAAAGAAGATGATGATGATGAGGAGGAGGATGTTGTCTAACCACAAACTGTAAACAAATTAAACCCTTCTTCTTTTTCTTTGTGACCACATGGCAATGGTTGTGTCCATAACATGAAGTGTCTGCTTGCCTTTTCTCAGGGAGAGAACTGGGAGAGTTTGTCTTGCAGGAATTGGCAGACACAGTATTCCAGTGATTATCTGGGGCAAATACTGAATTTTCAGTGATTTGGAAATAAAGTATAATTTAACACTTTACCACTGATATTTAGGAAAAAACCCCAAGGAAAATAAAAGTTGGTATTGCTTTTTTGTAAATCTGAGCCTCTATCTTGAGGAAGTATTTGCTTTTACTCCTTTTTTTTTCCAAAATAGTCCAAGAAAAAATGCTGGAGCAAGTTGTTTTTTTTTCTTTTAATTCTGCAATGTCCATGGCATCCAGATACTAAGGAGCCAACTGACTCCCTGATACAAAGAAGATCAAGGGTCTCCCTTGTGTGGCTTGTTTACACCCAACCCAGAATCAATTAAACCTCTAAAATGCAGTGGTACTGGCAAATTGAAATGCAGGATGTCAGAGTGGGTTCAGTGTGCTCATCTCTGGGAGTTCAGCATGTTTGCATTGCACGTCAGCTCCCCAAACACCCACCCTGTGGTGCTGCCTCCTCCCTCCACCTGCTGCTCCAAGTGTTTTCCTTCAACTGATTTCCAGCAGGGATTTTGGAAACAAATGCTTTGGTGGTGGGTAATACACAAGGAATAATGTCCCTTGGACAGAGGAAGATTGCTAAGGCTGTGGGGCAGCCCCCTCTGCATGTTTTTTTAAAAAAAGGAGCAACCTCAGCTGATTTTGGGAACTGTTAATTCACTCAGTGTTTGTGGGAATATTTCTTTGAAAGTGTGATTATGCAATAAGCTTCTAGGTATTTATTGTTATAGCTCCTTCTATGTTTCTAAAAATAGAGAGAAAATGTTATCAGCAGATGGTTTAAATAAATATTAATTTCTACAGCTAGAGCCTGTTAAACATTCAAAAGTTGCAAGGCAAACAAATTGCATATGTATGGCATGGTAATGCATTCCCATTTCCACTCCAGCTGATGCATTGTTTCTGTCAAAGATATTTCTTGGCTCCTTTTCACCCTAATTCTGTAACACAGAAAAATCCAGATTTGTTAATTACATATTCATAGTTCCAGCCCAGCTCTGTGTTGCAGCAGCTCCTCCCAGCATTCCTTCAGTGCTGTGTTTGCTGCTGGCTCTTTCTAGCAAGCACAGTTTCACATAGAGGCGTTCATTTCACTGTGCAAAATCCATTTTCAGTTTGTGGGACACGTGCCACACAGGTGACACTGGGTTTATCAACAGAATCCAGGGTCAAACAGTGCAGGAAGGGAAGCTGGAAGGATTGATTGCATGCAGTGGAATTAGAAATCCTGTGTTTAAAATGCACCTCCTTGCCTTTCAGATTGCAGTGTTTGGGAGGGGACTGAGCTTGTTGTTTAAAGTAAATTAATACTCTCTGTAGCAAAGCTTCCAAGACCCAGTAATTTGGGGCTCAGGCAGAAATATCATTTCCACACAATTCCATGTGAACTGATCCAGGACCAACAATATGAGAGAAAATAAAGAGTTTTTTTGTAGGTTTTCACAGAGCAGTAAGTAGCTGGTGCTCAATTCATAAACACATTTCTCTTCATGCTTTATCACACCCAATTAATCTCTCATGCACCTCCATGTACTCACACACACACAGAGGTGGGGGCAATTTTTTATTTCAAAAGTTCACACGATTTACACTGACAATTCCAAAAGTTCAGTTGCTATCAGCTGGTATTAAAGAAAAAAATTCAAGTAACAAATGGAACTATTCCTGATTTGTAGCCTGAGGTAGGAAATGCTTTACCAAAGCAATATTCTCCAAGGCAGTGTGTAACCATTACTGTAAACATGATCATTAGAGCTGTCCTTGCTGGGGCTGTGTCAAGCAAACTCAAGCTGAAGAGGCAGAAGTGTTAGAAAGGAGAGGGAAATCAGCAGAGAAGATGGCAAACAAAGCTGGGAAAAGCAAAAATGTGGGGATATGCCATGGCCTGCTCTTCTTTCTGGGAGATGCACATCTGAAGCAATGGCAAAGGGGCAGGAGTTTGGCACAGCTGAGGTGGCAGCTTTGCTGCTGAAATTCACTGGTTGCTACCTGCAAAATGCACAGAGTAAAACATGATCCTAAATCCTTTGTTTGGCTTAATCTCCAGAGGAACAGGAGTCTATGACCCCCTTCAGGTTAGTTTGTAAGAAATGTTTTGTCCAAGTTTCATTTCCGTGTACTGTGAGTTTTGGGCCAACACTGGCCAGAGATGACAGGGTAGAATCAGTGTCAGCTCATTTTGTTCCTTTATCACACTTGATTTGAGCTGAGGGGACTTTGTAAGGAATGGGAAGGCAGGAAAGGACAATTAAATGGATAGTGGAGTGTGCTTTGTGAGGCTCTGGTTGGGTTACCCAGCAAATCCTGTGCCAGGGACTCTCATGTAGTTCTTATTTAAGAAAATTGGAGCTATTTGAAAACAACAGACTGACATGATTGAAAAAAGCAGCAAGTCCCTTCCAGAGACAGCACTAGGAAATCTCATGGGTTTGCTTCCTCTTTCTGTAAATTCTGGTTTTGTCACAGCTGAGGTTATGATTGGTTTTCTTATGGCAAGCAATATGTACGAGTTTTAAATTATCCAGGGTAAACAGCAGCTGATAGAAATATTCCCAGTTCACTTCTCTCCCGTCTCGTGTTTTGACAGCTTCTGCCAGTTCTGGGACAACAGCACGTTTCTTCTCAATTCTTGGGGACACAAAAGAGAAGACAATATTGCCATCAGGAGTTTATTCAGAATAATCAAGCCTCCATCTTCCTTTCAGAGCCAGGCAGAACTGGAATACTTTCTCTATAACTAGGCATGATTTTTTTTCCCCTGAGGAAATTAGTTTAGCAAATCTTGTTTGCTCCACACCAACATTTGAAATGAGTCAGAGGGGGTTTTGCCAGAGAGGAGAATTCACACGGATAATGCATTGAGGAGGGGTTTGCTTCCATATAAAGAAAATCTGCACAGAAGCAAGGCAGCTAATGAGAGGAAGCATTTAATCTGTCTTCAGGGTTTTGTTCTCTTAACAGCTACAGCATCCCAGCATTTTCTCACAACATATTCTCAGGAGAGCTGACTGCACACTGGGGGAAGGGACTAAAGCTGAACCTTTCTGCTGAAGCTGAAGGCCATGAAGCAAGTAGGTCTGGATTAACACTGTACATACATGTGGTCCAGATTCCAGGTGCTGAAGAGGATCCTGCTTTCCCTGTTGCTGTAGGGGTTGATGGAATGCTTACAGGGGCAGTCATCTCTGTCAAAAGGTCCCTGTGAAAGATGTCACACTTGTCACCCCAGCATGGTCCTGCCACGTGCTGGTGAACCAGAGATCCTGCACCCCACATCCCCCCCAGCCTGACACTGCACCCAGGAAGCTGCTCCCTTCCCCTGATGATGAGGGGGGAATGGGATCAAACTTGAAAAAGGGGAAGTTTTAAGTCGGGTATACAAAAGAAATTCTTCCCTATGAGGGTGGTGAGGTCCTGGCACAGGGTGCCCAGAGCAGCTGTGGCTGCCCCATCCCTGGAGGTGTCCAAGGCCAGGCTGGATGGGGCTGGGAGCAAACTGGGCTATGGAAGGTGTCCCTGCCAATGAGGACCCTTCCAACCCAAACCATTCCGTGATTCTTCAGGAAGGCTGCAGGTACCTGACAGGAGAACCACCCCTCTGCAGTGCACAGGCGTGCTGCCTCCTCCTTCTCCCTTCTGTCAAAGTAGCACCCGTTGTACTTCACAGATTTCAGTTTATCTGCCATCAGGTCGATTATCCCTCTGTAGGCATCTCGTGCTGCAGGATGAACGTTTGAAATAAAACCACTAACCTAGAGGGAGGAAACCCAGCAATCACTCCTCGGTTCTTGTGGGAGCCTGAGGCTCTTTTCTACAATCATGTTACACTGTAGAAGTATTTTCTATTCCTGCAGCCACAGAATTACTGTTACAGCTTGACATAAGTTATTCAACAGAAACTTTTACCTCTCTCATGTAGCCCCGCATTC